>NW_024870686.1:28765000-30035000 GCF_019054845.1 Dipodomys spectabilis
AGACAGGGGACCACTATCAGTTCCCCGATGAGGAGGACTCTGTGGTTTAAAACTTCCCGATTCTCATATTCAAGTGATATTGTTAGTCTATTTGACTATCGTTGCCAGTATGATTATGGTCAGATTATGCCTCTTTTTATGGAAGGGTGGGAAGTTCAGCTAGGTAGCTCAGCCTGGCCTAGAACTCTTGGTCCTCCTGGTTTTACAACAGACATGCTCTACCATTTCCAAGCTTGAATTCTAGTTAAAGCTGTTATCTAAAACTGCCTATCAATGCATCACCTAAAGTGAAGACCTAGGTGGAGCCTTTTGTCTTTTTACACATGCTACTTCGATTAATTCTAACTGCACTCTTACTCAGCCTATGAAGAAGCACAGACAGTTAAGCAAGTAGCATCCCACCTTGGACAGTCATATGATTCCATCTTGCTTCCTAACCTACCCTGCACAGAAGGTAACTGGCTCTCAAGCACTCAGATGGAATGAGTTTGCCTATTTCCACTTCACCCTGATCCAGATCTTCTCTATCTTATTCCGTGGTAACTAACTACATGTGTATTATTTTTGGCACAAAACAAAGACCACGTGGAAAAGTTCCATCTGGGTTCTTCATGGCCAATGGAGAAAGTCTTGGGCAAATATTTTATACTTCATTCATGCACACATCTCATAATTTATTGAGTTAAAATCTAGAACCTGGCAGATACCAAGCAGGTTTTTCTGTGTCTACCTGAGTCTTAAAAGTAAAGACAAACATAATGTCTAGGCTATTAACATTCTGAGGAAGGAGTGGTCACTCTTCTAAGTGAGAGGCCAGGAAGGCAGCCAGAAAGAAGGAAAGAGCATTGGTTGAAGAGAAAACTAATGTCTGAATATCACATGCAGAAGGAATGTAAGAGTCCCAAGTGCAGGGTTTAGAAGCTGAGTGTTTGGGTAGGGACCATTTAAAGCTTCTTGAAGACAGCATATGACTGGGGAAAATAGAAGGAATACTATTGTCATGGGGAGAGAGAGAGAGAGAGAGAGAGAGAGAGAGAGAGAGAGAGAGAGAGAGAATGCTACCAGGGAGACCAAGTCCTCCTCAACAGAATTAGAATTATATGTAATGGACAATGAAAAGCAACACATGTTCTAGGAGAACAAGTTCTAGGCAATACAAGTTCTACTTGTACCCAAGATACATTTTTAACAATGTTTTGAATAGACTGACAAAGTACACCCTTTAGCTATGAAATTCAGGGTATGGAACCATCTAATAGTCCAAGTATAAAGGTTTATTCAAAATGCAAATGACTACTTTAGAAACTGCTGATAGCAATGTCATTTCTCTTTGTGCCCATGGTACTCAGCACATCGTATAAAGGCAGTATGTTTTGCTAATAAGCAACCTGAGATTTAGGGGATGAGGAGGAGCACACACAAAACAATGAGATCCAAAGGGAAATCAGTGCCAGAAACTGTGGCATTATTAAGAAGTCTGAGGGCTGAGAGACACAGTGCATACTTGTGTTACTAGCTGTTTGGGAGGGAGGGATAGGAGGAGGTTTGCTAGGCAAAAGTATAAGACCCTGTCAAAAACAGAAATTAGAAAGGTAAAAAAAAAACAAAAAGAAACTAAAAGCAAAAGGGCTGAGGGTATAGTTCAAGAAGGCCAGTGTTCAATCAGCAAGACCACCAAAAAAAAATTTTAAAGACCAAATCTGGTCTAAAAAATAACTGATAATAGATAGATAGATAGGAACAAAATGAGGATTTAATCAGTGGAGAGGAGGAAAAATGAGAGACAGAGAACATTCCTATTTCAAGAAACTTAAAAAAGAAAGAAAGGAAAGAGTCTCTTTGGAAAAAACAAGTAAATAATAAAATGTTGAAAAGAATTTTGTCTTTCAGAAAAAACATGCCTCCTTGAGAAAGATTTGGCTGAGGGAGAAACATACAATTCAGAGATGCTGAAGGTTCCAACAAGAGAGCAATTAATGAGGTAAAATTAAGTAGATAAAATCCAATAATGAGCATTTGTTAAGCACCATAATAAACTGGAAATTATGCTAAGCAATAGAGATATGCAGATGAAAATAAGTGGTTTCTTCCCACACAGAATTTATAATCACAAGAGGAATCAGACAAGACTGACACACAATTACTGTGCAGTAACGGCTTTAATCAAGGCATTTAACAATGGTAGGAAGAGCAGACCAAGGCCCAAAACGTGCTATTGGAGTTATGAAGGTCTGGGGCTCCATTTTTTCCCTGTTAATTGAATTCTTATATACCTTTACAGACTCACACCCCCCCACTAAGTCTATGTGGTTTGAGTCTCAACCCCAGGAGAGGGGTATAACCCTAGACCCCTTCAGTCAGCAATAGCAATACAACCCAGGCAAGGACAATCAAAATCCTTCCAGAACTTTCTTTGATCTGTGTACCAAATTGTATCCTTTAAATATGGATGCAGATTATGGCCTGTCAATTAACAAACTGACAAGAAAGGAGGGAAGAGGGAGAAAAAGAGATAGGGAGGGAAGGATGAGTACAAGGACAGGCCACCTGTCCTCACAAACAGGAAGCCAGGTGCCAGCAGCCCACCTCTATAATCTTAGCCGTCAGAAGGTGAAGAGCTAGAGATTGTGGTTCAAAACCAGCCCAAGCAGAAAAGAAAAGTCCCTGAGATTCCATCTCTAAACTAATCAGCAAATCCTACAAAATTATGAAGAGTGAGGGACGGGGTAGGGAGGGAGGGGATGAGTGAGAAGGTTGAAAGGGATGACACTGATCAAGATATATTGCATTCATAAGCTGTTTTGTCAAATGGCAAAACAAATAAAAAATAAAATAAGAACCAGCAAAAAGTCAGGCTGAATGTGTGACTCAAATGGTAGAGCACAAGCATGAGCAAGAAAGCCAAGTGAGCCTAAGGCTCTGAGTTCAAACCCTTATAGCCAGAAGAAAATAAATACAGAAGGATGGATGAGCACGAAGGAAAAGAAACTGTAAGGTTAGTTGTGAGAACAATTATGCTTGACGGTTCCTAGCACTAGCGTCAATGTTTCCATCCTCATCAGGTGTTGTTACAAATACAGAAGCCCAGTGTTGAAGGTTCTTTTCCCAGTAGCTCTAACAGAAACACCTGAACTCACTTGAAATGGACAAGTGGATAGGAACTCACCCTGAGACCATGGGTAATGCAATTATATGGGTGGGTAAAGCTTGTTTTATGTCACCACCCTTGCAGGCAGAAATGGAGCCACAGGGTTGGGAAGGTGCACAGTGGTAGAGTACTTGCTTGCATGCATCAGGTCCTGGGTTCGGTTCCTCAGCACCACATAAGCAGAAAAAGCCAGAAGTGGTGCTATGGCTCAAGTGGTAGAGTGCTAGCCTTGAGCTGAAGAGCTGAGGGACAGCGCCTAGGAAAAGAGTTCAAGTCCCACAACCAACGAAGGAGGAAGAGGAGGAGGAGGAGGAGAAGGAGGAGGAGGAGGAGGAGGAGGGGGAGGGGTAGGAGGAAGTGAAGCCGCACCTGAACACAGTGATTGAGATGGAGCGGATGAAAAGGTCACAGGAGTAATCACCAACAAGAAGTGCATTCAACTGTTCCCTAAGAAAGGTAAGGGATGCTGGTCAAACGCAAACACCAATTCTTTATTTTGACTTCACATGACCACACACATTGTTTGTCCAGAAGACAAGCTAAAGGTCATGGAGGCCTTACATTGGCGCTAACTCCAGGATCTCTGAGTAATGATCATCCTTCCAAGACCAGTGTGAATGTATATTCTCATAGTCAAGCCACCTTTATATCAAGTACAACCACACCCAGTGTTCCAGTGTTAGATAAGCATGCAACAGGAAGTGTTGAGGAAGGTTAAGGTATGTTGTCTCCAGGTAGTGTTCTTATACTTATCTAATTTAATTCTGTAAGTTCTGTTAATACTGCTTTATTGTCAATATGTAAACGCAGGTTAAGTGGCTTAATCAACACAATATACCAGCACCACCACCAGCTGGTGGATCATGCTTGTAATCATAGCTACTCAAGAGGCTGAAATCTGAGGATCCCAGTTCAAAGCCAGCCTGGGTAGGAAAGTCCATGAGACTCTTATCTCAAATGAATCATAGAAAAAGCAAGACGTGCTGGCCTTGAGCAAAAGGAACTTAAGGGTCCAGAGTTCAAGGCCTAGGACCAGCAAATAATAATAATAATAATACATTAGCACCATAGGTCTGTTCTGAAGCCAACATTCTTCATCTTCATTCTCTGTTGTAGAACTTTGTTGCACTAAGGAGTATTTGTGCTTGTATGTGTGTTTTCCATGACTGCACATACACAATGCCTATTGCAGTGTCCAACAGAGATACATTGAACTGACATCTCTGTATAGCTAAAACCATGCAACAAAAGGGAGATTATTGTTTAAAAAAAAAAAACAGGAACTAATAACCTCTACTACTAAATCCATAAGGAAATACCTTTGAGAAGGAAATGTTCTAGAAAAAAAATAATAATACAAAGAAGGAAGAAAAGAAGTGGGGGGGGGGGGAGGGAAGGAAGAAGGAAATGATAGCTCAAAGTAAATAACCATGGTAATTATATTTTTTCCTATTCCCAGTCTGTTCCAAACTATCATTTTTCACTGCCTTGACCCATAATTTGGTGTCCTCCATTGCTTAAGCCATACAATTCAGAAGCCTTGGTTTTTTTTTTCTTCTTGGCTCTGCATTTAACTCATTTTGGAATATTACAAAATCCATCTGTTCTCTAAGTATCCTGCTCTCTGTTCGGCACCAAACAGGGGATCAAATGCTGATCCATGACTAAAATACTCAGACATCCCTGAGATTAAGAACATTAACCACAAAGGAATATTTGACTGTTAGTCCTGTGCACTATTGTCAAGAGGACATTGGGAAAGATGAAAGCTGTAAACTCGTGGGGAAAGGATCCATGCAGTTATATGAAATTGTTTCCCATTACTTAAAAATCCTAGACAAGCAAAAGCATCCTCCTTCTCTATGTGAAAGTCTTCATGTTCTTTAATCATGAATAGAAATTCAAGCTTTCTAATGATTCTACCTTCATAAATCTTACTTCTGATGATCTAAGTCTTTGGTCCATGCCTTGGCCCTGTTTCTACAAGATTGCCCTAAATATTAAACACACCAGCTAATACTAGAATCTTAGGAAACATTGTAACTACTCCATTACCAAAACTATGAAGGAGAAATAGGTTTTTCTAGTTAGCTTTGTCAAGGAAAACAGGTACTTCAGAGATCATTCAGAAACTTTATGCAGGCAGAAAGAAAGATAGGTAAGTAGGTTACTACAGTTTGAACTCAGACCTTTGCACTTGATAAATACTTGATAATACTAGAGCCATGCCTCTAGCCCAGAAAGGAAAATTTTTCCCAATGGCTCCCCATCCCAGTAATCATTTGTCTTTTCATTCTTTGGCAGAATTAAAGAAGAGTTATCCATTTCAGTGCTGATTGACTTGGCTGTTTATTTATGCAAAGTTATTCGTCTCTATGTTCATCCTTTTACTCACTAACAAGTCACTACATGCTTCTTTTTTCCACTTCTCACTCTCACTCCTGCCTGAGCTTATGTAGACCCACTAATGAACACACACTGGCTCTCCTTCTACTACAACTCTGACCTCTCAACCTCTCTCTCTAGCTCTACATTTGTGGCCATACTACTTGATATTTCTTCTTGTGCCTCTAACTTAATATGCTCAAACCTAATATGGTCAGAAAGAGAGAGAGAGAGAGAAAGAGCCCAAATCCACCAAACACTGTAAAAGGAGGGTGGAAGGGAGGAATGGGAATACAATGGAAAGGTATTTATGTATTATTTATTTATTTATTTATTTATTCAAAATACACTGTAAAATTGTCACAGTGAAAGTCCTTCATATTACTAAGGTATGCTAGCTCAAAAATAAATGTTTTTTAAAGCTTTCCTTTACTTACTTGACTTTCAGGAGTAAGTAAGACCATATTTTGCTTCCAGGCTCTCAGTATTGTATTCACTTACTGTCTGAGGTGCACGCTCACCTGCTTTTCTTCTTATCTCCTTGGCCACTCATTCTTAAACCCCATCGTGGTTCCTCCTCTTCTCGCCAACCTTCTGCAGCTGAGTCCTCACACCATTTGTCTTTCTTTTCTCCACTTGCTCCTTTGATGATCTCATCCAGCATCATGGTTTCATACACCATCTCTATGCTGATAATTCCCAAATTTATGACCCTCGCCTAGACATCACTCCTGAACGAACTCCAAATTCAGACACCCAAACACCTACTTTATAACTTCACTTGGATGCCTAATAGGCATCTGAAACTCACATATCCAAACCCAAGGACTTGACCTTCCCTCTCAGCCTGTCTCCCCCTGTAGCCTTTCCCATTTCCACACAGATTGACTCCAGCCTCCAGAAGCCTAGACTTAAATCTCTCTTTCCATTATACCATGCATCCAATCTGTCAACATGCTCCACGCCTGCGCCCCTGCTGCAAACCAGGCTTCCCAAGTCTCCACCAACAGCTATCACCGTGTGGATTGCTGCGGTAACTTCCCAACAAATCTCCCTGCCCTTATATTTGTCCTCGTAGAGTCTTTTCTTTATCAGTGACTCGGCCAAAGTGATCTTGTTAAAATTATAGGTCATCTTAACAAAAGCTTCTAATGCCATCGATTTCTATGATAGGAAAATATTAAAATCCTGAGAATGACCAGCAAGGCCTTACACAAGACCCAGCACCACCACTGCTGTCCTGCATCTGCAGCCCTTGTTCACTCTAGTCCAATAATGCTTCCAATTTGCTAGGACACTCCAATATTTCTAACACAAGACTTTTGATATTTGCATGCCTCTTCCTATATCACACGTTCTCCAACTATTCACAATGGCTCAATCTTTTATCTCCTTCACGGAATTTTTCAATGGAAGTCTTTGCCCGGAGATGGTGGCTGAGACCTGGGGATCACAGTTGGAAGCCATCCTGGATAGGAAAGTCCATGAAACTCTTTCTTCTACCTGAGCACTAAAAAAGCTGGAAATAGAGCTGTGACTCAAGTGGTAGAGCACACTAAGCTTGAGCAAAAAGGAGCTCAGGGACAGTACCCAGGCCCTGAGTTCAAGCCCCAGGACTGGCAACATCTATGGTCATCTCAAAGTAAACTTCCCTGGAGTGTGTGTGTGTGTGTGTGTGTGTGTGTGTGTGTGTGCGCGTGTGCATGTGTGTGTGTGTGTGTGTGCGTGTGTGTGTGTGTGTGTGTGTGTGTGTGTGTGTGTGTGTCCAGTCCTCTAATCTAAATACAGGTAGAGGAGAGTTAGTCTCTCCTGACTCCCCAGTCAATGACTAATTAACAAATTGACTCTGACATTCTAATTATTAAGACTTAGAATAATTAGAATTATTAGTGTTCATAATTAACCATTACCACTATTGTTGTAGATGAGAATACCTCATAAGATTGGCCTACGTTCACTCAGCCAATGAAAGAGTCAGTCTGAATCAGAACTTAAATCTGAGACTTAATGACCCAAAAACTATACTTAATTACATTTCTAGGCTATACTGTCTTAAATCTATGTGAGTCATATGATAGGTAACTTCTTAGAAAGGTTCTTTCTTTTGCAACATATCAATCGTTTAAAAGTTATTTTACCTAAGACTTTTTTTAAATATCTTCTGTGATCTCCTCAATTATAACCTGGAAATCCCATCTTGTGTTTATGCCTTTAGCACAACAAATATTTATTTGTCTTAACATCTCAGCTTACTTTTATTTTTTTACAATACTTATTAAACTCATCACTTGATTGTACAAATTTAAGCCAAAGCTTCCCTTTCACTGCCAATCAAGGTCAGATAATAGACATGGATTTGCACTCCACGAAAATGAACTGTGATTTGCACTTTCATGAACTTCTTCAGGCTTTATTTGGGAAATACCTAAGGATATCTAAAGATATGTCTCCAAAAATATTCCGTCCTCTTTGGCTCCCTTCACGCCCCGTCAGATTGGTGACAGTGATTGCTGCTTCTCAGTGGGGAGGCAGAGTGGAGAATTTTGCTGAGGCTGCAAATCACCCTGGGGAAGACCAGGGTCAGTGCTGTCCTTTCTGTTCAGATCTTTTCCTTCCCTGCTTCACACTTGGCACCTGTTCCTCAACATTTGGCGAAAGCTGATTTACTCCTGCATTCAGTTGTCTAGGCCAATCCCTTCCTTTGCCTTTCTGGAAAAAAAATAAAACTTTTAAAATAATGGGAATTCCTGTGGCTTGGAATAAATAAGAATCACACTGTAGGTAATGCATTCCCTCACCATATGCATATGCATATGTGCTGAGCTTTGAGCAAAAGCCACAGCCTGAACTCTTTGCTCCATTATCTGGAGACGTCTGAAAGCTCCCTTTGATTTTAGCATTGCATCCTTTCTGTACTTATGTTAAGCATAAATATTCCTGAAAGAAGTAAAATATCATAACACTACACTGCTAGTTTGTCAGACGTCTTCGTGGGTTAGAAGAAATAGAGGGATGTTGCACTAGGACTCATGAGGAGAGAGAGGTTTATGGTTAATAGAGTAGAAATGCTGGTTCAGAAAAGAGAAAAAGAAAGTGCAAACTATAAATCTGATTTTCCACTAAAATCTCTGTCCTGGATCATTGAAGAGGGCAGAGGGAAGAAGGGAAGGAGGGAGGGAAGGACAGAAAGAGAGAAGGAGGGATATGAGTTAAACTAAATCCATCCTAGTAATTGGTGGGGGAAGTACTGAGATTTGAACTCAAGGCATTGCTCTTGCTAACACACCTCATAGAGCCATACCCGAGACCTCAACCTAATAATTGTAGTAATTTTAGTGAGCCCTTTGGTAGTTCTAATTGTTTTTGAAGCACACGTGCATGTGTGTGTGTGTGTGTGTGTGTGTGTGTATGTGTGTGTGTGTGTGCGCACACACACACACATCAGTAACTATGGGATTACAGTGCTTTGACATCCACATCTCTGATTTCTCTATTCTCTCCAGGACTCGAACTGGATACTGGCTATCCTATAGACCCAGCAACCAGGAGAGCCATTCTTCTTGTTCCTAAAACATACCTGGAGAACTCCTGCACTGGGACACATCTCTCAGCATCTGCTGGTTCACTGGACTTCTCTAAAACCTGCAACTTACATCTAGCTAATGCCTATTCAATCTGCTTTGCAACCCTATTTTAGGATTGTCTCATCTAGTTAGAGCAATCCTCTCCCTCAGACTCCCCTTCTATACCCTCAGCAACCTCTAAGTCTCATGTGGATATCCCATAAAGAGCTGAGGAGCTGACTCCTTTATGGATGGAGTCCTGATGTACGGTGATTCCAGTAGCTCCTTTTCCTCAGAGTTTCTCATGGCACGTTAACGCAGACAAGAAAGTCAGAGCACACAAACCTAAAAACAAAAGTTCCCTTCCTCCTCCTCCTCTTTCGCCCATTACCTGTAAAAGGTTGGACTCTCCATTCTCTGATCTTGTCTTCGTGAGTCAAACCTCTGATCCACACGGAGGCCATTTCTCTGCATAGTTGGAGAACTCCATGTAGTAATTCTTCAAGATCTTCAAGATTTGGTTGTGGTTGCTCTAAGAGAATAAAGTTCAGAAATTGTTCTCCAAACAGTTGCTTGCTTGGAAATAAATTTTCCTTACAATAGTTATGTTGTTCTATATGTCCAAAGTTTAGTGATGCCTGGCATAGAGGTTTGTGACTGTAATCCTAGCTACTCAGGAGACAGTGGAAAGTGGAGCACACATCATTGTCACCTGGGGCCCTGTTAGTGTAAGACTCTTTTGGAAAATCAAACGGCAAGCAGGACAGGGGTATGATTCAAGTAGAAGAGTGCAAGTCTGAGGGCCTGAGTTCAATCCTCAGTACTGAACTGTGAAAGTCTAATGATTTTGTGTTCTGACTACTTGCATTACTACCATAATAAACCTTTGTTTCCCTTAAAGAAACATCTAGCTTGAGATAATTAAGATAAAGCTCATGTACTCAGAATGGAAAAGGCATGCTTGTTAAAATGTATAGAACGTCAGAGTTAGTAGAAAAGAGATTCATTAATAATGTGCCAGGTGTGAGTGACTCAGGCCTGCAATCCTAACTGCTCAGAAAGCTGAGATCTGAGGATCATGGTTCAAAGCCAGCAGAAAAGCTGACAGAAAAGCTCATGAGACCTTTATGTCCAAGTGATAGAGCACTAACCTTGAGAAGAAAAAAGAAAAAGAAATAAGCTCAGGAGCAGCACTTAGACTCTGAGTGCAAGCCTCAGGCCTGGCACAAAAAAAGGAAAAAAGAAAGAAAGAAAAGAAAAGAAATTACTTAATAACCTTATAAGTATATCCTAGCTAATATAAAATTTAGAGAATAAAAATTATGTAATGTTTTATAGAAATCAAAGATCTTTTTTGTCTTGAGTTCTTCAAGTTAAGTTTCAGATTCAATATTACTTTCATGTCCTATATCCAACATTTCTTTTTTGTCTGATAATAGTCTGAATCTAAAATTCTAAATCTTTTCTAACATTTCCTTACCCATCGTTCCCACTTAAAAATGATGGTTGCATTGTGTATGCTGATCCTAGGACTTGAATTCAGGGCCTAGATGCTGTCCTTGAGCACTTTATTTTTCCTTAAGGCTAGTATTCTACCACTTAAGTCACAGCTCCACTTTTGGCTTTTGAGTGGTTAATTGGAAAGAAGAGTCTCATGGACTTTTCTGCCCAGGCTGGCTTTGAACCATGATCCTCAGATCTCAGTTTCCTGAGTAGCTAGAATTACAAGCATGAGAAACTGGCACCCTATTTTTATTGATCCTTTTTTCTTTTTTGTTTTTTAATGGTACTACCCATCATTCTACTTCTGATATCTCGGTCCAAAAAGCAGGTATTACATGTCAATTTCCATCCCAAACTGAACCCCTGCCAGGACTCAGCTTCTACACAGCTATTGGCCATTTGCCCAAAGACCTATGGGGTACTATACATGCTTTGTACCTTTCTACTATGTACACAGCATAGCAAAACCCTGGATTCTAGAAACTTAATCTGAATCTCTGACATCAAGGGAATTTACTCAAATGGTTTTGTAGAGGTCACACAAGCCTGATCATTCCCTGTGGAACACTTGGAAAAGAGTCCAACCAACCAAACCTCTGTTTTCCCATCTCCATTCAGATTTTCTCTCTCATTGAATTTGTCTAAGGATTCGCATGCAGTTGGCCATAAGGAGAAAGGATCCTACATAAATACCCATGTTGTTTTTCCTATTTCCTTCTTCCAAGGAGATTGGAAAGGGCAGGATTTCACACAGGAAACACTTAATGATAATATTTGGAGGAAACCTGCTGACTTTGTAAGACACAGTTGGCCAAAACTCAGGTCAGAAATACCCAGGGAAGTAAAAGCCTGCTAGGATTACAGAGATGAGGTTTCTTCAAGTAAGGGAGCCCATGGCATAGGACGAGGCCTAATATTGCTTACAAAGCTGAAAAGGAAACATTAGCAAGGCTGCAAGCAGCCCATGGATGCCATGCACAGGTATGCCAAACCCATGGATGCCATGCACAGGTATGCCAAACCCATGGATGCCATGCACAGGTATGCCAAACCCATGGATGCCATGCACAGGTATGCCAAACCCATGGATGCCATGCACAGGTATGCCAAACCCATGGATGCCATGCACAGGTATGCCAAACCCATGGATGCCATGCACAGGTATGCCAAACCCATGGATGCCATGCACAGGTATGCCAAACCCATGGATGCCATGCACAGGTATGCCAAACAGTGACATGTATCTGCAGCGAATGAAGGGGACAGGGATGGGGAGGGAGAGAGGTTCTCAGATTAAAGGAAAGGGAGAAGGAAGAAGGAAAAAGAGGAGAAAGCAAAAGGATGAAGACAGGAGAGTTCCCCAAAGAGGATCCACACGCTATGGTTATTAGGACACTTATCTAAAATGCCAAAGTGAGAGAATTCTAGATTCCGACTAAAGGACTTTTGGAGAATGAATCATTTACATTATTGATCCTCATAAAGTGCTGAGCCCCGGAGTAAAATTGTTAATTCTTTCATAATGGTGTTAAGTACTAGAGCAGATGTTTATTAATTTTTTTCCTAAGGGAATATAAAAAGAAATATAGTGCTAATTGACTGACCTTAAAACATAGGGAAGGACATGTTAGATGCTTAGATTATTCCTCTTTGAAAGCCAGATAGTAGCATTAGTAGTCTTAAAGTTTAAGTAACAAAGGCCAAATAACCACCCAAGGTCATATCTCATTGGACAGATGAAATTTTTGTATTCAAACATTGTGAGTTGTGCTAACCTTCTCACTTCCATCTGCAAAAAGGGCCAAGTGCAAAGCTCCATAGTAGTGATGTCAAGGTAACCATTCCTGAAGCTCTTGAGTTAAGGAAAAAGACAGATGTGAAGTGCACATAATTAACCAAAGTCTATGAAGTTTTGTGTGGGATGGTACATGAGCAGGGTGCTGAGGTATCTATTCAAGACACACAAAGACATGAGAAACAGCTTGATGAAACAGAGATCAAACCTTTCCCCCACTAAACAAGAATACCTCCTGACTCTCCAGCCTTTTAAAAATGGTTGAGTAGGAGAAGTGGGGAGTGGCCACTAAGTTTAAGATGCCCATGTCTGCTCCCAGCAGCCTGAGATCTAGCATTTTAAGTTGGCACAAAGCCAGGCTCCCAGCTGACAGGTGTGTGTCTAAGAGGGTAAAAGGAAGGCCAGCTGCGTGTAGGATTTCACACACTTCACTCCCCAAATCCTGTCCATAATGCAGAATTCAGATGTCCAGCCACTGCCTCCACTAACTCCTTGCCAGAAGTAATTACATTAGTAACTGCTGATCACAGAGCCAGGATGTGAGCTCAGAAGCTTCTGAAAGAGCCTTCATGCAGGTTATGGTTAAGACAGAGAAACAGAAATTGGGGTCTGGGTATAAGTAGCACAGTGGAAGAATACTTGCTCAACATTTATAAGGCCCTGGATGGACTCAATCCTGAGACTGCACAAAAAGATAAAAAGGAATAGAAATTACCACTCACATGAGGCTATTGGATTTCTTCCTTTTGTTTTGGGTTTTTTTTTTTAATAGTACAAAGATATCCGTTCTCCCTGGAACTTCTTACTTCTAAGATGTAGATGACATCTGAACTATGTCAAGGGGAAAGTACATTATGGAGGCCAGAGCAAAGGTAGCTCCTGGAAAAGACACTGATGCAAAATGTGGTCCAGGAAGTGACAGTGCCACAACTTTCTATAAAAGGATAGGAAGGAAGGGATTTTATGTCTCACATGGCCCCATCAGTCATACACACTATGAAACGCCACCGGATGACTTTGTGCCTGGTAATCCCTGCTAATATAGTCCCCCTGGAGGACAGAGACATCCCTCAGGTAGAGGGAGGACAAATCTAGAACTCAAGTTAGGAACCAAGTTCTAACAGCCCAACTCAGACATAAGATTGTCCCTTGGGAGAGCCAAGCTCTCATCCCAGAAGAAAGGATCTGTAGAACCCAAAGAACCAAGATGAGGGACTAGAATATAGAGATTATATATATTTTTTACATCGATGATAGTATACAAAGGATGCTGGGTGAGTCAAAGCATCCCATTCAGAGAAGGAAGAGCCTTTTTTGGATGAGGGAGAAGCTAGAATGCGTTAAGATGTGAGTTTAAGGCCTGTTTCCTTTCCTCCAGTTTGGGATCAAAATTTTAGAGAGGGGATAGACACACTCAGGTTTATGACTCTCATGCCCCAAAATTTGGATTAGATTGCCTTCCACAACCTACTAAGGCGGTAGGGGTGCAGATTCAGGAAAAAAAATAAAAGGAGGGCAAAGGCACTAAAAGAGCTTCCGACAGAACTCTTCCTTGTCATTTTGTTCTCTCTTCTCTTCCTCTTCCCCATCTGAAATATTGGATACTGGGGGAACATTTTCTGGCATCATGTTTCCATGGAAACAATTCTGTTGTCTCTCCAGCTGGCTCTGCGTCTTTGTGTGTGTGTGTGTGTGTGTGTGTGTGTGTGTGTGTGTGTGTGTGTGTGTGTGAAAATACTGTACAGAGGGGTTACAATTACATGGGCAGGATAATGAGTACATTTCTTATCAAGCATTGTAGCCTCCTCCTTGGTTTCCCCTTCCCATCCCTTCCCATCCTCTCCCAGCCCCCCCACCCAGTCCTCCTCCCCTTCCTCCTCCCCCCCAAAGTTGTAAAGTTCGTTTTCGACATAATAACTTGTACATCTCATTGTTGCAATGGGTCCACCTGTATCCCTATTTAAACGATTTGTTTTTCCCCTTCCCCCCCACAAATTATACCAATATCAAATACAGTGAAAGCAGGGGTTATACCGTGTGGGAGGGACATACAAAGCAACAAAGAAATCATCTTGTAAATGTGTTAGAAACAATCGCATGAAAGAAAAAAAACATTTGAATACATATCTTAGGGTTCATTTCCCTAACATCAACTTATCTGACCTTTTCTGCTTGACTCAGACATATACTAGTTATTGCAAATAAGGGAAACCATGGGACCTATGTTTCTTTAGGCCTGGCTTACTTCATTTAATATAATTTTTTCCAAGTCTTTCCATTTCCTAACAAATGGGGGAATGTCATTCTTTCTGATGGAGGCATAGAATTCCATTGTGTATATATACCACATTTTCTTGATCCATTCATCTACTGAGGGGCATCTGGGTTGGTTCTATATCTTAGCTATGGTAAATAAGGTTGCAATAAACATAGTCGTGCTGGTAGCTTTAGTGTGGTCTTGTTTGTGAACATTTGGGTAAATGCCTAGAAGTGGGATTGCTGGGTCATAGGGGAGCTCTATGTGGAGTCTTTTGAGGAACCTCCATACTACTTTCCAAAGTGGTTGAACAAGTTTACACTCTCACCAACAATGCAGTAAGGTTCCCTTCTGTCCACATCCCCTCCAGAATCTGTTGTTATTAGAGTTCTTGATTATAGCCATTCTAACTGGGGTGAGGTGGTATCTCAATGTTGTTTTGATTTGCATTTCTTTTATGGCTAGAGAGGTTGAGCATTTCTTCATGTGTCTATTGGCCATCCTTCTTTCCTCTTCAAAGAAGTTTCTCTTTAAGTCTTTAGCCCACTTATTTATTGGGCAGTTGTTTCTTTGAAGATTTGTTTTAGGGAGATTTAATTTTTTGAGTTCCAGGTATATTTTAGATATGAGACCCTTGTCTGCTGTATGGCTAGTGAAGAGCTTCTCCCAATCCGTGGGCTTTCTATTGATCTTGCTAGCTATGTCCTTTGCCATTCAAAAGCTCTGCAATTTCATGCAATCCCATTTGTCCAACCTTTCTTTGATTTGTTGTGTTTCTGGGTCTCTATTAAGAAATTTTCGGCCTGTGCCAAGGAGACCTAGGGTTTCTCCTATTCCACCCTGTAATGTTTTCAGAGTGTCTGCTTTGATCCGAGGTCTTTGATCCATTTGGAGTTGATTCTGGTGCAGGGTGATATAGAAGGATCTAGCTTTAGTTTTCTACAAGTAGTTAACCAATTTTGCCAGCACCATTTACTGAAGAAGCTGTCTGTCTTCCATTTTATTTTTTTAGCTTGGCCCTGCATCTTCTGCAAGAGAAGAAGGTGGTTTCATTGACTTCTGAGCTTGTGAGTGAATCAGAGCTTTGCCCTTCTGGCCTTGCCCCCTGGAAACTGCCTCTGAGCCAACTTAGGTGACTCCAGAGATGAGGGGAGAGAGAAAGCGAGAGAAATGTGCACTTGCATGTGAATATTCTCCCTCGGGATGAAGGGCCAGAATTGAGCCTCATTATTTCATGACAATAACTACCATTTAGCTTACACTGGATCATGTAAACTTTGACATCACTGTCTCTGAAGGGGTCTTCATATTCAGAGTCAACTTGGGTTTCTAAATGTACATGTGCACGTGTTCACAAGAGCAATTGCGCTTGGATTGTACTGACTGGTGAGTGAGTGCTTACCACTATCTATATTTAATGACAAATCAGATGGTCTCTAACAAATGCTGAATGCTCTGTTGTGTGTATGCAGGAGCAGGAAGTGATAGAGTACCCAAAGTGAGTGAGCAAGCAGCTCTGACCTCTGATTTCATCACCACAGCCATCAGCACATTTGCAAGTACATTTCTGAAAGCCTAGGTTGCGTGGCGAGTTTCTTATTTAATCCGGAGCATCCACTTGTCTATGAGTTTGAATCTGGCCAGTCAGGAAAGGAAATGATAGAAATTCCAAAGTGTTATAGATAGTTACACCAGAGATCTTCAGAGACAAGGGATGTGATCAATTACAAATGCCTGCAAAAGTCTTTTTGCTCATTCTGGGAGGCGAAGGCCTGCTGTGCATTCTTACCATGTCTGTCAGGAAACAAGGAGATATATACCGTCTTGAAATTTCCAGCTGAGAAGAACAGCTGGAACTGCAGACAAACAGTCCAGGTGCCGCATCCTGAAGAATAGTGCTACATTGCAATTTAGGAAGGTATTACCTCACTGATAGTGTGTAGGGCTCTGTCCTCAACAAGTCAGGAGGTTTAAACATGTTGGCCCTGGCACAGTGTGACGTGGAGTTGTCTCGATCATGCACAGAAAGCCTGTAAGTGGGTTCTTCGAAGCAGATATTTCACAAGAGTAATAGGAGTGTCTGACCCACTTCCCAATTTTTCTCAACAGAAAGAAGAAAACTGTTTCCTGAGATGGTATTTTTCCTGGCCTCCCCATCTGACAATGACTAAAAATGAGAATCAGAGTCTCCAATCCAAGCTTAAAGGTTGAAGATTGATGGTAGTCGCTAATGGCACTGAGAATGAACCATAGAATGAACATCCCATCAGCCCCATAGCGGGAGGCATAGGGGAACAGCAGGTAATTTAATCTTTAAGGCAAAAGCAAGAGTCAATTTCCAATCTCTTAACATCCAAGGCTTGACTTGTATTAGTGCTGAAAAGTATGGTTGATATGTCAGTTATATAATTAACTTCCATCTATGTAGGCAACTAAATTGAGCTTTTCTCATTCAGTCTAGTTAACATCCCCAGGTCAAATTAACTGAATCTTAAAGGCTATGTCTTAGTCTTACTACTAATAAAAAATAACACAGCAAATCCAATGATGATCTTAAGGTGTTTATGTAAATATCCTCATTAACTTTTCCTCTTGTTGAGATAAACAACCGAGGTTTGTTTGTTTGTTTCATAATCTTTGAAGCTCATGGTGTTAACAATATACAAGACACAGCATGAGGTTGGAAAGCTGTAGTTAGTTCTTACATTGTACATTGTGCTGACCACGTGACCCCTCCTGTCTTAGCCTCAGGCCGCCAAGCTCTTCTGTTTGTTATTCTTCTCCTCTTCCTTCTCCGAATATTATTTCTTAAGACATCAGGTTCTGAATGGCTTATATTTAGCCCCACACTCCCTCCTAAAGCCAGGAACAAGTAAACATGTCTGGTTAGCAGGAAAAGGTTTTTCTCATTTGTTTATTTGTTTTTATTGAGCATAGGACTTGAACTCAGGGCCGGGGCACTGTCCCTGAGCTTTTTCCATGCAAGGCTAGTGTTCTACCACATTAAGCCATAGCAACATTTCTGATTTTCTGGTGGTTCATTGGAGATAAGAGTCTCATGGACTTTCCTGCCCAGGCTGGCTTTGAACTCTCAGTCTCCTGAGTAGTTAGGATTACAGGTGTGAGCAGCTAGGATTACAGGTGTGAGCCACCAGCACCTGGCCAGGAAACATTTAACAAGATGATTGAAATTAGAAATAAAGCTGTGTTCTCCCATCACGTTCCAATTCCAGCTGAACTGCTGTGTCTAGCAGATGCCCTGCAGTTTGTTTCCAACTCCGCAGGACATCTTGGTGGTGCTGTGGCATTCCACAGTCCCAGTATTAGCTAGCACCCTGTCTCCTGAGTGCTCTCAGCCCACCTCCTCAAATTTCACCTCTCATCTAATGACACACCTGCATATCCACATCTGGAACAGATCTACTCTACCACTTGAAACACTGTCTGTGACTGAATTCACACCTTTCTCCTGACCAGCATCCTCTAGACTCTGAGACTTAATGACTTTTCCATTCCCCTTGTCTCTCAAATCACGTCTCTTCTAACCCTGTACGTTCAGCTTGGTCTCTCATATATCTTACATTCTTCCTGAAACCCCATTTACCTTTTTATGTCTTTATTTTGTATTCTCTTGGTCTCTCATTCATAACAGTCTCCTACGCTTTTACCCTACCGCCAATCTCTTTTCCTCACCGCATTATTTAAGTTCTCCTAGGATGATTTTTCTGTAATAAGGACTATAATAAATTGTCCAATCAATAAGACACTTCCTGGCTGATGTCTGAACTCAGTATTTGGCCCCTGCTTGCCTCTCCAGCCAGATTCCTCTTGGCCAATCTCCACTGACACACCCTGTGTCTTAGTCAGACCACACTTGTTCAAGAGCGATGAGATTTATGCATATGTCTTATATAAAAGCATAAGCAGAAAAATGATATATGTGATTAAGATAAAATTAATTTTATCACCACCAGGAAACGCCATCTCAGCAATAAAAACTAAAAGAGCTTTAGAATATTTTGAATACACATTCAAATTATTTGACTAATTTAAAGGTAATCATGGTCAAAGAAAATGAGCATGTGTTTGTTTAAATAGGGATACAGGTAGACCCATTGCAACAATGAGATGTACAAGTCGTTATGTCGAAAACGAACTTTATAACTTTGGTGCGGGGGGGGGGGGGGGGGGGGAGGGGGAGATGGGAAGGGGAAACAAAGGAGGAGGCTACAATGCTTGATAAGAAATGTACTCATTATCTTGCCCATGTAATTGTAATCCCTCTGTACAGTATTTTCACAATAAAAAAAAAAAAAGAAAATGAGCATGTGAAAGAATGGGTTTTTTGTTTTCCCCCTCCAGGGGACACTCTCTCTAAGCTTTTGTGCTCAAGGCTAGCTCTCTACCACTTCAGCCACAGCTCCATGACTGGCTTTTTCTCTCTGATTAATTGAAGACTAGAGTCTCATGGACCTTCCTGCCTAGGCTAACTTCAACCAAGATTCTCAGATGTCCGTCTTCTGAGACACTGGGATTACAGGTGTGAGACACCAGTGCCTGGCTGATTTTCTTTATATCATATAAACATTCATGTCTCTGTCACTAGTGAAAAAAATCCAACGGATTATCTCCCAAATTTCATGGTAGACATCCCTAAATGAGAACTCACCAGAGTCTCAGGCAGAGCCTGGTACTGTCTGGCTGTCCCCTTCCTATGAAACCTGCTTCCCACTCATCATCCTCATAGCCAAGTACACGCCACATCCTTCAAAAGAATTTTTACTGGCCTCTTTCCTCCCCAACCTAATTCCCAAAGCACAGTTTCCAATGCTGTCAGGACACTTCACACACCTTCTTCTAATTGTCTTTCGGCCTCATCTGTGAGCTCCTCCAAGCTCAGTCAGGTTTGGTTGACCAATGGACCTCAAACCCTTTTCATCATGCTGACCTATAATAAGTCTTTTATTACAGCTTATTAAACAATAGAGAAATGCTTACATTTGACTAGACATTATGATAAATACCAAAGATAGGAGAATGAGATAGAGGGACACAACGCAAAGCAAAAGGTGCTTTCTTTCATTAATTCATTCATTTTGGAAATTTAGCAAAGATGTATTTAGTGAAGTAAGACAAATCTGTGAGAAATAAGAAGGGAGCAAGAAGTAATCCCACCCACGTGGACATGTAAAAGGTGGGAACAGACTCAAAAAATAGTCTTTGAGTGCTCATCCTGGGTATCTTGGTACCTTCTGAGTGGGTTATTCTAGCTTGAACTCTCGCTTGACATGGGTTCACATCACTAATAACCCTTCATTATCTTACAAAGTTTCCAAGCATGGAAGCAAAGGTTTTTCTAAAAGTTTACCATTTTTATCAGGGGAGAAAAATGAAGTGAAAGGGACTACTTTTGCTGCCAACAATCCTTTTTTGCAATCTATATTTTAATGCAGAAAAAAAGCTGCATACTCTTGTTGGTAACAAGACATTCAAATGAAAACTTAAGACTGTTTAGGTCTTCTGGATTCCCAAGCAAGCAAAACATTCTCTCCTTGCAGTAGCCATACCGAGTACTCAATTTGTCCAACCAATGTGAGCAGCACAGCCTGTAATAGCTGGTTTTATGTGTGAGAGGATTGCACTTAATTAACTTGGACCATAGCTGTTGGGTTTTTTTTTTCCTGTGCTCTTAAAATTTCATTCTCACAAATACCCATACATCATGTCACCTTGTCTTGGAACTTGAATTTATGGAACACGTCATCTGGGAGCTAGTCATAGTCCACACTGCTGTCCCGAATTCCAGGCTTCTTCTTAACAGCTTGATAAGGCCACGGCTGTGCGTCTACCACCCGCTTAGTACATTATTAGGGCAATGTCACCCTGACTTTATCAATGCCAAAAGTCAGGGTTGAGTCATTTTCATTTTTTGAACAGAACATCATGAGCACTTTCCACCTAAACTTAATTAATCATTATTTTTTTAATCATGGCCTTGTTAACACATGCATGGCAGACTGTTCAAGGAAAAACAGTAAGTTAGTCAGCTGGCTAATAAAACTCAATTGGTAAATTGCTGTGTTTACGGCGTGCTGTATGGACACGACAGGCAGACCGTTCTGGAACCTCAGACATGACTCAGAGGCTGAAAATGTTCAGGCGCTTTCATAGATAGCTCACCAAGGACTAGAGCAAAACTTTTTTCTCCTTTTTTGTTAATTTGTGGGCTCCAAACAAGCTATAGACATGAGAGAAATCTGTTACAAGGCCATTTTCCCAAGTGCCAGGGAAGAAAAGCCTGCCACGGACCACTAGATATATGGCCCCTGTAAGTGTGTGCCTGACTTCAACCAATCCATTAAGCTGACTAAACATTGGACCAGGTCCGTAACTCAAGGGGTGGAGAATTTACTTAAAGTGCATTAGGCTTTGGGTTTGATCTGTAGCACCACAAAAACAGAAAAACCTTATTCTATATGGTCAGCCTACCTGGTTAGTTTTTTAAAATACTATATTGTCTACAAAGACAAGATTGATGTATCATAGTGATACATCCGTGATACACACTGATGAGAGAAGAAAGAGCTGAGGAAAATGGGAAGATGCTTCATGTTGATCAGACTGATAGAGTCTATTGAAAATGCAAAGATGAAGCTTATGATCATTTCCTTCGATACATTTATCATAGTCCCAATAGGTGAACTATATATTATATGAAAAATAGGTCCTTTGCTATTTAGAATTTTTTTAATTATTACATACATCTCTCTTAAATGGTTCCTAAAAAATGATCTGGGGAGACTACATGTGCAAGTAAGAGCAATTACAAGAAAGCACATTGATTGTGTTAACAGAGTCAAGTAGAAGTTACGATGGGAGTCCTTGGTTAAGGGTATAGAAACATAAGTAAAGGCTCCATAGAAGAAGGAATGTCTAACTCAAGATGAAGCCAGACTCTAGAGTCTCACTTTTATAACCTAGCTATTCAGAAGACTGAGATCTGAGGATCTTGACTCAAAGCTAGCCTGGTTGAGAAAGTCCATGAAACCATTATCTCTAGTTAGCCAGCAAAAAATGGTCTGGAAGTGAAGCTGTGGCTCAAGTGGTAGAGCACCAGTCTTGAGCAGAAAAGCCTATGAGATAGCACCTATGCTCTAAATTCAAGCCCCAATACCAACACACACCAAAAAAAAAAAAAATGACTTGAAGACAAATGATCACTCTCAGAATAAAAATTAAAAAAAACATGAGGACTAAACAATTGTGTTTTTTAGCCTGGTTCACTTTCAAGTTTCTCAAATAGAGCCAAAAGAAAACAAGTTCACTAATTATCATACCAAATATATTTGGGGTGTGTATGATTACCACAATTTGGATTTGGTCTGAATGCTATGACTGAAACTGATTGTTCCATGCACCAAGGGTTTTTTCCTGGCATCATTCTGATTCCCCGATGTCCTGATGGGAACACTTGTCACTAACATTTCAGTGTGTCACATCCCATTACATACCAAGGGTGACTTGGGTTAAGTTGAAACTGAGTTCCTAAAGCAATATGTGCTCTGTCATCTTCCAAGGATCATAGCCTTCCTCTGTCTTTCCCCAACAAACACACCAGTCTTCTAGACAGTGAGAAAACTGTGAATCCAGACATTCGAAAGTTAAGCAAATACCAACATTTGCGTTCATCCTACATCTCAGGATATAGCCTTGAGTGTTATTTCCTTCTCCATAACCATAAATTGGCATTACAAAATGAAACATCTGTCTCATGACTGTTTAAATTCTCCTCTGAGAAGTAAATATATACCTTCCGTGGCAGATCTACAATTACTTATAATTTGACATATTAGTCTCCTTTCTCTAGATCCTTAGCTCCATGAGGGCTAAAAACTTTAACTTCTTTGTATCTCTTGTGGGAATAATAAAATTATTTTTTTAAACATCAGGTGTTAAATGATTATTGTTGATGGAAAAACCATATGAGATGACAGACATGGGTTTTACTCAAAACTCAAAGTTAGAAATAGCTTCCCAGCCAGAAAAAACAGAAAAACTTTGAAAATAACAGGCCCCTTTACATTATCTCTTTGTATCTTAGCAAGAAAAAATATTTCTAAAACAAAAATATATTAGATATGTTCATGGGCCAGTTATGGAGCTTAAACTCAGGACCTAGGTATTGTGCCTGAGCTTTTTTCTCAAGGCTAATTTTCTACCACTTGAACCACTGTTCCACTTCTGGCTTTTTGGTGGTTCATTGGAGATAAAAGTTTCACGAACTTTCCTACCTAGGCTGGAATCCTCAAATCTCTGCCTCGTGAGTAGTTAGGATTACAGGCATCAGCCACACCCAGCACATAGTGTATCCCAGCTTATACTTTTACACTAGAGTCCAAAGCAAAGTTAAGATCTGTACTGAAGCATAAGGAATCTTTTCTATGATTGTAAACTCTGCTAAAATCAGATTGCAAAAATGAAAAGTTTGGATATGCATATTTCCTAAGCAGAGATTTATTTATGCCAAGAAATTTGTTTGTTACTCCTAATAAATACATTCCATAGGTGTGTATGTACATCTAGTATGTGTATGCCTTGTTTCATGAAGGCACAGGAATCATTATTAAGCTTTATCCTAAAAGTAGCCTAATAGTAACTACCAAAATGAGGACTTACTAGAAAGCCCACCACATGCTGGGTAAAATAGGACTTACATCCTAAGATTCTAACCAGCAATGAACAATTGTCCCTCAGAGTCAAGGCAGAATGAGTTGCTAGATCCTGCACCCATCAAAATCCCATTGATCAAATAAGTCCCTTCCATGAAATGCTGTGGAATGTGCATAGCCCATGCCCAGATATCAATTAAATCATCTCTCAATTAATTTTATACCAATACAACGTGAGTTGTTCTGCTGTTTTATTTAGGGAATAGTGACAAGAGATCATAATATGTATACACATATATGCATATACATACCAGATGCAAATATTTATAGATAAAGTAGTAAAAGTAAAGAAGATTAGATAGTTTGATCACTGCAGGAGAAAGTGGGGATTTTAAGACAAGAGAATCAACCTCTTCATCCAAAATATTATGTAATAATTTTACAGCACCCTAAGAGAGGCACATGCAAAGTTTGACAAGGAGAGATATGGCAGAAAATATTCTGCTATAGGGATCCACTAATATAATTTTAAAATACTTGAAATTAAAATTTAAGTTTGAATTTGGTAAAGCATTTTTAAAAGGAATTAATTTAGAGTAGCATAATGGCTTCTAGATCTTGAACTCACACCTATAATTACACTATGCAGAAGAATATTGGTGTTTCAGCAAAGTCCTACTCTAGCTCTGAATGAGTTATTGGCTCATCTCTGAACCAGTAAAATACTGTGGTTGACATTCAGGAAAACAATATGGAGGTTCCTCAAAAGAATAAGCATAGACTTCCCTATGACCCAGCAATCCCACAAACAAGGCCACACTAAAGCTACCAGCACAACCATGTTCAATGCAGAATTGTTTACCATAGCCAAGATATGGAATCAACCCAGATGCCCCTAAGTGAATGAAAATTAGGAAAATGTGATATATATATACATATATATATATATGTATGTGTGTGTGTTTATAGATTTATATATATATATATATATATATAATGGAATTTTATGCCTCCATCAGAAAGAATGATATTGTGCCATTTGTAAGGAAATGAAAAGACTTGGAAAAGCCGGGCGCCGGTGGCTCATGCCTGTAATCCTAGCTACTCAGGAGGCTGAGCTCTGAGGATCACGGTCCAAAGCCAGCCCGGGCAGGAAAGTCTGTGAGACTCTTATCTCCAATAAACCACTAGAAAACCAGAAGTGGCGTTGTGGCTCAAGTGGTAAAGTGCTCACCTTGAGCTGAAGAGCACAGGGACAGCCCAGAGTTCAAGCCCCACGACTGACCAAAAAAAAAAAAAAAAAGTCATAGTAATTAAAGTAAGCCAGATCCAAAGAAACATAGGTTTCATAGTTTCTTTCATTTGTAGCAATTAGAATGTGCTTATAAATCTACAAATAAACACAATGGATAGAAAAAAGACAAAAAAATTACACTTGGACATGATTAAACATGATTAAACAGAACTCCAAACATTCATACCATGAGACCAAAGGAGAATATTTTTAGGAGAGGATCACAAAGGTTCGTTAGCTATGTGCATATGATCATACAAAATGATGTTTATCAAAATTAATTCCAAGAAATAGAACTGAGGTTTTTTTGTTTATTTTGCTTTTTGTTTTTCATTTGGGTTTTTTGTTGCTCTTTTTTATTTCTGTACCTTTTAACTTGTATGTCAGTTTATCTGTTTTGGGGAAGGTAAGGGAGAGCACAGAAACGGTAGGACAAAGGTGAACAAATGCAGCAGTGATACTCACTAAACACTATGTTGAAAATGAACTAGACAACTTGTGGGGGAGAGGATTGAGAGGGGTAAAAAAATGGGAGAAAATGAAGGAAGAGGTGACACTGTTCAATAAGAAATGTACTCATTACCTGACATATAACTGTAACCCCTCCATACATCACTTTTGCAATAAAAGTAAATTTTACAATAAAATTTTGCAATAAAAGTAAATTTTACAATGTACAATGGTTAAGAGCTATGAGAAATGCTGGTGCTAAAGCTGGTAAGAACCCATTTAAGCTGGAAATAGGTGTCACCCAAACCACTGGCTGTGATTAGGGAAGGGGTTTTCTCAAAGGGAACTTCAAATATTAAAGGAAGAGGGATTCTGGACAGCCAAACAGCAACACATTCCTATTGAAGTCTAAATTTAACTATATGGGTTAAAATGGGTCAAAATGATAAACCTTCTGGGGACATTTCCTAAATATGATCTCCATAAATCTGAACAGCAATGGAGTCCTAGAAAGCAGAAAAAGTTAAAACACTAAACTCCCATAAAGCTAATCTACAATGCTACCTTTGTTACCCTTAGAATATATATATATATAAGCAGCCAAATTTATAGAACCATTTAAAAATTGTTCACACACCTGTTCAAGAATTTTTTTCTAAATGCAAAAAAAAAAAACTCAGAGAAATTAGTATTTGCTTTTCTTTATATGTGCAAGAAATCATTCCAACAGGACTATCAGAAAGACACACTCATATTTTAACTATGTACTTCAAGAATTAAAATATGAAACTGGTAGTGAAGGTTTACACCTGTAATACTAGCTACTCAGGAGGCTGAGATCTAAGAATCATGGTTCCAAGCTAGCCTAAGCAAGAAAGTCCATGAGACTTATCTCCAATAAACTACTCATAAAAAAAGAAAAAGTGGCACTGTGGCTCAAGTGGGAGAGTGCTAGCCTTAAGCACAAAGAGGCTCAAGGACAGCACCCAGGCCGTGAGTTCAAGCCCCAGGACCTGGGGAAAAAAATTTACAGAAAGCCTACAACACTCTTGCAATTAATTTTGCAAGCTGTATCTACAATTACACACCCATGCATGTGCAAGCACACTCAAACTAAAGTAGCCTGTGGAATAAACAAATGAAAAGGAAGGCAACTAAGGAACAAGGTCTATTTGACCGAATCAAAAGAACAAATTTTTTCAGGGACTCTACATAGGCAAAGAGTTCGTGGAAAACCACTTTTACGATAAAGCTGAAATTGAACAGATGGTCATTATTTTCATTTCGAAAGATTTACAGTATCTTACTCTAAACCACAACTATTACCAATCATTTTCCTTTTCTTCTGGACTTAGCCTCAGAACATTATTGTCTGTTTCTTTCCTGTGTTGAAGGTCAGAAAGGCCGCTGCATTTGGCCTGGTGATGAAACTCACTGTATCAGCAGGATTTTCTGCTTCGGTGTGTTGGAGATGTGAGCAATATCAAAAGCAATTCTATTTATTTGATCTAACTAAAAATAGCCTTTGCTTCTGGCTCTTATTTTTAATTCCAGTTATCAGAGGTGTTAGGACTCTGTGTCCCATTCCCCCCACTGAAATAGGGAGTCTGCCATGCCTTTCTTTCTAGAAAGCTCCACTAACCAAAGTCAGTGCTTTGCTTCTTTTCTATGTGATCTTTTGTCTCATTATTCGTTCTACTAAGAGCGGGGTTGCCCAATGTTTTTACTCTCCTATTGGGAAATAGTGTTGAGTTACTTTCAGAAATACACAAATGGTATCTTTTAGTTATTGAGCTCCTCTGCTTTCATCTCAAGAGAACTGTGCTACAGAGAGTCATTTTGGCAAATAGCTCCCAAGACCCCACCCTCCCATCTGCTAAAATGTTTCCATGAGGTCATGGTTTTCCCCAGGCTGCAACCAAACCAGGACTGAGCACGGAGAGCATGAGATATGGACCATTTCTACGCGGCTCAGGCCTCCTCTGATCGTCTTTCTCTGGGTCTTCCTACCAGCCTAATGACAACACTAAGAGCCATATTTGGGTCTAAGATTCCACCTGCCTAGATCTCTCTCATTCCTTCCTTTGCATCGCAGGTGTCAGTCAACATAATGGTCTAAATAAAGCCTTCTCCTGATATTTGCCCTTCCTCCTCATCAACTACTACAGCTTAGCTCATAAACATCCAGTAAATTGGGCAATGAGGTTGGTATAATTTGGACGTTGTTTATATTTTTTGAGGGGGGGGGGTCCGATCTTGGGGCCTGAACTCTGGGCCTGAGCGCTATCCCTCAGCTCTTCAGCTCAAGACTAGCGCTCTACCACTTGAGCCACAGCACCACTTCCGGCTTTTTGCTTTTTGCTTATGTGGTGCTAAGGAATTGAACCCAGGGCCTCAGGCAAGCGCTCTACCACTGAGCCACCTTCCCAGCCCTTGACGTTGTTTATGTGCAATGATTTATATGCAATTTTTGTCGTAGTTGTTGTTGCTAGATGAAATTCTTCCAATGGAGCCTTCAGCTCACTACCGCCTCAAGGCATTTTCAACTCAGAAAATTCAGAAGGAATAACGGCATACTAGGATTCTGCCTCCAAAGACACTCATCCCCCATGACCCCCACACTTCTAGCAGGGTCCCCTCCTCCTGGGTCTACTTGTATACAATTCTATTCATCTGCTCATTGGCGTTCCACATCCATCTCTTTTTTAATATGTATTTGTACTGTAAAGATACTGTACAGAGGGGTTACAGTTACATGAGTAAGATAATGAGTCCATTTCCTATTAAGCATCTTTACCTCCTCTTTTGCTTTTCCCCTACCATCCCTTCCCACCCTACCTCTCCAACTCTCTTCTCTTTCAGCTCCTAAGCTATTGGTACTCGTTTTTCCAACACTGGGCAACAAAGGACCACAAAGTGTAGGGCCTAAAACCTCAATGGGGATGGCCTCACACTGCCCATGGAGTCTGATGAGAACTTAGGTGTCACCTCCGCTCAACTCCTGATGCTGCAGTCTTAGGGCTGGCAGCAGTGTGGTTCCCTCTCAGAGCTCAGAGCTGTCCTCCACGTTCTCTTGGGCTGCTAGAGCAGGTATAGTGCTAGGACTTTGGGTCCCTGCTTTCTTGCTAGCTGCTGGCCAGGTACCACTGTCAACACCTACAGGCTCCCTCTAGGGAGTTCATAATAAAGACACTTGCCTTCTATCAGCCCAGACTACTCGTCCCTCTCCAACCGGCTAGGATTGAAGTCTCATATGGTGAGCCCATAATCATGGGATTGATTATTCCAGCCTGATCAGGGAGGAAGGTATCCCTCATGGTTCTCACCAGCTCCACCCACCCTCAAAGGTAGGAGTTGTCTAGAAGTCATTCACATCAGGAAACTGAGGCTCTCCAAGGCCATCTTTGACATCTGCCTTCCTTCACTCTGCCTAACCGTCATCTCTTTGCCAGCCAGCTCCTTTTTAAGTTCAGCCTATGATAGGCAGGATGGGAGAGAGAGGCTGGGGAAGGTAAATTCTCGCGGTGTTTTACTCTTTCCTGTCCCTGTCAGCAGTTTCAATAACAGCCCTTCATTCTGGGAGGATCAGTTAGTTCAATCTTCAGTGAGTTTTTTTGTTTTTTTAAACAATCCCAGCATCAGTTTTCTACCATACTATTTCTTTCCTAAGCACTCTCATATTGAGAAAAAAATACTTTAGAATAGGGTTCTGAGAAATGTGTGTAAAGGGCAATAGCAGAAATGTCAGCCATCTACCTTTTTGATGAGTAAATGTTCTTCTAGCATACCTATTTACTATAATCTATGTAGCTAGTCCCTCACCTTAAGTAGGCAATTTTAAATACCTTGTTACTATGTATAATCCTACAGTAAACACAAGTAGAAATGTATGCTTGCATTTCAACTTGTTCTGAAATTCGTAGAAGTGAAATTATGAGGATAATGACTAATTAGATTTTCTTTAAGCTTTTGATACCAAATTTTCCTTCTGAAATGCTACAAAAACACCCCGGAGGGAGATTATCTAGGCTTACCAACACTTTACTTTTTTTATTAATAAAATAGTTGACATTTTAATCAATGAAAATGGCATCTCATCTTGTCATTATTAATTATCAAAGCCCTATGTGTTCATTTGACCTGCTTCTTTTGTTAATAAACTGTCCTGATGATTTTTCTAATCACTCCAATCAGAGGTGATACTGCTTCACTTGGCCTCAATAATGCTTTATTTGCATTTGATATTTACTGCCCTTTATTTGTATTTGACACTTGGCATTTTCCTTAGTCTAAGAATTGACAATGAGACTGCTTCTTTTTTTTTTTTTCATTATTATCAGTCTGTCATTGTTTTCCTCAGAGCTTATTCTGCATTTTTTACTCCACTTTGGAGTAAATTTATCTCCTGTACGAAGATAAATTCTTGTAGCAAAGTTGAAGCTGGAAAGTAACCTTTTCTTAATCTCAGGACAGATTTAAAAACTGACGAGTGGTAATTAGACTTGAAATCCCTTTGGCTTCTCTCAGTACTTCTGTTTCTTTTGTCATCCTTTGGGCCTTGTTGTCATAATCTACACTTTCCATTATTTGATACTTATAAATACAAATTATGTATAACTTTCTTTATCTTCCCATTTTGATGAATTTAAATGAGTCTGTCAAAGGCAATAAGTCCTATAAATTAATCATAGTAGTTATTTCTACAATGTTTAGTAATCATGATCTGATCTAAGACATGTTTAAACTCAAAGGCCGTTTTTGTTAATATTTTATTTAATATCTCCAGTGCTCAATTTTTCTAATGAGAGGTGGCTACAACAATAAATAAACTAATATTAACTAACTAAGTAAATAAAGCACTCTTAAGAAAATTAAATAACAGTATATGTCAAGTGTATTGTCTGACAGAATCAACAAATATTTATCAAGCTCTTGTTATACTTCAAATACCCTAAGATGATAGAAATGCATAGAAACTTTCTGTCCTAATGAACTAATGAGGAGATGGATAATTAAGAAATTAGATACATATATTCCATGGCATAAAATCATGGAGAGGGAACACAGAGTGTTAAGTAATACACTAGGCATAGGAAAGAAAAAAACTACACAGAGTTACTTAAAAAGGCCTAAGTTCTTTGATGTTGTTGTTGTATTGGGGTTATTTAGGTCTAAGAGCAGTACTCAAACTCGATACCTGCCAGTTTCACTCATTGACTAGCTCATTAACTGAGCCTCACCTCCAACACCATGGAAAGGCCTAACTTAAAGGCCTTTGAACAGAAATCTCCCGGAATCAGGTAGAGGAACAGAAACACAGCTTGTATCTGTGGTTGGGGTGGGAAATAGGGACATGAGGGCACATTAACTTTCTGATACAAATGACAGATCCCACAATAATGATATAAATTCTCAACAGGAAAAAAGTTAGATGCCTAGAAACCACCAAGGAGAATAAAATTTAAAATTAAAAACTTACCATTTGCATTACCTGAAAAGAAAGTAGATATTAGAGAAAAGGAATTTCAGAGATGAAAACCCCAACTTTTAGAGTACCTAACAAAATAGGAGAAAAAGAATTAACTAGCAAAAGGCTTGAAAGCTAAAACAAGTCATCTGTCCAAAACCAAAGGAGAGGAGCAAAAGATGGACAGGCGTTCCCGGAGCAAAAGATGGACAGGCTTTCCCAGAGCAAAAGCTGGATACCACTCAATAGTTTATTTTCCAAAAGGACGCTGAGGACGGAGATGTGAGGGGCTGTCATCTAGATGGTTTTTCTCATGGAAAAGTCTCTTTCAACTGACAGGTAGGTGAGCCTGCGCAGTTCCTGATCTGTCGTTGACTAGCCTGGACCACAAGCTGATGAAAATTTTATGCTACCCTTCATGAGGAGTTGTTGATTCCGCTGACAACATTCATTTTATCCCACAAAAATGTTCTACTTTGAATGACTTCTGAAGGTTAGCCAACTTAAAAGAAAAAAACAACTCAGCAAGCCCAGCTCCTAACTATATTCTTGTTAGATGACCAATACCTGACTCAGACCACTTCCCTATCAAATGTCCCTATTTCGGTTAAACCCTATTTCCAACGCCTTGCTCACTTACTTATTTCCCCCAGAAAATATTTTTGCAAACTCTCCAGGAAACTAAAGCCAGTCAATAATGCAGGAATTCTGTTCAAATAAATATCTTTGGGTAGATTTCAGTTATTACTAAAAATATTACTCTTTCCAGAATGTGGTTTAGGTTTGATACTCAATTTCTTACTAATCATTCTTCACATTTGGTTACATTTAAGTCATTTGGGATCAATTATAAAAAATTTGATTAAAAAATAAAATTGAAGCATAAAAATATTATCAAGTTTAAAAAAAACATACAAAAGTTGAACCAAGTAGAATTTCTAGAAATGAAGAAAAATGATAAAAAATAAAATTGGCAGCTTTATTAATCAGTTACATTGATTAACCAGATGCAGCTAACGAAGAACATTTCCTAAACAAAGAAGGATTTCCCAAAGTTCTGCTTCCAATATAAATAAACTGTTAAACAAGTAACCCTATTGCAAATACTCATATTTCCTTGTCAAAATGCATAGAGCAATGACCTGATGGCTTTGAGGATTGAACAGGCGCTGGAAAGTTCTGAAGGAAAAAACTGAAACTTAGGAAAACAGAAAAAAGAAAGATTTACAAACTTTATTTGCCTTCTATCTATGACAAGTGGCAAAAAGGTGGCAACTGGACAGTGAAAACTTTACATATTACACAACTTGAAAACCCAGAATAAAGAGGTGAAGGGTAACCAGGGACCTCAGAAAATGAAATAGGAAAACAAGGAAGAAGCTAAAAAAGAGGAGCCCCAAATTCTGTATATGAATTTAGCCCAAGTATCCGGCTGCTCCAAGCATCTACAAAGAAGACTGCAGACATTCTAGCCAGGCAGGAAAAAGAAACTAAAATGATATTTTATCAGCTTCTAAAAACACAACATGCAATTTTAGTCTGACCAAATTAATAACCTTCCCAAAGAAAACTATCAACACTCTTCAAGTGAAATTCAATGGCCTATAAGAAATGCAGTAATCTTCACATCCTAATATTCACAAGTTCCAGGATATAATATGGAAGTGTTTGATATAGGAAGGCCAGGTGAAAAGAATCCATGAAGAGCCAGACTAAGACACAAATTGCAGAAATAAAAATTCAGATGCAAGCCAGGTGCTGGTGGCTCATGCCTATCATCCTAACTCCTCTCAAGAGGTTAAGATCTGAGGACCATGATTCAAAGCCAGCCAGGATAGGAAAGTCCATGAGACTTATTTCCAATTAACCACCAAAACATGCTAGAAGTGGAGCTGTGGCTTAAGTGGTAAAGTGCTAGTCTTGAGCACAATAGCTCAAGGACAGTGCCTAGGTCCCAAGTTCAAGACCCAGAACTGACATGAAATAAATTTTTAATTTAAAATTTAAAAAATTAGTATACAAAAGTGCTAACAACAAATGCAACTATGCTCAATAAGGAAATCTATTCATAAGACAATACAACATAGTCAATCTCACTAGAAAAATAGAAAACAAATGAAAATTGCCTAGCTGAACTAAAATTAAACTATCTAAAGTATTCACAGCCTAGTCTACATAGAACATTGGAGATAATAAAGATCCTATAAGTCAGTAGAAATTATCCAACCTGAGAAATAGAAATGGCTGAGATTCTATATAAAAATTCAACAATGACTCGGGGTCTTGTGGAACATTGTCAGAAGGTTCACGATTCACAAAATTGTAAGCGGATTCACAAAAAGACAGAGGAGAAAGAATTGGGGGAGGAATGAAAGAAAAGCAAAGATCTAAATTTGACACAAATTTACAGAGCCAAAAAGACCAGAACATTCTAATCAGGTGAGCCATGACTGCCTGACTGGTACACAGCCTTCTGGTCTAGCATGCTTGACATTCGAAACCTTTGGAAACCAAAGAACAGGAAGCAATGTTGAATATATACAGAGAAAAAAACATCATAAGAAACATCACAGGAAATATTGAGGAATAGTAATTTCAATTACTGCTGACTTGTTACCAGAAATTAAGAGACCAGAAGGCTGTGCACCAGTCAGGCAATAGTGACTCACACTTGTAATCCTAGCTACTCAGGAGGGTGGAATCTGAGGATCCTGGTTTAGAATCAGACCAAGCAGGAAAGCCTGTGAGACTTTTATCTCCAATAAACCACCAAAAAGCCAGCAGTGGAGGTGCAGCTGGAGTGGTAGAGTGAAAGTTTTGGGGGGAAAAAGTTAAAAGACAGGGCAAGGCCATAAATTCAAACCCCAGGACCTGCAGTGGGGGCGCTGGTGGCTCATGCCCGTGACCCTAGCTGGGAGGCTGAGATTTGAGGATCATGGTGTCAAGCCAGCCCAGGAGGGGAAGTCCTCGGGACTCTTATCTCCAGTTGACAGACCAAAAGCTGGAAGGGGAACAGTAGCTCAAGTGCCAGTCTTGAGCAAAAAAAGACTGAGGGACAGGCTCTGAATTCAAGCCCCAGCGTGCGCGCGCGCGCACACACACACACACACACACACACACACACATACACATACACACACGCAGGCAGTGGGCCATATCTTCACACAGTTCATGGAAAACAGTTCCATCAAGCCAGACTTTTATGCCTAGTAAAATAATTATCCTTCAAGAGTTGATGTAAAATAACCCAGGCACCCTGTGCTCTTTCTTTATGTACTGATAGAAAATGGCTCTGGAGAACGTTTCAACCTCCACGATCATGTGAGTCAACAAGCCTCTCTTCATATGTACACCTAGAGAACTCTGCCTAAATACATGTGTGCAAACCCAAAAGCACAAAGAACCAACATCCCAGCTCAAAGCACTCAGGCAGGAGGAAGGTGAGCCTTTTAGATGCGTTCCAACCCTCAACTAGAGAGCTAGAGAAGCCCATTCATAGTCATTTTCCAGATACAAATGTAAATCTGTTCATCGCATGCAGAAACACTCTCCCAGACACACCCAGAATAGTGTTTGACCAAATGTCTGGACACCTTACACCCTACACACATGGACACAGAAAGTTGGCCATCATGCCATTTTCCTATAAAGGAAAAGTCTGATAAACTCAACTACATTAAAACTAAGAGTCCTTCATCCAAAGACAACATAAACAATGTATTTTTTAAGCCACACATTAGAAAAGGACAATTGCACTGTATGTAACTGTCTTAGTCAGCTACAAAATGATGCCATAGACTTCATTAAGTCTATGTGGCTTAAATAACAAATATGTCTCATAGTTCTAGGGGTTGAGGAATTCAAGATGGGGTCCAGGGTGAATATTCTCTGTTGGTAATAGATAGGTGTTTTCCTGTTTTAAGAGAGAAAGCAAGCACCACTTTCCTATTTTAAGGATAATAATCCACCAGTGGAAACTCCACTCCGTAACTCCACCTAAATCTAATTACCACCAAAAGTCCCTACATCCTGATACCATCCCACAGGGGTTACAGTTTCAACATAGCAAGTTTAGTTTATGTAGTCCATAACAGTAACTGAGAAAAGATTAATATCTAGAGTATGTAAACAACCCTTATGACTCAACAGCCATAATCAAAGAAATGAAATTAAAACCAGAAAGAGATAATATTTCACACCACAAAATTGGTAAAAACAATACCAAGTACTGGTAAAAAGATATGAAGCTGCAATTATACATTCTAGGGAGGGAATAAACTGGTATAATGACTTCAGGAAATGATTTGGCATACCTAGTAAAGTCGAATGTGCAGAAATTCTACTCTTAGGAACAAAGCTTAGAACAATTCTTATCCTTGAGGGAAAGGATAGTAGGAGAAAAACAAAGGAAGGGCTTGACAAGAAATCACTCATTACCTTACTCCAGCATTTTACAATAAAATAAAATTTAAAAAATGAATAATCCTTATTCTTGAGCAATGACCCCAACACAGAAATACTTTTACCAGCAAGGTTCATTACAACTAAATCTGGTTTTGTCCAACAGTCCATCAGCATTAAAGGAAACCTGTCAACTGTAACATGAGCTGGAATAGCATATGACAGAGACAATAAATATAATAAACTGTGTGCATCGATATAATATAGGATATTGAGTAATAGTATAGTAATAGTAGTAGTGATCATGATACTAGCTAAGGCATAAATTTGTCACTGTTACCAAATCTCTAAGTACCACACATAACTTATCTTGAGAATTTGACCTAAGGAAATTATCATGAATGTGTGAAAAGCTTTCACTTCAGAAACTCTCAAAGTGGGCACAGGGCACATGCTTGTAACCCTAGACACTGACAAAGCTGAGATCTAGGAATCAAGATTGAAAGCCAGCCCAGGCAGGAAAATCTGTGATGCTCATCTCTCCAATTAACCAGTAAAAAACAAGAGGTGGAGATGGGGCTCAATGAGTGGTAGAGCACCATCCTTAAGTAGAAAAAAAAAAAAAAAGCTAAATCAAGAGCAGAAGGCCCCAAGTTCAAATTCCAGAAATGACATGAAGGAAAGAGGGAGGGAGAGGGAAGGCAGGAGGGAAGGAGAGTAAGAGAAAGAGAAACTCTCAGTATATTCTTACAGTACTAACAATTGAAAGAAATTCCCAACTACATAGAATCAAATAATGGTACATTTATTGAATGCAATAATTCTATCTAAATAATAGTGAAAACAGAGAGTAACAAAAATTAATGTGTGTTAAGTAGAAAAATAAATTACTTTTTAAAGTTAGGAGAGATGGGGGAGAATAAAGGAATGACATTGTACTCATAAATGAATACATTGAATTTGGATTTTAAAAAATCATTTTAAAACCATATATAGGCGGGGCTCTGGTGGCTCATGCCTGTAATCTTAGCTACTCAGGAGGCTGAGATCTAAGGCTCACGGTTCAAAGCTAGCCAGGGCAGGAAAGCCCTTGAGACTCTTATTTCCAATAAACCACTAGAAAACCGGAAGTGGCGCTCTGGCTCAAGCGGTAGAGCGCTGGCTTTGAGCTGAAGAGCGCAGGGAGAGCGCCCAAGCCTAGAGTTCAAGCCCCACAACCAACCAAAAAAAAAAACAAACAAACAAACAAAACCATACATAGAACATTACCATGAATTTGCAGGAAGGAAGGAATGGAGAAGGGGAAATGAATTTGAAATCTGGCAGTAAAGAGAAAAGCTTCAATAAGAACCTCACTCCATCCTTGTCTAAGTAGCTCAAATTAAAGCCAACTTCTTGTTCTGAAATAGTTCTTTACAGAAGATAAGTTCTAACCCAATGATGGGCATACTATTGAGGAAGAAATAATAGAGAATATTCCAATGACTTTGGGTTATCAATAACAGAATGAGGATCATTTGCATATTGTCCCCTCAGGACTCACTGGGTAAGGCTGATGCCCGACATGAAGGTGATCAATCGTGTCGAAATTAAAATGACCAATAATAGCAAATCCCAAAGGAACAGAACATCTTAGGAGAGCCGGAGCTCAGTGCTTACAAGAAATCATTTGTAAGAATGCCACTAGCCCTGCTTCATAACTGGGGGCTTGACCAAGAACTTTGCTGTGGGAAATCTCAATACTTAGTATTGAAAGGAAAGGAGTTTTTACGTTCTCATGGAAGTGTACCCATGCTTCTCCATCAAAAATAGGATGGGACAGAAAGCTAAGAGTATTCCAAATTGCGAACTTCCACTCAAATTCAGAGGGGAAATTTTGATGAACTAAGAAGGCTAAGATTTTCACATCTGAGACACAGAATAGCTGAAGAGATGTGTGTGTTAAAAGAAAAAGACATAAAAGTCATGAAGAACAAATATTTGTTGACCATAAACACAGCCACCAAATCTCAAAATCCTAAAAAGTGAGCCAGAAAGGAGGTAGCTTTGGAACAACTTTACTAAACACATGGAACTCATTTCTCCCACCCCAATAAATTTTATAAGACAAAATTAGAATAGTTCGGGATGGGATGGGTTATAACTATTTGTTCATGAATTTAATACAAAAAGAGAATTATATGGAGATTATATATATATAAAACCATGAAGAACCATGACAGTAGGGAACCACCAAGCTCCTTTAAGAACAGGTTCTTGTGTTCCTCAAAGTCACCAAATAACATTCAGCCAAATGCCATCTCTAGTGTTTTGATCTCTGCTGGCACAGTGCCATATACATGGTGGGTGCTCTGTGCATATTTATTCAGTGACATCAGATACAATCTGTTTAATCCCAGCTCCCCCCAAGCTATCATTAATCTCCAATCTGCTGTGTCACTGCCCTTAGGGAGAAGAGAACCTGGAGCCAGAGGTCTTTATCATATTATAATATCCCCCAAATACTTCTAAACTCAGTAAAAATATGAAGTGAGGCCCTCTCCTTACAGAAATACTTCCAAAAGATCAAGAGAGAGCCATTGAGTTATTCTTGAGTTTCTGAAAAAGAGACAATAATGTTAAGCTACTGTATTAAATGGAAGCACAAAACAGGTATTTGATTAATAGTCACCCATTATTATGTATCTTCATATGTATTACTCATTATAAAAATTCCATTTAGCTGGAATTATCATGTGATCTTGCTATACCACTCCTGGGTAGACAGCAGAAAGAATCAAAGTCAGCATACAATTAAGACACCTGCACACTGGTGTTTATTGAGCACTATTCACAGTGGTCATGTCATGAAATCAGTGTGGGTGCCCATCAGCAACCAAATGGATAAAGAAAGTATAGTGTACATAAACAATGGATTATTATTTAGCCATCAAAAAGAACAAAATTATGTTATTTACAGGAAAATTGATGGAATTGGATATCATGATGTTAAGTGAAATGACCCAGACTCCAAAAAAAATATATCAAATCTTTTTTTCTCATATGGGGACTCTAGATTTTTTTAAAAAGGAAAAAAAGGACATAAAATCAGAAGGGAAACTCTTGGGGTGCCAGCAAGAAGGCAATAAAGGAGGAGAGGGGAATACTATCAAAGTGCATAAAAGACAAGTATAAAATGTCATGATGAACTCCATTGTTTTATACAATTAATAATTTTTAACTTAAAGTACTGACTTAAAAATCCACTCACCAAAGGATTTCATTGTTACACATCTTTGTCCTTCATCAAGCAACAGCTTAATAAAATTCTATTACTTACCAATCAGTTGGTTTTTCAAAAGGCGCGTGACAATTCTACAGTTGTAACTCTAGTTCTTATAGATGGAGAAATAAAACTGATGAGAAAAGACCCCTCTTTCTCTCCTGCCTCTCCCCTATTGTGTGTGTGTGTGTGTGTGTGTGTGTGTGTGTGTGTGTGTGTGTGTGTGTGTGAGTGAGTGAGGCACGTAAGGTCATCCTTTGCAAGTAGTTCAGAATGCATGATTATGAGTGCTGCCAAAATCTGTCAGCCAAAGGAGGCAGACAAAATGCTCTAAAATGCTGGGACATAATGGCTTTAACAGACATGCATGTGAATAGTCTCCAGGTAGTTAGTTCTCTCCTACTCATTCCACAGATATGCCTAGCCTTCCTCTGAGCTATCTGCAACGTGCCCCGTATTTACTGCACCTCTCCACTGACCCTGTGCAACCCACTTCTGCAGCTGCAGAGAATAACAAGAACCAAGGTCTTCTTTGCTAGGTCCCTTGCCATCACTTTGCCTGTGAATCTAAGAAGATGAGCCAAAAGAAAACATAGCCTGGAAACTCACTGTGGCTGCAGCACTCCGACCAACTGGAAAGCAGGGAGTCCAAGTCCTTGGGGCTAAACTCCACATGATGGACATAATTCTACCTAACAAGTCAAGGTGGAACTTTGACCTCATGGAATGATCTGGAATGAGAGGGAGACAGAAGAGGTGCCTCATGGCTGGGAACACTTCCTCTCCCAAGGAGTTGCCATAGAGGATTTCGGGGATTATTTTGAAAACTTACAAATGCACACAAAATATTAAGGAACAGTACAATACCCATTGGTAATATCCTTCCCCTTGATTTTTTGTTCTTCTTCGTTTGATTATTATCTTTCAGGGTTTGTACAAAGGAGTTGCCATTGAACAAAGCAGTGGATGAATACAATGTGTCGAGATCCACGTTGCCCCTTTGAACGTTCTCACCCGTCCCTCCCCTCCCTACCCCTCCCCTCATTCTTTGTAACTTTGTAGGATATACATTGGATTCTTGGCTGCATTCTTCCCCTCTTCTCCTCTTCAGACCCTCTCCCCAACCCCTTCCCTTTCAAGGACCCACTTCCTGGTGCCTGTTTCCTAGTATTTTATTTTGCTGAACTTTGATTTTGGCTTTCTAAGGAATTACATTATTTGGGATCTCCCTTGAATCTACTGTAGTTTAGTGAATATATCTGTGCATATTGGCATACCACCTAACATATTTACTTGCAAGTTTATAAGCTAAATCTAGCTTTTGCATATAAGGGAAAACATGCATCTTGTTATATGTGTAGGTGTATGTGTGTGTGTACATATATATGCACCTGCTTTATCTCTCTACATAGGCTCTGATGCATTCTGAATGTCTGCACTCCACAAAAATCGCATATATTGCAACACTGACCTCCAAGGGAATGGGGTTAGGAGCGAGGGCTTCGGTCACAGAAGTGGAGTCCTCTTGAGTGGTATCGGTGGCCTTAGAAAGGAGATAAGGAGAGCCCCCATACCATGAGTTCACAGCTAGAAGGTGTAGGCTGCCATGTAGATCACATGCCCTCACCAGACTCAATCTATGAGCACCTTGATCTTGGATTTACCAGATGCTAGCATTGTCAGAAATAAGTTCCTGTTGCTTATAATATAAGCTTCCCCATCTGTGACAACTTGTTAAAGCAATCCAAGTGGACTAAGACAGGAATCTACACACATTTCCTTCGATGAGTCAGTCAGAAATGTGTTAGAGTCAGGGGCTGGTGGCTCACTCCTGTAATCCCAGCAATTCAAGAGGCTGAGATCTGAAGACTGAAGTTCAAAGCCAGCCCAGGCAGATAAATCTGAGAGACTTTTATCTTCAATTAACCAGCAAAAAGCTGGAAGTGGAGCTGTAGTTCAAGTGGTAAAGTGCCAGCTTTAAATAAAAAAGCTAAAAGACAGCTCCCAGATCATGAGTTCAATCCCCAGAACCTGAAAAGAACATAAACATCATCTTCTTCATCATCATCATCATCATCATCATCATCATGTGTCGATGCTTCACACCTGTAATCCTAGCTACTCAAGAGACTAAGAGCTAAGGGTCCTGGTTGAAGCCAACCTATGCCAGAAGTCCTTGAGACTCATAGCTAATTAACCACCAAAAAAAACTGGAAGTAGAGCTGTAATTCAAGTGGTGAGTGTCAGCAAAAGAGCTGTTGGACAATGCCCAGGTCCTGAGTTCAAGCCCAAGTACCTGCACCAAAAAAAAAAAAAAAGTTATCTAATTCTATCATTCTTCTTTAACTTTTCAGCTGGGGTTCTACTTCACACTGAAGGACTACTTCTTTTCAAACAACAAAATGGTAAGCTGCTATTTAAATTTAACTGAAGATTATTAAATAACAATATTTGAAATCATAAGGGAAATGAATCTGAAGCTTTGAATATAGTAAACCAAATAATAGCTAGTTGCTACATATCAAAAATTTTAAATCCATACATAGAGGAAATTTTCCAAACCAAATAGATCTGTTAGAAAAAAATAGCAAATTTTCTGGTACCGCTAATGAAGCTTGAGTTTTTTAAGTGATTGACTCTATTACTTCATCAGGTAAATCTTTTATAATGAATTTTTTTCATTTGAAAAAAAGAATGGCTAAAACTCAGAAAGCTTAGCCTTTTTAAGTCAGAGAAAAGAAGACTGTAGTAAGAAAAGAAAGAAATGCAGATTGTTCCCAATTTATACAATGGTCCAAGTTATGATTTCACAAGAGGCAGGGCTCAGTTTCTTGACACCTAATAACCCCACCCTATTGGCTAATAAAACCCCACCCTAGTGTCTAATAAAAACCTGAACCTAACGGCTTCAACACAATTGGCCCTTACTCAGACTCCTCATACCTTCAAGGACACACCATCACTTCAAACAAAAGCATTAAGCTCTCCTTCCTGACTTCCTTTCCTCTCTCTGTTGTACCACTAGGAGATCAAGGTATTGCTACATGATTTTCTGTTTCATTATCATCATAACTGTTTAGAAGGTTAAACCATACCAGATTCGATTAGTAGGATATGTTTCTGGTGCACTCCTGATTTGACATGTTTCTATCATTATTCAAGGGGTTTTCTGGTTTCTAGTTAAGATATTCCTGTTTAACCATAGACTTTTTCATTCAGACCTGAAATTGACCATTTCTCTAAACAACTTCAAATTCATTTTGGTGGAAAACGAACACTACTAGATGTGTTCATATTTAGGCAATGTCTAGTTGGAACGGAACAAATGTCACCAGGCTGTCAAACAGCAAAATTTAAAGTAAAGTGATGATTCTGGTCCAGATTTCTAAAGAAAGAAAGTGAACTATCTCATTTCTTTCTTCTACTAACCAATGTCTACAACCAACTTCAGAACTCTGTGTGTGTCCAGCGATTTAAAAGCATACACTATTCTGATCAATAGATGAAGTTACCAATTTACTCTGATATATTATGATAGGATATAAATCATTGACATTTATGGGACATTGCTGTAAAGTATGTGGATTGCATTCTGTCACTGACTTTGCCATTCCAGTTATGTCTTGATAAAATTAGCTTGTCTCCTTGGAGTTCATCCGGAGATGAAGCAGTTGTCTCTGTCACTGTTGGGGATAGAAGGAAAATGGCCACACATCTTCTGAAAATAATGTCCAGGTGAACGATCCACGCTCTATACTCTCTACCCCAACACACTCCACATGGCCATTTCCACAGTCTAGACGCTCATTACCTCTAGTGTAGACCTCTACAGAACCTCGTAGGATGTCCTCACTTCTACATTCAGGTGATGATGTGTTTGGCACTGAAGAAATGATCCCTGAAATTTAAGGAGAGAGAAATAAGTGGACAAAGCAAATACAGCAGGCCATTCACTGTGGAATCAGATGTGGGAGACACAGGGACGCCATCTGTTGCACTTTCAAGATCTCCATGTATTTCAACTTTTTCATGGTGAAATAAGCCCTGCATGGCTTCAACCTTGATTTCTTCTAGGTTCTTCCACAGTCGTCAGCAGCCTCATGACGATCTTGTCCCTCTGCTTCTCTGGGTCCCCCTCACAGCAGTGCTGGAGAACGGGGAGGGGGGGAATGCATTACCCTAGTATGTTGACTCCCCCAAATCCCTATAGTCATCTTTCTGTGTCCATTGAGGTTAGGTCCCAAGACCCTCAGCGGATTCCTCAAAATGTCAAGAGTCCTAGGATCTTTGGCCTTTTCGCTTAAAGAACCCCATTCCAGCTTCTCTAGCATAAATCTGAATTGCCAACACCATGGGGGGGTGTTAATATAAAATACAATTTGAGCTCCTTGAACACAAGCACTGGGATACCGCAGCCGTTGCTCTGATGACCTAGACAGCTACTATTACAGGGCAGACTGACAAGTGGGGTGTCCAGCTCGGATACCCCGGACGGAAGCAAGAACAATCGCAGGCAGGATCTCATCACACCACGCACAATGGTACCCAATGTAAAACTCAGGACCTTTCTTTTCTGGAATTCTCTCTTCAATACTTTTGAACCAATGTAAACTTCAAGTAAATAAGACTGCAGAATGAAAAACTGGGGATAAGGGGAAGGGCCGCTGTGCTCATTTGTGGCCCTGGATATGCTTCTTCACCGCCTGGTTCCTCAACTTCTGCCTGCAGGAGTGAGGATGGCAACAGTATCACATGACAAAGTGCCCTAAGTTTCAGTGAGCTAATACATAAAAGAGTGTCTAGCGTGCAGTTCTAGTGTATAGCTACTAGCTCTGTGGAGAACCAAGGCCCTTCCTTCCATGTGTCTATTATTCACACTAATAGTGTGACACATAGTGTCACACTGTTCTAGAACAGTGTGATTCAAAAATCACATCTATAATCCTAGCTATGCAGGAGGCTGATATACGAGGATCAAGGATCAAAAGCAAACAGGGCTGGAAAGTCTAAGACTTTCTACCTACCTATTGGAGGTAGACTTTCTGTCTACCTCCAGTCAATCACCAACAAGCCAGAAGTAGAGCTGTGGTTCCGGTGGTAGAGTGACAGCCTTGAGCAGAAAAGCTAAGGAATTTGATTTGTTGTGTTTCTGAGTCTCTATTAAGAAAATTTCAGTCTGTGCCAAGGAGACCTAGGGTTTCTCCTATTCCTACCTGTAATATGTTCAGGGTGTCTGCTTTGACTCTGAGGCCTTTGATCCATTTGGAGTTGATTCTGTTGCAGGGTGATATGTAAGGATCTAGCTTTAGTTTTCAACAGGTGTAACCAATTTTGTCAGCACCATTTACTGAAGAGGCTGTCTTTCTTCCATTCTATTTTTTTTAGCTCCCTTATCAAAGATTAGGTGGCTATAGGTCTGTGGGTTCATTTCTGGGTTTTCAGTTCTATTCCATTAGTCCTCAGGTCTGTTCTTATGCCAGTATCAAGCTGTTTTGATTACAATGACTTTGTAGTAGAGTTTGAAATTTGGTATTAATATTCCTCCAGCACTGTTCTTTCTGTTAAGGATCATTTTTGCTATTCAGGGTCTAAGGGAACCCTACTTCATTGTTGGTGGGAGTGTAAACTTGTTCAATCACTTTGGAAAGCAGTATGGAGGTTCCTCAAAAGACTCTACATAGAGCTCCCCTATCACCCAGTAATCCCACTTTTGGGCATTTACCCAAACAATTACAAACAGGCCATACTAAGGCTAACCAGCACATCTATGTTTATCACAGCAATATTTACCATAGCTAAGATATGGAACCAACCCACATGCCCCTCAGTAGATGAATGGATCAAGAAAATGTGATATATATATATATATATACATACACACACACACACACACACACACAATGGAATTCTATGCCTCCATCAGAAAGAATGACATTGCCCCATTTGTTAGGAAATAGATTTGGAAACAAATTATATTAAGTGAAGTAAGCCAGGCCCAAAGAAACATAGGTCCCATGGTTTCCCTTATTTGCAATAACTAGTACATGTGTAGGACAAGCAGAAAAGGTCAAAACCTATGTGCATATGACCATATAAGATGATGTTCAGCGAAATGAACCCCAAGATAGGGACACAAATATTTTTTTTCTTTCTTGCTATTGTTTCTAACATATTTATAATGTACCATGTGATTTTTTTTGTTTCTTTGTATGTTCCTCCCCTATGGTATAACCCCTGTTTTCACTGTATTTGATGTCAGTGCCCTGCATCTTGTATATACACTTCTCTAATTTGGGGAGGAGAAGGGAAATAACAAAATGCTTAAGTAGAGATACAGGTTGACCCATTGTAACAATAAGATGTACAAGACACTACGTTGAAAATGAACTTTACAACTTCAGCGGGGGGTGGGGGGAAGAGGGGGCAGTAATGTAGTTGTGGAGATGGGAGGGAAGGGATGGTAGGGGAAAAACAAAGGAAGAGGGAACAATATTCAATAGCAAATGTACTCATTACCTTGCTCGTGTAACTGTAACCTCTCTGTATAGTATTTTTACAACAAAAACATACCAAAAAAAAAGCTAAAGAACAGTGCCCAGGCCCTGAGTTCAAATATCAGTAAACACAGAAGAAAGCAAGCAAGAAAGAGAGAGGGGGGGGAGGGGAGAGGGAGGGAGGGAAGGAAGGAAGGAAGGAAGGAAGGAAGGAAGGAAGGAAGGAAGGAAGGAAGGAAGGAAGGAAGGAAGGAAGGAACTTTATTGTGGAAATTTCCAGGATGTCAATGTCTGACTATCAGGGCGGAGCTGGAATTACATAGCTCTCATCCTCAGCATATCTCATGTGGTCCACATGTTGAACACCAGATTTAGGGAGATGTTAAGCTAGAGAGTAGGCCTGTGCTCCTCTGCGTGGTTCTGAAGGCTTCTACTGCCCACCCATCAACCCCAGAGTCTCTTGCTCTCAGGAACTGGAGCCAAGCTCAACCCCCGCTCCCTCCATGCTCCGTCCCTGCCCTGACTTTTCCCCTCCGAACTGTGCTTCCCAGGAGTGGAAATCCCCCCCCAGCTCAAAGGCCACCCAGATACTCACAGACACTTTGCACCCCAATCTTGCTTCCCCTGAAAGACAAACACATGACGTACTGTCTTAGGGGCTTTTTATTTCTGGTTTTACAAAATAATTTATTTGGATTATTTGTAATTACCAGAGAAGAAAATAAAGCACTTTTCAAGTTACAGAGATAATTTTTTTTTGCCCACTACTGATCTTAATCTCTTCACTAAAAGAATTGTTTATTCCTAATAACACAGGACTGATAGTATCATGTTACCTTTTATAAACATCTGCTTCCTTACAGGACTATAAAACCTAGAGTATAGAAAAAAACTTGTTCATTTTTTTATCTCTCATGATAGTTAACAGAGTTCAATAAACACAGCACAGACTAAATAACCATGAGAAACGATTAGCTATATAAGATCTGTGCTCACAGGGACTTTGATTCAAAACAGGAAACAATGAAGAAAAGTAGTTTCAATCATAAATATCATAAAGACCTGCCCTTGTCCTCTATCATTTAAAAGGTATCTACCAACTGAGGGTAGATTGGGTAGAAGGGGTAACATTGTCAAGAAGAAGGAGGGGAAGAAGGAGGAGGAGGAGGAGGAGCAGGAGGAGGAGGAGGAGGAGGAGGAGGAGGAGGAGGAAGCTGCCAGGCACTGGTGGTTCATGCCTATAATCCTAGCTCCTCGGGAGGCTGAGATCTGAGGATTGCAGTTCAAAGCTAGCCTGGTCAGGAAAGTCTGTGAAACTCTTATTTCCAATTAGCCACCAGAAAGCCAGAGTGGAGCTGTGGCTCAAAGCAGTAGAGATCTATCCTTGAGCAAAAGAGCTCAGGTACAGCACCCAGGCCCCAAGTTCAAGCCTCATGACCAACAAAAAAGAAGAGAGAAGAAAGAAAGGGAGAAAGGGAAAAAGAAAGAGAGAGAGAGAGAAAGAAAGAAAGAGAGAGAGAGTGAGAGAGAAAGACAGAAAGAAAGACAGAAAGAAAGACAGAAAGAAAGACAAGAAAGAAAGAAAGAAAGAAAGAAAGAAAGAAAGAAAGAAAGAAAGAAAGAAAGAAAGAAAGAAAGAAAGAAAGAAAGAAAGAAAGAAAGAAAGAAAGAAAGAAAGAAAGAAAGAAGGGATGGAAGGAAGGAAGGAAGGAAGGAAGGAAGGAAGGAAGGAAGGAAGGAAAGGAGAGGAACAGAAAGGGAGAGAAAGAAAGAGAGAGAAAAAGAAAGAGGAAGAGAGGAAGGGAAGGAAAGGAGGGAAGGAAGGGAAGGAAGAAACTCATTACCTGACTATGAAATGATAGCCCGTCTGAACAAGACCTTAAAAATAATAATAAACTTATTTTTAAACGCATCTACTTTGAACAATTTAAAAGAATCTTGTCTGCCTCTCTCTTTGAATTCTATCAACTAAACAAAGACAGGAATTCTAGAAGAGTTCTAATTGCTGTGAACATTTTAATTTCATTTTAGTGTTTGGCAAGATGCAAGACTCCAAGCTTACTAGGGAGAAGGTCCATGTCATTTAGGCAGAAGCTCTAGTTGGCATTAATTCCAGTGGGAAATGGTAATTAGATATATTCATTCTGGCCATCTGGAGCTATAGGAAGCTTCTAAATTTGATTTGTGTCGGAGGGATTGTGGTCAAGAAAGGAACACGCACACGGTGATTTAGATGAACTCCCATGTGTAGCCTTTTTGGGTCCCCTCCCCCCCAAAAAAAACCATGTAATTCTAGAAGAAAAATGTGAACCAAGTCATGCTCCCCTTTGCCCCAGAGCTGTTTCTTAGAAACCTGTCTGGAAAACTCACAAGAGTTCACCAGTAAGTACCTAGTGGGAATTTCTAATCTCACTGTCAGTAAACATGCTGATACTTTCCCTTCACTTTAGAACACGGAAATGTTCTGGCAAAAGAAAAATGCCAAGAAAACAATGACAACAACAAAGAAAAACAAAACAAAGGTGCTCCTGTGAGCCATGTGAGCCTCAAGCAGGGGATGGCCATGCTTAGACAGCTAAGCAATGTGCAGACAAGAGACCAGGCCGCTGTGGTCGTAACCACAGCAGAGCCACGGAGCTCACAGCTGTTTCCAGACACACCTACCTGGGGCCACGTGGCTTGACACTAATTCCAGAAGGCAGCAAATGTGGTCTTTGTAGAAAATAGTTACATCAAAGGCCAATGGAGCTGCACAAATGAGATTCCCAAGCCCAACTTTCTGGAGTATAAAGATACTAAAACAGGTCCCATGGCTGTTCCAGACAACCACCAAGGTATGTGTGCCATCAGCCAAACTCACAGAGCTTGCAGGCCTGGCTCTGTAGAAAGCTAGAGGAGCTTATGTTTCAGAATCATCACAGAAGCCACTTGGTTTCCTAAGATGGGAGGGAGAAGGAAGGGAGAAAGAAAAGGAGAGGAAGGGAAGAAAAGAGAGAGGAAAAAAAACAAGAAGAATAAAAATAGGGACAGAGGCAGAAGGGAGGGAGGGGAAAAAAGAAAAGAAGAAGGGATAGAGGGAAGAAAGTGGAAAAGAGAAGAAAAGACTCTTCCTGGACTTCTCCATGCAGCTAACTTTCTCCCACCATCTCTTCCTCTGAGAATACTTCCTGTTCCTCTTCACGCATCCCCTGAACAGTCTCAATTCCATGTATACTTCCATGTATACTGCCCTTCTTCCATCCCAAGTTAATGAATGATTTCTCTTTGGATGGATAACAGACACTCAAGCTTACCATGTGTAACATTGAATTACTGGGTTTTAGTTTCCCCCCCAAAAAATAATCTGCTCTACTCTGTCTTCTCCACCTCAATTCCTACGTCTTCCCCCCTGCAGCTGCTTGGGCCGGTGTCTGGCAGCCATCCACGATGGCTCTCTTTATCTTCTGAGTTCCAGCCCATCCATCAGGAAATCCTGTTGGCTCTACTTTTAAAATCCATCCTGAGTTCTACCACTTCTCAGGGCTTCTACTGCATCAGCCAAGCTTTTGTGAACTTTCTCCCGGGTTGTTGCTATCTGGCTTCTCTCTTTGGCCTCTATGATATTTTTTTTTTAATTACAATAGTCAGAACAATCCTCCCATGGCTCACATGCCTACTCACAAGTCAGCCTGGCACCCAGGTTCAGTCTGAGTGGACATCACAGTGATCCCTGAAGGTCACACCTCACCCATCCCCCACCCACCCATGATTCGTAGCCTTCTGTTCATTGCATCCCAACCACAGGACTGAGTGCCTTGAACTCACACCTAACTCCTGGGGCCTCTGCACATCCTGTGTTCTTTGTCCACACCCAGGATGTCATTTCTGCAATATTTTCCTGGTTCTTTCCCTCACTCCAATCCAGCTTTGAGCTCGAGGTTCGCTCCCGGCGAGAGCTCTGTGGCCGCACTAGGTAAAATCAGACTCTCTTTCAAGGCTACTTCTCTCCCTTCGCTGCTTTGTACTTCTCCATAGCCCTCCTCTTCCAACTTCCTGGACAATCAACTGAGTCTGCAAGTTGTCTATGACCCTCGATTCAAATATGTTTCCGTATTGTCAGGAATCATTTCCTGTTCACTGCTGAGTCTCCAGCACCTAGAAGAGTATCTGGTACTAAGTACACCGTCAGTACTTACTAAACGAAACAAGTCAAACTATTCCTGAAATAAATTATTATGCCCTTCTTGCCTGTTGGTTGATTTAGTCTTCCTAATGATGAGATGATTTACTTAATGTCTCTCTTCTCTTCTCCGCCGGATGATAAGCCACTCACCTCTGCCCCAGTAATTATCGCAGTCGTCAGTGTGCATTACTCAGAAGATGCATGCTGGTATTTGTTGAGTGAATGAACTGGACCACAAAATAGTTGGCCTTGATTCTGTTATAGACTTTATACTGCTGCTAGCATTACCAACAAGTCACTTATTTGCAGAAGTTCTCTGAAACTATAGAGGTTTTCCACATAACATATAATGGACTGAAGAGGAACTGCATGGTAACAAGACAGGATCGTGGGGACAGTTATTTATGTGTAAGTTGTTTATTTGGAGATGGGGATGGCTTTTTTCTTCTCTTTTTTCTTTTGTATAATTAAAATAGTGTTGTCTTCCTTCACGGGCTTGCTTGCATCTAGGAGTTAGCACTTGTTTAGGAAATAAAAGTAAATCCAAGATTGTTCCTATTATCCTAGGACCACAGTTCAAAGCCAGCACAGGCTGGAAAGACCACGAGACTCTTATCTCCAATTTACCACCAACACATCAGGACTGGTGCTGTGACTCAAAGTGGTAGAGCACTAGGCCTTGAGTGAAAAAGCTCAGGGACAGTGCCCAGGCCTCGAGTTCAAGCCCCATGACTGGCAAAAATAAAAATAAATTTTAAACTGAGATACTTTCTTTTCACTCTTACCACACAGCTACACTTCTCCAAAGTCTTCTTTAAACTGTCTTAGCATAAAAATTAACTAACTTCCTTTGAAGTTAGGACAAGGATGGGTTTTCTTGGGGTTGTTTTTCTATTAGTATTATACTGCCATCTAGTGGCCACAAAACGTATGCCTCACCTGCACAGCTGACCTGATCTAGCTTGCTCTCCCATGTCCCAACATTAAAGAACCTTTATATTTATTATGCACAAAGTCTCAGGATGGGACTACTGATGGCAAATCTCCTTTCTCATACTAAGATCCAGGCAGGATCACTAAGCATTCCACTTCAGAATTTTAAGTCTTTGTTTAATGAAGCACCAGCACAGTCCCAAATCGGCTCAGCTGTGGTCTGGATTAACTGCCTGCCCCCTCCTCCCCATTTAAACATACACAAATGGCTCTAGAGGTGGGAATTACCAATACTCAAGAAATCTGGAGGAGGACCAATGATTGATGTTTACAACTTCCTTCGGTCTACACACACACACACACACACACACACACACACACACACACACAAACACACACACACACCGCCTTTAACTAGGACCTCTTCTGATGGTTCAGACAATTAAGGCTACTAGCTATATACTGGATGATTTGTAAGGAACAGAAATTTGTTTCTGGCAGTTCTAAAGGCTGAGAAGTCCAAGATCAATGCCCCAGCAGATCTAGGGGCTGGGAGGGGCTGGATTCTCGGGGCACAGATGGTACTCCTTGCTCTGTCCTCACAAGGCAGAAGGGAAAGGCCATTGTGGGAACCTGCTGCAAGTACACTAATCCTGCTTATGAGATCTCCACTCTCCTTTCCTGCTCAGCTTCATTTTCTCAGTCACCTGTAATTCCTTATGTATGTAGTCAAAATTTGGTCCCAGAGGAGGAGAAAACATAGATACAGAGCTCTTGCATTAGATGGAATATTCAGATATTATTATTTTTTTGTCAGTCATGGGGCCTGAACTCTGGGCCTGGGCGCTGTCCCTCAGCTCTTCAGCTCAAGGCTATTGTTCTACCACTTGGGCCACAGCGCCACTTCCGCTTATGTGGTGCTGAGGAATCGAACCCAGGGCCTCATGCATGCAAGGAAAGCACTCTACCACTGAGCCACCTTCCCAGCCCCAAGATTTTTTTTTTGTTTGCATGCACATCCTACATTGGCACATTCTGATCTGATCACACAGTTGCCCCAGATCCAAAGACAGAAAGTTTGAGAAAGGAGCTCACTAAAACAGAAGTTCCCTCAGGGCTGGCTTTGCCTCCGCTGTATTCAAAATCGTAGCTTCCTCATCTAGAGCAGCATCTGGGCCTTACAATAAGGAGCTGTGAGCCTGAAATCTCAGTCTTCTGAAGGAAGAGTATTCTTCAGAGTCAGGATGTATGGACATGAGAGGCATTGGGTACAAACTCTCTGAGAGAAAAGGTTAGGTGAGGAGCAAAATGGAGGTAAGTTGTTCTTCAATGTAGCGTGCCAGTCTGGGTTGATAATTACTAATAGAGAACACAAACATCAAAGCAGAATGTCAAGGTGAAACACTGAGCATGTGAATAGTATCTTTATGCATTCAAGACACGAAAATCTGGGTATGAACCCTACAGCAGACAAAGCAAATGCAACTGTACTGTTGTCATGCATAAATCGAACTCTTTCTTATGACAAATAACAAGTACTGATTAGTAAATGTTGTTGCTATAAAATCACCAAATATGGATGGTAAGACTGATATTTCCTTTGAAGAGAAGAAGGAATGATTGTACAATGTTTAGTGAAGGTTTATTGATCTGGAGTTCTAGACATTTGGACAATGGGGAAAATTAACTCACTAATTTTATATATATATATATATACATATATTAATGAATGCATTATGTATGTATATACTATATAGTATTTATATATATTATTTATAGTATTTATATATTATTTACATATTATATAATTACACTATAGTATATAGTATATTTATATTTTTTTAAAATTTTATTTTATTTTATTTGAGAACATACTGTACAGAGGGGTTACAATTACATGGTCAGGATAATGCATACATTTCTTACCAAGCATTGCAGCCTCCTCCTTTGTTTACCCTTCACCTCCCTTCCCAGCCTCCCCCCTCCCCCCCACCCAATCATACCCCCCTTCCCCCCCCTCGGACATTGTAAAGCTGGTTTTGACATGACATTTTGTACTTCTCATTGTTGCAACAGGTCCACCTGAATCCTTAAACGACTTGTTTGTCCCCATCTCCTCCACATGTTATACTGACATCAAATATAGTGAAAGCGGGGGTTACACTGTGGGGGAGGGACATACAAAGCAACCAAGAAATAATCTTATAAATGCGTTAGAAACACATGCATGAAAGAAACAAAAACATTAAAATACATATTTGAGGGTTCGTTTTCCTAACATCACCTTCTCTGACTTTTTCCGCTTGACTCATAGTATATAGTATATATTGTTATATAATATGTGATATACATGTATCCTAATTATGTTATAAATGTACATATGTATATATTACATAATGCACATAGAGCTAGTCTATTGAACTAAACTGACGCTTCAAGTCAGTCCAGATGGTTAAACTGATAGCTTATGGGGGAGGGGGGGGACCCTTACTGTTACAGCAGCTTGTATGAGGATTGAAAGGATTTGTGTCCTCTTTGGAGAGGAAAGCAGGGCGCGTGAGCACAGATCCGGGGCACCCCGCGTCCTTCCCAAAGTGGAGCGCGCTGCACATGCGGGCTCCCTGTGGCTGCAGCTGGATCCTCGCTGGGCCAGGTGCAACTGCCCTGGGGAAAGCCATTTAGGACACCAGGCTGGACGAGGCCGGCCGCGTCTGCTTCCGTGGCTGGTCCACAGCGCAGCCTCGGTGGCGCGCGGAGCTGCGCGTGCGCTTGGGAAGGTCAGGGCTCTTGAGTCACTGCCCTGCCCCGGCACGTGCCAGCCAAGCCACCGCAGGGCTGCCAAGCGCTCCGACCCTCTGCTTCACCCCTGGTCCATTGCCCCCCACCCCGACTTCATAGATGCTCTGATTGCTTCGGGGCGGCCCTGGCGTGGCCCCGCACAGCGAAGCGGCCCTGCGTGTGCTGTCTGCGCTTCCACGGAGCACCGCGTGGCTGAGTGTGCGCCCGGACCCGGGCCGCTCACTTCCTTGGAGTTAAGTCGAAGGGCAGCGTTGGAGGGCGCAGGCCTCTAGACCGTGAAGCTTGCTCCCCACGTCTGCCTCCCACTGCACATTCAGGGAGCTCCCGGAACCACCTGCCCACTGGCTGTGGCAAACCTTCTACTCCTGGTCATGGCTGGCCAGGAAAAAAACCGTCCCAAATGCTTCTACTCTCCTCCAGACATGTCACCTCCTCAGTTAAAGCTGTCCCACGTCTCCATGTGCATGCTTGTTCCTGGGGCTCCATGAGAAAGGAAAAATTGATTGATTGATGATTGACTGACTGAGGGTCCCCATAGTTGCAAACGCAGCCTCCGGTTGGCCTGAGAGCTGACCTAAAGCCCTAGGACTGATCTTTGGGGAGTGGCCAGTCAGGCGTGGTCCCCTCCCTAGGCAAAGGCATTGGTTTGCCTTCTAGAAGCACAAAGTCCAGACCACTGTTGGAGATAAAGCAAATGCTTTTTTCTATATTTCTGTTATTAGTTCATAGTCGTACCAGGAACTGCCAGTCAGCAAAGCAGTTTATGAACACGGTGATTCTCCATCCAGGTCACATCTTTCAGAATTCTCACCCTCCCCTTCCCTCACCTCTCCGAATTCTGTAGGATATACACTGATTTTTTTATTTTTGCCACTCCTGGGGCTTGAACTCAGGGCCTGAGCACTGTCCCTGAGCTTCTTTTTGCTCAAGCCTAGGACTCTACCACTTGAGCCACAGCACCACTTCCAGCCTTTTCTGTTTATGAGGTACTGAGCAATCGAACCCAGGGCTTCATGCATGCTAGGCAAGGACTCCATCCCTGAGCCACCTTCCCAGCCCTACACTGGATTTTTTTTGTTGTTGTTGCAAATGCATGCTATGGTCTGGATGTTTGTGTTCCCCAAAAATTCCTATGCTGGTATCATTCATTCATTCAGAGAGAGAGAAGCGGGGTTCTAGGAAGTTAGTAGATCACAAAGTCCAAGCCCAATGATTCTATAAGACCTGAAAAGCCCTTTCTCCCTCCTCCGAGGCAGGATGCACAGCTGAAGGCATTCACTGTGAGGAAGCGAGCCCAGCCTGCCATCGACGTAAACATGGGAGCCTCTTGATCTTGAACTTCTGAGCTCTGCAAACTATGATATTTCCAAGCTACCTTGTCTATGTTATTTTGTTAGAGCGTCCCAAAAAGAACCGAGGCAGCGGCCTACCGATATTTCTCTACCATCTCCCCAAATGCTGTGTGTGTTTTCCATGTCTTGGTCAAGTAGCACTGAAGACAATGCTACCAGTGCCAAGGGCACTGGTGGTTCACATTTGTCGTCCTAGCTACTCAGGAGGCTGAGATCTGAGGATCACAGTTCAAAGCCAGCCCAGAAAGGAAATTCTATGAGACTCTCGTCTCCAATGAACCCCAAAAAGCCAAAAGTGGAGCTATAGCTCTGGTGGTCGAATCCTAGCCTTGATCAAAAAAGCTCAGGGATAGCACTCAGGCCTTGAATGCAAGCTGTCGGACTAGCACAGAGGGAAAAAAGATATTTGCGTCCTATATATTTAGTCCTATATATTTGAGTCCTATATATTTAGTGTATAGAGGACTCAAGTATCTTTTAGCCCTGCACACCCAGGTACAAGACAAGGGTAACAGATTTTCTGTTCTCTATGCACTGCTTTGACTGAGGCTGAGATGTATCCTGCACTATGCCCTTGAACTTGGAGGAACTCAGAGATTCCTTTGTTAATGGACCTGGAGTCAGCCTCAGCCTTCTTAGCCTCCTTTGCCTCCTCCCTGGGATAAACAACCAAAATCCCCATAAAATACAGACCTTACCACCCCATCTGTGTTCTCTTCTCCAAAACGTGTCTTTGTCTCCTTCCACAGTCCCTGTCTTCCAGCCCTGTTACAGTTCTCTAGGGAACTGCTGTCACATGCAGTCCCACGCTGGAGCCCAAGGAGCACTGTTCGAGTCGCTCCAGAGCCCCAGCTCTAACCACACATTACCTTCCATGGGAATCTGCTTTATGCCATCAGAAATGAGGCCAGACAGTTAGTTAAGGGCCAAGCCAAAAATGCAAATCATGTCTATGTCGATGCATGATTTATAAGCGCTGAGTGGTGCGGTTCCAAAATACAGGCCAGGTTTCCTTACCTGTACCCTGCTGACAAGAGAGGTAAATGAGAACACGTAAGAAAAATTAAAAAGAGGGGACAGATGCAGAGCAGACATGAATGGTTCCTGAAAGGAAAGTCTGTCTCCACCACGGCCATTGCTGTTCCACGAAAATCAGTGCAAAGACTAAACAGAAGGAGGCTGCATTGCTTCATGCGACGTGGCCCAGAGTCAACCTGTCGGAAATTTCATCTGCTCACTGAAGAGCCGGGGAGGAAAAATGGGGATTTGAAATGAAGCTTTTTGTCTGTCACTGAAAGAGGCAGGCCCAGACTTTATTTCTAAACAAACTACTGCTGTGTTTGGGGTTGTATCTGCACAGGGTCTGGGGAAAAACAGAGAACTGAGTGAGGAAATAGTTTAAAAAAAAAAAGGTTTAGGTTCAGGTGGGCTTGATGGAATGGAAACCAGTGGAGCTAGCACAGACTGTGATGAGCAACCGCAGAGCCCCAGAGCCCTGGCCGGGGACAATGGAGGACCTGGAAAGGTAGCAGCAGGCAGAGAACTGCCTAAAAGGCATAGAAGGTTGAGAAGAAGGCTAGAGCAGCCCACTGTGCCAGTGCAGAGATAGCCAAGGAATAAAGCACGATCACACACTCTTCCCAACCTCCAACCCCTTGCCGAGGCCTTCAGCTGGCAGCAGCCATTCAAACATCTGAAGGCAGCTGGGAGCCCGTGGCTCACACCTGTCATCCTGGCTACTCAGGAGGCTGAGATCTGAAGATCCAAGTTCAAAGGCAGCCTGGGCCGAAAAACCCATGAGACTCCTCTCTCCAATTAACCAGCAAACAGCTGGAAGTAGAGCCGTGGCTCAAGTGGAAGAGCATTACCAACCTTGAGTGGAAAAAAAGCAAAGGGAATTCTTTGATGAACAGTTCTTGAACCTTGGGAGTTGGGAAGAGACGAGTTATCTTGCTTGTGATGTGTTTCTTGCTTCGTTATGTTCTATTTGTCAAAGCTGTCCAAAAAAGTATGAGGTAGCTTGCAGATAAAATGTTTGCTGGTATGCTGTGGGAAGTTGAAGTTTGAAAACTATTAAATTAATAATTAAAAAGCAATAATAATACTTTTTTAATCTAAGGGACAGCACAAGGTCCTGAGTTCAAACTCTAGTACTTCACCACACACACACACACACACACACACACAAAATGATATGAGAATTGAGGAGGCTCTGCAGACCATTGCATGAAAAAGAGATTTGGATTTGGAAATACAAACAAGAAATAAAAATCAACACAATGATCCATTACACGTTCTGTATTATACAGACATATGCCATGTGTTGTTCATTCTTTCATTGTCTTCTAAATTTTCTAGCCATCTAGGTCTGACTACCCACCCTAAGGAACTTGAGAACATTAGTTTTAAAGAAACATATATCTTGACTGTATACTGACCAGTCTTTGTGATCTACACCATTTAATAAGTTACTAAAGATGTTTAAAGTCTTTCTTGTTCAAAAGTTGTGCATGTGCTGTACACCAGTACCTCACACCTATAATCCCAGCTACTAAGGAAGGTTTTGTCATCACCTGATTCTGTGAGATTTCTGGGAAAAATAAATTGCTCGTCTTGGGCAAAACCTCTAAAACCAACTCAAAATCCACTTTCACCAAAATGGATGGGAATGGAACTTATCACAAAATGGAAGTCTTATTTGCCTTGAAATTACCAAATATCACTACCAAGACAGACAGGCTTCTGTGCTCTATTTCCTTATTTTGTGAAGAAAAAGAAAAACTATCTCAATCCTTTCTTTGGTTTTCTCTTGGTTTGGCCAGAACAACTCTAGATTTTTCACTACCCAACTATGTGTCTGAGAACTGTTTGTGTTATTTTATACAAATTCAGCTGGTTGTATGGTTCTATAAACATATTTAAGAGTGTTTAGTTTTTCAGAAGTCTTTTTGAAAGGCACAAGACTGGTTTCACTAAGTACGAACTTGTTCGAGAAAAAGACCTTTTTTTCTTTTGTAAAATCTGAAACTGGAACTCAAACTGAGTATCTGACACTTTCGCTCTTTGGCTGGTGCTCTACCAAGTGAACCATGCTTCCAACCTCATTGGAAAAGACCTTGATTGATTTGGGAGATTTTAGATAACAACCACTTAGGTAAGGAAAGTATCTTTTTGTATCTGGGCTACCAAACGAAACCTATGAGAAATACAAAATCTTCTCAAAAGATCACACAGTGCGTGATCAGTGGAGGCTGGATTTGAACCCAATCCTGCCCCACCACAAAACTCCCATGCCCTTCCCAGAACTCATCCCTACTACCAGTCAGGGATTGGCTGTTGGCACTTTAATCTCCATTGGTCAGGGTAGGGAGTGTCCCCAGTTGCATACCTGACGCTCTTGTGGCTGAAACCTGATCAACAGCCAGCATCTGCCTCTAACATCTCTAATCCTAGCAGTTTAGGAAACAATTCTGAACCCTCAACACCCTGGCCCTTGTCTCCATTCCACACTGGGCTTCTTGCAGCGCCATCCTTCTAGGTGGCGCTGGTCCTAGAACTGAAGGACACAGGGGCCTGGGGGAGAAAATGTCTCCTGTTGTCTCCAAAGGACATTGCAAGAAAACCACCCCAAGCCGAACCCAGACAGGATGGGAAAGCACAGGAGAGCATTTGTTTTCTTTCCCTCCTGCTCTTGCATAGCCCCACCTTTCATGATTTCTTCTAGGCCTTGGGTTAGAGCCAAGCCTGGTTTTCCTGACAAGTTCCATAATGCTTCCTTTCACCCACACTGTACTTCCTGGCTTAAAGAATGCCAACAGAACCGAGTGCTGAGCACTTACTAGGAGCAGTCAGTGTGCTGAATACTTCCCATGGGGTCATCAAATATGTCCATCCAGAAGGAGGGAGAAAAGAAGAGTGAACAGAAGAGTGGACAGAAGTCCTCTGACTTTAGCAAAACCGTGGGGGCCTGTGTCTGTATGGGCATCGTGCACAATTTAGCTACTGGCTACCCAGCATCCTCTGGCCTACCTTTTTGGCTCCTACACAATAGTCTTTCAAGAAGAGGGGAAAAAAATCAAAACAGACTTGCAAAGCCAGGACAAATTTTGACATTCAAAAAATATCATTAGCCCACATAAATGATAATATTTTGAAACTAAAAGGTTGCACGATCCAGTCTCTCTACCATGCGGAATATTTGTGGTTGTGTATTACCACAAAACAGACAGAGGCAGGCTCTTTCTATTGCTTGCTTGGATGTTGTTACATACTGGCTTCCATCTTTGAGCAAAACAACCCACTGCAAGAAAAAGAAAATGAATAGCAGGGAAATTTTCTTCCCAAGCAATTCAACACAAGCTTGCCCTAATAGAATCTTGACAGTTTCATCATTTCTTGGTCCACTTCAATATATGAAAAGATATATCATCCTGATCTTATATGTGTTGAGGTAGTGTTTTCCCATAGACCCATTCATGCTTAACGCTATTCTGGTATATAAGTAGGAAAAGTGTTTCAGATGCCTTCCAAGCTATGGAGAGAAATTTAAAGATGGCTTATTCTAACTTTTCTAAGAATCTGGCTTTCTTAGAGGATTCTTAAAAAATAAAAAGAAGCCTGGTGTTGGTGCCTAATTCCTGTAATCCTAGCCACTCAGGAGACAGAGCTGAGTGTCACAGTATGAAGCCAGCCAAGGCAGATCAATCGAAGAGATTCTTATCTCCAATTAACCAGCAAAAAAAAAAAATGGAAATGAAGCTGTGCTGTGTCTCAAATTGTAGAGGCCCAGTCAAGCATGAAAAGGCCAAACAAGATGATAAGGCCTTGGGTTCCAACCACAAAAAATAAAAGTAGATAGATAGATTACATGCATACATACATATACACATACATACATAGATATTAGCTAGATGATAGATAGATAGATAGATGATAGGTATTTTTAAATGAGAAGGAGCAAGTCAATTTAAGTCTATTTTCTTCCCTCCTTTCTCTTACTCCTGGACAGAAGCCACTGAGGATTCTGTTACCAACCCCAGCCCTGTAGATATACTTGTTCATGAACAAGTGCTGTTTGTTCCTAGGCATAGCAGGAAGTTGATCTTATAGACCTAAATGCAGATGAGACATATCTCCCACATCAACCAATCCAGTTGTTCTGGTCTTTTGAGGAACCTCCATACCGTCTTCCATAATGGCTGCACAATTTACATTTTCTCCAACAGAGTATAAGAATTTCTCTTTCTCTTTCTCCATCTCCTCCCAGTATTTGTTGGTCAAGGAGCTTGAACTTGGGGCCTGGGTGCTGTTCCTGAGCTCTATTGTTCAAGGCTGGTATTCTACCACTTTGAGCCACAGCTCCACTTGCAGTTTTCTGGTATTTAGTTGGAGATAAAGGGTCTCACAGGCTTTCCTGCCCAGGCTGGCTTTGAACTGCTATCCTCAGATCTCAGCTTCCTAAGTAGCTAGGATTACAGATGAGAGCCATTGGTGCCTGGCTTAGCATTTGTTTTTGGTTTTTGTCTTTTTTTATTATTATTAACAATTGTAATTGGGATGAAATTTTGGTGGGGTTTTGGTTGGCATTTTCCTCATGACTAATTATGTTGCCCATTTTTTATCTGTTTTTGCTATTTGTATGTGTTTATTCAAATCATTCATAAATAGTTGATTGGATTATTGGGGCGTTTATGTTGAGGTATTTGAGTCGTTCCTTGTTTTGGATATAATATCTTATCAGATCAGTACTTTGCAACTACCTTCTCTCATTTTGAGGATTGTGTCTTCACTGCGGATTGTTGGGGGGGGTGGAGGATTGTTTTTTTGTTTGTTTTGTTTTTTGCTGGGCAGATACCTCCTACAAACATCCCAGTTGATAGAATTCCATTTGTCTATTGCCTCTGAGGCCCTGTCCAAACACTTACTGTCCATACTCATGTCTTAAAGTGTCTCTCTAATCGTTTCATAGCTACAAGTCTTTTTTTTTTTTTTTTAATTTTTTTTTGCCAGTCGTGGGGCTTGAACTCTGGGCCTGGGTGGCTAGCACTCTTCCACTTGAGCCACAGCACCACTTCTGGCTTTTTTCTGCTTATGTGGTACTGAGGAATCGAACCCAGGGCCTCATGCATGCAAGGCAAGCACTCTACCACTGAGCCACCTTCCCAGCCCATAGCTACAAGTCTTAAGTTAGAACTCTGATCCTTACAGGAGTGAGGGGGAGGGGCCGCACCCCCTTCAACTTGACGAAGAATACATGTGTGCTGATGCAGAGCTGGGGATGACAGCGCAGCTGTCCCTTCCTCGCTTTAATTCCATGTGGCAGAACACCTCTCGCTCTTTAATTCACAAGGCGGTGGGGGCACAGGGAGAGGTTTCAAACAAACAATACTGTACCACCCACAGCTTTAATCACCCCTAATCAGAACCCAGACTCCACAGCCGCAGATCATGGAGCCAGAAAAGCCATAGCAACCTATTTATGAGCCCTGGTTAAACTCATAGCTATTTTCTTGACATCTTGAGTAGCAGGGATTACAGATAGGCATCTTCATGCCCCCATGCAGCTTTTCACAATAGAGGGTAGACATTCATTTCACAAAATTTGAAGTATCAATTTATTATGCCTTGAGCTTGCTAGATGGGTACTGGAGCATTAAGCCACTGGTTTTAGCTTTTTCATTTTGGGGTTGAATCCAGCAACATTTTTGTTTTGGTGCAGGTTGGTCCTGGATTTGAACTCAGGGCCTGAGTGCTGTCCCTGAGCTTTTCGGTTTTTTTGTTCAAGGCTAGCAATCTACCACTTGAGCTACTTCCAATTTGTTGAAGAGTCTCAAAGGTTAATTGAAGGGCCTCAAACTTTCCTTCCCCACTCTGGCTTTGAACCTTGATCCTCAGATCTCCACCTTCTGCATAGCTGGGATTACAGGTGTGAGCTACCAGCACCCAACTCCAGCAAACTTTCTTGCCCAGGATGACCTTGAACCACCATCCTCCAGGCATCAACGCTTTTGAGTCGCTAATATTACAGGCCCAAGCCACCAGCACCTGGCTGATTGTATTTTTTTAATTCATCATTCTAGTCTTCATATGAAATCATTAACAACCAAATAGTAATGAGAAGAACAAAATACAGTCGTTATTTTCAATGATTTAAATGTTTTTTACGTGTTTGAAATAATAATTATTCCAATACAACTGTGGTTGATGCTAAATCATTACTGAGGATTTCCCTGGTGCCTGGACAAAAGCATCCTTACCTCCTCCTCTCTCCTCGGCCCCACACAAGGGCACTAGCAGACCCAATTCAAGCAAGGTCCGTAGAGGCTCCGTGTTCTCCACAGAGACATTCAGACAGCCAGGACTTCAGAGCCCAAACCTCCACCATCACTATTCTGAGCAGTAGGCTGACTTCACCTAGATGCATGGTCCCAGCTGTGGGTCTTTAACTGGTTTCTACAAGGCCCCGTTTTTTTAAGTACCGAGTCCTTTAACGTACTTTGTAATACCAGCACTAGAAATAAAATAGGATACGCAAGTAACAATGAGCAAATCTTTGGGTCCTAATTTGGTAGCAGTTGATTGGTTGTTCGTTTTGAGACATGGGGTCTTACATGTGACCTAGGCTGACCTTGAACTCAATGTCATCAAGCATCAGCCTCCCACATGCTGGGATTACAGGTCTGTGCCACCATGCCCAGCATTTTGTATATGCTAGGCAGTTTTTTAAGAGCTCTGTGTATATTAACGTACATAATACATCCACCGAGGGTCCATCCTTTCTAGCCTTCCCTCAGGACTGGTCAGCAGCCAGAACTTCCATCCCCTCTGCATCGTGCTAATAGCTACCTCTCTTTCTTTATTCCCAAGTCCTGTCTGCATCCATTTTCCCCTGTCTTTGGGACCTTTGCTACTTCCTTTTGCACACTCCCCATCCCTTGCCTATACCCTGTGTTTAAAACCATTGATGCACAGGGCATTTTGCAATGACTGAAATTAATCATCTAATACTCTGCTGTGTGTGGTTGGTCCCGACTATAGCTTTAAAACAGACAGAACTTCAACTAGTACAGCTTGCAAATAGGCAGCTTCCTGGGAAATCCCTCTCCTCACCCCCACCCCCATCCCCCCCCCCCCCCCCGAAATCCCTCCCCTCGGCAGGAAGGAGGAAAGAGAGGACAGGTGTGGTGCAAGGCCTTTCTCTCGCCCAGCTTCATGGTAAGGTACTGACTGCATCATGGGAAATTCTAACATCAGAATCCAGACAAAGTATAACATCTGTGCCAGACCGCACCCACCCACCCACCCACAGGAAATGTGGCCCATCTAGCCGGATTCTTAGTCATTAGAGGCTACAGAACGAGATTGGAAGGCACAAGGTTATGTGAGCCATGTTTTAAATCCTCTCATTTTAGAAAGGGTAGTAAGCATTCTCCCCGAAAACCCAAAGCATAGCGAGGAGCATCTATGAAGCGGTCAACCGAGTGTAAAACAGGCACATTGAATCAAGAAGGATGAAGCTATTTCTAGGTCACGCTAAAAGAGAATAAAAAATGGAGCCAGAATGGGCTCAAGGTCCAACAGACAGGGCTTTTACTCTTGCTCTGCCATCTATCAGCTGCCAGTGAGGTGAGTGAGGGTCCAAACTCTGAAGCAAACACAGCTTCATGTGTTGCATAAGAATCCAGCACCGCTTGCTACCCTACAGTGTGGCAGTGGGGCCTGGGAACCGCATTCCAATGGCGCGAGGCCCATGTGCCTCACACACGCTCCTCCTCCGTCATGGTGAAGGTTATGGCCAAGGTGACAATGACAGTGGTGGAGCTGGCTGAGAGCACCACACCACGTGCTATTCAAAGGCCTAGTCCCGAACACGAAGTGAGCACACAGTAATTCAGTAAAGGGTCAGAAGGGAAGGGGGTGGGGAGTGAATAGAATACCACCATAGCTTGAATCTGAAGGAACTATAGAAGCCTGCCAAGCTTCCATCCTTGTGACTCTTGGCATCATGAAAAACAAAAGGCTAGTAACTGTCACCAAGGTGGTTCTTCTCTTCTGAACCATCATTACAGACCATGTTCAACATCAGCTCGGGTCACACTCATAGCCCTTGGTTAAGACAAGTCTTCGATTTGTTTTTAAATATACTGATTCTTAGGGAGCTTTGCAATGCCCCCAAAACAATCGCATGTACTACTAGAGTCACAAATACTACTCAATTCATAGTTGAGTTGATTCATCTAGATGGAAGGGAAAGGAAAGAAGGAAGGAAGAAAGGAAGGAAGGGAGGGAGGGAAGGAAGTAAACAAGAGGAAAATTAAGTAAAGAAAGGCTAAAGGAAAAGGGAACAAAAAGAATTAGAGCAGTTATATGTACCTACGGTGATGTTTATTTAAAAATAACAAAACCAGGATGTGGTATATTTATAAGGTGAGAAATCAAAGCCTGAGTCGATATTATCTTGACATTTTTTGAGGCAGAAACTCCAAACGCCATCCAGTCATAACCACAGAAGACAATGCTCCTGAGAATTTGGGAGAGAGAAGTTGAGTCATTCATTTGGAACAGACAACAGTTTCTTTAACCTTCTACCACACCAAAATCATGGAAAGATTTCAGGGGTTGTCTGGGTAAATAAAATGTGAATATGAAAGTTCAGAGGTCCCTTTCTGCAAATACTCTTTATCTTTGTTCATGTGAAGAACTGGAAATCAAAATATGAGTTAAGTAAGGCTAGCTGTTCCTTCCAGAGCCATGCGCCTGGTTTTCATTGTCAATGAGGAAATAAAGCAAAAGATGAGATGTGCTGCTTAATTCAAATCCAAGCTTTTCCCTCTCTGAAGTTCGTTACCTGGGCAATTTCACTGTTCCAGCTGTTCCAGCCCCCTTCTATGAACCCTCCAAGTTCACATCCTCAGTGCCCATGCTTGCTCTCTCCCCTTCAGCTAAAAATAAACTCATTTTGTGTGTGTGTGTGTGTGTGTGTGTGTGTGTGTGTGTCGGGTGGGGGTGGGGGGAGATAACCGGAGCTTGAATTTAGAGCCTTGCACTCTTACTTAGCTTTTTTGGCCATAGTTAGCACTCTAACACTTGAGCCATACCTCCATTTCTACCTTTTTGGTGCCTAATTGGAGTTACAAATGTCACAAACATTTCTGCCTTGCTAGCTTGCAATGACGATCCTCAGATCTCAAACTCCTAAGTAGCTAGGCTAGTGTGAGCCACTGGCCCTTGGCCCAAGCTAAGACTCTTCTTTACTTTTTTAAAAATATAATTGTATTGTTACTATTAGTGTGTTGCATAGAGGGGTTACTGTTTCTCAAGTCAGGTAATGAGTACATTTCTTTTTTCACAATGTCACCCCTTCCTTCAATTTCTCCCAGTTTCCTCCTCCTGTCCCTGCCTACAAGTTGCATATTTATTTTCCACATGGTATCAACCTAGTACCATGGCTGCCTTTGTTCCCTCCATTCAAACCAAAATTCTCAATCCAGAGTTTTTACCGAATTCATATGAAAGAGCAATGTGATATGCTTTCAGAAACACACACACACACACACACACACACACACACACACACACACCATGCCACTTTGGGCTACAGTAAAAACAAGGACAGAAGTCAAATGACAGAAGTGTTGATCTGACTTCACTTTAGCAGAAAGAAAGAAAGAAAGAAAGAAAGAGAGAAAGAAAGAGAGAAAGAAAGAGAGGAAGAAAGAGAGGAAGGAAGGAAGGAAGGAAGGAAGAGAACACCACATCTAAATAGGTATTAGGAATTCAACATAAAATATCCATTTTTTCCATTCCTGGGTCAGAATAAGTTGGAAAGTAAGTCCAGAACAACCTCGGTTACCTATGTTTTGTCAATAACACCTTCACTGCCAGGGTCCTCACGCCTGGTTTCCAGTATAACTTTGTTCCTCTTTTTCCATATTTACCATTTGGGGGTTCTTTTTTTTTTTCTGGTCAGTCCTGGGGCTTGAACTCTGGGCATGGGCACTGTCCCTGAGCTCTTCAGCTCAAGGCTAGTGCTCTACCACTTGAGCCACAGCACCACTTCTGGTTTTCTGGTGGTAATTGGAGATAAGAGTCTAATGGGAGCTGGGAAGGTGGCTCAGTGGTAGAGTGCTTGCCTTGCATGCCTGAGGCCCTGTATTCGATTCCTCAGCACCACATAAACAAAAAGGAAAAAAGCCGGAAGTGGCGCTGTGGCTCAAGTGGTAGAGCGCTATCCTTGAGCTGAAGAGCTGAGGGACAGTACCCGGCCCAAAGTTCAGGCCCCACAACTGGACCCAAAAAAAAAAAAAGAGCCTCATGGACTTTCCTGCCCTGGCTGGCTTTGAACCACCATCCTCAGATCTCAGCCTCCTGAGTAGCTAGGATTACAGGAGTGAGCCACCGGCACCCGGCTGGGGGTTGTTTCTTTCTAGAACAAGTCATCCTGTCATCTATAAACCACTAGGAAGCAAAACTCTGACATTCCTTAGAACTCAGTCCTGACTCTACTTTTCTTCTCACGCTGTGGGTTTCTTCTAAGTGAAGAGGCTGATGTGTTCCTATGGCTTAAAGATCATCTACATGGAGGTGACTGTACTCCCTAGTTTAGTGTGGCTGGCTCTGGGTTATATCTGTTGTCCTGATATAATTAGCTGCACGCTTTTCATTCTCGACTGCCTGGATCATTTCATTGTGCTACCACCTTATTGATACGCCAGCTGTCTCTCTCATGCCAGGACTCTTTTGTAGACCTTCACACATAAGGGGGAAAAAATCCAGCCATCCATTCCACACCATACACGCTCTACCTATCTATTACCCCTGTATCAAACTGAGCATGTACCACACTGAAATTAGCTTCTTCTACCTTTCCCAATCTCCATCTTTTCCAGTAGGCCACACACCAGAGCCCCGGTGGTCAAGTCAGAAACACATCAACTTTGACCACCACTTGCTCATCATTCACATCAATTCCTCATGAAGACCTGGCAATTCCACCTCTGAAAGACATCACAAGCTCACCCACTTCTGGCCTTTCCTGCCACAACCTGACCCGAGTCACCTGCCTTTGGATCCCTCTGCTTCCCTCTGATTGAATCCCTATCTGGTCCTTACTCTTTCCTCTACACGGCAGCCAGAAAGATCTTAGAAACATGAAATTAGACTGTGCCACTTCTCTCGTCAAAAACATGTGTCCATGTTCCTAAATCCGTCTAGACTTTTTCCCTATCTACTTGGAGGCTTCCTTTCCCCCCTCCCATTTCTCCACACACATTTTCCCCCACGTCCTCAACAAGTTCTGTTGTATTCCAATGGGTTCGTACCCACTCACCATTCCTCCCACATAGCAGAGACTGTGGGATGCTTGACGCAGTCTACTTGCTCCTCAGCTATCTAGATGCACTGCTAGACCACATTTCCCATACTCCCTTGCAGTTACCGTGATGACAGAATACACCTCTACATAAAGGGATGTGGACAGAAGTAATGTACACACCAGGCCTGCTGATTTAAAAAAAAAAAAAAGACATCAGTTGGGCACCGGTGGCGTACACTTGTAATCCTAGCTGCTCAGGAGGCAGAGATCTGAGAATTGTGGTGTGAAGCCAGTCTGGGCAGGAAAGTCTGTGAGACTCTTATCTCCAATGAACTACTCAAAAAAGCTGGAAATGGTGCTGTGGCTCAAGTGGTTGAGCACTAGCCTTGAGCAAAAGAAGCTCAGGGACAGCACCCAGGCCCAAAGTTCAAGCCCCAGGACTATATATATATAAATTAATATATATAATTAATAAATATATAAATTAAATTAAATTAAAATTTCTTTAAAAATAACTTTCCCCTTGGCTACATTAGAAATGACCACCAATGCAGCATTGGTGGAGGTATATGAGAGATAGATCTTCTATCAGAAGATGCTCCTGCTGAGTGGAGAAAATCCATTTCCTGTTTTCTGCCCAGAACAAGTACCTAAGCAAGAAGTAGACTTCTGATATATTTAAGTCACTGGACATTTTGGAGTCTGTTATGACAATGGTAGTATTATTTTTAAAAAAAAAAACTGTAGCAAGAACATTGATTAAGCATACTACAATCACTACCAACACCACATATTTGTATGTAACACACACACACACACACACACACACACACACACACACACACACACACAGCCCATACTCAGTCACTCTGCAATGCTCCTACATGTTCATATTTTAGGTCTGGGTTTCAGTGTATTGGAGGCCAGCCCCTCCTCTCCTCATCTGGTCTACTCTTAACTTGTTCTGTTTTTTTCTCTCTCCATACTCTTTCATTTTACGCAGCACAATGTATAATCACATATTAATTGTATATGAATTTGTTTAAAGTCTGTGTCCACAAGATATGACCCATATGATCCATGGAATCAGAACCTTCACCCACCATAATCACCAAAACCATCGTTCTTTGACCAAACACCACAGAGAATTGAAATGTACACCATGGATATTTTTTAACCTTTATTAATTCAGAATGCAGTTCTAGGCCAATCTACCAAGGAAGCCCTACACTCTGAAGGAGTATTAACAGGCTAAATAGTAATAACAATATTGCCCTTATAATTACAAGCACGAAGTCAACTTCCTTTCGTTTCGTAACATCTCTTGTTACACGTGGACATTGTCTTCCCATCAGAAATGCAGTAACAGGAACATGCTTACACAGCTCACCAGCACAAGAGACAAATGGCAATTGATACTCCACTATTTAATTCTTGCAGGAGAGCGCTCACAACTCCAAGCTGGATCTGTTGATTTTATCAATGGCATTCATTATGCAGCATTGACCAAGTGACATGAAGAGCTTCACTAATTCATTGTGAAAACTAGAATGACTCAAAAAGTTCGGCATTGTAAATAACACCCGGAATAGTGCATTAAGTTGCCAGAACTACTTAGGATTTTTCTACAGTCCTCTGTGTAGGAAAATGAATGCTCTGCAGAAGAATAAAATAGATCCGTTTCTTATATTTCTACCTAAGAGTCTATTTAAGTACTGTTTATTAATATTTAACGATTAAAAAATAAATCAATGTTAAATATGAACTGCACAAAATCTAAAATAAAGTGGCCACATTACATCATACTACATGAGATAGATGAGAGGTGAAAAGAAGCTAATTAGAAGCTTCTTTAAAAATTTAAAGTTTCTGACATCATTTTCCACCACTCCATCAACTCTTCTTTCTCCTCTTCTTTCCTTTCTGAAAACGACTCCAGTTCAAAATCAACCTGAAGGAGAAAATTGGTAACACTGCTATCAAACTGCATATAAAATTTTAAAATAAGTTTTATAGGTGATGTAATGAGCGCAATCCAGACGACCTTGATTGAATTAAAATCGATTTTTTAAAAATTTCTTGCAAATATAAACAAAATATACATGCACAGGAAAATATCAAAAGCCATCATATCTGAATGTGGTTTGAACTAATAATAGCTTTAAAGACAGATAAGAGTTCTGCAAAATCTGCTGCCCTGGCCTCTTTCCTCTCATGAAAAGGTATAACCTACATTTCCATTTCTTTTTTATTGTGTGTTTGGGGTGGTGGTGGGAATCCAGGACTTAAACTCAGGGCTTCATATGTTTGCTTAGCTTTTTTCGCTCAAGGCTGGCACTCTACCACTTGGGCCATAGCTCCACCTCTGGCTTTTGACCAGTTAACTGAATTAATTGCAACACGATCCTCAGATCTCAGCCTCCTGAGCAGCTGAGGCTACAGATGTGAGCCACCAGCACTCAGCTTATAACTCCTTTTCTGCCTCTGAGTGTCTGGTGAGGACTTCCTGTCAGCCTTGAGCTCTTGAGCTGAGGAAGAGCACAGGGGAACCTGGTGCCCCAATCCACAGACTCTGCTTTCCAGAGCAGAGTTCAAGAGAGTCTGGCAGAAATCTAAACCACCCTCTGCTGCTTCACCCAGCGTCTTCATCACGTCTCTAGAGAATCCACACACACACCTGCCACAGAGCTGACCCTATGCGCCCCGCTCCTGACCCTCCTCAGACCCCATTCCATGGAGTGAAAGGCTCCCGGCCCGGCCGCCTGGACCCCTGGTTGTTTTGGAAGGTGATCATTCTTGCCTGGGGCTAGGTCAGGCTAGAAAGACAGAAGAACAAAATAGCTGCCCCTTCTACCTCCTGTCCTTGGAGCTACTTGTCTCCCATCTTCATTTGCTCACATTGAATTCCGGATTTTAATACCCACACCACCTGGATTAAATCACCCTAATGAGACCTTGGGTGATTTCAGGGAAGCCACTTAACACAGCCAGGCCTTGGGTTTCTATCTAAGTGTGGATAATGACAGAACCTCTGGGATAAGGTTATTATGATGATCACATCAAAGTCATTTAAATATGCTTGGACAATGGTAAGTGCTGAGTTAGCATTAGTTTAATTATGATGATAATCCTTAGCTATCATGATGATCACTTACCCCAACTGCAGGGCTGTAAGGAACTGCCACTTTCTTTGTGGTTGCTAGATAGCCTGGAGCCGAGGCTGTAAGTTTATAGTTTCCAGGTACAAGCAATCTCCAGTAATCACCATCCTTGGCTGTAAGATAACAGTAACAGAACTTCACCCCACAGGCAGACACAATATATGAACTGTCTGATTATGTCATCTAAGGAACATCCACTATACTAGCTGTGAAGGGTGCACGCAGTACGTTGGGTTTCCCAGGCTGTAATCTCGGAAGGCTCTGGGCCTGCACTTGCCAAGGACTAGCATTCAGCCAGTTCCACATATCAGCGACCTCGAGTCTTGTATGATGTGCTACGTTAGGGCGCACTGCCTGTAGCCTTGAGCCTAGATGCGCGCGCGCACGGGCACAGCCCTGGGTGGCCGTCCTTGGCCAGATGCCACTATAGAGAAGATACAAAGAGGTAGCACTGCTGGACAGTGCGCTGCCACTGGAGGAGACGGTGTGAGAAACGCCGCTGCTCAGAGACAGAATGCAGGGGACAGAACGATGGACAGGACGTGACCCTGTGCACAGAATGCAGCCGGTGCAGCTGTGCAGTCTCTGAGTCTATGCAGGGACGGGCCAGGCACAGAGTTACACTCTGCTGCTGTTGTCTGTGCCATGGATGAGTCTGGAGATGGAGAGCTTTGGCTACACCTGCCCTCCATCCCCACCAATGTGCGGCATCTCTCTATGGCCTACCTGAGAGGAGAAACTGAGGCACAAGTTCAGTCAGCTCTCTGTCCTTGAGTCTCTACTTTTAAAGTGCATGTGTAGGGGGAAAAAATCCAATGACATTATGAAAAAAAGACTGTGAAGCTTTCTCTCCAGACCTCATTTCTTAGAGCTATTTGATAGAAATTAATGCTAAACCTGCTAGGACCATAGATCATGTAATCATGCCAGGGGCATACACAGGTAAAAAGATGCACTGAGCCCCTACGTAGCGGGTTCAAAACACCTGGGTATTCTCATCAGGTGAAGATCCGATGGTGTAAAAATCTAGATCATCATCTCACAAAGACTTCTAAAGACCCAGAATACATGGCTCCAAGGTACCTTCTAGAAGCTGCATCTTCAACGAGTTTTCCAGGGAATTCTTCAGCAGAGCTGTGATTCAACCTCTTTCTCCCCCCCCCCCCACCCCCTCTTACCCGCTCACGCTCATCCGCTGTGCTTCCTGTGTCCTCACACACTGACAGCCACCCGCCTTGGATAATGTCCAAGGATAATGTCTGAATGGGAACGGGGCCGTGCTCTGACGAGCGGACGCGCCACTCTTTCTCCCGTCTTTCCTGATGCCGCCTCCCCCTCCTCCTCCCCCTCCTCCCCCCCCTCCTCCTCCTCCCCCTCCTCCTCCTCCTCCTTCCTCACCACTCCACTCTCTCGAGGTTCTGCACAGTCTATTCTACTGAAGGCAGAAGCCCTTCCTCCCCCGTACTTTCTGTGCGCCACAGAAAGCCTTCTGGAAAGATCTGTCAAGATTCTCTATCCCAATACCCATCTTCCTACCCGCCCCACCCATCCCTTGGACTCCAACTGGGCTCCTACTCTCCACCATGCTACTGAATCTGAGGATTAACTCACAAGGTCACCTTCTTGACACCTTGTATTGCTCCCTCCCCCTGAAAACACCCCCAGCCTTCCCGAACAGCACACCTCATTTCCTTCCTTCCGTTGCTAATTCTACTTTTCCTTGTTTTTTTGGGACCAGTTCTGAGCCTTTTACTCAAGAGTTTCACATTCACATTCTCACTCAAGGCCGGCGCTCTACCACTTGAGCCCCACCTCCATACTAGTTCCTTTACTTTTATTATCCAAGACCAGAACTTGATCTCAGTATCTGACACTTGCTCTCCTTCATTGCTGGCACTGTAAAACCTGAGCCACAGCTCCAACCCCAGGTTAGTTCCTTCTTGTTACCTCCATATTAGTTTTCCTTTTTGCCCTCAGAAAGTTGGAGCGCCCTAGAGCACAGGCCTCGGATTTCATTCCTTTCTACCTAGTTATTCCTTAGCTTTGATTTCCCTTAAATTTTCACATCATGGAATACAAAGGACAGGTTATTTATATGGCACATAGGACCAACAGAGAATAGGTTTCCTGTGGCAGAAGGGAGAAAAACCCCCTGCCCTTCCCTGTGAAGGAAATACTGTCTTGACATAGATTCTGGAACACCAGCTGGAAGACATGCTGGAGCTCAGGGAGATTTGATAAATACTTGTTGGACAAATGAATGAGTGAAACATTAGAAAACAACTGGTCAAAGGTTTTCTTTTTTTAAGCTACAAATATGGTAGTCAGGAAAGAGATAATGACATAGAGCATTAGCATTTCAGAAAATAAGTTTAAGCGGTAATTAACTATAAGGTCTAGAAATACTGTAAAAAAAAAAAAAAGTTTCTGGCTAGGAAAACATTACTGTTGTTATTAATGGTGAAAGATGTCCCGAAGAGACCGTGAAGCTGAAATGAGCTGCAGAGATGTTTAACAGCAGTAAATAGACTTTCCAGGAAAAGACATCCTATTCCCCAAACTGAGAAAAATGAATATTGGTTCTTTAAGTCTAAAAAGAACTAACCATCATAACTTTGATCTCATGGTATCCAGATTCCTCTGAATAATGGAGACATTATTCAACTCCTAGATAGATAGATAGATAGATAGATAGATAGATAGATAGATAGATAGATAGATAGACAGACAGACAGACAGACAGGACAAAATGTATAAGAATTCCAAGTCATGTAGTTGAATACAGGGAATTCTGCCTGTGCCTGAACAACTACAAAGCACCACCTGCTGCCGTAGCCATAGGGAAAGGGCGCCACCTGCTGTCCTCCTGCTGCACATGCAGCAGCCACCCTGACCTCCCACAAACCAAACTTAACCTAAATCAAAGCTGAGTTGGAGACAGGGCCAAAGGATAGGAGGCTTTGGGCTTAGAAGAATATAGGAAATACAACTGTTATGATGGCTCACAGCTGTGCTTGTGTCTAGAACACCCACCCGAGGTGACGTCATGGTCTATTCCTTCCACTGAGATGGTTGCATTGGCAATCGGGTTACCTTGAAGGTCGCGGACAAACCCTTTCACTCCTCGATGTATCTGCGAAAGGCAAGAACAACCAAGACATTTGTATCTAAGATGGCTGAAAATGTTTTCGGTCAAGTGACTCCTTATTTCATAGCAAGAAGCCACACATCCCCCATCCTGTGCGCAAATGAACAACGAAATGATGGCAAACTCTTTCCTCAGCCTTTTTCTCACATGGACAAATGAGAAGGGACCTTCTGACCACGCATGCCCTGTCTTGAGTCCATGTCGTTCACTTCTGAATGACAATAATAATCCCACCACAGTCCTGTTTCTATTCAGGTGGACCAGATGCACGCCCACCACCACAGACAGGACAAACACTCTCCTCTCCCTCTGACAGCACCAATTTGTGTCTGCCTTTGGTTCTTCTGGAATTTGTTCTCAAGAACAAAGAGGCAACTTCAGCAGCAGCCGAACCTGTTTTTGAACTGTTGCTCAGGGTCCTGATCTTACTGGCATCAGCGATGGTCCATCTTTTAGACAGTTCATACAAGCCTTTCTCGGTCTTCTGAAGGCCCCTGGCTACAATCAAGGCCTCTTCTGTGTCTTCTCATTGCTCCTGTAGTTAACCATCTGCCTTCTTTTCTCAAGCAGTGGGATTAACAGGTGTGTGCCACCATACCCAGCTAACTTTTGTTTACAAAACGTAAAGCAATGTGTTAAAGAGGCATTCTCTGATCTCTACGGTGCCAATGGGACTCCATTTTACTTCCTCTACCTGAAAGCACAGTGAACTTTGCTCTTGGAAGACCTCTCTACACAGAGCCCTCGGAGGAGGAGACATGGCATGAGCTCTCGCACCGAGGTTGGGCCAGGGTGAAGGTGGCCAGCTATGCTAAGACTTTGCTCAGGAAGAATGTTGTTTGCATAACAGGAACCACAGTCTGAAACCTGCTGTGGAGCTGAGCTCAGACACTGGGGTACTTGTCCCATGGCAGCACTCTGTGGTGAGGGTCACATGTATATCTGACGTATGAAACTCCGTCCTAAGCCATTCTACTCATCTTAAGAAACAAGAATTGAACAATGAGAAGTGCAAGTTGTCATGTCCAAAACGAACTTTACAACTTTGGTGCGGGGGTGGGGGGGGGTGGGGGGTGGGGTGAGGATTTGGTAGGGGGGCGGGGGGGGGGGGAGGCTGGGAAGGGATGTAAAGGGTAAACAAAGGAGGAGGCTGCAATGCTTGATAAGAAATGTACTCATTATCTTGCCCATGTAATTGTAACCCCTCTGTACAGTATGTTCTCAAAAAATAAAAATTAAAAAAAAAGAAAGAAACAAGAATTGGTTTTACATGTCTGTATTAAAAGGTGCTGCTATGTATGTAGATAGCTAAGTGTTTTATAGCATTTATTCAACAAATTAATTTAACAAATTAGTGTTGACCTGTCTGTGGCACATAAATCGACATCACCCCACCACTTTAGTATAAATAGTCAGGTACAAGTCCTCCAGGTAACGAATGTGTCATTTGTGTGCACACGTGCACACACAGACACACATGTGCGTGCATGCGTGCACACACCAGTACTGGGATTTCAACTCATTGCTCAAGGCTCGCACTCTACCACTTGATCCTCAGCTCTACTTCATGACTTTTGGCTTTTTTCTGCTTCATCTGAGGAAAGAGTCTCTTGGATTTGTCTGACCAAGCTGGCTTTGAACCTTGATCCTCAGAGCTCAGCCTCCTAAGTGACCAGGATTACAGGCATGAGTTACTGACATTCTGAAAGAATGGAGTCTTCAGTTCAGCTCACCACCACTATCCTGGTGCCAATCTACATGCTGTACAGGGATGGAGGTGGCAGGGGCCTGCCAGTCTGTGTGGGTCTAGTACTTTCTTTTGACAGATTGTCAGGTCTTAACATCATCCTTGCTTAGCATTATTGTTACTATATTGTGTATGTGTGTGTGTGTATAATATTATTTTCCCCTACTAGAATGGATACATGAATGACTCTCATAGTGATCCAGAGTGATCTGTGTCTCAGAACCTTTACCTTCACTTCACAGATGATGGTGGTGATGATGCGGCTCAGTGGGTGATCACTGGCCTAGCATACACAAGGCCCTGAGTTCAATCCCCAGCACAAGAAAAAAAAAAGATGGGAATAGATGATAACTTCCTTCAAACTGAGGGTTGGATGCACAATTAATGCACGGAGGTACATGCATGGGAAATGGTGAAGAGCCCCATCAATCTTAGCTGTCATTATGGTAGCACCTGGGATTCCACCGAGGGTAGGAGGAGTCCCGTGAAATACATGGGCCATGCAATTTCCGCATATACTCAGGGGGTGGTCCTATACTCATGTGACCTTGCCTTATACTTCATACCCTAGCTACCCTGTTGACTGCCTGGGACACCTCTCAGACTTAAGAGGGTCTGAGCATCTCCCTCACATAACATTATTATTATATTATATGGATATTATGCTACATATTATATTATACTGCTTAGCATTATTATATTATGTATTTTGTTATATATTATTCTATATACTATATAATCATGTTATATTATGTAATACAATATTTACATAATATATTAATATATTTTATAAAAGATTATATACTACATGTTAATATTATGATTATAATATATTATATACTATGCTGTATTATATATAACACATATTACAACATAAAATATTATGTTATAAATATATAATTACATAATATTGTATATTAATATAGTGCATATTACTTATATATTAACACATTGTATATTAACATATTTCATATATGTATGTATGTGTGAAACATGATCTGCCTCACTTCTGCACAACTCCACAGCGTGGTCGGTGAATAGTCCTGAACCATGAACTACCACAAATGAAAGCCTAAAAGAACCACTACAGGGACTCCTCTAGGAGATTCGGCACAGGTTCAGCTGCTCCTGTAGCCATCATTTGCTGCCGGACGCTGTGCTGACCTGCTCAAGGTAGCTGATGAGGGAGTTCTTGTTGTCCTCCCAGTAGCTCTTCAGAGTCTCTTCAGGAGGGAACTTTTCGCAGCTGAGCTCCACGGTGATCTCAAAACAGTTGCTGCTGAGGTAATTGAAGTCTTGCATTCCTGCCAAAGCACCCAGTGGAGAGCCATGAATGCCTAGGGTCACCAAGACTCCACTGGGGCCATTCTGACAAACTGAAAGCTTAAAAGACACAGCATTGCCAAGAGCCTAGGGAAATCGCCTACCATGTGGGGATTGGAAAAGATACCGGGGAGATCATTACCACAATAGCACAAACTCTCTCAGGGTTTTACGCAGCCACTTAGCTTAATGCACTGCTGATACAGGATGCATGCAAAAGTGGGTGCCATCCACTGCTTCCAAAAGACAAGGTGAAAAGCTCCATGCTCTGGCCTATTACAGAAATAAATGCACATCCCTCTAAGCCTGCTTTGCCATCTGGGAAGAAGTTAGAGTCACCTGGCATTATATTGTATATTAGTTCAATAATCACTGAGTACCTACCACATGCAGGATATAATCATTAAAACGTGCTGCAAGCCAGGCACTGGTGGCTCACACCTGTAATCCTACCTACTGAGGCTGAGATCTAAGGATCACAATTCTAAGTCAGCCTGGGCAGGAAAGTACATGAGACTCTTATCTCCAATTAACCACAAAAAGCTGTAGCTCACGTGGTAGAGCACTAGCCTCGAGCACAAAAGCTCAGGGACAGAGCCCAGGCCTACAGTTCAAGCCCCAAGATCACACAAAAAAAGCTTCCAATTGCACCAAGGAGTTGATTCTGCATCTGGAACAACTTGAACCTGAACCTGATTCACATCAGTAGAGGGTGCTGTTGTAATATTCTAACCATCAGTGTTTTACTTAGATAGATTATTACTTCATATTGTATAGACTATAGGTAGTTAATCTCCAATTAACCACCCCCCAAAAAAATAGCTGGAAGTGAAGCTGTGGCACAAATGGTAGAGCACTAGCCTGGAGCAGGGACAGTGTTGAGTTCAAGCCCCAGAACGGCACCAAAGTAGGATAGATAGAATAGATAGATGGTTAGATGGGTAAACAGGGAGAGAAAGAGAGAGAAGGAGGGAGAGAGAGATAAATAGATGATTAGATGAATAGATGATTGGATGGATGGATAGATAGATAGATAGATAGATAGATAGATAGATAGATAGATAGATAGATAGATAGATAGATAGATGCTATGTGGAGAGAGCAGTCTTCACTGGAAGTGGTTTTCTCCCGCTTCTGTTCTGCACATGGCTGTCAGCCTTCAAACACCTTACAGGGTCAATGGAGGAAGTCAGACTCCTTCACAGTAACTTGCACAGGTCTGTGGGCCTGCACTTCCCAAGAACTGTGGTTCAGCTGGCTCAGCGTATTCAGGTAACTTTGACTCATGTATGCATGCGCTATCTCCGTAGTAGCCTTGAGGCCAGTACTTAGCCAGATGCTACTTTCACCTCTAGGGGACTGGGCGCAATGGGCTGGTGAACAGAGCACTGCTGAGCCGGGCTGGGCTGGGCGGGGCTGGGCTGGGCTGGGCTGCTGCTGCTACTACTGCTGCTGCTGCTGCGTCCGTAAGTAAAGCTGGCCACCATTTGTACCGTGCCTGACATTTCGTTTGGCCTGTCCAAACTAGTGCCCAAATCACCAGCAACACAACAACCCACCTGATTAGTACGTATTACTGTTGTTCACATTAAAGAGTCCCCTCTTCCACCATTTAAAAACATAATAAAAAGGTGTGTGCCAACATACAGGTATAATATATACTGTCTGCTAAAACATTCATTTGTCTATGATAAAAGTAGCACTAACTTTAATCAAGGTGCTACCTTATTGCCCGTTGCCTGAGCTTGACACAGAGGGTAATTAACAATACTCAATTTATTTTCCCAAGAAACTTCTACAGTTTTCTATATGTCTTGAATTAACATCTCAATTGTGTGTCAGTGTGTGTGTGTGTGTGTGTGTGTGTGTGTGTGTGTGTGTGTGTGTGTCAGTGTGTGTGTGTGTGTGTGTGTGTGTGTGTCCTAGTGTGTGTGCCAGTCCCTGGGCTTGAACTCAGGCCTGGGTTCTGTCCTTGAACTGTTTTGCTCAACACTAGTGCTCTACTTTGGCTTTTGGGGGCAGTTAATAAAAAGATAGGAGTCTCATGGACTTACCTGCCCAGGCTGGCTTTGAATTGTGACTCTCAGATCTCAGCCTCCTGAGTAGCTAGGATGACAGGCGTGAGCCACCAGCACCCAGCACTTCTCAATTATTTTTTAAATCAGTAAAAGTGAAATTACATGTTGTATTTACGCATGAAGAAAATTAACTTTAAGAGAGTTAAGAACGAGTAAGAGACAGTGAGTTTTATCAGAGTACATGATATACACATATATGGAAATATCCTATTGAATTTCCTCACTAACTTATGCTAACAAACTATGCTTTTCACAGAATGGTAATGGAAACTGAAAAGGAGCTTACATTGGAAGAACTGAAGATTTAGTCTACTTCTTCAAGATGGATTAAGATTCTCTAGGTGAAAATCCAACGATAACGCTAAGGAAACCACCAGGATGGAAACTCACCACCAGGTACGCTGTACCAAGCACCACCATTGGTTGTCCCGTCGATAAAGCTACTGTCATCGTCATTCTTGCGACAGGGCTGCCGATTGGGGTCAGACATGGCGGGGTTGAAGGAAGAGTACGCACGAGCCAAGCTTTGGAAGACGGCATCGTCAGGACAGGAGCTGTATTCATGAGCACTGCCTAAGAGACAAGACCAGAGACTGAAGACCAGAGACCAAAGAGCACAGTGAGTGTTCTGAAGAGGGACTGGGTGCTGAGCATTGCTCATCTTGGTTTTGGCTTTCTTACTAGGCAAAAGGGCTGAAGTTTAAGTACAAAACAACTGCATTATGGGTTCCTTAATTTGTGGTAACTTGAATGCGCCTATAAATCTGCAAGTAAACACACTGGATGGTAAAAGACAAAAAAATTTACACTTGGACATGATGAATGATGCAGGACTGTAGACATTCACACAGTGAGACCAAGGGAGGGTATTTTTAGGAGATGATCACAAAGGCTCAATAGCTATGGGCATTGGATCATAAAATATGATGTTTGTTAAAACGAACTCTAAGAAATAGAAACAAGTGGTTTTTTGTTAGTTTGCTTTTGTGTTTCATTTTTTTTCTCCTTTTTTGCAGTTTTTTATTTCTGTACCTTTTGTCTTGTGTGTAAGTTTATCTGTTTGGGGGTGGGGAAGGGGAACACAGAAATGGTAGAACAAAGGTGAACCAATGCAGCGGTGATTCTCATTAGACACTATGTTGAAAATGAGCTAGACAGCTCGTAGGGGAGGGGATCAGGAGGGAAAAATAACTGGGAGAAAATGAAGAGGCGACATTTCAAAAAGAAATGTATTGGGGCTGGGAAGGTGGCTCAGTGGTAGAGCGCTTGCCTTGCATGCATGAGGCCCTGGATTCGATTCCTCAGCACCACATAAGAAAAAGAAAAAAGCTGGAAATGGCACTGTGGCTCAAGTAGTAGAGCTCTAGCCTTGAGCTGGAGAGCTGAAGGACAGCGCCCAGGCCCAGAGTTCAGGCCTCACGACCAGACCCCAAAAAAAAAAAAAAGGACTTGGGCCAGGTGAAGTAGTGCACACTATAGCCCCAGCTACTTGGGAGGCAGAGATAAGAGGATTGTGATTCAAGATCAGCAAGAACAAAAAGTTAATGAGGTGCCATCTTAGCAAATAAGCTGGGAATGGTGGTTCACATTTCAAATCTCAGGAACATGGGAAGGATAATAATGGTCTCAGACTGGCCCAGGCCAAAAAAGAAAAAGCATTGGACTCAATCTGAATAACTAAAAAACTCAAAAGGTCTGAAGGCATAGATCAAGTGGTACAACATTTGCCTAGCAAGAGTGAGGACCTGAGTTCAAATCCCAGTACCCACTCCTCAAAAAAGAATAAAGTAGTTTGTGCACTAGTAGCTCCCACTTGTAACACAAGCTACACAGGAAACTGAGATCTGAGGATCTAGGTTTGAAGACAGTCGAGAGAGGAAAATCTGTAAGACTTATCTCCAATTAACCACCAAAATAAGCCAGAAGTAGAACTGTAGCACAAATGGTAGAGCACTAGCCTTGAGTAAAAAAAATGCTCAGGGACAGTGCCCAAGTCCTGAGTTCAAGCACCAGAACCAATTTTAAAAAACAAGAGGAAGAAAATTAATTTAAATTTAAAATGGACCTGTACCAATCCTACAGCCCCTACCCTATGAGCCACCCTCACAATTATTTAGCATTCTATTTTAGAAGTTTTTTCTCTATAAAAGTAAATCATTTATTTGTATTATATTTTTATACTTATTACATTATTATGTATTTTATTAAATTTTATTTGTATTACAATTCATGTACAATAAAAATATTCATATATAACTATTGTAATTATACGTATTTATGTATTATAAAATATTCATGTAAATAATTATTGTGATTATTCATGCAGTATAAAGTATTCCCGGCCTAAATCTTTCCTAGCTATTGATAAGCCACAAAAATCTCAAAGTGTACTTAGCAATGTAATTTAACCAGGCTCTCTTCAAATCCCGAGGTTTCTTGACAGTGATCATCCTGTGTTGACAAAGCGCTTCCTCTTCCAAGGTCAGACAACAGATGAAAAAGAGGAAAATTCCTAGCGCAACAAAACCTCCACCAAAACCGACACTCTCGCTCAAGCCTGCTTTGCCTAAAGCGTAGCTCCAACTAGCTAGAGAAAACCAGAGCAGCTCTTCCTCCCCGATGCCACCAGGAACAAATACCCACCGCTGCGAGTCTCATCATACGGGTAATTGGCCACCAGGTCTCCTCCGTGGAGATTGGCAGAAAGCACAAAGGGAATGTCCATAATCCAGTGAATCACAGCCTTGGTTTCAGGAGCAAGCTGTAGTAAAGATTGCAGATTGAAAGGATTGTCAATTGGATAATCACTGCTTGATCCTTTGATAGAAAAGGTGTTTTTTAAACAAAAGTAGAAATTGTTCATAATTCAAACATTTTGTGGTTGTTTTGGTAACAGTAGCCTTCCCATGTCTGTAGGTCTGTCTATCTTTCTCAAACTTAATAAAAAAAGTTTCAATCATGTTTCCTTAAAAGTTCAACTTTGGTGGGACGCTACTTTTTCTCTTTTGTAGCTTGAAAATAAACATGCAGGTGACTTACAAATACCAACTTAGCTGTCATAGCTCAAACATCTTTTCAAATAATAGTTACAGGTAAGATACAGAGGAAAGAGACCACAGAACAAGAAATGTCTTCCCTGGTGATTCAAATCTGTGGCAAGTTTTTATTTCCAATTTTTCCATTGTCTTTCAGAAGTTTCAGCCACTGTCCTTATAAAAGAAATTCAACCGGGTCTCTTTCAGAGTACCTAATGAAAAATAATCTTGGAATGGTCATCTTCAATGTTAAAACAAAGACCAAAAGTTTCAAGAATTCATGGGAAGTCTCTGGAATGAGTTGTGGTCCTCTGTATCTTGGAAACAAAACAAGAGAGGGAAGAAATGCCTACCAAAGAATTCCTCTCAAGCCAAGACCTTGATAGTTTTCTGAGAGGGGATTTTAACAGCCACTAGGAAGACTCTCAAAGTCTATATACCTCTGCTGAGAAGCAAAGCTTTCACTGGAGACGTGTTCTATACTGTTTCTGGGGACCAAAAATATATAACATCTCTAGAGTTTGGCTGATTTCAAGTCAAAATATAATATATATATATATATATATATATATTATATAATATATAGATTACACAGAGAAAGCAACATGGAAAGAAAGGAAAGACCATTCTGACCATTTGAACAGCAAGTCCTAGGAAGGCAAAAATGATTAGAAAATGGTACCTTTGGAGCAAAAAGGAATGATAAGAATGTATGAGTCAGCCGGTGACTCACACTTATAATGCTAGCTACTCAGGAGGCTGAAATCTGAGGATCACAGTTCAAAACCAGCCCAGGCAGGAAACTCCAGGAGACTCTTATTGCCAATTAACCACCAGAAAACTGGAGGTGGCGCTGTGGCTCAAGCGGTAGAGCGCTCACTTTGAGCTGAAGAGTACAGGGACAGCACCCAAGCCCAGAGTTCAAGCCCCATGAGGGATCAATAAATGAATAAATAAATAAATAAGTGTATGAGTAACCATAGCCAACTTAAGGGCTGAAGGAGGCCTCAGCTCCCATGAACAGAGCAACATTCAAATAACTCAGAACTATAATAACATGGAGGAACAGTACATTCTGGGCTCTCACTTAAGAAAGGTACTGAGGACAGACAGAAAGGGAAAGACCAGGCTGAAAGGGAGAGGCCATGTCCAGGGGAGACAACACCTTTTTCTCTTCCTGAAGACCCTGCGTGGGCCTGCTCCCCCTGGACAGGACTTCATATAGCACAAGGAAGCCCTCCCAGCTGAGAGTCCCAGTTGGGGGTTAAACCAACCTCCATCGACTCCTTTCCTGGTGCCTTATTCTCACTTTCAAACAAACTTTGTCTGCTCCCATTTCCCCGCCCCAGAACTCTGTATTTGGTGGAGAAAAGGAACCCAAGGCCCCTAGGTGCCATCAATACCTGACATAGTCGACCTGGCAGGGCAGAGCTGCTCAGACGGACAGAGAAGGAACTGAACGCTGGGGTCCACGGGCATCCCCCACCCCTGGCCTCCTCCAGGGCTCCCTGTCCTCTCAAGTAACTAAAAGCAGTCATAGGCTGAAGGCACACCAGATGTTTGGTGTCCCTCTTGCCCCAAAGTACCTAACACAGAGTACTGAGATGTGCTGACACAGCAGTAATTGTTTTGGGTCCTAACCTCCAGGGCCTTTGTATGTTTTATCTCCCTGCATTCTTGTAAGTACCCTGCAAAGCTGCCATTGATCTCCATATCCAGGTGAAGAGGCTGAGCACACGGATGTGAACTAACCTCCCAATGGAACAAGATTTGATCTAAGGTGGCCATATCTAGCATCGCTATGCTTAGCCATCACACCACGCTGCCAAACCGAATTGTCACTTTATCCTCTGAGTACTGGAGAACCAGTAAGAACTTTCAGCAAAACAGCAAAGACTTGTGTGTGAAGGAGACCAATAGGACACTGCACCAGTCAGAGAAGGAGACTTGGTGTCTCCAAGAAAGGCATAGGATGAGTTTACAGAGTTTACAGAAGATGGGAGATATCACAGGGGCCAAATCCCTGAGATGTAGGAACTGACTCCTGGGGTGAGTGGTTGGGTGGGTGACAGAAAAGGACAACTCAAAGCCTTTAATGACTAGACAAATGAAACAAGAGTGGACAGTGGAGTTTCCAGTCCCAGGCCCCACAAAGAAGGGGACCCGTGTAAAAGTAAAACACGAAAATCAAACTCCTAGAAGGTCTTGAATGAGGAGATCATGGCTGAGAAAACTTGTGTTATGTCTGCTATTCAAAGTTCAGGAGAGATAGAAACCAGGAAATAAGATAAAGGACAAAGGCCAGGACAGAACACGAAGGGAAAGAAACTGAGCAGCAGAAGAGAGGTGGAAGATTGTGGAGTTTTGTGAAGAAAGTGAAGGCAGAGAAAGTTCTGGAAAAAAGATGACAAATTCCAGCACAGTGCAATGCTGCAGGAAACTCTGATCACATGAGCTGATAAAGGATGCTGGGAGGAACCTGGCGACTTTCTCCAACCCACAGCCGGATTCTCCCTTCCTGCGCCCATCCCTAACTCCAACTCCCCAGCCATGCCCGGTCCTAAGGAGCAAAGGCTGCTCTCCAAGCCCAGCTCCTCCAGCCTGAGCTGGAATCCACCCAGGTAATTGCCTTATGGCTGTTACACCTGCTTCTTTGTGGTACAAGCTACCAGGATGCACTCCTTAGATGACACTCCAACCCAACTGCACACGCTCCTCTACCTTTGTGTTTTGGTCCACAATCTTCTTCAGATTTTTCAACAGATGATTATTGGGTCCTCCTTCTTTCTCATTAACATAAACAATTCTATCCAGATCTGGAAAGTTCCGGTTCAGATCTATGCCCTGGACATTGCTTCGACCCACAAACCAGTCCTTGAGCTCACCAGGCTAAAAAACAAATCAGTTATTTGTTATGATTGTCACTATCTCTATGTAAGGTCACCATTAATGCCTTAAAAAATAATTTAACAGTTCATTCCCATAATGATATTTCATTATTTTTCTGATTAAAAACACGAAAACAGCAGGTTTAAAGTGTTTGTATCTTGAAAATACTTTCAATGAACAGTATTTTATGTATTCGCATTTAAAATATCTCTCAGATTGCAAAAAAGTCAATATATATTCATTTAGGAATAGGTTATTTAAAATATTCACTGTCTCTAGATTAGTTAATCCTTACTTAACATCTAAAAGTAAATATTATTATCCCTTTCCATTTATAGATGAACAAACTGTCCAGACTGTTAAGAGGCTTTGTGTGCTACATAGCCCATCAGGCCGGGATTCAAATCCTGGTCTTCTGTTTTAGTTGAAAGATTTCCTAGGAAGGCTGAAGCCCTCAGTTCAAACCCCAGTTCCACAACTTCAAAACAAAACAAAGAGATTTGAAACTTAAAATGAACTTGGCATTTTTATGCATTAAATGTATCTCATAATCTTCATTGGAAAATATGAAGATTACATTTTTAAAATCTAGAAAAAGGAATTCTGAATGTTTTCACCAAAGGAAAATGATAACTCATTAAGACGATGATTAAATGTTATGTGTGTTGCTGGGGATATGGCTCAAGGGCAGAGCACTTGCCTCCCATGTGTGAGGCCCTGGGTTCAATCCCCAGACTGGAGAATATAAGGGGAAGGAAGGAAGAAACCATTGTATCCCATAAAGATGTGTAATTCTTATGACTTTATGTATCAGTAAATATATATATATATAATGTAGCGGAGTGCCGGTGGATCACACCTATAATGCTAGCTACTCAGGAGGCTGAGATCTGAGGATCCAGGTTCAAAGCCAGCCTGGGCAGGAAAGTCCATGAAGACTCTTATCTACAATTAACCACCAGAAGTGGCACTGTGTCTCAAGTGATAGAGCACTAGCCTTGGGCTGAAGTGCTCAGGGACAACTCAAGCCCAGAGTTCAAACTGCACCACAGACAAAACAAAAATTAAATAATGAAGTTTTATATATATATATATATATATATATATATATATATACACACACACACACACACACACATATATCCTGTAGACCAAAAGACTTCGTATTCTTTAATCTAAACCTTTCATTTGGACTGAAGGTATACCTTAATGGATAAAGTGCCTGCCTAGCAAGCACAAGACGCAGAGTTCAAACCCCAGTACCACCAGAAATAATCTTAAATTCTTCCTTAATAGAACAGTCTAAAATAAAAAATCAACGAATTTCCATGCTATTCAGTTTTACTTTATAAGTTGTCTTATTTTGCTTTTAAATTATACCAAATCTCTGAGGTAAATTAAATTACCATATTTTCTAAATCATGTGAGCTTATATACCTCAGACTATTATGAGAGAAAAAACTTAATATGACAGAAAATTGAAACGATAAATTTTTCTCCCATTTACCCTTGTCAACATGACCTTAAAATATTGAATAATTCAATTTTATCTTACTAGAATTTTTCTCTCATGGTTTTTTGAAATCCTATTATTTATTTTAAAAAGTTCTCTATCTTGGTTCCTTACAATGCCAAACTTACAGGGCTTTGGTCCTGTGAATAAAAAATTACTATTTCAGTCTAAAAATTATTTCAGATTGCAAATAATAGCAAAAGCTATCCAATTCCAGCCTAATAGATAGAATATACAAGATTATTTTTAGTTCAGAGATGTAGTTGTTTCTATTCTTTTTTTTTTTTTAATTTATAAAACCAATCATTAAACAATGGTCTGGCCATGAGTTATTCTTCCTTATATTCAGTAGAGGGCGCTACAGCTCCAAATAATCCAGATACAGCAGGGTATCAGGGCATGGCAGTATTTTCTGTACTTGAAGATTATGATTTTTTAAGGAAATTTGCCTAGTGACAAATGTGGATCAATAAATGACATTTACTTAATACTACAAACCAAGCATTATTAAAAGTATTAACTAATAAACCTCCATTGAAGAAATGTTCATCCCTTACAGTCAATATTGAATAATGAGCATTATCTCTCTCTTAAAAGCTTTGTGTGAAGGCGTTGCGTTCGATGGATGTCTGTAAGATAAACGTAAGTACTATCATCTGAAACAATGAAGAAAGCGTGTCCAGTTCAGCCTGCCCATACTCACCTGGGAGGCCGCCTTCTCAAAACCATCGGGGTTCAGGGAAGGCATGATGTGAATTCGAGTGTTGTGGATCAGGTTGACAATGGTCTCATTCCCCTTCTGGTATTCGTTGCACAGGTACTGGGCCAAGAAAATGAGCAGCTCCCGTCCAACCGCCTCATTTCCATGCATATTCCCAATGTACTTGAATTCAGGCTCCCCTAAAAGAACAAATACCAAACAAAAGGCGAATGGCACATGGGCCCCAATACATTGTATATCCACTCACTGAAATGTACATGGAACATTCAAATTCTCCAAACCCCTGTCCTAGCTGCCTGTCCTTCTCGTCCTTTCCCACCTGCAGGTCATCCGATACCAACTGAAACGTGCCACACAAACCTTCTATCATCCTTCTACACCCACCCCCCACGCGCCCCCATGAGCCTGGAATGACAGCTACGTACCACCACACACTGTCGCCTCCCATGTTGTCTTATTTAACCTTACCTAACATCTAAGAGCTAAGTATTAGCATCCCTCTCCACTTATGGACGAACAAATTATTTAGTCTGTTAAGAGGCTTTGTGCATTACACAGCCCAGGAGGCCAAGATTCAAATCCTGATCTTCTGTTTTAGTTACAAGACTCTCTAGGAAGGATGAAGCCCTCAGTTCAAACTCCAGTACCACAAAAATAAGTCTATAGCCTCTCTCAACATCCCCATACCATAAGGATTCAAGAAGAGCTAGATCGCAGGGCTTCAAGCCCTGGCGCCAACCTTAAGCAATCTGTGGCTGTTTCCTCACCTAAAAGATAGACATAGCCACAGGTTCTACCTCATAAGAAAGGTGATCCTAGCAAACAACGAAATGCTTAGAACAGTACCTGGTCAGAAACCGCTGCTCTGTATTTATTACACTTTTTGTTGTTATTATGGGGCTTAAACTCAGGGCCTGGGAGCTGTCCTGAGCTCTTTTGCTCAAGGCTAGCGCTCTACCACTTTGAACCACAGCACCACTTCCAGTTTTCCAGTGGTTTACTAGAGATAAGAATTTCACAGGGACTTTTCTGCCTGGGCTGGCTTTGAACCTCAATCTCAGATCTCAGCCTCCTGAGTAGCAAGGATTGGAGGTGTGAGCCACAATTATTTTTAATATTATTATTATGTCACACTTATCACTGGCACGTATGGCCTAATTTTCTCTTCACAGGAAACTTTCAGCAAAATGGGCAAGTCAGGCATCTTTATTCCGTGTGATGGCAGACACACACTGTACCCAAAGAGGCTAAGCGGTGCTGGACGGCTCAGCACCTGTCCAGTTCTGCTCATCTCCAACGCATCCTGGGAAGAGCTGGGAACCCAGAACATGGCAGCTAAGTGATCTTCCTTAATCCTGTGCTGCTCCCCTCTGCTTTCATCCATCCCAACTTTCCCCTTGCAAAAAGAGCCTCCATTTATAAAAATCACTAGGGCTGTTCCTCTTACAATGAGAAGGTTGGGATTTATTTTTCCCTGGAAATAGGTCATCTAAAATATTCTTTGCATGAGACGGCTGTGTGTCTGGCTGAGGTTGACTGCTTCCCACTGGAGCGTCCTGGTGTGCCCTCTTCGCTTCAGGGAGGCTAATCTTAATCTAAGGATCAAGTGCGAGCAGGGTCAGGGCTATTTATAGCCAGTCTCTTCTCAAGTCTAAACCCACGGGGACCGGAAGGCGTGGCCTGAGAAGGTATGAGAAATGTTCCCCTTGATTCTGGTTTAAAAAAACGAAACACTGGAAGATGGTTCTTCCTTTCTGTGAAACAAATCCACTTAGGTGAGGTACAAGCACTGTACCTCACTGGGTATATCTGTTTGCCTGAGGTGCAGAGGAAATTGCATTACAGAGAGACCGACAGATGGACGGACGGACAGAGGGACCGACAGATGGACGGACGGACAGAGGGAAACTAAGCATCCGGAAGCTGCCTTACACAGTTGTTTTCAGATAGCACCTAGGAGGCATTCAGGTCTTTACCTCCAACACAGTCTTCAAGCTTCTAGTCATTCAAGAGTCATCTAGACACGCCCACAGCCCCCCCCCCCCCCACACACACACAGTCAAAAGAGTAACACACCAAATTTTTGAAGTATTTCTCTAGCTATCAATTTTTAATCGTTTAAATTAACAGTAACCAACTTATAGCCATGTATCCAAATTTGGCCCAGGCACTTTGACCAGTGTTTGCTTACTTGCTTAGCTTGCTCACTAGGCTGCTGCACTACCACTATCACCACGTTTCCAGCCTACTAGTGTTTTTGCTCATTTGTTTGTTGCCATAATGAGGCTTGAACTCAGGGCCTGGGCGCTATGCCTGAGCTTCTTTTGCTCATGGCTATACTGCTCTACCACTTGAGCCACAGCGCCACTTCTGGCTTTTCCTGAGCAGTTTTATTGGAGAGAGTCTCACAGACTTTTCTGCCTTGGCTGGCTTTGAACTGCGGTCCTCAGATCTCAGCTGCTGAACAGCTGGGGTTATAGGCGTGGGTCACTGGCTCCCCACGCGCCATGCTCCGTTAAGCCTGTGGAAGAGAGCTACTTTTTAAATATAACATATGTTAGGCCTCCATATGTGACCCAAGGACCCAGGAATCCAAGAGCAAGTACGTCCACATTCCTACACGCAAGGAAAAAGGAGTCCAGAGGACGCAGATGGACGCAGATGTGCACGTGAACTGGGTCTGGAGTGAAGTGAGGGTAAAGGAATGCTGGCCACGTACCCATCCAGCTTCATGTTCTGAACCTCCTGCTCCTCCCGCCCATCTGGCCTCTTCCCAGCCCCGATCCCTCCTGCCGCCAGACTTATCTTCTTAAACACAATTCTCACTCTATCATCTCTGCTTAGAACCCATAAAGAACTGGCTGGGTTTTTTTTCATAGATAACACAGAGGAAATTCTCTGCTGTCCAGCCATGCCTCCGCGTGTCATTCTTTTCCTTCTGCCCTAGAGTCACAGGGCCACAGGGCTCTCAGACTGTTCACTGCTACACACACACACACACACACACACATACACACACACACATACACACATATAGAGTGATTTGAGTCTAGGTCCAGTTCCCTTGTTTTGAAAACCTGTTTGAAAATGTACCTTAAGGAGAAGACGAGAATCCAGTGTATATCCTACAAAATGAAGGAAGGCGAAGGAAGAGGTGGGTGGGGGAGGGTGGGTGACCCTGATCAAGATATATTGTCCTCATAAACCCCTTTAAATGGTGACTCCTTTGTACGACTACTTAAATAACAAAAGGGGGGAGAAAGTATATATTAACCGATGTATGTATTTGATTACCACCCCAAGCTGTATGTTCTGCTAATCTTGAAATACTACCTATTTTAGTTCTTTGTGCTGGTGGTTTGTGCCTTCAGTCCTAACTATTCAGGAGGCTAAGATCGGAGAATCACTTTGTGAGACTCAGCAAAAAGCCAGAAGTGGAAGTATGGCTCAAGTGGTAAAGCACCAGCCTTGAGCAAAACAACCAATGAAGAGCATGAAGCCCCGACACCGGCACACACACATACACACACACACACACACACACACGTATATTAGCCATGCCCAACACAGAGATTAGGATGTAGCTGGGTACTATAAGTAACATTCAGATACATTTCAGTCCATTTGTGGACAAATGATCACTGAACGCTCTGGAATCTGAACCCACACTTCTGAGCTGCAGGTACAGTGGCAGTGCCTGACGAGGTTTTCTAGAACACTGAAAGGAACAGATGAGCAGCCAAAGAGGCCTTGAGGCAGCCTGTATAGAAAACCATTCTGTGGGAATCCCCAGGCAGGGAGAGGAACCTTCCTTTGAGAGGGAAGGCCGGGAGCAGCTGAGCTCCTGAGGGAAGATTAATCTCCATGGCCACCGCACAGCTCCTCCAAGGCTATTTTTGATGTTGCCACCAAAACAATGGATTCGGAACAGACTTGGCCTTCAGAATCTTTCAATCAAACGCAGAGATGAAACTGAGGGCTGGGTTTTTGAATGGCCTGCTCTGGGTCTATTCACCTTCCTTTCCCCCCACCCCACCCCCATTTGTTTTGGGGGGTTTGTTTTTCTTCTTTTTTTAAAGAGCAGAATGACCGTTTTTCATGCTCGTTCAATTTTCTTTACTGGGTTGAAACACACAGGCTGGCAAATGGGTGACGTCCGCCTTCCGCTTTGCCGTGTTTACCCAGAAGAGCAAAGCCCAGGTGACGCAGGTCCACGGCAGCCAGATGTGTCACCGCTGGCCCATGCCCCGGGGAGCTGGGCCTGCACTGGGCTCTCTCCTAGCAACAACATGCCAAGGGCAGCTGGGAGGCTGGTGTCTGCGTTGGTCTTTGTTCACCCATCTTCACGCCTCCTCCTGAGTTCCTGCTGATCAACCACACCAGCACGGATTGTCTGAAGAACACTCAGGAAGCACAGATTTCCCCTCTGGGCCCCTCTCTCCCTACCACCACCACCCCCATTTTATGTAACCAGTATTCCTAGTACATCGCATGACGTACAACCATCAAGCATGGGATTTTATTAAGAGGCAATCACTTCACAAACTACGTCAGGCCTGGTTGGATCCACTTTGCCACCTTTTGCCATCTGTCCAGAGAATAATGTTCCCAGCTTTACTGCCGAGATAATCTGTTTCCAAAAGAAACTCCAACTATCTTTTCCTCTTGTTTATTTCACCTCAGTTTGTTTGCTTTTGATGCAGGGGTTGCAAACATAGAATTTCATTCTGCTCTGTTTTTTTTTTTTCAAACAGAGTCTTGCAATTTAATCCATTACCCTGGAGATCCTCCTCAGGACTGGGATTAAAGACATGTGCCACCAGGCCTGGCAAGGTTCACAATTTTAATGAGGGCAGGAATAAATTCCAAAGTGAAGCAGGCAAATGATTTTAAAGTTCGTAGCTGAAACCCTTATGAATTTGTTGAAAGTATATATTGATAAGGTATGAAATAAATATATCAGTTAAAAAACCTGCCTGAGAAATAAAATGTTAATATTTTACAACGCAAAACCTCATACCTATTTTAGGATTGGCCTGTGGGTAGCATTTGATGCAGAAGATTAAGCTATCAATGTTTCCATATAACAGAAGAAACTTACACCTTAAAGTGGATATGAGAGAACTTAAAACTAAAGTTCAGAGGCACAGTAGGTCAGACCTAAAAAAAAAAATGACCAAGAAAGGTAAATTAAATGTTTTATACATTTCCTACCCCCCCCCCAATTTTTTTTTTACTTTCCTCTTTCTATTTATCCCAATAGTCATTCTGTCACCCTATCTAATAATTCCTCCTCTCAATAATACCAAACAAGGCCAGATACTGGTAGCTAGTGCTCTAATTGTAACTACTCAGGAGGCTGAGATCTAAATATCATACTTACAAGGCAAGGCAAGAAAGTCCAGGAGACTCTTTTTTTTTAATTATTGTGAAAATACCATACAGAGGGGTTACAATTACATGGGCAAGGTAATGAGTACATTTCTTATCAAGCATTGTAGCCTCCACCTTTGTTTCCCCTTCTCATCCCTTACCATCTTCCCACCCCCCAACCCCCCTGCCCTCCTTACCTTCTTACCCCCCCCCAAAGTTGTAAAGTTCGTTTTCAACATAACGACTTGTACATCTCATTGTTGCAATGGGTCCACCTGTATCCCCTATTTAAACGATTTGTTTTTTCCCCTTCCCCTCCACAAATTATACCAACATCAAATACAATGAAAGCAGGGGTTATACCATGGGGGAGGTACATACAAAGCAACAAAGAAATCATCTTATAAATATGTTAGAAACAATAGCAAGAAAGAAAAAACATTTGAATACTTATCTTGGGGTTCATTTCACCTAACATCACCTTATCTGACCTTTTCTGCTTGTCTCAGACATATACTAGTTATTGTAAATAAGGGAAACCATGGGACCTATGTTTCTTTGGGCCTGCCTTACTTCACTTAATATAATTTTTTCCAAGTCTTTCCATTTCCTAACAAATTGGGCAATGCCATTCTTTCTGATGGAGGCACAGAATTCCATTGTGTATATATATCACATTTTCTTGATCCATTCATCTACTGAGGGGCATCTGGGTTGGTTCCATATCTTAGCTATGCTAAATAATGCTGCAATAAACATAGTTGTGCTGGTGCTACCAGGAGACTCTTATCTCTAATACCCACCAAAAATGCCAGAAGTGGTGTTGTGGAAGAACAGCACCCAGACACAAGTTCAAACCCCAAGATGGACCAGGGAAGGGGTGGGGGGAGAATACCAGACAAACTGACCATTAGCCTGGAGACCCTCTCCAGCTCTTAGTCCATTATTTACTGGCCTCTACATATGGGAAAGAAACAGCTAACGGAAAAATAAAATAACAAATGTGAAAGCTGTAATCTGCGAAACTCTCTGCAAAGGTTCAATCATTATTTAGAACAATTAAGTAGGTTAGAGATATTTTAAGAAAGGTTTTGATCATAGTAGCAGAATTCACCCATATTTCATTCTGAAAATAGAGCTGAAACTCACCCCGAGATGAATCTATTCTAACACCAACTTTCTTTTCTTCCTTCTTTCTTTCTCTCTTCTTTCTTTTTTTCTTTCCTTTTTTGTCAGTCATGGGTCTTGACCTCTGGGCCTGGGCACTGTCCCCGAGCTTTTTTGCTCAAAGCTATTTTTTTAAGCCACAGCTCTACTTTCAGCTTTTTGTTTTGTTTTGGTTTTGGTTTTTGCCAGTCCTGGGGCTTGAAGTCAGGGACTTTGTGTTCAAGGCTAGCACCCTACCATCTGAACCGCAGCGCCACTTCCAGCTTTTTTTGAGTAGTTTATTGGAGATAGGAGTATCACGAACTTTTCTGCCTAGGCTAGCTTGGAACCATGATTCTCAGATCTCGGCCTCCTGAGTAGCTACAATTATAGGCGTGAGCCACTGGTGCCCAGCTTACTTTCAGCTTTTTGATAGTTAATTGGAGAAAAAGAGTCTCACAGACTTTCCTTCCTGGGCTGGCTCCAAATCGTGTTCTTCAGATGGCAGCCTCCTAACTAGCTAGGATTACAGGCATGAACCACCAGCACCCAGCTACAGATTCTATTTTTCATGTTAAATATTTTGATTTAACATTAATCAAAAACAAATACTCTTATTTTTATAAACGGTTTAAATGCTTTGGGTCCACTGTTGATTGGAAGGTTGACCAGCAGGCTGAACGCAAGTTGTGCATATGTAGAATCTGCAACTATAAGGACTAACTTACCGAGGACAAAACTCAAGAGTAAACTGATCATCTCACTATAAATATCCTGGCTACAAGTAGTACTTGACTAAGTACATAACCATGAATAGACCAATAAATGGCTGGAGAGGCAATGGGTCACTGAGCTGATCTTCAGGAACTGCTAAGTACGCAAGTAGAAACATCTTTGGAACAGATGGGCCCTTTAATCAATGATCTTTCTCCCTTGGTGGAGTAAAGACCTCGGAGCTGCTAATTGTTCTCACTCATTAGACATTCTACCTATTACAGCCCATAAATCATGGCTTGCAGAAGCAGAAGCCCTGCAAGTTTCCTAGCACTTGTCAACAAGAGCGTCATTAATTGGCTCATTATTTTTTTCAGCACATTGTAGCAGTCCACAATGCAGAGCCTGTTCCTCAGGCAAAAGTAACTCTTCAGGGTTCAAACAATGGAAGAAATGGGGATGGGTATAAAAATAGATTGCTCTTTCATAGAACAAAGGAGGGCAAATATGAAGAAGGAAAAGAAGTAAATCAAAAAAAAGCAGAAGAGCAAAAGATGCTTGCCAAAGCAATGACACAATACAGAAGCACCATTTTCTCTCCTCTTGCTGCTTTAAAAAACATTGCACACTTTCGTAGTACAGGGGTTTCATTGTGGTAATTCCATAAATACATACAGTGTGGTTTGAGCAAGTTCAACCCCTTTGTTTTCTCTTGCTGCTTACTCCTTCAGAATCATGTAAGGAAACACAGCAACAATAATATGACATCCTAAAAGTAAAGTCCTCATCGGACTTTGTAACAAGCAGTCAAATAGAAGACATTATATAATTACTCTGCTGACATACATTACAGAATTATTCTGCAAATGTTAAGACTGTATTACAGATTAATATACTTACACTCTCTTAAATATGGCATCTAGAAGTTTCTGGTAAGATCCCAAATGAACCAAGAGAGGTGAACAAAAGACCAAAAGATGTTTCCTGCTTCAGAAGTTATAAAATAATGTCATTATAAAATAATGTTCTAATATTAACAGAAATGTTTTCATTCTCTTATGGAAAAGTTGAGCGCCTTTACAAAAGTATGCCAGAAATGTGTTACAAATACAAAATTCCCATACACAGTGGTATGAGCCGGTAAATATCAAATACAGAGCTGTAACCTGGAGTGTTGCCTATTTCTATGGTGTAAACACTCTCATACTGGCCAGTTGGAAAGCTACCAGGCCCATCAATTTCCTGCAAATTAAAAACTTCATTTGCAAGACTGAGGCTTTTCTGGTAGAGTTGGAATCTTACAGACTTTTCTTCCTTGGCTGGCCTTGAACCAAGATCATCTAGCTCTCAGCCTTGCAAGTAGTTATGATTAACAGGCATGAGCCACTTGTGCTTGGCTTCCTAATTTTGATATACAGATTTTATATGATGAATGCAATGGAGCATCTCAGATAGAGGCCTGAGGCCAGCCTGGATTCTCTAGAGGAAGTTGATCTCATCCCTTCCCCTAGCAGGTGTGTTTTTCTTGAATGATCTGAAAGGTATGTTTTATTCAGTCACCCTGGTTTGTCCTGGTTTTCTGTTTCTGAGGGCTGGGACTTGGCCTCAGAGGCAAAAATGGGAAGGATTTGGCGCTGAGGAGTGGCAAGGTGAGACCAGCTTTTGAAAGTGGAGCTGGGTGAACGAGGGACAGGGAGGAGGTTGCTACAGCATGGGAGAGTGAACACAAGTCTTAACCAAGCTGTTGGGATAGACCCTAATACAATTCAGAGATGTTCTCCAGAAGCATCTGGGTGCAGTGAAGGGAGAGAGGCTGAGAACTGACCAGAAGGGGAGAGTCTAGGAGAGAAAATAGGAAGTGGATGGACTTGCCAATGGGATGGACCAAGGAGAAATGTTTATTGGATGAATATTCTCACAGGGGCTATAGAAAGAGTGATCACACGTCAACCGAGAGCTGTGAATACAGCTAGTCTGGCCAGAGCAGGTTAAACCACCTCTGGGATGTGTTCTGCCCCCAAGCTTTCAGCAATGACACACCCTGGCTCCTTGCGTGATTATCAACACTAAGCGAGCCTCTGCTCCTTGTCTATCACCTTGATCTAGAATAAATAAACAAGTAAATAAACACAAACTGCAATTGCAACCCAATATAAGCCTACTCTGACATACTACAGCAGTTGAAGAGTCTTGGAAAAAGAAGGCAGGAAGACTGTGAGTTCAAGGTCAGCCTGAACTATCCAGAAAGATCCAATCTCCAAAAAGAATTTTTTTTAAGTGCAATGCAGAAAAAATGAATGGGGCTGGTTATCTCAAAGGATTCTGACTCAGACTTTGCTGATTCTGTCATTGACATTTATTGTTATGATTTGTACATCTATTTTTGAATATAACTTTATGAGTTGATTTCGTAGTGTGAGCTAACAAGTGTAGGCAGCAGAGTCAAGTTTCTGAAGGTCAAAAGCTCTTCACGATTTTGAAGGCTGGTACGTGGGGAAGGACATGATTTGTTGTGTAAAATTCCAGAGGGCAAACAGAGAATCAGTAATTAGGTGGTTTGAAGAGAGAACACAGAGCAGAGCTGAAGAACAAATCTTCTTTCAGCTAGAGCCATTAAAGGGCAGAGGACTGCTAAGAGGTCATTAATTCCATACAGGCAGAAAGGTATCTAAGAAACACATCATGGCAGAGAATGGCATAAATGAGCTCTTAAATCCTTTTGAGTCTGCTAAAAAGAAGCCTGTATCTTCCAGGTGACAAATTATTCGGTTTCGTTTTTTAAGCTTCTGGAAAATAGCCCCACACAAATTAAGGGTCTCATTAAATGTTACTTGATACTGTTGACAGAGAGAGTGGACAGCAGCATAGTGAACTAAGACATGGCAATTATGGACTCAATGGACAAACATAAGTCTGTTTCCACTCATCATCTCTTTATGCCTATGAACGAACAGCTCATGCACTGGAAGGTAAATAGAGAAAAGGATGAGTAAAAGCAGTGTCATCACAACCTGTGTGGGTGGAAAACGTCAAAGTATTCTAACAGACCTGTTTAAATGGAGGAGGAAATTTTCCATCTTATAATAAGCAGAGAAAGAGGAAGAACACTACCTAAAACCAAATCAACATTGTAAAAAAATTATGGGAGCTATTTCACCTCAAAAGATCCTTGGAACATTCTTTTTTTAATTCTCTCAGCAAAAAAAAGATGACTTAGAAGTCAAATTGATTGATCAAAATATTTTTGCAAGGTTATTTTTCAACATTGTAACTAAAGACTGGCAGTGCTGAACACACAATGGTTTCAAAAACAATGGGCAATGTAATAAAACCTTCCTTAAAAAAAAAAAAAAAAGTAAAAGGCTGGGTATTGGTGGCTCATACTGTAATCCTAGCTACTCAGGAGACTGAGACCTGAGGATCACAGCTGGAAGCCAGCCCAGGCAGAAAAGTCCAAATCCATGAGACTCTTAACACTATTTAATCACACACACACACACACAAAGCCAGAAGTAGGACTGTGGCTCAAGTGGTAGAGCACTAGCCTCAAGCAAACAAAGGTAAGGAGCAGCCCCCAGACCCTGAGTTCAAGCCCAAGGATTGGTTCCTTCTGTAAACTGAGAACTACAGAAAGCTCATGGCGGCTGGAGTGAAGTCCTCTGCTGGGATTGGTCTACTCTGGGAATCCCTTCAGATCATCCCACAGCAGGTCAGGCAGGAAGTATCCTCTTTTGTTCAAAGTTCAGAATGAAGACTGGGCTGATGAACAGCACTCTTAGTCAGAATCCTTCATAAAGTGTCCTACACATACATTCTCAATGGCCATACTTCAGGTCTGAGAGGGGACATGAGCATCTGTATTCTGTAGTGCAGAGGCGATCATGATGCCGCCAGGAGGGAGGAGGGATGACTGGGAGGTAGTCACTGGGAAAGTGCAGTCGTGGCAGAGGTAACAAGGGCAGCAGACCAATGGCCGCTGGGGACCACTGGGATTCGGGCTGGGCGCTGTGAACTTTCCAGGAAATGTGATTTGCAAAGCTATGGATTTTCCCCTCGCACTTTTGCAAAGAAGAATTTGAACATGATACACAGACTTTTCCGTATTAAAGGAACCTTGCCCTGCACAGTTATAAAGGAGAAGCAAGTAACAGAGACGTCACATCCACCATGAATATTAACATACATTGATTACCCAGGCTTGCAGGGGGAAGGAGAAAAGGAGGAGAGAGGGAGGGAAAAGAGGGAGGAAGAGAGAAAAGAAGAAAGAAAAGAAGACAAAGGACAGAAAAGAAGAAAGGAAAGGAAAGTCCTTTTCTCCCAGAGTTGGAAATGGGACTTCTAAATAATATTCTTTTAGTGAACACTTCTTCTGTTGAGTTGTTGAGGATACTAAATAAGAAAATATACACAAGACACTCCATACATGTCCAACAAGGAGTCAGTGGTGGATAAATGGTAACAACTGACGATGCCTCACATTGACAGTGATGTGGACAGCTTCCCCTACTGGCAACATATAAAAACTCCCAATGAGAACATCAGAAGCCCCTGGGAGCTTTCAAAGAGCTTCACTACCTAACCTAAGTGGACTTGGAAAACCAGTGAACCCTTCCAGGAGTGCTGATGAAAATGCCAGCCCCACGCACACCAACCCCACATGGCAGGCGCACACACATGCATGCGCACGTGCACACACACACACACACACTCACACACACTCACACCTAAAAACTTTAGTGCTCTTTCTTATCAACTAGCCAGAGCATCTAACCCCCCCCCTAAAAAAAAACATATGAACTATGCAGCATGGCTATGCAAATGTTAAATGAAAAAAAAATCTGCCTAGGCACATTAAATCTGATGTTAGATGCAGGGACATAAGAGAATGTTATAGAACCTTCTGAAATAACCCTATCACACACACTCCAGAACTCTCCAGATTACAGGGAGTATTCTGCTCTCCTCGGTTTTAAATTTTAATGTTTAAGTTATAAATACACGCTAGAAACAATGATGCACAGTTTTACATTTTTAATGTACTGGTGAATAAATTATAAATGGAACTAGATCCTTACAAAAAGATGCACTATCATATTTTGTGCATGGGCCTGTCAGTAAAGTACTTTCAAGATTTTTACTGATGACATCTACACTAATTTCACCTCTCACTCGATCTCATTTGTCCTCTGCTATTTTATTAATTCTTTAGGGACTAAGACAAAAACCTTTAGAGAAGCCGGGCACTGGTGGCTCACGCCTGTAATCCTAGCTACTCAGGAGGCTGAGATCTGAGGATCGCGGTTCAAAGCCAGCCCGGGCAGGAGAGACCGTGAGACTCCTATCTCCAATAAACCACCAGAAAACTGGAAGTGGCGCTGTAGCTCAAGTGGTAGAGCGCTGGCCTTGAGCTGAAGAGCTGAGGGACGGCGCCCAGGCCCAGAGTTCAAGCCCCACGACCAAAAAAAAAAAAAACCTTTAGAGATTGCTTTGCAGGGAGGGGCAGTGAAGAGAAGCATGTAGTAAACTGAATGTCAAAAATCTCATACATGTTCAAAAAAATGAGATTCACCCTGTACCCAACACAGACTTGAAATTTCCAATGTAATAATCCTCTTCACTGCTTTACATTAGCATTTTGCCTGCACCTTCTCCCAAGGATACTTTGATGTTAAATTAATGAAATAATCTACAAACATTCTCAAGTAAAAAGGATATTGAAACATGTTGCTAAATAAAATAGAACCCACTGACTTCGATAAAAAGGATAAATACTAAATTTAATAATCTTCCATTTTATGTCTCTGAAACAAATAGTTCAACAAGCACAAACAAATGGTGTTTGTATAGACATACACAAGTGTCAGGATTTAAAAGTCTGTTAACCTGTACGTATGTCATCATACACTCCTTTAAAGTGATGGTATAATCATTATGACGTTGCATTGTCACTATGACATTGGTCAACCCAGTCAAAAGTAAATTATTTTCCTGGACCGAGAGTTTCAGTGTTGCTACAATAATGGCCCAATGTACATAGTACTGAGGCAGGAACTATTTTCTATGTATCAATTCATCTCTCTCATTCTCTCTTTCTCTCTATTTCTCTCTCTCTCTCTCTCTCTCTCTCTCTCTCTACTCTTTCTTGATTAGGAACTATTTTCATCTATATTTTACTGATAGGAAAAAATCAAGGAGGCTCAGGATTTAACTATCTATATTATAGTTTACAGATGGCCACAACAGAATTCAGTGGCCTACAATCTTGCCCCTTAGTCAAAGAACTTGACTATGTTATTATTACTTAGCACCATTATTCAAGTTTTAAGCACCTGCCTCTTCTATCCCCACTCTCTCTGATTAGATTCTAATTTATACATACGTAGTAATGCTCTGGATGATTCACTGAAATTCAATCTATTACACTGCATATTTTTCCCAAAGGTACAAAATCTCTCCCTACATTAAGTATGTTACACATGTATTTGTCATAGTCTTGCAAATGTTTTCACTTTTTTTGGGGGGGAAGGGGTGATTTTGGGGCTTGAACTCAGGACTTGGGCACTATCCCTGAGCTCTTTTGCTCAGGGCTAGTGCTCTACCACTTTGAGTGACAGCTCCACTTCCCGTTTTTTTTAGTAGTTAATTGGAAATAAGAGTTTTACCGGGGTGGCTGGGAATGTGGCTTAGTGATAGAGTGCTTGTTTAGTGTGCATGAAGTCCTGGGTTAGATTCCTCAGTACCATATAAACAGAAAAAGAAAAAAAAAAATCAAGTGGTAGAGTGCCAGCCTTGAGCAAAAGAAGCTCAGGGACTGTGCTTAGGCCCTAAGTTCAAGCCCAAGAATTGGCAATAAATAAATAAATAAATAAAAGTTTCACCAGGACTTTTCTGCCTGGCCTAGCTTTGAACTGCGATCCTCAGATCTTAGCCTCCTGAGTAGTTAGGATTACAGGAGTGAACCACCAGCATCTGGCTTATTATTCTTACATCATTCATATTATATCATTCATTTATAGAAATTCTAAACGTGACATGAATAAAACGATAGAATGAATAAAGTGATTTTTGGAAGAATTACCATTTTCCTGATTTTAAAGGCCTCTTGTGAATTCAATTTCCATTTTTTTACACAATGTCCACAAAGTACCCTTTCTTCACATAAGAGCCACACCTTGTGTGTTAAGTCTATTCCTGAGTATAAAATTGTGAAAAGAACATTTTTCCACTTCTATATCTAACTTGCTATCACTACTATTTTTAAAAGCTGCTAAATTTTTTGTCACTTCTTTCATCTTTTCAAATCCAAAGAAAACACCAAAATCAGCCCAAAGAAGGTAGGAGTAGAGACTTTTTTAAAGCTAATGACAAAATCTGATGTTTAAGAAGGTATTAAAAATGAAGACTAAAGCTAAGCACTGGTGGCTCACACCTGTAATCCTAGCTACTTAGAAGGCTGAGCTATGAGGATCGTGTATCAAAGCCAGCTCAGGCAGGAAAATCCATGTGAGACTCTTATCTTCTATTAACTACCAAAGTATTTTTTCAATAAAAAATACTAAAAAAAAAAAGCCAGTGGCTCAAGTCTATGTGAGACTCTTCTATTAACCACCAAAGTATTTTTTAATAAAAAAATAATAAAAAAAAAAAGCCAGTGGCTCAAGCCTTAAGCAAAAAAGCTCAGGGACAGTGCCCTAAGTTCAAACCCAGAACCACCTCAAAAGAAGAAGCAGGAGAGGGTGGGGGTGCATAAAAGATAAATAACACCAATAAAATAAAAGTGACAATAATTAGAGTAACTTCTTTCATGAGTTTAAAAAGAAGAGACAGAAGATAGTTTACAATATTGACTAGAAGCTAGAAAATAAGATTATATATCCTATATTTAAAAATAATGAAGTAACTGAAGAATCCAATTTACAGTTAGTTCTTGTTACTACATTCTGTAATCCATGTGCTGAACTCTGTCCTAATCCGGGACAGATTCCTCTGCTCCCCTGCAATCTCTTTCCCCTGATAAAACTAGGGGATAGCGAGAGAGATAGCAAGAGAGAGGAAATAGTTGGGTAGCAGGAACTCTGAGGATGTTGGAGTTGATAATCATTACAAAGAATGGAAGCTAGTGGCACCAATGGCTGTACCCAATCTCCCCAACTTTCCCATCATTACCCCCAGTGCTACACTTCTTCTAATAAGTTTCAAGCCCAACTTGCCAATTTGAGATGACCTAATATGTCTTACAGGTTTGACAGTGCACGCAAGCTCTGCAGTCAGACAAGTTTGATTCCTATCTGTGTTCCATTATTTATTAGCTGGGAAGCCATGAACTAATTTTGGAGGTTGAGAGGTCCAAGGCCAAGGCGCTTCCAGACTTGTGTTTGATGAGGGTCCTCTTCTGGTTCACGTGCCACACTGCCTCCACCTTCTCCCAGCCGCAGCCTCACCTGGTGGTAGGAGCAAGGCAGGACTGTGGACCTTCATTCCTGAGTCCCGCAGTGCCATGATCCGAACACTTCCCAGAGGCTGAGCCTCCTCATTCTGTCACCCTGGACACTGGTTTTTCTCTACAAATGGAGAAAACAAATACCCCTACCACAGCAAAGCCTTAACCCACAACATGTCAAAATGTGGCTACCTTTTTTGAGATGAGGACTTCAAAGGGGTGATAAAAGTTAAAAGCAGAATAATAAGATTGGTTAAAAAAAATTCCAGTCTGCATAAGAGAAAATCGTACACAAAACGAGATGCCAGGGATGCACGTGTACACACACGAGGCCACGTCAGGCCTCGTGACGGAAGGCAGACACCTGTGAGCCAACAGGAGGTGTCTCGAGTAGAACCAACCCGGCTATAACCCTTCCATCTTCAGCTAGAAGTTTCCAGACCCCTGGGGGGGAGAAAAGTGGGTTAAGAGTTTCTGGGGGTAAGCCATCCAGTCGGTGGTATTTTGTTATGACAGGCCTTACAAACCCATAGTCGAGTGCAATAATCTACTGGAAGAACTTAGAACAGTGGCTGCCATTTAATAAATGCCCAACAATATTACCTGTTTAGTCATGACTCTGGCTAGAGTAAGGAGGAGGAAGAGGGGAATGAAGGAAAAGAAGACATCTCCAAGGTCTATCAATTTCTCTTTTTGCATGACTCCCAGGAAATCTTCAAATGGTGTCCTAACTCCCAAGAAATGACTGTTTATAGGGAAGACTATCTGGTCTTTGCTTTTACATACTTATTTGCCAAAGCATTTATTGAGTGTCCACTATATGCCAAGGATTCTCCTAGACCTCCAGTGACTAGCACAGAATCAGAAATAAAGATACATCAGCTTGACTCAATCGCATTTTCACCAGAGCCTAGAAAGTGTTATATGCGAGGTTTGCCTGATTCTCAGAACTTTCTGCAAGGATATCAGCGTATCCTATATCCCAAGGCAGAGCCAGCTGACTACTAGGAGTGTGGCTAATGAACAGGAGAACAGGATTTTGTAATTCCAAAGAATTTTACCTTAAACTCAAGTAGCTGTGTGTGGCTACCACACTAAACAGCACACTGAACACCTGTGTTTACGCTTTGGTTGATATAATCTGGGAGATGCATTTTAGCATTTTTGGTACAAATTCCCTTCCGTTGGGTTTATTCCACCTCAGGACGACAGGTTTGACATTTTCAGCGGGAAAATCTGGAAGTAATGCCACGGACATGCTAGCATAAGCGACAATTCTATTTTCATATAAAACACTCCTTGTTTTGCTGCTGCAGGAAGACACGTTCCTTAGGGGGAAAGAGTCTGCCAAACCAAAAACTGACTTAAATAATAAGAATTTACAAAATGACTGCTTTTTGTTTTTTACTGGAATGCATTCTTCCTCCCTTCCCAGCAGAAAGAGATGCTCAGCCATGATTAGAAGGATTTATGAAAGTCACTCTGAATTAATCTACATTCACAGCAGCAGCAACAGAATCAAAGCAAAGTGATAGTTATTTTTGGTTTAGCCAAAATGCCTATCTGTTCTCAATCATACTATTCCTCAAGCTAAGGATGGAAGTTGAGCCCCAAATTTACAATGGTGTCAAAGCCCAAAGAAAACAAAATGTAAAAGATACACAAAGAGAAGCCCAGAATGTGATAAATAAATATGGTGAGTGACTAAAACTAAGATCCTCTGGGAAACGTCCTCCCTTAAGAGCTGTAATTACTGGTTCTAGCATGCAATTTGGAAATAAAGTTAGTATGTCTGTGGTCCTGCCTTACTCAGACCCCCAAGTCCAAACAACACGTTTGTCTGCACCACCAAAGGGAGGCTTCAAAGGCACATTCAAATGAGGTTTCCCTGCTGCGTGCTGACTCATCACCACAAGAACACTAGGTGTATTTTGGTTAAAGGCTTCTTACAATCAGAAGCATGTGAAAAACCTTAGTGCGAGTGGCTCATACCAGTAATCCTAGCTACTGAGGAAGCTGAGAGCTGAGAATCTTGGTTCAAAGTCAGCCAGAGAAGAAAAGTCCATGAAACTCTTTATCTCCAATTAACCAACAAAATGCTGGGAGTGGAGCTATACTTCACGTGGTAGAATGAACCTTGGCTTAGAGTTCAAGCCTCAGCACCAGCACATATACACACACATACACAGACCAAAACTAAACACAAAACAGAAAACCAAGTGCATCTGTCCACACTTTCCCAGCAGGTAAAAATAAAGAAGGAAGGAAATGTTGGTGTGGATATTTTGTAGGAAGTTACATAATTGCAAATAATTACGTCAGACAAATGATCGTGTGAGTTAAGGTGTCAAAAAATCTAAAAAACAAACAAAACAGCCTGAAAAGTGGGGAAGGAAATTTCACAAACAAGTGCACCGCATTTTGTTGATTCATCCGGTTAATGAGCTCCCACTTCTAATCATCTCCGCCATCTTCCTTCATCCAGACACCCCACATTCTTCCATTTTCGTGGATGTCGGAGCCTCCCTGGTCTATTCAGATTGCTACCCTAAACCATTCAGACAAGCAGTGGGTGTCAATAGGGATTGTCTCTCGTCACTAACGGTATCCATCCTTTATCATTAGCCTCTCTGAAGCTTTTGAGTAAGAAATGAGATATTAGATGTGTTTGAAACCAAAGGCAGCCTTTACAGTGACATGAGTCACATTCAAAAAAAGAATCTCTTCGTCAGACTTCTGCTGCAACATATTGTTCCTCTTATGTGGCTAACTTGGCGCCAGAGAACGCAGATGGCTCTACCGTGGATAATTTATTTCTAACAATTTAAGTAGGAAATCAATTTCCTGTTGACTTATAAATCGGAATGATAAACAACAAAGCCATAGTCCTGTTACCCTTCTCTCCATCTTATCCATTTTCTTTGTTGTTTTTGTGGTTTTTGGCTGTTGTTGTTTTTTGTTTTGTTTTTGTTTTTTTGTCTTACCAAAGTTTAAAGTTGGCTCATTCCCAAGCTACCTTTGGGGAATTACTTAGAACAAGTTTGTAAGTCATAACTATTTTTGTTTTGTTGGATTGATTAGAGAATTGGGTGGTCGTCTTCCTTCTCCTCTTCTTCCTTTTTATTTTTCTTTTCTTCTTCACATGACATTATAGCCTCCCAAAGTATCTTCAATGAATTTGGCAAGTGAGGTGTTTCTCATTATTTCTTTTCTATATTAGAATTAGAAGGACCATGTTTTCCAAAGGTTTGTGTTTCTTTCTCAATAAATCAGACAATTGTAAATCAGACAATTCTGAAAACAATACTCTTAAATCACTAGGACAAAAGATGGCAAGGAAAGAAGACCACTGAAGATTTCACAGAGCACAGCGAACAGCTCTATCGTGGCAGTGGCTGGTAGAGAGATATATATGGTAGAAAGGCAACAATACATCTGTCTCCTTTGCTCTTAATGCCTCTCCCCCAATAAACCACCACCAAACGCAACACCAAAGACTTTCAGGATAATGAAGATGCTAGAGGGGGAAAAATGTTTGGGGAAGACAAAGGCATAGTTTAAGAACTTAACAATAAAATAAAAATGTGAAGACCATTACAAAAGGTGCTGGTGGGCAGAGAGATGTGCTTTAGTTTTCAAGATCATTGTATCTAATAAATATATATATATATATTATATATATATATATATACATACACACACACACACACGCATACACAATAATGTAAGATTTGTGATGCTACCTTCATGCACTGGGATTGTGGGAAGAAAGCCAGACAGCCAATCTCAGAACAGATTGTGAGATCTGAATGGCTTTCTAGAGGAGGCAACATCTGAAATGTGAGTTAGGAGTTTCTGGATGGCTGGGAAACAAGGTATCTAGGCAGAAGTAACGGAATGAACACATATGGAGATGAAGCAGAGCTGCAAATGATTTAACATGCTTGAGGGTGAAACAAAAGAAGGGTAGAGGAGTGGATCAGTCCATTGGTTTGGTTTGGTTTTAGTTATTTTTTTATTTTATTGTAAAGGTGCTGTATGGAGGGGTTAACTTACATACGTAAGGTAATGAGTACATTTCTTGTTTTTTTTTAAATTATTTGTATTGTTGGTTATTTTTGAGGGAGGGTCTAGTGTGTTCAACCACGGCTCGTAGGCAAACACTACATCTCTATTTTCCCCTTGAGTTTCCAACTTACTATGGTTGCTCTCCTATCAACCCTCTCCTTAAAATATAGACCGATGTTTATTTACCTAGCAAATACTCACTAAATTCCTATCACACAAGGCAGTGGAGCAGGTGTGGAGTTCAAGAGGTGAAAATTCAAGCATTTTCACTGATCCTGTGAGTTTATAGTTCACCAAGGAACTAGAGAGTAAACAAGCACTCCAATATTAAACTAAAATGGAGATTCACTGTAAGAGACATAAAAAGTATGGGTCTAGCAGAAAGAAGCTAATGGGTTCGGAAGGACAGGGAAAGTATCTCAGAGAACGTGACATTTCAGTCGAGAACAGAGGGTGAGTGGGAGCCAGAGTCAAGTCTTCAAGGGAGTGAGAAACAGCTTGTGTAAAGGTCCCAAGTCAGCAAGGAACTTCTAACGATCTGAATGAAGTAAGGCCAACAAGACAGAGGAGAACAGGACAAGAAGGAAGGGCTGAGGATTAAGAGTAAGTCCGCACTAGTGCAGTCCCTGAAGCAGCTGCGCCGTATGTACTTAATCGACTTTAAGCAGAGGTCTGACAAGTTCCATTTTCATTCAAGTCCCTAGCTACAAACACTACTGTGCTAGCACCAATCCCAGCAGGGCCCATTTTGAGAAAATAAAGTTTTCCTGGACCGCAGCTTCACCGGCCTGCTTGTTTATGTATCCAATACAGCTCCTTTCCCCTACCAGAGAGAGTTGAGTAGTTACAACAGTATGGTTGGCAAAGCTAAAGATACTTCTTGTCTAGGCCTGGATGAAAAGGTTTTCTGGGCTGGGTATGTAGCTCAGGGGGAGAGCCCTTGTCCAGCATGCACAAGGCCCTGGCTTCAATCCTCAGCGCTGTATGGTTGCATGTAAAAAAAAGGTCTGCCGATTTCCAGTTTGGAGAATGAATTCGAGGGTCAAATAGGTATCAAGGGGAAGTCAGAATGAAGCGTGAAAATCCTACAGGATGTGCTTTGGGGCTGGACTAGAATGGCTGGTGGGATCCATGGAGAGAAAGAAGACATAGGTGAGGAAAATTCACAAGTAGAACTGACGAGGCTTGGCGATGGTCGGGCGTGAGGAATGCGTCCGTGAATGACTCCCAAGTTTCTGGAAAGAAGAGCCAGGGGGTGGAAAGCACTTACAGCAGTGAGGAAACAAGGAATGAGCATGTTTATTGCGATAGATTAGAAACTGGCCCTGAATGTGGACATAAAGAAGAATAATCCACCTGGAGCATATTAGGAGAGGGGAGGTGACAACATTTACATTCTTTTCCATTCTTATCCACAATTACCCGGCTGGAAAGGTTTTACTTGCACACCAACCAGCACACAGCAGTGCTCACAGAGCCCACGCCAAGGAGACTGCGCCACCACGTCCCTCCGCCAACCAGCACCTTTTGCCAGTCATCATTGCATTTTCCTTTTGTTGTTCTTCTTCCTGTTCTGGCTAATTTTTGTTGTTGGTGGTGGTGGTCAGTCACGGGGCTTGAACTCTGGGCCTGGGCGCTGTCGCTCAGCTCTTCAGCTCAAGGCTAGCACTCTACCACTTGAGCCACGGCGCCACTTCTAGTTTTCTAGTGATTTATTGGAGATAAGAGTCTCATGGTCTTTCCTGCCCCGTCTAGTTTGAACAGCGATCCTCAGATCTCAGCCTTATGTGTAGCTAGGATTACAGGTGTGAGCCACAGGCACCTGGCTTAAATTCTTAAACTATGTCTCTGTCATCCCCCAACTTTTTTCCCTCAAGCACCATCCTGTCATCCTGAGTTCATTATCACATTTGGTGGTGGTTTCTTGGAGGGAGGGGCGTTAAGTGCAAAAAAAGGTTTGGTTGCTTTTTCTACCATATTTGTCTCTTTCCTGCCACAAATAAGGATGTTCACTTTATTCTGTAAAATCTTCAGTGCTCTCTTTCCCATCAGATCTTTCATCACATTTAACCGTTCAAATTACCGGCTGCTATATTTATTACATATATATATGCATACATCCCCATTTGAACACACATGCATACATTTATGAGTGCACACACACATTATCTGTATTTATATTTAGCCATGTTGGTTTGAACTCAAAGCCTCTGTCAGCAAGCATCTACCACTCGAACCATGCCTCCAGCCCTTTTTGCTTTAGTTTATCCTTTAGATAGGGTCTCCCATTTTTGCCTGGGGCCAGCCTTGAATATTGATTCTCCCATTTTCATCTCTCTTCTAACTGGAATTACAGGTGTTCACTACCCCCCCCCACACACACACCCTTCTCACCATTTACTATATTTAATACCTTCCTACTCAAGCAAAAATATCTGCTCAGGTTTCACATCCCTGCTAGGAATTTTAAGTCCCTTTGGTACTTAATTTCTTTTACTACCATTTTGCAATGTTTATAGGAAAAACTGAAGTATTTTTATTTCATACCTTCTAAGGTGTAGTGAGCAAGCTGCTTGCATGTCATGGTGGAAAAAGCATGGTCTGCATAGGAACACTTCCCCTATTGGTCAAGTTCGTGGGGAATGGAACAGCTGCTTTATAGAAAACTACAGCCATTACAACCCGAGTACTGTGGAAAACTACCTGGGGCCTAATGCCCTAAATATACTTTCTTCCCACTCTCTCCCTCTCCCCTCTTATGCAGACAGGTAGTCCATTCTGGTCATCCTTTTCTGGAATGATAATTTCATAGTATTAAACATGCTGATAATCCCTAGGTGAACTGCTATGGAATGCTGAGGCTAACTCAAGTGGTGTAAAGTGGGTGTGGCTAGTGGAAAGCAGAGTCATCCTGCTAGGGCAGGAATGGACACACACGCTGAAGGAAGCCACAGCACAGCTCCTGAAGGTTTGTAAAACATGGCTTATAGGGCTGGGAAGGTGGCTCAGTGGTAGAGTGCTTGCCGTGCATGCATGAGGCCCTGCATAAGCAGAAACAGCTGGAAGTGGCGCTGTGGCTCAAGTGGTAGAGCGCTAGCCTTAAGCTGAAGAGCTGAGGGACAGAGCCCAGGGCTCAGAGTTTAGGCCCCACAACCAACATAAATAAATAAATAAATAAAATAATAAATATATATATGGGAGGGTTAATTCCCAAAAACATTGTAGATTCTTACCCAATGCCTGTATCCATTTTTTCGTTTTACTTTAGAAATGGTACTCCACAACGTGATTGAGTCAATTATACTACATCCGTAAAATGAACTCTATTGCAACCATTTGAGTATCCTAAAATAGCTACAGAAAATGATTGCGAAAAGGGTTATTGTACCTTATGAAGGCTGGGGCAAACTGTAATATATGCACTCCCATGCATAGAAAAAGGACAAAAAGGTGGTTGCCAAAGGTATGCTGTGGTTAGTTATACCTTTCTGAGTTGCTCTCAAATGTTTGTGTTTCTTTCACAATTAGAAATGGCCAACTTTAGACAGATACACACGATTTTTACCTTGTCCTTACTTCTGAAAGAATTTACAGGGAGCTTACACAATTCTGTATTACATAAAATGGAGCACTGAGATTGAAAATAAAACCAAAAGATGTACATGCAATGTGTACATCCATCACCTGGGATTCTTATTAAGTGATATTTCTTTTTTTTTTCTTTTTGCTTATGTGGTGCTGGGGAATCGAACCCAAGGCCTCATGCATGCAAGGCAAGCACTCTACCACTGAGCCACCTTCCCAGCCCGACACCTGGGATTCTTATTAAAACAGAGTTTCCAATTTGGAAAGACTGGTCTGTGGGCCACGAGCCTGCATTTCTATGGTCTAGGTGTTGGCCACACAGCTGGGAGGTAGATAGGTTGGAGAACTATACATTAAACAGCAAGAAAAGAAACGGTGAGTAGATGTGATAAGAGTTTGTGAGATGACTTAATCATTGTACTCAAACCCTGGGTTTAGTATCCCCTGTTTAAACTGAGTAAACCACTCTACATAACAAAGTCAAACCTTAATTCAATTTTTTTAAAAAAAGAATTTTTCCAATACCTAACCTTTTAACTTTTTTTAAAAAAACACAGAAAGGAAACTTGTCCATATCTTTTTGGAAGGGACAGTATTTGTAGATCTGAGTCACTAAAAATAGAGCCTTTAAATTCTTGGATTGAAAGGCATTCCCCTAAGAGAATATTTTTCAGTGTGGGAAAATGATCAGTTACTTTGTTTTGGCAAAGACTCTAGATCCTAGCTTCCGAGGGTCTGTCAGCTCCAAAACACAGAGAACAACACAGAAAAGGTTGTCTCCAAAGTCTTCAAATAATTCATTCAGACACCAATAGGTACCACTAAGCTCTAACAGGCATCTCCATGGTACCACCACCGGGACTGGGCTCTCACGCTCTTTGGTGAAAGACTCTACATGTGGTTGGGGAATTCGTATTCGTACCTACCTCCAGTAGCATCTCCATTTAAAAAATAAAACTAATCAAAACCCATCCACTTAAAAACAAGTAATTCACATGAAGCAAACACACAAAATATAATGGCTCATTACATGGTTAGAGAAATTTCAGTACATTTTGAAACATCAATTTTTACACATATATTTATAAATATATAAGTTTATCTACAAAGATTTATAAATCATTCTCCAGTAGCTCTATAATAAAACTGGAAATTAATAAAGCTTCTTTTGGAAAAGAGGCATACAATTGAAAATTTTGAAAGCTTATCTTCAAAAAAAGAAAGAAGAAAAAACTAGGAGTCAACAGTTTATAAAAATCAACAATGATGTTGCATAGCAAAGCTTTTAGGATTGGTCAAAAGACATACTCAGAGATATTATTGTAGCATTATTTTATTCTTGTTTGAACACTTTTAAAGCAAACAACTATTTCGTTAAAATTCAAGTTATAATTATAATAAATGCTAAAAAAAAAGACGAAAAACAATGCTTGAATGCATTTCAAAACTCCTTATTTAAAATAGTAAGGATGAAATAAAGCATCACTTTTCAAAATGATTCCAGGAAAAAAATTCAAGACCCATCCTGTGGATATTAATCACTGTGCCAAGAAATAAGGCTTTCTCAACCCAAGTTAAGTTCTTTATCCTTAATTCCTTTTAGTCATTTAATTGACTTCAAAGTACCCCTTTTACTTCAAAACATCTCCAGTCTTTTCTTATGTTAATATGTACTTTGCCCGCAGAAGAAGGGTATTGAGCAAGATTTCCCAAGCTTATTTACCCTTTTAGTATTCCCAGGAGAGCAGCTTGCAAAATACTGAAGTAGACAAACCTCTTGCAAAATTCTTCCAGGAAAAAAAAAAAGAAATAATTAAGTTGGAAACAATAAAATGGAAATAATACTGAATAGAAGAAAGTACATTAGAGTAGCATGTTATGCATAACTCTAGAGATCTAGGAAAATACTGGCCATCCAGAGCTGAGCTTCTGAGTATCAAGCTCGTTCCCTCTGTTAAGCTATGATAATAAGTTTTTTTTTTTAAGTTGTTTTGGGTGTTTTTTTGGTGCCAGTACTAGGGCTTGAACTCAGGGCCTGGGAGCTTAGCTGTCTCTTAACATTTTAGCTCAAGGCTGGTATACCACCACTTAAGCCATAACTCCACTTCCCACCTTTTGGTGGATACTGAGAGATGAGTCTAGTAGAGTTGTCTGCCTAGGGCTGGCTTCAAGTCACAATCCTCAGATCTCAGCCTCTTGAGTAGCTAGGATTACAGGTGTGAGCTGTGGTGCCCTGCAATACTTTTTCTACTCTGCCCTCGATTCTGGATGAAAGAGGGTCGTGAGCGTCACTCCCAGCCTTTTTCCTTTATTGTCTTTGTCTTAAAATACAAAACTTACACTTAAGTAAGTGTGGTTAGAAGTCACAGAGATAAATAGCAAAAGGAGGTAAGCTAACGCATGCAGCTGCTCTTTCTCCTAAAGAAGGAGAGTATGGACCATCTCATATTTCTGAAGCTTGAAATAACACTCTATCTTCAAGCACATAGCAACGAGGCTTTGGTGGGCTGGCAACTGAAAACCCCCAAGCTTTCTTCATTTCTCACATCAGATGCTGCCACACCAATGGAGTAAGTCATTCTCAAGCAAAACTTCAGCCAAGCAACTAGATTATTTGCTTCAAGAGCTACAATGATCAAGTCTAAATGTTTCACCACATTTATATTAAAACATTTATAGTAATTTTTTCAGGTACCCTTACCATTTCCAATTACTGCTATGATTTTTCTTAGCCTCCAAGTTAAATTTCTACACCTTAATGTTCAACATTGTTATCTACTATTTTCTTTTTTTTTAATGTCTGCATTAGCACACATTAATAATATGACAGAGGTCCACTGTAATATTACCATGGATGTATAGAGTGTACTTTGAACGAGCTCACCTCCTCCATTATAGTGTGTGTGTGTGTGTGTGTGTGTGTGTGTGTGTGTGTGTGTGTGTGTGTGAGGCCTCAGTCCTGGCACCATTGTTGACCACTGTGATCATACACACATCACCCAAGATATGTGTAATGTACTCCAATCTTCTTGAACCCTAACCTTCTTCTCCTCCAGTCCCCCTAACATACTGATCTCCCTTTTACATTCATATTCCACCATCATCTTCATCATCCTCACCATCATCACCACCATCATCATCAATCATTTTAGGTCCGGATTCTATACATGAATGAAAACATGCAATCATTGGCTCTTTGAGATTGATTTATCTTGCTTAATATTACGATCTCTAGTTCCATCATGTTCTTGCAAATGACATCGTTTAATTTTTCTATACAACTGAATATTACATATTTGCACTTATGTTTTATATATATATATAATTTTTTTCACTCATTAGTTGTTGGATATACAAGCTGATTTCATAGCTTGACCACTCGGAAGAGAGCTGCAAAAAACATGTGTGTGCCCATATCTCTCTTCTACACTGACATACACTCCAGATATATATGCCCATGCGTGGTGTAGCAGAACCATAAGGTAAAATCTCTCTAAGGAAAGATAGATTGAAGATGCCTAGCACATTCTTTCAGTTAAAAACCTATCATTACTGCCTTAGCAACCTATTATCATTCTTAGGAGAATGCTTTCTTCCATCAAAAATGTGAAAGAAATGCATTTGATACAAATCCAGTTACTCTTTTTTCTCCCCCACAATTGCAAGAGATCAAATTGCTTTTATGTAAAAACAAAACAATTTTTATCATGTTGATCACAACCTCTAAGCAATCAAGATTTGCATTCCAATAGAATGAAGTTCCATTTCCTTGACACAAACGTTCTTAGTATGCCTTTGCTGTCCTATCTCTGTTCCCTGAAATACTAGAAGAGTTTAAATTTTCTCAAACCCTAAACTCCAGATGGATAATTTCACAGCAATGATTTTTTAACACAATCACCCCTCACTGAACACTTCCTGTCACCATCTGCCTCTTGTAAGGCCAACCAGGATTTCTTGGCTTATTTTCCCCCCAGTCTGTTGTCTGGCATTTTCCTCACCAACTTCTGGCCCTCTGTAATTTTGGATAGTTGCTCCAATTGGATCCACTCTCTGCTCACCCACTCTTGTGTGTCCTAATTTTTCCCGTGGGTTTCGAATGTCAATCAGCCAAGTACATTCTCATTCACAGGAAGTGTGTCTGCCTCACCACTGGTTGATATTTGGGTTTCAAAACAATACATGTATTGAGTTCTTGAACTTAGGATTCTAAATGACTACCTGCATGGGTGGTGCTTGTTTTAAAGACATACGACAAGAAATTTTCAGACTCTTCAAACTTTATTCCAACCATGAATGTAATAGCTGCACATGAATTTGCCCCTTGAAATCCTTTGTAATTTACACTTAGTGAAATGCCTCTTACGTAGAACAATAGTTACAAAAAGCCAGGTTTTGTTAATACTGAACAGAAAATTAGTTCTCAATTCTCTCATCTGCTATGATCTAGCTATTAGGTCCCCAACATGTTCTGAGAGCTGGAAGGGAAAAAAACGGATGGTCAAGTGCTAGTGACTAACACAGATCTCAGGATGCTGAGATCTGAGGATCACAGTTCAAAGCTAACCCAAGCAGACAAATCCAAGAGACTCTTATCTCCAAATAATAAGTCATATGAGAGAGAGAGAGAGAGAGAGAGAGAGAGAGAGAAAAGGATGAGGACAAAGACAAGGAATAACAATGATGACAATGAGAGAAAGAAAAAAATAAGAAGCTTTAATAAAAAGAACTGGATTAAGACCCTAGATACTTTTGAATGAGAAAAATAGTAAGGCTTCACATTTATACTTCTATGGTCAACTTAATTTAGCATTCTTCTCTACATAGATCTCTCTGAGTTGAAAATCATTGCTCTAGATGAAAAGCAATCATTACCATCAATAAAATAACCATAGAAGCATGCACCGATAATAAATATTTGTAGGATAAATGAATGACCATCTCTCAGTCCCTCATTTGCTAGTTTTACAATGCTAAAGTTAATCCCTCTGAGCCTGTTTTCCCTGTCTGTAATGGAAGTACAATTCTCATTTTGTACATGTATCATTAAGGGAAATAATATCCATGATAGCCAGGTTCACAGAAATTGATCAACAGTGGATAAACATCTCTAATTTACATGTCATGTAATAATACCAAGCAAACACAGTTAACTGAGTCCAAAGAAGCTTATATGAGTTTGACTTCTAGAAAACAAGAGAGAGAGAGAGAGAGAGAGAGAGAGAGGAAGAATGAAGGAAGGAAGGAAGGGAAGGAGGGAGGGAGGGAGGGAAAAAAGAAAGAAAAGAAAAAGAGAAGAGAGAAACAAAGGAGGGAGGAGAGAAAGGAAGGAAGTAAAAAGGAAGAGAAAAAGGAAAGGAAGAAAAAGAGAAAAGAAAGAAAGAAAGGAAGGAAGGAAGGAAGGAAGGAAGGAAGAGAGGGATGGGAGAGGGATGGGAGAGGGAAGGGGAGAAGATGGAAGGGGATGGGTAGGAGGGGAACAGCCCAAACTAAGGAAAATTGGAAGATCTACCAAATTTGAAAAACATCAACACAACTACTACTTTATAATTCAATCCACTCACCCTTTCCTCTACAACCTACTCAATTTCATATTCTTTCCCAGACTGTGAAAATGGTTCTCCCCCTCCCCTCCCCTCCCCTTCCCTCTCCCTTTCCCCCTCCCTCCCTCCCCTTCCCTCCTTCTCTCTCTCTCTCTCTCTCTCTCTCTCTCTCTCTCTCTCTCTCTCTCTCTCTCTCTCTCTCCTTCCTGGGGCCATTGGTACATTTGCCTCTTTGTGAGGAAGCTTCCTACTTTTCTAAGTAAACCAAATCCCAGTGCTGGAAGCTTATGATAAAGGTTGACTCCCAGGTAGTGAAAGGTGGCCAAGTGTCAGGATTCTGGCTCCTCTTTCTGGGATTCCCATTCACTCATTGAAACAATCATCTAGAGATGATTACTGAGAGCCCACTGTGTGCCAGGCGCTGTCCAAGGTGCTGATAACAGGAAGAGACAGGCAAGCTCCCAGGCACTGCAGAGTTGATGGTCTAACCAGATAAACAACTGCAAGGAAATGGAAAGGCTTGGAAAAAATTATATTAAGTGAAGTAAGCCAGGCCCAAAGAAACATAGGTCCCATGGTTTCCCTTATTTGCAATATCTAGTATAGGTATGAGTCAAGCGGAAAAAGTCAAATAATGTGATGTTAGGAAAACGAAACCTCAAATATGTATTTTAATGTTTTTGTTTCTTTCATGCATGTGTTTCTAACGCATTTATAATATTATCTCTTTGTTGCTTTGTATGTCCCTCCCCCACAGTGTAACCCCCGCTTTCACTATATTTGATGTCAGTATAACATGTGGAGGAGATGGGGACAAACAAGTCGTTTAAGGATTCAGGTGGACCTGTTGCAACAATGAGAAGTACAAAATGTCATGTCAAAACCAGCTTTACAATGTCGGGGGGGGGGGGTATGATTGGGTGGGAGGGAGGGGGGAGGCTGGGAAGGGAGGTGAAGGGTAAACAAAGGAGGAGGCTGCAATGCTTGGTAAGAAATGTATGCATTATCCTGCCCATGTAATTGTAACCCCTCTGTACAGTATGTTCTCAAATAAAATAAAATTAAATTAAAAAAAAAAAAAAAAAAACAACTGCAAAAACAGGATACGGAGGGGACATAGCCAGGACTCGAGGTCATATGAGGGACAACTATGACCCTGGTCTCCCTATCAGGAGGACAAAACACCTACAGTAAACGCTAGTGGGTGAAATAAAACATGAGCTGATGACAATGATGGAGATTCTCTGGTGAAGACGGAGGAAGCAACATTTGCATAGGCAGAGTCTGGGCTCTGAAGAGAAGTGTCATTGAAGAGTCTCAGTCATTATCTGCTGCATTTTCTCTTGCTGGTTTTCCTACTGTGACCTCAAAGCCCCAGTGCCCTTTTGTATGAGTGTGTTACCTTGTCACGGGGAACACTATTGGAAATGTAAAATAGTATGTGTGCCCCCACCCCAACCCCACCACAAGAAGCAGAGTTAAGGGAAGTCATGCGCTCACCTCCACCTAGCCCAACAGCGGATGGTAGGCAGACTCAAAGTCGGTGCTTAGCTACACCGTCTCCACATACCTTAAGTACTCATCATTATTCCTTGTTCCAAACATACTTTAAAAGGAAGAGACAATATATAATTTGTGCATGGTGGTGATAGCTCTTCTGAATAATACTGGTTTCAGCTTGCTTGATTCCAAAAGACAAAAAAAAAAAACATACTGAAGCAGGGTTGGTGGTCCATGAGTGCTCACATGCTGAAATCCCAGTGCCAGGAGGCTGAGGCAGAAGGATGTCAGGTTCAAAGCTCAAGAACTGGAGGGGGGAAGGTCAGGGTGCAGCTCGAAAACCTGCCTGTGGGGCACTGGTGCTCACTCCTGTCATCCTAGCTGCTCAGATGACTGAGATCTGAGCATTGTATTTAAAGACAGTCCAGGCAGAAAAGTCTGTGAGTCTTATCTCACATCATTCAAGACCCAGTACTGGCAAAGGAAGAGAAAGAAAAGATAAAGAAAATCTTCCTGGCAAGACAGAAGCCCTGAGTTTGAATCCAAGTGCTGCCTAATAATTATTATTATTACTTATTATTTATTAAATTTACTCCTTATATAGCAACAGTTTCAAAACATGATAGTCCTATAGATAACTTCCCGGAGAACAGCAATAGCACTTATGGAGTGACTGGAAGCAGACACCCATCTGCAGGCCCACCCTGAGAGGACAGCCAGATGAACTCAGTTTCCACGGAAACCTGACAGAGCTTTCTCCAAAGGCTTTTCCATCCATCAGAAGGTCAATGGCCCAAAGGTATTTTCAGGATTAGCACAAGTAACATTTTCACTAATTTTATCTATTTATAATTTATGAGCAGCAAGGCCAGGGAAAAAATAAATTAATAATTCAAAATCACTGTTTCCTTCAAACGTATTCATCTGGAATTAATTTATAATGAGATACTTATAAGCAGACTCATTCTTCTGGTATTGAATATATTTAAACACACACACACACACACACACACACACACACACACAACACACACACAAGCTGGTTTCCTGCTCTGCTAATCCACCACTTTGCAAAGCCAGTGGAGTTCACTTGGAATGCAAATATATGCTTTAAAAATAACCAGCTGTTCCTGCAGTCATGTGAAATGCTACTTTTCAAGCTCAATTTTAATTCCAAGTGCATTCTTCTCTTTCCAAATACACATTTATGTATATCTATGTGTGTGTATACATACATGTATGTGTATTAAAATTTTCTTTTGACTGTGTAGAATAGCTGATATTTGCCAAACTCCCTAAATAGTAGAAACAGGTAGAAGACAGGTAGCCGACAAAGGAATATTGTTCTGTTAGAGTACACAAATTACACAAGATTTCTTGACTGTATCATTGCTTAATTTTCTTGCCTAAAATTACCTATTCTTAGAAGCATTACACTTTGTTTTTCAAATAAGCATGTCTTACCTTAATGTGTATACAAATAAATTATATAAACTCGCTTCCCTAGAGTAGGTCGCACTGTTTTGCTGTAAGATTCTAAAAAAGTGAGGCCTTTGATTTTACTTGTCATTAAAACAAAGATTTCTTTGGAATAAAATAAATGTTATCCAAATATACAGAACTCTTTTCAAGATACAGTTGATTTAACAGACTAAGATTCTCTTCAAATATTAAGAGTAATTTTTAACAACTTTAAAGGTTGATATGTGAATTACATAAGCCTTAGAAATTCTAAATCCTTCAGGGATTTCATCTTTTTGCTCTCATATTGCAGGAGAAAAACATACAAATCTTTAAAACAAACACACACACACACAAACACACACACACACACACACACACACACACATAAGATTTTCCCTAGTATTTTATAAGCAAGCTCAGGAAATACTTCAAACTGAACTTCTCCCTTTTCTATATTAAAACAGAATATTTCTCAAAGGCCATTAATAATTTAAACTTGAACAAAATCATAAATATACATGAATGGAAGGTCACCCGGCTCTTTCCTCATGTTCAGAAAGACCTCTGCCTAAGGATTGACAGAAAGATAAAGAGCCACCCAATCTCCAGGTATCTCCAAGCTCCAAAAAGGATGAAAAGAAAAGCTATGAATAACAAACACCCATGGGCTGGGAAGGTGGCTCAGTGGTAGAGTGCTTGCCTTGCATGCATGAGGCCCTGGGTTCAATTCCTAAGTACCACATAAGCAGAAAAAGCTGGAAGTGGCACTGTGGCACTGTGGCTCAAGTGGTAAGAGTGCTAGCCTTGAGCCGAAGAGCTAAGGGACAGTGCCCAGGCCCAGAATTCAGGCCCGTGACTGACAAAAAAAAAAAAAAAGACTGAATAACAACCACCCTCTTGGATCCTTCCTCTTCTACATCCCCACGCCTTATTTTTTCATGCCTATATCATCACACTTTGCCAGTGCCATAATTCTCTCTTTGCATATCCATTTCCCACACAGAAGTTTCCAAGGCATCAGCAACCCCTGCTTTTATTTGAGAAAACAACCTCATTCACTTGCTGGTTTCAAAGGTGGGAATGATCAAGCTAAAATTCAGCTGAGTGCTCTGATCCCAAACTGTCCATTACACAGTGTCTGTGGAGCGTGGATCCCTCATCTAGGATCCCTCATCATGGATACCAAAATCCTTTACATAAAGAAGCTGTTCCACTATACAGCTCTCCCCTTGGGCATAAAGTCAATGCTTTTGAAAGTTATACTAACTCAGCCAAGAGTAGCCACTCAGTCATCACTGACCAATCAAAATAGTTTACCATTGAGGCCAAAATAATGGTGTCCTTGTGGACAAAAGTTCTTTCATGAAATCAGGAACTGGCTTCATTCTCCTGATGGAATCTAAGCCACTGGTCTCCCACTTGCTTCCCCATGCTGCTCTTCTCCCCATCCTTTCCAGTAAAATAAAAGAAAATAAAATAAAGCCAGGTGCCAATAGCACTGGCCTGTAATTCTAGCTACTCAGGAGGCTGAGATGTGAGGATGGAGGTTCAAAGCCAGCTTGCACAGTAAAGTCTATGAGACGCTTATCTCCAGTAAACTGCCAAAAAGCTGGAAGTGGAGCTGTGGCTCAAATGGTAAGAGCACTATCCTTGAGCACAAAAGTTCAGAGACAGGGCATAGGCCCTGAGGTTCAAACTCGAGCACCAGCATAAAATATGTTTTAAATAAAATCACCCCTTCTGGGCTATGGTGGCTCACACCTATAATCCTAGCTACTCAGGAGGCTGAAATCTGTCTGACGTTTGCCCTACATCCCCACAAGTGTCTAGATGCCCATGAGAAAAGCCCCTCAAACATAGCACAAGGTTTCCAAGTGAGCCATGAAGAATTGGAGCCACCATACCCCCAGAAGAAGGGAAAGCTAATTTCCAGCTTCAGTCAATGGAGAGTAGCAAGGGGAATACACAATTACTAATCAAAGCCACTCTTGGCCAATCACTTAGCACTTTATGTGGTTCTGATTAACCAACTGTATATAATGAAGAGTGCACCTACCAGATGGCTGACCATGACCTCTGCAGAATGAGATAAACTAAATTAAACAAGAATCAGGAAAGGGGTAAGGAAATAAGAGCAGGAAGAAGGAGAGGAGAGAGAGGGCTAAAGAAGGACATGGAAGGAGATTTGAAAGATAATATGAACAAAGAAAGTCCATTAAAAAAAAACATAAATAAGTACTCATAGTCCATCTCATGTTGCTAAAAACTCCATTTCCAACAACACATTTGTTTTCGTAATTCTTTTCCACCAAGGAGAAAGGAAGGGGAAAGCATTCTCTTTGGACAAGAAACAGAGGCCCACTCTGAGAAACAATGAGCCAGATTTATATCTTAAGAATTACTGGGAAATAATCACTCCGTTATTTCCTTTAGGGTTAGAAAGACACGCAATGACCTCTGAGAAGCATTCTCTCTGGCCTTGGATTTGTCTATCTGTGCAGCAGGAAATTACCACCTTGAAACGTAGCTTTCTGGAGTTTACTTTGCCCTCTAGCCTCTGAACCCAAATCACCCATGGAAAGGAAGGAAATCCTAAAGTACACACACACACACACACAAACACACACACACACACACAACTCCCCTCCCCGCCCCCTTTCCCTTCCTTCCTAATCCTAGGAGGACTAGTTCCATCTGTGAAAAGAAAAAATTAAACTTTGGAGAAGTTCTCATTTTCTAACCTAGGGTTTCAGTTAAATCGTTAAAATATCTCCTAATAAATTACTCTTTACCCATCTTTTGGGTCTCTGCTTTCTTTAATAACAACAAATTTACAAAATGTCTGCTCTTAAATCAAATGCTAATGAATTTCTATTTTCTGGATGATGAGATTCCAAACACAAAGCGGAAATCAGTGGCTATGAACAGCGGGGTCGCTTCGGTCCTACACTCTCCAGCAGTGGTATGGCTTCTTCACAGGCTAGGGATAGGCCCAATAATAATCACTTTGTAACTATGCTTTTAACTTTTTTAACTTTTATAAACTGGGCTTGTTCTGCTGGATTGCTGATAAAGTAAATGACTGGGACTGACCTAGTAAGGTCTCTTATTCAGGAAGGGGGAAAGAGGCCTGGTGTGTTTGACAGATAAAAATGACTCCAAAAAGAGAATCAACTGCTACACAATCCTGAGAATCTGTAAATTCCATTTATACTGAGCCTGTAAGGAAGTTTTATAGAAATCCACCATAAGAAAAGTCCTGAGTGGAAGGGAAGAACAAAGAAATTTTATAAAACAAGCAAACTGCCAGGTACTAGGATCATGCCTATAATCCTAGCTACTCAGGAGACTGAGATCTGAGGAGAGATGTCTAAAGCCAGCCCAGGCAGGAAAATCAGTGATTTTTTTTTTTAACATCTCCAATAGACCACCAAAAAGCCAGAAAGGAAGCTGCGGCTTACAGACAGAATGTCATTCTTGAAAGAAAAAGCTAAAGGGCAAAGTCCAGGCCCAGAGTCCAAGCCTCAGGACCAGCTCCAAAGCAAAAAGGTGAATTAAGGCTGGTACTGCCCATTTGTTCAAAGAAGAGATCACCACCATCTTCCATAGCTTCTTACTTGGCTTTTTCCATTCACACCTGTTGTTCTGCTACTTAAACCACTCCTCTACTTCGGGCTTTTTGCTGGTTAATTCAAGATAAGAGTCTCATTGATTTGTCTGCCTCATCTGGAGTTTCTTTTTGAGGTAATGAAAAAATGTTCCAAAATGATACTGATCATGACAACATTCTGTAAATATACTTTTAAAAAATCAATTTTATCTTCTGTATGAAGATATCAACTCCAGCTCAGTAAAGCTTTCTTAAGTAGTAACAGAAAAGGTTTTCTGACGTGAAAAAGAAAAAGAGGTAATTTTTAAGTTAGAACACGAGAACAACAAACCTCTGAAATCTCAGAAACCGCTGTGAATTCAGCTCAGTGATAGTCTCATGGATTATAATGAATGAAAGGAGATAAAGCAAAACTGAGAATGCAGTTCAAAACATGAATAGCAAGATGTTGATATTAGCAAGCCAAAAAACACATTCTCCGTGGCATGTGTTGCAATTTCTTTTTTTTTTTTTTAAATTTAATTTTATTTTATTTGTGAACATACTGTACAGAGGGGTTACAATTACATGGGCAGGATAATGCATACATTTCTTACCAAGCATTGCATCCTCCTCCTTTGTTTACCCTTCACCTCCCTTCCCAGCCTCCCCCCTCCCCCCCAATCCCAATCCTTCTCCTTTCCCCCCCCCCCCCATGTGTTGCAATTTCAATTTAGTTCAACTATTAAACAATTGTTTGTGGCAGGATTTGAGAGCCAGATTCTAATGTTACCTATTTCAACTTGCTTATTAAAAAAAAACTGATTTCTCTAACATTTTCCCTGCCACCCCACCTTCCTTATATCCATTCTTATTTAATGTAACCTCAACAATTGTCTTCTGGCATATGGCATTCAAAACTCAACAATGAGATTTTTTATTTGAAATTTCTTAAATTATCTTCTTTTATATTTAGTGGACATAGACGTTTGTTGTATTGCCAGGTGGTGGTGATTCTTTTGTAATATCCCCCCCATTCTAAACCAGTACTTTTGAGCAATTTTTTTTCAAAATCTTGCTCAAATAATCCTATAGAACATAAAAGAATCAACTAGCGATCAAAATATTCCTCATAATCACTAAGAACTTCCACGGACTCCCAGTCTTTTTAAAATCTGAACTCAAGTTTGGAGTGCTTGCATTTTAGTTCAGGACCAATTATGGCCCTGTGTTAGATTTTTAGAAAGAAAAGAAAGGAAGGAAGGAAGGAAGGAAGGAAGGAAGGAAGGAAGGAAGGAAGGAAGGAAGGAAGGAAGGAAAGAAGGAAGGAAGGAAGGAAGGAAGGAAGGAAGGAAGGAAGGGAAAGAGAGAGAAAGGGAGGGAGGGAGGGAGGAAGGAAGGAAGGAAGGAAGGAAGGAAGGAAGGAAGGAAAAAAGAAAGAAAGAAAGGAAGGAAGGAAGGAAGAAAGAAAGAAAGAGAAAGAAAGAAAGAGAGAGAGAGGAAGGGAGGAAGGAAGGAAGGCAGAGCAGGAAGGTGGAACAAGAGTCTAGCATTTCACATTCCAGTTTTCAAAATAATTATCTTATTCCAAAGGAAAAAAATCATACAAACATTTTTTAAAATCTAAGATAAGGTAGAGTTTTCCCCTTTCCATTTTTCATCTAGCCAAATTTCCAAGGTCGTCATATTGACTTTTTCCAACAGAGAATAAGTCTTTTGGTGATACAGTTGAAGTCTGTATTTTAGTTCACATGGTATCATATAACAGGCCAGAACCATTTGAAACACAAATATCCTTAAAATGTGAATTCTGTACAACACAGAGAATAGTACACAGGTTACAAATGGGACCAGTCATCTGAAGAAGTTGGGTGTCAATGGCCCACACCTATAATCTAGCTAACTCAGGAGGCTGAGATCTGAGGATCACCGTTCCACCCGGGGCAAGAAAGGCCCAAGAGCCTCTTATCTCCAATTAACCATCAAAAATTAGAAGTGGAGCTGTGGCTCAAGTGGTAGAGTGCCTGCCGTAAGTGGTAAAAGCTAAGGGACAAAATTGAGTTTAAGACTCAATACTGGCCGGGCGCTGGTGGCTCACGCCTGTAATCCTAGCCACTCAGGAGGCTGAGATCTGAGGATCGCGGTTCAAAGCCAGCCCGGGCAGGAGAGAACGTGAGACTCCTATCTCCAATAAACCACCAGAAAACCGGAAGTGGCGCTGTAGCTCAAGTGGTAGAGCGCTCAGAGCTGAAGAGCTGAGGGACAGCGCCCAGGCCCAGAGTTCAAGCCCCACGACCGACAAAAAAAAAAAGACTCAATACTGGTGTGCACACATGCTCGTGCTCGCGCACACACGCACAATCTGTTTCTAACACCTTAGTGAATAGATGCTAGCATTCTCTATCAACACTGTACCTTTAAACACAGATAATGCCAGATGGTCTCCTCAATTAAAAAAACAAAAAAAACCCAGCAGGAAGCAACATATAAATGCAAGGAGCCAGTGTAGACTGTTAGCCAATGAAATCATTCCCCAGTTGCTAAGCTATTCCCTCACCATAGCGACCCCTACTTCAGAAAAAAAAAAAAAAAAGGATTCAAGACAAATGAACAGCCCATCTTAAAATTTTAGATCACTCACTCAGTGATAATCAGATACTTTAACTGAAATGACTGCCAAGTTGTTTTTCTGACCTCAAATCGAGGAAATCTTGAAATGCCATTTTTGTGTTTATGGACACTCAGTTTCTTTCTTTCTGTTGTCCTAGATGAACACACTTTATTGCCATTACAGGGTAATAGTACCAAGTGCAAAGTCAAATGTTAATGTCTTAGAAGTTTTCCCTAGTAATACTCTTCTTTAGTTTTGATTTGGTTTGGATTGTTTTGTTTTCTGATTTTTTGTATGTTTTTGAGAAAGAGTCTCACTGTGTAGCTCAAGTGGATCTCAAATTCATAATCCTCCCTCCCGCTCAGCCTCCTAAGTATTGGAATCATCGGAGACTTGCGCAAATCATTTTTCACCAGAAATAATATGGCAATCAGAAATTAGGAGAAAACTAGGAGAGTGACAAAAGAGAAATGTACACATTACCTGACATGAAAACTCTAATCCCTCTGTATATCATATTTTTAATAACAATAAAAAATTTAAGTTATGTCTGGGCATCAGTGGCTCATAGCTATAATCCTAGCTGAGATCTGAGAATTATAGATCAAAGCCAGCCCAGATAAGACAGTTCATGAAACTTTTCTCAATGAACCACCAAAGTAGTTCAAACCCCAATACTAACATCAAAAAGAGAAGGAATGGAAGAGAAGAGAAGGTGTTATGTGAAGTGTCTTCGCGGCCTTATTCGTCCCTTCTGCTCATGTGCGATGGGCCCTTTCACACTGACTAGAAACATTTTGCTTGCTCAGTTCCTGATGCTAAATTGATAGCAGAATTTACCATCTAACCATTTCTCATAGGACAAAAACATTCACCCCTATGTATTTCACATATACTCCTAAATCTTTACAATGATGCATGCTACTCTTTGCTGTACAGCTCAGGAGCCTCTTTGTCCCAACTACAGTTCTTATATACTTTTTAAAGTATATATTATATATATATGTATTATATAGTATACATGTATTATATATTATGTATAATATATAATACATATTATATAAAATATATTATATGTTATTTGTATTATATATTATATACATTATATATATTTTTTTCCTTTTGTGCCAGTCCTAGGGATTGAACTCAGGGCCAGGGTGCTGTCCCTGATCAAGGCAGGCATTCTACCACTTGAGCCAGAGCTCTATTTCTGGCTTTTGGGTGGTTAAATTGAAGTTAAGAGTCTCACAGACTTTCCTGCATGGGCCAGCTTTGACTCTCAATCCTCAATATCTCAGCCTCTTGAATAGGTAAGAATACAGGTCTGAGTGACCAGCACTTGAACCACATTTCTTCACACACACACACACATACACAAACACACACACATTATATATATATGTATATATATATACATATATATATACATATATATATATATACATATATATATATATTATCCTTAAGTAGTTGTACAATGGAGTTGCCATTCAACAAGGCAGTTTATGAATGCAATGAATCTTGATTAATGTCACCCCCTTATTCAATCTCTCATCCCTCCTAATCCTATGTTTTCCCTCAATATTCTTAATTTTATAGGATGTGTGTTGAATTTTATGACTGCATTCTTCCCATCTTTTCTCTCTACGTTCCTCTCCGCCTGACCCCACGGGACCCCCTTTCAAGTACTGGCTTCCTGGTGTTCTTGTTGATAGACTGTGAGAATTGCACCCTTTGAGTTCTCCCCTGAATCTACCATATTTAGATCACTACATTTGTGTACAGCTGCACACCACCCCAAAGTGTTTACTTATATGTTTATGAACTAATTCTAGTCTCCACATGGGAGAGGAAGCATGCATCCTTGGTCTTTCTGGGCCTGATCTATTTCACGTACCATCATTTTGTTCCAGGTTCCTTCCATTTCTTGGCAAAAAAGTCAATTCCTAAATTGTGATATACTAATCATTGTGACATCATTTATTATGTCTCAAAAAAAAAAAAAAAAAACCAGCCACACAGAAAGACACAACTGTGCGCAGCTTGTTGGTTTGGAAAACATTCTCAACAAATATGTGATTTTCCTTAGTACAAATAACTTTTTGACGCAGTAACATTTAGGGCAGACACATGAATGGGTCAACATGGGAACTGTTTTCTCAAAGGAAATCTCACCCAATTTGGAGTTGTTTACTTTCTCTGCTCTAACCTCCAGCAACACAGCATGTGATTCATTCTGCCTGGTGCACACCAACTAGGAGCCACCTTGAACCAGGACACCTCCTCTTCCCCTGCCAAGGCCACGCTCAGTGCTCAGCTCTCCTGCGACCAGGGCTCTAGTTAAGAATACAGTCAGGAAACTTCACTAAAAAAAACACTGCAATGAGAAATGCCTGGCTGATATTCTTCTCCCAGATGTGTGTGATATTCTTCACACACACACACACACACACACACACACACACACACACACACACCAGTACTGGAACTTGAACTGAGGGCTTCACACTCTACCTTTGCTTTTTTGCTCAAGACTATCTACCACTTGAGCTTACTGCATCAGCTTTCTGCTGTTTCATTAGAGATAAAAGTCTCTCAGACCTGTCTGCCTGGGCTGGCTTCAAACCATGATCCTCAGATCTCAGCCTCCTGAGTAGCTAGGATGACAGGTGTGAGCCACTGGCGCCCAGCCTGATCCTTTTGAATAGATCTTCAGAATTTTATTATGCCTGGGATGAATGTCTTTCCTCGGATACTCTTTCCTTGAATAATCTTTTTTTTTTTTTTGTCCGGTCGTGGGGCCTGAACTCTGGGCCTGGGCACTGTCCCTCAGCTCTTCAGCTCAAGGCTAGTGCTCTACCACTTGAGCCACAGCACCACTTCCGGCTTTTTTCTTTTTTTGCTTATATGGTGCTGAGGAATCGAACCCAGGGCCTCAGGCATGCAAGGCAAGCGCTCTACCACTGAGCCATCTTCCCAGCCCGTCCTTGAATAATCTTTAGGTTTGATGAAGCCTTTAGTCTCCCTGTTTGGTTTTGGTTGCTTCGTTTTGTTTTGGTGCTGGTGATGGAAGCCAGGCCAAACACAATATATGGAGTGTATTGTCACTAAACTAGGACCTCAGTTTCTAGCAGGGTACAAGATTCGATATCTCGTTCCATCTCCCAAAGTCATCCGTTTCACAAAAATGATGGAACCCAGCAGATATTTTCATCATCTCTGTTAACCCCAAAACTTCCCCTTGTCACACCACTCTCTGCCCTACTGCCTTTCTCTCTCTCAATGTCTCTCTCCCTCTCTCTCTCTCTCTTTGACTGAACATGTCCCTCTCCTTTTTATTTAATTTCACTTATTCCTCCGCCCTAGAGGCCCAGCCCTCTGAAGACTTCATCAGAGCAGTCTTCCAACAAAAGCTTGTTTCTTCCTAGAGAGTGGATTTTACTGCCAAGAAAAATACCATTTTCTGCCTGAGTTTATAGTATGCCGGAGTGATTTATTTCCATTCCCCTTCCCCCTTTCCTTCCCCCTGTCTATCCAGCTCAGCACACTCATAACCATTTACAGTGCCCAGGTCAGGCAGCGAATTGAAAACACACGGGTAAGTTCCAGCCCAGCGAACTCTCTTACAAGGCAAGTTCACACAAACAGACACAACCATACGAAATGAAATAGCAGTGTTTGTTCTCCATCTGTATACATTCTTAGTTCAACTGTACATCAGGAAATAAGTTCCAGGCTTCACAACCTTGAAGAGATTGCTTAATCTCTCTCTGAAGCTCAGTGTAATCATCTGTAAACATCTGAGTGTCCCTTCCAGCTAGGGGGGAAAAAAATCTATAATTCTAATGGCTCACAATTCTATGGGATGCTAATGAAGATTGAGCTCAACATTAAGAGTAATTCAAAATAAATTCACCTTGATCAGAAACCTGTAATTGGAAAAAATTAGTTAAGTATTAAATATTTCTGCATAGTACATTTCACTGCCAAAACCCTCTGACAAACTACATGCTCATTATTCAAGTGTTAGAGAAACGCAGCTCAATGAATGTTCTAGAACAGATGCCAATTCAGGGAGCCCAGCTGCAGCTGAATTCTCCTTTAGGAGCTCATCTATGCCATTTTTTTCTATGTTGTTTGAACTATAGCTTCCATTTTGGTTTAGTTTGGTTTTGAGACAGGGTCTTGCCCTGTTGCCCAGGCTGGACTTGAACTCATAGATTCGACCAATCTTCCTGACTCAGCCTTCAGAGTATCTGGGCCTATGCCCAACCCCAGCATACTTTTTAATTGCATAGTTAAAACACAGTACTAATTGAACTATATTGAACTACTAAAGCAAAGCTATCTAACATCCTTCACTTCTGGACTTAGTAAAAAGTGTTGAATAGTAGTCACCCAGGGAATAACATTGGTAATCAATTGTTTTGTTATAATAAAATATACCATACACCTACTATACTATGCTTATAATTGCATAATTGTAGAATACTGATCAATTTACATATGGAATACATTTTATCCCAAAGAACTTTATTATCCCGAGGGGATCCCAAAGACAATGGCTCCAAAACTATCTTTTCTAACAAGATGAAACTCTCGTGTTAACGGAATGAAGTTATTGTGTACAAAAGGTACTGAAGTTACACTGGACACGGTGAAGAAAAATACACAAGAAGCAATGAACAATTGTGTGTGTGTGTGTGTGTGTGCGCGTGCATGCATGTGTAAGGGGGGGGGGGTGGGGGGGAGTGTCCTGGGACTTGACTTCAGAGCCTGTCCCTGAGCTTTTTTGCTCAAGGCTGGCACTTGACTGCAGTTCCACTTCCAGCTTTTTGGTTGTTCACTGGAAATAAGAGTCCTGTGGACTTCTCTGCTTGGGCTGGCTTAAAACCATAATCCTCAAATCTCAGCCTCTTGAATAGCTAAAATTGCAGGCATGAGCCACCAGAGGCCCTACTGCATGAATGATCTTTAGCTAGCAAAGAATGGGGTTTTTCTGTCCTAGTTTCAAGATTTCCTTCATCTTTCAAATACTACTCTAATTTAACTAGCAAAGAATGAAGTTCTCTGTCCTACTTTCAAGATTTCCTTCATCTTTGAAATACTACTTAATTTCCATTTCCTTCTGAAAGACCTTCCTTGACGATCTCTCTCCCCCTTTCTCAAGTCCTTGTAAAATAAATTTTAATACCATCATACTAACTACTTACTAAAAAGAAACTTGTTGCTATCATTTGAAATATATGTTCCATTCTGAGTGTCACTCCTACAGCAGGCACTTCACTCTTATAGTTACTTAAGCCCATTTGAGCTATAAATTAAGAACACATTAAGAAATGAAAGGGACAGTGCTTTGCTAAGTTACTCCTGCTACCCAAGAATGTAATTTTCAAATGGGAACAGGTTTGAGAGCATTTCTATCTAATATTTCAAAATGTCTGGTGAATGAACGTCTTTATTATTTCTTAGTGATCTGCTCGCATTTGGGTGATTTATAGCTGCAAGCTGTGAGTGGAGCCTTGTGATAATAAAACATTTTTACCCCGGTCTAAAAACTGACACCTCATGGAAAATGTGGCATGGTATAAAATAAGAGTCTGTTTGGCCTGCTGCAAATGTTGCTGGAGGAATGAATGTTCTCCTTACAACACTGTCTTTATAGAGTCCATAAACTCATTACATTTGTCCAGTGATTTGCTGAGGAAAAATACCCTTCTATGCATTCATTTAAGAAGTGGAGCTATGGCTCAAGTGGTAAAGTGCTCAGGGACAGCACCTAGGCCCCAGGACCAGCATCAAACAAAAACACAAAAACACCATCACATAGTTTATGGATTTAACTGCTAGAGCAAAGCCTACAGCTGTCCTCAGCCCACAATCTACCAATGCAGATGTGAGTGAGTAAATTTATACAAGCTCTTAATATCTCTAGCTCAGTCCGTACTTCTCAGTAGATAGCAAATTAGAAACTGTAGTGAGTTTGAGATATACAGTGACACTGAAAATAACTGGTGAAAATATTGATCTCTATTAATCCAGATGCTTGGCTGGACAGTGGAACACTGGAACTGAAGATCCATTGTGTTACTCTGAAAAGAACTTTACAAGCAACATGGAACTCAGAGACTATTCTAATATGAAGAAAGCTAATCTGGGAAGGCTTGTGCACTCTTTCTTGACATTAGCACACAGCAGGAGGCATTTTGTCAGGTATTTTGCACATGTTCAACACTTCCAAAGTTTTTTTTTTAACAGATCATGCACTTGCAAACAAGATGTAGCAAAATATGGTAAATGCAGGGGAGAATTCCAGCAGTGCATCTTCCTTACAATATAACTAACAACTAACTTAAAATCTAACAAAATGAAAACCAGGAAGCTGGTATTGAGGCGTGCGGGGAGCGGGGAGCTCACGAAGAGGGGGAGAGACAAAAGCAGAGGGTAAGTGTGGGAGAACAGTCACAATGCTCAGTGAACACGTGTGACCCTGGAACCAGGAAGATGGAGGGGATCAGTGGGGTTGGGAGAGTTGGTGAGAATGATGAATGGTGACACTGATCAAAAGGCATTACACTCACAAACTGATGTGCAGAACTGAAACCCCTTTGTACTTAAAGATTTTAAAAAGTCATTTCTTATTTTAAAAAAAGAAGCAGCAGGAGCTGGGGATTGAGGCCCTGGGTTCGATACCTCAGCACCACACAAGCAGAAAAAGCCAGAAGTGGCACTGTGGCTCAAGTGGTAGGGTGCTAGCCTTGAGCTGAAGAGCTGAGGGACAGCGCCCAGGCCCAGAGTTCAGGACCCATGACCTACAAAAAAAAAAAAAAAAAAAAAGCAGCAGCAAAAATTCTCTCGAAAGAAAATGACTTCTCCCTCCCAATTTAAGAAAAAAAAAGTAGTTGGCTATTACATGCAGAAACTAGTGTTACATGTATGCCCCATGGCATGACTTATATGATTCACAGAAAGATGTAACTTATTTTGATTTTAAAAAATCAATATTCATCTTACTGAGGTTACAAATTTTTTTTTTTTTTTGTCGGTCGTGGGGCTTGACTCTGGGCCTGGGCGTTGTCCCTCAGCTCTTCAACTCAAGGCGAGCGCTCTACCACTTGAGCTACGGCGCTACTTCCTGAGGTTACAAATTTTAAATTCAAAATCCTAATTGTTCTTGGAGCAGTTAAGTCTCATTCACCAATCTTAATCTACTTACAAACCTAGTAGATTCTATACTCACTGTAAATGGAAATATGCGATTCAATTGATTACATTACTTTAAAACATTTCCACCTAGGCATGGTAGCAGATGCCTGTAATCTTAGCACTCAGGCAGATGCAGAAGGAGCCTAAAAGATCAAGACAAGCCTGCAGTACATAATGAAGTTGTTTCAAACAAACTAAGGCCTTGAGGATGTAGCTTAGTGGTAGAGCACTTACCTTGAATGTGCAAATCCATGGGTTTGGTCCCCAGTACCACATAACCACCACCTCCCATACATACACACATACTGTCCTAAGTTTAAATCATTTATATTAAATGTGTGAGCTCACCCATTTATTATTTTAGTAGCATTCTAATGTTTATTTACTAGATAAATACAGAAAATTTAGTTTATAAATAACTACAAGTCAGCCCAACCTTCTTCTACTTTTGGTATGTTGGGCTAAGAAAGGGGAGAGAAAAGGAGTCTCCAGAGAGAAGGAAACCCCAGCACAAGCAATGATCTTGTGACTCAGTTAACAAGCACAAGTCTGAAGCCTCCTTTCACAACTCTGATTTCTGTCAGAAGTAAATGGAGGAGTGCAAAGGAGATGCACAGAAGTCACTAGGATGGTTTATGGAGCTGGTAACATTCTGTCCCTGCTTGATAAAGATCGTATAGACTTAGCCAAAGTCTGATTGTAAGACTCAGTGTTCCTGCCTCAACTCCATTCAACTTGTTAAAAAGTAAGCCCTTGGAAAAACAAATATATTATCTGTCTTCCCTAGGGTGTAACTACTCTTAAAATGCTTACTAAACTATCATTTCTGAGGATTTTTGTGACAAGATCTTTGAAAAGGAAGGAAACTGTGTGTTCCTTGTGCTTTCTTTGTTCTGCACCGCTGGGGATTGAACCTGCCCTGCCTGGCTGACATGCGGCCACTGGATCCTATTCCCAGCCCCTCAGTTTTCTTCCACAAAATCAAACTACCTGCATCGAGTTCCTATAAAGATAAATGTCATCTAAATCTCTGTGGGGGATAGATACAGAAATGCTATTAGCTCAAGACCAAACTGGAGAATATCTACAGAGAGGGCTAGGAAAAATGCTTGATGGGAAATGTATGTGCACACATCCAGTGGGTTTTGAACCAAGTTTATCAGACAAAAAATAAAACCTCCCAATGACCATTCAGACCACTTTTCTTTCTTAATACCCACAGCAAAGGATGCAGCCAAAAGGAGAAAGAAAAGAAAATCTGGGGCCACATTAGTTAGTATTCAATAGTCTCTCCAAACCTTCCTTGAAGCACAAAAGTTCAATAATAGTGAGTTCAAGTCCCAGGACCAGCAAAAAAAGAAAAAAAAGATGTCTTCTGCATTCACAATCATCTTGCCATCATCAAAACCTAAACAAAGTCTTCATATGTACACGGTATTTCAGTGTGTGTGTGTGTGTGTGTGTGTGTGTGTGTGTGTGTGTGTGTGTGTGTGTGTGTGTGTGTGTGTGTGTGTGTGTGTGTGTGTGTGTGTATTCTCTCTCTCTCTCTCTCTCTCTCTATATATATATATATATATATAACTTTCTAGCATTATTAACTATATACCAATACAATATCATCTATCTATAGTTCAGGGGCATTCTTCAAAAAATAAGTTTGACTTTTTAAAAACTGAGTTTAACAAGCTACCTTCTCTTTGTGTGAGCTCTGTGAGGGTCCTATCCATTTTGCCAAGTGAATGCGGTTTCTACAGGTATGTGGACTTTATTCCCATCCTGCTGACAGAGAACTAGGCTGGCACTTACAGTGTTGCCGCCATGACTTTCCTCCAGAAAACTTCAAAAAGAAAGTCTGCACTGAACAATGTGACGATTTGGGGCAAATGAAACTATTGCACTAGGACCAATGTTCTCTTCATGCCAGGCATCCACCCAACGCAGCACCTGAAACACAAAAAGGGGCCTCTCACATTTCTACCAGTTCTGCTTATAGGTATTATCTTTATGTTTGCTCTTTCAAGGGTATGATTGGGAAATCCAAAGCAAGCAAGAAAAATAGCATCCTTTCTCAGATGGTGGCAGCCATTTTCATACAGGGGCATGCCTGATTCTGTAATCTCAAACTGGGAGCCAATCTGGGCTACACGGCAAGTTCAAATCCAGTGTGAGCTATATAATACCAAAGGCTGATGATGGGATTCTTATCTAAGCATGCCCAAGACCCTAGACTCCATCCACAGCAAGAAGGAAGGAAGGGAAGGAGGGAGGAAGGGAAGAAGGGAGGAGAGGAGAGGTAGGAAGGGGAAGGGGGAAGGAGGGAGGGAAAATGGAAGAAAGGAGCAAGGGAGAAAGGAAAGAGGGAATGAAGGAGGGAAGAAAGAGAAGTGAGAGAAGGAAGGGAAGGGAGAGGAAGGGAAAGGAAGAAGAAGAGGAGAGAGGGAGCAGAAAGGAAAAGAAAAGAAGGAAGGAGGGAGGGGAAAGGAGAAAGGGAGGAACTAAAGGAGAGAAAAAAGGTCAGGCAGGCAGGTAGAGGGAGGGGTTTCCAAGATTTTTACTTCTGCCAAGACTAAAAGAAAACTTAGCAAGAATCTAAGCAATTTCATCATAAATTCTTTAGGAAAACAAGTCACATTGCCAAGAGCAATGTTGGCTTTGACCTAGATTCATTTAGTCACCTGAAAGAACAAGCCATGAAGATATTCTCAAATAGGGGCTGGGAAGGTGGCTCAGTGGTAGAGCGCTTGCCTTGCATGCCTGAGGCCCTGGGTTCTATTCCTCAGCACCACATAAGCAAAAAGAAAAAAGCCGGAAGTGGCGCTGTGGCTCAAGTGGTAGAGCGCTAGCCATGAGCTGAAGAGCTGAGGGACAGCACCCAGGCCCAGAGTTCAGGCCCGTGACCAGACACCCCCCCCCCCAAAAAAAAAGATATTCTCAAATAGTGCTAAACGTTTCACTCCCATGGAGTGAAATAACATATAATGTCAAACTGAAGAAAAGCAGGAATGTCCCACATCTTTTAAATCAATGAAAGACAATCACTTGTAGAGATGGAGAAATACTCTTCAGAGCTGTCTCAGAGGCCTGAGCGGTCCTAGAAGAGGACTGCAGATCTCCTATGAAGATGGGCCAAGCCCTCCTCCCAACACACACACACACACACACACACACATACACACACACACACACACACTGCTCTACGTGAATGCAAAGCCATCAAAACACCTCTCACCACAGCAACTGAAGTGGCTGTACACTGACCTGTCTTCATAGCAACTGGACACACACAACTCCATGAAATTCTTTTCTATACACAGCATCCCTGGGAGAGACCTGTATTGAAAGTCATTTCCATTCACAGATGGGGAAGAGGTAAAGAGATGTCCAGAGCATGAATCCCAACCAACGGAAGGGCTGGGATGCTCTGGTCTCCTATTGCAATCTGTCTGATCACAGTTATTTCTGCTGTGCCTCATTGTTGCAAAATCACACTCTCATTTCATTAAACATATCATATACCATACATTACCTATCACTAAGCTAGTTGTTTATAGGCAACAAAAAAGTAAAGGGGACATTTTCCCCCGCCCATAAACTTTCTGTAGGAGGATCTCTGCAAGGAAATTGCCAAATGAATCCTGAAAGAATATGATAAAAAGTGAACAATTGGCTACTGCTAGATTTCTCCAGAAAGGAGTTCCAAGAGAGAGAAAAAGCTATTTCATTAAAGGAAGGAATGGCCCCATGAAAGAAGATTGGACAATCCATACTAGGCATACCTAACTTAGGAGACTTGAAGGGGATATTAGCTTAACAATGAGTCTGGTCAACTTTGCAAGATATTAGCCTGTGGACCCTTGGTTTCCTAATATCTATCAAACCATGCTAAATCAACATTCTGTTGAATATACTTTGGGGTAAACTGGATTAAAATGTCATCCTTTGTGGAACAGCTGAGTGTTTCCTAATGTATTTCTCAAAGGAAGTGAACATGAAAATCAGGACTCCGTCCCTTATGTAAACCATTGAAGGTGTTGCTGACCCTCCTCAGGAGCCAATGTTAGAGGCCGGTTGCCTCTCTCATCTCTTCCATCAGGCAATCACTAGTCAAAGAAAAGCATACCTTTTGTCCAATGCTGTGTTGACTCCTTCAGTCTAAAATTAGCTCTTGACCATGTGTGGTTTGATCTAGTTTCTTCTCCAGAAGCTACCATCCACCCTCACCAACAGAAAGATGCTATCTGGGTGTAACCAGTCTATTCTAATATGTACTAATCTGTTAGGAACCTGCATCAGACAAATAATCTAGCTGCCATATCTCTTTTTGCCAAGTTGGACAGAAACCTTAAGCAGCAGTATCTCACATGTAGTCACAGTGTTTGGCAAATGCTTACTGGCATTCATACACTTGCAATTTTTACAGATTTGTGAGGAATAGGTCCAAAATAATCATTCCAGAGAAAAATCCATGCTCTAAAGAATGGGTTTAAGATAACATTTCATCTTAATTCTGATGTCCTTCCCAATGCAATTCTGAGCTAGACATAAAAGAATTCAGGTTTTCAACAAATGAATCTTGACTCTTGTTAATGGTTTAGGAATTTGCACTCCCTCACTTAGCCATAAATTAGTAGAGGTTTCTTTTCTCTATTTCAGCTAGTAAAGAATCAAGTTGATTCTTACGGTACCATCACAGAATATCTATTCCTCACAAATTAATTTGAGATTTCCTTTCCTTTGTTGATGAACTCAAATGTTGAATATCTGAGGAGAATCATTTTCAAGAGACAAGTTTGTTCCAAACAACAAACTTGTAGGAAAAAAACCCACTTCTTTCAGATCAGAAAGAGGTAGGGTATCAACACCCATCTATAAAGCGCTAATCTAACCAAGACATCTTCCTTGTGGCTTAGCACTCAAGGAAAGATCATTACATTAGAGGCTTTCTATTCTAACAGAATCCTTGGAAATTAGCTTTTTTTCCAAAACTTTCTATAAAGTTAGTTCATCAGGGGCTGGGATAGCAGTGGAGCACCTGCCTAACATTAATTTGCACAAGTACTATCAAACTTACATACTAATCATACCTCTACATTTACTAGCAGTCTGAAGGCATCTAGCTTCCCTATCTGCTCATGAAAGCTGCTGGAGGGGGAAAATGAACTAAGCAGTTTTTGTAGTGTTGGTTCTTATGAGTATATTTTCCTTTCTAAAATATAGTCTCTATTAGCAATACCTGAACCTCAAACTGCCTTATTTATTAAGGAATTGTAAAGTACATGTTGTCATTTCTGGGTTTATCTTTGTAATATGGATTAAATGTATGCATATAAACATTTTTTAAAATATTTATTGTTACTGTGTTGCCCAGTTATTAACGGATCCATTTTCCCCATAATATCTGTTGAACCTTTTTCTATAATGTATATCTAGGCCTGCTGGTACCCTATCTCTACTGAGTGCTTCAGGCACCCAACTGCAGAGAGCTAGCCAGCAGTCTATGAGAGATCCACAAACCTTGTTGACCTCTCCATGTCACATTCTCAAACCAAAGGCTCCGTGGTTTCATTCTCAAAACCTTGTTCCATAATTACTCCTGTAATTCCAGCTTACTCAGGAGACTGAGATCTGAGGATCATGGATTGATGCCAAAATGGGCAGACAAATCCAGGAGACTCTCGCTTCCAATTAATCTGCAAAAGCTAGAACTGGAGGCATGGTTCAAGAGGTAAGGCACCAGCTGGGAGCTAGTAGCCCTGAGTTCAAGTCTCAGTACAAGCACGTGTGCACACACATCTGGTATCTGAGGACATGACTGGGTAGCAGCAGCTGGCCTGTCTTGACATAGCCTGGATTCCATTCTCAGCACAAGGAAAACAAGAAAGTAAACAGAGAAAAGACACGTAAGAAGAGCTATTATTCTAGCCTTACATGGAAAACTTCCAGCTTATTTTTCTTGCTTTCTTTGCCTTGAAACAACTGGGCATTGGGTGCTGATATTTCTACCCAAAATAACGGTTAGCAGATGCTTTACCTTTATCAGGCCTGTCCTTTACAAAGATCGGAACCATCGCCCCTGGACCCCCACCACCCCCAACAAAGGCCCTAAGCACACCTGACAGAATCTCCTCATTAGTGCTTATGAACCCACTCACGTCCGTGCTAGACCGGGAAGAAGGAAGATGGGCTTGTGGGAACATCGTTTGGCATCAAACCAGGCCATCCCGAAATACATGGGGGAACCCTTTTCCTTGGGAGGCCCGCGTGCGGTTTCAGCGTGGGAACGCGGGTGGGGGGGGGATGCGGGGAGGAGGCGGCCGGCCCGGCCCGCAGCGCCCTCCGGATTCCCAACCATCCACACCAATGGCCTGCCTGGCACGCGCATGCGCGCGCGCGGACACACACACACACACACACACACACACACACACACACACACATACACACACATGCACGCGCGCGCGCACAGGTAGAGGTGGGTTCTAGAAAGAATGCTGAATGTGCCTCCTTGGTTTCCTGCCGCACCGCATCTCGCCCGTCTGCAGGGAAGGCCGACCGCCCCCCCCCCCGCCCCTGTCACACGCGCGCGCGCACACACACACCGGTGCGGGACGCTGCAGCGCCCGTGCGCGCCCCCGCCTTCCCGGGCTCCCCTCGGGCCCGGCGCCACCCCTCCCAAGGGCGGCGCGGGGGCTGGGGTGGGCAGGGGGCACGCGCTAGGTTGAGGTCTCCCCCTTTTCCGGCCCCCTTTCCCCTGCTACCCGACGCCCCTTGCACGCACACGCACACACACACACACACACCGGCCCCAACACTGCGCCCCCTCCGTGGCGCTTCCAGGCTGTGGGGATGGGGAAGGGAGGGGAGAGAAGGGGAGTGATCGGAGGGGAGGGTTGGGGAGGGAGGGCTGGGGAACGGGTAGGGGGGTGATCGGAGGGGAGGGATGGGGAGGGAGTGGTAGGACCCGAGAGATGGAGAGGGGAGGGCAGGGGAAACCCGGTAGGGGGTGATCGGACCGGAGGGACGGGGAGGGAAGGGTGGGCAGGGATCGGACGGGAGGATAGAGAGGGGAGGGCAGGGAGGGAGGGCAGGGGCGGGGGGCGCAGGATGGCGAGGGGTGGCGGCGCCCTTACCAGGCTCGTGGACCCCGGGGTGGTCGGACAGCTCGAGGACCAGGAGCTCGCGGCCCTCGAAGCTGCGCCCCACCGTGTAGATGCGGCTGACGGCGGTGCACTGCAGCCACACGGCCACGAGCGCCTCGCGCAGCTCGGGGTAGCGGTGGTACTCGAACGAGAGGCCGTCCTCCTTCTGCAGCCGGCGGCGCCGCCGCGCGCCCGCCGCCGCCGCCGCCCCGGGCTCCTGGGCCGCGGCCCCGACCAGCCACCCGCAGGCCGCCAGGGCCGCGCACAGCGCCAGCAGCGCCCGGCCTCCGCGCGCGCCCATCGCCGCGTCCGGGCCTCCCCGCGACCGCCGGGCCTCTTTTTGTCCTTCCCCGGGGCTCCGGGCTGCGCAGCGGCCTCCGCTCGCCTCGGCGTCCCCGGCGGAATGGATGTCAGCGGCGCGCGGGGGCCGCGCTCAGGACCCAGCCGGGGCGCAGCGGCTGTGCGCGCGGCTCCACGCGCCGCCCCGCCCGGGCAGCGGCCGCACCAACCACGGCGCGAGGGGGGCGGGCGGCGGGGCGGGCGCGCGGGGGAGAGAGGGGGCGCGGGCGGCGGCGGGCTCCGATCCCGGGCGGCGATGCAGGTGACACGGACAGCTCGGGTCCCGGGGCTCCGGAACCAGGCTATCGGGCACAGGAACCCTGACCCGTGACACCGCGGGCGCACAAAAATAACCCGCTGGATGAGTAAATCCTTGGCTGGTGGAGCCTTTTAAAGTAACATCTGATCCGAGGCCACCGGGGATTGCATCTGGAGGCGACCAAGAAGTGGAGAATGTTCTAGAAATGGGAAAACAAGCCAGCAGAAAGGAAATTTTGCAGCGATGCTCTCTCTCTCTCTCTCTCTCTCTCTCACACACACACACACACACACACACACACACACACACACACATCCCTAGCCCAAACACACACCCGAGGCTTGGGGTTCCTTTGCATTAAGGTCTGGCTAGAAATCAGAAGCTTGTGAGCTTTGATTTAGAGATGGAACACAAATGCTGTCTTATTGTATTTATACCATTACTGGACCTGGGGCAAGGGGGGGAGGGGGGAGGGGGGAGTGACATAAGACTGGCAGTGTCGACAGGAACCTTCTTCACCTGGGAGAATTACACAGCTCCTCTGGCGCGTTGCACCAAGGATTTATTTATTATGTTAAGATTAAATCTTACAGAGTCCTCTCACATTCCTCTCACAGTGCTATTGTAAATACATAAAAAGTATTTACAACTTTCAATGTTCAGCCTTAGGCAGGATATAGATATAGATAAAACTTGGAGTAACATCTGGAGCAGCTGTTACGCTAGAAAGGTGAAGAGCAGCACGTGCGTAAGTAAATAGTAACCCACTGGGTATTGCAACCAAGAAGAAAAATTGGGCAGCACCTTGGTAATTTTTCATGTTCTTTAGACATTTTTTTTCCTTAAGCTTTCTCCTTTCCCACCTGTCTCATAGTGCACTTTCATTGAATAAAAATGCTTATGTAAATGATGTTATTGAATCAAAAAATAGGAACATGAAACCAAGTGTGGTGGAACATGACTGTAATCCCAGCACTCAGGAGGTTTGCAGGGAAGGCTACCCAAGTTCAAGGTCAGTTTAGACTGGGGAATGGACCCCATCTCAAGAAAGTAATAAGTAAATCAGGACGTGGTTGGTAAGTACTACTGAAGGGCCGAGCTTCAAGTCTGTCTACATTCCTCAGATCAGCCTAAAGCTTCTGCTTTGTACCCAGCTGCGCTTTGCTCCTTGTTCATGCAGGAAGAACCAACTCTAGCTCATATTTTTTCTTCTCTGACCTGCCTCTGATCTGTTTGGTCTGCAAGTTTGAAACCAGAGTTATAATTACACTTCTAAAATCATACCCCCTTGTGCAAGCTTGGAAACCAAAGGGAAGAAAATAGAGTAGCTAAAACCAATGACTTCAAAAGTGCAAGTTTAAGATTTGCATGCTGGCCATTTGAAGCAACCACACTCATTTGTGGCTGGGTGGGGTGCGCTGAGGAGTAACTACACACACACACACACACACACACACACACACACACACACACACACACACACACACACACACACACACACACACACCCCATACTTCCACTAAAATTCTCTGTTGGGCCTGAGCTGTGTGTCTCCTTAAACCAGGGCTTTAATTTTTCTTATCTTTTTTCTTCAAAATATCAATTTTATGGATTGCAGGGTTTACTTCATTTCTGTTTTTTTTAACCACCATTTTTAATAGGTAAGATTAAAACCCAAGTTTTAATTTAAAAAATTAATGAACCAGGAGTGAGTGGCTAGTGTCTGTTATCCTAGCTACTCAGGAGGCTGAGATCTGAGGACAGCAGTTTGAAACCAGCCCAGACAGGAAAATCCGGGAGACTCTTATCTACAAGAAACTACCCCCAAAAGGCCAAAGTGGCACTGTTGCTCAAAGTTGCAGAGTGCTAGCCTTGAGCAAAAAAGCTCAGGGATAGCTCACAGGCCCTGAGTTCAAGCTCCACAACTGACCAAAGACAGAGAGAAAGAGGGAGGAGGGCATGTAAAAGGAACTCGATCTTAAATGTTTGTTTCCCTAACCTATAAAATACAAATTCTAGATTAAATTATTCATCCTCTAATTTATTCTCTTAATTCTCTCTCTGTTGCACTTGGAAGGAACAGAATCCTTTGGGAAATTTATAAAATGTGTAGGCTTTTCACACGTCAACAATTCATCAGATCTAAAGTGAGTTTCTGGTATTAACAAGATTCTAGGGGTTAACAAGAAAATTGGCCATTTGTGATTTTTTTAATATTTGGTTCTCAAAGATACTTGTGAGAAGTAATGACCCATCTCTTTCAAATCTAAAATGCTAGGATGCTGGAAATTTTCCTTTTTTTGGAATAAATTCCTACACGTGCTGGGTGGCAGTGCTTGCTCATACACACAGGGCCTCGGATCAAAGGAACTTGACTCAAACTTAGTCTTCCCATTGCTGGGCTATTTTAGGTGTAGACCAAACTGTCCCCACTTTACTAGAGCATGTATTACTTGCTTGTGGCTTCACAGACAATTATGCAGTTATCCATTTTGATTGCTGGATAAAGATCTTGTAGTCTGCTGTGTTTGTGTATCCGTGGTTAAACCCAGTACACAGGCCCCACTTTAAACTAAACTACGTGCACATGAAAGAAATTGAAGAGATGGTTTCTTCTTTTTAACATCACTTCTGGACCTTTCTAAAGACATATGTAAGTTCCCACAAACTCTGTCAGATTTACCTCCATAATCATCAATCCAGAAACTAACTCTACCCCCAAACACAGCGAACACATCGACCCATATCCAACAATTGCATGAATGTTGGTAGATAGCTAACAGTTCTCTGGTGATTTAAAAAAAAAAAAAAAGGAGAGGGGCCTTCATTCAGAGAGCTTGCTGGTTTACAGTGTGAACAATCCCAAGGATGATTTCAAATTACCATCACTGAACACAGAGATACACAATAGCATGCCATGCAGTGATGCAGGGTGATGGCATAAATATTTTTCTCCTCCCTTTAAAAAGATGGGGCTTACTTTCCTGCCCTCTAACTGTAGGTAAGACATAGTGCCTCACTCTGGAGAAATGATGGAGACTGGAGTCAAGCTCAGGCTTAAAGTGATCATTCCACATATGCAAAATCCTAGGTTTGATTTTTAGCCATCACTATAAGGAAGAGACATAGAGACACAAGGTTATATGCTATAGAAATCTCCTACGGTTATATGTTATAGAAAGACTATAGCTTCCTTCTTCCTGGTTCTTTCGTCCTTTCTCTACCTTTCTCTCACTTTTCAGAGGGATGTGTGTGTGTGTGTGTGTGTGTGTGTGTGTGTGTGTGTATGAGTGCATGCTAGTACTTGGGCTTGAACTCGGTGCCTAGAGCTTTTTCTACTCAAGGCTCCACCATTTGAGCCACACCTCCACTTCCAACTTTTTCCAGGTTAATAGAAGTCTCACAGACTTTTCTGCCTAGGCTGGTTTCCAACCATGATTTCCAGATCTCAGGCTCCTGAGTAGCTCAGACTGCAGGAGTGAACGACCAGCACCCTCACGACAGCTGACATCCCTGATACTGGACATATATCAGATGAATTGGAATTCCTAGATCAAAATGACATCTACACTCACACATTTACTGCAGCACTATTTGAAATCACCAAGATTGGAATTAACCCCCACTGTGCGTTATAAGATTAATGAATATTGGGCTGGGAAGGTGGCTCAGTGGTAGAGCGCTTGCCTTGCATGCCTGATGCCCTGGGTTCGATTCCCCAGCACCACATAAGCAAAAAGAAAAAAGCTGGAAGTGGCGTGGCTCAAGTGGTAGAGCGCTAGCCTTGAGCTGAAGAGCTGAGGGACAGCTCCCAAGCCCAGAGTGCAGGTCTCAGGAACAGACCCCAAAAACAAAACAAAACAAAACAAAAGATTAATGAATAAAGAAAATGTAGTATCCATACATGATGGAATGTAATTCATCCATTAAAAAATAGTGGATGGGGCTGGTAATGTGGCTTAGTGGTGGAGTGCTTGCCTAGCATGCATGAAGCCCTGGGTTCGATTCCTCAGTACCACATAGCCAGAAAAAGCTGGAAGTGGCGCTGTGGCTCAAGTGGTAGAGTGCTAGCCTTGAGCAAAAGTTCAAGGGCAGTGCCCAGGCCCTGAATTCAAGCCCCAGGACTGGCTAAATAAATAAATAAATAAATTCTGTCATGTGCAAAAGCATGAAATTAGAAGTTGGAAGACAATTTTTTTTTGTTGCTTTTGTTTTGATTTTTGGTGCCTCCTTTAGTATCTGGTATGTTCTATCCTCTCTCTCTCTCTCTCTCTCTCTCTCTCTCTCTCTCTCTCTCTCTCTCTCTCTCTCCCCCTGACCTTAGCATGAGTTGTTTGCTTTGCTGGGATGACTCTGTCACATTCATTTCTCAGTACGCTTTGTCATTCTCATCTCACATACACATTACCTCCTCAGGGAAGCTTCCCAGACAGCCCCCACTACGTAAGAAATACCCTGCTGCTATGTGTTCCCAAAGCAACTTATGCCTCTCTCCTCTTTAATAAATACTTTCAATAAGTACTAACTTAAGAAGCCACACTCTTACACCACACATTGTGTCAAGGCAGAAATATCATCTCTCACGCCCCCTAGTGTAGCTACATAGAATTTGATACAAAAATGAAAAGTATTCATTGACTAAATGAATATTTAACTATTGAAATTTGTGAAGAGATCAAGCTATTCCCTCAATTGAAATCTGTTTCTCTGCCATTTAAATTACTCCAGCAATCCCCAGGGGCTGGGTAGATAGCTCTGTGGTAGCTAAACTGAATTCAAAAGGTGGTGGTGGGGAGGAAGGAAGGGAGGAAGGAAGGAAGGAAGGAAGGAAGGAAGGAAGGAAGGAAGGAAGGAAGGAAGGAAGGAAGGAAGGAAGGAAGGAAGGAAGGAAGGAAAGAAGGGAGGGAGGGAGCAAAGGAGGGAAGGAGGGAAGGATGGAAGGAAGGAAGGAGGGAAGGAAGGAAAGGAAGGGAGGGAGGGAGGGAGGAAGGAAAAGGGGGAGAGGGGAGGAAGGGAGGGAAAGGGAGGGGAGGAAGGACAACTCTATCTCAGCAAAGGCCAAGAAATGTGCTGTGACATCCCTCATGTGCTCCTTATTTCTGGAAAAGAACCTCCTTCTCCTCACAGCTCTTGGCCAGAATCGGGTGGTAACCACTGCCAAGTTCTCAGTCTTGGACTGTTCAGGCTGTAACAATTAAAGCCGCCAAAGCAGCAGGCGTGGCGCCACACTGCTGGGGATATATCTTAATAGTGGTTCTCACGACACAGTTGCCATCCTTTTGCTTGTCTTCACTGCTGAGTGAGCGCTTGCAAGAACGCTTACTCAACGTTCCTGGTCTCACAGCCTTTCCTATCTGGGCTGCCTTGGAGTATCAGTCCTCAAATCTCAGCCTCCTGCGTAGCTAGGATTACAGGTGTGAGCCACCAGTGTCCAATTTCAATTTCTTTTTAAAATATGAAATGACTTCATTTTAGCAGGGCTTGGTCCTGTAATCCCAGCATATCTATAATCCTTGAAGGATTATATAGCGAGATCAGTCTGAAAAATAAAGGCAAAAAAGTCCCCTGGATAAAGTAACAATCACCTAGACCACTTAATTCCAGTTATCTTACTCTCTCAAACCACTATAGAAAAAATAACTTTCATTTTAGATGTGTTATAAGAGATGCTAGACAGACAGAAAGGGGTTAAAGATATGTTTACAAACATGTTTTTAAAAGTAAGATATGATTCATTCAGACTAAAATTGGGAAGATGAATAAAAATTGTGAACATAATTTTGTTTTTTGTCAGTCATGGGGCTGAACTCGGCCTGGGCACTGTCCCTCAGCTCTTCAGCTCAAGGCTAGCGCTCTACCACTTGAACCACAGCACCACTTCTGGTTTTCTGACTAGTTTATATGGACTTTTCCTGGCCAGGTTGGCTTTGAATTGTGATCCTCAGATCTCAGCCTCCTGAGTAGCTAGGATTACAGGTGTGAGCCACCTACGCCTGGCTTGAACAGAATTTTAATGTAAATTTTCCAGTTGAGCCGAAAATAAAATGGACCAAGTATTTATCTCTAAGCAAAACTACTAAATTATCTGCTATGAACTAACAGATAGCTTAAATATGCAATTGTACCCATCACATTTTATATGAAAGGTTTTCAAAAGCTATATGTATAAAAACTATGTCCACAGTGAAATACTATCACACAACAAAAAGGCTCTGCGGGGCTTATTTTCTTGGACCAACATTTTGAAGTAATTAAAAAAATTAAGCCTCAGCTGCTTTCCTTACTTTTTGCCACTCTGTTTCTGAGTTGGGTACTCTGCTAAGATTTTTTTTTTTTTAAGTTAACTGTGTTTAATTCTTAAAACCTTTTTTTTTTTTTTGGTTGGTCGTGGGGCTTGAACTTTGGGCCTGAGCGCTGTCCCTCAGCTCTTCAGCTCAAGGTGAGTGCTCTACCACCTGAGCCAAAGTGGAGGTAAGTTGCAGGGACTTTCCTGCCTGGGCTGGCTTTGAACTGTAATCCTCAGATCTTAGCCTAAGTAGCTAGGATTATAGGCGTGAGTCACTGGCACCCAGCTAATTCTGAAAATCTTTTGAGATAAGCATTATTTCCACTTGACTGAAACAGATTCAGTTGGAGAAACTAAGGCAATTCACACGGTAATTCACAATAAATGTAGTTCCCGCATCCTTTGGGAACCATAGCTCCAGAGAAAATATTGTCACCCGTGGACAAACAGCTGCTAGGTGCTGTTTCTCCTCAGTGCTTTCAGTATGTCTTTTTCTACATTCGGAATATAGACTACTACAGTTATTTAGCATATTCAGTGTCTTCTAATATATTCATAAGGTGTGCCCACATTGCTGCAATCTAGTTTTATTTATCAATTTTGTGTCTGTGTGCCAGTACTGGGGCTTGAACTCAGGGACTGGGATACAGTCCTTTAACTTTTTCACTCCAGGCTGCCTCTACTTTTGGTTCCCCATTTCCTCATCTATGCAATAAGGACCTCAACCCTTAAGGAGTTTGTGAGGGATATGATGTTCATGTATGTGGCATAAAGAAAAGTTAGCTGTGAATGCTCAACCTCTCTAGCCATAAAAGAAATGCAAATCAAAACATTGGGGAACCCTACTGCATTGTTGCTGGGAGTGTAAACTTGTTCAACCACTTTGGAAAGTAGAATGGAGGTTCCTCAAAAGACTTCACATAGAGCTTCCCTGACCCAGCAATCCCTCTTTGGGGCATTTACCCAAATGATCACAAGCAAGACCCTACTAAAGCTACCAGGACCAACCCAGCTATCAACCCAGATGCCCCTCAGAAGATGAATGGATCAAGAAAATGTGGTATATATACACAATGGAATTCTGTGCCTCCATCAGAAAGAATGACATTGCCCCATTTGTTAGGAAATGTAAAGACATGGAAAAAAATTCTATGAAGTGAAGTAAGCCAGGCCCAAAGAAACATAGGCTCCATGGTTTCCCTTATTTGTAATAACTAATGTATGTCTGAGACAAGCAGAAAAGGTCAGATATGTTGATGCTAGGTGAAATGAACCTCAAGATAAGTATTCAAATGTTTTTTACTTTCATGAGTTTCTAACGTATTTATAAGATGATTTCTTTGTTGCTTTGTATGTCCTTCCCTCCTCCCCCTCCATATAACCCATGCTTTCACTGTATTTGATGTTGGTATAATTCGTGGAGAAGGGAAAAAACAAATCGTTTAAATAGGGATACAGGTGGACCCATTGCAACAATGAGATGTACAAGTCATTATGTCAAAAAAACGAACTTTACAACTTTGGCAGGGCGGGATATGGGAAGGGATAGGAAGGGGAAACAAAGGAGGAGGCTACAATGCTTGATAAGAAATGTACTCACTATCTTGCCCATGTAATTGTAACTCCTCTGTACGGTATTTTCAGAAAGAAAGAAGAAAGGAGGGAGGGAGGGAGGGAGGGAAAAGTTAGCAGTGACTCAAAACTCCCTGCATTTCTTCATGGTGCTCACCTGGGCCTGTCATTCTTGTCTTTCTTCCCAAGGTCTTCCTCTTCTTTCAGATGAGAGAAATCACTTCCGCTCTCCAGCATATACCACTTCAGATTGCTACCTCTCCAACAAAGATCCAATGGGCAGCTGAACTGCCACTCCCACCCTAAGATGCTATTACAAACATTGACTTTCGCCAGGTTCACTGGCTCACAACTGTAATCATTCTTCTATCTGGAAAACATTCAAAGACGTATCTTCTATCTTCACTGGCTCAATGAAATGTCCCAAAACATAACCCTGATGGCTGGGTGTGATGGTGAGGCCTGAAATCCCCTTTCTCAAGAGGCGGCTGGGAATCTACAGTGGGAAGACAGTCTGGGCTCCAAGGTTATGATCTGGTCTCAAACAAAACTAAAAGCAAACTCTGATAACCACACAATGAGACCACCATCAGAGTAACAAAGGAAGCATCAAAATCAGAATCATTCCTTTTATAGAATAATTTAATGACCTGCATTTTTCCTTATAAGAATAAAACATGACAAGCTTACGTTTCAAAACTGGAAATCAGATAGACAAAAATCACATTTATTTCAAGAGCTCAAAGTGCAAATACAGGACACCAGTTCACAAATGTTCAAGTTCTAGCTCTAAGTTTTACTGAAAACCTGATATACAAAAATGAAAGGGTAAATAGCAGAAAGCGCCTTAATTACAAAAAAAAAAAAAAAAAAATCAAAAGTCTGAAAAACTTTTAGACTAAAATACTCCATTTTTATTAAGTCAGAAATCTTGAATTTGTAGATGCCAGTGGTGGACCTGAAAATGACTCTCCAGAGAGGTCATCCCAACTTTCATTGGGTCAGCTCCAGACACGAGTGGAAGGTTTTGGCATTGATGATTCCTGACCTCATAGCTCCAATCACCCACTGAATTGGCTGATGGGGTTTAATTCATGATATTTTTGTTTTAGGCAAATTGTAAAAATCTTTAAGGCCAAATAAAAGGCCAATGTAATTACTGCCAGTTTTCCAAAATGACCAGTGCATACATATCTAGAAGATTTAAGGACTAATGCCAATCTCAGGCCTCTGGCAGTACTGGGGAAAAGACAGATAAATACTTTTTCTGTTGCTTCAAACCTTTTGTAAGGTTAGAAGCACGGCCTTCAAGACTCCCTCACGAAAACCGTACTTAAATGGACTCCTACACATACAGACCTCGTAGAAGTAGGAAAGGTCCCAGGAAGACAATTGAAGGTGGTTAATGTTCCCTATCACTTAGCAGCCAAGACACATGGTGATTTCTGCTCTCCAGAAGCAATGTTAGCTACTAGCTTCAATTCAGGGGAATGTGTGTCTTTGGAAAGGCCTGAGAAAAGAGTTATTCCATCTTCTTCCTAGACTTCATCTTTTCATTATAGGCGTTATACTGAGCGTCAGTTCCGAAGATGGAATCCCACCAGGTAAACGTGGATGCGTAATTTCCGATGAAGTTCATATGGTGGAAATCGTGGTGCCGGGAGCCCGTGTAGAACGGGATGAGGTGGAGTGGGTTGAGAGGAATATCATAGCCACTGCAAGATTGTCAAAGTGATGAAGATTACTGAACTGTGGAACAGATCAATGCATCTCAGCTAATTGACATTTTAATTCACAGTCATGTGCTCACTAACTAGTTCAAGTAATGTTCCACCATGCCTGCCTAACTTCACTTATTTCTGACATGGTTATGAAAGGCCTTATGGAAAAAGGTGAATGTTCCACAAACCACTCTAAGAAAATTGTGCTTAGAAACCTAAAACAATCTATGCAAATGGAACATCAGGAAATGAAAGAGAGGGGGCTAAAGTAATAAATCTTGAGATCACTTTTGTGTGGCTGGGAAGTGGCTCAGTGGTAGAGTGCTTGCGCCTTGCATGTATGAGGCCCTGGGTTCAATTCCTCAGCACTACATAAACAGAAAAAGCTGGAAATGGTGCTGTGGCTCACTCAAGTGGTAGAGTACTAGCCTTGAGCTGAAGCGCTGAAGGGCAGTGCCCAGGCCCAGAGTTCAGGTCCCATAACCAGCAAAAAAAAAAAAAAAAAAAAAAGAATCACTTTTGTTTTAGAGGAGCTATTCTACCACAATCTAGAATAACACAACTTACATGTTTCAGGAAAAGGTATGTAAAATTAGCATCAAGTCTGAAAAAAAATTTCTGCTTAAGAATCATTGAGAAGTTATCGTACCAAACCCATTAAAATACCATTGTGCCTTACATAGCTGGGAAAAACACATGATTTAAAAGAATCCCACTGCCGGGCACCAGTGGCTCACGCCTATAATCCTAGCTACTCAGTAGGCTGAGATCTGAGGATCATGGTTCAAAGCCAGCCCGGGCAGGAAAGTCTGTGAGACTCTTATCTCCAATAAACCACTAGAAAACCAGAAGTGGTGCTGTGGCTCCAGCGGTAAAGCGCTCGCCTTGAGCTGAAGAGCGCAGGGACAGCGCCCAAGCCCAGAGTTCAAGCCCCACGACCAACAAAATAAATAAATAAATAAAAGAATCCCACTGAAGAGTACTCCTTTGAGATCTAAATTTGGAGTATAACACTTAGAACTTGAAATTTTTGCATTCCTGAGTATACTTCAGTTCAAGCCAAATTGCAGTAAAAACAATTTTGTAACAATGAAAAATTAAGAGTATTGAGTCATTCAATATAATATAAACAATTTACAAGTTGTCTTCCAATCAACAGAAGGATTGCCTATGGTAAGTGCTTTTATTCGTGCTAGACTATACAAACTAGAAATAGTATTATTCTGTGAGAGCTGAAGGCTTCAATGTATTTTCAATCAAGAGTTAGGTTCAGCCAGGCACTGGTAACTCATGACTGCAGAGTACAAGCCTTGAACTCAAAAGCTCAGGGACAGCACCCAGATCTCAAGCCCCAGACCAGAACAACAATAACAACAAAAAAAAAAACCAAACTGGAAGTGGCACTGTGGCTTAAAGTGGTAGAGCACTAGCCTTGAGCAAAAAGACAGGGACAGCACTCAGGCCGAGTTCAAGCCCCATGACCGACAAAAAAAAAAAAAAATCCATTATTTGACTTTTTCTGTAATGATTATCTCCTATTCTCTTAAAAGTAGCTATGTGAAAAAGGTTAACTTTTCCTAGTAGTCTACTTAGAAATACAAATAATCTTATAACTATGAAAATAAAGATATTCAATGATACCTCCCACCCAAACAGAAATTAAAACTCACCTGTGCACATCAATGGTTTCTATCAAGCGAACGGTTACCCATGCCCACAGGAGAATCACATGATCGCACAGCAGCACAATCCCAATGAAGAAGCCAGTTCCCAGAATCAGCGTTTCCAGAGGGTGTGCGTACTCAGCTTCCATGCCAAAGGGAGCCTAAAGCAGAGCAAAGCAGTCCTCAGCACACTGCTGGGGTTATGGTCACCTTGCTGGGTTACCCTCACGCCCAACTGTGTGCCATGACATGTTTCCATGTTGCAGCCAAGGTATTTTCTAGATGCGCTTGTATTTACTCCATAGACTTTGAGTAAGGGAGACTCCACACATTTACTTATCCTCACACATTTACTTATCCTATTTTACAGCTTTACAAAATTATTGCATTGGCAATGTTATCTAGTCATATGTATATAGTAGTTTTCAATAAATGTATCTCTTTAACAAAAAAAAAAAGTCTAGGGATATAAAGGACATCTTTAGTGTTTCAGAAGGTGGTAAGTAATTGACATGAATGTTCATTTTTTTTATTTATGTTTGTGGTTTGTATGTCAAGAGATCCTTGATTGTTACATGTTCAATAAGTTGTGCCTCTTTATACATGGTTGTTTCCTGAGACTATATTTATCCACTGTCATCTACTGTCTGAAAATTTAAATGGAAATTCCAGAAACAATCCATATGGTTCAAATTGCGTGTCATTCTGGGTAATGTAATAAAATATGATCTGACCTCCCAGGGAGTGAACATGGCCTGCACAATGTATCCACACCTTATACACTAACCAGGCCATTAGTTATTTAGCAGATATCACAGTGATTACTGGGGCGCTCAGGAGCTATCCCCTGGCATACGAACAGAATTGAGCTGGGTGTTGGTGGCTCATGCCTGTAGTCCTGGCTTCTCAGGAGGCTTGAGATTTGAGGATCACAGTTCAAAGTCAGGCTAGGCTCTTTTGTTGTTGTTGTTTCCTTTGGGTCCGGTCGTGGGGCCTGAACTCTGGGCCTGGGCACTGTCCCTCAGCTCTTCAGCTCAAGGCTAGCGCTCTACCACTTGAGCCACAGTGCCATTTCCAAGTCTATGAGACTCTTATCTCCAATTAGCCACCAGAAAACTAGCTGTGGCATTGCAGCTGAAAGTGATAGAGTGCTCCCCTTAAGCTGAAGAGCTGAGGGGCAGTGCCCAGGCCCAGGCCCAGAGTTCATGGCCCAGGACTGACAAAAAAAAAAAAAAAGTGGTAAGAGCACTGGTGTTGAACAAAAGAGCTGAGGGACAGTGAGTAGGACCTGAGTTCAAGCCACACAGCTGACCAACCAAAATAAAAAAGAAGGGAATCAAGAGCAGAACATACTGGCACAGCCCGTTTTACAACATCAAAGCAGTTCTGATTTCCAAAACAACTAAAATTGTTTCTTAAAAGAAGTCTGTTTGTATGAAGAGTTTGCTTTGGTGATAAAACTATGCTAAAAATCATTTTAGGGTCTCATTTCAGTGACTCTAACACTGAGACCTAGAGCCACCACCAATCTGCCAATAGAGCACTCTGGCCAAAGGATGAGTGAGTGTGAATTATTCCCTGTGATATTTTTCTCTGTGGTGTCAACTTATCTTCAAATTTAGATAATGGGAGTGGTACCAGTGGCTCACATCTGTAACCCTAGCTACTCAGGAGGCTGAGATCTGAGGATCACAATTCGAAGCCAGCCCGGGGAAGAAAAGTCTATGTGAGACTCTTATCTCCAATTAACCACTCAAAAACTGGATGCTGTGTGGCTGAAGTGGTAGAGCACTAGCCTTGAACACAAAGAGGTTCAGGGATAGTGCCCAGGCCCTGAGTTCAAGCCCCAAAATCCCATTTCAGTAGTGGAAGTCTGAAATACAATCCTCACTCACATACCTGAAATTCATGATGAACCTTATGAATGTATTTGTATATCTTTTTGTGATGTAGGAGCCTGTGTAGGAAGTAATGCCAAGTATCTTCAATGACTGCACAGCCAAAGCACCTTGCCAAGATCATATACCTATAAGAGAAGGCAGCAAGCATTCATTAAGCAATCTAGACTCTGCACAGCAATGCTGGAGATGCTACAGAATCAATTACCCACGTATCAGCTTGACCTGATACATTTATCAACAAAAATTCTCAAAATACAGATATGGCCATAGGACAGAACCTGACATGAGGGGATACAGACCATTATTTGTTTTCCCAAAACCCATACACATAAACTCATAGTTAAGTGGGGGAAAAAAACTCTTCCAAGACAATAATTATAGAGAACAGACTAGGTGCCCCTCAAATCCAGAGCTTTATACAAAGCTATACAGCCCTTGCATATAGCCCAACACATCTTATGCAACGTTCTGCGTGTCTATGTGTGTGCCAGCATGGGGGTTGAACTCAGGCCCTTTAGTTCATACTGAGCTTTGTAGTTTTTTCCACTCACAGCTATGGAGATAAAGAGTCGCTTGGATTTATCTGTTCAGGCTGACTTTGAATTGTGATACTCACCTCTCAGCACAAGCCACCATCACCTAGCAAGATACAAGATTTTTTTTTTTTTTTTAAAAATAACTTCAATCTGTAGCTGGTTGAATATGGGTATAGAATTCAAGGATACGGAAGGACAACTGCATCTGTACATTGGATATCTATATTCAGTTTTGCAAGGATATAATTTTATCAACTAACTATTGTCTTATATTTTTTATTCATTTTCACCTTAAATGTCATGCTTTTTTTTCTTACAACAAGCACATATATCTATAGGCAATCATAGAAAGGTTGTTACGGAAATTTCTGAAGACACACTTTAGTAAAACAGTGCGCTGAAATCCGGAAAATAACGGGGACATTTTAAGTTCTCACGGTGGCTTCCAAACTTTGCAATAAACACGAACCAAATGCAGAAGATACACATTAAAAATAACTAAAATTGCCAGGCACAGGGAGGGGAGGGGAGGGAGAGGGGGGTAAGGGGTACTCATGTCTGTCTTCCTACTCAGAAGGCTGAGCTCTGAGGATCACAGTTTGAAGCCAGCCTGGACAGGAAAGCCTATACAACTCTTACAAAAGGCAGAAGTGGAACCATGGTTCAAGTGGTAGAGCTCCAGACTTGAAAAAAAAAAAAAAAAAAACAAAAACCTCAGGGAGTGCCCAGAACCTTTGTTCAAGCCCCAGGATTGGCACAAAACAAATAAACAAACAAAATCATGACTGATTATAAAAGTCAAGTCAAATTGTTCTCAACATACCATCTTGGCATTTCTTGCCAACCATAAGGAATGTTGAAATATTCTGTAAAATAATAGGTTCCACAAATCAGGGGCAGCTGGATACAGAAGTGGTTAAAGACAAGTACTTTAAAGCATTTCCATTGGCCTTTGAATGTTTCTGGTTTATCCTACAAAGAAAAATAATATTCAACATTAGTCTGTTATCCTCTACAGTTTGGCTTGACAACTGTAAGAGAACACTGACTTTTTCTCCAGTATGTCTAACAGACCTTAATTCTGTGTTATGCTGATTTGATGTTATGGTCAGGCTAAGGTTTAGACTTACAGCATCTTCCGTTCTAAATTCTTGACAGCACCTTTTCGGACAGGGGAAGAGACAGCTGGCTCACCAACCCAGATAGGACTCAAAAACAACCAAAGCTTTTCAGAATAGGTTTCTGGTCTCTGCTGCCTAACGATCACTCGCTGTCCACAAGCTTCAGAGTGATTATGTGTCTCTAAGACTACAGGTGAGGGTCCCTGTGGTGTGGTTACACACCAGCTAAGCTTCACTACCCAGACCCATCAATTCTTCCAGCAGTTGGTGGCACCATTACAAGAAATCAGTATATATTGTTCACGTTCACTGGCAGAATTATGAAGCTTCTGAGCTGGAGGAACTTCAAAGACAAATAGGGCCTTGTGCTTTTGCCCTAATCAGCCTGACCTACATAGCAAGACACTTGAGTCAAAAAAACAAATCCATGGGCTGGGAATGTGGCTCAGTGGTAGAGTGCTTGCCTCACATGCATGAAGCCCTGGGTTCAATTCCTCAGCACCACATAAGCAGAAAAAGCTCGAAGTGGCGCTGTGGCTCAAGTGGTAGAGTGCTAAGAAGCTCAGGGATATTGCCCAGACCCTGAGTTCAGGGACCCAGGACCAGCAAAAACAAAAAACAAATCTGTAATACTTGGAAGGTAGAGATTGGAAGTTAACAATGTCACAACATACTTCATCAGTCAACAGTTGACCATTCCAGCATCTTAAAGTAACCACCACATGTATGAGAGAGGTAAAACAGAATCCTCACTAGTCCTGGCCAAAGTCTTTGCGTATGAATCCTATTAGTATCCACTCAGGTTTGTTGGGACATTAACAAGGGGGAGAATGGCAAGATAATACCCACAAACCCCCACATTTTTCACTTCCAGCTAGTTTTTCTTTATGTATGTGAGGGTAGGGGTGTGTGTGTACAAGCTGAGGATGGACCCCAGGGTCTCACACATGTGCACACATTCTACCGTGAATTCAATTTAAATCCATAAACACATGTTAACAAACACATCCTCTTCAAGTTCAGAAAACAGTTCTCAAGACATTATCAATAATGGTCTGAGGCCATGTTGTCCAGCACAGCACAAACTAACACATAGCTACTACCCACGTTTATGAGATGGGCTAAGATCAGCACAAAATACACTGAATCCAAAGACTTCACCGTTTAGATACATTGGGTTCAATAAAACCACTTTTGAAAGAATTCCATTTCTTTCTTACTTGGGGAAAAATATTCTATTTTAAAATTTAAAATGATGTATGTGGCTTTGTTACATTTCTATTGATTGGATAATACTAATTTCAAGGGTCCCCAAACCAATCTACATTGCCTTTAACAATATTCAACAACATTACTTAGAATCAATTTCAAATCTATCAGACTCACCTTTTGAATTTTATATTTTTTCATAAAAGGTAAAAATTGAAATAAAAATCCAGGCAAAGAGAACAAAAAATAAAGGGCTTCATGAACTATCAGGGACCCCCACGTGGCAATCTGGAACTTGGTGTAGTTATCCAGCATGTAATTCCACGCATTTTTAAAGGGGGCTTGCAGAGGATTCCCGGGCAACAGTGAATCCACATACTCCACCGCCAAAGCCGCAGAGCCAAAGACTGCAACACTGGCATTCACCGCCATGCTTCAAGTCTCCAAGGGAGCCTTACGGTTCTGCAAGAGCAAGCAGACACACAAGCCAAGCCAGGTAACTCTAAGGAACAGTTCTTGAAAGAATTTTTTTATTGTAAAGGTGATGATCCACAGAGGGGTTACAGTTACATAAGTCAGGCATAGAGAACACTTCTTTACAAGCAGTCTCATCTTTTCCCTTTTTTTCTCCCAGATTTTTCCCTCCTGACCCTCCTCTCCCCCAAGTTATGTAGTTCATTTCCAACATAGCATGTCTGAGTATCAGTGCTGAGTATCATCCTCTGGGCCACCATTTCTGTGCTGCCCTTTCCCCTCCCAAAATCAGATAAACATATACAGGACAAAGGGTACAGGGGGAAAAAAACCAGTAACAGAAGGGAATAAACTAAAGAAAAAAGGAAAGAAGAAAAAAAATCACAAACAGTACAATTAAAAAAAAAAAAAAACATCTTGTTTCCATTTCTTGAAGTTCATTGAAGTTCTCGCATCCTTTTATATGATCATATGCACATAGCTATTAAGCCTTCGAATGGTCCTCTCCTAAGAATATCCTCCTTTGGTCTGACTATGTAAATGTTTAGAGTCCTGCTTAATTTATCACGTCAAGTGTAATTTTTTTTTTTTTGTCGGTGGTAGAGCTTGAACTCTGCCTGAGAGCTGTCCCTCAGCTCTTCAGCTCAAGGCTAGCACTCTACCATTTGAGCCATAGCACCACTAAGTGTAATTGTTTGTAAAGAACAGTTTTAAAATACATCCTCAGTTAGCTCTTAAGAATTATAAACTAGTGCCAATTTCTCAGTTGCTAAATACATGACTGACAGAAAAGTTTGTTGAATGTCGTCACCATCTTAACTAGTAGATACTGAAGTAAAACTGTAAAAAAAATATAGCCTAGGCCGCCCAATGACACCCCATCTCAAAAATCAAGTAAGCATTTAAGAGAGAAAAGGTCAAAAAGAAAGTAACTTCCTGAAAATGTTCACTGCTGTACCTTTTTTTTTTTTTTTCTTTTTTCCGGTCGTGGGGCCTGAACTCTGGGCCTGGGCTCTGTCCCTCAGCTCTTCAGCTCAAGGCTAGAGCTCTACCACTTGAGCCACAGCACACTTCCTGCTTTTTCTGTTTATATGGTGCTGAGGAATTGAACCCAGGGCTTCATGCATGCAAGGCAAGCATTCTACCACTGAACCACCTTCCCAGCCCCTGTACCTAATTTATGAATTAACAATGATCCATTTGAGTCAGACGCAGGTGGCTCACACTGTCTGACAGCACTCAAGGAGACAGTGTGCAGAGAAAAAAAAATCTGAACATTCCTTTCCAGAGAAAAACTGTTCTATCCCAGCACTAAGGAGGCTGAAGAAGGATTAGGAGTTTGAGGCCAGTCTGGGTTACACAGTGAGACCCTGTCTCAAAAGAAAAAAACAAAAAGAAAGTCTCTTAATTTCTAACCACTGTTGAGTCAAGATGGCAAAGCCTCATCTCACTAACCCTAACCCACCAACTTCTTGGTCATCAAGTGCCAATTCCTGCCAAATACTGGCAGCTCACACCTGTAATCCTAGCTACTCAGAAGGCTAATCTGAACATTGCCATTTGAAGCAAATTGAGGCAGGAAAGTTGATGAGACTCTTATCTCCAATAAACTACCAAAAAAAAAAAAAAAGCTGGAAGCTAGCTGGTAAAGCGCTAGTCTGGAGCACAAATGCTCAATGACAGTGCCCAGGTCCTGAGTTCAAGCTCCAGGACCAACAAAGAAAAGGGGTGACTCCTCCCCTACGTCCTCACCCACACTAATTGGCCTTCAAAGTTGCAAAACCTGACAACTGCTCCAATTTTCATTTTTCTTGAGATTATCACAGATTTGGCAATGTTGACTCACACCTATCAGTCACGTATCCTGGAGCAAATTATATAACCCAAGTGGCAGTTCTATAAATAGAAATTCCTCCATATAAAGTACAAGACATCACAGGTGGCTCACACCTGTAATCCTAGCAACTCACTAGGCGGAGATCTGAAAACTATGTTTCAAAGCCAGCCTTGGCAAGAAAGTCTGTGAGACTCACCTCCAATAAACTAGCAAAATGCCAAGTGTGGCAAATAAGCCAAGAGAAGGCCCCGAGTTCAAGCTCCAGGAATGGTTTAATTTATTTATTAAAAAGTAAAATCAAAATAAAGGAGTACTCCCTGAGCACTATTTCCCGAGCTTTTTTCTTAAGGCTAGCACTCTACCACTTGAACCACAGCTCCACTTCCAGCTTTTTTGGTCGTTAATTGGAAATAAAGGGTCTCACTGACTTTCTTGTCCGGGCTAGCTTCAAACTGCGATCCTCAGATCTCAGCTTTTTGAGTAGCTAGGATTAGAGGTGTGAGCCACCAGTGTGTGGCCTCTGAAGAGTATGCTATAGAGCTGTCTCCATCTTCGCCCATATATATATTTTTGAGGGGGGGTGGGGTGGGGCCGGTCGTGGGGCTTGAACTCTGGGCCTGGACGCTGTCCCTCAGCTCTTCAGCTCAAGGCAAGGACTCTACCACTTGAGCCACATCACCACTTGCCATTTTCTATGGTTTATTGGAGATAAGTGTCTCATGGACTTTCCTGCCCAGTATGGCTTTGAACCGTGATCCTCAGAGTAGCTAGGATTACAGGCATGAGCCACCAGTGCCTGGCTATAGTTCTTTTCTAGAACTGCAATCTGTTTTCCTTCCCATCACCCAGCTGCAGTTACTCTCATCGAAACTCAACAGATGTTTTTGCATCTGTCTTGGGTCCTGGGAATTAACTAAAAACCCTCCAACTTTTTATCTGTGCCTCCTGCTCTGAGCTATTCTCTGCTGTGGTCCCTTTGCAACCACCTTGTCTGCAGAATAAAAGAGAAGATTCAGTGATAACCATTTTGTGTGGATAGCAAACCATCCCTCAAGCAAGTAATGCCTTCCTGTCATGTTAAATCAAACAGCCCCAAGCGCGGGACCATCTTGTTCCTGTTCTGTTCCAGTAATAAAATCACTAACTTCTCAAAACTCAACCAAGCCACACAGCTCTGACCAGGGACTGTTTTAACCACAATACCTTTCCCACTCCCTGTCCTCAATTCTCCTTATTTAACCTAAGACCAAAGACAACGAAAGATGTACTAGTGCTGTCTTCCCATCATCATTTTGTAATTTTTTTTTTTGAGACTTCTCTTTATTTAGCATACAGGGGAACGTGGCTGGACCTAACTTGGAACTCCTGGATTTAGAGCCCGGGGTTTAAAGACCAAAACCACTAAGGATCACCTAAATGCCAAATCCAGCAAACATTACTCCTTCCTCTCTCTCTCCTTGTCTATTATCTTCCCTTCTCTTCCTTTCTTCCACTCTCTTTAGCTTAATACAAGGAAGGATTTCCACACATTATACATAACCAATATTCTTGAGAATCCATTTTACCTAAACCATCTCGAAGACTTGATACTTCTTTCCTTGATATTCCTTCTTGGTTCCTGGACATTATATGACCTCTGTCACTAGTTACTACTCTCTACTCCTCAAGTAGCTGTCCTTACCCCGACTTCCCCAAACAGAAAAGGTAGTGAGGAACACAGACATAACCAAACCACCATTCTATGATGGGACAAGAATTATAGAGGAAAGAATACCAGGACTCCAGGGCACAGGGGAGCAGAGAAATTGTTGAGAAACATGCTAACTACACAGGAGCTCTGAAACCTGGAGCCTGAGGGTACCGTAATCAGATTACAACAGTCACTGGGGAGTTACTGGAGAAGTTGTGACCCAGGCAGCACTAAATCAAAGACTAAACCAGGAAGACCTGCCAACTGAATCTGTTAAGTTTTCAAGGGACACTTTCCCTTACTCCCTTCTAATTATTGTACATGACCTATTTCCTGTTTTAAAGTAAGCGGACGGCCAGCTTGCTTCCACTCAGGTTCTCGCTGGGTGATGGTGGTGGCTCAGGCCTGTAATCCTAGCTACTCAGGAGGTTGAGATCTGAGGATCACAGTTCAAAACCCGCCCAGGCAGGAAAGTCCATGAGACTCTTACCTCCAATGAAAACATCACTGTGGCTCAAGTGGTAGAGAGCCAACTTTGGGGGTGGGGGGGAGGTCAGGGGCGGCACCCAGGCCCAGAGTTCAAGCTTCGGGCCTGGCTCCTCCGGCGCGCGCACACACACACACGCTTCCAGAGTGTTCAACACTGACCCTCTCCGCCCAGTACACACCAGGCCCAACTTCAACCCCACCCGGGACGTTCCAGCGAGCGCGTCCCCCAGGCCCGTCCCGAATACTCCCGCAGCCCACCCGCGTCGCCATGCCCGACACCGTCCCCGCTCCCCGGAGGAAAGTCTCCCGGCTCTCCCTCCGGGCGGAGACGCCCAGGGCTGCGGGACCGATGCGCCTGCCTCTAAGACCCACCTCCCCGGCAGGACCGGCCTGGTCCGCGGTAAAACAGTCAGTCCAGGGCCAAGGGTCCGACTCCCGTCCCGGTTCCGCGATGCCCCAGAGGCCCGGCCAGGCCTCCCTCACCCCGCGTCCCCCACCCGCCATCCTTCCGAGGCCCAGGCTTCCAGCAATCCCGCGCGGGCTAAGCAACTCCTATTCTTCCCTCAGGAACCTCGGGCTCCCGGCCCCGGCCCATCCCCGGCCCAGGCAGCAGTCACACGCCTCCTCCCCTCCCCCGCCCCGGCAGGGCCAACCCGAGTCCCACCACTGAGTGTGACGGCCGAGACTTCAAAGCAGTCTGCAACCTCCGCCGCCCGGCCCGCCCGCCGGCTTCCCCGCGCCCCAAGTCCACTCACCTGCACGGCCGCGAGGCCACCTCACCCACGGTCACCCACCACGAGCAGGTGCTGCCGCCTCAGACCCTACTTACCCCGGACCGGGGGTGGAGTCTAGAGGCCACGGCCGGTTCGTTTTTCCGTTATTGGCCAGCCTTGTCTCCAGCCCCGCCCTCTCGACTCGGTGATTGGTCAGCACCGTACCGGCAGCGTGTGACTCAGGTTAACTAATCCCTGGCGGTGCCAGCGATTGGTTCCGCGGATGGAGTGAGGATAGTGAGACCCTGGAATCCGACCAATGGTCGGCGCTGTCGCACATCTGGAGGAGGGGACAGCACGAGCGCGCGTGACGGCGCGAGGGGGCTGGACGGACACCGCCTCGGGCATCACCCCGCGTCGCCTAGGCAACCGCGGTCCTCACCCCACGGAGGCCCGGACCCACCGGGTCTTTGATGAACCCTCCTAATGGAAGATGGATTTCAGAGGCCCGGCGAATTCTGGCGGGAGAGAACCGCGAGCGCGCAGGCCCGGCCCCGAGGCGGGACGCGCGTGCTCGGTGGCCCCAGGCCCGCTCCGCCCCCTCTCGGGGCGTGCACGGGTGTGCTCCTCCCGCGGATGAGAGCATCGCGGGTGGATCGAAGCCTTTGATACCATCTCTTAAGAGATGTTTTTAATTGCATTGTTAGGCAGATGAAGCCGGCAGCCGAGGAAACGAGCACCGCGGGTGTTCAGTCCCCGACTGCGGGCCGCCCAGGCCAAGCCCGCACTGGATGTGGGGGTGCACCACCCCGGACGAGCCTCCAGACCCCCTCCTCCCCAGCACGACGTCGGCGGCGGGCCAAGGCAAGGATGTGAAAGCCCAACCTTTCACTCCCGTCGAGGACTCTGCTTGACTACCTCAGCTACGACTCTCACTTCCTGATGGTACAGGTGACTCACTGTGCTGAAGGCCGATTTCCTCCCCACCCCCGCCCCAAACCTGCTGTCCTATCAAATGTGCACCAGGAAGAACTTGGCGGGGGGGGGGGGGGGGGGGGGGAGGGGACCTGGTGGCTCACACCTGTAAACCTAGCTACCCAGGAGGCTGAATGAGGATCACGATTTGAAGTCAGCTTAGGAAGAAAAATCGGCGAGACATCTCCAATTAACCACCACCAAAAAGCTACAAATGGAGCTGCGGCTCAAGTTGGTAGAGTTCCAGCTTTGAGCTAAAAAGCTAAGGGACAGTGCCCAGGTCCTTAGTTCAAGCCCTAGTACCAACACTGTGCACACACACACACAAAATGAACAAACATCGTGATCAGACTTACCAGGCTTAGCCATTTACTAGTACTATCTGATACGTGAGTGTTCCTTGTAAGCTAAAGGTGTAGCTTCACAGTACAGCACTTGCCTACCATCCCTAGCAACTCTCACACACACACATACATCTGCTCAACCTGCTCAGTGCATGTTGGTTACTATTGCTCATTTAGAATTCTACCGGGATTGTATTTTCTAAATCAAAGCAGGCGAGTCTGTGTGGAAGGGTCCCACACCTTGAAGATGTGGAGCTGGACAGGAATGCAGGCAGAGATCCTCCACATTTACAGCAGTGAAGAACTGGTAGGCTCAGAAAACAGCAACACTGTAACTTAGAGGGCTCTGACTTTCAATCACATTTCACAAGCAGTATTTTTTCCCCTTGTCTCTTGATAACGTTGTAAGAGGTATAACACTACTGTTGTCATTTTAGTGGTGACAAAATAGGTTAAAGGGTTGACTAATACACTGAAGAAGCCACAGCTAACAACTAGTACTCAAGAGCAGAACACAGATGACTTTCCCAATACTGCAGTTTTTCCTTCTTTTAAACTGTTCAAAACCCAGGATTTCCCAGAACCTTTGTGTGTGTGTGTGTGTGTGTGTGTGTGTGTGTGTGTGCCAGGACTGAGGCTTGAACCCAGGCCTTGGTACTGTCCCTTAGCTTGTAGATTATTTGGAGATAAGTCATATACCTCATATCTGTGTGGGCTAACTTCAAGCCAGGACTCAGATCTCCACCTAAGTAGCTAGCATTCCGGGCCTAATATGCCACTGGCACTCAGCTAGAACCCCAGAATCTTGAGGGTTAAGTTTTCCCATGTAGACTTCTCTCCAGAACAAAGAATTAGCAGTCATGAAAGTCAGTAAGAGGCAATTTTCTTAGGACAAATCTTGAACAAGACAGTGTTCCTGCTATGCAGCTGAGATCATGAATATCAAGGGCCTCCATAGTAACACAATGCATGGAGATAAATACTGGGAATTGTACACCAGAGGCATATGGAACAGGAAAGAATGGGAACTCTTGGCAGCCCACACGCCAGGTACCTGACCCCAGATTCAAGCAAAGGAAGGCAGCAGGGATCCAGCCTTGAGCCCTGCTTCTATCTGTTTTCTTGACAAATACTCTTTGCCTTAACATATGATCTCTTTTTAATACAATAAGAAAATTAGCTGCTAGGAAGACCTCATTTTGCCACAAAAACATAAGACATTTCAAACTTGACCAACTGCCATAGGGTTAGGAAGATTGTATGTCCAAAGCACGTAAAATCAAAGTTATGTGTCCGGCTATTGACAAGCCTTGGCAAAGCACGGCATGGCTATTTCCGCTTCAAGGAGATTAAGACGCGTGTTTGATGTGTCAAGTAGTTCAGATTTTGTTACCCTAGACTGAAATTTTATTTCAAGAAAATCTTTGTAGATACATCTTGATAAGGTTGTTTTTCCTGGAAAATTAAGTGTTTGTAAGTGTGAAATGAAGTACACTTGGTCTTGACCCAACACCCCCCGGAATTTCCTGCTAACAGGAGTGTCCTGTTTCTCACTGAGCCTCCTTTGATCAGAGGAGTTCATGCTAATAATTTGGACTGGGGTCCTTGCCACCCTCAGAAAGACCAAGTGCATGTGGATCTGAGGTTAGAACTCTGAGCGCCACCCAGAAACTTCAGGGAAGTGGGAGATTACAAAGGCAAGCTCTATGAAAATTCTGGAGTAAGACAAGATAACCTTCTGGCTTGTAAGCATGTGAAGGTGGTGGAAAGGTGGCGTGAAATTAAAACCAGAGAGGAAAAAATAAATAAATAAAACCAGAGAGGATGGGCACAGAATCTGGCGTGGTACCCATCGGTCACAAGTACCAATGGCTTTAATACCCCGCCCAGCCAAGTACAAATGAGCCAGTGGTACACATCTGCAAATGGCACGCTTGGTGAGGCTGAGCCCACAATCCAAGGGATCTGATACTCTCCAGGTAGGTTTCCCAGGAAGATAGCGCCAGAACCAAGTCCACACACACCTAGTCCTGAAAGTGCTGTATGTTGTGAGAACACAGCATGGCCAAGGAGAGATGAGGACCTCACGTTCCAACAATAGCTGAGAGAACTCCAATGAAGTGACCTATTTCATAATGGAGGTGACCTATTCCAAACTGACCAGCCAATCTGTTAACAATGGATGTGTGGTGCAGCCACATGAATGAGAAATTCGTTTTTCAAATGAAGTTGGGTTTTCATTTACAATGAAAAAGTCAACTGCGTGACATGGTTCTGTTTCAATTTGAACAATCTATACTAAAATGTTAGCATACATTTCTTTTTTTATTTTAAGGATTTCTTTTTTCTTTTTTGTTGGTCCTGGAGCCTGTACTCTGGGGCCTGGGCACTGTCCTTCAGCTCTTCAGCTCAAGGCTAGCGCTCTACCGCTTGAGCCACAGCACCACTTCCGGGCTTTTTTTGTTTTTGCTTATGTGGTGCTGAGGAATTAAACCCATGGCCTCATGTTTGCTAGGCAAGCGCTCTACCACTGAGCCACCTTCTCATCCTAGCATACATTTCTTAACTCATGATCATCAACTGTTTTGTGAACAACTCATGCTAACCATTTAAATCCCTCTCCTAAGGAACGCCACATCTCATTGATTATTAAGACAAGAAACTCAATCTATAGATTTGTGAAGTTAGGCAATGCACACTTAACACAAGAACAAAAATATTGAACAGGCAGCTTTCTGAATAGTAAGCTAACTAGAAAAGAATAAAGAACATTGTGGAACAAATAATATACAAACTTTTATTCAAAGAGAATTCAAGAAAGACATGTTTTGGTCATCTTTAAAGTGAGATTCGTTGATCTCAGAAAAACTGTATCTGATCAGCATATGGCTACTCACAGAAAGCTCTCGTCTGTTAATAGCAGCTAAATTTATACACACAGAAAAATTCTTAAGACCATGCAAATTCAGTTAAATTCCATACATTCATTATATTCATCAAAAACCTGCAGGTATGTTCATGCCAAAGTGTTACTTTAAGAAAATAAACATAAAAACACACATTAAAACATGACCAAGAATAAAGTAAAGAAAATAATAAATAAGCATAATTTATATTTTATTTTAAAAAGTTTGGCATCACACATATTCAAGTGTGTTACACCAGATCCATTCCTCAGAAGTGGCATGTTAAAGTGTTAAGCATTGTTAAATATCAAAAAATACAACTCTGTTTTACAATGTGGTACTGGCATAATTCAAAGTACTGTGCCGATTATAAATAGTATAATCAAGTTTCAAACATGTTTTCAACATATTTAAAGGAAAGCATATAGACACACATTTATATGCACACAATTTATTATATTCATGTAATCAAAGATATTTAGAAAAGCAAACAGTTTTATCCCTCCACAACTTCATATACTTACGCTGATTCTCAGTATCTGTTTAAAGATTTTTCAGTTCCTGGGTATGCAGATTTTTCAGGAGAGGGAATAAAGGTAAAACTCAATTTTACAAGAACACACATTAGCTTTATTCTCCTTCACAAAAGAATCCATAGTCTTTCAGAGCTGATAAGGAATGGTCTTTATGAAAGCGACTGTTGGCTAAAGACTACAGAGTCAGTACTGCAGTCCAGATTTCTTATGAAAATTCAGTCAGCTGCTGCTCCTTGCAGAAAAAGCCTACACGGTGCTTCTGCCAAAATTAATCTTCAGGATCCGAGGCCTCTAAAGGCAGACGATCATAGCTTCTGCTGAGACTCAAAGTGCAGCGACAAGTGGAGAAGTGCTAGATTCTCAGTCACTTCAGAAATACTTGAAGCCTGCTTCTCATGTATAAATGTGCCAAAAATGTCCTTCAGGCTCATAATGGTTTATCAATAACTGTGACCCCTGAAAAGGAGAAGAAATTAAGTAGGCATCACAGGTAGCATTCTGCACCTCTGAGAAAATACTGAATTCTGTATTACTAAAGCTGTAGGGACTGAGCACACGTTCCTTCTTGGGAATCGCTGCCTTACGGTCATACAAGAGCACCAGCACTGATGTCTATGTGATCTCTGCTTAGTTCTGAACCAAGTCTACATCAACTGTTTAATCCAGGCTCGTCTTTTGCTCTTTGTAGTTACTATTTGGAGAAAGTAATTTTATTCACAAAATACTAAGGTTCACCTAATAACGAGGCAAAAAAAAAAATGGTGGGGTGGGGATAATGGCTATGTTCATTGCCTTGATTGTGACAATGGTTTCATGGATAATGTATATGCTCAAAGTATAAAACTGGGCTGGGAACAATGGCTCTTGTCTGTAATCCTAGACACCCAGGAAGCTGATATCAGGAGAAATGAGGTTCAAGGCTAGCCTGGGCAAAAAGCTCATGGTAGCTCATATTAATCAACAGCTAGGCAGAGTGTGGTACCCCTGTCATCCCAGCTACACAAGAAGGTGAAGTAGGGGTAGAGGGAATCACAGTTTCAGGCCAGCCCTAGCAAAAAGTTTGTGAAACTCCATTTTAATGGAGGAAGCCTGGGCATGGTAGACATGCCAGTCATCCCAGCTACGGCAAAAAAAAAAAAGTACAAAACAACATGAATGCAGTCCATGTACTGGGCAAGTCACACAGTAAAATCCCACCTAAAAACAACCAAAAAGGCTGTATAGTACCTGTGTAGCAAGCATGAGTACCTGGAGTTCAAACCACAGCACTGACAAAACAACTTCACCCAAAACTGAGTTATGTTATTCAGGTTCTACTATGTGTAGTTCTTCTATGAACTATTGTTTTGGATAATACATAAACAAGGAGGACTTATTAGTATAAACTTTTTTTTTTTTTTTTGGGGGGGGGGGGTCGGTCGTGGAGCTTGAACCCAGTTCCTGAGTTCTTTTACTCCAGGTTACTTTGAGCCACTGTACCACTTCCTAGTATAAACTTCTTTTTCCACTGTTGGATCAGTTTTGTTAAACATTCTAACATTGTAAATATCGGATTATATGCAGCATGCAGTTTTAAAGACTGACTGTTATGTAACTAAAGATTATTTCTCTTATTAAGAGAAACATACCAAAAATTATGTAATTCAAACCAACACTATGCTTCAGGAAGAAAACTCATGCTGATCCTGTGTCAGGGGCATTCCCCAGCCAGGAAGGACGCAGGTCACACTTGCTGGCTCCCTGAGGAGTTCAACTCTTGCCACACAGTGAATTCCTTTCACTGCACACAGATTTGAATCTACAGATAATAATTTATTACTCAATTCTATACTGCAAAGATTTGGGATTTTAACTAACAACTGTGTAATGACAAGTTAATACTAAAGCTTGATTTCAGGATCTAAACAGCAAATGTAGATTAAAAATATGCTGAAGGAAAGGACTTCCTTCTTGTAATGAAGGAAGCTGTCAACAGTCATGAGGTCTCTGCTGCATGGTAGGAGAAGCATGGGGAATGGGAGCCGTGGGCGGCGTTATCACCTGCATAGCTTCTCCCCGTGCTCATACAGGATGACACAACCGTCCACTTATCCGTGGTTGGGTTGTAATATTCTACTGACGCCAGGTTACAGGAGCCGTCGTCCCCTCCAACAACATATAACAGACCATTCACGGCACAAACTCCTTGAAAAGAATTACACGGAGAGACAAGTTATTTCAAACCTTTGGGTGACTATGAAAAGGCTGCGCATGCTTGCTGAGGTGATGCAGGGAGATTTCTTTCCTTGAAAGAGGAAACAGAGATGAAGGATATGTAAAGAATCATTTCATGTAATCTTACTTTATAGGTTAGGACCTATGCTCATCTCTTTTTTTATTTAAGAATCAGAAAATTAAAAGTCAAAGTAGTAACTCCACCAAAGCCAGCTTCTTAGGGAAAATGAAAAGAAAAAAAAATATATTAATAGAAAGTAAACATTATTTTTAGTTTTTATTTTAGACTAGTTATTTCATTTCTTTAGAAAGAGAAAACAGTCCAGGCACAGGTGGCTCACACCATAATATACAGACCACAGTGGGGAGGGAAGACAGAGAGATTTATTTGCTAGAAAAACTCATTTGCTTTCGCAAAAGTTAAAAATCTTCTAGAAGAGCTGAGGGACAGTGCCCATGCCTAGAATTCAAGCCCCATGACTGACAAAAAAAAAACCTTCTGGAGTAATCAACATTAAAATTTGGCTCTACTTTGGTTAACTGTTCCGTGCATATATACCTAAGAACTTCCAGCTTTAACCTCAAGACAGCAGATACCACACCCCTCCTGACAACATTTCCTCCAGTTAATAAATATCTATCTCATACATTTAACATTCTAATTTATACTTTTACTGATGGATAGTTAGTTGTTTTCAGATTTTTTTCTTCTTGTCAATGGCAATAAGTAAGAATCCCACTTCATACTCATTTGAGCATTTGGTAATTGTTTCTTAATATAAGTATTTAGAAAGAAACTGCTGGATCAAAAGGTAAACATCTCAGGGCTGGGAAGGTGGCTCAGTGGTAGAATGCTTGTCTCACATGCATGAGGCCCTGGGGTCGATTCCTCAGCACCACATAAGCAGAAAAAAAGCTCGAAGGAGTACAATGGCTCAAGTGGTAGAGCGAACTGGAGTTGAGGAACAGCGCCCAGGCCCAGAGTTCAGACCCCATGGCCAACAACAACAGAAAGTAAACATCTGGGTGAGAATCACAGCACACCCCTATCATCCTAACGCTCAGGTTGCTGAGGCAGGAGGATTATAAATTCTAGGCCGGTCTGGTCACTATGGTGGGACTGTCAGAAAACAAAAAACAAACCAACAAAAAACCCACTTCAGCCTTCTAAAACAAAAAGCACCTTCTAACTAGCTCCTTGTTTCAAAATCTTTTTTGTTGTTGTTTAAAGTGTATTTAGTGTCCTAATAAAACTTCCTGTATGAGCTGGTACTGGGGGCAGAGCCAGCAGGAGGATGTTGCTCACACCTCTCTAGTCTGGGGATGTCTTGCTCACCTATATGAAGAGATGCTTGCAGATTTTTTTTTTTGGTTTTCTTTTTGGGGTCCGGTCATGGGGCCTGAATTCTGGGTCTGGGCACTATCCCTCAGCTCTTCAGCTCAAGGATAGCACTCTACCACCTGAGCCACAGCACCACTTCCGGCTTTTTTTCTTTTTGCTTATGTGGTGCTGAGGAATCGAACCCAGTGCCTCAGGCATGCAAGGCAAGCGCTCTACCACTGAGCCACCTTCCCAGCCCTGCTTGCAGATTTTTAATGTAAAATAACAGCAGTTAAGAGTCTACTCTAACTGGACCATCTGGATTGCTTCCAGAAAGCACCAACCTTGTCCCGTCTCTCACCAAGGGGCAAATATTGTTGCCATAGGGGACACACAACCGCAAAGAAACAAAATGGCTGGCAAGAGGCAATGGGCCAAGATCACCTAAAAAGCTTGCCCACTCACACCTATGAGGAATGCGCAGATTAAAGAACACGCCACTACAAAGGATATCAACTCTACTAATCCACGAATTCTTCACCACATTAGGTTCTTTTTGGCAGACAGAAATCAAGTCACTTCAACAAAAGGACATATCTTCCAGCATGTTTTATGCTTACAGGCTGTGGGTTTATTTTATCACAATCAAAAATGTCTAGAGAACCTATTAACCAGGGTGCTAAAGATAATATGGCCACTTGCCACCTGAGCCATAACTCCACGTCTGGTTTTGCTGGTGGTTAATCAGAGATGATAGTTTCATTGACTTTACTGCCAGGCTTGCTTCTAAGTGCAATCCTTGGATCTCAGCTTCTTGAGTAGCCAAGATTATAAGTGTCCCAGTTCATTTTTGTTTTCCGTTGCTTGTCTGGTCTTCAGACAGTTTTGGTATGTAGCCCAGGCTGGTAACAAGAACGCACAGTCCTCCTGCCTTAGTCTGCTGAGTATTGAGAGTACAGAACCATGACACCATACCCAGCTCTTCTTTTTCTCTACTCTTTTTATTTTTTTGGTCATCACAGGGCTTGAACTCAGAACCTGGACACTATCCTATCCCTAAGCTCTTTTGCTCAAGGCTAGCGCTTTATCATTTTTGAGCCATAGCACCACCACTTCGGGTTTTCTGGTGGCTAATTGGAGATAAGAGTCTCAAGGACTTTTCTGCCTGGGCTGGCTTTGAATCGCCATCCCCAGATCTCAGCCAAAGTAGGTAGGATCACAGGCATGAGCCACCAGCACCAGCCCTGAATACAGTTTTTTAAAGTTCTGTATTTTAAAACTTCATGTCTTTATCTCATAAGTTAGTAAAATTGCTGGGCTTTTGATAATCTGGCCTATGTATGTGTGAAAAACATTTCTTGTGAAAACAGAGTATGGCTATATCACTAACATGTTCACAGTATTAGCAAATACTATTTTAAATTAAGTTGATGAATGCTAGTGTGAAAAATTAACCATGAAAATACATTTTATTTTGCGAGCCACCAGTGCTGGGCTTTCTTCTACTCTTGGTGTCTTAGGTCACTATATGAAATCTGAAAACTTCTGATATCTGACTTGTAAGTTTCAAATATACACACTGCTCTCTCTCTTCCCAGCTAACCCTGAAAGCACTTCCCCTTCCACTTTTCCAGCTGGGTCATTCTCTCCCAATTCAGGTGCTTGGATCAAGTTCTTGCCCCAAGGCAATAGATCTTTTTTTTTTTTTAAATTAGAATTTTTTGGTTTTTTTTTTTTTTGGATCCAGTTGTGGGGCCTGAACTCTGGGCCTGGTCGCTATCCCTCAGCTCTTCAGCTCAAGGCTAGCACTCTACCACTTGAGCCACAGCGCCACTTCCGGCTTTTTTCTTTTTGCTTATGTGGTGCTGAGGAATCGAACCCAGGGCCTCATGCATACAAGGCAAGCACTCTACCACTGAGCCACCTTCCCAGCCCGGCAATAGATCTTAATATAAGTTTGTTTCAGATTATCAGGAAAGAGTGGGCTACTTTTAAAATATTAGCACTGAGCTTATGTAAAAGTGTATTCAGTGGGGCACTGGTAGCTCCCGCCTGTAATACTAGCTACTCAGGAGGCTGAAATCTGAGGATCACGGGTTCAGCCCGGGCAGGAAAGTCTGTGAGACTTATCTCCAATCAACTACAAAACAACAACAACAACAAAGCTGAAGAACTGAGGGACAGCACCCAGGCCTGGAGTTCAAGCCCCGTGACTGACAAAAACAAAACAAAACAAAAAAATGTATTCAACTAGATTATGTTGTGTCTTGTGAATCATTCAATTCTATTATTTACATGTAAAATAAATATACGTAAATTAACTGAGAAGGAAAAACGCAGTAAGGATTAAGATTTCAAACTTCCCTCCTCCTTTCCTGACAATTACCACATAAAGTTTGATAAACTATTGTCCAAACCAAAGTCTGTAATAACTTTTGAACAGATTCAAGACAAGTGTCTTTGTTTGGGCAGTGGAGGTGGGAGTGGAGGAGGTTTGAGTCTTTATAGAAGCCATGCTATCCCCCCATACATTTTTTTGTAGGTTAATAGCAGCTTTCTGTGCACAAAATATCTTCTAAATCTGCTGGCTAAAATTTTGAAATACGCTAATTTTCACTTGAAAAACAGTAAACATATATACAAAAACATATGATTATTCTACTCTTTAGGAAAATAATAATGAAAGTTTCTGTTGCTAATAACCCTAATTCTTCCCAATCCTGGAAAGCAAGTATACACATATATCAACATTAACTTTTTTAGTTGTTTTTTGTTTTGTGGTGCTGGAGATTCAATCAAGGGTTCACACATATTATACAGCTCTACCACTGATCTTCCTCTATGGTTTTCTATTTCAATACGTACCAAAGTCAAGCATTCACTCTAAGGGCCAGAATTAGTGGTCTTACTTCAATTTTAGATGTATGCAAAATACAAATGATTGGATAATGTGCAATGTCAAATGGTTATTATGAATTCTGCTCTGTTGCTGATGGTCCTTGCATATATTTGGTCTATCCTTGGTGGTCACATTTAAAGAATATTATGAAAATTAGCAAGAGCACCGAAGCAGGGGTGTCTTCTTGGAATACAACCCAATGGTGTATGGTAAGATTTTTTTTTGGGGGGGGGGGGGGATTTGTTTTCCTGCGTGTGGGTGTTTTTATCCCCCCCCCCGCCAGTACTGGGACGTGAATTTGGGGGCTTCTGCACTCAGCTCTCCCTCCTACCCGCATTCTACCACTGGCATTCTACCACTTGAACCACACCTCCATTTCATGGGGGAGGGGGGGTTGCCGGTTAATTGGAGATGTCTTTTGGAATTGTCTGACCTGACAAATTCAAGTTGCCTGAGATCTCAGCCTCCTCAGTAGCTGGGATTCTAAGTGTGAACCACCAGCACCTAGATTTACTTTTTATAGTTATTATACAATGTATTTCTTCTACCGAAAGAAACACTGTAAAACAGTGTGACATGTTACTCAGGCAGCAGACTCAACCATCTTGTATTGTGCTTGTTTTAAAAAAAAAAAAAATCAGAAAGTCACCTGGAGTGAATGACCAACAACAAACAACATGCCTCTGTTACTAAGCAACCATGACTGTGGCTGGCTCTCTAACCTTATCTGTGTTCTCAAAATTAGTTGTTGTTACAGCTTCCTCCCCATCCCCCATTTTCTGGAAATCTAGAACTGTATGAAGTTGGGTTATATCTTCACATTTCCCCTTCCAAGTCAGAGAATCAACTAGCTTTTCTATCTGGTACAAATATGTGCTCAACTAGCCACATTGCCTGAGATCCAGGCTTTCTACTGTGTGATATGTGGTTGACACTAAAAATGTTTGTGGATGGACTGGGCAAAAGTGTGTGTGCCTATAATTCCAGCTACCTGGGAGGGAGAGACAGGAGGATCAGGCCAGCCTTGACAAAGGTAATGAGACTTTATCTCAAAAATAAGGGTAAACAAAGAAGGAGGCTACAACGCTTGATAAGAAATGTACTCACTATCTTGCCCATGTAATTGTAACCCCTCTGTACAATATTTTCACAATAAAAAATTAAAAAAAAAATAAGCTGGGTATGGTGACACATGTAATCTCAGCTAGTCAAGACACAGGGGTAGGATGATTGAGGTGCAAATCCAAGCTTGGCCAAAAATAAAAAAAGACCCTTCCTAAAAGAAAAAAGGCTAAAAGCAAAATAATTGGGGAATGCGGCTCAAGTGGTAGAAAGTTTAACCAGTAATCCCTAGTACTATTTTTTTTAAGTTTGTAGTAAAAATGTAAATATCAGTTAAGAAGAGCTCTACCCTTAACCAATTAGTCTTTAAATTCATCACCAAAAAGTAGCTGCTAGCAGAGGCTTCTACAATGTGCTATGTTTTATAGTCTTGTCTAATGGTGATAAAATAGACAGATCAAATCCAGATACTGTGTTAAGCTGGCTTTTTTCCCTTTCCTCTCTCTCTCCTTTTTTCCCTCTCTACTGCTATAAGACCTTGTGCATTCTAGTCAAGTACTCTATCACTGAGCTATATTCCCAGCCCTAAATATTGACTTTTGTAGGATTATTATATAAATGCCGCCTTTAAAGAGCTCAAAGTCTATCAGAAAGCCTGGATCAGCAAAAGAGTGGAATACATAGCATACTAGTAAAACTGCTTCTAAAATTCAATGTTTTGTCATTTTAAACCAGACAAATACCTGCATTCCTTCGGCACATGTTCATGTCTGCAACTTGTCTCCACGTATTTGTGGCAGGATCATATACTTCAACACTTTTTCGTACTAAAGGGCCATCATGACCTCCTACCGCATATAATAAGTTGTTTAACACACCAACACCTAGAAAACACAACCAATCAAACTATAGGAGTACAACAGGGACAAGAAATTTATAACATATCAGGGTTTATCTAAATGTTTTGTATTTACACCTATGAGTCTCAGTAAGAACTATTTTTTTTTTTTTTTGGGCCAGTCATGGGGCTTGAACTCTGCCTGAGTGCTGTCCCTCAGCTCTTCAGCTCAAGGCTAGCACTCTACCACTTGAGCCACAGTGACACTTTTCTGACTGACTTATTGGAGATAAGAGTCTCACGGACTTTCCCTGCCTGAGCTGGCTTTGAATCGTGATCCTCAGATCTCAGCCTCCTGAGTAGCTAGGATTACAGGCGTGAGCCACCAGCGCCCGGCCAAGAACTGTTTTTCTAAAAAACAAAGAGAAATAAGTCAAAAAATAAAGATAATATGTAGTAAAACAGAAGTCTGCAAAAGCTCTTTTTTTTTTTTTTTTTTGGTCCGTCGTGGGGCTTGAACTGGGCGCTCTCCCTCAGCAATTCAGCTCAAGGCGAGCGCTCTACCACTTGAGCTACAGCGCCACTTCCGGTTTTCTAGTGGTTTATTGGAGATAGGAGTCTCACGGTCTTTCCTGCCCGGGCTGGTTTTGAACCGCGATCCTCAGATCTCAGCCTCCTGAGTAGCTAGGATTACAGGCGTGAGCCACCAGTGCCCGGCTGCAAAAGCTCTTTAATATAATCCTTTTGAAAACAACTCCCTAAGAAAAGTAATTGGTCTATTACCACTATCTACACAAGAAGACATTAGTAGGGCCATGAACTCAGCATGTTTTCAGGTAACAGAGAGATATCTATGAATCATTTCACCTGTTAATTGTTTTCCATCATCCCCTGCTTCAGCCACCACCTGGGGTCCCATTTACCTGCTCCGCTGCGCCTAGTGCCCATTTCCGCTATGTAGGACCACTCGTTCGATGTAGCATTATAGCATTCTACTGTGCTAAGACACTGACGTGAAGCTCCATCATAACCCCCCACAGCATAGAGCAAACCTAAACAAACGTATAAAATGTAAAATTATAATGTATAATTAATTATAGCCTTGCCTAGCAGTGAAAAGTGTACTGATCAAATCCCACGAACATGGACAGGGTGTATAAGATAATGCTTGTTTTATATATTCATGAGTAATCTAACTGATAGGGCACAAAGAGTATACTCACTATGTCCTTAGAAAATATTAGTTGAAAAGGGGACAACTTCCTAGGAAACAATTAAAAATACCACAGTAATCTTAGTAAGTAGACTGGGGTAATTATTTTGAAATAAAAACCCAGGAAGTATTAACGAATACTATACCATCATGGGCAGCACTGAAAATTGATCTGCTACTGTCTGACTTCATTTATATGAAACCAGAAGAGAATAAGCTGTGTAGTGACAGGAAGTAAAGACATAGTTGTCAGGTCTGGGGAAGATAAGATTTGCAGCTACAAAAAGTATTGGGTGGTTGGAGGGGCCATGAAAGTGTTCTAAAATGAGTTGTAATGTTGGATGCACACTGAATTGTGTATGTTAAATGGGCAAACTGTATTTGAACTGTATCTCAATGAAGCTACATTCCGCCCACCCCCCAGATCCAGAGAATTATACTCAGAGAAAAAGAATGGCAACCTACAATTTTGCCTACACTACTAGTATGTTTTTTAAGAAAACCACACCCCTACGGCTTTCTTTATGTTCTATTAGTAAACAAAGTAAAATATAAATAAGTTAACTGCAGCAATCCATCCCTTAAATGTTAAACATCCCTTCTCCACATACAAAACTGCTATGTGCCCCTTGGTTTATTTCTACAACTATATGAAGATCAGCTGACAAGGCTGGGAGTTCTATACCCAAACGGTGCAGTGCTTCTCAAATACTCATGGGCTCCGGGTTCAATCCCCAAAACCACAAAAACAAACAAGAACCCACAAAAGGCCAGTTGGTAGACTGATACAGGATGCTTGAATGTACATACACACAAACATTCTCACAGGGTATACAGTGGAAACACTGGACTCTGCATAGGTTAATTTTTGTAAATGAGCTGATTTCAAAAGAGATTTCATTTCTATAGTAATAATTACTTTTCCTTGTGCTTGCCCACTGATAAAGGATTGGAAGAAGCACTCTCCAGAACAAGCAGCCCTCTACCTAGAAATGTCAACCTGGAAGAAGTGCCTACCTCCAACGACACCCACGCCCACACTGCTCCTCCTTGTGTTCATTGGAGCTACATGAAACCACTCATTAGATTTTATGTTGTATGCTTCCACAGATGATAAACCTACAATAAATAAAGCATAATACCTTTCGTTTCTCCTCCAAAGACAGTTCCTTTATATAAACACAATTAAGGGAGACTACATCATGTGTTTTACTTTAGGCTAAAATTAAGGGAAGACAATGGTGAAATCTAAGCACGTGAATCACATGATAGCTAGGAACTGATTTTCTAGAAGCTTCTACCTTAGATGTCATTTTTAAGCTTTTTTAGCTTGACAGCTAACAAATACTGATGTATAAGACAGAAATTAAGCAAAAAGTTTTTGTAATGTAAACTTTTATCATTTAAAGACATTCTTTATGCAATTTAAAAGATCTTTTAAATACAGTATCTGCTAAAACATTCAAATAGGTCCTAATTTTGCCTGAATATATTCGGTGTGGTTTACTATGGTAATGGGAACAGCAGTGTAGGAAAGATGAGGAGGAAATTACCTGTGCTCCCGTCAAAGCCCCCCACTGCATATAACAGTCCATTTAGCACAGCAGCTCCCAAAGTGCTTCTCCGGTCTCGCATGTTAGCAACACTGGTCCACTGGTCTTTCACAGGGTCGTAGGAATCCACAGTGCGAACTCGTAATGAGCCATTAAAGCCACCAACAGCAAAAACCAGTCCTGCCATATACACCATCCCTGCAGAAAATGCAACATTTGATGAGGACTATGCAACCTCATCGCTACCACAACCTGAAGATACCTGCAGCTATGACTGGAACATATTACTGGAAGTGTCCTGACTAAAATAGATCCTAAACATACTAGTCATTTGCAAGAATATATAATTCCAAATGCACAATGATACATGTATAGGGAATTTGCTGAAGTACTGTTTATAGTAATGTAACATTAAAAGTAGTTTTTATTTTGGGTCTTTTTTTTGGGGGGGTGGGGAGCCTGGTCCTGGGGCTTGAACTCCAAGCCTGGACACTGTCCTAAGCCTTTACCACCTGAGCCACAGCATCACTCCCAGCTTTTTCTGAGTAGTTTATTGGAGATAAGAGTTGCATGGACTTTTCTGCCCAGACAGGCCTCAAACCACAATCCTCAGATCTCAGCCTCTTGAATAGTTAGGATTACAGGCGTGAGTCACCAGCTCCTGGCTTAAAAGTAGTTTTAATGTTCAATTGCCAACTAAAGGGCTAGGGATGGAATTCAGTAGTAGAGTATCTGCCTATCAGGTAGGAAGCTAAGCACCTCAAAAACAAAAACTAGCTGTGCGTAGTGGCTCAAATCTGTAATCCTCATTGTAAGAGAGAGGCTATAGTTAAAGACCAGCACCCCCCCCCCCCAAAATGAGGGAGGAAAGGTAAGCAAATGCAATCCTAATATTCAATATATATTATCTAATAACTGAACTATAAAACTTGAGGGTAGGGATGGGAGGGAGAAATGGAGAACGATGAAAGAGTTGACAGTGATCAAAATGTTTTGTACTTAACCTGACTTATGGAATTGTAAACTCTTTGTCCAACTACTTAATAATTTTTTTAATGAATACTAACTTTGAAACAAAGTACCACTTACGATGTCACCATTATTATGATTAAAATATCTATAAAGGACCCAGATGCCTTTAATCCTAGCTACTCAGGAGGCTGAGATCTGAGGACAGCAGTTTTAAACCAGCCAGGACAAGAAAGTCTGTGAGACTCTTATCTCCAATTATCCATCAGAAAACCAGAAGTGGAGCTGTGGCTCAAAGTGTAGAGCACTAGCCATTAGTGAAAAAGCTCAGGGACAGCTCAGGCCCTGATTTCCAGCCCCATGATTAACAACAACACAAAAAAAAAATCTATAAGAAAAAAAAAGAAAGTATTGATGAAAGAAACTATTAATAATCTAAATAAAAGGAAATCGTATATTTTATTACATATAAAGCATATCTTAAAGATTAAAAAGTTTGAGACTCCAACTTGACCAATGATTAGTGTGGTAGCTTGCATCTCTAATCTCAGCTACAAGCCTGTTATGTTAGCTATACGCTTTTCATCTCAGCTACTGGGTAAAGCACAAAGGCTGGGTACAGTGGTAGCACCTTCCATCCCTGGGAGGCAAGGAAGCACAAAGAGGAAGATCACAATCCAGGTCAGCCTAAGCATAAAGCAGGACCCTTTATCAAAAATAACCAGCACAAAGGGACTTGTAGAATAGCTCAGGTGGTAGAGTTCCTACCTAGCAAGTATAAGGCTCTGAGTTCAAACCTCTTTCCCACACCTCCCTCCCCCCAAAAACCCCCACAAACAACAGAAACCTAGAATAGCACATCTAAAACAATATAAAGTAGTAGCTAACAATTTTGTGATGTTAGGAATCAAATGCAGAGCCTCATACATGCTAGGCCAATGTTATATCAGAAGCCTCAGACAGCTGGCCACTTTATCTCTTTTTACTTTAGTTATTTTTTAGATACAATCTTCTACTTTCTTTTCCCTAGTTGGCACAGAACTGCAATCTCCTACCTTCATCCCCCACATAGCTGGATTGCAAGCATATACCAACAAGTACCAGCTTGTTCTTTGAGATGGAATCTTACTAATATTTTAGCACTTGCTGGCTTTGAACTTTAACCCATCCACATGGTTAGTAGTTCATCAACTCACTGACAGGCTTGGTTTCTACACAACTCTTAAAGATGAAGTAACTCTAGGTATACTGGTATGTAACAATCTCCAAGATACACTGTAGAAGTTCTACTATTATAGAAGCAATCAGTTCTATTTAGAACTCAGTTCATTACTGGAGACAGGACACTTAAGAGATCTAAGTTTTGGTCCCAGGAAAGCACCTGCACTGGCTTCTTATGATATAGTTTTACTAAATATGGTCAACAAATACTTCCAAAACATGTCTGGGTAAAAGAACTGTGGCTTACAGCTGAGTGAGACATCTAGAACTAGGGTCTCAAAGCTAAAGATGTCCTCTGTTGATATTTCATTGAGGTAGCTAAGCTTCTGCAGCTTAGAAGATCAGAGGGCTATCCCCTCCACCATCAGTGTCTTCAGTGAGCTGTTGGAGGCCCTGAATCACTGTTTCACCATGGCTTCCTCAATTAAAGCCTTTCTAACAGACATTTTTCCAAGGAACAAAGTTGAGACCTGAGAAAGATACGTTCAAAGACTGGCAGCAGAGAACAGGCCAGAATGCACTGTGCTTACCTGCCCTACACCTCCTGGAAGGCAGCTCTGCCACCTGGTGCCATCGTTCCTCTTTAAAGTCATAGCATTCCACACTTCGGATAGCCTTTGGGGCTTGGCCCCCAACCACCACCATCAACTAGAAGGGCAGAAATGTAAGCACTTGAACCAATAACCATTACATATTCAGAGACTTAATAATGCCCTACAAAGACATCAGTGTGGGGTGTTAGGATGAAGATGGTAGGGTGAGCTAGGGGAGAAAAACCCACCTAACCAACGTGTAATAAACATCCACAAGGGGGCACATGTTAGAACTGTGATTCTATAATCTAGCACACTTAGTCAAAAATAAGGATTTCAGAAACTCAGTTTCTGATCCTTCAAGCAAAAGCAGTCTTTAAGCCAAAAAACAGCAGGCAGTTGGCACCGGCAAGGCTGCAGTGTGTCAGGGGGCTTGCTGGTAATCAGATCTGGGTCTGCTGATGACCAGGCATTAGGCCCCCTATGGTCCAGGAAAACAGAGAAATGAAATTTGTATTACCAGGTAAGTGAGGTGGAAAGGACACTAACATTAAAAGAAAAATGGAAAAAATAGAAAGAACAAGTAAACAAGAGCACAGATTTCTGGCTGTCAAGGAGGAAACCACCCTTGATGCCCCACAAATAAAACCAGGAAGACAAAGAATGGAGAAGCTATAAAACACAATGAATAAATGCACTGCTGAGAATAAATCAGATCTATTGATGTCTTGAATTCAATTCAATAACTCTTTACTAAGTGCCTATCATCTGCATCTGTCCAGAACTGTGGTAGCTAGGTATTATACACAAGAAATTTAAGACATGGTTACTATCTGCCAACAGCTTACAGACCTCAGTGAGAAAATCAGAATGAAGAAGTATGCAATTATATGTGATCCAAAAGCTATTTGATTGCTACATACTAACTGCTATTACTTATCAGATAATGGAAAGGTGCAATAATTCAGTGAAAGCTTCCTGAAATGAGTGAAACTAGTTTTGAGAGACGGATGGAATTTAGAGACCAATATGCTGTCTTGTTGTAAGCCTCCACAGGCACATTCTAACAACAGTGAAAATACACCTATCAAGTCAAGAAAGCATTTAATAATGTCTTCCATGGATAACTACAAAGAATGGTGAAGACTTTGGGGGAAAAAAACGGTGAGATGATGACAGAAAGGACAGATATTAAAAAGAAACAAAAAATCAAAACAAATAGAATATGAAGTAACTCATACATTCCAATATGGAAGGTCTGCAACCTTGACTAAGGAATGACCTACCTGCATTTAGAACTATAGCAAGATGGGTACAAAGAAAATAATACTCCTGAACCAGATCAAATCTCAAGTTTCCAAAAAGAAGCTCATGTTTAATACTTGAACAACAAAGAATCTTAGAGATCCAAAATAAAATAGAACAGAGACCAACCATAGAATTTATTATAGGTTTGTCATTCTTCTAGTGCTGACTTCATACAAATAAAATGAAGAGCTAACAAAGAAAATCCTAATGTCCTTGCCTTTCTAGAACCAAAAAGGAGGGGGTGGGAATGTTAAACCTCAAAATTAGTATATATGCACCAAAATCAACCTTGTATGCTGAAAACCTAAAAACTCTGCTTACTAGTTACAATGTATTATAGCAGTTAAAGATTTATTTTTAAAAAACTGCATAAAAGAACGTATTTTAAATCCTTGATAGATAACACTGACTTACAGATTATATGATTAACTCAAGCTCTGAAGCTCATGATTTCTATGCAACAGATCAAAATAAGAATGGAAGAGAAAATGTGTTATTCCAAAAGCAACATGTAACCTTTACTCCTCCCAGAAAGAAAAAAATGCAGCGGGAATTTTGGGCTTTAGAAACCAGCAACAGAGGAGACAAGGAGAATGTAGAGTAGTAGGACAAGAAAGCAGGCTAAGAGATAAAGGAGCTGAGCTAAAAACTAATTTGCAGTCTGCAAGAGTTGTTACATGCTGATAGAAATACTACACTACTTATGCAATGAGGGAATAAAATCCTACACAAGCAAAAGTTATATCTAACACTGGTGGAGACAAGAAGCAAGGAGTCAAGTGAATTCAAGTGATCATCTTGAAACATAGGTCAATTAAACGATGCAGTATTAGTTTAAAATTTCTCCCGCAAAATCAAGTTTCCTGGATTGGAGGCATGGCGCAGGTGGTAGATTGCCAACCAATGAATGAAAATGTCAGATATCCAGTTCAAGTCTTGGTCTTAAAAAAAAACAAAACAAAAAAACAAACTCAAGTTTCCTAATGTGTGTATGTGTTTACATGGGCTTGAATTCAGAGGTTCATCCTCTCACTCAGCTTTGGCAGTCAGGACTGGCACTCTAGCATTTAAGCTATATTTGCACTTCCAGCTTTTTACTGGTTGGAGACAACAGTCTTGGATTTGTCTGCCTGGGCTGGCGTTGAACCAATACCCTCAGAGCTCAGCATCCTGAGTAACTAAGATTGTAGGTGTAAGCCACTGGTGCACCTAGCAAACATCCTAACCTAACTTTTCAAGTCAAAATCTCAATATATACACAAAAATATGTGTTTCTAAACAAGACAACATTTGTAAATTTTTTAATTTTTATTTATTTTTATTTTTTTGCCAGTCTTGGCGTTTGAACTCAGTCAGGGCCTGGGCACTGTCCTCAAGCCTCTCTGTGCTCAAAGTTAGTACTCTACCACTTGAGCCACAGCGCCACTTCTGGCTTCTTCTGTTTATGTGGTACTGAGGAATTGAACCCAGGGCTTCATGCATGATAGGCAAGTACTCTACCACGAAGCCACATTCTTAGCCTAGCATTTGTAAAATATTTTTTAAATGCAGATTTCAGAAAATTGGTTAACCAAATACACTAGCAAAACCTAGATCGTTTCTCATGATTTCCAAATGGCTTACAATATCCTACTAATGTCTGAGAATGAATGCAAAATTATACAGGTAATAAGTTCATAAAATGAGAATCTAGTATTAAAAGAACTAAGTTACTGTCATGGCAGAAATATTACCATATCTCACAAGAATCTCTTCAGTACTGTAATCATAGCTTCTCACTTGATTCATCATGAGTGCAATAAAATTCATAACTGCTATGAAATACATATGCATAAGAAACAGACCTCTACTTTGTTCTCACTTAGTTGTTTGGAATTAATCCTGAATATAGCTACTCTAAAATAATAAAATGGTGCTGTTGAAAAGCTTCCAACACAAGCACCTCTTCAAAAATGTGTGTGGACCAGGCGCTGGTGGCTCACATCTGTAATCCTAGCTACTCAGCAGACTGCGATCTGAGGATCACAGTTCAAAGTCTGCCCAAGCAGGAAAGTCTGTGAGACTCATCTCCAATTAACCACCAGAAAAAAATGGAAGTGGCCCTGTGGCTCAAAGTGGCAGAATGCTAGCCTTGATCAAAAAGAACTCAGGGACACTATTCAGACCCCAAGTTCAAGCCCCATAACTGACCAAAAAAAAAAAAGAAAAGAAATATATATATGTGTATGTGTGGACTTATAAACAGCAAGAAGAGATCATGAAAGTAGATTACGCAAAAATCAAAGCCATAGTGTGGCTCACTGCGAAGTGTTGCTTCTTGCTATGTATGTCTTCTGCCCCTCCTCCCTAGCCACCTCAAGGAAGCAGGATAGAAGAGAAGTTTCATGGATCTATGTATGTATCACAAAATCCAACCTAAGGAACTGAGAAATCCAAAAGCGTAACATCTTTGGATGGGGTGCATTACACTAGAGAAGTCTAGAAACACTGTAAACTAAACAGACGACCACAGCTTTACCAAATAGAAAATACTTTGAAAATGTTTTCCCAAGTGCTCTTCAGATTAACCAAAGTAATGTGTTTAAAACTTCTACATATTAGAGGAGAGAATTCATTTTCACCCTAAAGGTCTCGCTGTAGCATATCTAAAGATGCCAAAAGAAGAACTATACAAGTTAGCAGGGTTTTTGTTTTGTTGTTTTTTTTTTTTACAAATATGAAATGTTTTTACAAGTATTCAGTGTATAAACTGGAAAAAAAAATTTAGCAAGACTAGCATGAAAAGAAATGGTAACTCTAACATTGATGGCCAAGAGTTTGACACTACAAATTGATCTCTGTAAGAACAAAAAACTGACACCAAACAATATGGACAAATTAAGAAGTAATGAAAACTTATAAATATGGCTATTTTTAGAAGCAGGTAAAGGAATATTTGGAAAACATGACATTGAAAATCAGCAGACCTGCTAGCATGCACACTAAGGTTCAGGGAACTAGCTGGTGTACTTACTGAGCCACTTACAATTATTTTTGAAAAATCTTGCAGAACTGAGGAGAGATCAGAACATTTTAAAAAGGCAAATACCAACTTTCAAAATAGAGCAGGTAGTGAATGCCTTGTAACTATCTTTTGTTCTGCGGCAATAATTCTTAGTAAAAATTTAGAGTATTTTGGGCAAAGCACTGTAACTTCTAAGGGGTAATAAAATAATGAGTAACATGCAGAACAGGTTTTTTAAAATTCATGCCATTTTTTTAATCCATTTCGCCTGACCAATTGTTACATGTCACATTACTCATTTTTTTTAATCAGATACTAGACACAATTATGTAGACAGAAGATTTCTCCAAATGGGCTGTGTCTTGGGGTAGATATTTTTACTGAGATGTCACCGAGGATTTTATTGGTGTGTTTTGATTTGCTTCCTTGTCTGAAACAAGGTGTTGCTGTGTAATCTAGGCTGTTCTGGAACCTGAGTTCTGGAACTCGGCCTGCAAGTGTTGGGATTATTGTTGTATGCCATCACACCAAACTTATAGTCTATTTTAAGTTAAAATGATAAGAAAAGCAAATAACTAACAATGGCAAAAACTGCAGTTAGCTCTAATTTGAGAACTAATGTTAACCCTGGGCTAAAAAACAACAACAAACAACACCAATTTAGATGTGAAGCAATTAAACACGTGGACTCTGGAAATAAAAGGTGGGAGAACAGCAAATAAATGCACTGAGGTGAATGAATATCAAGACATACTTGAGTGGAAAAGATAAAATAAAACTAAAGGTGATATAAGGATAACGAATTCTTCTTAATCTAGCATTGCTCCGAACATATGAGTTAAAAGGAAAGGCATTAAAAAAAAAAGCTTAACACTATGGATCATTCTGTTTAGACTACACACAAAGTGGAACTTCAAGAGTTGGTCTATAAGATGCAAACAGAGTAGACAGAATTGCAAACAGGGGGACAGAAATGGTGGGTTATATTGTAAGAAAAATTAATGAGTAAATCATGAATGACCACAATTAAAAACATGGAGAACTTATGCACAAGACAATGTGTACACTGGAGCTATGGGAAGACATCTGGGAAATCTAAGCTGGATGGCTACATATAAAATGTGGGACACCATCAAATAGTATTGGTGGATAGGAAACAGAGGAACTGAAGATGCTATCTTATCCTTAAATCTAATATGTAAGTCTATGAAACTACCAAGTTTTCAGATATATGACCACCTTGTTTACAGAGAAATCTTTCTGACAATCTGACTTCCATCTTCTGACTATAGGTACTGCTTTCTACTATACCTAGAGCTTTAAAATTCAGAAGGGGAAAAACAAAACAAAACAGGTAATTTCCACTCCAAAAAGTGATATCATGCAGTATATAAAAATTAAATAACAATCTCCACCCTTAACCCATAAAATCAGTGAGAGGGATGGCATCAAACACTCTACAGTGCATTCTTAAGCATATTTTCTCTTGCAAACTACAACAATGAAACATGGGAAGTCAGATGATCAAAAATATTATCAGCTCACTGTAAGCCTCCAGAGAAGTTCTAACAAGTACGAACAATAGATCCTACTTTGGGAAGGTTCATGGGTGTCCTCAGTCGCGTTCGGACGCTTTTCATTAATATCCGCTGTTCTGTTGGTAGCAAATGATACTTCATAGCTTCAATGAGGTAATCTTTGCAAGCACTGCTATTCTTGACCAAAGTTTCCTCTTCAACCCTCTGCAAGAAAAGAGCAGACACAGCCCATGAGGGGCAGCTATTTCATGATAAAACTTCCAAAGAAACACAAGTTAAAAAAAAAAAAAAGGGAAAAAAGCAATAACTATCCTCTCTAGATCAGTCTCTGTATCTCTGCTCAAGTATCTGGTATACAGAGAAAAACAAGTAAGTAACAAAGACAGCTGCAATGAAAGTTATACACTCTTCAATGTCAGCTAAAGAAAATGATGAACTCTTTACATGGTTATATTCATCTTGGCCTGATCTTTAAACATCAAGTCAAATAGTTTTTTAAAAAGAAAAAAAAATTAGGTGACAAGTTTTTCAAATAGGTTCAACAGTATTAATAAGTTAATGATGCTTTTTACAAACACAAGAGGTCAAATGAAATATTTGGAAAAAAAAACATAAAAACAAAACAAAAATCCTCAAAACATCACAAATAAATTTTATCCTGGCTATGCTTAAAATCCTATACAGGACAGGGGTTTTGGGTTCTTTATTTTAATACCAGATGACCAAAATAGATCACATCAGATAACAAGGCTTCAGGGAACCCAAAATACACAGATCCAATCTTTTAATAAAGAAATGTGTCTTTGGATGGTTTCAGTTACAAAAATAATGTTGTATGTTCCTAAAAGGATTGATAGTTTAAAAAAAAGGATCGATAGTTAAAAAAAGGAAAGAAAAGTTTAAATACTTCAGGGACTAGTAAGAATCTTTTAGTCTTATTTATTTCAAATAACCTGTTTTCCTTCAGCTTAGAAACAAAGAAACCACATACATGTCACTGTGAAATTATGAAGTAGGATTAAATAGTATTTGGGTCATATCTCGAAATTCCATTCCTGCTGGGGAATCAGAAGAGGCTATCAAAAGAAAAGAGCAAAGAAGATGTAAAGCAGTAATACTGAGCCACAGGCACATTTATTCACATGTTCTTAAGTTACAACCTCAAAAAGCTCTACTCTACTTGTTTATCCAAACCAGAGATGTTCTAAGAACAGGGAATGGTCTAAAAAAGGCAGCAGCTACCAAGATGGCATGCGCCTTTACTGTCCTTTTTCCTGTATTTCAGGGAACTTTATTCTGGAGTTCTTATCACTGTGGGGGCGGGAGGGACGGGACTAGTCATCATTAGGTCAATGACACGACACTACGCATACTCGTAAGTTTTGCATGTGCATGTACCTGAACTAAATACTCCCGGGGAAGCAAAGGTAACCGCACGTGTTCCATCAGCCGAGCCATAAACTCCTGCCTCACATCCTTGTCATGGTTCACCCAAGCTATGACAGCTTCAAACACCTTGGGAAAATATGGAGAAAGGAAGACATGTACATACAAGGCATGTATATAAAATACTTTATTAGCATTCAGTAGGTCATTTCCACACATACATGAAATGTATCCCAATCAAGCTCATTTTATACACATAATATTTGCATTTTACATACAACACTTGCAAAGACATCCGAGTTTATCCATGGTTCAATTTTTTTTTCAAAATCCTGATGTGTGATGAATGAACATATTCTTTCCACTTTTTTCTTTCACCTTTTAATATATGGAATTTAGCAAGTACTTAAAAAGTACTCTTTCATTTGGTATTTACTAAGCATTTTATGAGGTATATTATCTAGGCTTCCTTGTCTTGAAGAGTAGCTATGATATGGTGACACATATCATATTTCACTAGTTGTAAGCTTACCAAATTAAGTTAAGTTCTACTTACACAGATTTGAACCTCAAGTTCCTTTAGAACAAAGTACCCAAAATAAGTAAAGCAATATTATCCTGCAATGAAAATCACGTGCCACTACAAGTAACTTTTACCTTTTTTGGGGGTTTATACGCAAATGTCAGACCACAGAATTATAAACCCCAGGGCTAATAGAATAGGTTGATACCACTCAGACATATAATAGAATATACAATATCATGTTTTGAATTTTTTTACAAACTAAACAGGAAAAGCATACTATTCAAATGTACTTCTAAAACTAATAAGCTAATATGGAGACAGTGTTTTCCTATATAATCTCCTCTAGAATGATGAGTGGACTATCTGAGATTATCAGGTAACTGTAGAAAAATGTATGACCATATGCAAATGTTTGATTACTAGAAAATAGGTTATTTTGATACAATGAAAGAGCAGTACACATTACAATGAACATCCTTCTCAAATTCACTGTCAACAGTATTTACTAAGTATTTCTATGTGTGAGGTGCTAGAAATAAAGAGAACAAGGTAGTTTATTTTCTGCTAATTCTATCTACAGCTTCTCAGTTTTCTCTTCTCCCTGGCCCTGCTTCTACCTTCCCTCACCACATTGTCTGGCCTACTGACATGACTTCAATATCCTCCTACCAGACTCTCACTCTATTTTAGGCTCCTTATAACCACCATGCTATGGAAATTCGAGCAAGTTACAGAAAAGAAAGAGAAGAGAAAGGGACATGGAACCCCTCACCCCCAAAAGCAAGGCAAGTCAAGAAAGAAGTACTCTAGGCACACAAGATACCATATAAAGAAATGAAGCCTCTTATCTACAGCTGCAGTAGAACCATGCAGGTATCTGCAGACATTTGGACCACCAGGCTGACACCTCAGACACTGGAGGTGTCCCTGTTGTGCCTTATATGAAATATAATAGACATAATAAGATGGCTACTGCTTATGCCACATTTGGGGAGGCTTGTCAGGCAGCAGCAATAAAGCAAAATGGCCCTCATGATATTTCTTTTTTTTTTTTTTGGTCCGGTCATGGGGCCTAAACTCTGGGCCTGGGCGCTGTCCCTGAGCTCTTCAGCTCAAGGCTAGCGCTCTACCATTTGAGCCCTAGCGCCACTTCCAGCTTTTTTCTTTTTGCTTATGTGGTGCTGAGGAATTGAACCCAGGGTCTCATGCATGCAAGGCAAGCTCTCTACCACTGAGCCACCTTCCCAGCCCATGATATTTCTTTAATGCAGGTCTCATGGTATTTTCTCTTGATAAAACCCCTGAGAGACTCTTCATCACTACAATAAAGTTAATGTTCTTTAACATAGCCAAGAAAATATGCCATCTTCTTATTTCATTTCCTATCACCCTCCTAAACGTATTCTAAACTCCAACTGAAATAAACTGCAATTATGAAATTATTCTGTTCATGCCTGTTAGTATTTGTAAATTCTATTCCATCCCCCTGGAATGTTCTTCTCATTCCCACCTATCCCTATTTCTCTGGCAAACTCAAACATGCCATTCTTGTTTTCTTTTTGGTATGGTATTCAGAATTGAGAATGAATTAAGGCCTTGTACTTGCTTGGCAAGTGCTCTGTGACAGAGATACATCTCCAGCTCCAAACCAAGCTGAATGCTAATCCTCATTCCCATCCCAAGAAAAATCAAATGTTCCATTGATATCCTGACAGTATTTATTTACTCCACTAGTTGCCTTATCAGTCTATACGTAAACAAAACTATTTCATTTCACACCTTGGACTGAAAATCAGTGTCAATGGCAGACACTCAGTATGTGTCTATTAAATGAGAACAGTAATACAATCCTCTGTATTTGTAGCATGCTAAGGTTATACACATCAGTTTTAAACGTCTTCTCCTATTGCAGGAGTATGATGTAAGTATGTCTTTTTATCCCACGTGGGATGACTGTCCTGAGAGAGAAGAGTGCTTCTAACTTTAAATGCAAAATACATGAAAAGAAAAACTCCTTCCATTTCCTTTAAGCATAATGTTTTCAGAAGCTTTTCTGTCTCAATCCCCATGTGCCAACCAACCACAAGCCCCCCAAGGAAAAGAAACAAAGAATGGCTTACTAAAAGAAGCTTCTCTCTCCAGCTATACAAAAGGTGCCGCATCCAGAGGGAGGGGGGAGGGAGGGAGAGCAGGAAGATGTGCTGGTAAGGATGAGGTTTAAGTTGCAGGAAACCAAACTCAAGGAAGACAATCAAGGGTGTTCAATCAAAAACTACCCGAAACTCTGTCCCTGGGAAATTTCTTTCAATTCAAAACGTGGTAAAATCACTTTAGTAGAAATACGGAGTTTGGACCACAATCCTTACAGTTATATGGCTGTACAAAGACACATTTTCCCCAAAAGGTAGTTATTTTAGATAGCTTAATGTGTTCAAGCTATTGCTGTGGGTATCAAGAGCAAAATTCTAATGTCCAATCATTCTAAGAAGTGATTTGCATAGTGAAGTCAACAACTTCTACATCAAAGATTACTGGCTATCACTCCTCACCTACAGTAACAAATTTATTAAATAAAAAGAAATAAAGACAGGAAACTTTCTTATACTGGGTCACTATACATCAGGAAAAGAAAAATATACATACCTTCTCTTCTGAGGAAATGGTAAGTTTGTCACTTGAGATTAAGCTGCACACTTGCTCGATGCCAAGGTTGAGAAATTCTTCACTAACTACAACATCTGCAAAATGTTGCTCTGTTTGAGAATTAAAAGGGAAAGTTATTAACAAAGACGTTAACATTTCACAGCATGTTTCTACTGTGGTGTTTTTTTCCCCTAGTTTTTTAAGACAGGGTCTCATTATTTAGCCCAGACTGCCTAGAACTCACAATGTCACCCAGGCTGGGCTTCAACTGGACAATCATCCTGCTTCAGCCTCCCGAGTGCTAGGATTGCAACTTGCCCCGTTGTGCTTGGTTTAAGAAATGTTTCTTAACCTAACCCAAGAGTGGAAAAACCCAACCGCACTTCCTGTGGGTAAGAACTAACCTCAACAAACCCAGAGATCCTTCAGGAAGTAATCTTGCTGGATTTGGGGTTTGGTTTGTTTTTGTGGCAGTCTTGGGACTTTGAACTCAAGGACTCACGCTTGCTGGGCAGATCACTACACGCCCAGCTGTGCTGTTTGCAATGCAGTGGAACAGCAGCAGAGCTGGGAAGGCTGCCCTGATGGAAACTCACTTTAGTGGAATCACCCCTGCTCTATATGGCACGTTTTAGAGACCAAATAGCCCTTCCATGGTGAGGACACTATCAGTATTAAAATGTGTACAACTGGGCTTGGAAGCATGGTTCAGGTGGCAGGGCACCTGCCAATGAGTGTAAACACTGAGTCCTGATCTCAGATTTAAAAAAATATGTATAACCTTTGGATCACATAAATCATAAAAGTATATGGTGTCACATAACCACACACTTGAATGTGTTACATAAAACATTAGAAGCCCATAGAATATCACAAAGTAGGGAAGAAAATTCTGCTTTATTTGAAAACCATACAAATGATTTTTCTTTCTTGCGATTGTTTCTAACATATTTATAAGATGATTTCTTTGTTGCTTTGTATGTCCCTCCCTCACAGTATAACCCCTGTTTTCACTGTATTCGATGCTAGTATAATTTGGGGAGGGGAAGGGAAAAAAACAAATTGTTTAAATAGGGATAAAGGTGGACCCATTGCAACAATGAGATGTTATGTTGAAAAATGAACTTTACAACTTTGGTGCGGGGGGGGGGGGGGGGGGGGGGGACAGTGCCGTGGGGAGATGGGAAGGGATGGTAAGGGTAAGGGTAAACAAAGGAGGAGGCAACAATGCTTGATAAGAAATGTACTCATGGCTAGGAAGGTAGCTCAGTGGTTGAGTGCTTGCCTTGCATGCATAAGGCCCTGGGTTCGATTCCTCAGCACCACATAAGCCAAAAGAAAAAAAGCCGGAAGTGGTGCTGTGGCTCAAGTGGTAGAGCGCTAGCCTTGAGCTGAAGAGCTGAGGGACAGCGCCCAGGCCCAGAGTTCAGGCCCCATGACTGGATCCCCACCCAAAAAAAGGGGATATACTCATAACCTTGCTTATGTAATTGTAACCCCTCTATACAGTATTTTCACAATTAAAACATATTTTAAATGTTGGCCAACTAAATACATAACCAACAGCTTTAAGAAAAAATGCTGGCTTATTATACAGATGATTCTGAATTCTAAAAAGTACTTTATTTGGAGATAAAAATTATATAGCTGTATACCTCAATTCCTTCCCTGAAACTAGTAAAATGAGTAATTCTTAAAAACAAAACTCTTTCCTTGATATCCCAAGTATGTCCACTCTTCCAAAAGATGGGAAAAACTCTATTAATACAGTTATTTTAAAACTCACAAAGAGCCAAGCACCAGTGTCTCATGTCTGTAATCCTAGCTACTAAGAAGGCTAGGATCTAAGACTCAAGCTTTGAATCCAGTCTGGGCAGGAAAGAGCATGAATTTCTTATTGCCAATTAGCCCCCCAAAAGCCAGAAGTAGAGTTATATAGCTCAAGTGACAGAGCTCTAGCCTTAGGCAAAGAATAGTGCCCAGGCCTTGAGTTCAAGATCATGTACTGGCACCAAAAACAAAAACAGAAATACACAAAAAAAGAAGAAATCATTTACAAAAATAGCCTTTCCTATAAAAGCATCTCTAACTCATAAAGGATAGGCTTTGTAATCAGACACCAGATATTTGAATTCTATTTCTGCCACATGTTAGCTTATCCAACATTGATCAAATATGTAATTTCTCTAAAGCTTAGCTTCCACATCAGTAGAGGATAATAAAAGTATCTTAGGTAATAAGATCACTGTAAGAGGAAGTGGAGTTGTGGCTCAAGTAGTAGAGTGCTAGCTTTGAGTAGCGCCCAGGCCTGCAGTTCAAGCCACAGGACCAGCACATACAAAAAAAGCTTCAAGACTGCTGTAAGGAGGGGAATGTTGGTATAATTTGGGAAGGGGAAGGAAAAAAACGAATTGTTTAAATAGGGATACAGGTGGACCCATTATAACAATGAGATGCACAAGACGTTATGTCGAAAAACGAACTTTACAACTTTGGTAGGGGGGAGAGGTCAGGGATGCTAAGGGGAAACAAAGGAGGCAACAATGCCTGATAAGAAATGTACTCATTACCTTGCTCATGTAATTGTAACCCCTCTGTACAGTATTTTCACAATAAAAAAACATTAACAATAAAAAAAAGAAGAGAATGACCTAATGATTTAAAAAGCACACAGAATTCTATCTGGTAAAGAATATGAACTAAACAACTCAGTGCTATTATGTAATAGCTTATTGTGATTCCTAAATTCTACTAATAAAAATTCTAGGTTATCTTCTAGATTTTCTAGCTACATTCTAATACTTTTTTATAGTTGCTATTGCTGTTGGTTGTAGGGCTTGAATTCAGGGCCTGGACACTGTCCCTGAGCCTCTTTGTGCTCAAGGCTAACTCTACCACTTCAGCCACAGTGCCACTTCAGGTTTTTGAGTGGCCAACTTGAGGTAAGAGTCTCACGGGGACTTTCCTGCCTAGGTTGGCTTCAAACCATGATCCTCAGATCTCAGCCTCCTGAGTAGCTAGGAATAAGACATGAGCCACCAGCACCCGGCTCTAATAATATTTTTTTCTAATAATATTTTAACCAATATTTTCTATCCAGGCACCGTAGCTCACACCTGCGATCTCAGCTACTCAGGAGGTTGAGATTTGAGGATCCTGGTTTGAAAGCAGCTCAAGGAGAAAATTTTATGAGACACCATCTCCAATTAGCCACTAAAAAAACTGGATTGAAAGTGTGATTCACGTGGCTGAGTGCTAGATGTGGCTGAAAAAGCCTAGTGAGAACACAAGGCACTAAATTCAAGCCCCAGTACTGCCACAGAAAAAAAGGAATGAAGGACAGGGAGGGGGAGAGAAGGGGAGAGGAGGTAGCCAGTCATGCATAGTAAGACATGTGTAATCACATGTTTTGGGTGGCTGAAGCAGGAAAATTGTGAGTCCCAAGTCTCCAATACATTTTAAGTCTAAATCAAAGAATTGGCTAGGCTCCTTATATATCTAATAAGGGTAAATTTGTCTCCTCAATTATTTTGTCACAAGGATGATAAATGTACACAACAGCTATGGTCTAACCTGGGCAAGAAAAACTAAAACTTTCATCTTACATCTTCCTGGATAGTATTAAAAATATGGTATTATTATTGAATATACCCTAAACCAAATCCCAGTATCTTTGGTAGTTTGACCATTGCAAACCTAGTATTTGTCTAAAGTTCCTCCTGCTTCTTCATAGGATATAGTAAAACCTGGCAGCTACTACTCAAGGCAATATGTTATAAAAACAGAACATGCACGAAAATACAAGGCTGAAGAGTAGGTAAGACACCTCAGAGTTTTCAGTCTGTTTCCTTGGCTCACATCTACAATCTTGCTTTACTCACCACCTCTAGTTCTGTTGCCAACTCAACCATCGCTTCCAGTCCTTTTGCCCACATATTGCCAAATTCACTGCTTACAACACACAGCTTCATCTTGACATTGGTAATTTCCCATTAGTAGTTTACCACTAAATATAGCTTAAGTAGCTATAGACACGTAATGTCAGTCTCTTTCCCTGAGCAAATTGTAGTAGTATCTGCAATGGAGCATAATTTCTAGACATATAGTCTGTGCTACTGATATGTGCTATACATTATACATATACACGGCATATATGTCATCTGCATATAAATTCTTCCGTATGTGTATGTATGTGTATAAGAATTTCCCTTTTCTGGGCTGGGAAGGTGGCTCAGTGGTAGAGTGCTTGCCTTGCATGCCTGAGGCCCTGGGTTCAGTTCCCCAGCACCACATAAGCAAAAAGAAAAAAGATGGAAGTGGCTCTGTGGCTCAAGTGGTAGAGCGCTAGCCTGGAGCTGAAGAGCTGAGGGACAGCGCCCAGGCCCAGAGTTCAGGCTCCACGACAGGACCAAAAAAAAGAATTTCCCTTTTCTCTCTAAATCACTTGAACTTTTCTCTTTGCTTCTCTCTAACAAATAAACTTATTAGCAAATGAAAGATAATCCCTAGGATTTGTCACATTGAGTGAATAACTTGTCAGGTCTCTTATCCTAAAACAACTCCAGTGAAATCAGTAAGTGTAAAATCTTATTCTGTTTTGTATCCTGTCATAAGGTACATAGTACCACTTTTATTTGATTTCTAAATGCCACAATGTCTCCACAATCTCTAGGTCCCACCTAAGATAAAATCCCATCAGAGGGAAGAGAAAGCAACTGCATGAATAACAACGGTGTCTAAGAGGTACAAGCACCCCACCCTTCACAGATAAAGAGTGCTCTTGGGAAAATAAATATATGCATGATTGTCATTTCCTAACTATTATAATGAAGTGTTAGGCAAGGTAACTAATAAGCTTCCTACTTGTGCTAACAATCTGTGATTCTCTGTTTCTCAATACTATGAATCTCTAGGGGGAAAACAATCACATGTACAGCTACATTAGTTCAATTAACACAGGCAGTTTGGGTGAAACCTGAAAACAGCTAACTCATCTCACCCAGAAAAACTGTCAACAAAGCGAAGACGACATGCTGGTAACTAAGGCATAAATGAAGAGCACAAAACAGAAAAATGATTAATGCCTTTAAGAAGTATCATTCAAGTCAGCCTGAATTCAGTTAAGAGGTGCTATATAGCATCCTTTATATAGCACCCAAGGAGAGGGGTTTCTGTATCAGTCAATGAACACTGAAATAAACCCTGGACTAATCAGTTTCTATTCTTTAGTATGCATATCACATTGGAAAGGCTAGCAATACTATTATTAAAGCCACTCACTCAACGTACGTTGCTGTCAACAGAGCAGTATTCAAAACAGATACTCAGGGCTGGGAAGGTGGCTCAGTGGTAGAACGCTTGCCTTGCATGCATGAGGCCCTGGGTTCGAGTCCAGCACCACATAAGCAGGGGAAAAAAGCCGGAAGTGGCGCTGTGGCTCAAGTGGTAGAGCGCTAGCCTTGAGCTGAAGAGCTGAGGGACAACGCCAAGACCCAGAGTTCAGGCCCCATGACCGGACCCAAAAACAAAACAAAACAAAGTCGAAACAGATACTCACCCTAAGCAACCATTGCTAGTCTAAATAACAGAAGGGTAAACAAATAAAGGAAACTTTTTTGCAGAAAATATTTTAAGGATAACTATTACAGTGAATAAGATACAGTCTGAATACACTTAATTCAAATGTGTTTTTACTAAAACTGGACTATTTTAAACAGGGGTCTAGACACATTGAGACTCCTTGTTACCTTCTACCATAGGGGTTTGCGCACCCCTAGCCTGTTGAGTTGTAAATAGCCAAGCAGAGATACAAATCCTCTGCAACTGCGACAGTTTAAGTTGACACAGGAAAGTCCCCAAGGTCCCAACAGTAGATTGTAACTGCCACCAGGCTTGTCTTCCAGAAAGATGATGATAAACAAAACAAAACCTGGAAACCTCCAATATATAGTTTTAATGTTTATAAACTCACACACAATCCTCAGCAACCTTTGGGAACTCACAACAACCTCTTCCCCACAGTGGTGGAGCCGTGGGGCCTGCAGAGCAGCACTGGCTCCCTCACCAGGCCGGCCACAACAGCCGGGCGTGGAAAACCTCAGGACAGGGTGCCCACGGATGGGACCTCCTGGACCTCCTTTCCTACTCCACTGCAAGACATCTACATTGTACTGCTCTGGAGATTTTCAAGCTCTGAACTATTCTCATGGATGCAATAAAAGGTGTAAAGAATATATATATGTAAAGACATGAACACTTTCTCACACACCTATTCATTAGACAATCAGAAAGAAAAATACATAGAAAGTCAGTATTTACAACAACAACAAAAAAAAAACTAGCTAATCTTTATTCAGTCCCAATACCAACTTACAAATGCTTTTAAGTTCTGTATTTCATGAGTATGTTTCAATTTTGCAGTGCTACTATTCTAAGATTTTAAATGTATTGTGATAAAGACCAGATCCAGATCAGGATGTACCTTCCCCATGTGACGGAAGAATTGTACCCAAAGACAACAGTGAATAAGATCTTCTCTACTTGCCTGCGTAGGTGTTGGCTTTGTTCAGAAGGTCTGAGCATGCATGCATGTCAGCAAAAGCCCGGATTCCTAAGCAGTTGACAGGGTGAAGCTGGGATTCTAAAAATTCACAGCAAGTCTTCTTCACATCCTGTAATTGTAACAGACCAGCTGCTGGGAGAAGTACCTGCAACATACAAGTGAATCTGCTTAGGCAGCTGGCTGGGAAAATGCTGTCTACTTACCTCTTCTCCTAGAGTACAAGAGGTCTACAGCTATGACCCACACTAAACCCAAATATCCTATAGGAAACAAATGGAACAAACATTTGCGGGAAAAGATGATGACTCTTCATACTCTCCGTGGAATGTTTTAAGGGTGGTCTCTTCACAAGAACCAAAAAAAAAACTAGCAGAGCTGGGCACTGGTGGCTTACACCTTTAATCCTAGCTACTCAGAAGGCTGAGATCTGAGGATCACAGTTTAAATCCAGCCCCAGGAAGGAAAGTCCATGAGACCCTTATCTACAATTAGCCACCTCAAAACTGGTAGTAGAGCTGTGGCTCAAAGTGGTAGAGCCCTAGCCTTGAGTAAAAAAGCACAGGGACAGAGCCCTGGCTGTGAGTTCAAGCACCATGACTGACTTAAAAAAAAAAAAAGTATCAGATCATATTACTACTGGTTCATTTGCTAAGTATGAGTTGCTATGTTCCTTTGAATTTTAACAACACAAATTAGGATGCTAGAGGGTGCTATGGTTCAACAGAAAGGGATTTGCTTCCTTGCTGCAGGGTGTTTGTCTGGTAGAAGGTCTATCCTCCCACTATCTGACTAATGCCACAAACTGCTTCCTTAAGGCAGGACAAGTCTAAATTCAACAGGGGTCTCTAACTACCTGCACTATCTCTAGAGTGCGATATATGTACTAAAAAGGAACACATAAAAGGTAAATACTTAATATCTTTAAATCTATGAGTAACTCTAAGCAATTTTATATTATAATTATAGGTTATTCTGTAGGATTTAACTAGTTTTGTCATAAATACTACATCCAATATCCTTTTCAACTAGGCCTGTAAGTTTAGTATGATCTCTGCGATGGTACCATCCTCATTACTTACTTTCATCCAATTAGGGAGGAAAACCTCATTTACAAAGTTATTGAATAGGTGCTTTTTATAAATAAAGGCCAAAAAAATCAACTATTAGAAAAGCCAATTTTAGAAAAGATTACATCAGCATAAAAAACAATTTTGCAAATTCCTTTAGGACTTATTTTCTATATACCATCTTGCAGCACAAAAAGAATAATTATGTAACATAATAGTTTATGAGTATCTTTTAGAATTGTCCCAAATCTGTATAATAAGATCTAAATTGAAAGAAGAAAGAGAGGACTACTAGATGTCCATGTGGCTCATGCCTGTAACCCAAGCTGCTCAGGAGGCTGAGATCTTCAGATCCAGGTTCCAAGCAAGTCCAAGCAGGAAAGTCCATGGTTATCTTCAATTAACCACCAAAAAGGCAGAAGTAGAACTGTGGTTTAAGTGGTAAATGCTAACCATGAGCAAAAAAGTTCAAGGACAGCACCCAGTTCCGGTGTCAGTCCTGGGGCCTGAAAGCATAGAAGCTTTCATTCTGGAATTCAGAGGATGTATATGTGTATATATATACATACACACACACACACACACATATATATATATATGTGTGTGTGTGTGTGTGTGTATGTGGTATACACATTATACACAACAGTATAGTCTTTAATTAGACTTTTTATGCTTTAGTACAACTCTATCATTCTCTGAAAAAAAAAGGAAACAGCATCTAGAGATAATAATGTCTTTCCCTTCTGAATGTTAAGTAAGACAAAGTGTAAATAATGTGGTTACAGCCAAACCTTTTGCATAATATGTATGTTATGAGAATGAATCTCTATGGAAGGCTTTAATTTGCTGATAATTTTTGGATTGGAAGCTTCCCTGTGCTGGTATAATTGTGCTCCGAAGCAACGTAAAAGCATATTCCAATATGCTTAACAGTGCAGCCATTTAATTCAGCAAACATACACAATCCAGAAAGTGGTCTTCAGCGTAATATTCATCCTGTGAAATTTCCACAAGCAGTAACAATCACCCATCTAATCAGCATTTTCCCATAGACAACCCAGCACTGTTGAATAGCATTCAAAGTACTTGAGAGCCCAGAAACACAGGGAGGAAAAAGTGACTGAACAGAAACAGGTCTGCTATACGAAGCTGGTGGGAGTGCACACTGATCAATGTTCATGAAGACAAATGCACATGTATTCTGACTCAGTAATTAACTTATCAAGTCCCGATCTACCTTATCAGGATATGCAAATTGAACAAAATTATAAAATCACAGACCTAGAACACACCTAAGTCCTCAAGGGTAGAAGTATAAAAGTTATTTTAGGTTGGGTGTGGTGGCTTATACCTATGATATGAATTACTTGGAGGACAGAGATGAGAAGAATGGAGGTTTGAAATATGAGTGTGTGAGTGTGAGTGAGTGTGTGTGATGCCATCTCAACCAATAAAAGCTTGGAGTGGTGGACCACACCTCATCCTAGCTCCATGGAAGGCATGAATAGGAAGATCGTGATCCAGGCTGGCACAGCAAACATGAAAAGCCCTACTCAAAAGATGCCTAAACTCCTTAGTGATGACAAATGTGCCATATGAGTAGGAAACTTCCCTAATACTAGGAAACTATGGGTAATGTGTACATAAGGGATTCTCAATACCAATTTTGCAGCTTCTTTGTAGATCTTAAAACTATACTGGAATAAAATGTATATTTAAATTTTAAAAAATGCCTAAAGCAAAAAGGACCTAAAGCAAAAGGGACTGAGGGAGGGCAAAGGGGAAAGTATCTGCCTAGCAAGCGTAAGGCCCAAAGTTCAAGCCTTAGTTCAGGAAAAAAAAAAAAAAAGTTTTAAGTTATTTCTATTGTGAGGCTAGAAATTTTACATATAATTTCTTTTTTTTTCTTTTCTTTTTTTTTTTTTTTTTTGGGGGGGGGGGTCAGTTGTGGGGCTTGAACTCTGGGCCTGGGTGCTATCCCTCAGCTCTTCAGCTCAAGGCTAGTACTCTACCACTTGAGCCACAGCACCACTTCCGGTTTACTGGAGATAAGAATCTCACATACTTTCTTGCCCCATCTGGCTTTGAACCATGATCCTCAGATCTCAGCCTCCTGAGTAGCTAGGATTACAGGTGTGAGCCCAGCTTTTTTCATATAATTTCTTACAAATGGCAGTAATGAGTCAAATGTTTCTAGGCTTGGTAAATATTAATCATAAGTATGAACTGAATATATAACAAGTTTATTAGCATTTTTCTTTTGTCAATAAAGCCTTTAAAACTGCCTCACTTCTGTGATGTAATTTTACTAGGACTGAACTGTAAGAGCTCATAATTATGCAATTAATTACATATATCTTCAAGAATAAATACTAATTGTCTCAACCTGCTAACATGACGTGGCCATCCATCACACATAATAACAGGAAAGCAGCTAGGGCCACACCAACTTCCTCGCTTACTTTATGCATTAAATAAACAGAATGAAATGTTCACCATTTCAGATGAACCAAATATTCCATCCAAACCCCTCACAGGCTGCCTGGGAGCTGTATGACTAGGGATCAAATGATGCCTCTTGATTGGTCTGATAAAGAAACCCAATTCAAGAGACATTAATCACATTTCCAATTCATATATCCACTCATAAAAAGTGGAGATACAATCAAACCAGCCACCTCTTTAGTCTATTATTCTAATTTCTTCACTAATCTCTAGGTAAACAAGGACAGTGCTTGCATAATTTCTAATTCTCCATTGTTCTCCTTTTCATCAGGTTAATAAAAACAATCACCATTTCAACAATACATTCTCACAGTCTGCTACTTAGTGAGTAATTGCTGGCTTAGGCACAGCCTAAGCACTTGTCAGCCAACAATACTTCATTATCCCCATTATACACAAGTGAATACAGAGGTTTGTGTAAGCTGGGTAACCTGCCTAAGGTTATGTACCTGGCGTGAGGAGAGAGAGAGAGCCTACTATGTGAGCAACATTGACTACTTCAGACAATACACAGACATCCTTGTGTTCAAAGGCTAAAAATATAAATGAATAGAAATATATTTTAATAGTTACCTTCCATTTTTATATAGTAATATAAAAATATATGGAAAACTAAGTATATTCAATAATATAGGCATTCTTTCATAAGAAATTTCTGTAAGCAGAAATTCAGTGTAGAGAAAAATATTAAGCATTTCAATTTATTCACATCCTGACAGTGCCACACAAATGATTGAAATCTGGAAACCTCTGATCTATGAGATCAGATTTTAAACATCATTAAAAAAGAAGATCATGCAATTGTCACCCCATGGCTTATTTTCGACTAAAACAGATAAACTGTGTCATCAGTAATAAAATAGAAACCACCAACCAATGTACTCTTATTATGCTTTTCTTTTTTTTTTTGGGTCCGGTCATGAGGCCTGAACTCTAGGCCTGGGCGCTATCCCTCAGCTCTTCAGCTCAAGGCTAGCACTCTACCACTTGAGCCACAGCGCCACTTCCGGCTTTTTTCTTTTTGCTTATGTGGTGCTGAGGAATCGAACCCAGGGCCTCTTGCATGCAAGGCAAGCACTCTACCACTGAGCCACCTTCCCAGCCCCTTATTGTGCTTTTCTAAAACTACGTTGAACATTGATGCTAATTAAATAAACCTAGTTTAAAATGCTATCATTCTGTAAAACAGAATTTGTTTTCATCTTTACAGATATGTTGATTTTCAACACATTCAGACAAATTAAAGGCTACATACTATATGCAGAAGATGCCTTCAGTAATAAAACAAGGAGAGGGGACCACTGATTAGTAAAGACAAGCAGGATGCCGGACAAGGAAGACACACCAGCCAAACAGCCAGCATCTATGTGACACCCTTACACCAGCTGCACGTTTTAAAGTAAAATGCTTTCATCCTACTCCGTGTTGTTTGACAAGCCAAATTACACATAAGATGTTTCTCTTAGACAAGCACATTCCTTCTGGTTGGCTATTAGGATCTGTAGTTTATTTTCAACTTGGCACTTACTCCAGGAGTAGAAATCATTTATGTAGGAAGTCTTTTAAATCCTGGGTCATTATCAATTGTTTATTAAAAAGAGATCAAGAGATCTAGCGGCTCCATACATAATGCGTCCAGATGTCTAAGAAAACATGCAAACGTGAAACTCATCACTCCTTCACTGTTAACTTCATTTTAAGTGTATTGCTGAGAAGTGGATTTTTATCCGTCATTTTACATTTATATCAGAAGAATAAAGTTTATTTAAAGTGTCAGGAATGACCTGAAAACAAACAAGGAAGAAAACTGTCCAAAGGGAAGGGAATTATTTTTGTCAGTTGTGGGGCTTGAACTCAGGGCCTGAGCACTGTTCCTGGGCCTCTTTGTGCTCAAGGCTCTACCCACTTGAGTCACAGTACCACTTCGGGGTTTTTGAGTGGTTAATTGGAGATAAGAATCTCATGAGGACTTTTCAGTCTGGGCTGGCTTTGAACTGCAATCCTCAGATCTCAGCCTCCTATTGAATAGCTAGGGTTACAGGTGGGAGCCACTGGTGCCCAGCTATGCTTTTTTTTGGGGGGGGGAGGGGTGGGTTCGGTCATGGGGCTTGAACTCTGGGCTCTGGCACTGTCCACAGCGCCACTTCCAGTTAATTCTGCTTATGTGGTGCTGAGGAATCGAACCCAGGGCCTCATGTATGCAAGGCAAGCATTCTACCACTGAGCCACCTTCCTAGCCCCCATGCTAATTTTTTTTTGGGGGGAGGGGAGGGTTCAGTCGTGGGGCCTGAACTCTGGGCCTAAGTGCTGTCCCTCAGCTCTTCAGCTCAAAGCTAGCACTCTACCACTTGAGCCACAGCGCCACTTCTAGCTTTTTTTCCCCTGCTTATGTAGTGCTGAGGAATCAAACCCAGGGCCTCATGCACGCAAGGCAAGCACTCTACCACTGAGCCACCTTCCCAGCCCCATATGCTATTATTTTTAACCCAAGGTTTCTCTCTAAACTGCAGCTCCTTTCACCATGGCTCAAGTTGATAAGACAACATCTACCTTGCAGCACAGTTGTTGGAAAAACTGAATAAGCTATACGATCATCTAACCATGATTAGGTCCATGGCTCCTAACCATGTGAGCATCAACAGTTCTAATTCAAGACTTTTTTTTCTTGGACTGAATTAAACACTCAATCCCCTGACAATGGAATATTAAGACTATTTCTCTTCCCTCACAATATCCTGTTCCATATCACTCATATTAAGGTAGCTTTCTCTTTAGATAAATATTCCAAATATTAAAATGTAATCAGGTAACTTACAAAAGCAACATAATAAAGCAGCATAATAAAGATAAGAAAAGAACCTCATGCTTCATTAATTATCAAATATAAATAGGTCTGGGAATGTGGCTTAATAGAATGCTTGCTTACCATGTATGAAGCCGTGGGTTCGATTCCTCAGTACCTCATAAACGGAATAAGCCAGGATGCTAAGCCTCAAGTATAGAGTGCTAGTCTAGCAAAAGAAACTCAGGAACAGTGTCCAGGCCCTGAGTTCAATCCCCAGGACTGGAAAATAATAAATTTTTAATAATATATGGTATAAATATATGTAAATTAGAATAAGAAAGCAGTTTATGACTACTGAAACAACAATTTTTATAAACAATATACATTCAGGTCAAGATTTGGTCATTGTTGATCTCTAGCACTTTTTTCTGGATGGTAGTATTGGAGGGGGGGTATGTATGTTAAAATATGACAAATCAAACACTTAAAATATAGACTATGTAAAGTACAGCACACTGAAGGAAAAAACTTAAAACCCACAACTAAGGGCTGTAGATGAGCTTAGTGGTAAAACACTTGCCTAGCACTCATGAGGACCCAGGTTCAATACCTGCAAAACGCGCGTGCATACACACACACGGACCCAGGTTCAATACCTGCAACACACACACACACACACACACACACACACACACACACACACACACACACACACGGACCCAGGTTTAATACCTGCAAAACACACACACACACACACACACACACACACACACACACACACACACACACACACACACACACACTCACTCCACTGGCAATATGTTCAAGAGTTTGAGGCCAGCCTGGATTATATAGCAAAATACTATGTCACACTATCTCAAAAATCTCCACCCTACTCAGACATTAACCAGAAATCAATTGATTTTTGTGTGTATGTGTGTTGGTACCAAGACTTGAACTCAGAATCTACTTTTTCTTTCACAAGGCTGGCACTCTATCACTTAAGCCACATCTCCAATTCTAGCCTTTTTATGGTTAACTTAGAGTCTCATAAACTTTCCTGCCCAGAATGGCTTCAAACCTCAATCCTTAGATCTCAGTCCCCTAAGTAGCTAGGATAACAGGCATGAGCCACTTTTTGTGGATCTTTAATTCCCATGTTATGTAATACTAAAATAAGCCCTTTAAAATAAATCAATTTCAGGGCTGGGAAGGTAGTGGTAGAGCGCTTGCCTTGCATGCATGAAGCCCTGGATTCGATTCTTCAGCATCACATAAGCAGAAAAAAAAAAGCCAGAAGTGGAGATGTGGCTCAAGTGGTTGAGTGCTGGCCTTGAGCTGAAGAGCTGAGGGACAGTGCCCAGGTCCAGAGTTCAGGCCCCATGATCAGACACCCCCAAAAAATAATAATATAATAATAAAATAAAATAAATCAATTTCATTTATAAGCCCTGAAACTGTCATAATAAAACACATTAAAAAGTTATTAAAAAGTAAACTATTAAACAGTTTTTAAAATGGAAAAACAAAGAATACAAAATGAAAAACACATAACAAAAAGTTAAGCCCAATATGGTAGCACTTAATGTAGCACATGAATACAATCTCAGTTGCTCAGAATGATATAGCAAGAGGACCACAAATTCAAAAAAGAAAACAAAATAAAAATATTCACTAATACTATGAACACGTTAGTGATACAGTTATACTCATTTTCACAGGAAACAGTTTTCACATATTGTGGCTATCTGAGAGTAAAGGCAAAACTGTATGTAAACCAGATTATCAAAAGCCTAGCAATTTTACTAGACTAACTCTGTGATGAAGACATGAAGTTTCAAGATATAGAACTTTTAAAAAACTGTATCCAGGCCTGGTACTGGTGGCTCAAGCCTGTGATCCTAGTTACTCTGGAGGTTCAATCTGGGGATGGCAGTTCAAAGCCAGCCCAGGCAGGAAAGCCCTTAAGACTCTTATCTCCAATTAACCCTCGGAAAACCAAATGTAGAGCTTTAGCTCAAAGTGGTAGAACACTAGCCTGAGCAAAAGAGCTCAAGGTCAGCATATCCAGGCCCTGAGTTCAAGGACTTTCCTACCTGGGCTCTTCAAACTATGATCTCAGAGCTCTTCCTCATGAGTAGCTAGGATTAAGTCAGCCATACCCAGCATTTAGATAAATAGATTTTTTTTGTTTTTGTTTTGTTTTGCCAGTCCTGTTTGAACTCAGGGTCTGGGCACTGTCCCTGAGCTACTTTTGCTCGAGGCTAGCACTCTACCACTTGAGCCACAGCACTACTTCTCGATTTTTCTGTTTATATGGTACTAAAGAATCAAATCCAGGGCTTCCTTCATGCTAGGCAAGCACTCTACCATTAAACCACATTCCCAGCCCAGATAAATGCTTCTATATACCACAGATGAATCTCAAAATGAGCCTATCTTCAAAAATCATATATTTTAAGGATACAAATCTAACAGACCACTTAATTACTAACGCTACTCAAGTACCTACCTTTGTCTCAAACAAGTGCTTAAACTCTTCAAGTCTGATACTCACATCACTTTATAAGATGATATTGTCATAAGAACCCTATGTTTCCTACTAAGTAGCTGACCACAACTGACTTCCACACTAAATTTTAAAAACAAACCTTAAAAAAAATATTTTCTAGGGCTGGGAAGTTGGCTCAGTGGTAGAGCGCTTGCCTTGCAGGCAAGAGGCCCTGGGTTCGATTCCTCAGCACCACATAAGTAAAAAGAAAAAAGCCGGAAGTGGCGCTGTGGCTCAAGTGGTAGAGCGCTAGCCTTGAGCTGAAGAGCTGAGGGACAGCGCCCAGGCCCAGAGTTCAGGCCCCACGACCGGACCCAAAAAAAAAAAAAAAATCTTTTCTATACTCTAATATGGAGTAAAATATAAATGAAATGGTCTAACTAGGAAACAGATGTTCTAGTTAGTCAAACATTCTTTTATCAAAGTTATGATTTCCAGCTAGAGGCATGGCTCAGTGGGGAGAGCACCTGCCTTGCAAGGAGTATTGAAGCAAACTTCAGTTCTAGAAAACTAAATAAACTAAAATTATGATGCCCAAATTCAGATTTAAAAGATAGTAAGATACTGCCAAGCAAGCATGAAGCCCTGAAATCAAACCAAATGCATACATAAATAAGCTATTTATATCTTATTTTCTATTTATTTTATAAATATGAAATTTTTGTATTTATATGTTGTAGGGCAAATGAACATCAAAACCAAAGTGTAAATAGCTTAAATGTTTTGCTTTTGTATAATAAACTTAGGTACCCACTATTCTGGTATTGTGACAAAACACCAAGTTAAAATATTTTAGGGCATTACAGTATCAGATATATTCACTAAAATGACAGAATTTCCCAATGATGTCTCATTAACAACCACTAATTAAGAAAGTTTGGTTAAAGAGATTTTCATGTGTGTATGTGTTTTTTTTTCAAGATCTAACCTGTGTTTTCTAAGCACACCATCTGTGAAATGATTTTGCTCCCAAATGCCTTACTCTATATCTCATAAGTAAAGGAGAACACAAATGGAAAAGCAATAGCCATTCACAAACTCCACTGGGAAAAATATCACTTTTTCTTCAGCCACTACATGTCAAACCAATGGAACAAGTTGTTATAAATCAAAGATATGGTATAGTAACACAACTGACCCAGAATGCCATCTCCACACTCACTCAAAAATGTAAGATTCATTGACCTGAGAGAACATTAAAGAATTTATTTTATGTACTTAAAAATTTGTTTTATAACCAGGTGCCGGTGGCTCACACCTGTAATCCTAGCTACTCAGGAGGCTTGAGATCTGAGGATCATGGTTCAAAGCCAGCCCGGGCAGAAAAGCCCGTGAGACTATTATCTCCAATTAACCACCAGAAAACCAAAAGTGGCACTGTGGCTCAAGTGGTAGAGCACTTGAAAAAAAAAAAAATTTATGTTCTTGACTCAAAATAAAAAGAGTAAGGGAAAAGCCAAAGGACTCACTTCTTCCTAGTATTCCAATCTTACTGAGGTTTTTTTCTTGTGGTCAAGTTTTTCTTTTTTTTTTCCACTTTTTTTTTGGCCAGTCCTGGGGCCTGATCTTGGCCTGTGCAGTGTCCCTGAGCTTTTGTGCTCAAGGCTAGCGCTCTACCACTTGAGCCACAGCTGTACTTCCAACCTTTTTTTTCTTGTTTTGTGGTTAATTGGAGATAAGAGTCTCATGGATTTTTCTGCCAAGCTGGCTGCAAACTACTATCCTCAGATTCCATTTCTTATTTCTTCCTAGTATTCATGAGCCTTTTAATATTTTTGTAAGTTTTAATTGGCTCATACTAGCACTTCTATGATGTAACAAAGCATTATTAGCTTAATTTAATAGCTGACAAACAGAAAGGTTAATGTCTTAGTCAAGGATATGCTTAAGGGGCTGGGAAGGTGGTTCAGTGGTAGAGCGCTTGCCTTGCATGCTTGAGGCCCTGGGTTCGATTCCTCAGCACCACATAAGTAAAAAGAAAAAAGCCGAAGTGGTGCTGTGCCTCAAGTGGTAAAGTGCTAGCCTTGAGCTGAAGAGCTGAGGGACAGCGCCCAGGCCCAGAGTTCAGGCCCCACAACTGGACCCTCCCCCCCCAAAAAAAGATATGCTTAAAATCAACAGTAAATTCAAGAGTTGATCTCATAATTCTAATATGATAATTAGTCAGGGTCTACTGGCGTGAATCTTTGTAGCAGAGGACCAGTCGAAGTGCTTACTATTATTTTCTAAATTGTTCAACAGCAATTTAAATATGCAACACTACGCACTTGATTTAAATGATTTTATCCTGAGACCAGAGTAGATGTTTTTGTTCTCCTTGAAGATAAGCATCACTCAAGTGTTAACTCTTCTCATTCTTGGGAAACTTTTAACTATATTATCTCACCAAGATGACCGAAAAGCAACACTGGAGGAGCAGATCCAGAACACAATTAACTCAAAACATAATCGAGGCACTGGAGATACACAGCACTTGTTTTGAATACATGAGGCCAAAAATGTAATCCTTAGCACTACAAATTTTTTTTAATCCAAGTTTAATCAAGTGTACAATTATAACCTCTTTCAGAACACTGTTGTTTGTAGTGTGCTTGTGTGTGTGTTTTGTTTTTGGTGACAGTCCTAGGGCTTGAACTCAGGGCCTGGGCACTGTCCTTGCTTTTTTGCTCAAGGCTTGCACTCTACCACTTGAGCCACAGCTCCTCTTCCAGAGCTCCACTTTGTGACAAGTTTCACAGATTTTCCTGCTTGTCTCCTAAGTAGCTAGTATTACAGGCATGAGCCACCAATGCCAAATAATACTGTTCTTAATATAAAATACCAGGCCTCTGCTCTCTGATTGAGAATCACCATATCAATGAGCCACTACAACTAGAAGAGCTGGCTACATCCTCATGTGCTTGGGAGCAAAACCAGACAACTACTGGATGGTTAAAAAGGAAAGATGGCGGGGGGGCGGGGAGGGGGGGCAGGGTGTAGAAGAGGGGAGGCAGTGGTGTATCTGAAGGACAACTTATTTTTTGGTCAGTCCTAGGGCTTGAACTCTGGTCCTGGGTGCTGTCCCTCAGCAATTCAGCTCAAGGTGAGGGCTCTACTATTTGAGCCACAGCACCATTTAAAGTTTTCTGGTGGTAATTGGAGATAAGAGTCTCACAGACTTTCCTGCCAGGGCTGGCTTTGAACTGTGATCCTCAGATCTCAGCAGCCTCCTGAGTAGCTAGGATTACAAGCGTGAGCCACTGGCACCCAGCTGAAGAACAAGTATTTGTCAGAATTTTTTCCACCCTAACATCATGTTATATGGAGAGACACAGGACTTCATGGTTCAAAATCACTGGAAACAGTTTTTTCACTAATTGTTCTGTAGGGTTCTCCCTCCTCGCCCTTCTAAACTAAGCACCTTCCCAATGAATGCACAGTCACTCGATGATCCTCTAATTACAACAAAATCTGCCATCTAGGTACCTAGATTCCAAAATAATGCACACAAGAAAAACCTGTGTGTACGTGTGTGGCAAAAAAAAAAAATGTGTTTCACATTTCTAGACCATGTGGATATTCATTTCTATACAATGCCAACTCACATGCCAACATGGACTAGTTGAAGCTATTTCTCAGGAGTCTGATCACTGCTAAAGGAGCTGACAAAGTAGTTTCTAGACCTTCATACTAGTAGGAAAGCCAACAGGATACAAATCCCAATCAAAGTGTACATTCTATATTAGGCTTTCTACCTTGCTCATTTTTTCTAGCACAGAGCCAAGTGGTTGGCAGATATGCCCATCAATGTCTGTTTAAATGATAGAGTAACTTCCTTATATATCCATTTTTAAAACAATATCCACTGGATTAATGTCAATGTGTATGTATACAACAGAATAGAAATATACAGCACAAGGACTCTTAACATCCTCTACTTAACCTACGTACCTGATTAACAACTCTTCTCATGCCTTCAGCTACATGTACCCTGTAATGTGCTTGCACGCTTGTGTTCCTCGAGCTGAACTACAGTTTACCAACTCACAGGTTTGATCTGTTTATGACAACTATGCTTGTTATTGAAATTACACAGTTTAAATAATTATGTCGCAGCCAATGAAAAGTGAATGTAAATTCTTTCTTTGAAAATTATGTTGATTGCTTTAGTGAGACTACATCATTTGTGACTGCAAAAAAAATTCAAAAAAGGCGTGGGAGGAATTAAAAAGAAATTATATAATTCAAAAAAGCCTCTGCACCAAGATTCCTTGTCAAGAAATTCACTTTAAAAAAAGGAAGACTGAAAGATTAAGGCTGATGAATTTCTATAGTGGGTTTTGTTCAAGAAAGAATATATGGGTGGGGCTAGGATGTAGCACAGTGGCAAAGCGGCTTACTCAATTTAAGCTGAGGTGGGTTTGATCCTCAGTACCAAGAAAGAAGAGAGAATACAGTTAAAAAAGAAAAAAGAAAATATGAGTGTCTAATCCACTGGTCATACTTAGTTTTAGAGCAAAAGACTGATGTATAATTGTACATTTATATCTCTCAGATTGAAATAGATAGGATACACAGGAATTCCTCTTTGATGACTTCTCTAGAATAATAGTCTTGTTGAGATAACTTAACCAAAACTTTTCTCAACCATGCCAACAAGCCAAGCACCATGTAAGCCCCTTTGCCCTTCATGAAGTAATGCCACAAGAGTAAAATGACACACAACACACTTTTAGCACTTCAAAAACAACCTTCCCTATACAAATAAAATGGACCCACTACATTTTGTTCCCTAGTGTACTGAGATTCTGCTAAATACTGTTTATTACCAATAATTGATTTTAAGTATCTCTTGAAAAACTCATTAAAATTCTGTCCCATCTGTAAAGAAATATTTCTTTCTCAAGTAATTCCTTTTTATGCAACACCTAAATTTCATGAGCTGATTAAAACTCATTCACTCTAAATTCTCAAATGTTTCTTAAATCCTTCTGAGGTGCTCAAAATTCTGTCACAGACTGAATCTTCTGATGAACATTCATGAATTGAGAAATAAATGCATTACCAGTAGTGGTACTTTATTAATATGAATTTAGAAATTCATGTTATTAATAAATTCACTGTTTATTAACATTCTTAGCTTTGTCTCTCATGCTTACATCAAGTGAAAAGCTTACCTATTTTATGCAAGCCAAAAAAATACTTAAAGATCAGAGACCAAAATAACAAAACTGCAAATCTAGCAATGAGGTAAATGCTGTAAAAGAAAATTATGATTAAATAAAATTTTAGGGGTTGGAGGCATAGTTCAGGTGATAAGAGTGTCTGCCAGTGAATGTAAAGCATCAGATAGGAGATGGAGTCTCAGTCTTAGACAAAAAAATTAATATGCTTCTTTAATCCAATAATTTTTTAAAGTTTTTCTACAGGGAATGATGCTTTTGAATGTATAAAATCTCTTTGTGTTACCAGTTAAGACTAACCTAATAGCTGCTGTGTCATATTAAACAAATTCTTTAATCTTTTCCCAACCTGTTTTTTCAATGGTAAAATAAGCTAATATCTGTATTACATTACATGGTGGTGCAAATACCAAATTATGTGTGTATAGATACAATGGCTAGCACACAGATGGAGGTCTACCCATTGGAAAGTGTTTTTAATACATGTTCATACACACATATAAAGTCACATTTTTATATATAAAGCCAAGTACTATAATTGAGTCTCTGAGCATTCTAGAGACTGAGGCAGAACTCTGACTTTGAGGACAGCCGGGCTGGGCCACTGCCTTTACAAACGAATTTCCAAAAGAAAACCAATCTTTGATTTTTATCTTGCAGGGAGGGAGCAATGTCTCGCCACACAGCTCAGGGTGCCTGGAACTCACCGTCACACTCAGTCTCCCAAGTATTCTTAGCAATGAGGAAAGACAGACGAGGTTCAATGATTCTCTGAAGTGTGTCAAACTTAGTATGTAGGTGCTTCTATTCCCTATCCTTCGGTAAGGGAATGACATTCTCAAAAGGATGGATGGCCATTTATTGTCTCTATTCCCCAGATCTAAAAAGTGTATCAAGTTTGTTTCAGAAAAAAATTTGAAATAGCTCTTCGGCTTATGCAATGCAGTAATAATTGCTCCTTCTTAGGAATTAATTTACAAATTACTCATGCTCATTCTGACGCAAGTTAACAACACCTTCGCCTCAAAAAGTAATGACATGCTCTACATTCTTGAAATAAGGAAACTAGACGGTATCATGAGAAGAAACCAACTAGGAATCGGGGGAAGCAGAGCTAATTCTATTCTGTCCAACCAAATTGAAGACAGCTGGATCTCAGCACACTATGGTGCTATGCTCTTACATGGAAACCCACTGTCCCAAAGACACTCACTACCCTAATACTGAACTTCACCACTAAAACAGAAACTGACAAAAGGGAGGTCACCTAGCTAAAATTTTGATTCATTTTGCCAAGACTGTAAAGGCATAGGTACACACTAAGAATAATGCCAATGTCAAGTGGTGACTACTTAAAATGTCAGCTTAATATTAATAAGAACACTGAACACTTCTATTGAACTGTTCCTATCCTTAAGGTATGCAGATAGCGCTGTCTAATATTTATGTTGGGCATGGTGATTCATACTTGTAATCCAAACACTTGGGTGGCTGAAATTAGGAGGTTCTTTTGCAGGCCCAGGCAAAAGTTCAAAAGCCCTCCATCTCAACAAATAAAAAGCTGGGCACAGTGGCAGGTACCTGTTATTCCAGCCACACAGGAAGTATAAATAGGAAGATCATGGTCCAGGCCAGCCCAAGCAAAAACAAAACCTATTCAAAAAATGACAAAAGCAAAAAGGGCTGGGAGCATGGATCCAGTGGTAGAATGCCTGTCTAACAAGTGCAAAGGCTTCTGAGGGAGAGGGAAAGAGGGAGGAAGGAAGGACGGGAGGAAGGAAGGAAGGAAGGAAGGAAAGAAGGAAGGGAGGGAGGGAGGGAGGGAGGGAGGGAGGGAGGGAGGGAGGGAGGGAGGTGGAGGGAGGGAGGGAGGGAGGTGGAGGGAGGGAGGGAGGGAGGTGGAGGGAGGGAGAGAGAGAGAGAGAGAGAAGGAGGGAGGGAGGGAGAGAGGGAGAGAGAGAGAGAGAGAAGGATGGAGGGAGGGAGAGAGAAGGATGGAGGGAGGGAGAGAGGAGGGAGGGAGAGAAGGAGGGGAGGAAAGTTAGCTTGACAAAGTACCAATAAAAATAAAGAAACCAAAGGAAAAAGCATTGTAATTATGATGCAAAGTATATTTTTTAGTTTATTGAAAAATACCTGCTGGAAACAAGAGGTTTATTTTAACTGTCTCACCCTCCCTGCCCAACTGCCTTTTCCAAAACAAGTTATTTGGGACCTGGACTGTAAAATATGGCTTTATATACCAGGATACCCTTGTGCTAGAGACATTCTTCCCCTAATGAAAGTACTATACAAAAGTTGAGAACAGGCAACTGTTAGGATGTTCCTATCAGAGCAAAGTAATGTACAGAAAAGGCATTTATCACAGCAGGAGAAGTTCTGAAGGGCTGTGACTAGTATTTCAGGACTAGATCCCAAAGTTATGAAAAGCAACATGAGGGCTGGGAATGTGGTTTAGTGGAAGAGTGCCTGCCTAGCATGCTTGAAGCGCTGGGTTCAATTCCGCAGTGCCACATAAACAGAAAAAGCCAGAAGTGTCGCTGTGGCTCAAGTGGTTAAGCATTAGCCTTGAGCAAAAGAAGCTCAGGGCAGTGCCCAGGCCCTGAGTTCAAGTCTCAGGAGAAGAGAAGAGAAGAAACATGAAAGGCGCTCTATTCCTAACAGGCCTGTGTTCTGACTGTATTCACTGCCCAAAACAGATGTCAGGCCACACACACACAGTTCAGTCTCATAGGCCTGAATCATCTCAACAAAGTCCCCCCATGTGACCAATTACACACATCAGTAATTCACTAGATGAAAGAAATCAGTAATTTATTTGATGATGGTAGGTATAATCGAATGTCAATGAGGCTAATGCACTAAAATTAATTTTTTCAAGTGTAGCAGAAAGGAAATAAGACCAAATTTTTGTTGGAAAGAACACCCTAGAACCCTGCAATTAGTTTAAGTAGACAGAGAGGTCCAGAATGAGATGGCGATGTCAATACCATTATTTCACTTCTCCCATGTAAACCGTGTTCATTTGGCAGATGATTAATACAATATTTTATTTTATATATAATCCCAATTGACCAGGGTTTTTCAAGTGCTTTACCTCACAAACAAAATTTCCAGGCAAAGTGTGAAAGAGCAGGTTGAGGAAAGGGGGGCTGGGAATGTGACTTAGTGGGAGAGCGCTCTTGCCTAGCATGAATGAAGCCCTGGGTTCAATTCCTCAGTACCACATAAACAGAAAATGCTGGAAGTGGCACTGTGGCTCAAGTCGTAGAGTGCTGGCCTTGAGCAAAAGAAGCTCACAGACAGTGGCCCCAGGAGTGGCAATAAAAATTAAAAGGTAAAAATACTTCTCAAATACATATAGAATAATACCCAAAGAATAAGCAAAACCTACAAGTACTGACATATCAGAAAAACCTCAAAGATTCTTCATTCAGAGAAAAGAACAAGTTATTGAATAAGTGTAGAATAAACATACTTATAAAGCAACGTGTGAGTATGCAATACAACGTTGACATGTATATTAGAAGTGGTCTGAATGGGTTCATCCCAAGCAGATAAGAACGCTACAAAGCAGGGCTGGGAAGGTGGCTCAGTGGTAGAGCGCTTGCCTTGCATGCATGAGGCCCTGGGTTTGATTCCTCAGCACCACATAAGCAAAAAGAAAAAAGCTGGAAGTGGCACTGAGGCTCAAGTGGTAGAGTGCTAGCCTTGAGCTGAAGAGCTGAGAGACAGTGCCCAGTCCCAGAGTTCAGGCCCCCCCACCAAAAATAAACAAAAAAAAAAAGAAAGCTACAAAGCAATAAATGGGGAAAGTTATAACAAAGCTATAAATGGGGAAGGAAAGTGGATCAAGGTGTGGGAGATGGGACAGATTCAAAAAGGAAGGGGATGCCAGCTGCCAGTGGCTCACATCTGTAATACCAGCTACTCAGGAAGCTAGGATCTGAGGATCACAGGCTGGAAGATAAGTTCATGAGACTACAATCTCCAACTAGCAAAAAGCCAGAAGGGAGGTATAGCTCAAGTGATAGAGCTCCAGTACTAAGGGAAAGCATTCTGGCCCTGTGTTGGAGCCCCAGTACAAGCACCAAAAACAAAAAAAGAGGAAAGATGGAAGTATAAGACTTTTACTCTTTATTCAACATCTATCTGTATAACTTAAACATTTATGCAAATATATAAATATAAAACATTTTCTCTTTACAGAAAATAAGAAAATTAAAATGTCAAATTTTGCTTAAGTCCAAAATTACTTACGGACGATACTGAAATAGTAAAAGAGCTAAAGACAATTGGCAGTCAAAAACACTGCAGACTTCATCCTTCGAAGGAATAAAGAAAACTTGTAGGCAGCACCATTGATTATAAATGAATATGACAGTGTTGTCATGAAAAAGCAATCATCATTCAGAGAATGAAAGGGTTTGTATCTTAGAGACTGAAGGATATAAAAGATATTAAAATCAGAAACACTATTATAAAAGATATAATCAGTCCAAATGTCCTGTAGAAACAGTTTCAATAATGAATCCTATTACTGTGGAACAAAATTGTATGCTGTGTGGGCATCTTACTTTTATTTGAAAAACTGGAGAGTATAAGGATCTAAATAGTGTGAGGCAGCTAGGTGTCAGGGGTTCACATTTGTCTAGCTACTCAGGAGGCTGAGGTCTGAGGATTGAAGTTTGAAGCCTGGACAGGAAAAGTCTGGGAGACTCTTATTTCCAATTACCCGGCAAAAAGGCAAAAACCAAAAAAAAAAAAAAAGACTCTGGGGTGCTAGCCTTGAAAAAAAAAAAAAAAAAAAAAAAAGCTCAAACACCCAGGAACTGAGTTCAAGCCTCTAAACTGGCACACACACACACACATACACACAAAAAAAAGTGATGTATTTCTCTTACCTGTACATTTTCTTCTGTAACCTGAATTTCTGCGGTGTAAACATAATCAATTAGCATCCTCAGAGTCCATCCATCTACCTCTTTTATTCGAACTCGCTTTGCTCGGCTCTCACTCATCTCACCTAAAACACAGAGTCCATCACATTATAGCAAGATACTGCTATGGAAATCCCACTTAAATCCATACCAACATAGACCAATGCATGGCATAACCACTCACTGTAGGCAGATAACATGATCAGCCATTTCTTGCAGACCTAAAACACTCTTCTAGCTCTTCCAAAAGCTTAGTTGATCAAATATTAAATTTTACTTTTGTCACCACTTGTGCCTAAAGAGCACATCATAGCAATAAACGTGCTATGCGTCTGTATGAACTCCAGTTCCTGCAGTTGTAGAATCTGTGCCTGATGCTGTTCATGCTTTCTGTTGTTTTCTGTATGGCTTTCTAGTCATGCCTGGAACAGTTATGACACCACCATCTTTGGCTAATGGCAATGAGCATGTGCTGAACAGGACTCAGTTGGTTAGTACTGTTCATTCACAAAGCACACTAATGCTAGCCAGGGACCTGCATGGCTTCTGCCAGGAGCAGAGGCTCAGTGGTAAGCAGGCAGTCACAACCCTCAAGCAGGAAACGAGAAAACAAATTGCCTAAGAAGCTGAAGTTAGTCAATGTCAAAGCATATGACTGATCTTCTGGTTCAAAGTCAGTTCCTGTCTGTCCTGCAGTAACTTCAGCCTGAATTCATTTTCAAACCACCTCTTCTTACTACTGCTAGGTATTATTTTGCATGGGTGGTTGACAAAGAGTACAGGATCTCTTTCCTAAAACACATGAGGGAGAAAGTAGAGAAGCAGAAGGAGATGAAGAAAAGAGAAAAAATGGTCCTTTAAGCCAAGGAGTTAGGGAAAACAGGAAGGAGCCTTAGGTATATATGAGTGGACAACATTGAAGACTAAAATAGGAGACAAACTATTGAATGATGGGGAAAGAAAACCTCACTTTAAAAAAACGTCCAAGAAGCCGGCACCGGTGGCTCATGCCTGTAATTCTAACTACTCAGGTGGGTAAGATCTGAGGTCCAAAGCCAGCCCAGGCAGGAAAGTCTGTGAGACTCTTATCTCCAATAAACCACACAAAAAAAAAAAAACAAAAACAGAAGTGGCGCTCTAGCTCAAGTAGTAGAGTGCTAGCCTTGAGCTAAAGAGCTAAGGGACAGTGCCCAGGCCCAGAGTTCAAGCCCCACAACCCCCAAAAAAAAAAAAGTCCAAGAAAAACACTATGTGCCATGGAACACTTGTAGCAAAAAGGTCTAGTTCTACTACATTTTGTACTAGATACAGTTGATTAGCTCATGCAAATCTACCGTCATAATCAACTTGACCGAGTTGTCTGCATCTAAGTTTGTCAGCTTCTTGGGGGCAGGAATGAAGTCTTTTTTAGTACTATATCCCACAAAGCTTAAGACAGAGTAAGCAAATAAATACTAGTTAGATGAATAGCTAGATAAATGAAATATAAGAGTGACAATTTAAAACTTAGTAGCAGTATTGTAGGTGAACCAGGAGTTAGCAGAGCCATGTCTGAATAAAAGATCTGCCATCCACTGTTAAAAAAATAAAATAAAATATACCTAAAGTAGAGGGGAAAAAACAACAACAACTTAGTAACACGGTGAAACTAAGTGGTCTATCTATGAAAGATTTCATCAAGAAACATTTATTAAACAACCACTCCTCTATATTCTAGACTGAACTAAATAAATACTTTTTTTTTTTCCGGTCATGGGGCTTGAACTCTGGACCTGGGTGCTGTCCTTGCACTCTTCATCTCAAGGGGAGTGCTCTCCCACTTGAGCCACAGTGCCACTTCCAGTTTTCTAGTGGTTTATTAGAGCTAAAAGTCTCACGGACTTTAGCCCCAGCTGGCTTTGAACCAAGATTCTCAGATCTCAGCCTCCTGAGTAGCTAAGGATTACAGGCGTGAGCCACCAGCGTCTGGCTAAACATTTTCTTGATAGCAAATTTTGTACCATCTCTACTTTGAGAAAAGAAATAAAGTACTCCATACAGTAAAAGCTTAAATATTTATATACATATATATATACACACACATATGTATATATGCATATATACATATACATACACACACGTGTGTGTGTGTGTGTGTGTGTGTGTGTGTGTGTGTATGAGAGAGAGAGAGAGAGAAAGAAAGAGAGAGAGAGACTCTTAAAACACTTCCATTGCAGAGAATTTAACCAGGACTACTGAGGTCCTATTAAAAAAAAGAGAGGAAAGACTGGAAATGTGGCTTAGTGGTAGAGTGCTTGCCTAACATGCATGGAGCCATGGGTTCGATTCCTCAGTACCACATAAACAGAAAAAGGCAGAAATATCACTATGGCTCAAGTGGTAGAGTACCAGCCTTGAGTAAAAGAAGCTCAGGGACAATGCCCAGGCCCTGAGTTTAAGCTCCACAACTGGCAAAAAAAAAAAGAAAAGGTAATCATCTGGGCACTACTGGTAGTCCTAGCTACTCAGGAAGCTGAGATCTGAGAATAACAGCTGGAAGCCACAGTAGGGATAAGAGACTCTTATCTCCATTAAATTATCAAAAAAAAAAGCTGGAAATGGAACTGTGGCTCAAGTAGTAGAGTGCCAGCCTTGAGCAAAAGAAGCTCAGGGACAGCTCCAGACCCTGAGGAATTAAAAATCCCAGGGCTGGCACACACAAAAAAAGTAATAAGCCAGGTGCTAGTAAGTCATGCCTGTAACTAGCTACTCATGAGGCTGGTATCTGAGGATCACAGTTCAAAGCTAGCCTGGACAGAAAAGTCCTTGAGACTCTTCTCTCCAATTAACCACCAAAAAGCCAAAATGGAGATGTGGCTCAAGTAATAGAACACTAGCTTTGAGCAAAAAAGCTCAGGGACAGCACCCTGGCCCTGGGTTCAAACCCCAGGACAGACACACACAGACACAAAGTAACCTTATCTATTCAAAACACAATAAATCAAAAGTAAATAGATTTAAGAAAACAAACCCTAGGACCAATTCCATTGAAAGAATTCTATGACTCTAATTTCCATTATTGTGTACCAATAAAAAAAGTTTGGAGGGCTGGGAAGGTGGCTCAATGCTAGAGTACTTGCCTCGCATGCATGAGGCCCTGGGTTCAATTCCTCAGCACCACATAAGCAGAAAAAGCTGGAAGTGGCACTGTGGCTCAAGTGGTAGAGCGCTAGACTTGAGCTGAAGAGCTGAGGGATAGCGCCCAGGCCCAGAGTTCAGGCTGAACGACTAGCAAAAAAACAAACAAACAAACAAAAAAGTTTGGAAAAAAAAAAAAAGTTTGGAGTGGGGGAAAGGGAGGGAATCTTAAAAATAGAGAAGCCTGGATTACTCTGAGACCTTAAGAAACTAATTACCAATTAATAGCTACATCTAATAAGCAAATTTTATTTCACTACTTTTCAAGTTCCACTTGTCATCTGGTGCACAGGCAATTTCAGTGGGACGAGGTGACCCAGCAGTCTTTGTCTAGGGCTTTAACCTCCCAGTTCTACAGCTAAGCCAAGACAAACAGGTACGTTAGCCTTAAACCGTTTTAGACTGGTGTAGGAAAAGCTTCTTTCTTGGAAAGGTTTTCTAGCTACTAAAAATGAAAGAAAACAGAGACAGGCAATCCTCCTTCCTCAAGAGAGTCTATATCATAGGGAGAACCAGCTTAAGATGCTGCTTTTACCAACGGTGGCAGGGTAAACAGACACAGTGCCAAGGTTCCTGAGGAAAATTTCCAGTTGCAAATCCAATGGTGTTGAGTACCCCCCTACTTTCTTACAGTTTAAACCAGTTTGAATGGCATTTCTATTAAATACATCTAATATTTTCTCTTCATACAAAACAGTCTATTTCATTTTCTTCAAAGCAGCTACTAATATCAGAGTTCTCTTTTCTGCATGAGTTTGATGACTTTCTAAACCTCCACTGCTCAACTAGCATCTTGAGAAGGATTTATCTTCATGATCTCCAAAGCCTAGAACTTCATCTAGCAAGTGGAACATGCTCAGTAAGTATCTCTTGATAAATGAAATAAACCTTAGACAAGTACAACTTTGCAACAAATTTTAAAACTACTTTTTTTTTCAGTCAATTGTGGGACTTGAACTCTGGGCCTAGGCACTGTCCCTCAGCTCTTCAGCCCAAGGCTGAAGATAACAAGAAAGCACACTTAATGTTTATAAATAGAAATGAATAAAACTAGATGTTTACTTATTGCAATGATGACAAAGATAATGAGTAGGAATTGTAAATGAAGTGAGTGCATTTTCTTGTAGTTCTCATCTGAATAATTTAAAAGAAATCTCACAACTAAAACGTTTCATACCTGTAAACATGGCGTGAAAATAAGGACTACAGGCAGCCAGCACCACTCGGTGAGCAGAGATTTCCATGTCTTCTGCCACAATTGTGACATCACACAGCAAATTTTGGCTATTCAGAAAATAGAAAGATGTAAATAATTCCAATAATAAATGCTTCAAAATCCTTTCCAAATTATTAGAATAAAGCCTACTTTACTAAAGACTAACTGGAGAGACAGCCATCCTCTAGAACAAGGCTCTAAACACGAGAAAGAGAAGATGGTTGTAATCAGGGCCAATGGCCTGGGGTCCCTTCACTCACAATCTTGCGTTGGATTAACACAAAAATCTTTCCAAACATTCACTGATTTCCCAATGTGAAGAAGGTACTGGTAGCAAACCATCAATGGACTATAAAAGGAGAGGTAGCCTGAATATGAACAAGATGGTGAAAAGTGGCAGATGGCAGTCTGACATATAAAGTTTAAGAAAAAATAAAACACATGTACAAAACTAAATTAACTCAAATACTCCCCCTCCAAAATTAAGAAACATGTTCAAAATAACCCTAGATCATCAGGCAAACATTACACTTGAGGCTGCTTAAAAGCCATTTGGACATCTGAAGTTTAACTTAGGACAATTTACCAAACTACAACACCACTTACCAAATTAAAAACCATTTTATTACCTTAAAACAACCCATATTCAGCCATCATAATTATACCTGTAACTTTAAAACACCCATTTTAATTGCCTTTAAATCATGTAGAGACACTGGATATCAATGGCTCATCCCTCTAATTCTAGTTACTTGGGAGGCTAAGATCGTGATTTGAAGCCAGCCCAAGTAGAAAGTCCCTTAGACTCTTATCTTCAACTAACCACCAAAAGAGCCAAAAGTAGAGCTATGGCTCAAGTGTAGAGCTAAACTAGGCTTGAGCAAAAAAGCTCAGAGACCATGCTGGGCGCTGGTAGCTCACGCCTGTAATCCTAGCTGCTCAGGAGGCTGAGATTTGAGGATTGCTGTTCAAAAGCCAATCTGGGCAAAAAAGTCCATGAAACTCTTATCTCCAATAAGCCACTCAGGAAATGGAAGTAGCGCTGTGGCTCAAGTGGTAGAGTACTTGCCTTGGGCTGAAGAACTGAGGGACAGCGCTCAGGCCCAGAGTTCAAGCCCCAGGACCAGGTGGGGGAAAAAAATACAAAACAAAACCAGCTCAGAGACCATGCTCATGGTCAAGCCCCAGGACCGGCACCAAAGAAAATTTAATAATTAATTAATTTTTAAAAAGTAGTGAACATTTTTTATTTGGTATACATGGTACTAGATTAAACTCTCTGGGCAATTAAGAAAGTCACAAAAATCTTGTTAGCAAAGTAAGTTGCTGACACTCCAGAACAGGTACAAAGAGTTCTCAAAGCTCTGCTCCAAACCCGCCTTACGGTTAGTCACATCATGAATGACTGGATGTGTGCGGCACATGCAAACACCCTCTCCATACCCCCAATAACCTGAGCACTAAGCTTCTGTATCCATAGAGAGTAATAAGTTACACTCGGCCCCTTCCTCGATTATTTGGTCTATTTCCTATTAGGGTAACCTGCTAAATCTTTAATATCCTAGTTGCTCACAAGCAAATATTTTCACAGGAGCTTAACCAAGGCTTTGAAGTTTCCACTTCCCATACTGCTTACAGACTCATTCCTGTGGGGCTCACACGGAAATCTTTGGAGAGTCTATTAGCATCTATTCTTCCCCTAGCCTAGGAGAAACCTGGAAAAAAGGCCCACCCCAGCACTGGAGAGGACTGCATCCCAGAGCTTCACGACTGATGAGTTTGCTGTGCCATTTAAGCTGAAGTGTGGCTCATAGGTGGTACTGATTTAAGAGCTCACGAAGCTGTCTGAGACATCAGGCAGGTTCCCTGTTAGAGTCATAAAAAGACAATGTCTGTCATTAAGTTGGAATTTCTCTAGATCGTGTGGAGAGCTGACAACATCTAATATCAAGGCTGAGAGGGGGAAAAAAAAAAGCCACTCTGCTTTCTATCAATTCCAAAACCAAAGTGAGAAGAGACTGTGCTGTCTGGGGGAAGATGTTTACTTGCATGTTGCTTTTTAGTTTGCCTCTACCCCGGGATCAGGTAGGTATTATTACTACTTTGATTCCCACTGGGGAAATCAAGACTAAAGACAAACATCCCAGGGCTGGGTGCCGTGGCAGAGCAGCCCGCTGTGTAAGGCCCCTAGGTTTGATCCTTAACTTGCAAATAAAAATGAACAACCTGTCCACGGTCTTCACAGGTGCTGAAACCAGGATTCAAATCCAGTCTGGCTCTAGAACCTTTATCCATAACACAAAACTGGGTACTTTTAACATTCTAGTATTCTCTCCACAGAATATATAGGGGGGAAAAAAAATCAAAGGAGAGCATCTAAGTCTTACTCTGCAGTAAGATACTGACTGAAGCTAAGTTCTGTAAGTAATAGGTAGATCAAAAAGGAAGAGGAAAATCCCAAACAGAAAGAACAGGGTGGGCTGTTTTGTGAAGAACAAGAAGAGCAGGGAGAAAGAAAGGTATGAGTGAAAGAGAGGAGGAACACAAAGCGGGATGAGTAGTTACACAGTCTAGGAAGGCATCCAGGGTTTTCTATAGGCACCAAGATATCCAGATACAGCTCAAACATACCTCCAGTGCATCCCCATATCTATTTTCCTTTTGTCAATAAGCCTTCCTACTGCTCTAATTTCAAGATGGGTCTTACGTGGTATTACACTGGATGCCTAAAAAAATTATATTATATTCAGCTCCAATTTACAATTACTCATCGATCCAAACCTTCTAGCATAACACCTGCTGGCAGTCACATAATGAGCCTGGCCTAACTGACTTATTAGCTGACCTCAGTAACTAATGAGGTTAAAACATTACCAAAATATAATGAAGTAACACCCTGGGTTGGGTCACAGCGAGTCTAAGGACCACATCACAAGTCAGGGGCATACTTCATTTCAGTGTTTGATTTTCTGTCTGTTTCCAGCAATAACACACTTTAAGACAGCACTCAAATATAACAGATGACCAACCTTTTTACCATTGTGTGTCACTGAGTGTGCTGTGTGAACAAATAAGTGTGCAAATCAAACCTGACCCTGACCTCTTTCTAAATGTGCATTCTTAACAGAAGTTGAATGACTCTGGCTACCAATTAAAGCCTGGCAATAAGAACAAGAGAAAGATATTTTAGCAGTCCGAACCCACAGTCTTCTACAGTGAATCTGTGCTCATGTTTACACTGTTTGAAATCTAATGAGGGAATGGACTGTAAAAAGAAAACGTCTTCAAAATAAGCAAATTACTGTTGATATTCACAAAAACGCATTTATTCATGCCTCAAGTATCCAGAACATGTCAACTAGATACCAAGTACTATGTCAGCTTACAAAAAAAAAAAGCCATCAAGATGATCTCCTTGGCCACAAGTGGTTTACAGGTGAGTGAGGAAGACACACACAGAAACAGGTGACAAGATTAATCCATGACTGAAACAATGAGGAAGTGCAGGGTTTCAGAAACACAAAGGTGAACCCAGGTCCAACCTATGGACCTTCAGAAAGGAAGCAGCTTCTTAGCTCCAATCTAAAAAGAATAGGAATTATATTAGAGAGGGGGAAGAGAGGGAAAGGAGAGGGAGGGAGGGAAGGAAGAAGGAAGGAGAAAGAGAGAGAGAAAAGAAGAAAGCAGGTAGGCAGGCGCTCCATCTCCTAAATAAAATAGTCATAAAATGTGGTGCTTCTCAGGATACACAGCACTTTGAAACGATGAACTTGAACTGTATCAAGACATCTTGGTTTCCTGATATAAAATGTATGAACCACTAAGAGTAGAAAAACCTAGCACTGCTTTTAAAATATAGTGCCTGTCTTCTTAAAAGTAAAATGTGCCACCAGGCTCTGAGATATCAAAAATAATTAGTTGTCACATTAGAGAACTGATTTGTGACTTGAAGCGGGGGTGGTAAGGAAATTTCACGGCAGCTGCCCCACCAGGGTGGAGGAATGAGCTGTCAGCGAGAACCCTGGCTGAACACATCCCAGAGCGAGGAAAGTGCTGAGAGTCAGCACCCCGGAACAGTACAAGGCACCCAGAGCACAACCTTCAACAACAGGAGGGAAGAGATCAGAAGCCTAGGAAACTAAAAGGTGGTCAGGAGGCAGAGGGTGAGCCAGTGGGAGCCACTGGCTCTGGCTGCAGAGAAGGGAGGTGGTGGGGTAAGGAGGTAAGCTGCTTTAAAGGCTAAAATCTTCCTGTTGATTGAGTCATATTTAATTAAATTTCCCACCACTGACGGTGTCAGTTAATAGACAAGGTAGATGTACTCTGTCTAAAAAGTCAATAATCTCACAGAGCAAGAGAACTTCCCAACACATGTGGCTGCCATCTTCCTTCCAGAAATCATGATGGAAGGAGGTGGCACCTGTAAATTTCTGAGGCTGTTAAGCACAGGCAAAGCACATGCTGGCTTTAGTATGACTTAACCACTGCACCACAAGTCCAGAAAGCTAGCACAGCCTCCTAGGGAGCCTCATAACTGCTGAGATTTTCAAAACAAGCAGTCAACTTGGGAAGTGACACTACCACAGTCAATGAATTAAGGGGGTGTCTTCTTTTTCTTTTTTCTTTTTTTTTTTGGGTCCGGTCGTGGGGCCTGAACTCTGGGCCTGGGCACTGTCCCTCAGCTCTTCAGCTCAAGGCTAGCGCTCTACCACTTGAGCCACAGCGCCACTTCCAGCTTTTTTCTTTTTTCTTATGTGGTGCTGAGGAATCGAACCCAGGGCCTCAGGCATGCAAGGCAAGCGCTCTACCACTGAGCCACCTTCTCAGCCCTTAAGGGGGTGTTTTAACCTATACAGGATTCTGGAACAGAGTACTTCTCATTGGGCTAAAACAGAATCAAGGCAGAAGAATGAGTGTGAAAAAGGACAGGAAAGACACCAGCAAAGCAAGCTGCTAAGGATCTGGAGAGATGGCTCCAGACTTTCAGACTTGCAAGAAGACCTGGTCACAGCCAGGAGGAAAAAGATGGTTTATTTAGAAATAAAGTGGAAAAAGATATCAAAGATACAAGAAAGATGGTGGTCAAGGCAAAGTGGCGAGATAAGGGAGATGGAAGGTTCTGGGCGGGTAAGCAAGCGTAGAAAATGCAGAGTATTTATAAAGAAAGCTCCCTCACTACATTTCTGATGAAAGAAATCATTAGCAGATACTCAACTCATTGAGAGGCTTAGAGACAGAGCTGAGTCCCTGAGTTCAAGCCTCAGGACACACACACACACACACACACACACACACACACACACACACACACACACACACACACACACACACACACACACTTTATACCCTCTGTAATTTTCTAGCAGTCCTTTAAAAATAGTGGTATAAAGCTCACACACACACACACACACACACACACACACACACACACACACACACACACACACACACACACACACACACTCTTTATACCCTCTGTAATTTTCTAGCAGTCCTTTAAAAATAGTGGTATAAAGCTACGAAAACAAAGTCAGATTCACTTCAATTCAGTCCATCTCATTTACTTGCCATCTCAGTATGAACAACCAGAAAGTATTAATACAAATTCTTCCTGGATGCACAACACAAAATCTAATCCTAGCAGGGTTGATGATACACACAATCCTGGGGGAAAACGATGAGCATTTCTTTAAGAGAGACCTTCAACCTCTTCTGTTTAACTATCTTCTTCATTGTAACAACTGCTGTTCACACTCGGCAGCTAGCTGGGGATTAGGTAAGACACAGGTGAACACTAGAATATTGTGAGATGCAGGTAAACACTAGAATATAAGTGAATCACAATTTATTCTTACAGAACACTTTCAATTCCTAAATGTAACTTAAGGAACAAAACTACATTCTTTCTAAATAAAATCAGTAAGTTGTCCCTCACTAATATTTATGAGAAATTCACTTTTTATTTCACTGTAACTGACTGTCGTATTACAAAGTCATATTACGATTTATGCATATAATGCAAGACGATTAAATCAGGCTAATTAACATATCAAGTACCTATCATTTCTTTACTTATTATATAGCATCAGCTAGTTGTACAATTGAAATTTTTAAACATCAAATAGATCCTTAAGCCATAGAAAACAGAAGTTTTTAACTTTTTAAACTTGTTTTAAAACAAATGCTTCTTTTTTGATAGTTTCTCTCTTAGTCCTCTAAAAAACCTGTTATTTAGGGCTGGGGGTAGACATTTATACCTGTAATTATTTGGGAGGCAAAGGAGGGAGGATTATTGTTTGAGGCCAGCTTGGTCAAATGTTAATCAGCAAGACCCTTTCTCAAAGAACCAACTGGCATGTTGGTACATGTACTCCCAGATACATGGGAATCATAAGTAGGAGGTCTAAGGTCTGAAGCCAACCCAAATGAAGTTATCTGAAAAACAACTAAAAGCCAAAAGGTATGGAGGTATGGAGATAAGGAAAGGTAAGGTAAGGTCAGGTCAGGTCAGGTCAGGTAAGGAAAGGGGAAAGGGGAAAGGAGAAAGGGGAAAGGGGAAAGGAAGAGGAGGGAGGGAGGGAAAGAGGGAGGAAAAGAGGGAGAAAAAGAGAAAGAGGGAGAAAAAGAGAAAGAGAAAGAAAAAGAGGGGGAGGGAGGAAGAGAGGGAGGGAAAGAGAAAGAGAGGAAGGCAGGGAGGGGGAGAAAGAGGGGTAGGGAGGGAGGGCGGCATCAATCTATAAGGATCTATACATTTGTTTTGACATTAGTGTTTCCTAAAAAAAAGCTTTCCCCCACCTAAGTTTGAGAGAAGAAAAGAGTTGCATTTCCTGCCAGACGGGATGCTGACCTACAGCCTTCCGTCTCTAGCTCTGACAAGTTGCTTCCTCAACATTCCCAGTCTTAACCACACTATTCCTTTCTCAAAAACTTTCCGTGCTGTGGAAAGGAAGGGGAGGCATTGTCCAAAAAGAAATGTACTCGTTAGCTGACTTACGAAATGGTAACCCCTTTGTACAATTCCTTAATACTAACAATCAAACTGTATTAAAAAAAAAAAAACTTCCCATGAATTCCACTGCCCAGTGGAACCTGAATTCCAGTTTCAAGTTTATCACACTACTCTGTGTGCCACAATTCTGTCCTCTTACTTGCTAACCTTTTCTAAATGGTCCCCAGCAGTTCTTGACTTATGTTACTCAGCAGTTAGATCAGGCCATCCCCCACTAGGTGCAGTTAAACTGGGAAAGGTCTCCACTGTCTGATTCCTGAACGAATCTCACTGTATTACCCATCAGGCCCCAGCGAAGCCCATTTCAGTGGCCACTGAGGATTCTCCTGTGATCTTCCTTTTCAGTACCTACATTCTGCTCAACAGTGACTACTCCACCCTCTTCTCCATTGTCTCCACAGCTGCCTAAATACAAAAAGGATGCTGGGCAAGTCTGACACTGTTCTTGGATCCCAGACAACCTTTCAGGCATGCAAGCTGATTCCAAAGGAGAACCAGCTGCTCACAGACAGTGAATAAAATTACAGCTAACAAGTGACTGCAACATTTTTAAGCTAAACAACTTTCCATTATTCCAGCTCAGACTGGGCTGAAATATACTTATGGTTCTAGAGCTTCTTGATTCAAAATATAATTTGGTTAGACAAACAGTAAGATGTCCTGGTCTTTGTCTATAAGAGAATTTTAACTCTAACTTAACCTCACATAATTCCTATCCTTCCACCCATATTCCCACAACCACACCTTATACTAACTACAAATGAAAGTGACTACAATGCTATCAGCCACCAGCACTTAATAGTTAGAACCCAAGAGCAAAGCAATGAGAACAAAGAACTTCTCCCTTCCCACAAGGCAGGAAACCACTCCAGCTAACCTTTCCTGGCAACAGGAAGTTGACGCAAGGACAGGAAGTAATGCTGACTTTCAGCTGTACAAAGAATAGGCTTCTTCAGATTTTTTTTTAATTACACAAATTGGCTACAAAGGAAAAGAAGAAAATTTTTTTAAAAAGGTTCTCATGAACCAAAGATGGTTTCTTTTTGAAACATTATTGGGAACTGGATGCCACTGACTCACCTCTATAAACCTAGCTACTCAGGAGGCTGAGATCTAAGGATTACAGTTTAAAGCCAGCCCTGGAAAGTCTGTGAGACTCTTATCTCCAATCAACAAATGAAAGTCTGTGAAACTTTTATCTCCAATTAACAAACAAAAAGCTAGAGGTGGAGCTGTAGCTTAAGTAAAAGAGCAACAACCTTGAGCAAAAAAAGCTAAAGGACAGTGCCCAGGTCCTGAGTTCAAGTCCTACAACCAACAACAAAAAAAAAAAGGTGTCATAAAAAATATACTTGCATTTTAATTTTCTAATTATTCAAATCAGCTATTTTTTTTTTCTTGAGGCAGTGTCTCACAATATAGAGCAAAGTTGGCCTAAGCCTCCTGAGTGTTGTGATTACAGGCAAGCACCACCAAGCCCAGTATATTGTAATGGCTCTTAACATATATAAGAATTACTTATGCATCACATAGATTACATCCCAAACTGACTGAAACTACCACCACCACCACCACCACCACCACCAAAAAGAGAGTTACCATCTTCTTTCCATAGTCTTTGTGATAGTAAATTAGAAGCCTATAGCAATGCTATCTAAAGAAAATAAAATGCCAACTCACAATTAGTCTACTTAACATCAAATGTCTAATACAGGGCCATTTTAACATGTAATCAATATTTATTTTGCAATCTTTCTTTGCACTGAGTCTTAGAAAGTCACTGTATATTTTCCACTTCTAGAACATCTCAATTCAGTTTAGGTCCAAGTTGACTAGGGGCTACCATATTGGACAAGAGAATATTATTCCATCTATACTTTCGTAAATTACTATACACTCTTTCTTCATATCAAAAAAAAAAATCCTGCAGGAATTTTCTCCATATCAAACAAAGGAACACCAGGGAAGGGACTTATATTTGCTACAAACTGAAAACTAAAAGGAAAAGACCAACAGTTATATATAGTTAGTGTGCTGATACCTTCTTAATTCGTTCATGACTTTAAAAGCTTTCTTCATGTGCCAAGGATTCACTGTCACTGGGCAGTGTTTTTCAGTATTATCATCTTTTGAATCGAGTGGCTTCGGATGACCCTGCTTTGTGCATCTGTACATAAAAGGAAAGAACAAAAACAGAAAAAGATCTTATTAAAGATAATTTCGCTCTGGCTTGTCAAGCTACAAGAGATAAATTAACTGCCTCCCTCCCCTGCTTGCTTAGAGGAAGTCTCGCTTGAAAGGATAGCCCCATGGAAGATTAAGACACAATTCACAGTACTTTCTGATGGTCATTATGGTTTCAAAAAAAGGGGGAAGGGGTAATTACCCTCCCTGGCATCAAAGTTCTGTCAAAGAGGAACGCAGAAAACACAGTAAAAGAGGTTTAACAGAGAGCTCCAAACAAAAATGCTAGAAAATGATCTCTGTTGGAGATAAACTCGCTTTACAATTTGCTATAGTATTTGGCGAAAAAAAAAAAAAAGATAAGAGCAGGATCATATCTTACACAGACTTCAGACATTTAAAATCCAATTTAAATTTTGCTCTCTAGCTGCAAGATACTTACCCCATATTTTGGACCTACACTAATAAGAGATGTGTTTTTCAAACAGCAGTCACTGACATAATAGTACACATTCACTATAATCTTCACAAGTCTGTATGCCAACTGCCATTACTGACTCCATTTAACTGATGAAGAGACTGAGGAAAGTAAATTTGGGTAATTTGGTAAGTGGTAAAGCTGGGTAAGAAAGAATATAACAAACCTGACTTGCCATTCATGTTTGATAATATTTCCCAAATGAAACAAAAGGTACTGAATTTCATACTTAAATTTACCACTTTTAAGAGCACAAGTAGTCTTAGTAGTGTTCTAAGATCTAGGGGCTAATGTTAATCAACAATGGGATGCGGGCAGAGAATTAACTACAAATTAGTAGGCACAAGAGAAAATTCTGAAGTAATGGCTACCCAACTCTGGAATTTTAATTTAAAAAATCTTGATTGTGCAATTATAATGGACAGATTTTTATGGCTTAAATTATTTCTCAGAAAATTATTTCAAAGAATCAGAGTACCATACTTGTGCTAAGTGCTGGTGGCTCACACCTATACTACTCAGGAGGCTGAGATCAAAGGACTGAGGTTTGAAGCCAGGCTGAACAGGAAAATCTGGGAGAGATTCTTATCTCCAATGAACCACTCCCCAGGAGTGTCTCATGTGTGGTACAGCACTAGCCCTGAGCACACAAACCCAGAGACAGTGACCAGACAGGTACAAAAAAAGTATGCTAGCAAGTAAACATGTATTGCTTACATTTCCTTTCTTTAAAATACCATCTTGTCCTTTGATACTTCAGTCAGTAATGTTTTAGTGTCAATCATTTACCAAGGATTGTTTTTAATGCACTTGGAATCTATTTTCCCCTTCACTGGGTGCCGGTGGCTCATGACGACAGTCCTATCTACTCAGGAGGCTGAGATCTGAGGACTGTGGTTTAAAGCCAGCCCAGGCAGAAAAGTCTCTTCAACTAACCAGCAAAAAAACTGAAGTGGAAGACTGCCAGCCTTGAGCAAAACAGCCAAGCAAGAACATGAGGTCCTGAGTTCAAACCCTCATGCCATCACAGAGTAGGAGGAGGAAAAAGAGGAGGAGGAGGAGGAAGTGGAAGAGGAGGAGGAAGAGGTGGAGGAGGAGGAGGAGAAGGATGGAGGAGAAGGAGGAGAAGGAGAAGGAGGAGGAGGAGGAGGAGGAGGAAGAGGAGGAGGAAGAGGAAGGAGAGGCAGCATCAGTTCTACTTTGTTTCTACTTGGAAATTTTTTAGAAGTCTACCAAATGACTCGCCACAAGACACTATCCAAATGGAAAGCACTGCAGAAGTGAGAGAAAGGAGACACTCTAGGTAGGACCTGAGGGCATGTGTGGGAACCGAGTTAAGAAAATCAAGAAGTTTTCCGGGTGCCGGTGGCTCAGGCCTGTAATCCTTAGCTACTCAGGAGGCTGAGATCTGAGGATCACAGTTCAAAGGCAGCCCGAGCAGCAAAGTCCATGAAACGCTTATCTCAAAAAAAAAAAAAAAAAAACACCAGAAAACTGGAAGTGGCACAGTAGCTCAAGTGGTAGAGCGCTCGCCTTGAGCTGAAGAGCTGAGGGACAGCGCCCAGGCCCAGAGTTCAAACCCCATGACCGACAAAAAAAACAACAACAAAAAGTCGAGAAGCCAAACAGCAAACCCACACTAGAAGGGGGCTGGAGAAACACTTCACAACGGAAGACCACTATGCTCCTTCACACTGTAAAGGAAACAGTAGGAAAGCCGGGAAAAGGATATGAAGCCCACACAAGCTTTCTGTCCCTGTAACACTGTGTGCCGACACAGACGACAAGATAATATTTACCCATTTCCCCTACACTTTAATAACTCATAGATCCAAACAGAGGAAAACATCACACTGCCAACCAGAAAAATTATCACAGGAGATGTTCTCAACGTTCAAGCGAAAGCAAGTCTGCCTGAAAAAGAATACTGTTATTTCAGGGGCCAAGTTTCCATATTTGCTTACGAAATTAAAAGACTAAAACTCGCAGCATTACAGCATTAACTATAAGGCAGCTGCCGTCCAGCGGTTGATGTCTATACATGTGGGTTCTCTAAGAGCTATTCTCAGCTCCTGTTTTTGTTTTTTTCTTTTATGTACTCCAGAAACTCGGCAAAGAAAAGACTTTATTCAAAGATCTAAAAGAGTAAGTAAGAAATAACAGTGAGTTTCCTTTCTAAGTGTTCCTTGTACAGAGAGCCACTTACAAATACAGCACCCCTGCTGCACAGGGCTATTTTCAACCCTAATGCCCTTTCCTCAATTCTCACTTCGTATGTGGCTTTGTGCTAGCCGTCTCTCAACCAGCAGAGCTGATTAACGGAAAATAATGCATCGTTCTAAAACTATAGACGTTAAAAATGTGCATATGGGAGGAGCACACAGTTAAGTGGGAGGCAAAGGCTTGCCCTAAGTTACACTTTCCTCTGCTTCCCAGCTGAAGCACAGGAGCCTTTTCCAGAAAAGCTTCCATTTCTGAGAACTGCCTTCTAAAAGTTATCAAGAGGAACTGGGTGCGGGTGGCTCACGCTTGTAATCCTAGCTACTCAGGAGGCTGAGATCTGAGGATCAAGGTTTGAAGCCAACCCAGGCAGGGAAGTCCACGAGACTCTGATTCCAATTAACCACCAAAAAAAAAAAAGCTGGAAGTGGAGCTGTGGCTCTAGTGGTAGAGTACAAGCCTTGAGCACAAAAGCTCAGGAACAGCTCCCAGGATCCTGAGCTCACGCTCCAAGACTGGCACTCAAAAGGAGACACTTTTTCAAGTTGTTGGTACCTTAGAAGTTTTTCCCCAAGTCTCACTCTACAACTAGTCCTATTTGAGCAGAGTTGAGATTCCAAGGGCTTGGATTCCAGTTTACAGCTATACTTATAAGACATCAAAAAAATTTTTTTCCTCCAATTACTGACTTGAACAAATTCTCAGCTGTGGAAAAGGCTGGCTTCTCAGAGAAGATGACTGGGTCCCACTAAGACCACCACACTGTTGGTAGTAACTAAAATTCTAAAGAAGAAAATAAATGTGAACAGGGTTGTTTTCTTCAAATGGTTGAGATTTTGTAACAAAGCAGAAGTTTTCAATCTAGTGCAACAATTCCCCCGACACTAGGGTTTGGCCCCGGGGATTTCTCAGCTTGCTTGCTCACCACTAGCTCTCTACCACTTGAGCCACTTTTTCTGGTTAACTGGAAATAGTATCTAGAGGCCTTTTCTGCCCAGGCTGGCTTCAAACCTGGGATGCTTAGATCTCAGCCTCTCGAGAAACTAGGATTTTAAGTGTGAGCCACCTGCACCTCGCTGGTGGACATCTTAGAAATGAAGAATCATTTATTAGTTACTAGATATGTATTAGTTACTTTGGAACAGTGATTTCCAATAAGGAGGATCAGTAAACGCCAAATGAACCCATGCAAATTTTTTCACCTTATGCATAAACATGAAATCAGCCAAGCTCTTTTCAGAACTATTTTCAGAGCTATGTATCTCAGAACAATAGCATCTCCCAGGGTAAGAGTGAGAGCGGCTCTGCACGATTAGAAACAACAACAGGTGATATCATACACCCCACCCCACCCCACCACCCGCTCACCTCCCACCCCAAGGCAATCATCCCAGATTGAGAAAGAGCACTTTCGAAAACAGGGCTGCTCCTATTTTTAGGGTTTCCCCGATAGAAACAATTCATGCAGATGCTACTGCTGCAAAATGTAACAGAGGACTAAAGACACTACCACACTCAGAACATAAATACTTGGCCCCTTGGTGGCCACCAGCTCTACTCTCCGCTGGCTGCATTCACCTCAGAAACTGCAAGACTCCCCTGCATGTAATGACTCACCTACCATTACTCACACGTCTCTGCCAAGTTCACGTCAGCAGCTGTTGTTTTCAAAGTCACCATCCATGCTGTACTGCTTTGAAAGTTTCCCATTACTTTCTTTCTCCTCTTTTTTCTGCTCTTTCCGACTTCTGAATTCAGAAGCTGGCACCTTCACGAACATTCTCCCATACACAAATCCAGGATGTCCGAAGTGAAGATGTAACTATAACTCGTACCTCAACTAATAATTGTCATCCTACCATTTTCCAACAAAATGTTCTCACATCCTTCACCCCCACCTACTAACCAACATACTGCTCAGAGACTGTGAAAGAGTGGATTTGAATTGGGGATGTGGTTCAAATGGTAGAGGGACTGCCTAGCAGGCTGCATTCAAACCCAAGTACTACCAAAAAGAAAGATGAAAGTTTTTCCCAAGAAATACATTTTGGGTTGTAGTTTCTGTTTCTGCAATTACCTAAAGGCAAAAAGACATATGGCAAATTTTACCTATATGAATTTAAACTTTTATTAGGCATGAGGCCAATGGATGAACTGTAGTCTACAAATTTATGGCCCAATTATCAACTAATGATGGCTTTTTAAAAAACTGCTAACATGTCAAATAGACCCAGAATTTGGGTTAGGCTGAGGATGCAGGCCAGTGGTACAGCACACGCCTAGATGGGTTGAGTTCACTGAGTTTCATCCCTAACTCCACAAAAAAAAAAAAAAAGATCTTCTATTATGCTTTCAGTATGTAGACCCTTAGAATGGGCTATGAGGTATTATATGAAATACACACTTCCTATGTTGTATCAAGCCACAGAATGCCAAGATAGTATCATAATGACACTAAATATGTAAGTTACAGTTTTGTTTTGTTTTTTGTCAGTTGTGGTGCTTGAACTCCGGGCCTGGGCACTGTTCCTCAGCCCTTCAGCTCAAGGCGAGCCCTCTACCACTTGGGCCACAGCGCCACTTCCAGTTTTCTGGTGGTTTGTTGGAGATAAAGAGTCTCACAGACTTTTCTGCCCGGGCTGGCTTTGAACCTCAATCTTCAGATCTCAGCCTCCTGAGTAGTTAGGACTACCGGCATGAGCCACCAACACACGGTTACAGTGTCTATATTGTTAAAGTTTTATTTCTGATTTCCCACAGGTGGAAAAGAAACATCTAGAAAAGGAAGAAAGGCCCAAATTTTATTAAAACAGGTTAGCAGCTAAAAAAGCAGGGCCCTGAGTCTCTGGGCACAGAGGAAAGCTAGCATCTCCTTTTTCTCCCCCGGGACTAGATGGCTTTGTGTTGAGGGAGCTGAAGCACCGGCAGGAGGAGGTGGCTGGCATGTCTGAGGTGGAGAGGTTGATGGAAGTTGGAGCATAATTGTGCTCTGATCTGTAGAACAATAGAGCTGTAAAAAGCCCTGCTTCAGTTCAACTAGCTCGCTCCCTCTTTCCCTCCCACCTACATGACAAACAGCACAATCAGGCACTTTTTGTCCCTGACAGTGACTATATTACCAGGAAAAGGACTGTGGCAGAAGCATTATCTTATGCAAGATCAATCTTTTAGAGACTATTTCGTAAACAATTAACAAAATACTGTCAGTGGGATGCTTGTGAGAAGCTAAAGTAGAGACAAATATCTCCATGTCTCTTACCATATTTCTGTTTTTCTGTTGCCACTTTCCACAGTACCATCATCATTTGGTTGGTTAAAAAAGAGCAGCAAAGACATGAGCGCCGGTGGCTCATGCTTGTAATTCTACCTAATAAGGAGGCTGAGATCTGAGGACCACAGTTCAAAGCCAGCCTGAGCAAGAAAGTCTATGAGACTCTTATCTCCAATTAACCACCAGGAAACTGGAAGTGTTACTGTGGCTCAAAGTGGTAGAGCACTAGGTTTGAGCAAAAGAGCTCAGGGACAGAGCCTAGGCCCTGAGTTCAAGCCTCAGAACCAACAAAAAATAACAGTAGTAATAATTAATCATTATAATTAATAAGCAATACAACCCAGTGATTCAGTTGACAGGCATATATTCTAGCAACTGATAGAAGAGGCACTAGAAGAGGAGCATAATCAGGTGAAAGACCTCAGCAACAGTCCTGCCTATGCCAAATATTAAGCAAGGGAACTTGGATTACTCACTTATCCTCCAGCAGTTTAGACTGCTGACTTATAAAAATTTATTCCATGAATATACCTCACGTAAACTGTAACATTAAATATAATATGCCCTCACCTATTTACCTTAGGGAGCTGCATAAGCATTAAACACCATAGGGCAGCCAGGTGTAATACATCTGGAGCAGGGGGCTGGTGGCTCACACTTGTAATCCTAGCTACTCAGGAGGCTGAGACCTGAGGATCGTGGCTCAAAGCCAGCCTGGGCAGGAAAGTCTATGAGACTCTTATCTCCAATAAAACCAGAAGTGGCACTGTGGCTCAAGCAGTAGAGCTGAAAAGCGCAGGGACAGCGCCCAAGCCTAGAGTTCAATCCCCACGACCAAAAAAAAAAAAAAAAAAAAAAACCTGTAATCCCGGCTACTCAGGAGGATTGAGGTTTAAGAGAAAAAGTGTTAAGATTCCCATCTCATGTTAGGAAAACGAAACCTCAAATATGTATTTTAATGTTTTTGTTTCTTTCATGCATGTATTTCTAACGCATTTATAAGATTATTTCTTTGTTGCTTTGTATGTCCCTCCCCCACAGTGTAACCCCCGCTTTCACTATATTTGATGTCAGTATAACATGTGGAGGAGATGGGGACAAACAAGTCGTTTAAGGATTCAGGTGGACCTGTTGCAACAATGAGAAGTACAAAATGTCATGTCAAAACCAGCTTTACAATGTCGGGGGGGGGGGGGGGGGGGGGTATGATTGGGTGGGAGGGAGGGGGGAGGCTGGGAAGGGAGGTGAAGGGTAAACAAAGGAGGAGGCTGCAATGCTTGGTAAGAAATGTATGCATTATCCTGCCCATGTAATTGTAACCCCTCTGTACAGTATGTTCTCAAAGAAAATAAAATAAAATTTAAAAAAAAAAAAAAAAAAAAAGATTCCCATCTCAATTAGTAAGTCAGGTATAATGGCAAGCCCCCCTGGAGGTTCTAGGTAGGAGGATCTCTGTTTGAGGTTGGCTCTAGGCAAAAACAGGAGACCCTCTCTGAGAAATAACTAAATCAGATAAGGGCTAGAAATGTTCATCTGCCTAGTAAGTTCATGACCCTGAGTTCAAGCTCCAGTACTGTCCAAAAAAGCAAACCACAACAAAACAGCACACAGAAAAGCATACAAAGAAGAAAAATGTTGAGGTTAGGAACTAAACTGAATGTGGAGATGTGTTTTCATTTATTTTTATTGGCCTTCAATTTTAATTGCAGCACTCTCAAAAGTTACTAGTAATTTGCAAAATGGCCAGAAGCTGTTAAGAAATCAAATATGTAAGTGCTGCCTAGATGCCTACTGCAAGTACCAAACACTGGGAAGCATGCAGGTAGACTGAACCCAAGATCCTTCTCCAGTTTTCCATCTAGCCCCAAGGAATGGCACAAGTCAGTTCGGGGATGCAAGATTTCAGACTAAAGATTAATCAGTTCTATAGTAACACAGCAACAGGTCTGACTTTGCGAGGGGCTGTACCTGGGCACTGGTGGCCACACAATTGTTTTAAAGGGGGTCAGGAGTATGAAAGCAATAGGAAAAAGCTGGAAATTTCTGGTTTATGATAAAGCAGAGTTCAGCCTAGGAGGTTAAAGTATATCATGACCTTGGATATGAATAGAGAAGGTCAACATGATGGACAGCTGCCAGGGCTGTCTAGCTGAGCATCTTGTTTTGGGAAGTCATTTCACATGACTACAATGTTAGGTTAAAGTAAGTAGATTGAACACTGGGGAGACAGCACACAGAATTCACAGTTCAAGACTACCATGAAATCCATTTATGAAAATGGAGTCAGTTAGATGACACTTAAGGCTCTACAGATACTGGGGACTAATAGATGTGGGAGACAAAGAATGAGAGAGAAGGTAAATGTGTTTCAATGTGTATCAAGGACCAGGAGAATGGTTACCCACCTGTTACGTGGAAAGATTTATAAGAGAGAACCAGTTTGTGAACAAAGATTATGAACTCGTTTTAGAAACAGAGTTTTACTTAGAAGCTCAAAATTCCAGACCTATGCAGATTTGAGTGTCGACTTAAGATACAGATAAAGCCATAATCGTGGATTAACAGTGGACTCACAACTTGGCCAAAGCCTCAGCTACTGCCTGTGAACATAGAGGCTATATACAGAAGATAGAAAATGGTCAAGAGGGCGAGATTGGAGGTCCTGTTTTCCAATATTTATTAGCCTGGGAAAGTAACTTAACCTGTATTTCCTCAGCCGAAACATAACATTAATGAGATATACAGTATAAGACTGTGGATAAGATTATAATTAGTAAAGCATGTAAATTACATTCCGAAACCCAAAACCGAAAAGAGGAAATCATGCGGTATTATGGAAAGCAAAGCCCTATTTTTCAAGGAGGCATCAGTGAAAGAAATACTTCAGTAAATGTCAATCCAAAATGTCAGCAAGTGGATATAACACACAGAAAGTCTAGACACACTGACTAGAGCCTTATCTCAGTTGGGAAAGAATGCAGTGCCCTTCCACTTCCTGTCCCCTCTACCTGAAATACTGCTTCTCTCCAGAGTCTGCTCAATGAGCAGCTCACCGAAGACATCCTGACTCTATCAGAACTCCTGCTTGCTCCCCCTCCTCCTTCTCTACCACCTCCAATAGTATATGTTTGTTTGCCATTAGTTTCAACCATAAAGGGAAAAAAAGACTTAGATTCTGACTCCAACCAACAAATATGAATATAAAACCTAAACTGCCTCATCATGAGCAGTAAATACATTTGGAACTTGATAGGATTCAACAGAAAAGGACCCGAGCCAGGTATGCTGGCACATGTTGGTAATCCCAGCTGTGGGGACGTGAGAATTCAAAGTCAGACTGGGCTACATAATAAGTTAATGGCCAATATGCCTAGAACTGTCTTTAAAAACAAACAAAAAGTAAAAACCATAGAAACCTGAAAGACGATTTCCCTTTTCTAAACCAAGTGGAAAGACTATAAGAAAAGCCATATGGAAACACCACAAAGAAACTCCTGTGAACAATATGCTAATAAAAAAAGCTAATTCTTAAAGAATAAAAAGCCCAATGGTTTTCATAGACACCTCTAGTGCTGCTTCATTACAGCCTCATGACTAAACGGACTGTCATCCTCAGAAAAGAACACTTAGATTTACTGAATGGCTATCACTGCGTACATTACAGAATATAAATAAAAAACAGGGGTCTGGGGCTTTTTGGTTGGGAGCAGTGACTACCCAGACTGAGATATTTTTAAGACTATGACACAAATGCTACCTATTTCCAAAACCCACTTTTCTAGTTCCCAAATGCACCTTCAAATTATCCCCACAGAGAACACTTTGTTCAGCACAACTCACTCAACTGTTCTTCTTCGTTCACAACTGAAATAGGGGCCATTCCTGCTCTAAATATTTTAAACATCTTTGCTGGGGACATTCACCTCTGATGTGAGAGATACTCATCCTATTTTTAGGACTAATGGAACAAAACTAAGAGCACATGCTAGTGCTCTTTGTAAAAAAGACAAATGAACACTGGAGTAATCAACAAGATTCCAGATTCGTAGTAATTCAATCTTATAAAGTACAGGAAAGCCATCTGGTCCGGTGGACTGCAAATCTCAAGCTTCAATAATTTTTTACTTTCAAAACTAGGCTAATGCAACAGGTGTTCATAAAACGTTTATCCAATTGAAGGACAGTTCCTTAATCAGCAAGTATGTCCTTTCCTGTATATAAGGAGGGGCATCAAAATGCCCTTTCATAAAAATAAAATTAAAAAAAGTGGTAGCCAGGTACCAGTGGCTAACGTCTATAATCCTATCTTCAGAGATCTGAGGATGGAGGTTTGAAGACAGCCTGGGCAGGAAAGTCCTTGAGACTCTTATCTCCAATGAACCACCAGAAAACAGAAGTGGCCCTGTGGCTCGAGTGGTAGAACACTAGCCTTGAGCAAAAAAGCTCAGGGACAGTGAGTGCCCAGACCCTGAGTTCAAGACCCCCCACAAGTAATAAAAATTTTGAAAAAGTGGTAGTAGTTGGTAATTATTATTTGGGAGGGTTTTTATTTTTATTTTTTTTTTGTCTGTCATGGGGCTTGAACTCTGGGCCTGGGCGCTGTCCCTCAGCTCTTGAGCTCAAGAATAACGCCCCACTACTTGAGCCACAGCTCCACTTACGGCTTTTTTCTGCTGAGGAATCGAACGCAAGGCCTCATGCATGTGAGGCAAGCACTCTACCACTGAGCCACCTTCCCAGCCAAATTCCCTTCTTTTTTTTTTTTTTTGAGACAGGATCTATCTCACTATCTAGTCAAAGTTAGGTTTAACCTCTGGATTCTCATGATCTCATCATCCCAAGTCCCACTATACCTCACTCAGCAATTTCTAATCAATAATTATTTTACTTTAGCTAAACAAGAAACTTAGCAATTCTACACTAGACTTCTATTTTAAATTAAACCAAAAAAAGGGGGGGGAGGGGATTCAAAACTCCTGCTCTAATATATATAACCAATCTGCTGTTGCCTAAATTAGAGCATGGTCAACAAGTTGTCTGCCTATGTTTGAACACCTCTGATGACAAGAATCCAGTGATGCGGAATCACTAAGACATGTCAACTTGGTTGTGTGACAGAAAAGCAAAGCCTGAAGAAAGCAAGCTGATCTGGGAAAAAGGAGCCAGGAGGAAATCAGGGCCAAGACAGTCGGTGAGGGGAGGCCTAAGGAGTGCCTGGAGTCCTGAGCCTCAAAGTCTCATTTCAAACTAGTAACTATAAAAACCCATGCAAGAAACTATAAAAACTAGAATCTTTGCATACAACATTCCTGAGGTCAGAATTGCTCAGCCTCGCTTCCTGTTACATGCGTTGGTTTACTATCTGGAATTCCTTCACAAGTCTACACCTAATTTTTAGCTTGGATTCAGAAGCAAGTATCACCTGGCCTTAATAGTCTACAGACCCCAAGATGCACCCAAATCTAAATGCCACAAATACTCAAGGATGAGAAAGCAACATAAAAAACATAAAGTCGAGTGACAACCGGAGAACCATAAAATTTGGAGACAGGAGAAGATAAGGCAGGAAACAGAGAAGGGAGGTCAATGGGGTCATCGTGAAGGTGATGAGCATAGACACAGATGCCTGATGCCCCTCCAAGACTATGTACTCAAAAAGAAGCCTGAGCAAAAGCACCACCACAGGGTGCCAGGCAAAGATAGGCCTTCAATATTTGCATACTGAATGAATAAACCACACACACACACACACACACACACACACACACACACACACACACACACACACACACACACACACACACACACACACACACGGAGACAATTCTGGATCTCTGCTTTCAACTGTATCATCCAAGGCACTTTTAAGTCCAGGATAAAAAAAATTTCTAACTTTAGAGCTCAGCTGAAAATCTAACCTTGTGAAAGGCCGTACTTCTCACACACATCAGTCCTAGCCCAGCTCCAGCAAGGAGGCCCAGCCTCCCTCCCAAGACACTATCTGTATTTCTCAATTCTAGTATCCTTGGGTCCAGGCTGAATGGAAGTCAATGGGAGTGGAGACAAAGAGATGGGAACATGGGAAAGAAAAAAAAAATGTATGTTTTTATTGTTGTGGCTGTTGTGAGGTTTGAACTCAAGGCTTTGTGCTTGCAAGGGAGGTGTTCTGCAACTTGAACTATGCCTCCAGCCCTTTTTGTTTTAGGCTATTTTTCAGAGAGGGTCTAACTTTTTGTCTGGCGGGCCTGAGATCCTCGTACCTATGCCTCCCCAGAGTAGCTGGGATCATAGGCATATATTACCTCACCCAATTTATTTCTTAAGGTGAAGTCTCACTTTTTGCTAGGCTTGGCCTTGAGCTTCAGCCCTCCTGAAACACCTCCAGAGTAGCTAGGATTCAGGGTACCACGCTTGGCCTGGGAGGAGGGGGGAGAAGAGGCAGGGAAACAACTATTTCTGCTCTACAAAAAAAAAGAAATAACACTATACCAAATTCTGGAATTAGGGTTAATTCTGGATCTGCCAAATAAAAATAAAACCTACTGGTATTTTTTGTTAAAATGATACAAACAGTGAAAATGTCTCTGAGACTTTAGCCAGCCATGATCGAAAGGCATTTCAACAACACCGGCATTCCAGATTTTCCCTTGTATCTCAGCTTCTCATTGTTCTAAAGCAGTTGGTGGAGTCTCAATACTGAACAATTGTGCTGGATAGCAAAATCAGGCTTTAGTCGCTCAGCCCTATATTCAGTCTATCCATACTAGCATGTACACAACTATTTGGGGGGGGTTCCCCCCAATTTAAATCATCCTGTCTCGACTCCCTCCTTTCAGAGCCTGCTCTTTTCCCCACCCTTCTTTCTAACTGCTTCTTCAGAGCCTCTTGTTCCCTCCTTTAGTTGGCTCTGGCGCTACCGTAAAAAGGGGCTGCAGAGAACTGATTCAAAACGCACGCAGCTTTGGCGCACATAACATGTATGACAACACGCGTGTGATCCCAGCGGACAAGCACATCCCGTCCTGATGCCTCTCAGCCTGGACAGAAAGAACCCTCACGTGCCGGCGCTGTGCTCAGCAGCTGAGGCTGATAATTCACCACCGTGTGTGTTTGCAGGGGTTCTGGAGTCTTCTCCAACCTGCCGGAGAGCACGCCTGCCACCGCACCGAACCTCACAGCACAGCACAGCACCATCAAGCATCTCTGAGCCTTCGCTTTCTGTATCAGCCCAGGAGATGGCAAAAGATGACTTTTGTCACTGCCTCCTCCGCTCTCCATGACCTGTTCCATTCAAGCAGGAAATTCCCTAATGTACTTTTGGAAACTAGTTCCAGAATCCTACTCGTTCTCCCAAAAGGATTCAACATCCCCAAAAAATAAAATGTGATTTTTTTTTGTTTGTTTGTTTTCATGGCCAACCCATTATTCCCCTCTTAGCTGGAATCCTGCCGACCAGCCAGACGAGGCCGGCTGCACCCGCACGCCGCCGGGGAGGGAAGCTGGCCCCGCGTCGGTGGGAAATGCTGGGGGGGGGGGGGGGGCTCCGGGAATCGGCCGGGCCTGAGCAGGTCCACGGCGATCTCAAAGTCCATCCGCGGGGCTCCCGCTCCGGGTCAAGCCTCAACTGAGGAAAAGCTGATGGAAATGGAAAATTTCAAAACTCCTGGGCCTTTTCCGGTCGCCTCCGACCCAGCTGCCTCTTACAAAGAAACGCAAAAGCCCCGCCGAAGGAGAGGCGCGCAGAACCACGCACCCCCGGCGTCTCCAGCTGGTAATGATCTCCAGAAAGTAGTTTCATTGCAGGCGACGGCTTGGCACTTGGGCATCAAGAGAAGGAGAGGGAAACAAGACCAACCCCGCAAGAGCCACCTGTGTCTGGCCGGCCGGCCCGCTTCTCGCCGGCCCCCGGGTACCCGGGTCACGACGTCCGGATTTCTGGATTTGAAAACCAGGATCGGGGTTTTTCCTCCAGGGCCAGATAAAGGTCACCCGCCCCGAGGGCCGCCGCTCCTCCCCGGCAGCCGGGAAAGCCGGGCGGCCGGGCAGCCAGCAGCGCCCGAGACCGTGAGCCCCGCGGGGCGCCCGGTTCTCCCGCTGCGGGTCCCGCCGCGACCCGAGCCGGCGGCCGGCCCCCGGGACGGGCCCCGGACCAGCACCCGCCTCCGCTCCCCCCCCCCTCCTCCCGAACCTTCCATCCGCCGGGAGGCCAGTCCCGGCCGGCCGGCTGCGGGCTGAGTTCCGTCCCCGTCCGCCTCGGGACTGCGGCCCCCGCGCCTCGTCACGCCCCGCATCCCCCGGGGTCCGCGCTCGCTCCGCCGCAGCGCGACCCAGCCCGGCGCGCCTCACTCACGCGGGAGGCAGCGGCGCGGTCTCCATTGTGGCTCCTCTCGGGCTTCAGAACGCAGGCACCGACCGCCGCCGCCAGCACCATTCCAGCCGCGGACGCCGGCACCGCCCGCCCGCCGCGCCGCGTTCCATCCGCCCCGGAGCGGCCGCCGCGCTCGCCTCACCGCGCGCCACCACCTGCGGCGGCGGCGGCCCCCGCGGCCATGGCCCCCGCTCGGCCCCGCGCGCTCCGTCCGTCCGTCCGTCAGCCCGCGCGGCTCCCGCGCCCGAGTGCGGCGCCCCCGGGGGCGTCGGCGACGGCGGCGTCCGGACGGGCGATGCGGGCGGAGCGCGCGCGCGGGCGGCCCGGCCACTTCCGGGTTCGGCCCCGGCCCGCGCCGCCGCGGTGACGGGACGGCGATGCGGCCTCCCGCGGTGGCGAGGACGCCGCCTCCCTCCGCCCCCCCCCCGGCGCCGCCCCTTCCTCCGCCCGCCGCCGCCGCCGCCTCCCAGGCCGCCGCTCCGGCCGCGCGCCGTGTGGAGGCGGGCGGGCCGGGGGCCGCGCGCGCCCTTGGGTCCCCGGGACCCCGCGAGCTGGAGCCCGGGACGCCCCGGAGCCCCGCGTGATGACGCGCGCTGAGCACTTACTGCTCGGGTTCCCGGGCGTGGCGCCCTCCTCCTCCTCCTCCTCCCCGGACCTCAGCATCCTTCTTCTGCCCCCGGGAGGTGGGCTGGGGCGCCATCACCCCCCCCTGCCGCTCCCGATGGCGAAGCCGAGGCGGAGGAGACACGGGCACGTGCCTGTCCGGCGTCCCGGGCCCCCCGCGAGACATCGGGGGCCCCGCGGACCCCGTCCACTCCCGGCCTGGGAGAGGCAGGGCCGGGGGAGTGGGAGCCCGGGCCGGGGCTCTGCGCTGGGAGCTGTCCGTCCAGACGCCGGGGGGGGGGGGGGGGGGGGGCGGAGTGGGGTGAGGAAAGACCGAGAAGGAAATCAGGGCTGAGCAAGAGAGGAGACATCCAGGAAGGCCTCTCAAAGATGTCAGCCAAACAAAGATGGAATAATGGGAGCTTTGAGTAATGCACAGAATGCCCCAGGGCCGGAGCAGAGCTGGGCACCAGTGGCTCACGCCTGTAATCCTGGCTACTCAGGAGATCTGAGGATGGTGGTTCGAATCCAGCCCGTGCAGGAAAGTCTATGAGACTCGAATCTCCAGTGATCCACCACCAAAAAGTCAGCAGTGGAGCTGTGGCTCAGGTGGTAGAGCACTAGCCTTGAGCACAAAAGCTAAAGGGCAGTGCCCAGACCCTGAGCTCAAGTCCCAGATACCCTCCTTTCCCTCTCCCCACCCCACCCCCCAAAAAGCAGCTCAGTCTCCTAAGCAAGAACCTGCCTGCACATTGAGAATGTGTGTGACTGGGACTTCTCCAGGTATGCCCTGGGACAGGAGCACCTCAGGAGCTTGTTAAAAATGGGAATTCACCAGTCCCACTCCCAACCCCTGGCCTCTGGAGCCACAGGTGCAGCCAGCAAGCCCCACCCCCACCCCACGTGGTAATGGTGTCTACTAAGGTTTGTTTTGTTGGTCATGGGCACTGTCCTTTTCACTCAAGGCTAGTGCTCTACCACTTTGAGCCACAGCTCCCCTTTCAGTTTTCTGGTGGTTAATTGGAGATAAGAGTCTCATGGATTTTCCTGCCCAGGCTGGCTTAGAACCACAAACCTCAGATCATGGGTGCTGGGCTGTCCAGTAAGGTGTGAGACACTGCCCCCAGCTCCCCCCACCTCCCCCCAGCAGCTGAGGCAGAGCCAGGGAAGAAGCAGCCTTGGGAGTTGAGCGGGAAATAGCTGTGGATCACATAGGCCTTGTAAACTGTCATAAAATATTTGGTTTTTTTTACCAAGATTAAAAGCAAATGGAAAGTTGTGAGCAATTTGATCTGATTGTTAAGAGAGTCTATTGGGCATGGAGGAGGATCAAGTAGATGAATAAAGATTGACAAAATGTTGATCTCTGAGGCTCAGTGAGGGATAAATGGAGATGGTCTCCTCATTGTGTTTAGGTATTTGTTAAAGGCTCATTAAGTTACTGTAACAATGATTTGCTGCATGGGTACTATTCATAAGAAAACAAGACAGCAAGCGAAGAAATTAGCTTGAGTAAGATGCGAAATAAAGATGGGACTAGACCAGCATTGGAGTAATGGAGAGAAGTGGTCAGATCTTGAATCAGTTTAGAGGATACACACACCAGGGAATCGCTGATAGATTCCAAGTAAGAGGAGTAGGCTCAGATGATCGTGAGGGTTTTGATCTGATCTCTGGGAACAATAGCTAAGATTAGGGATATTGAGAAAGAATAAATGGAGGGGAAGTATTTGAACTCTGATTCACATATGGTAAAAAAAAAAAAAAAATGAGATCACTGTTAAATATCCAGATGAAGATAAGGTGTAGACAATTAGGTAAGTGTCTAGGGTTGACATCTATTTGGAGGGGGTCACGCGTAGACAGTATATAATGTCATTGGGTTGGTTGATATCAGCTAGATAATGTGGCTAGAGAAAAAAAGAGGATCAAGAAGTAAGCCGTGGGGCACCCACCATTCAGAAAATGAGGTGAAACCGGAAATGGTGGGCACCTTCACATTTGCTGCTTTAATTTTGTCATAATTTTCAGCTTAAGGGATCCAAGTCTTCTAGCATGAATTTTTCACTCACACATCCATGTGTAGGATTCACAGTTGAAATGGGAAGGAATTTTTCTTTTTTACTGATAGGTAGTTCAATCTTGCTTAAGGTTAAATGTCAGATACAAGCTCCAGTGTCCTTATAGGGTATCTCTAAGTAGGTTTGAAGATGGCCCGTTCCTCTCCCATATCTCTACCCTGAATCCTGTTTCCTCCAGACAGGAGGAAAAGTTAAACCCTGAAATCTAGATCGGACTTGGATTTAATCAGATGTCTCTTGTAAGGAAGGCTCTTGAAACCTGCCTTGGTTGTTTGGTGCAAAGACTGACAGGTCACACTTTCCGTCTTCATCTCTAGGCAGAGCAAGTAACTTCACAAAGTTGGTTCTTAGCCAGATTCAGCCTCCACACTTAACACTGCCTCCCTATGCACAAGAAAAAGTAGAAAAAGTAAACCAAATGCTCGATGGGATGAACACAAACCCTATGAAGATAACTTGCTAATGTTTCCCTCTTTTGTCAGCTTCCATTTTAGCAGCAGAGACTCAAGCCCACCACGATATTCTAGTTTCTCTTTCTCCATTTTTTTGGAGGGGAGAAGAGGTGAAGGGAGGACAATATGGAGTATGGAACCCAGGACCTCTAGCTTGCAAGACGAGTGGTCTCAAGTGCCACTCCACTACTGAGTTAGAATCCTAGTGTGTCCCTGTGTGTGTGTGTGTGTGTGTGTATTGCTATAGATGGAACCCAGGGCTTTGAACTTACCAGGTACACACTCTGTCACTAAGCTATACCCTCAGCTCTTGATCTTTTGAGACAATGCCTCACTATGTAGCTCAGGCTTGCCGAGAACTAACTGTATAGTCCACAATGGTCTTGAACTTGGGTTTTTCCTGCCTCAGTTTCCCAAATGCACAGATCACAGATGTGAAGCACCATGCCCAGTGTCTGACCATTCTGTGCATTAAACTCTTTACCCCTAACAGAAGGATGAGATCTTACAGACATCCTTTGGTTATGCTATTGAAATTCCTTAGGCATATTCATAAGTAGTGGAAGTAACCAGAAAATATCAATTGTAAAGACACATGGATATACAAGTCCTTTCGTTTCTTTTCCTTTCTTTTGGATGATACTCTACTATGAGAGTCCCCCAAATCCAAGCTGTGAGACCCGAAAAGATTGGGAGGATGGAAAGCCTCCTCCCAACATGAGCTCTCAGAACGCTGAGAGTTGGCTGAAAAGGTCAATCAGTCCTGGCTTGTTGGGAATACAGATTTCTATCCTGGGTGTAGGCTAAGTCCACCCCAAACTTCCTGGGATCTTAGAGATAGACAAAAATCTATGCAAATTGTAAGTTGTTATTTACTGTTTATACCTGCTTCTTAAGATAAAGAAGTTGTTTATTCCTTGAGTAAGATTATACTGTATGATTGGTATTTGTGACTTCAAGGATATTGTGATCTCCCCTTCTGCCCGTATACCCCTGTACCCTGCTCAATAAATACCTTGTAAAATGGACCATCTGAAGCTGACGGAAGGCCTCTGATACCCCAAACCTCCATTCCACGCTCTGGTATCCGTTACTGCCTTGTCGCCAGTCGCTGTGGGTTGCCACACTCTACCTCTTGAGCCACACCTCCATTTCCAGCTACTTGGAGGTTGATTGAAGATAAGACTCACAGACTTTCCCCGCTCCAGCTGGCTTCAAACTACAGTCTTCAGATCTCAGTCCCCTGAGTAGCTAGGATTATAGGTGTGAGCCTCCAGTGCCAGGCAGATGTTCAGGTCCTTGAAAAAGTAGCAGTAGCAAAAATTGCTTAGACTGAACTGAAATTGGATTTTGACATAGAGCTAATGTGATGACAGGACATAGCAGGCACAAACATTTCATAGCAAGAACCTAGGGTCTAAGAATCACTCCTACTTCCCCCCCATTCCCCCCAGAATAGACTTAACTTCATGAAAGAATTTTAAACTGTTAGATCCTACATTTGAAATTCCTTCCAATGTGAAGATGTCAGAACAAGTAGATACAGTGAAGCTAGGTGTAGTGATGCATGCCTGCAATCCCAGTAATCAGGAAGTGAGGTAGGGCGATCTGGTCTAGCCAAAGGCCTGTATTCCCAGCTACTAAGGAGGCTGAGGCAAGAGGATTGACTAAGCCCAGGAGTTCAAATGGTAAACATAGTGAGATACTGTCCAGGAAAGGAGAGAAGAGAAAAGAAAGGAAAAGAAAAGAAGGGAAGGAGAAGAGGAAAAGAAAATCGGAATGGAGAACTTCTAAAAAAAAAAAAACAAGTCTGGGCTGGGAAGGTGGCTCAGTGGTAGAGCGCTTGCCTTGCATGCCTGAGGCCCTGGGTTCAATTCCTCAGCACCACATAAGCAAAAAGAAAAAAGCCAGAAGTGGCACTGTGGCTCTAATGGTAGAGCGCTAGCCTTGAGCTGAAGAGCTGAGGGACAGCGCCCAGGCCCAGAGTTCAGGCCCCAAGACCGGACCCAAAAAAAAAAAAAAAAAGTCACCTTTTCTGTGTTACATTTAGCCTAAAGCACATTATTTAAATTGCTTGCTTAATTTTAAATTGGGACACTTCATTTGGAAGCAGCTTATTGTACATACTATATTATGAAGCATTTCAAAATACTCTTGGGAGAGTTTGCTGTTGAATATTAAGGTACATGTTGTAAGTTTTTAAAGTAGGGTCTTCTAATCTAGACCAACAGAAAAATCACTATTTGAAAGGTACTTTTGTTTCCCTGAGTTCAAATTACTCTGCAGATATTTGCTTTTTTTTTTTTTTTTGGGAGACTTTGAAATACCAACATTTCATCTGTCAGACCACACCTGCCCCTCATCCTCTTCCTCAAGGACCCAGAGAAATGAAAGAAAAGTTTTTTGCTGTGAATTTTTAATTGAAAAAAATCTATTTGACTTGGTATAGATAGTATCCAAAAATAGGTTTCACACTAAGGTATGTCAGGTAAGCAGTTTCTCTGGGCTTTTATTTTTAGGAAAAGTAAAGGAAATTTACTTAATCTATTTTTAGTAGTTCGTAGTTATATAGTATCTATTTATAGGGTCTTGTGACATAATACCTCATTATAGAATTATCTAGGACTAAACATCTTTCTACACAGCAGTGCAAAGGGGAAGCAAAGTCAAGGAAAAATTCTTGATAAATTATGCAAAGCGTTATTAGTGTGTCATTCATCTCACATTATGCATACGCTTGAACACACAAAAACTTCCTCCCACAGCCTCTGCCAATCAAAGGCTGTTAATATAGACGGCCTAAGCAAGTTGTTTTGGCATTCTCATTTTCCTCTCTCTCTTTCCTATTTGGATTTATACATCTTTCACCTCTAACCCTCACCATCTGCAGCTCTTCAGAATCCTTTCACCACCCCTATGAAAACTTAGGTATGATCTGATACCAACTTAAGGAGTCATTTGTGAGATACCCTTTGCTGTAAATGGCTTTGAAACGTGATACCAACTTCATATTGGTATTATTAATGTTATTATTTTGTCAGTCCTGGGGCTTGAACTCAGGGCCTGGGCACCATCCCTGAGTTTTTTGGCTCAAATCTAGAGCTCTACCACTTTGAGCCACAGTACCACAGTCTTACAGACTTTCATGGCCTGGCTAGCTTCTAAGCCTCGAATTTCTACCTCTGAATAGGTATCATTACAGGTGTGAGCACCGGCCTGTGTGTGTGTGTGTGTGTGTGTGTGTGTGTGTATGTGTGTGTTTGAATTCAGGGCCTGTGCACTATTTCTGAGCTTCTACACTCAAGGCTGGCTGCACACTACCATTTGAGCCATAGCTCCACTTCCAGCTTTTTTTTTTTTTTTTGAAGGGGGCCCTCGGGGGTTAATTGCAGATAAGAATCTCACAGAATTTCCTGCCAGGACTGATTTCAAAACCAAATCCTTAGATCTCAGCCTCCTGAATAGCTAGGATTGTAGGTGTCAACCATCAGTGCCCAGCTAGATATTGGTATTATTTTTAAATAACATCTTCATTCTGGAAGGCCTCTTCTCTTTACTCTTAGAATGTATCCCAATATAATGTGTTTTAATCACAAAAGTATCAATGACAAGTTGTGATCTTGAAATGCTATTGTCGTGCATAGAGTTAGTACTGGTAACACTGAAAAGAAGGCTTTACTTTGCTGAAGAACAAGGCTGAGTATAGAGCATGAAAAATATTCTTCCTGAACTCTAGACCTTTTTAGACCAATCCCCCAGGACTTTGTGTTACTTATTCATAGTGTTCATATGCTAATGTAAAATAGATAAGCCTTGAATGTCCACACAAATCCTCAAATTTGAGCTCAGCTCAAATCTTGGAATTATTATTTTCTTTTTCTTTTCTTTCTTTTTTTTTTTTTTTTGCAAGTAAGAATCCTTGGCCAAGAAATTCCTTCTGATTCTTCATCTGGTACCAGTGAGTTTCTGGATTTAGGGAATCATGTTTAATGCAAGATGTAAGTGGTTGGTGAATTCCTGAGTCATCTATATTTCTTCATTTTCCTTGTTAAGAGCTTGGTAATAATCCAACCCAAGAAGCAGAATTGACTCCAGGCTGCATATGTATGAGAACTGTTCCTCATTGAACTGAAAATGAACCTGAGCTGCCATTTTGGAAGTCCTTGTTAAAAGCCAACTAAAATTAAATCATGAGAGGAAAAAAATAGTTCTAGTCATACTTTCTGAGGCAAACTGATTCAAGCTAATCTTAATTATATTATACTTAGCTATATTGACTCTTGTCTATGCTAGAAGGGAAAATACTGGCTACTCTATTTTAAATTATAACTATTACCCCATAAAACATACCTCTTGATCTCCTTAAACACTTATTCTGATTTATCATATCTGATAGTCTATATACTTATCTATTCACTTATCCGATGTCCTTTCCTCTGGAATGTAAGCTCCATGCCGACGTGGGCTTTAATCTGTTGGCCACAGTCCTGTCCCAGGGCATCTAGGATAGTCACTGTCTCAAATGAACTGATTCTAAAACATTTGCCTCCTGTAGCAAGCATCACAATGCCAATTTATGCAATGTGTGTTTTAACTGTATCTATAAACTTGGGTTTATTTATACTCTTTTTGGGGGGGCTCCTGGGGATGGAACCCAGGCCGTTACACTTGCTAGGCAAGTACTTTGCCATCGAGCTACATTCCAGCCATATACTTTTGAAAGCACATAAACCGTGCTGCCCAGAACTGAGGAAAGCACAGAGAAATTTTCTTCTGTGGCAGTCACTGGATCAGGCAACATTGCAGGAATGCCTGTGGGAGGGGGAGTGAGGAAAAGGATGACGCTGGCGGCAAGGATTCTGTCTTTAAGATACTGTAACTCATAGCCGACACAAAAAGCCAGTGCAACAGATTCAATAAAACAGCTGAAAGCATGCAAGATAATGAAGTCCTCACAAATAAATACTGACTTTGGTATCCAGGAAAAGGAATAGCACAGAATGAGAAAGAAAATATGTTCTGTTGACAGTAAAAAGGGATTTTTAGAGAAATGATTCCAAGAATGAAATATTAAGAATATGTTCAGGGTGGGTATCAGTGGCTCATGCTTGTAATCTTAGCTACTCAGGAGGCTGAGATCTGACTATCTGATTTTGAAGCCAGCCCTAGTAGAAAAATCCATGAGATTCTTCTCCAATTAAGTACAGAAAAAGCTGGATGTGAAGCTGTGGCTTCACTTTTGCCTAGAGCAAAAAGGAGCTCGGGGACAGCGTGCAGGCCCAGAGTTCAAGCCCCAGGACAGACCAAAAAAAAAAAAAAAATATGTTCAAGTCAGATGTTGAGTGGATTGCAGACTTTGTATGGAGCAAACGATGGTTAATGGAGGGATGTATGTGTGTGTCTGCATGTGTACAGGTGTTTGTCCAGGTAGAATCAACATAGTACTGTAAAAACTTTTAATCTGACATGAGTATACAAAACAATTAGCAAACAGGAGAAACTGGAAGCACTCCTACAGAATTCCTGTAGGAGATAAGAATAGCTTGAAGTGGTGTGGTGTAAATAGAAAAGCAAGACCCATTGACAGAAATTGAATTAAACCCAACTCAATGACTAATTGGTTAGAGTGAGCAAAGAGGATAAAGCATCCAACATAGTGACCAATTTATTTATTTATTTATTTGTCGGTTGTGGGGCTTGAACTCTGGGCCTGGGGGCTTTCCCTGTGCTCTTCAGCTCAAGGCAAGCGTTCTACCACTTGAGCCACAGAGCCACTTTTGGTTTTCTAGTGGTTTTTTTGGAGCTAAGATTCTCACGGTGGTGTTTCCTGCCCAGATTGGCTTTGAACCGTGATCTTCAGATCTCAGCCTCCTGAGAAGCTAGGATTACAGGCGTGAGCCACTGGCGCCCAGCACCAATTTTATCTATTTTAATTAAGAAAGTCCCATGGGGTAGATGATATGTTTGGTTTCAAGCTTGAACAGTTTATAGTCAGCATGAGATATTCCATCAGAATATACATCAGGTAGGTATAGATAAGTCAGGACAAAGACTCCTGGTACAAAGATTCAATTGCTCTTCTAAAGTTACTGGGCCTGACAAAGTTGATCATGGAAACTTCTGTAGTGAGCTATCTTGTGAAACACACATACACAAACACATTTCTACATTTCTCTGCATAGGATAACATCCCCACTCTTGCCTTCTTAATTGTTCATTTTTTCTAATTAAGCAAATAATACATGGCTACATTCTTACACTAAAACACTCAAACCATCACATGAAAATTCCCATTACCCTTTCCCTGAATCTTCCCAGCAGAGGTAACAGGTTAACCATCTAATCTGAGTTTTTTTCCAAACACTTTACTATGCCTGTTGTATACTCAGGCAATATGTCTGTCTTTGTTTCAGGTAAATGGAATCATGCTGTATGGTTCCTTCAGCCATTAGCAGCTGCCAGGGAAATCTTCCTGCCAATTTGCTTGTAGCTGTGGGAAACCTATAGGCAGGAAGAACTCAGCTGCCCGGTGCCAATACATCCAGGGATGATTATGAACGTCAGAAGGTTGACTAATGCATTAGGCTAAATAATACACTGCTGGGTGAACATTTTCATTTGCATCTGCATACCATAGACAACTTCTCCTCCAAACACACTATCTACTCCAGTTCCCCAGTGAAGACCAGGGCTTTGTTATATTTTACATCACCAGAAATACTTAATACTTCCAGGTTCTCTATATCTTTTCTTCCAGCTTGAACTGTTTACTTTTCCCATGATTGTTTTTTATTTCACCTACTTTTTCTAAGAAGGGTCGGGAGGCCTGAGTTATGGTGGATAGCATTCCCTGTATGTTGGTCAAAGATGCAGAAATTGCATTCTTGTGTTTTTAGTTCCTGGTGAAATCTTCCTAAAACCATAGTAATTTTATGCCTACTTATAATAATGATTTACTTTAAAGCATGTTTAAATATTGCAAAAACATGCTTTTTATTTAGCACAATCCATTTTTAAAGTTCTCACTGTGGGAAGCTATATAGATTCATAATTACAGTTTATTTGAATGTGTGATATTTTTGGAACACCAAAGTACCATACTTTGGGGAGGTGGAATGAAAATAATTTATGTATTTTTAAATAAGCTAAGTTCTTTCATTTTTAGTGTCGAGGATAATTTTAAAATTCATTGGTTCTGTTTTATATTATAAGCCATGAATAAAAGTATTCTTATACAATGAAACTCTGATATCATCTATGATACTGAGTATCATACCAATATTTTTACAAGTAGAAATGTCTTTCATAGGACATGCTAAAATTATTTATTGTTCATTAATAACTAATTACAATCACATTAATCACCTTCTTAGACAAGTAGAGTTGAAATCATCTTGCAGAGTCAACTAGTCCATTCACCAAGTTTCAAATAGAAATGTGACTTTTTGTTATGCTTCATTTGGGGTTGTGTCTGTGTGTGTCTGTGTCTGTGTGTGCATGCTCTTAACTTTTTCACTCAAGGTTGATGCTCCAGCCACTTGGGCAACACCTCCATATCCAGGAAATAAGACTTTTTTGTTGTTGCTGGTCATGAGGCTTGAACCCAGTACTTGGGTACTATCTCAGAGATCTTTTGCTCAAGGCTAACAATCTATCTCTTTAAACCACAGCTCCACTTCTAGTTTCCTGGTGGTTAATTGGAGATAAGAGTCTTACAGACTCCCCTGTTGTGGCTAGGTTTGAACCACAATCCTCACATCTCAGCATCCTAAGTAGCTAGGATTATAGGTATAAGCCACCAGTACCTGGCTGATTTTTTTAATATATAATTTCGTTGCTATTATTAAGGTATTATGCAGAAGACATACTACTTTCTAAACCAAGTTATGACTTTAAAAAAATCAAGCCAGGCATGGATGACTTAGTCCTTTAGTCCTACCTACTCAAGAGGCTCAGATTTGAGGATTTCAGTTTGAAGCCAGCCTAGACAGGAAAGTCTGTGAAACTCTTACCTCCCATTAACCATCAAAAAGTCCAGAAGTGGAGTTATGGCTCAGGTGGTAGAGTTCAAGTACCAGGACCTACACATACATACTCAGAGAGACAGACAGACAGACAGAGACAGAGAGAGACAGAGACAGAGACAGAGATTCAAAAACTATCCTGGGCTCAAAACTTTCTCCAATAACTCACTGCAGAATTTCACAATCCTCTTCCAGATTCAGTACTTAGCACTGTGTTTGCTGTGGAGGCAGATTAAAAAAAAAAATTAAGAAACCTGCCAGGAACAGCCTGCCCACCCCAAGGAAATTTTAGGTATATATCTAAAATCACAGAGGAATGTGATTCATGTGTGAAAAAATAAGTTAGGGTAGGATTATCCAGCCGTACTTTGTGGAAGAATTAGGCTTTGAGGTGGACGTGGGACATGTAAAGAATTAGATTAGTAGAGAAGACAGAAAGCAAGTTCTCACATAGAGAAGGAAAGAACAGCGTTGAGCCTACCAGAAAGGATGAGCTCCCCACCCAACTCCAGAGTTGAAGGTACCAGGTGAGATTGGATGGCTAAGAAATTTCCTCAAGAATCCCCTGAAGTTTGGATGGTTTGAAGTAGATCAAAGAGTGGGCACAGGTATTCCTAACTATCTGTATTCCTAACTACCCAGAGGGCTGGAGTCTAGGGATCACGGTTCAAAGTCAGTCTAGGAAGATTCTTATTTTCAATTAACCAGCAAAAAACTGGAAGTGGAGCTGTGGCTTAAATGGTACAGAACCCATCTTGAGTGAAAAGGTAAGGAACAGTACCCAGGCCATGAGTTCAAGCCCTAGTACCAACTTTTTTTCCCCCCAAGTTGATCTAGTAAGCTAGAAACCACTAAAGTTTTAGAACAAGTAAATAACATAATAACATATTCAATCATTACTTAAGTGAAGTTGATCTAGCTGTAGTGGACAGACTCAGTTGGAATTTCAGAGAGTGGTTTGTTTTGTTTCAATTTTAATTAGCCATCATCATCATCATCATCATCATCATCATCATCATCATATTTTGCGGTGCTAGATATCAAACCCAGGGTCTTGGGCATGGTAAGCAGGTGCTTTATCATTGAGATAAATCCTCATCACGTTGACAAGTAAGAGTGTGGATAAAGCAGTCATTACATATGCACCAGACTTTTCTTTATAAAACAGACATAGCTCGTGACACATTGATTCTACTTCTAGGAATTTGTTCTAGAGAAATAATTAGAGCTATACATGAATCAGCTACCAGAATGTTCCGTACAGCATATTATGTAACAATAAATCAAAGACCCAAATTGACCAACAAGTGGTAAGCTAAATATTTATTATCATATAAATGTTATTATACCATCACCACATAGTAGTCAACTATGCGCCCATTGTATCGAAAATGTAAGAATACTTAATGTCAGTAAAAGATGTCATTGTTTAAAGGGAAAATCAAGATACAAGATACTATATAGTGTGATCCTATGTATGTAAAAGGAAAGTGTGGATCTGTGCATTTGTGGGAGCATCTCTGTGTAGAATTATCAAGTTGAAGATATATGACACATCTTAAATGCATAGGAAATGTGATTTTTATATCTCATTTCCTTTTTTTTTTTTTTTGTCTGTCGTGGGGCTTGAACTCTGGGCTTCGGCTCTGTCCCTGTGCTCTTCAGCTCAAGTAGACTGCTCTACTGCTTGAAACACAGCACCACTTCCGGTTTTCTAGCGTTTTATTGGAGATAAGAGTCTCACGAACTTTCCTGCCCTGGCTGGCTTTGAACCACAATCCTCAGATCTCAGCCTCCTGAGTAGCTAGGATTACAGGCGTGAGCCACCGGCGCCCATGTGTGTTTACTGGCATGAATCTTTTCTTACCCCAAGATGAAATGATGAACAGGTCCATGACACTCAGGTAATAAAAAAAATCCTCCAGGCAATTTTAATTCTAGCAGAGCATGGAGATACATGCCTGTAATTCCAGCACTCAAGAGACTGAGACAAGAAAACATGGGTTTGAGGCTAGGCTGAATTATATAGTGAGATCCTATTTCAATTAAAAAAAAAAAGAAACAAAAAAGAGAGCATATATATATATATATACCCACACATACATACATATATATATATATATATATATATATATATATGTTTCTAATGTGCCATGATTTAGTCTTAAGTAGTAGTTAATTCCAAATATAACTTTTTTTGGGGGGGATCCTGTCCTGGGGCCTGAACTCTGGGCCTAGGTGCTGTCCCTCAGCTCTTCAGCTCAAGGCTAGCGCTCTACCACTTGAGTCACAGCGCCACTTCCGGCTTTTTTCTTTTTTCTTATGTGGTGCTGAGGAATCGAACCCAGGGCCTCAGGCATGCAAGGCAAGCACTCTACCACTGAGCCACCTTCCTAGCCCCCCAAATATAACTTTTTGTTCATGTATATCCTCTCTCTGATTTTTTACCTACTTCAGCCTAATTCTTAATTGTAGAAAAAGTAGAGAAGAGGGTGAGCTCCCCCAACAATACTCTTTACACTTAGGATCACTAAACAGAAAATTTGAATTCTAGAAACCTACCCTCCCCCCCTCCCTGCCTCAATCCTTAGGATCTGTAAACTCCCCACTCCAATTTGTCATTACCTGTGTGACAAATGGAGCTAGTCATATTCCAGCTTCAACTTAACTGGAACCATCAAATGAATTTGTTTAGGGAATTTTTAAAAAGTGGTTTGGCAGTACATCATGAATCTAACCCGCAGGACTAGGGACTCAATGACCAGATACTTTAGGAGCCAAATGAGTGATGGAAGTGATGAATTTGGGCCAGTTAACAGATGATCTTGAGGTTGGGGAGACAGCCACAGTGTGAATGGCGAAGGCTGGGGAACCAGAGATGGAAAATGCCTGCAAGCAAGAGGAGGCAACGTCTCTTTCCAGCTCAGCTCCCACTGCCACATGCAAATATAGGCCATGTTGCTAGAGCCTCTTCTGATAATTAAGGGAAGCCAGAATTTCTGATCTTTTATTTAAAAAATTCCTAATTTTCTAATGTTGATCATTGATTTACATATCAAGCACTGTGTAGACCAACAATGTGTGTTAAAAACTAATAACAAAGATGGACACTGGTGGCTCATGCCTATAATCCTAGCTACCCAGGCGGCTGAAATCTGAGGATAGTAGTTCAAAGCCAGCCTTGGCAAGAAAGTCCATGGGACTCTTATCTCCAATTAACTAGCCAAAGTGGTAAGACACTAGCCTTGAGTGAAAAAGCTAAGGGGAGAGAAGTACCCAGGCCTGGAGTTCAAGTCCCAATACTGGCACAAACAAACAAACAAAGTGGAAAAGAAGGAAAAGGAGGAGGAGAAGGGAAAAAAGCTAAAGGAATAGGTATGAGGATAATAGGATAGGGGAATGGCTTAAATGGTAGAGTGCCCATGTAGTGAACATGGGGCCTTGATTTCAAATGCCAGTATTGCCACCACCCCTGCCCCCCAAAAAGGGATAGATAGAAGAGAGTCTAATGAGAGCTGAGCTAAATAAAAACACGATCTTTGTTTTCAGTGTCCTACTGGATCTCCTGTGATGAGGCTCCACTTGTCCAGGTGAAATGGGTAAATCAGACATTGGACTAGGAGCACCAGAAGCATGGTACCTAACTCAGGGCAGGGCTGTCGGAAGAGACTTCCTTCAGCTGTGACTTTTCCTTTCATTCTACAAAACATCTACGGAGTGTTTACTATAGAATATACTGGCAAACAAAGCAAAGGTCCTCACGGCTCGTGAAACTTATATTTTAGTGAAGAGTACAAACATTGGACATAATAAATTAGAAAACCATGTAGCAGATTTAAACAAACATACACAAGGAGTGCTGGTCAATTTGCCAGCCAACAAGGATATAACCCTTAGTCAATCAAACATGATTGTAGCTGGGCATGGTGACACACATCTGTAATCCTAGCTATCCAAGAGGCTGACACAGAAGGATTTGCTTGAGCCAAGGACTTCAAAGTAACTCTGGGCAACATAAGGAGAGCCTGTCTCAAACAAATAGGAAAGGGAAAAAAAAATCCACAAATGTAGGTGTTGCTGAGCAGGCTATTCTAGATCATCTAAGTGTGGCTGAGTCATGGTTTGGAAGACTTCACAAGTAGAACTGAGGCTTCCCTGAAAACCAAGCAATCCTGCCTAGGGATTACATCTGAGGCTGAGGCTGGGAATCTGGGCATGCCACTTCTCACAGCCTGCGCAGTGGATTGTGGTCCTGCCCAATCAGCCTCTCACAGTCTCATAAACCATTTCCTTGCTGGGTGTGTGTATATATGTGTGACAGAGGTGGAAGTAGAAACAAGGTAGGAGACTGTGGGAGAGCAATGTGCAGTCAAGTTGTGACATTAAAACCAGCCTCGGTTTCATTGAGAAGCAAGATTTGAACAGAGAAATGAGAGGTTTCATCTTTATATGTCTTGTGGACCTTTGGAAAGACTGGTTTTTTTATATTTGAAAGAGTTAGAAATGATATTTTAACAAACAAACAAAACATTGCAAACCAGGCACTGGTGGCTCATGCCTGTAATCCTAGCTACTCATCAGGCTGAGATCTGAGGGTCACAGTTTGAAGCCAGCCTGGGCAGAAAGTCCATGAGACTCTTATCTCCAATTAACACCCCCCCCCAAAAAAGCCAAAAGTGCTATATTGAGCATAAAATCTCAGGGACAGTGCCCAGGACCTAAGTACAAAGTTCAGGGGACACACACACACACACGCACACACACACACCACACACACACACACACACACACACACACAATTGCAATTTTTATTCTTTCCTGGTGATATAATCTGACAAGTTTTTTTTTTCCATTGACAATAACTACTGTGTTGAAAACAGCATGTATGGGGATGAATTGTAAGAGCACAGACCAGGAAGTGTAACAGGGTATTGGAAGAATCCCAGAGACATTGTGCTAGTGATGCAGAATGGAAGTGTTTCACGCAGACCTGACACAGTGTGGACACGTCTGACTGGTTGGCTCCCATGCACTATTAGTTGTCAGATAATTGGGATGTCCTTGCTTGAGGGACATAGAGGACGTGAACAGTCAGTGGATGAAGAAGCCATATGCAAAGGCTGGAAAACTACCAAGGCTCAACCCATTCAAGAGTTGCCAAGATGATGCTATGGCTCAAATGAAGGATAAATATCAAATAACTACAGGCATTCCATGTTCCAGACACTTCTCTAAATATTTTCCGTGTGCCATATAAAAATGCATTTGTCATTGTATGTATCAGATAACTATTTGCTACATAACAAGCAACCCAAATTTAATAGCTGTCTCACTATATATTTATTTGCCCGAGTCTGTGGGTGGCAGCTTGCAATTCAACTCTGCTCCCTATGATGGCGCTCGTGTGTTTGTAGTCACTTGGCCGGTCCTCTGGAGGGCTGGCTAGGCCCCCACAGTTATATGTCTAGTGGTTGACTGGGGACATGAGACCACATGGGGACAGGTGTCCCCTCCCCCACCCCGCCCCCCCAACCTGCAGGCTAAATAAACTATAGACTTCTTCAGGGGTGGGCTGGGTCCCCCAAAGTAGTCAAAGCATAACATAAAGTACATGCTTGTGCCAAACCTTTGCTTGCACCACTGACCAAAGCGAGCACACAGTGAAGCCCCAAACCAACGTGGCAAGGGCTATCACAGGAACTTAGGCTCAGCAGGATTCGTGTTTGTCCTTACTGCACGGGGGCACCACGCTCTTCCTCCAAACTGTGTGATAAACGTATTCCTCACATCTCCATTTTTAGCCAGGCATGGTGGGTGTGTACCTGTAGTGTCCGCGACCAGGGAGGCTGAAGCACGAGAACCCAAAAGTTTAAGGCCAGCCTGCGCCAACAATAGTGAGACCCAGTCATATTTGGGGTGGAGAGGGGAAGAATTCCTTGTTTTGCAGATGAAAAACCTAGGCAGCAGTGGATGGCGCACTTGTGGGTTGGGAATCCTGAAAAAAAAAAAAAGAAGAAGAAGAAGAAGAGAGAAAAGCTTGAGGCAGAGAAAAAAAAAAAAAAAGAAGAAAGAAAGAAATCCAAGTCATGGGCTGAGAGAAAACCCTGTATCGAAGTGTGAAGCAGCCAGAGCCAGAAATAGAAGTCGGCATCTCAGAAGTCAGCCTGCAAAGAGGTGCAGAGGAAGGAGTGTATGCTCAGCGGCTAGACATTAATGCTGCATCTTTGGGATGAGGTGCACCTAAAAACTGATAATCTATTTTTGGAGACATTAGTCTGGAATTGTGGCCATCATAACAAACCCAATTCAGTTTTACTCCTTTTTGGTAAGAGTGCGGGTGTACGAAAAATCCCAGAATAGTGAATGTACTTAAATAACAGCAAGTGCTTTGAACAGCCTCTGAGTATATTTATAGATATCAAGCACACGAAATACGCCCACATCAAACACCCTCTCCCCAGGAATCTTGGATTTATGAAGGATAATACAAGGTGTACGGTTAGCAGTCTGTGCCACACACAGGGTACCTGGACAGAATCGTTTTTAAAAAAAAAATCTGTTAGTGTACCTGGCCAGTAGTTTACCAAATAAAGTATTAGGGGAATTGATTTGAATGGAAGATTTTTGCTGTTGTTATTGTTTTCAGACCTTGGCACTGATGCCATCTGAATCTCTCAAGGTCAAGATGGAGTTTGCTATGACCTCTGGTGAGTGGATTGTTGCCAGGGTGGCATTAGCTATATTCCCAGACAGTTCTTTATCATAGATTATTTTTTATAATGTGTGTGTGTCAGTGCTGGGGCTTGACCTTAGTGCCTGGTCTTTTGTGTTCAAGGCTGGTGCTCTACCACTTGGGCCACAGCTCTACTTTGGGCATTTTGAGGGTGGTTAATTGGAGATAAGAGTCTAATCCTCAGATCTCAGCCTCTTGAGTAGCTAGGATTACAGGCATGAGCTACAGATGCCTGACTTCCTTAGCTCTTTTTTATTATAAAATGTATTGCTTTTTTTGATCAAGAAAATCATTTGATTTTATTTTACTCATCAATCATTTATGCATTCATTTGAGACAGGGCATTGCTACATAGCCAAGGCTAACCTTAATCTGCCTGCCTCAGCCTCTTGAATGCTGATACTACAGGTATGTCCCACCACACCTGGCTAAGAAAACTTTATCTTAAAATTGAGTAATAGCTAGACACCCGTATCTCATTCTTGAAATCCTAGCTACTCAAGAGGCTGAGTAGCTAGGATTGTGGTTCAAAGTCTGCCCAAGCAAGAAAATCAACAAGACGCCTATCTCCAATTAACCACCAAAAAGCCAGAAGTGAAGCTGTGGCTCAAGTGGTAGAGCACTAGCCTTGAGCAAATATACTTGAGACAGAGTGCCCAGGCTCTGAGTTCAAGTGCCAGGACTAGCACAACACATACACACACACAAAATGAGCAATCGACTTTCTAGACACAGCTGCCTGGCTGTGGGTGTGCAAGAGAGAGGTCCATGAAGAAGAACAGGAAGGTAGATACCTCCCAAGCAGCGGGGCGGGGGGGGGGGGGAGCGGAGGGAATCCTGCTGCTCCCCACACACCCACAATGTGGAAATTAAAACCTTACACGGTGGGATTATTAAATGACAACTAATAGCTTATTATTCTAAGCAGTCATCTCATAGGGATTCTGAAGAGCTTTGCGATTCCTCATTTCTATAGACATGAGGAAAGACAGCATTTACCCGAACACCACTTGTTCAATCAAAACAAAACAAAAAAAAAGCAGGGGAGTTAGTGTGGAAGCCTGGCCGAGAACAGACAGTACGAAGGCCGGCCGCAGCTGCTCCTGTCACAGCTTGCAAAGTGCACAGAACAGAAGAGATTGGCAGATACGGAAAAACTCATATGAGACATGACACGGCCACGTGGTTGCCTTCCTTATACAATGTATGCCTCAAATGTCTTTTCTTTTTTTCTCTTTTTGTGCCAGTCCTGGGGCTTGAACTCACAGCCCGGGCACTGTTCCCGAGCTTCGTTTCCTCAAGGCTAGCACTCTACCACAGTGGAGCCACTGCTCCACTTGAAGCTTTTTCTGGTATTTAATTGGAGATAAGAGTCTCATAGACTTTCCTGCCTGGGCTGGCTTTGAACCACGATTCTCAGATCTCAGCCTCTGGAGTAGCTAAGGAATACAGATGTGCGCCACTAGCACCTTGCTTGGATTTTGCTTTTTACTTCTAATCTTGCATATCTGATTTCCCAAGAGTAGAAGCATGCACGAACAATCATGTTATCTGTTGGGACAGAATCAGTGACTTCTCAGGGTTTCTAAATTCACAAGTGCTCACCAGAAAGAGAAAACATCTCTTTCTGAACTATTAATTCCTTCTTTAGGTACAAATTATCTTTCTCTCTTTTTTTTTTTTTTTTCTGTCGCATTGGGCCTGAACTCTGGCCTGGGCACTGTCCCTCAGCTCTTCAGCTCAAGGCTAGCACTCTACCACTTGAGCCACAGCGCCACTTCCAGTTTTTTCTGCTTATGTGGTACTGAGGAATTGAACCCAGGGCCTCATGCATGCAAGGCAAGCGCTCTACCACTGAGCCACCTTCCCAGCCCTATCTTTCCTTTTTTAACATAATCTTATAGTAACATTGCTTTGAGCCTTGCAATAGCAAATGTTTCCAATCCATCTTCCCTTACATACAGATCCCGCATCTGGCTAGTTTGTCTGGTTCTGTGACAGTAATCCACACCTCTCTAACCACGTTGAGATTGTGTCCGTGGCCAGCCAGGTGGTCACTCAAAGGCAAAGAGACTGCTGAGGTTGCTTGCCTTCTGTTTTTCCACCACGGATCCCTAGAATTCTTTTCTCTTTGCATTTGCAATCATAGCATAGAGGGAAGGGAAAATGCTCCGAGGGAAAACCTTCAATAATCTCCTGCCTGCATTCATAGCAACAGGGAGAAATAAAACAAGTTAGATTTATGAAGGTCATCTGGTGAAACAGAGAAGGGATGAGGCCAGGAAACACTTCTTCCATTTGTCTTCCCCTTGCAGAAGATGGCTGTTCCCTACCTTCACAGGGAAGGGCCCTGCCCTCCAATGTGTTTCTCTCCTTCCCTCACTTAAGCAGGTATGTGTCCCAAGGACCACCCAGGACAACAGGAAAAACAAAATAAAACTTGCCATTTTAAATTTGGACAGGGTTAGTAAGACACATGTCCATTTAAAAAATAATTGTTTTCTAAATCTCTTGTTTGGGTACCAGTGGCTTGCACCTGTCATCCTATACCTACTGAGGAGGCAGAGATAAAGGAGGATCATGGTTTGAGGCTAGCAAACTATTCAGGAGTCCTCCATCTCAGTCAGTATCTGGGTGTGGTGGCATGTGCCTGTCATCCTGCTATGGTGGGAAGCATAAGGAGGAAGACTATGATCCAGGCTGGTTTGGGCAAAAATTTGAGTTGCTGTCTCAAAAATCACCAGAGTAAGAAATGTTGGAGGCCTTGAGCAAAGTACCTGCCTAGCAAGCATGAAATCCTAACTTCAAATGTCAGTATGGCCAAAAGTAACAACAGTAGCAGCAATGGTATCTCTTGGGAATCATTTACTTTATGTCCACAAATTATTGTGGTCAGACCCATAGTCCTGTTAGTTGACTGAAGACTACATGAATTAGATATATACACAGAGATGAGCAAAATAAAAATATGAAGTATTGTGTAGAGGCCCTGGGTTCGATTCCTCAGCACCACATAAACAGAAAAAGCTGGAAGTAGCACTATGGCTAGCCTTGAGCTGAAGAGCTCAGGGACAGGGTCCAGGCCTAGAGTTCAAGCCCCATGATCTACATATCTATATCTATATCTATATATCTATATAGAGAGATATATATGCCAGTTCTAAGTTCAAATTCAGGGTCTGAATTCAGGCTCTGAGTCCCTTAGAGGAACGTTGGTTAATACTTGCCTAGAAGATGCATGTCATTATTTTTTTCACCTTTCTCTGTTTCCTGCTGTACACGCCTGTCACCTGACAACGCTGTCACCGTGGACATAAGTGTATTTGCCAGCTGCAGCCATGCTGCTACACAGACACTGTCTATGGTTTCGTGGCTGTGACATTCCTCATGCGCAGGGAGTTCTGGGAAGCCGATCTAGCCTGGATTTGCTGGGCAAAACTGTGCTTTGCTTCTTCCTTTCAACCTTAGCAGGCTGAATGTAGGTTGTTCTTGCTATTGCTTCCAAATGTTGTTTTGGACTATTACCTATCCACACCGGTTTATCTTGCTTACATGGGAAATGATACAGATAAATATTCACTTAGGAAAATCAACAACAATAACAAAAGAAACTGACCATATTTTCCAGAACCCCGCTTAATGTTAAAATAAATGTCCTAGAAATAGCTGAAATCAAAGCATAAGGAACTACCATCTGGACTCCCCACACACACACAAAGCTTAACTACATGACATAATTACCTTTCCTGTGACATAGAAGTAACAACAAAGATATTAGTGAAGGTAGAGGGGTGAGGTCGACCCAGATCCTTTGTGTAAAGTATACATTGTACATGTGTGTGGATATGTCACAGGCAAAACCCCTTGTACAACCAATGTGTGGTAGTAAGAATCCTTTTATGTCCATACTAGGCTTGAATTCGGAGCCTGGACACTCTCCCTTAGCTTCTCAATCAAGGCTGGCACTCAATCACTTGAGCTACAGCTCTACTTCTGGCTTTTTTGGTGGTAGTTAATAAGAGATTAGAGTCTTCCTTCCTGGATAGGCTTTGAACCACGATCCTCAGATATCAGCCTCCTGAGTTGCTCTGATTACAGGCATGAACCACGGGTGCCAAGCCCTTTATTTCTTTATAAACTTAAAAATCGAGATTTTTTTTTTTTTGGTCAGTCGTGGGCTTGAACTCTGGGCCTGAGCACCATCCCTCAGCTTTTTTGCTCAAGGGTAACATTCTACCACTTTGAACCACAGCTCTACTTCCAGTTATTAGGTAGTTATTAGAGATAAGTATCTCACAGACTTGCCTGCCCAGACTGGCTTTGATCTATGATCATCAAATCTCAGACTCCTGAGTAGCTAGGATTAGAGGCATGAGCCACCAATGCCTTACAAGAATATTTTTTTTAGCCGGGCGCTGGTGGCTCACGCCTGTAATCCTAGCTACTCAGGAGGCTGAGATCTGAGGATCATGGTTCAAAGCCAGCCCGGGCAGGAGAGACCGTGAGACTCCTATCTCCAATAAACCACCAGAAAACTGGAAGTGGCGCTGTAGCTCAAGTGGTAGAGCGCTCGCCTTGAGCTGAAGAGCTGAAGGACAGCGCCCAGGCCCAGAGTTCAAGCCCCACGACCAACAAAAAAAAAAAAAAAGAATATTTTTTTAAATTGATTCTCTGTACCAGAACTCCCTGGTCCTCTCCCTCTCCTCTGCCTCACCTCCTCTTTGTCCTCTTCCTCTTCTCCTTCCTCCATCTTTCTCCATCTCTCCCTTCTCTTTCCCTTCCTCTTCCTCTTATTACCAAATCTTGCCTTTGAAATTCACTTTCCTAGTCACCTGTAACCCAACCAAAACCCCTAAGCTTTTGCAATAGTCACTTGGCACAGACCATGCTTATCTGTTTCAACTCTGAAAGGCAGTGCCAACTATCTCAACTTAGCTCGGCCTTTAATCAAGCTAATCAAGTCACAAATGAAGCCATCCAGATTCACAGCTTGCTCATGAGCTACACAAGTATGGGATGGAGGAGGAACTGGCACAGAACACTGGGTACGGAGAGATCCTTCGCGTCCCTCTCCACCTCTCCAACCAAGAAATTGTTCTTAAGCTTGAAGCTAAATGACCAGTCTTTTGCACTCTCCTGCCTTTGCAATAATTTTCATTGTGTTGGTGATTCTCCATCTTTTTTTTATTCAATCTTTCACACCCAGGGTTGGTTTTTTTTTTTCCCTCCAGAACTTTACTTTCCACTTCTTTGTTACATAAGTCAAAATGCTTCTTCTGAAATAAAACTGGAAATATTGAATTTGTTTTGCTGCTGCCTCCCACTCCCAGAGGTTCTCATCTACCCAGCGAGGAGTGGAGGGGGCTAGGTTTGACTTTTCTCTTTGAAAATCACCAGTCTATTTGTGCTGCCTGTTGGAGCTTGCTTAGCAAGTCAGCCACAATTGGGAGAGAAATTCCAAAGCACAAGCCATTACTGTTGCAGACATTCCAGACTGCATTAGACCAAGAGTGTGAGCTATAATATAGGGATTTAGAAGTGAAATGAACCCCAAGATAGGGACACAAGCGTTTTTTTTTTAATATGTCACTGTTGTTTTTAATGTACTATGTGATTTTTTTGGGGTCTCTTTTGTATGTTCTTCCCCCATGGTATAACCCCTGTTTTCACTGTATTTGATTCTGGTGCCCTGCATCTTGTATATACATTTCTCTGATTTGGAGAGGGGAAGGGAAATAACAAAATGCTGAAACAAGGATACAGGTTGATGCCTTGTAACAATGAGATATACAAGACACTAGGTTGAAAATAAACTTTACAACTTTGGGGGAGGGGAGGTGGGGAGGGAAAGGATGGTAGGGGAAAAACAAAGGAGGGGGTAACAATGCTCCATAGGAAATGGACTCATTACCTTACTCATGTAACTGTAACCCCTCTGTACAGTATCTTTACAATAAAAAAAAATTAAAGAATAGGAACTTAGCTGGTCCCAGGGGTGAAAATGATCATAGTTCTAGGAAGTTCTACAGCTGGTACTAGAATCTTACAATAATGAACTTAGATTTTGCTACTAATTAAAAAAAAAGTAGCTACAATAATCCTTGTGCTTCCAACTGTGGGAAGGAGAAGTGAGAAAAGTTTGACTAGTCTAAACAAGTTTTCTATCTTTAATCCGCTTTCCAAAATAAGTGTCCTGTGTTGCATTTTTCTACTGAATAAGACTGTACATGTTATTGAAAAAAATGAGACCCAGAAGTTAATGACTGACTAATGGATAAGCCCGGAAAAACTTAGAGCAATGTGGTAAATTTGCCTCTTCCTCTTCTTTTTCCTCCTCCTTTTCCTCCTCTTTCTTCTCTCTTCTTCCTAAAGCTGAAGGGTTTTTGTTCTGACCTTCACTAAACAAAGAACCATCCATGAATGTATAACACTGAAAAACTGAAAACATAAAAGTTTCCGTGCTCTTTGTATTTGGAGGACTTATAAGTTTGCCTTTTTCATTCAATAGACAATAAACATACCCACAACATGCTTTCCTTTTAGCTAAAAAAAGGACTATAAGTATTAACTCATTAACCCTTACTGCCCCCTTGTGGAGTGTGTATCAATATATATATCTCTCAGCTAGGAGCTGATGGCCCAAGCCTGTATCCTAGCTACTCAGGAGGCTGAGATCTGAGAATCACAGTTCAAAACCAGCCCAGGCAAGAAAGTCCATGAGACACTTATCTCCAGTTAGCCACCAGAAAACTGGAAGTGGCTCTGTGACTTAAAGTGGTAGAGTGCTAGCTTTAAGCAGAAGAGCTCAGGGACAGTGCCGAGGCCCCCAGTTCAAGCCCCACTGAGGGGAGGGGTCGGGGAGAGGGAAATCTTCTCTCTCTTGTCTCTGTCTCCACACAATCCACTGCCCCAGGTGGAAATAGAACTATCATAGGGTTTGAGGTTTCTCATTTAGGACAAACGTCTTCAGAGGGTCTCTGTTGGAATCATTACACAGGGGGAAAACGACTGTCTAAGTGATTACATAGGAAAACGTTTAAGACATAGGAAGCTTGAACTCACTGTTTGCTGTATTGTGCCTGAGAGACACGAGTGCAGAATAGATTCAGCTGGGAAGGGCAGACTCTGTTCTAAATTACTCCCATTCCGTCCAGAACTTACTGCCTGATACAGTCCATTTTCAGTCCCCATTTTATGGCCAAAACTATGTGTCTAGCAATGATGTTCAGTGTGCTTGGCCTTGCTGTACAACTAAATTTGGGCTCTAAGTATAAACGTGAGTCTCTCTCATGGAGTTAAACATAACTTGGCAAAGACGTTTTTCCTGGACTTGCTATACACTAGTTTGTCTACGTGTGTGTGCACACATGCGTGTGTGTGTGTGCCAGTACTAGGGCCTGAACTCAGGGCCTGGGCACGGTCTCTTAGCTTTTTCACTCAAAGGTGTGACTCTACCACTTGTACCACAGCTCCAGTTCTGGCTTTTTGGTGGTGAATTGGCGATAAGCGTCTGGAAGTGGAGTTGTAGCTCAAAGTGGAAGAGTGCTAGCCTTGAGTGAAAAAGCTCAGGGATGGCACACAGGCTCTGAGTTCAAGCCCCATAACCAACCAAAAAACTCCAAAAATTATCCCAAGAGTCGCATGGAGTTTCCTGTCCCCCCCCCCCGCCCCCCCCCTCCCCCCCCCCCCCCCCCCCCGCCCGCCCAGGCTGGCTTTGAACAGTGACCCTCAGATCTCAGCCTCCTGCGTAGCTAGGATTACAGGTGTGTCCCATCAGCGCCCAGCAAAACTTTTTCTCTTCAAAAGTTTGTTGCTGCCTAGCTAGTGTTCTGTTGAGGCACAATGAATATCAAGTCCTGGCTAAGAACCAGGCACTGGCTGGGCAGGAAGAAGGGTGGAAACTAAGCTAAAAGGAAACAAGCACTTGATCGACACAAAGACAGGTATCTGTATGGCTCATTTTGTGGAGCTAAATTAGTCTTGTTCCAAAACCAGATAAGGATGATTCAAGAGAGAACAAACAAATTCTAGGATCATTTTACTTATGAACCCTAATAAAATATTAGCTATTGAATCTGTGTAATTAAAAAGCAATATATTGTCATCAGATTGACATTAGCTTTTTTTTTGGAGGGGGGGTCCGATCGTGGGGCCTGAACTCTGGGCCTGGGCGCTATCCCTCAGCTCTTCAGCTCAAGGCTAGCGCTCTACCACTTGAGCCACAGCACCACTTCCGGCTTTTTTCTTTTTGCTTATGTGGTGCTGAGGAATCGAACCCAGGGCCTCAGGCATGCAAGGCAAGTGCTCTACCACTGAGCCACCTTCCCAGCCCCACCATTACCTTTTGAAGCAGGAAGAATTCACATCAGAAAAAAAAAGTGTGATTTAGTAGCATTAATGGACCAAAGAAAAATAATTATACAATTATCTAAATCAATAAATTGCAAAAAGGATCTGGAAATGTTTCACAGCTGCTGATGGCCCTGGTGCTGATGACATCCTTAATGGTCATATGCAAATCTTTGGCAAATATTTGGTGGCGGCATTGCCTTTATGTATGCTCACACCTGTAATCCTAGCTGCTCAGGAGGCTGAGATCAGAGGATCATGGTTCAAACGCAGCCCAGGCAGAAAGTCCATGATAGTCTGATCTCTAATTAGCCAGCAAAAAGCTGAAAGTGAAGCTATGGCTCAAGTTGTAGAGTGTCAGTCTAGAGCAAAGAAATAACTAAATGAGAACTCAAAGTCCTGCGTAGTCACACACACACACACACACACACACAGAGGAATGCCTACTTGTATTTCTGTTTAACATAGTCTTTGTGGCGCCCTGCCTAGACAGCATAAATAGAAGCACAAAAATTAAGATGTGTAAGTACTGGAAAGGAAGAGTCTAAGCCGCCATTATTGTATATAATACAAATAGAAAATAAATGACAACATCATTACTGGAAGTTTTAGCACTGCTATTAGTTTTAAATTGATACGCTTTGGTTACTAGACATATAATTCATTCATTTTTTTAAATAAAAATTCTTTATATTAGAGAAAACAATACTTCAAAAATATTTTTTAAAATGAGGCTGAAACTGAACACTGGTGGCTCACACCTGTAATCCTAGCTATTCAGAAAGCTGAAATCTGAGGATCATGGTTCAAAGTCAGCCCAAGCAGAAAAGTCTGTGAGACTCTTATCTCCAATTAACCACCAGAAAACTGCAAGTGGCACTGTGGCTCAAAGGGGTAGAGCGCTACTCTTGAGCAGAAGAGCTTGGAGACAGTGTCCAGGCCTTAAGTTCAAGCCCCACAACCACCACCAACAACAACAAAATAATAATAATTAAATTAAAATTAAATAAATAAAAATAAAAGTTAGGCTGGGTATGGTGGTACCTGCCTGTAATCTCAGCCTTGGGAACAATGAGGTCAGCTTGAGCTACATAGTAAGACCCTGTCAATATTAGTGGAAATGTTGCAGTGACCCTCTTCCCCTGCAAAACTAATGTCGCTAATAAAAATTAGAGAAAACTTTACAAAAATCAGGATATCATTCACAACTATAATAAATCTGTGAGACATATGAGAATTAACAAAGAGCACACAAGGCATAGTACAAATTTGTAAGTGTTCTATTTGTACCTAATAATGAATGTAGAAATTAATTACAATAAATGGAGATAAATGTTTGGTTGTGACAATGTAATTTTATACATATGAAAATTTTCCCTAAATAAACTTAAACATTTAAGGCAACTTCAGTAGAAATTTCAGTTGCATTTTTTAATGAGAAAGTAAAACTTCTACTAAAATATTTACATGAAAGCATAAAGATCCAATAAATGGAACGCCATCCTCTATTGAAAACAAAAATTACAGATGTTAAAAAATGAATCCATTTAAAAACATAATGTTTGGTGCATGAACATGATATAAATCCTTGGTCAAGTGCTGGTGGCTCACACTTGTAATCCTAGCTACTCAGGAGGCTGAGATCTGAAGATGGAGGTTCACAGTCAGCACTGACAGGAAAGCCTGTGAGACTCTTATCTCCAACCAACCACCCAAAAGCCCGAAGTAGGGCTGTGGCCCAAGAGGTAGAGTGTTAGCCTGAGCAAGAAAGCTCAAGTACAGCACCCAGGCCGTGCAGGCAAGCCCCAGGACCAGTGTGCACATGCGTACACACACACACACACACACACACACACACAAACACACACACACACACACACACACACACCAATTACATGCCTAGAGTCCCACTTTCCTGGCTTTCAAAACCAGATGAATTATTTATGTAATAATTAAATACAGAAAAACATCCATTGAGTTTACTTGTTAGAATAGCACAAAAGGAAACACATCCTAATGGTTAGTTCCTTTGTCCTGCCTACAAACATTGCCTATGCACATTGAAAATGTAACTATATGAATCTTGGCTGGTTTCAGGATATTGTTCAATTCAGGAATCCTCTCTCTAAATAAACTACACTGAGTTTTTAAAAATCCTAATTAGGTGAAGGAGAGGATGAATAAGTATCTCAATTTCTTTATTTATTTAAATTTATTATTTATTTGCCAGACCTGGGGCTTAAACTCAGGGTCTAGGAGCTATCCCTTAGCTTTATTTACTCGAGGCTGAAGTTCTACCACGTGAGTCACAGTTCCACCAGCTTTTTGGCAGTTAATTAGAGATAAGTGTCTCATGAACTTTCCTGCCTGAGCTGGCTTCAAATCTGGATCTTCAGATCTGAGTTTCCTAAGTAGCTAGGATTACAAGTATAAGCCACTGGCACCCTGCTAGGTATTTTTAGTTTCCTTAAGAGGTTATTGGAATTTATATATGCATATATGATTTAGGTACGTTTATGAAAGTGACCACTTTTTATCTGCAGACCAGCACACATTTGGTATCAGAAGAATAGCAATTTAGGTGTGTTCTGTTTCAGGGTTAATGCACTACAGTTTTATTCAACCTGTTCATGAGTTTAATTGCCTTCTGTTATTATTTTTTATGCAAAAAATTTAGCCAGACACAAGTGAATCAAAGCAATTGCATATAGCCTGCTTTCCTTCAAATGAGAACAGGTCTAGCCAAATTCCAATGGCTCACGTCTATCATTCTAGCTACTCAGGAGGCTGAGATCTGAGGATCGCCATCTGAAGCCAGGCAGGCAGAAAAATCTGTGAAACTGATCTCCAATTATCCAGCAAAAGGATGAAGTGGAGGCATGGTTTAAGTGGCAGAACTTTGAGCAAAGGTAAAGGACAGTGTTGTGAGTTCAACCCCCAGTATTGGCACAAAATAACAATTTAACAATTTTTTTTCAAAAAGAGAACCAAGAATTTGTTTATCTGCTGTTAATAATTTATAACTGTCTATTGATCCCAATTATCATGGTGTGCTGGCTGCGCAGATTGATTTTGTGGTTTTCTTTCTGAAGGAGGTTCATCTGGACCCACATATGGTGGAAGAAATTCCAGAATGCTTGGGCTGAATATCAAAAAAGAAAAAAAAATAATTTGTAAGAATTCAAAAGCTTAAAGACATCATGGTAAGTAGGACCCAGGCTAACTAATAATCTTTACTGCTTTCCTTCCTGCTCCCCGCGCTGCTACCTGCAGTCCTTTCCTCAGGCTGGCTTCTCTACCCGCCTAACATCAGGTACCTACCAATGCATCTTTGCTTTGCTTTGCTTCCTTTAGTGTGCCACTACTGGGGCTTGAACTCAGGGCCTCAAACTCCCCCTTGGCTTTTTCTGCTCAAGACTAGTGCTCTACCACTTGAGCCACACCTCTTCTCCCAACTTTTTCTAGTTAATTGGAGCTACGTCTACTGGATTTGTCTGCCCTGGCTGACTTTATCTGGTATCCTCAGATCTCAGCCTCTTCGGGAGCTAGGATTACAGAGGAGAGGTCACTAGCCATCTGTAGCATTTATTTTTGAGTTAAAAAAAAAGTTACAACTTGATCTTTTTTTTTCCCCTTTCTCAAGATACAGGTACAGACACCTTTGGAAAGTTTGCATTCTTTTTTAACAGAGAACAATATGGGAGAAAAACAAAACAAAACTGGACACTGAAGTGGATCAGATTGTTTTATACCACGGTTAGAAGGAAACCAAATAACATCAGAAAAGATGCTACTCAAATGACTGTGGCCAGAACCACAGTAATTGTAGTAACTGAAGTAATTTGGAGTGCGCCTGAGACCTTTATTTTCAATTAGCCACCCAGAAATCCAGAAGGAGAGCTGTGGCTCAAGTGGTAGAGCACCAGCTTTGAGTACAAAAAGCTAAGGGACAGTGCCCAGGCCCTGAGTTCCAGCCCCAGTGCACAAAAATCCATCTATAAATCAACCAAAAATTATTTGCTTAAAAAGAGCAAAGAATTCATGTTAATCTTCTCCACTTATGTCTGCTTAAATTCCTTTTGTCTTGTTCTATTAATGAAACTTCTTTTTCCACTTTGGTTAATTTTAATATGTCATATTGCATATTACTACATTGAACCACATCTCTTAATAAATCTTTTAAATCTCTTACTTTTTATGTTGTTCCCCAAGACCTCATATTTTCAGATCCCTCCCTCCCTCCCTCCCTCCCTCCCTTCCTTCCTTCCTTCCTTCCTTCCTTCCTTCCTTCCTTCCTTCCTTCCTTCCTTCCTTCCTTCCTCTCTCCCTCCCTCCCTTCCTCCCTCCTTCCCTTTCTTCCTTCCTTCTTTCCTTCTTTTCAGAAGGCTGAAATCTGAGGATTACCATTCAAAACCAGTTCCTGCAGTCTGTGAGACTCTTATCTCCAATTAACCACCAAAAAGCTCAATTGGTTACAATATCAGCCTTGAGCAAAAAAACTTGAAGCCCTGACTTCAAGCCCCAATATCAGCCCCCATCCCCAAAAAAAGGTTGAAAAAAGTAGTGTGTACATCACAGATCTGCTGTGTAGTAGATAGAAAACAAATAAAGGAACCAGGCACTGGTGGTTCATTCCTATAATCTTAGCTACTCAGGAGGCTGAGATTTGAGGATCAAGATCCAAAGCCAGCCCTGGGAAGGAAAGTCTGTGAGACTCTTATCTCTAATAAACTACTCAGAAAAAGCCAGAAGTGGTGCTGAGGCTAAAGTGGTAGACTGCTAGCCTTAAGTAAAAGAAGCTCAAGAACAGCACCCAGGTCCTGAGTTCAAGCCCCAGGACTGGCACCAAAAAAAAAAAAAAAGAAAGAAAGAAAGAAAGAAAGAAAAAGCAAAAGCAAATGAAAGATCTGAATCAAACGTTGGCCATGGTGGTTTCCTCTCAGAGGGAATTGGGAGCTGTCCAAGAGCCCTCTCCTCTAAACTTCTGTATTGTCTGAAGCATTTCCAATGCTTATCGATGTAGCATTTGCATAATTTTAAAAACAGAGGAAAGGGAGAAGAAAAACAGGGAACTTCTGTAAAATCAACAACATTTTTGACAGATGGTCTAACAGAACTATCCGAGGGGAGAAAACAAAGCCCACAAGCATTAGGAAAATAACAAGGAAAAAAATATCAGTTAATTTAGAAAATACTAAGGAAAGGAAAGGAGAGGCAAGAAAAAAAAACCTAAGTAATTAAAATTTTAAAAATGACAAGCAGCAGATCAGAAAGACCTTGAGAACTGTTCTCTGTGACCATAACCTATTAGAGCTGTGATTTAGGAAGATCATTTTGTCAAAACTGGAGCATCACGAATCTCTTACAGCTCTATTTTGGAGCGCCTGAGAGGCATCGTTACACTTCAACCCCCAAGAGGAAATCATCAGGAGCCAACAGAGATTTAAATATCCTCCGAGACAAGTGTTTTGCTTGCCAAGTTTTAGGGAGCCAGGATTCACTTATGATGAACCAAGAATGCTGAGCAGAGAATGGATTCTCAAGATCAAGGCAGAGACCAAAGTGGTATCTGCAAGTCAGATTTTTATTTAAAATTGAGCTTTTTTTTTTGGGGGGGGGGGGGTGGGTCCGGTCATGGGGCCTGAACTCTGGGCCTGGGCGCTGTCCCTCAGCTCTTCAGCTCAAGGCTAGCGCTCTACCACTTGAGCCACAGCGCCACTTCTGGCTTTTTTCTTTTTGCTTATGTGGTGCTGAGGAATCGAACCCAGGGCCTCATGCATGCAAGGCAAGCGCTCTACCACTGAGCCACCTTCCCAGCCTGAGCTTATTTTTTTAAATATTGTTGTATTGTTATTTCTAAGGAGTTATACATAGGGGTTACAATTCTATGAGCCGGGTAACGAGTACATTTCTATTTGAACATTGTTACCTCCTCTTTCATTTCTCCTACTTTTTCCCCTCCTGACTCCCTTCACTCTCAAAATGTAAAGTTCATTTCCAACATAGTGTCTAGTATCACTTCTAAATTGGTCCACTCTTTGTCCCACTGTTTCTGTATTTCCCCTTCCCTTCTCCAAATCAGATAAACTTACATGCAAGACAAAAAGGACAGAAATCAAAACCAGTGATTAAAAAGGCATAAGCAAAGGGAAAACAAGAAAGAAAAAAAGAACTGCAAAAAGTACAATTAAAAAAACACTTGTTTCCATTTAAAAATATGGAATGCTTCATGAATTCGCGTGTCATCCTGTGCAGGGGACATGCTAATCTTCTCTGCATCATTCCAATTTGAGTATATATGCTGCTGAAATGAACAGCAGACCTTTATTTTCAATTAGCCACCAAGAAAGTCAGAAGGAGAGCTGTGGCTCAAGTGGTAGAGCACCAGCCTTGAGTGAAAAAGCTAAGGGACAGTGCCCAGGCCCTGAGTTCCAGTCCCAGTACCTGCACAAAAATCCATCAACCAACCAACCAATCAATTGCATATCCACCAGCAGCTCTCTGGATATTAAGCTGTCCATATTTAGGAGCTTACCTTAGCCTCACACATTTTCTAGTAGCTCATAAAACTCTTTCTCACACACAATCTTTGCTGGTTGTCATCACAAGCCTGAGCTTGATACTATTGGTCTTAATATATGAGCTGAAGAAACAAACTTCCATGGAGCAGAGCCACAGTTTCCACAATGAAGACCATAGCAGATGCAAATCTGTGCCTCTGACTCACATGTTCCCTGCCATATTAATTGTCCAGGCAGAGATAGATTGTATATTTCATCTTTCCCTGAATATTGTATAAGTAGATAGTTTGGACAGAACAGATCTAGGGTAGATAGTATTATAAAGTAAACTTTAAGAAGCATATCAAAGCTAGACAATAGTGGATCATGCTTATGATCCTGGCTACTCACAAGGCTGAGAGCTGAGGATCATTGTTCCAAGCTAGCCTGGACAGAAAAATCTGCAACACTCTTATTTCCAATTAACCACCAAATGAGCTGTGACTCAAATGGTAGAGTGGTGGACTTGAGCAAACAAGGGCCCTGAGTTCAAGCCCCAGGACTGGCACTGAAAGGAAAAAATGGAAGGAAAGAAGGAAGGAAGGAAGGAAGAAAGGAAGAAAGGAAGAGAGGGAGGGAACCAATGGCTCACGCCTATAATCCCACCTACTTAGGAGGCTGAGATCTGAGGATTGTGGTTCAAAGCCAGCCTGGACAGGGAAGAGACTCTTATCTCAAATTAATCACCAGAAAACTGGAAGTGGAGCTGTGCCTCAAAGTGGTGGAGCACTAGCTTTGGGCAAAAGAAGCTCAGGGACAGTGCCCAGGCCCTGAGTTCAAGCCCCACGACTGACAACAAAAGAAAAAGAAAAAAGGAAAAAAGCATCAAAGCCTACATTTAAGATATACCCCACATTTAAAGAACAGGAGGCCTGGGTTTGTAGTTCAGTGCTAGAATGCTCGCCTAGTAAGCATGAGGCCCTGGGTTCAATCCCCAGCCCTTGGTGACTGAGGGAAAACTTTAATGAAGAAGCTAAAACAAAAGAAGTAGACCAAGAAAATAGTGTCTCAGATCTCATGCTGAGACAAAGTGGTAGTGCCTGCCTATAATCCCCGCACTCGGGAGGCTGAGGCAGGAGGATCTGCAGTTGGAGGCCATACACAATAAATACTGGAGTGATAGTAATGTCTGTATCATTTAAAACAGTTGAGAGTATTTCATTGTATTGTTAAGCCTTAATTTACTTAGTTATTTAAGTCACCTCAAAGATGATATTTTCAATTTTTTTCCCTTTGGGTTATTTGATATAGGGTTTCACTGTGTCTCCAGGTAACCTCAAATCTGCTATCTTCCTGCCTGAGCCTCTCAAATGCTAGGATTACAGGTGTGTATTACTAATGTTTGACCTGACATTTGATAATGAAACAATGTCGTAACAAATATCCTCATGCATGGGTTTCTTTTTTTTTTTTTTTTTTTTTTTTTTTTTTGTCGGTCGTGGGGCTTGAACTCTGGGCCTGGGCGCTGTCCCTCAGCTCTTCAGCTCAAGGCAAGCGCTCTACCACTTGAGCTACAGCGCCACTTCCGGTTTTCTGGTGGTTTATTGGAGATAGGAGTCTCACGGTCTTTCCTGCCCGGGCTGGCTTTGAACCGCGATCCTCAGATCTCAGCCTCCTGAGTAGCTAGGATTACAGGCGTGAGCCACCAGCGCCCGGCAGCATGGGTTTCTTTTATTGTGATAAATATCTTTTTAAAAAAATTGAAAGTGGGGCTGGGAAGGTGGCTCAGTGGTAGAGCATTTGCCTTGCATGCATGAGGCCCTGGGTTCGATTCCTCAGCACCACATAAGCAAAAAGAAAAAAGCTGGAAGTGGTGCTGTGGCTCAAGTGGTAGAGCGCTAGCCTTGAGCTGAAGAGCTGGGGGACAGCGCCCAGGCCCAGAGTTCAGGCCCCACAATTGACACTCAATCAATCAACAATTTTTAAAATTAAAAAAAAATTGACATATGAACTCTTGAATTTGTTGTGCCCAGGTCACAGGGCCCCCACCAAGAAGACCACCGAGAGTCAGACTTTCCAGCTGTTTTAAGGTTTTATTTAGACGGGCTGCAGCTTGGGCCTGGTCCTACACTCCGACACAGCGGAGCCTAGGAGGAGAGCCCCGAGCTACAGATTTGCAGGGCTATAAAGGCTCACAACCAACCAGGTGTTTGGAGCACCACGTGTTGCTCTGCTAGACAGAATTTGCTGATCTTAAACAAGCAACAAGTGGTCACTGCCTCAAAACTTTAACCCTTCAGAATTTACATCTAGAAAGTTGGTGCCAATCTCCCCGCCCCGCTTATTCGCAGAACCTGAGCACCCATTTCAACACTTGCGCATCAATAATGAATAATAATCCATTTCTTAACAGGCAGATTGCTGACAATACCAATGGGTTTTGCTTTATTATTATTTTTTACGAGTTTAATTACTAATGAGATTGTATAATTTTAAGGTTTTATTTTATTTTACTTTTTGGTTATCTGCTTTTTGGAGAATACGGTGTGAATCCTTTGGAGGCTGAACAGCAGCAAACACCAGAGCCTGTTTTTAAGGATTGCTAGATCCTCAGACCTGCGGCTTTGTTCTGTACCCTTCCCACCCATGCTGGTAGGGAAGCATTGGGTTTCCTCTCCTCAGAGTTCTTCATTATTTAAAGGATGGGATGGAAAACTAGCGGATATCTGAGATGTCAGGAACAGAGCCTCTGTTATCTCTTCCTGAGAGATAATTTCTAGTCCTTCCTCACAGTTCATCCGAAGGCTGCTCTGAATACACCACAGATTATGTATTTTCCTACTAGATATGAAGATGTTCCTTTGCTTCAAACTTGCAAGAATACATTAGATATGAAGCGTTAACTGGAAGTAATTTTCAAACAAGGCAGTCAGTGTACTTCTTTTTCTTGCTAGTGGCTAAGAGAGAAAACTAAGAATCTCAAACTTTGTTTAGATGGATGAGACTTTGAAGATGGCAGGCAGGGATGTGCAGAGCTGGAATCCCAGCCTGCATTACATAAATGCTCAATAAAGCAAAAATAACTTTAAAGATCGCTGCAGTAGAAAACCTTTCCATTGCTCACATTTCTCTTCTGGGACTTCTTTCCTGCTTCTCGTGGGTGAAGTGTACATGAATGATCAGGGATGGAGTGATCTGCTCCAAACAACCGCCTTGAAATGAGCCACCCCAGTCCTTGCAGATGGAAAAGTCTTTCCTAGCTGGATGGACCTGAAGGCAAAGAAAAGATTGGACACTTGCCTAGTATGTGCAAAGCCCAAGGTTCAGTCCCTGGGACCAGGGAGAGACAGACAGACAGACAGACAGACAGACAGACAGGGAGGAAGGAAGGAAGGAAGGAAGGAAGGAAGGAAGGAAGGAAGGAAGGAAGGAAGGAAGGAAGGAAGGGAGGGAGGGAAGGAGGGAGGGAGGGAGGAAGGAAGGGAGGGAGGGACGGAGGGAGGTAAGGAAGGAAGGAAGGAGGGAAGGAGCGAGGGAGGGAGGGAAAGACAAGGAAAGGAAGAGAAGGGAAAGGAAAGGAAAGGGAAGGAGAGAAAGAAAGGAAGAAAGGAAGAAAAGATATTTAGCAGCCACTTGTTTTCTTTGATCACATGGCTGTTGAAAGAAAAAGCAAAGCATAGTCATCAAGTAGAAAGAAGGTAGCAAATAAATTATAGAAGATACTTCTTTCTTTATGATGGTGTTGCAGGCTTGAGTTCTCCATCTCTTCTCTCCTCTCTTTTTCCCTCCTTTTCTCTTCTTTTTTTGGGGGGGGAGGGTAGGTGGGGGGCTTGAACTCAGGGCCTGGGCCCTGTCCATAAGCTTTTGTGTTCAAGGTTATGACTTGAGCCGTAGCTCCACTTCCAGCTTTTGGGTGGTTAATTGGAGGTTAATCAGTGTCTCAATGATTTTTTTTTTTTTTGCCCAGGCTGGCTTTGATCTTGGATCCTGAGATCTCAGCCTTCTGAGTAGCTAGAATCACAGGCATGAGCCACAGGCCCCCAGCCTCTCCTGTCTTCTACCTCTCAATCTCTCCTCCCTCTCTCCTCTTCCTGTGTCCCCTCCCTTCTCCTGCCTTCTTTTCTCTTCCTCTCTCTTCCTGCCCTTCCCCTCCTCCTCTTCTTCCCTTCTTCTTTCTCTTTCTTCCATTCCATTTTTCTCCCTTTCTCCCTTGCTCCCTTTCTCTCTTCCCTTTTTCCCTCCACTCATCCATCCCTCTTACTGCTAGCTAGAATTCATGTTCACTGCTTGAAATTCTAAATAACACAAGCACTCAAACCCCTTTTTCTACCACCCTCAGTGAAAATAATGCACTTATTATTTCAAACTGGAAAAGGTCATATTCTCTCTCCTCCTGACCTTTGCCCATCTGCTTTCTTTTCTTCAGCAGAATAAAATACTTGCAAACCATTTACTACTAAAGGATTATATTAACTTTAAATCTGAGCAGTTCAATTAATAAATATAGTCATTTAATTGTAGGAAAATGTTATTATATGATTCCCTTGGGTATTCTTCATGTCCAAAAAGAATTCTAAAGCTGGGTACCAAAGCTCACTCCTGTAATCCCAGCTGATAAGAAGGCTAAGATCTGAGGATCACGGTTCAAAGCCAGCATGGGAAGCAAAGTCCCTGAGACTCTTTTTTTTTTTTTTTTTTTTTTATTTTATTTGAGAACATACTGTACAGAGGGGTTACAATTACATGGGCAGGATAATGCATACATTTCTTACCAAGCATTGCAGCCTCCTCCTTTGTTTACCCTTCACCTCCCTTCCCAGCCTCCCCCCTCCCCCCAACCCAATCATACCCCCCCTCCCCCCCCAACACCGACATTGTAAAGCTGGTTTTGACATGACATTTTGTACTTCTCATTGTTACAACAGCCATGAGACTCTTATCTCCAATAAACCACCAGAAAACCAGAAGTGGTGCTGTGGCTCAAGTGGTAGAGCACTCACCTTGAGCTGAAGATCTGAAGGCTAGTGCCGACCACGCCCAGGCCCAGAGTTCAAGCCCCAGGACTGACCGGAAAAAAAAAAAAAGAATTCTAAGACAGGAGGGAGGCTCTAGGAGAAGAAAAGACACTGTATGAAAGGAAATGTACTCATTATCTGACTCCTATAATTGTATTCCCTCTGTCCATCACCTTTGTAATAACAATAAAGTAAATAACAATAAAGTAAATAATAACAATAAAGTAAACAATAAAGTGCCACTTCCGGCTTTTTTTTCTGCTTATGTGGTGCTGAGGAATCGAACCCAGGGCCTCAGGCATGCAAGGCAAGCGCTCTACCACTGAGCCACCTTCCCAGCCCAGTAAATAATTTTTTTAAAGTTCTAACTCTTCTAGAGGATATTCCAATCTATTTGTCACAACTCAACGTAGTGAGCATGTTTTCAAACAATTGAAAGACTTGTTTATTAAAACTCCTACCCTAGGGGCTGGGAATGTGGCTCAGTGGTAGAGTGCTTGCCTAGCATGCTTGAAGCCCTGGGTTCAATTCCTCAATACCACATATACAGAAAAAGCCAGTAGTGGTGTTGTGGTTCAAGTGGTAGAGTGCTAGCCTTGAAGAAGCTCAGGGACAGTGCCCAGGCCCTGAGTTCAAGCCCCAGGACTGGAAAAAAAAGTTAAATAAATAAATGGAACTCCAGGAAATGAAAACAAGAGGGGTTTTTTTTTGTTGTTGATTTAAAAAAAACACTTTAATTTTCTTTAAAGATACTGCATACTGCACAGAGCGGTTACAGTTACATCAGCAAGGTACTGAGTACACTTGTTGTTGGGCATTGTTATCTCTCCTTCCCTCCTGTACCTCCCCCACTACCCCTGCTCCAAAGTTGTAAGGTTCATTTCCAACATAGTGTCTTGAGTGTATCATTATTGCAATGGGCCATCCTGTGTCCTTGTTTCAACATTTTGTTATTCCCCTTCCCATCCCCAAATTAGATAAATGTATATACAAGATGCAAGGTGCCAAAATCAAACATAGTGACAAAAGATATGCCAAGGATGAAGAACATACAAAAGACACGAAGAAAAACAATCACATAGTACATTAAAAACAACTACTACAAAGGAAAACCTCCTGTGTCCATATCTTGGGGTTCATTTCACTTAGCATCATCTTACGTGGTCATATGTACATAGCTTTTGAGCTTTTGTGCTCATTTGATAAGATTATCCTAGACATACACTAGTTATTGAAAATAAGAGAAACCATGGGACATATTTCTTTGGGTCTGGCTTACTTGATTTAAGATGATATTTTTTCAAGTCTTTCCATTTCCTAACAAATGGGGTGGTATCATTCTTTCTGATAGAAGCATAGAATCATATATATATATATATATATATATATATATATATATATAAAATCACTTTTTTTTTTTGGTCGGTCGTGGGGCTTGAACTCTGGGCTTGGGTGCTGTCCCTGTGCTCTTCAGCTCAAGGCGAGTGCTCTACTGCTTGAGCCACAGTGCCACTTCTGGTTTTTGAGTGGTTTATTGGAGATAAGAGTCTCATCGAGGGCTGGGAAGGTGACTCAGTGGTAGAGTGCTTGCCTTGCATGCATGAGGCCCTGGGTTCAATTCCCCAGCACCACATAAGCAAAAAGGAAAAAAGCTGGAAGTGGCACTGTGACTCATGTGGTAGAGCACTAGCCTTGAGCTGAAGAGCTGTGGGACAGCGCCCAGGCCCAGAGTTGAGGCCCACAACTGGACCCCCACCCCCCCAAAAAAAAAAACAAAGAGTCTCATCAACTTTCCTGCCTGGGCTGGCTTTGAACCGGGATCCTCAGATCTCAGCCTCCTGAGTAGCTAGGATTACAGGTGTGAGCCACCAGCACCCAGCTAGTCACGTTTTCTTTATCCATTCATCTACTGAGGGGCATCTGGACTGGCTTTGAACCACAATCCTCATATCTTAGCCTCCTGAGTAGGGATTACAGGCGTGAGCCTCTGGTACCCAGCTAGCTTGCTTCTTCCAAACAGATGTTGCAGGAGCTCCTGCCATACGGATAGAAAGTTTCTGCTTGCATCATACTTGCTGATATGCCATTGGCCAAAGAGTCTGTGAGAAAGGATTACACTAGAGATGTATGGTTCTCTGAAATAAGGTCTATCATAATCTCTTGAGCACCTTTCCTACATTCACGCTGCAGATAACTTCTCACTCTACTTAACGGCTCTTATTCATCACCTCCTACATCCTCCAACTTTTTCTTCCTGTGTATTCTTCCTATCAGTGTGTAGGTGACTTACATATATTTCTTCTTTTTTATTTTTAAATATTTTATTGCTATTATAAAGGTGATGGACATAGGGGTTTTAGTTGTCTTTCTTCTCAAAATAACAAGAGCCAAGGGCTGGTGGCTTATGCCTGTAATCCTAGCTACTCGGGAGATTCTCTGTTCAAAGCCAGCCCCAGCAGGAAAGTTTGTGAGACTCTTATCTCTACTTAACCACAGGAAAATTAGAAGTGGAACTGTGGCTCAAATGGGTAGAGCACTAGCCTTGAGCAAAAAGAACTCAGATACAGCTCCTGGGCCCTTAGTTCAAGCCCCACAACTGACAAAACAAAGCAAAACAAAATTATAAAAAAAAGAATAACAAACTCTACTCCAGTAAACATTTTCTCTCTCTCTTTGTTCTCCTTTACAACCAACTTTATGTTGTTGAGACTGCTAATTTTATTCAAAGCTATTTTGGGTTAAGTGGATACAGTGTCATATTTTTATTTCTATTTTAAAGGCAATAATATTGACAAATATTATTGACACAAAAAATTACACTTTTGAAGCCGGGCGCCAGAGGCATACACCTATAACCCTAGCTACTCAGGAAGCTGAGATCTGAGGATCATGGTTCAAGGCCAGCCCATGCAGGAAAGTCCACGAGACTCTTATCTCCAATTAATCACCAAAAAGCCAGAAGTGGCGCTGTGGCTCAAGTGGTAGAGCACTAGCCTTGAGCTGAAGAGCTGAGGGACAGCGCCCAGGCCCAGAGTTCAGGCCCCACGACCGACAAAAAAAAAAAAAATACACTTTTGAAATTCAGAAAAAGGATACTGGTACATATTTTTCTATGTCAGCAAAACAAAATTTGAGTTCTTTAGTCAGATGATAGACTTCAAACGAATATCAATGAGCTGGGTTTTCTTCCTTCTCTACACGTAACATATTTGAAATAGCATCGGAGTGATAACCTTTGTAGAAGTCCAATGTGGCACAAGGCCCTGAGTTCAAGCCCCAGTATCAACACAAATGCGCACATACCCATGCCATAGCCAACTTTTTCAATGACTGTCCATGCATCTCCATCTTGTAATTTTGTTGTTTCAAGGACAGGATGCTCCCTCCCACACAACTACACAGGAAGGTTTGGTCAAAGTTATTCACACTTTCCAGTTGCCAAACACAACAGAGATTCTTCTAGATTCTAAATTCCAAATTCCCAGGCATACGCCATGCGTCAGACCCAAAGCTGAAGGCAATGCCACCCTTCTCTAGACCATTCTAGCCCTGCGCCGGTGGCTCACACCTGTAACCCTAACTCTCAAGGAAGCTGAGATCTGAGGATCGCGGTTCAAAGCCAGCCCGGGCAGGAAAGTCTGTGAGACTCTTAATCTCCAATAAGCCACCAGAAAGCCGGAAGTGGCGCTGTGGCTCAAGTGGTAGAGCGCTCGCCTTGAGCTGAAGTGCTGAGGGACATGCCCTAGGCCCAGAGTTCAAGCCCCACAACCAAACACACACACACACACACCATTCTTTTTGTGATCCTTCATGACTAATAGCCACTCAGTTTCCTTTTCCTTTCTTTCTTTTTTCAACCCCTCACCCATCCAACAACAGCATAGCACCCACCCTCTCTCCTTTGGATGTCTGCCATCGGTGCTCTGACTTCCTGGAGATTCGATCTCATTCCCCCACGAACACACAAGACCCGTCCTGGGAAATACTGACTACGTCCACTTGTTTTAAAACCTTCTGTGAGTCGCCATTACCGGCAGGGTGAAGGGTCAGCTCTGACCTTGGATGACAGAAAGCTATCTCCTACATGGCGTCTGCCTCTTCTCAACCTTTCTCCCTAACCTCCGCCATCACTCCTTTCCTCTCTGCTGCCCCTCGACTTGTTCAGCATCCCTCCCCCCCCCCAGCAGACACAGACTCTGCTTCAGGGTTGCACTACCTGCTGGTTCTGCCACTCAGATGTGTGACCTCGAACGATTTCCAGATGCTCTATGTCTAGCTGCAAGGTCAGAATCGTAACAGTACGGATTTTGGAGCGTTGTGAGAATGAACTGTGACAATGGATCCATACTGCCTGGAATATAATAAATGCTTCATGAATGTTTACCATTATGACTCTCTAGTTATGTTACTGGTTTCGTTCTTTCCCTCCTTTTGAGACTTTTTCCCTCTCCCCTCTCCCCACTACAAGACTCCTTTCCACACCTCTGTGTTTCTCTGTTAAGGGTTCCACACTAAATAGTCATCAATTTCTTTTCTTCCTTCCTTCCTTCCTTCCTTCCTTCCTTCCTTCCTTCCTTCCTTCCTTCCTTCCTTCCTTTCTTTCTTTTCTTTCTTTCTTTCCTTCTTGGGGTGGGACTTGAACTCAGGGCCTGGGCACTGTCCCTGAGCTCTTTTTGCTCATCCTACCACTTTGAGCCTCAGCACCACTTCCGGTTTTCTGGTGGTTAATTGGAGGTTAAGAGTCTCATGGCCTCTCCTGCCCAGGCTTTGAAGTGTGATCCTCAGATCTCAGCCTCCTAAGTAGCTAGGCTTTCCAGTGTCCAGCTCTTGTTTATTTCTTTGGACCTCTCCTCGATTGGATGTTATATGGAAACAAGGGCCAGCTCTTTCTATTATGCTCCTAGGTTTCTTGATATGCTATGGGCTCTCCCTGTGACGGAATGAATTATGTTTCTCCAAAATTCATAGATTGAATTCACAGTCTTTAACAGCTCATTGTGTAGCTGTACTTGAAGGTAAGGTCCTGATGGGAGGCACTGGACTTATAATCAGGTCTTCACAGTGGTCCCTAATCCAACAACCTAGATAACAAAAGAAAATTTGCCAGGCACTAGTGGCTCCTGCCTATAATTCTATCTACTCAGGAGGCTGAGAGCTGAGGATTGTGGCTCGAAGCCAGCCCAGGCCTGCAAGTCTGTGAGACTCATCTCCAATTAAAAAGCCAGAAGCAGTGCAGTGTCTCTAGTGCTAATCTTGAACAAAAGGAGCTCAGGGATAGCACTCAGGCCCAGAGTTCAAACCTTAGCAGAAGAAGGAAAAGGAAAGAAGAAGGCAGAAGATGGAGGAGAAGGAGCAGGAGGCAGATGAGGCAGAGGAGAAGGAGAAAGAGAAAGAAGGTGGGGGGTGGGGGGAGGATGGGAAGGGATGGGAAGGGGAAACAAGGAGGAGGCTGCAATGCTTGATAAGAAATGTACTCATTATCTTGCCCATGTAATTGTAACCCCTCTGTACAGTATGTTCACAATAAAGAAATAAAAAAAGAAAGAGAAAGAAGGAGAAGAAGGAGGAGGAAGAGGAAAAGGAGGAGGAAGAAAAGGAGGAAGAGGAATAGGGAGGAAGAGGAGAAGAGGAGGAGGAAGAAAGGGAGGGAGGGAGGGAGGGAGGAAGGGAGGGAGGGAGGGAGGAAGGAAGGAAGGAAGGAGGGAGGGAAGGAAGGAAAGAAGGAGAAGAAGGAGGAGGAAGAGGAAAAGGAGGAGGAGGAAGAGGAGGAGGGGAGGAAGAGGAGAAGAGAAGGAGGAGGAAGAAAGGGAGGGAGGGAGGAAGGGATGGAGGGAGGGAGGGAGGAAGGAAGGAAGGAAGGAAGGAAGGAAGGAAGGAAGGAAGGAAGGAAGGAAGGAGGGAGGGAGGGAAGAAAAGAAGGAGAGAAACAATGGTTTGGAGACATGGCTCAGTGGGCCAGTGAGTGAAAGCATCAGGTACCCAGGTTAAGTCCCAGTCTGGGGCCAAAAAGAGAGAGAGAACATTTGGCTCAACCATTGAGGAGGCAGAGATTGAGAGAATCTCCAGTGAGGCCATTCAGGCAAATAGCAAGACAGTGAGTGGGACGGGGTGGCGTGCAATGACAATCCACGTTATCCAAGAGGCCGTAGGTAGGAGGCCCGCAGACCACGGGCAGCGCCAGGCAAAAACTTGAAACCTACCTAAAAAAACATTCCAAAGCAAGAAAGGACTGGAGCCCTGGCTTGAGTAGTAGAACATCTGACCAGCAAGCATAAGGCCCAAGCTCAAACAGCGGTATCCCAAAAGAAAAGAGAGAAACGCTTAGACAAAGACATTTACGTACACAAGGGGAGACAGAAAGATGGCCACGGCAACTCAAGCTGACTAAGGAGAACTCAAGTCTTCCATGACCTGGGTCTCAGACATTGAGCCTGCAGCACTGAAGGAACATACATTCCTATTGTTTAAATACTCATGGGCTAGAAAGGTGGCGTAGTGGTAGAGTACTTGCCTAGCAGGCAGGAAGCCCTGGGTTCGATTCCTCCATGCCACATAAACACAAAAAGCCAGAAGTGGTGCTGTGGCTCAAGTGGTAGAGCTCTACACTTGACAAAAGAAGCTCAAGGGCAGTGCCCAGGCTCTGTGTTCAAGCCCCAGGACTGGCATAAAATTTAAAAAAAAAATCAAACAATAAAATAAACACTCAGCCTATCTAGTATTTTGTATGACAATCATTCCTCTCCTAAAACACTAACACACTCAAATCTCACTAGCACGAGGCCCTGCAAACAAGAGGAGCTCAAAAAATATTCGTTCCATGAAATCAAATCATCCCATATTCTTCCAACCCTATGAGAAAACCTCTCAAAGCAATCCCTGGCGAGAACACTGCAGAAATGTGAAATCCAAAACTAAGTCTAAATATAAACACACCATGTTTCAAATCCTGGCAAAATCATTTTCCTCTCCTCCTCCTTTTAGAAACAGATGGCAGGAAATCTTAAAAGTCGCTTCATAAATAGACGGAGCACATGAGAACATGTACAATAGCCATAGTCCAAACAACTTTTGCTCCTGACGTGTCTCCTCAATTGCTGTTTAGTAAGGATTGAAAAAAGCCATCGGAATGGCTAAGAGCATCTATAACTAGACATCAGATATCCCCAAGTCTGTCAAGGCGCCAAATTTAGCAGGAAAATAGTGGGAGAAAAGGAAATCTTCTAATAATCAGTCAGATTCCCTGGAGGAAACAATTTTTATTCCATCCGTAACCATCTGGTAATAGACGACAGCCAGCCTGAAACCAAGCCACGGGAAATGACTCCTGCATTGTGATTCCAGCAGAATGTTCACATGCAAAGGGCATTTGCAAAAAAAAAAAAAAATGCAATGCCCTAAAATTTGCCCCCGATTTAAACATATGCTGGAAAAGATTAGTAGAATGAGCTGAAACTTAAAAAGTCTCAATGAAACAATTTAATGTTGCTCCCCATATAGTTTAGTGAAATTCTTTTTTAAAAATATTTCATGGTTCTACTCCAAGAACAGAAAACTCAAAGGCATAATTTTATTTTTCCTGGCAGTGCTGGGTTTTCAAATCAGCCTGTCATCCCAAACTATATGGGATGCTGAGGATGGGAAGATTGCTGGTCCAGGCAGGAAAATCCACAAGACTCCATCTCCACAGAAGGGAAGCTGAACGCGGCGGTGTGAGCCGTTGGTTTTCAGCAACTATCGGAAGCCTTAAAAAGCGAATCAAAGTCCAGGAATGTGTTTAGCAGGAAGTGAAACCCTATCTCAAAAATATGGGGCTCTAATGCCGGGCGCTGGTGGCTCACGCCTGTAATCCTAGCTACTCAGGAGGCTGAGATCTGAGGATCGCGGTTCAAAGCCAGCCCGGGCAGGAGAGATCGTGAGACTCCTATCTCCAATAAACCACCAGAAAACCGGAAGTGGCGCTGTAGCTCAAGTGGTAGAGCGCTGGCCTTGAGCTGAAGAGCTGAGGAACAGCGCCCAGGCCCAGAGTTCAAGCCCCACGACCGACCAAAAAAAAATATATATATGGGGCTCTATCAAGAAACTAACCCTCCCAAACCTAATTAACCTAAATCACTAACCCCTCCCAAACATAATTAACCAATCACTAACCCCTCCCAAACATAATTAACCAATCACTAACCCCTCCCAAACATAATTAACCAATCACTAACCCCTCCCAAACATAATTAACCAATCACTAAATGGGCACGGGAGCTAAGGAGAGACTTCTCTGAAGAAGGCGTGAGAATGGCAAAGGAAGACAGGAAACGCAACTTGGCGATTTCATCTCACCCTAGTTAGATGGGCCAACATTGTGAATGCAAACAACAACTCATATTGGTGGGGATGTGGGAAAAAGGAAGGAACCCTATTGCACTGTTGGTAGGAATGTGAACTAGTACAACCACTCTGGAGAGCAGGTCCTCAAAAACCTAGACAGATCTTCCCTATAACCCAACTACACCACTCCTGGGCATCTACCCTGAAGATCATGAGCCAGGACATGATAAAGACACCTGCACATCCAGATGCCCCACAATAACTGCGGTAGTTATACACAACAGAATTTTGCACAGCCATTAGAAAGAATAAAATAATGTCATTTGCAGGGAACTGGATAGACCTAGAACAAATCATGTTGTTGTTCAGAGAAACAAAGGTCACATGTTTTTCTCTCATATGCAGGAAGCTAGATCTAAAATACACTGGGACATGAGAAATTATACAGGATTCTAGATACTCACACACAGTGAGACCAAAGGATGATACTTTTTTTTTTTTTTTTTGCCAGTCCTGGGGCACTGTCCCTGAGCTCCTTTTTGCTCAAGGCTAGCACTCTACCACTTGAACCATGGCACCACTTCCAGCTTTTTCTGTTTATATGGTACTGAGGAATTGAACTCAGGGCTTCATGCATGTTAAGCAAGCACTCTACCACTGAGCTATATTCCCAGCCCCAGAGGATGATACTCTTTTTTTTTTTTTTTTTTTGGTTCTGGTCGTGGAGCCTGAACTCTGGGCCTGGGCGCTGTCCCTCAGCTCTTCAGCTCAAGGCTAGCCCTCTACCACTTGAGGGCTACTACTTTTTTTCTTTTTGCTTATGTGGTGCTGAGGAATCGAACCCAGGGCCTCATGCATGCAAGGCAAGCACTCTACCACTGAGCCACCTTCCCAGCCCGGGGATGATACTCTTAGGAGAGAAACACAAGGGCACAGTACCTGTGTGCCTTTTCATACTTGGTGTATTCAAGTATATATCTTCCGAAGGGTTGGGGAAGGATACAGAACTTGAGGGGAAAAGGGTGAGAATGTGCAGCTCACTAGACACCGATAAAAGTAGACGATACAACTTGACGGTGGTGCTGGGAGGGAGGGGGTGGGAGAGAGGGAGAAAACAGAGGACATTGGATGAGAGGAAGTGTACTCATTACCTGACTCATGTAAATGTAACCCCTCTGTACATCACCTCTACAATAACAATGAAGTAAATTAATAAACGTTTCTTTAAAAATATGGGGCTTTCGCTGGACTCTGGTGGCTCACAGCAAGCTAGCTCACATCCTAGCTACTCGGGAGTCTGAGATTTGAGAATTGCTGTTCAACACCAGCTTGGGCAGGAAAGTTTGAGAGATTCTTATCTCTGATTAGCCACCAAAAAGCAGGAAGTAGAGCTGTGGATCAAGTGGTAGAGTGCTAGTCTTCACCAAATAGCTCAGGGACAGTATCTAAGTCCTGAGTTCAAGCCCCAGAAGCCATAAACACATGCAAAAAACATATGTGTGTGTATATATATATGTACACACACATATATGTTTTTTGCATGTGTTTATGTGTATATATATGTGCATATATATGTGCATATATATATATATACACACACACACACACATATGGGTTGGAATCATGGCTTAGCTGCAATCATGAGACTTTGAGTTCAAACCCTAATGTCACAAACACACACACACACACACACACACACACACACACACGAAGAGTGAATGTACAAAATAAATGTCTATGCAAAACAATTTTATTCAAGTCCTTTTTAAAAAAACATCTTACTAGTACTGCGGTTTCAACTCAGGGCCTAGAGCATAAGAGCTCTACCACTTGAATAACACCTCCAGCCCTTTTTGTTTTATTCTTCAGTCTCATAGAATGAAAAGAGTATACAGGTATAAAGCAACAGCTTAATGTACACTGGTCTTAGTAACCATGGCAACAATAACGATGATTTTGACAGCTGGAAACACATTAGTTGAAATCTCATTTTCTTTTCTCTTTTTGAGAGAGTCACTATATTTCCCAGGCTGACAAAATTGACCCCTCAAAAGGAGAAATCCTTGGTTCAGGGCATATATGCTGTCTGTCCATCCCTGTCCGTCTCCTTCCCACTCCACCCACATGAAGGAGGTCTGCCGCAAGTTTAACTCCGCTCAAGCAGGATTCTGGGGCTCACACCTGTAATTCGAACTACTTAGGAGGCTGAGATCTAAGGATCACAGTTCAAAGCCAGCCTGGGCAGGAACATTGGTGACATTCTTCTCTCCAATCAGCCAGTTAAAAACCCAGAAGTGGAAATATGGCCCAAGTGGTAGACTGGGCCAAGTGCCAGTCTTGAGAGAAAACACCAAGTGGAAACACAAAGCCCTGAGTTCAAGCCCCAGTACCAGCGCAAAATAACGAAACAAAGATGAACTTTGACCTGGAATGGTACTCATCCTCATGTCTGCCTGCACCTGGTCCCACAGGGAAAACCAATTTTGGTTTAATCAGGCTAGGACAGACTACTTTGATGATGAGTTCCTTTTTGCCCATTACCGTGACAGTATAATCTCCCTTGTAGTCTAGATGTTTCTCCCCTCCCCCGATGAGCTTTTCTTAGGTGAGCAGGAATACAGTACTTCCATGCTGAGAGCTATTCTTTTATAATTTTATTTCTTTATTGTTTGTATATGTGGTACTGAGGAATCGATCCCAGGTCCTCACGCATGCTAGGCAAACCCTCTACCACTGAGACACATCTTCAGTCCCTGAGAGCTGTTCTTGAGATGTGAAGTCATTCTTCCATAACCTTCCTGTCACTCATTCCCTGTCGGCTGCTCCTGAAGATGCACCTGACTCTGGTGCCAGGGTGGTTATTGGGTTTGTCTCTCTCTCTCTCTCTCTCTCGTCTTGCCTGAAATCTTCCATTGAGTACAACAATCATATGCTGACCTTCAGGTAACAAAGCCATCTGCCTGCCTGCTAAGCACCTAGGACTACATTGTTCAGAGTTAAGTGAGGCAGGCAGCCTTAGAGCCAGAGTAATGTATCTTCAAAGACTCCTTTCCTTCCATTTCAGCCAAAACCTTTATTTTGGGGAAAGGAGGGAAGGGAGAGGGGAAAACAAGGTGGAGCTGAGCTTGTCCAGAAGTATTACCATCTTCCATTTTAACCTTTAAAACTTTCCTCTAATACCTTAAACTAAGTGTGCCCTGGACTCATCTCCACTCTATTTTCCTTTCTTGAACGATGGCCTTGAACTGAGCATGCCCAGTCATGTACATCTTAAACAGGGGAATTAAGTTGCCCTTCAAGGGTTTTCCTATAGGAATATGTATGGACCCCCTAAATGAGATCTACACACTTCGTTTTGGAAATAACTCTTGTGTTCTTACCTGCTGCAGGTAATAAAACTTTCTCCATTATTTCACCTTCTGGTTGTGCCTGATGGCTTTGTCCTCACCAAGAGAAGGAACTCCATTGTACTGGATGACACCGCACTTCTGAAATCTTATGAAAATGCTGTCTGGGTATTTAGGTATATGTCAGCCTCCTGGCATAAGGCCTCACATCCTGAGTGCTATTCAAATAATAGCTCGTCTCCCTTCTTTGGTATTCACTAAAAGACCTTTTTTGAAACATATCACTAGAAGGGAACATGAACATTTGTCTCCAAGCACCTAGCCAGAAGCACTAAATATTTATTTCATTTGATGAGAGAAAAAAAAAAAAAAAAAAAAAAAGACTAGGCAGCTTCCATGTAACTAACAGAAGAACGGCGTCACCTCGTGGCCAACTTAAGAACTGCACCTCTGAAGGCAGGTGTGGTCTGGACAAATTGGGAATTCATCAGTTTGGATAGGCTGAGGTTGGCCATTCACTTCCTTTTGAGAAGGGCACAGAGTGTCCAGAGCCTGCTCAAGCAACAACACGCTAAACCCTTATTCTTCCTGCGAGAAGGAACACTTCCTTTGTTTCCAAGAAGGAAGAAGACAAGTGGAGGAGAGGGAAAGGGCTGAGCCAGTAGAACAAAGGCCCAACACTCTTTCCCTCAGGCCTGGGGAAACTATGGAGTCCACAGATGTCTGGTTTCTTGTAGAAAAAGTGAAGATCAGAGCTAGAGGACCGAAGCTAACAGGTCGATTCCTGCCATGGGGGTTCCCCGGCCACGCGTACCCAAAGCCTTCACTTTCTCCAGGACCGCAGGGCATCTGACTGTCTCACTGTGTGGGCAGATTTTAAGTTTCTTTCATTTTCTTCTTCCCTCCCTGGCTTGAGATGCTGGAGACTGGAGCCCTTGCACCTGCTAGACAAGTGCTCTACCACCAAGCTACAGCCCTCAACCTTGACTTTCATTGATTGATGGGTGGGTGGATGGATTGTGTAGCTAGTGGGGGCCGCAAACTCTCACTTGGCCTTTTGCTGCTCGAGGCTGAAACTCTATCATTGAGGCCACACTTCCATTTGGGGCTTTTTGTTGGTTAATTGGAGATCAGGCTCATGGACTTTTCTGCTTCAGCTGGCTTCAGATTGGGATGGTCAGATCTCAGCCTCCCGAATAGCTAGGATTATAAGCATGAGCCACCGGCATCTGGCGTTATATAAACTCATTTATTTATTTATTTATGTCATTGTGCCAGTAGTGGGGCTTGAACTTGGGACCTCGTGTTCTTGCTTCTTTTCGAGCAGTAAGCTGGGGCAGTGAAGTAGGTAAGGACCACTGTCAGAGTCCTATTCTATCCTACTTTGTGGTGGCAACACTTTGGGGCTAGTTAAAACTAGTTAAAGAGCTCCTATAAAGAAAGCATTTAGGGCATGTGTGTAAGGTCTACGTTTCACGTATAAGACGACTCTAAAAGTCGCTTTCATGCGACTTCATTCATACTTGTCAATGATCAGGCACTTAGAGTAACTGCTTTGGCTAAAAAGAACCAACAACTTACTTCAGTCCCTAAGTTCTCTGAAAGAAGGGGTTTCCCTGGCTCTAATCTAGGAGGGCTCAGGGCTTGCATTTCCCAAGTACTGGTATTCAGCAGGTTCCACATGCCGGGGTGACCTTGAGTCTTGTTCCACAGCCTGTAGCCTTGAGCCTGGCCGAACACACATGGCCTGTGTGGCTACCCTTGGCCAGATGCCACTTTTGTGTATAGCAAGGAAGGGTACAAGCAGGCCCCACAAGAGAATATGTGACCCTTTGCACAGAACGAAGCTGGTGCCTATGGACACCCTGGGAATCTGTGCCGGGGTGAGCAGTGAACAGTGTGTGTTATGCTCTGGGGTGTGGCTGCTACTGAGCCTCTGAGCAGGAGGGCTTTTGAATCATAAAATCATGACTGACCATCCATTCCCACCTTGCCTAGCATCTTTTCCTGTGGGCTTCCTGAGTCCAAAGAGAACTGAGACTCTAAGAATCACCAAGGCCACACCTGGCGCTGGCATTGTCGAGTGATTACGTGCACCTCTCTAGCCTCCGCCCCAATTCATCCATATGAGTCTAAAGTTAAGAAGTGCTCACTTTGCCTCTTTCCATGTTAATAAATCTATTTTCTCTGATCCTAAGAAAAAAAGATGGCTGGGTACCAGTAGCTCACACCTCTGATCCTAGCTACTCAGGAGGCTGAGATCTGAGGATAGCAGTTGAAAGCCAGCCCAGGCAGGATTCTGAGATTCTTATCTACCATTTAACCATCAGAAAGCTGGAAGTGTAGTTCAAGTAGTAGACTTTCAGCCTTGAGTGAAAAAGCTTAGGGACAGTACACAGGCACTGAGTTCAAGCCCTAGTGGCAGCACAAAAATAATAAAATGAAAAGTGGGTTCCTGGAATCCTTGTCTTCATCTTCACAGCCAACTCACGGCGAGGAATCACAGATCACTTCTAAGAAGCTGTTGGTTTCTTGACCTTCTTGCTTCTAGATCCAGAACTCTATTACTGACCAAAGGATAGGCCTTCAAATTCCAGGCATCTAACTGTCAAAAAGCATGGAAGCAGCATTATGAGGCCTGTTGTAACTCATAAGCAGAGGGATGAGAATTGTCTCTCCATCTTGGGGAGAAATGAATTGAGGTATGATTAGGTGATTTGCCAAAACATCACAGTGGATTTAGCACTGGTGCCACCTGGGCCTCTGCCAAAGAAAATCATCTCATCAGAGAGATTGAGCGGAGTGCTTTTCACCTGCTGTGATCCTGCTGAACTTAATCAAAAAGCATTTATTAAATACTTAATTACACACAGTGCAGTGCTGCGTGCCCACAAAGAGAACTGGGTGCACCTGGCCCCTCCTTCCCAGCAGTTTATCATAGAAGTGGGAGAGGGAGGGGAGGGAGAAGGAAGGAAGCCAGAATTTCAATAGTTCCTTCTGTGTGTGCCCATCTCATGTAAGGAGATTTCTCTCTCTCTCTCTCTCTCTCTCTCTCTCTCTCTCTCTCTCTCTCTCTCTCTCTCTTTCTCCCTCCCTCTCTGTCCATATAGATAGATAGATATAAAACAATGTATACATGTATTAAAATATATGTCTTGGCAAAATTAAATGCAGTGACTGGGGACCAATGGTTCACACCTATAATCCTACCGACTCAGGAGGCTGAGATTTGAAGATCAACATTTCAAAAGGTTCAAAGGCAGCTGGGGCAGGAAAGTCTGAGACTCTATCTCCAATTAAATGCCCCAAAGCCAGAAGTAGAGCTGTGTGGCTCAAGTAGTAGAGCGCTAACCTTGAGCAAGAGAGCTCAGGGACGGCAATTAGGCTCAGAGTTCAAGCCCCAGAATCGGCACAAAAAAAAAGAGAGAGAAAAAAAAGAAAATGTAAATGCTGTGTTTGAACTTTGACAGCATTGTGGTGGGTGAAACAAACAAACCGCAACAGAAAAAGAATTGTGAGTTGGGCAGAGTGTCACAGGCCTTTGATTCCAGCTATTCAGGAGGCTGAATTCCTTGAAACCAGGAATCCAAAAGTTTAGCTTGGACCAGCACAGGGAAACCCTATCTCTTAAAAAATATATATATTGATAGACACTTATACACAGAGCAAATGTGGCATCATATGAAATAATGTAATAAGATCTACAGAAAATCAATGCAAGAGATAGGGGGAGTTCGTTGTAACTAGTCTTTTGACATTTCTTTAGTCTTGACAGATTTCAAGATCAAAGGTTAAGGGGGGACGCCTGTGGACTCGCGTTCTTGAGAAATCATTCATAGAATATTAGGATGGTGAGACTCTAAGATCACGTGGAGCCTTACGCAACCTTGTTGCTTTGGTTTGTTGGCACCCGTCTCGGGTCAGACGGCCCAACACGGCCTCAAAAATCTCTCTAGAGGCTCTGCCTGAGCTTAAAACAAACACACACACAAAGCACCCTAAAACCCAGGCTGCACCGTGGGGTTCCCGCTGGGGAAGCCTGCAGACCTGTCACCGACAGTGGGGTCTGCAGCTCCGTCCCTCTGGTGCCGGGCAGCATTTTCACTTCTGGATCCATCTAAACACCGAGCTTTTGCCCGTAAACAAGAACAAAAAACAAAGCTAATGCTTTAAACAGAAGCAAAACAAGCCCTTGCTGGAAGGCATCTTCGCAGCGCCGGGGCGGCCGCAGGAAGAGGGAGCCCCAGCCCCGCACACACCCGGGAACCGCGGAGCCCCAGGCCTAGGTCATCCGCTGGCGCACGGCCCCTCATCACCTGGACCAATCAGCAGTGAGGGGGCGGCACCCGTCCGGGCGTGGGCGTGACCGGCGGCGCGGTGGGCGTGACCGGCGGCGCGGTGGGCGTGGCCGGCGCGGGGCGGGCGTGGCCGGCGGCGCGGTGGGCGTGGCCGGCGCGGGCGGGCGTGGCCGGCGCGGGGCGGGCGGGTCTCCGAAGGTGGCAACTTTCCGGGGGCCCCCGGTGCTCGGGCGCAGCGGGGAGGCCGGGCCGGGCCTGGCCGGGGCTCGATCGCCCGGCGTCGGGAAATGGCGACAGGAAGTCGGATGGAGGACGTGAGTGTCCTGGCGCGGCGTGCGTCTGTCCCCGGGATTCCCTTCTTCCGGCGCTGGGGCGCGCGGGGCGGGGCGCTGGGGCCGCTCCCAGCGCGGGCGGCCGGGCCGGGGCCGGCTCCGCGGGCTCGGGCCTGCGCCCTCCGCGGGAGAGGGCGGGTGGGCTTCCGGGGACGCAGGTTGGGTGGGTCTCGGCGCACGTGCGACGCGCGTCGCGGCGCCCGGATGTGGGAGGCTCACGTGACGCCTGTGCCGCCCGGTAACCTCTCCTCCCCGGGTCTCGGGGTCCCCGGCTTCGCGGCCGGCGGGGCGCGGGCCAGACGCCGGCGTCCACAGCCGCGATCGGAGCGGCGTGTCCAGATGAGACCGGTTCCGTGCACATGCTGATCTGCGTGTGTGACCCATTTTGCATGTAGACCGTGCAGTGACAGCATAACGGGGGTCTTGGCTGCTGGAGGAAGCCCGGGTTTGGGCAGCGGTGGGCTTAGGGGGGCCACCACCGCTACCCCCTCCAAAGTCCTTACCCTCGAGACCTGCGAAGTTGACAGTGACCCCCCCCCAAAGCAAGGTCTCAGTCCTGGGTGAGACTCTTGTGCTTGGAGTGACGGGAGTTCAGTGCTTCCTTCCTTGCGGGGCGCCCGGTGCTCAGACCTGGCATCCCAGCTACTCCAGAGGCCGAGAGCTGAGGATCGCAGTTTTGGGCCTGGCGCCTCATCTCCACCGAACAAGCCACAGTGGAGCTGTGGTTCAAGTGGTAGAACAGTAGACTTGGGGGGTTAGAGGGAGGGCAGCACCCCAGGCCCTGAGTTCAAGCTCCAGGACCAGCATGCATGCAAGAGTTGTGTGTGTGCGCGCGCGGGCTCGCACATTCTATCACACACACACACACACACAAAATTTAAAAACTTTTAAGTAACTGAGACAGTAGATGGGTTAGTTTGTTGCACTGTGGAGCCTCTTTTTCTATCTGTATATACCCCGTCGTATTTTTAAAGAATTGCACACGAGGGGCTGGGAAGGTGGCTCAGTGGTAGAGCGCTTGCCTTGCATGCCAGAGGCCCTGGGTTCGATTCCTCAGCACCACATAAGCAAAAACGAAAAAAGCCGGAAGTGGCGCTGTGGCTCAAGTGGTAGAGCGCTAGCCTTGAGCTGAAGAGCTGAAGGACAGCGCCCAGGCCCAGAGTTCAGGCTCCACAACCGGACCCAAAAAAAAAAAAAAAAAAGAATTGCACCCGATAGGGTGGGGCACACCTGCATTCTCAGTCCTGGAGAGGTGAAGACAGGACAATGATAATGTATGCTTGAAGTCAGTCTGGGTTACACAGTGAGACCTTGTCTCAGAAACAAAAATGCATTTTTTTCCTAATCATTTTAATTCTTGTTGTGTTTATCAATATTATATATGGTAGTTGTTTAGAGAAGGAGATTTTCTTTTTTTCTTTTTTTTTGGGGGGGGTCTGGATGTGGGGCCTGAACTCTGGGCCTGGGCACTGTCCTCAGCTCTTCAGCTCAAGGCTAGTGCTCTACCACTTGAGCCACAGCACCCCTTCCGGCTTTTTTCTTTTTGCTTATGTGGTGCTGAGGAATCGAACCCAGGGCCTCATGCATGCAAGGCAAGCGCTCTACCACTGAGCCACCTTCCCAGCCCCTTTTATTTCTTTTTATTTAGTTTTTTTTGTCGATGACGTGGCTTGAACTCAAGGCCTGGGTGCTGTCCTTGAGCTCTTTTGCTCAAAGCTATTGCTGTATCACTTTGAGCAACAGTTCCACTCCCTAGACCCTAGAAGGGGATTTTCTTTCCCTTTTTTTTTTTTTTTGTTGTTGTTGTTGTTGGTCTTGGGGCCTGAACTCTGGGCCTGGGAGCTGTCCCTCAGCTCTTCAGCTCAAGGCTAGCGCTCACTTCAGCTTTTTCTGCTTATGTGGTGCTGAGGTATCAAACCCAGGGCCTCATTTCATGCAGGGCAAGCACTCTGCCAGTGAGCCACCTTCCCAGCCCTAGAAGGGGATTTTCTTAAAACTGGCTTTGTGCCCTTAAGTTGGACAGTGTTTTGTTTTTAGTTTTTGTTTTCTCAGTGTGGAACCCAGGACCTTGTTTGTTCTGGGAAACCATCTGCCACTAATCTATACCCCAGTCTCTTTGTTGTTTTTGTTTGGAACACGTTTTACAATATAGTCTACACTGGCCTGGAACTTGCTAGATAGCCCAAGTTTGCCTCAGGCAGGGGGATTGCTGGTAAGGGTGACACCACCACACCGGGTGTTTTGTTTTGTTTTTGGCTTGCTTATTTGTTTTGGCAACACTAGGGTTTGAGCTCTGCACCTTCGCTTGCTGGGCAGGGTGGCTCTTATCACTTGAGCCACATACTGCAGCAATTTTTTTGCTCTAGTGATTTTTCACAGTAGCTTTTATGTTTTCAGAAGTGGAGGTGCAGTTCAAGTGGTAGGGCACCAGCCTGGAAAAAGCCAAGCAAGAGTGTGAGGCCCACAGAGTTCAAGCCCCAGTACCAGCACACACCAGAAAAAGTTACTGAGTTCCTGTGTATTTCCCAGGATGGCCGTTAGATCACTGTCTTCCTGCCTGTGTAACTTAAAAGTACAGGTGTTTTCCAGGAAGTCTAGCTTATTGGTTGAGAAAGGGACCTCGCTAACTTTTTGTCTTGGGTGGCCTCCAATTGTGATCTTGGGAATCACCTCCCCGTTGAGCTGGGGTTGCAGGCATGTGCTGCAGTGGTTATAGCAGCTTTATAGTTTGGTAGATTTGTACTTGGAAACGTGATTCAGAAAGTAATGACTATAGTGGCAATTTCTTGGCCCTCAGGGTTCCGTGGACATCATCCAGAGTGTGGAGGACGAGCCCCTCCTGGGTGCCCAGCTTCCCCCGCAGCACTCCCTGCAGGCTCACTTCAGACCCAGGTTCCATCCGGTCCCCACGGTCCTCATAGCAAGTCTTCTCTTGGTTTTACATGTGAGTTGGCTGGGGAAGGGGAAGCCGCAGGGCTGAGGTTCGTAAAAGTATCTGAACGCCTCACAGGGCAGTGGGCTTTGTTTTGAAATGTACAGAGCTTTCTGTCCACACCTCTTCATTCAGAAAACTTACTGTAGACATGTTTGCACATGTATGCATGGTTAATGTTCCTGAAACACTGGCAAACCTTCATTCAAGGTTTCTTTCAACACAGCTCAGGATCTCGCTTTCTCACTTGAATCCTTGCTTTTGTCTTGCTTTTGGGGTATCTCTTCCATTTTTTCTTCTCTCTCTCTCTGCCTCTCCCTTCTCTCTTTTGTGCCAGTATAGGAGCTTAAACTCAGGAACTAGATTCTGTCCCTTAGCTTTTCCACTCAAAGGCCGGTGCTCCACAACCCTGCTTCTGGCTTCTTGGTGGTTAGAGATAAAAAGTCTTACGGGGGGCTGGGAAGGTGGCTCAGTGGTAGAGCACTTGCCTTGCATGCCTGAGGCCCTGGGTTCAATTCCTCAGCACCACATAAGCAAAAAGAAAAAAGCCGGAAGTGGCGCTGTGGCTCAGGTGGTAGAGCGCTAGCCTTGAGCTGAAGAGCTGAGGGACAGTGTCCAGGCCCAGAGTTCAGGTCCCACGAATGCACCCAAAAAAAAAAAAAAAAGTCTTATGGACTTTCCTTCTTGGGCTGGCTTCAGACCAGATGCTCAGATCTCAGCCTTCTGAGTAGCTAGGATTGCAGGCGTGAGCCACCAGCGCCCCTTGGATTTCAGTTAATTTATTGTTTGTTTAACCACTTTTAGTCAAAACTACATGTAGCAGAGTCAAAAGACTTTGTGTTCAAAGCCAAGCTGGGCTATATAAGTGAAATCCTGTCTCAAAAAATATAAAAGGAAAATAAAAGGGTGGGAAATATAGATCAAATGGCATAGTGCTTACCTAGCATACATGAGCTCAGTCCCCAGTACAAGAAAGAACACTTTTTACATGCTACTTTTTATAGAAATAGATCCTTGCTGGTACCAGTGGCTCACGCCCGTAATCCTAGCTACTCAGGAGGCTTAGATCTGAGGATCACAGTTCAAGCCAGCCCAGGCAGGAAAGTCCCTGAGACTTTTTTTTTTAGTCGGCCGTGGGGCTTGAACTCTGGGCCTGGGCGCTGTCCTTCAGCTCTTCAGCTCAAGGCGAGTGCTCTACCACTTGAGCTACAGCGCCACTTCTGGTTTTCTGGTGGTTTATTGGAGATAGGAGTCTCACGGTCTCTCCTGCCCGGGCTGGCTTTGAACCGTGATCCTCAGATCTCAACCTCCTGAGTAGCTAGGATTACAGGCGTGAGCCACCAGCGCCCGGCTCCTGAGACTCTTATCTCCAATTTACCACCAGAAAACTGGAAGTGGCGCTGTGGCTCAAGCGGTAGAGTGCTAGCCTTGAGCTGAAGAGTTCAGGGACAGCACTCAGGCCCAGAGTTCAAGCCCCACAACCCTCCCTCCCCCCCAAAAAAATTCTTTGGATTCAGTGTGCACTTTCCATTGTAGAGAATATGTTAGCTTTTCAACATTTCACATTGTGGTAATATGAATCCTGAATCTCCACAAATCACCTTGATAGATCAGACATGTATACTATCTCATTCTGTGTAAATCTTCTCAGGGTTGGAAGCTCAGCCATGAATGCCCTGCCAGCTAAGCTTTTCTTTATAGCTCCCTGTGTCTTTTGCTAAATTCAGATGAGCAGATACAGAGAGGTTAGCACATATACAAAGGGCCTTTACCACTTTAAGAAAATCCTTCCTTCGGGGATCTAGGCATGGTAGGAGTATGTACTACTGCTGAACTGCACTGCTGGCCCCCATGTTGATTACTGTGTAGTTGTGATTTTGTTGTTGTTGGTGGTGGTGGTGGTGGTAGGGCTTGAACTCTGGGCTTGGGTGCTGCCTCTCAGCTCTTCAGCTCAGGCTAGTGCTCTGCCACTTGAGCCACAGCACTACTTCTGGTTTTTTGGTGGTTTATTGAAGATAAGAGTCTCCCAGACTTTCTTCCCCAGGCTGGCTTGAACCCTGATCCTCAGATTTCAGCCTCCTGAGTAGCTAGGATTACAGGCGTGATCCACTAGAGCTCGCTGGGTTGTGGATTTTTTAACAGTGGTAAAAGGTATCTAAGCTCACATATAAAAAGAGACTACTGCCAGGCCCTGGTGGCAGTGGTTTGAAGCCAGCCCAGGCAAAGTCTGTGCAACTCTTATCTCCACACAAAAAAAGCAAAAAGTGGAGTTGGAGCTCTGGTGGTAGAGCACTAGCCTTGAGCAAAGTGCTTAGGGACAGCACCCAGACCCTGAATTGAAGCATTAAGACTGGCACAGTAGAAAGAGGGTAGAGTGCTGGGAACTGGTTTCTCATGCCTGAATTCTAGCTACTCAGGAGTGTGAGATCCAGACTTTTCTGAAGCAGAAAAGCCCTTGGGAATAACAAGCAGTAATCTGGGCTGGAGACATGGCTCAAGACAGCTGGGTGAGCAAGCAAGCCATTGCAAGTGTGAGGTCCTGAGTTCAAGCCCCAGTACTGCCAAATATAATACAGTATATAATAGATTTCTATATTACACATTACTTATATTGCATATATACTACATATACCATATATATTATACATCTGTATAATATGTTTTATATACAGGCTAGCATAAGTCATAGGTATGAGTTTTCTGATTATTTTTCCCCAGTTTTACATATTGATCATTAAACCTGCTGCTTTCTTTTCTGACAGGTTGTGTTCGTGACTTTAGCATTTTTAACAGGTGTGCTTTGTACCCTCAACCATCCAAATGATGATGACAAGTGCCCAGGAAATTACACAAACCCACTGAAAGTTCAGACGGTCATAATCCTGGGGAAAGTGATCCTGTGGATTCTGCACATGTTCCTCGAGCGCTACATCCAGTGTCACCACAGCAAAGCCAGAAAGCAAGGCTATAACCAGCTATACCGATCCACTCGGCATCTCAAAAGCCTCGCCTTCACGATCCACTCCACGGGTAAGCCTGCCTCATCGTATGTCAGCTCTGTGGCTTGTGTGGGAAAAGTGACAGCAGGAAGGCCATGTGAAGCCCCCAAGGTCTTGTGTAGCTCTGAGCCCAGCTTACAGGAAGCGGAGGCCAGTGGATTGTAAGTTTGAAGCCACCCTAGGCTACGTATGGAGACCCTGTCTCAGAATGAACACACACACACATGAAAGTTGATTTTATAGTCTGTATTCTCAATCTCATTTTTGTGAGAGTGATGGGTGGTGGCCACTGTCTTGAAGCTTTGCATGTCTGTACAACCTTTATTTTCCTTTGAAGTTTGTATTTGTCATAGACACAGTGTCAGGGTTTCCTTTGTTATCAGTGGGCTGACCATGCTCAAGGCACTAAAAGCGTGACTGTGGTTTGACATGTCTGAGGATGAGAACAGGGCTTCTTCTTTGGACTAGATCCAGTGCTTTTCTTGCTGTAGGAGGCAGTGATGGAAAGTTCGTAGGAAGAAGATATCCAAAATGGGAAACTTGGAAAATGCATGGGCTTGGGCACCCTTGTAGCTCGGGCCTGTAATCATTGCTACTCAGAAAGCTGTGATCTAGGGCACTATATTGAAAATGAATGTTACACTGTCGGGGGGAGGGGAGGGATAAGTTGGGGAGGTGGGGAGGGAAGTGATTTTAGGGGGGAAATAAAGGAGGAGGTAACAATGCTCCCTGTGAAATGTTTCATTACCCTACTCATGTAACTGTTACCCCTCTGTACAACATTTTTACAATTAAAAACAAAAAAATCTGAGATCTAAGGATTACCATTTGAAGCCAGCCCAGTCAGGAAGTCAGTGAGACACTTTATTTCCAATTAACCACCAAAAGGCCAGAAGTGGAGGTATAGCTCAAGTGTTAAGAGTTCCAGGCTTAAACAGAAAAGCGAGAGTATGAGGCACCAGTAGGGACAGGACAAAACAAAACAAAACAAAAAATACACCCTTGGGTTGTAATTAATGAAGGCAAGGGTAGAAAGAGGTGTACAGGGCTTAGAAAGAACGAGGCCTGCTTTTCTTTACTGTTGAGACATTAGAAAGGCTTAACTGAATTAAACTGAACTTTAGGATCTTAGTGCCAAAGTTACCTGTTCAGACCCTCTTAGCCAGGCGCTGGTGGCTCACACCTGTTACTCAGAATGCTGAAATCTGAGAATCATAGTTCAAAGCCAGCCTGGGCAGTAAAGTCCATGAGACTCTTTTTTTTTTTTTTTTTTTTGGGTCCGGTTGTGGGGCCTGAACTCTGGGCCTGAGCGCTGTCCCTCAGCTCTTCAGCTCAAGGCTAGCGCTCTACCACTTAAGCCACAGCGCCACTTCCGGCTTTTTTCTTATGTGGTGCTGAGGAATCGAACCCAGGGCCTCATGCATGCAAGGCAAGCGCTCTACCACTGAGCCACCTTCCCAGCCCCAAGTCCATGAGACTCTTATCTCCAATTAACCACCAGAAAACTAGAAGTGGCACTGTGCCTCAAAGTGGTAAAGCACTAGCCTTGAGCAAAAAAGCTCAAGGACAGTGCCCAGGCCCTGAGTTCAAGCCTCACAACCAACAACAATAACAAAGGCCCCTCTTGGTGGGTGCCAGTGACTCTTGCCTGTAATCCTAGCTACTCAGGAGGCTGAGATCGGAGGATCATAGTCAAAGCTAGCGCAGGCAAGAAAGACATGACTGAGGCTCTGTCTCCAATTAACCACTAAAGAGCTGGAAGTGGAGGAATGGCTCAAGGGGCATGTTTATACACACATCCTAGAACTTGAACTCAGGGCCTGGGCATTGCCCATGGGCTTTTTCTCGTTTTTGCTCAAGGTTAGCACTCTCCCAGTATATCTCCACCTTCACTTCCAGTTTTTCAGTGGCTAATTAAATGTAAGAGTCTTGACTTTGCTGGCCCAACTGGTTTTGAACCGTGATCCTCAGATCTCAGCCTTCTGAGTAGCTCGGATTACAGGCGTGAGCCACCAGCGCAGTGTATGTAGCACTCTATATTGACCAAAAGATGCCACATCACAAAAAACAAAAGCAGAACTTTTACTACTGAAAGACCTAAATGACCAAAATAATAATAGTAATACTCAGTTTCTCACATGACATTCTGGAAATAGCTTTTTTTGTTTTGTGCTATTAGAGAGGTTTAGACTCAAGAGCTGAGAGCTGTCCCTTTTTCACGAAAGGCTGGCACTCCATACTTGAGCCATAACCACCTCTAGCTTTTTGGTGGTCTCAGTAGGAGATAGTCTCAGGTACTTTTCCTGCCTGGGCTAGCTTTGAGCCTAAATCCTCAGATTTCAGCCTTTTGAGTAGCTAGGCATGAGCTTCTGGCACCCACTTAAATTCTTTTTTTTTTTTTTTTTTTTGGGTCCAGTTGTGGGCCTGAACTCTGGGCCTGGGCGCTGTCCCTCAGCTCTTCAGCTCAAGGCTAGCGCTCTACCACCTGAGCCACAGCGCCACTTCCGGCTTTTTTTTTTTTTCTTTTTGCTTATGTGGTGCTGAGGAATCGAACCCAGGGCCTCATGCATGCAAGGCAAGCACTCTACCACTGAGCCACCTTCCCAGCCCTTCGCTTAAATTCTTAAACATAATATCCTTCACGATCTGTTGTAACAGTTGAACATAGATAATACATATCACAGATCACCATATCACTTTCCTGTTGCTCTGTAAGGACTCAGAAAATCAAATGGTTTAGGGCAGGAGCTTCAGTTCTTTCAATTTTCTCCCCTCCCACCCCCTCCACCCCCTCTCTCTTTTTTCCATTGTGGAGCTTGAACTCAGGGCTTGGACACTGTCCCTGAGGCTCTTTGTACTCAAGGCTAGTGCTCTACCACTTGAGCTTCAGCACCACTTCCAGTTTTTTTTTTTTTTTTTTTTTGTCGGTCGTGGGGCTTGAACTCTGGGCCTGGGCGCTGTCCCTCAGCTCTTTAGCTCAAGGCGAGCGCTCTACCACTTGAGCTACAGCGCCACTTCCGGTTTTCTGGTGGTTTATTGGACATAGGAGTCTCACGGTCTCTCCTGCCCGGGCTGGCTTTGAACCGCAATCCTCAGATCTCAGCCTCCTGAGTAGCTAGGATTACAGGCGTGAGCCACCAGCGCCCGGCTCCACTTCCAGTTTTTGAGTGGTTAATTGGAGCTAAGAATCTCACAGGGACTTTCCTGCCTGGGCTGGCTTCGAACCAGGATCCTCAGATCTCAGCCTCCTGAGTAGCTAGGATTATAGGCGTGAGCCCCTGGCACCAGGCTGCTGCTGCTGCTTCTTCTTCCTTTTTTTTTTTTTTTTTTTGCGACAATTGCTCCTTTTTAACTTAGGCTGACCCTAAATTTAGTTTTCTTCTGCCTCTCTTTATGAAATACTGGGATTCCAGGCTTGAGCTACCACACTGCTTCAGGTATGGATGGCAGAGTTTAAAGTGCATCTTCTACGAGGCTGTAACTTTCATGTCTGAGAACTCACACCCCTGCTCTACCCACTGGTGAGCTGGCCCCAGCAGTTGCTCAGTGTCGTGGAAATCCTCTACCAATTACTGCCTTTCCAAGCAGGGGTTTGATATATCTGGTTTTTTTTTTTTTTAAGACCTTGCTGTGTAGTTCAGGCTGGCCTTGAACTTTCTTTTCTGTGATGTGCAGAGGGGTTAGCTACATAAGTTAGGTAAAGAGTACATTTCGTTTTGGCCAATGTCACCCCTTCCCTCATTGGTCTTGAACTTTGGATCTTCCTGACTCTGCCAACTGCTGGGCTTACAGAATGTGCCACCACGCTAAACTTTGTTTTCTTTTGTTTGCAATGCTTTGGGTGAAAACCCGAGACCTTGGGTTTGCTAGGAAAAGTTCTCTACCTTCAACTCTGTAGTTACTTTCAGTGGGTCATTTAAGAATGGCTTTGTGATTCAAATCATACTTTATATCAAGAAGTAGAAAACCTGGGTATGAGTAACTCAAGCCTATAATCCTGGCTTTTTAGGAAGCTGAGATCTGAGGATTGTGATTTGGAGCTACAGGGCAGACGAACCTCTTTTATTTTTGTTGTTGTCGGTCATGGGGCTTGAACTCCTGGCCTGTCACTGTCCCCTGAGCTCTTTTGCTCAAGGCTAATGCTCTACTACTTGGAGCCACAGGGCCACTTTTCTGGTGGTTAATTAGAGATAAGAGTCTCACAGGGCTGGGAAGGTGGCTCAGTGATAGAGCCCTTGCCTTGCATGCCTAAGGCCCTGGGTTCGATTCCTCAGCACCACATAAGCAAAAAGAAAAAAGCCAGAAGTGGCGCTGTGGCTCAAGTGGTAGAGCGCTCGCCTTGAGCTGAAGAGCTGAGGAACAGTGCCCAGTCCCAGAGTTCAAGCCCCACAACCTATTAAAAAAAAGAAAAAGAAAACAAAAAAATACTCAAGGTTCAATTCTGGTCCCAATAAATAATAAATATATGCTTTGCTGAGTTTGGAGGGGTAGCTGACGCAGAATGGCGAATAGGTGGCCACCCTGCTTTACCCTGCCACACACACTTACACACACACACAGCACAAGACTTGTGTTGATCACTGAAGTGAATTGGCTTGGTTCCCCTTGACACCCCCACCTGCCCCCACTTGATCCCTGCAGTACCCCCAGGCCTATTTCTGTCATTAGCATAATGAGCTAGAGTGGCTCTGGGAAGTGTAGGCCACACCACCCCACTGATGTCTTTGGATTCATTACAGATTTGCTCTAGGAGTCTGGGCGGGCCTGGGCAGAAGCTTCAGTCTAGTTGGCGTTTGGTTGCTCCACCCTTTTGGTGACCTGAAAGCTCTCGGATCTTATTGTTCTAGAATTCTTATGGAACTTAAATTAAGTCCTGGGGCCCACCTCCTACCCTCAGGCTATACAAGGGCCGGGTGAGTCTCGGAATCTACGTAAACTCTGCTGTGCTGGGAAGGGCTTGTTAGAAATAACAAAACAATTCAATCATCTTGGAAATTCTGAGGGTTTTAGGGACTTTATAACTTGACCAGTTCTAACAAAAGATGTTCCCTCCCTCCAGTCACTCAGGAAATTACTGGGGTTTGGGAGCTCTGGGCCAGAAAACAATCAAGTGTACACCAAGTGTTGGCCAACTGGTTGGTTTTTTGTTTTTTTTTTGCCAGTCCTAGGGCTTGAACTCAGGGCCTGGGCACTGTCCCTGAGCTTCTTTTGCTCAAGACTAGCATTCTACCACTTGAGCCACACCACCAATTCCAGCCTTTCTGTTTACATGGTACTGAGGAATCGAACCCAGGGCTTCATGCATGCTAGGCAGGCACTCTACCACTAGGTCACATTCCCAGCCCCCAACTGAGATTTTTGTTTGTTTCTACAGTTCTGTTGAAAACAATTCCTCAAAATCCAGGAGTTCCAAGTTAAGTCTAGCCACATGTCCCCTATGACAAATAGGGGGACATGGTGAAGGGCAGGTAAAGGAGATTTATACACAACAGCCATGGAAAAACAGCATTTCAGTATCTCTTCAGAGGTGACGTCAGGTTAAATAAGGAGAATGGGGGTGGCGAGGTGGGGAGAAAGGTATGCATAAACAGCATGAGCCGCTGGTGTGGCCTGGTTGGCCTTTATCTCAGTCTTTGTCCCTGAGGGAGTTCTGGAAAAGTTACTTAATTCCTGGAACTGAAGGGGAAGCCAGGTGGTCTCTGGGTTTGAGGACTGCTTCATTTAAAATTATAAGAAAGTTTTGCTTGTTTGATGAGCAGTTTCCCTTCCACACAATAGTTATCTGAATTGTGTACATGCACACATACACACACACATAAACACACACACACACACATAAACACACACACACACACACACACACACACACACACACGCTGGTAATAGGACTTGAACTCGGCCCAGGCACATTTTCTTAGCTTTTTAAAAAATTTTTCTTTTAAAAAATTTTTCTTTTATATATATTTTTTAATGTGAAAATACCGTACAGAGGGGTTACAATTACATGAGTAAGGTAATGAGTACATTTCTTTTTTTTTGGGGGGGGTGGGGTCTGGTCGTGGGGCCTGAACTCTGGGCCTGGGCGCTGTCCCTCAGCTCTTCAGCTCAAGGCTAGCGCTCTACCATTTGAGCCACAGCACCACTTCCGGCTTTTTTCTTTTTGCTTATGTGGTGCTGAGGAATCGAACCTAGGGCTTCATGCATGCAAGGCAAGCGCTCTACCACTGAGCCACCTTCCCAGCCCCATGTATAAACTATTAACAGAAAAGGCCTAGGGCTCTTTTCCTCTGGAACACACCCACAGCAGGACCACAGTGTCCAGTGGTCTTGGTGTGCTGGCCTCTGACTCTTAAGGCCTTAGACGCGGTGCAGCCTTCCATGGGCTGCAGTCTCTTTCAGCCATTCCAGGTCTTCACGAAGTTATTGTCCAGGCCACTGGCCCAAAAGCCAAGTGTTTTCCATCTTTTTTTTCTCCCTTGTCAGTCCTGGGGCTTGAACTCGGGGCCTGGGCACTGCCCTTGAGCAGCCTAGCACTCTACCATTTGAACCACAGTGCCCCTTCGGCTTTTTCTGTTTATATGGTGCTGAGGAATCGAACCCAGGGCTTCATGCATGCAAGGCAAGCGCTCTACCACTGAGCCACCTTCCCAGCCCCATGTATAAACTATTAACAGAAAAGGCCTAGGGCTCTTTTCCTCTGGAACACACCCACAGCAGGACCACAGTGTCCAGTGGTCTTGGTGTGCTGGCCTCTGACTCTTAAGGCCTTAGACGCGGTGCAGCCTTCCATGGGCTGCAGTCTCTTTCAGCCATTCCAGGTCTTCACGAAGTTATTGTCCAGGCCACTGGCCAAAAAGCCAAGTGTTTTCCATCTTTTTTTTCTCCCTTGTCAGTCCTGGGGCTTGAACTCGGGGCCTGGGCACTGCCCTTGAGCAGCCTAGCACTCCACCATTTGAACCACAGTGCCACTTCGGCTTTTTCTGTTTATATGGTGCTGAGGAATTGAACCCAGGGCTTCATGCATGCTAGGCAAGCGCTCTACCACTGAGCCACCTTCCCAGCCTGTTTTCCATCTTTTCCATCCTTCTGTCTGTTCAGGAACCCATTTGGGATCTTGTACGGACGTGGATTCTGACCTTCAGCTCACCCTCTGCTCCAGCCTCTTGGTGAGGTCAGTGTCTGCTTGCATCATACCACGCGAGCGTGTCTTTGCTTTTAATAGCAGCTATGGCAAAGCTTATTTTCCATAGGCCATCATCCATTGATGTTGAGTGCTTACAGAATGTGCTGGAACTTCTCAGGGATCACTAAAGACATGGCGGTGGCACCAGCAGCATGTAGGCCTCCTGTGGATTTTCTGGAAGCATCTGTAGTTTCTGTGGCCTCTAATGCGGGCGTTTCCTCCTCAGGGAACACCGCCCTCCTCCTCATCCTGGGCCTGCAGCACTCCTTCCCCGAGTTCAGCTGGCTGTTCCTTCTCCTCATCCTCACCACCCTGGGCCTGGAGCTCATCTGCTCGTTCACCTGGCTGCTCCTGTATGCAGGTGAGCATTACAGCTAGCTGGGGTAGTTGTGTTGGGTGTCGGTTTTGCATGCATCAGTTGTATGAGGGGAAGGGTTCATTGTGAAAGCGCTTCCCAGTCACCTGCACACCTCTCTGTCGCTCTCCCCCGGAGAACAACTTCAGCAAGGTTCATGGGTCTGTTTTCAGGTATGCAAGCAAACGGTTTGGACCAGATTCAGCCTCACTCACTGTCTCCCTTAGTCCATGCTCATGTGGCCATTAGAAAACTTCCCTTCCTCTCAGCTTGAAGTAGAGCCCACAATTTTAGTCATCAGTAAGTTCCCCTCATTAGCTGAGAACCTGTTTAGCACCTGTCTTTCCTTTTTGGCCACATCTATACTTCCCTAATTTCAAAGCATCAACAGGAATACAACCACCACCTGTGAGTCTCTTTTCTGAATTGGTGTCACAAGTAAGTTGTTAGTAGTTGTACAAAGGTGTTTCAGTTTAACAAGTTAGATTATGACTACAATGCGTCTTGAATCAGAAATTCTTGTCAACGGAAGGGAAGCTTTTTGTTTGTTTGTTTTTTTGGGGAGGTCCGGTCATGGGGCCTGAACTCTGGGCCTGGGCGCTGTCCCTCAGCTCTTCAGCTCAAGGCTAGCGCTCTACCACTTGAGCCACAGCCCCACTTCCGGCTTTTTTCTTTTTGCTTATGTGGTGCTGAGGAATCGAACCCAGGGCCTCAGGCATGCAAGGCAAGCGCTCTACCACTGAGCCACCTTCCCAGCCCAAGGGAAGCTTTTTGAGTGTGTATGGGGTTAGGGGTAGAGGGAAGAGCTGCCACAAATTTGCTTTCTCAAAAGCAAAGTAAGTTTGGTTTAAAGTTAAAACCACAGCTAGCTAGGTGGGCTCGAGTATCTCACCTCTGTAATCCTAGCTATTTAGGAGGCTGAAATCTGAGAATCTGGCCTGGGTTTGAAGCCAGCCCTCACAGACAACTCCAGGTACCCTAATCCCCAATTAACCATAAAAAAAAAAAAAAAGGAAGTGGAGCTGTGGCTCAAGTGGTAGCACCAAACTTGATTAAACAAGCCAAACAAGAGCATAAGGCCCTGAATTCAAGTCCCAGTGTCAGCATGCATGCATGATGCATAAGTAAAATGAAAAACACACAGCTGGGTCTTAGAAGTGCATGCTGGTAATCACAGACTATAATAGAGGCTGAGGCAGGAAGATTGTGAGTTCCAGAGAGAGCCTGTGGTTTAGGGAAGAAGAGATGACCGGAAACACCCGCCCTTGAGCTGCACCAGCAGCCTCATCTTACTGGTTCTTCCAGGACCTTGAACACAACGAATCGCCCCATCCTGAGATGCATACTGTGATTTCCTCTGCTCTGTAACTCACTTTCCTGGTTTCTTACCTGGCTGTCTCTGCTGCCCTGCTTTACATAATAGCTTGCAGATATTTGCTCGTTAAATGAATGGATCATGAGAACTTATCCCCCATGGAAGAAACCACTTATCAAACTATGTAGTTACGATTCCATAATCTGTGCAATGCCTAGAGGAGGCACATGTGGAGAGACTCTCCCAAAGCAGTGTCAACAGCAGAGCGCTGAAGTCATGACTGATTGGGAGCCTGGCTAAGGCTGCCCTTGGTCATCTGTAAGAGGTAGGAGTAAAATACCACCCACTCCACGGGGTGGTTATGAAAGCTGAATGAACTCATCCACCTATAGCAGCTAAGTGCCCAATAAACCCCAATAAACCTTAGTAAGTGCCCAGTAAACCTCAGTGGTGAGTGTCATTGCATAATGTCAGCCTCTGGATTCCCCTCTTACTGATGGCTGAGTAGACTTCCAAATGACCAGCTACACTTAGGAGCTCACCTATGTATTGATGGTACAACGCAACTCATGCATGTTAATTTATTAGCATACATTAGCCGTACAAAGGAGTTTTACTGTGACATTTCCACCCATGAATAGTGTGCCACGATCAAACTCAACTTCCATCACCCCCCGCACTCCCATCTATTGACTTACTTGGAAAGAACAGCCAAGTATTCCAATTATTTTATTCTAAATAATTGGAATAAACATAGATATTTTTCAGAATTACTCTGATATTGATTTTGTTCTTTTAGTGAAAATCGGAAGATTTAATAGAGCTAAACCACAGCCTGATGTTCTTGAAGAAGAAAAAATCTATGCTTACCCTAGCAGTATTCCTTCAGAGACGGGATTCAGGTAAGGTGTAAGTTGGGAACAAGAAGATGCAAGAAAGAATTAGAATCTCAGCTGTGAGGTGTAATGACAATCTCACCTTTCATCCCAGCTACTCGTGAGGCCAAAGGAGGAGGCTTCCAAGTCGAGGCTAGTCTGGGTCTGGAAAACTTAGCAGGACTTTGTTCCAAAATAAATTTTTAAAAAGTTTTAAAGGCCGGCATGGGAATGCAGCTCAGTGGATACATACACAAGGCCTTGAACTCCATACCTAATATTTCAAAAGGGGAGATAAAGATAGCTATAAGGGGCTGGGATGTAGCTCAGTGGCAAAGCACTTGCCTAGCAAGTGCAACGTCCTGGGTTCGATCCCCAGTACCAAAAAAGAAAAAAAAAAAAAAGATAGCTATAAGCCAAGTGCTGGTGGCTCATGCTTACAGTCCTAGCTACTCAGGAGGCTAAGATCTGATGACCCAGCCCAGATGGGAAAATCCATGAGACTCTTACCTCCAGTAAACTACAAAACAAAACCCAGAAGTGGCCAAGAGGTAGTGGCTCATGCCTGTAATCCTAGCTACTTAGGAGGCTAGTTATAAGGATCCTGGTTCAAAGTCAGCCTAGGCAGGGAAGTCCATGAGACTTTATCTCTAACCACCAAAAAGCTGGAAATGGAGTTGGGCTCAAGTGGTAAAGCCCCAGTCTTGATTTTAAAAAAAAAAACAACAAAATAAAAAGCTTAGGGACAGCACACAGACTCTTGAGTTAAAGCCCCAGGACTGGCACATGAACATTTTTGCACTCACACACACAAAGAGTAGAAATCACTACCTACTCTCATGTTCAGAAGAATGTCACTTTGGAATATTGCCTGTCTGTAACATCAAACATGTCCTGTGCTGTACTAAGAGCTGGTGCACTCCCAAACACACCACCACACCGCCGAGTGGTAATGGATTCATGTAACCCGTTTATTTCTTGATTGTTGCAGGACTGTTTCAAGCTTAGAAGAAATTGTTGAAAAGCAAGGAGACATCATCCTGTGCCTGAAGCGGCACAATGCACTGTTGAGTAAACGGCTGTTGGCACTCACTTGTCCGGACCTAGGCACGCAGGCGTGACCGCTGTCCTAATGAGAGTCCCTTCAGACCATCCCCTAGCCAGCCCCCGATGGGAGTTGGAAGTCACAGCCTCTGCTGAGCAACAGTTTCCTGACCTGGTTGGAAGCCTGGATTTGGTTCTTACCTGTGTGGCTGTTTGGTAGATGGGACTGGGGGGAGGGTGGGGGGGGGTCATTTGGAAGGTCTTCGGTACTAGCCTTGAGAACTTGAGGAAAATGTCTGTTTTCTGCATTTTGAAATAATTTAACTTCTTGGCTTTTCCTGGGATCAGAGGTACATTTGAAGAACTCTAATAATTTGGCTCTTCATAAAGGAAGTCTAATGTGATAATCTATTTAAACAGAGCTTTAAACTAACATATTCCAGGCCATCTCTGGTAGCTCACACTGTAATCCTGTCTACTCAGGAGGTTGAGATCTGAAATGAAGGCAGCCTGGGCAGGGAAAGTTCCTGAGTGCTTATTGCCAATTAATCACCTAAAAGATGGAACTGGACATGTGGTGCAAGTGGTTGAATACTAGCCTTTAGTTAGAGCACCCTGGCCCTGAGTTCAGACCCTAACACTGGCATACACACAAATTTGTTCACTTTATTTTTACCCTTCAAGAAGTTACTATGTATTTCAGTATTAATTATACCCTTACTGAATCAATAAGTTCAGTTGTAGGGATAGAACCTTCTTTGGCTTAAAATCTTATTTAAATAGGGTGAGAAGTGCTCATTTTAGTGTTGGGTTGCACTTTAAAATGCTAACAAAATAAAATGTCCTGTCAACTCAACGTGTAGATGGTAAACATCTGATTTCTATGTATTTGGGGCTGGAGCCAAGGTTTGCAGATGGTTAGGCAAGTGCTTTACCATTAAGTGTCATCCTCAGTTCACATGTTTTAATACTTCCAGTGTTGAGGCCTAGCTGGTCTCAAACTTGCTTTGTAAGCTGAGCTGGCTTCTAACACTCAGTCCTTCTGCCTCCATTTCTCAAGTGCTGGGATTGCAAATAGATGTGCACAGCCATGCCCAGTCATATCAAATTCTTAAGGTTAGAAATAAGTGTTTGGGGCCGGGCGCTGGTGGCTCACACCTGTAATCCTAGCTACTCAGGAGGCTGAGATCTGAGGATCGTGGTTCAAAGCCAGCCCGGGCAGGAGAGACCGAGAGACTCCTATCTCCAATAAACCACCAGAAAACCGGAAGTGGGGCTGTAGCTCAAGTGGTAGAGCACTCGCCTTGAGCTGAAGAGCTGAGGGACAGTGCCCAGGCCCAGAGTTCAAGCCCCACGACCGACAAAAAAAAAAAAAAAAGAAATAAGTGTTTGGGGGGTTGGGAAGCTGGCTCAGTGATAGAGTGCTTGCCTTGTATGCATGAAGCCCTGGGTTCCATTTCTCAGCACTACATAAGCAGAAAAAGCCGGAATTGGTGGTGTGGCTTAAGTGGCAGAGCGCTAGCCTTGAGCTGAAGAGCTGAGGGACAGCGCCCAGGCCCAGAGTTAAGGCTCCACGACCAACAAAAAAAAAAAAAAAAGAAAAAGAACAGAAGTGTTTGGGACTCTTTCCCCTGGCTGGCTTTGAACCAACATCATAGCCCCCTGAGTAGCTAGGATTAAAGGTGTAAACCACCAGCTCCTAGCTTCACTATTGCCATGTTTCTAAACTCAACAATGAACATTCCTAGCAATAAATGAAACTAGGTATCAGAAACGACAGGAAAATGAACAATTGAAGTATGAGGTATTCTATTTACTATGGGTGCAAAATTACATGCAGCTTGTATTCTAAAGAGGAAGCAGATTTCTGGGCTGTCCCTGAGTGGGTAATTGCAGTTAGGCTAAACTGCAGTCAGTGCCCTGGGGGAGGGGGGAGTAGGTTTTTTTAGGGAGTCTGGCTTAATGACTAAAGCAAAGTAACTACAAATGCCTTAGGCACTGTGTCTGTGAAACAGAGGTGTGAGGTGGGGTTGTGGGGGTGGCGGGGCATGCTGGAGAGGTTGGCAGAGACAATCCTGGAGCCCTGGACACTGCCCAGGGACCTGCTTGGACTTTGTTGGTAATGGGGTCTGCTGAAAGGTTTTGAGCAGAACTGAGGACACAAGTTTTAAATATGGAGGAAAGCTGGGTGTGGTAGTGTAGGTCTGTAGTTCTAGCTTATGGGTGACTGAGAGGAGTATTACAAGTTCAAGGCCAGCCTAGGGCCTATAAGACCCTAAGTCAAAAATACAGGAAGTGGCACTATGGCTGAAAGTGGTAGAGTAAGAGCCTTGAACAAAAGAGCTTGGGGACAGCACCCAGGCCCCAAGTTCAAGCCCTGTGACCAACCAAAAAATTATACATACATGTATGTATGTACGTATATATGAAGAAAAGATGGTGGCAGGAAGACATGGCAAGTACATAACATATGTGTATATGTAAAGACGTGTGTATGATGCGTAACATCACGACTGAAAAATATCAAGAAAACTGACAGGGCCGGAAACGTGGCTCAGTAGAACTCTAGCCAATGAGTACAAGCTCAGGTACAGAGTTCAAATCCCTGTCTGGGACCAAAAGCACTGATTTGGAACCTCACTGCCAAGGAACTATACAAAGCTATGGTACTGCAGTTCCATACCCTTAACTCTGAACACTGATGGTCTCTGTAATCCTAGTCTGACAGCTGTGTCATTTGTGACTGCATTTCTTTAAGAACTAATAAAGTTGATCTTTTTATTGATCATTTCTGATGTGCACTCTTGCTTCATTTGCTCCTGAAATATCTTTTTTTTTTTGCTGGTACCAGGCTTTGAACCCAGAGCCTCCGGCCCTCCCTGTGCATGTAGTGGAGCACCAGCTCTGCTACATAAGCCACGCCTCCAGGCTCCTCTTGACTTTTCCGCTGCAGTGGCTTTCACCCTCCATCCTCCAGGTCTCAGCCTTCTGGATACCAAGGATTACAGAAAGAGAACAAAAATACTGCTCTGGAACCTCACTGCTACAGCCCTGTGGTCGCAGTGTGAAGCGAGCAGTCCTCAGTCACTTCTGTGGGAAACACTTGTTCAGAGCTTTTCAGACATGAAAGCCTGGATTCTGAGCACTGGTGAGGCCACCGGTGCTCCACAGCACGGGCCGCATTTCTCCAGGAGTACACCTCACATCTTTGTTGAATCAAATTCTTAACAATCCTAATTTGCAGTCTCCCCAAGGCAGGGTTTCCATATCCTGTACTAGACACTGGTGGTGAGTAGGGGAGGGTTGGGGGAAGGGGCTGCTCTCCGTGCTTGAGGATGCCGAGCAGCATCCCAGTGTATGCTTACGTCTCCATAAGCATACATTTAACCCTTAGTTGGGAGCTGACTGCATACCAGAGGATTTTAGATGCCGGGATCCAGACAGAAAAGGTTAACTGGGGAGATGAGTGGAAAATTCTTATAAATTCAGTTATTCCACAAATCAGACCTTTTAGTGAACTCTTATGGTAATATAACATGGAAAAAAAAAACCTCACTGGGATGGCTTTTAATCCCAGCACTCATGAGGCGGAGTTCCCCCTGTGGAATCTTCCACACTGGGTTCTTGACCCTGCCTTTGTCCATACTGTGTCATTTCCAAGTCTGCTTTAGTACCATATTCCTCAAAGCTGACTGACTCCACCACTGCAAAGTGAGTAGAGACAAACTCAGACAGCTCAGGGTCTACCTCTCAATTCCAGCTTCCCTCAATGTTCAGGTTTGCCCCACTGTTGAAGTCCTGAACGGACAGGCCAGTTCTAAGGCCATTGCCCAATGTGCATTGGTGGCTCAGACCTGTAGTCCTGGCCACTCAGGAGGCGCCTCGGGAGTTCTGAAAGAGTTTTTACACCAAAACACATGTCAACGTGGTCAGAAATGTCTGAGACTCATCTCCAATTAACCACCCAGAAGTGGAACTGTGTTAAGTGGTGGAATGCCAGCCTTGGGTGGAAAAGTTAAATGACTGTTCTCAGGCCCCACTGACAGCAGTTAAAGCCCCAATACCAGCACCAACTCCCCCACCACCACCACCACACACACACAATTTCGGCCAGGTAGGTGGTGCATACCTGTAACCCAGTTGAGAGACTTGAGTCACGGGATTGTTGACATTAGACCCTCCTGTGCTACATGTACTGTTAGAAGGAAGTGAGGGCTGAGGACGTGGCTCAGTGGTAGAACACCTGCAGAAGACACTGGGTTTGGGACAATTATTGAAGAGCTCTGTTGTTTCTGAGATTACAGAGCATCTAAAATATCTTCAAATAATCATTTCAAAATGAGGAGAGGGATACATTCAAGAGTCAAATTCCACATCCCACCCTTCATTAGTTTTATACATTAAGCTCAAAACACTAACCATTCCATACAGTACCCAACTGCACAGACACATAAAACCATGGCAACAATTTTAATGAGAAATGGGTAACAAAGATAAATCTCAGTAGAATAAAGACATATTTGATAATATATAGCCAATTAAAGTTTCAGGAGATTAAACTTAAGTTGATGGAAAACATATTTACAATATAATCAATTTTTTTTGTATTTATAATTTGAGTGAAATGAAATCAAAAGAAACAGGGAGCCAGCCCATGGTGGCCCTGTCTGCTGAGATCTGAGGGCCAGACAGAGGTTCTCCAATTAATCTCACACACACACACACCACACACACACACACACACACACACACATAGCCAGAAGTGGACCTTCACACACACACACACACAACCAAAAGTGGACCTTCAGCTCAAATCGTAGAGTACCACCAGCCTTGAACCCCCCCCCCCCCAAAAAAAAAAAAAGCTAAAGGGGACAGTGCCCAGGCTCTGAGTTCAAGGCCCTAGTTCTAGCACCAAAAATAAAAATAAAAAACCAGCCCATGCAGAGAGTGTTCACTGCAAGCAACCTGCTGCGGTGGTGATACTGAGAGGTTCTGAAGTAGGTCCCATATAGAAATAGGGCTTCAGGGGTTCCGTGAAAGTCCCCCTGAACGTGCAGATGTGAGATTTCTCGGGCATGTTATAGAAGGAGAGCTCCCCTAGCTCGTAGTCCAGGAAGATGCCGATGCATCTGGCCACAACATCTATCAGAGGTTTGGGAACAGCTCCCGGAGCCTCATAGCTGCCATTCTGCAGCAACATTCTCCAGCACCCCTGGGGGCTGGATTTAGCTTTTGGGGACATAGAGGCCTTGCAGACTCCAATACCCCACTCAGCCTTATCCCCTACTTGAACCTCCCAGAAATGCCTCCCTGAGCCAATCTCCAGAGCCCCCAGAACCACAGTGTTGGCTTTAAACCTCCTTGGAGAATTAGACACCTGTTGTTTCTTCTTTGAAAAGCTCACACACTTCTTATCCTTGGAGACAATCAAATTCGGATGCGCCGTCTCAGGGTCTAGAACGAGGTCCACCTTAAATTTCCTGATGAGCTTTTGCAGGGCAGAGTACTGGGGAGAAAAAGTGCAGGCGTGTGGCCTCAAATGACTGGAAAAGATGGGCGGGCTAACTTCACTGTCCAAATTCCTGTGGAAATGTTTCACTTCGGCCAGAAATTCCACTTCGGGCAGCAGCATCTGCTCTTCGCCCTTGTGCAGCAGACTGCGGAGTCTGGAACCATAGTTGGTGAAGGCCTCTATGTTTTCCTGGAGTTTCTGTCCTAGCTCCTTTTCCTCTTCTTCCAACCTACACAGAGCTGCCTGCTGCTCCTGCTCTAAGTAGCGCTTCAGATGTTCAAACTCAGAGGTGAATTGCTTTCTCTGGTTTTCCAGGATCTCTTGGAGTTCCAGATGTTTCTTGTGTTGGGTCTGTAGTAGTTTTCGGGCGTGGTCCAGCTGCTGCTTCAGGGGCTGGATATAGGAGAAGAGCTTCTCCCTGTGAGTAGAGGCGGCCTGGGCGATGGGCCTCACCGTGTGGCGATTGTGGTTGGGGGGCCTCAGGCACACAGGACACAGGAGCTCCAAATCCTTCTCACAGAAGAGGGTGAGGGCCTGGTTGTGCTTCTCACACAGAGGGCTCTCTTCCAGCCTCTTCCTCTTGCTGCTGCCCACGTGGAGCTGCTGGGCGATTTTGATCATCCTCCCCAGCTGGAGATTGCTTCTGTAGTGGCCCTCTTCGTTCAGGTGGCGGCACACGGGACAGGGGAACATCTCCTGCAGATTTTCCCAGGACTGCTGGATGCAGGCACGACAGAAGTTGTGTCCACATTCAATGGTGACCGGGTCTTTAAGGTCTTCCAAACAGATGGGACACTTGGATTCAGCCTGAAATCTGGCCAAGGCTGCTGTCACCGCCATTGGGAGCAGGGAATGAAGGGGGGTGCCCACAGGCGATGTACTTCAGAAGTTTGGTTCTCAGTTCTCTCTGGAGGGACAACGGATCACGCTCAGATCTCACTGTCTGAGACAGGAAGGGTTTCACTGCAGTCCTGGTTTCCCACAATGGTCACACTCTAAGAAGGCTTTAGCCGGGCTCTGGCTCTAGCTCATGACTTTAATCCTAGCTACTCAGGAGAGGCTGAGACCTGAGGATCACAGTTCAAAGCCAGCCTGGGCAGGAAAGTCCATGAGAGTCTTATCTCCAATTAACCACCAGAAAACTGGAAGTAGTGCTGTGGCTCAAGTGGTACAGTGCTCTGGCCTTGAGCTGAAGAGCTGAGGGACAGTGCCCAGGCCCAGAGTTCAAGCCCCACAACCGACCAAAGAAAGAAAGAAAGAAAAAAAGGCTTTCTGAAGTCTTCACTCTTCAGTTCCAGAATCCAACAAGAGTCCCTCTTGTGGGCTAGCGGCGGTCAATCACAGCTCCTCCAGCCTCACACTTGCTGTGGGTGAGAAATTTCTTAGGAAAGAAATCCTTACAAATCCCACCTGCCATTCCCACACCACTTCACCCAGTCCCTACAATATGTGTGTGTGTGTGTGTTGGAACTGGGACTTGAACTCAGGACCTGAGTGCTATCCTTTAGCTTGTGTTGAAGGCTGGTGCTCTATCCCTTGAGCCACACCTCCACTTCCAACTCTTTGGTGGTTAATTGGAAATGAAAGTCTCAGACTTCTTTGCCCAGGCTGGCTCTCTACCATAATCCTCAGATTCAGCCTCCTGAGTAGCTAGGATAGTAGAGTAGCTAGGATAGTAGATAGATAAGGCAAGAGGCATCCAAGCTCCTTGGCACATCTAGATAACAATGACCCAACTGAGGCTGAGGAAAAGTAGTCCAGAGACACACAGACCACAAGCTACAATAGAACCTTGGTTATCTCTGCAACTGGTAGGAATTTACTATATAGCCCAAATTCCTTTGGGGATTGGAATTGTTTAGGTGTGCAAAGGATCTAACCCAGGATCTCCTGCAGGCTCAGCAGGCATTCTAGCAACAATTACATTCCTAGTCAAGAGCCCAAACTCTTGCAATCAATTAATTAATGATGAGCACTGAGAACTTTCATCCTTCCAAACTACAGAACTTAAGGGAGGTGAGAATGATAGAAGGGTGAGAGTGATTGGAATATATTGTAAACCTGGGTGGAAATGTAATCATGAAATCACCCTGATTGTGGTTTAAGCCAGCCCAGGCATGTAAATCTGAAACTCTTATCTCCAGTTAACAAGTTAAAGCTGAGGTATGGCTCCAATAGTACAGAACCACCCTTGAGCAAGAAAGCCACGTGAAGAACCCTGAGTTCAAGCCCCAGTACTAGCGCGCGCGTGCGCACGCAAACGCACACGCACACACACAGAGTAAGGAAAGGATAAAAAGAAAAGGAGGAAAGAGCCGGGTACTGGTGGCTCACACCTGTAATCCTATTCAAGAGGCTGAGATCTAAGGATCATGATTCAAAGCCAGCCTGGGCAGGAAAGTCTGTGAGACTCTTTCATTAACAACCAGAAAGCTGGAAGTGGTACTGTGGCTCAAATGGTAGAGCTGAAGAGCTTAGGGACAGGGCCCAGGCCCAGAGTTCAAGCCCCATGTCTGGAAAAAAAGGGGGGGGAGTTGGAAGCTTGGCTCAGTTGGTAGAGCACCAATGAGCTGAAGCATCAGGTACTGGAGTTCCAGTCCCCAAAGAAAAGGAAAGGAAAAAAAGGTGCGGGTTTGGGGCTTGGTGGCTCATTAGCTAGCTACTCAGGAGGCTGAGATCCGAGGATTGCAGTTCAAAGACAACCCCAGGCAAGAAAGTCCTCGAAATTCTTACAATAAACAACAAAAAAGATAGAAGTGGAGCTGAGGCTTAAGTGGTAAAGCACTAGCCTTAAGCAAAAGCTCAGGGACCACACCCAGGCTCTGATTTCAAATCCTAGGAATGACACAAATAAAAATGGGCGTGGAGTCTTTGCTTCTAAGCAAAGAACTCCTAAACAGAACATACTTCCTTGTAGAAAAGGGAGCACTGAACAACAGAACGGGAAGGATGCTTCAGAACCATCAATGGTCAAGAATTGGAAACTTAGGTTGTCCCTGGTTCTTATAATTAATGAAAAACTGCTAACACATGTTTTGAATGCTAGACAGTAGATATCCCAACATCACAGAAAGGAACAACCTCCTCTTTAAGAAGTAAGGCTTTAGTTTCCACAGAGAATGGAATGTGAAAGTTTTTTTTTTTTGGGGGGGTGGGGGTCCGGTCACGGGGCCTGAACTCTGGGCCTGGGCGCTGTCCCTCAGCTCTTCAGCTCAAAGCTAGCGCTCTACCACTTTGAGCCACAGCGCCACTTCTGGCTTTTTTTTTTTTTTTTTGCTTATGTGATGCTGAGGAATCGAACCCAGGGCCTCATGCATGCAAGGCAAGCGCTCTACCACTGAGCCACCTTCCCAACCCTGGAATGTGAAAAGCTAAAATATCACAGCATCAATCCCTACACACACCTAACTTAAAACATTCAAAGCCTGTGTCCAGACATTCTCTTCAGCACTGGTTTGAACTTTTTTGGAAATACTGGTCTTCTAAACCAGCTGAGGGATTTAACTCCACGGTATGCATATACCAGACATCCTAGGCAAGGCAGACCAAATGGATTTCAAAGATGCCAACATCAAGTGTATTGATAGAAGACAGTGCACTTCATATATTGTGGCACAAAATGCAAGTGAGGAAGTTCATTGCAGTAACTGTGCTTCTATGCATCCGAGATGCGAGTTGGCACTTAGACACTTGAGACACTTTAGCCTTTCAGATTGTGAACTGGAGATTAGAATATCACAGATTTCCTGGGAAGGCTGGCTTTGAACTTCGACCCTCAGATTTCAGCCTCTGGGGAGTAATTAACATTACTTGGCTCTCCAGTCTGACTTTATCTCCACCTCCCTAGTATTGAGATTTATGGGCATGTGTCACAGTGTCTGATGTAATTGTCTACTATTTAATATCTTTTGGGGGAGAACACTTCCAAAGCCAATAATATTAACAATGCATGTGGGCTGGGAATGTGGCTTAGTGGTAGAGTGCTTGCCTAACACCCACGGAGTCCTGGGTTTGATTCCTCAGTACCACATAAACAGAAAAATCTGGAAGTGGTGCTGTGACTCAAGTGGTAGAGCACTAGTCTTGAGTACAGAGAGACTCAGACAGTGCTCAGGCCGAGTTAAATCCTCAGGACTGGCAGAAAGAAAGAACGAATGAAAGAGAGAGAGAGAAAGAAAGAGAGAGGAGGGGGAAGAGAAGGAGGGGGGAGGGAGGCAAGCACATAGCTCAGCAGCAGTGGCTCGGCCTATAATCCTAGCTACTTACTTAGGAGGCTGAGATCTAAGGATAGAGGTTTGAAGCCAGCCAGAGCAGACAAATCATCAATTAACTAACACAAAGCAGAAGGTGTGGCTGAAATAGCAGACCACCAGCCTTGAGCCAAAAAGCACCGGGCAGAGCCGGGGCTCTCTCCTGAGTTAAGAAATGCCTGGCGCAAGCGCAGGAACGGTTCAGCGCTCTCTAAGGGGGTGGTCGGGGTCACCTGCGGTGGCTCCTAGCCTCTGGGCCTCAGTCGACCTCGTGAATGAGCAGACTGAGCAGCCTCCTAATTCAGAATCCCATCCCCAACAGCTACAACAGCTTGAGGCAAGTGGCTCAGGCCAGGAGCGCCCATCTGAGGATGGAGGTTCTAGACCAGCTCAAGCAGGAATGTCTTTAAAAACTCAGGTCTCCAACCAACCAGTCATCAATCCTGACTGGAGGGTGCGGCTCCGGGGGTGAAGCTCCCCCCGAAATCGCCCAAGCCAGGTTCTGGCTGGAGACTCAGTCCCCCCCCCCCCCCCCCCACCGACGCCTTGTATTCCTGAACTGCTTTGTTGCCAGGCAGCTCCTCTGAACAACTACTTACAGATACCTTAAAGAAAAGGGGGCTCACCGGGGAGCCACTAGTGCCGCACCCCACCTCGGAACACAAACCACCCCTCACTTCCACACCCGAGGTCTCCCCACCAACCAGCGCTACTGGGAAAAACCAGGAGCCCTAACCCGCCTTGAATGCCCTTGACAAGGAGGACCCACCCCGCAGCCCAGACCTGGAGCAGGCAGGGGGGAACCCCAGATTGCAGCCCCCTGCTTACCCAGCCCAGCCCCACTTACCTCCGCAGGCCGCCAGGCGGGTCGCCACCAGGCTCAGCGTGCCACTCACGGGAACACACCTTTATGGGTCAATTGCAGGGCTGAGGGCTCCACCCAGAGGGCCGGGCGGGGTGGGGGGGGCCGGGCGGAGCGGGGCGGGGCCTGAAAGGTAACCAGCAGAGGCCTTGGTCTTGTATTGTTTTCTTTTTGGCCCATGAAGTTTCCAGGCCTGGTCTTTGCTACCCTCCACCTACGCGCCTTGGTGTCAACTTAAGAATTTTGGAAAGCCCGGCGCTGGTGGCTCACGCCTTTCATCCTAGCTACTCAGGAGGCTGGGATCTGAGGACCGTGGTTCAAAGCCAGCCCAGGCAGGAATGTCATGGAGACTCTTACCCTCAATTAAACAGAAGTGGCTCTGTGGCTCAAATGGTAGAGCTAAGGGACAGCGCCCAGGCCCAGAGTTCAGGCCTCACGACAAACAGAAAGACAGAAAAGGAAGGAAGAAAGAATGAATTTTGGGGTTTTGGTCATATGAAGCAGTGTGTATTTGCCTTGTAAAAAATGGTGTGTGCGTCGGTCCCAGGGCTTGAATTCAGGTCCTGGCATCTGTCCCTTTGAGTTTTCCCTCAAGGCTGGCGCTCTACCACTTGAGCTACAGCCCCACTTCTGGCTTTTTGCTGGTTAGATGGAAGTAAGAATCTCATAAACTTTCCCATTCAGGCTAGCTTCCAACCAGGATTCTACCATGTCAGCCTCCAGAGTGAGCCACTGGGGCCGGGGCTGTTTTTTTGTTTGTTGTCGGTTGTGGGGCTTGAACCCAGAGTCCCGGTTCTGTCCCTGAGCTCTTTTTGCTCAAGTCTAGCACTCTACCACTTTGAGCCACAGCTTCACTTCCCATTTCTGAGTAGCTAACTAGAGCTAAGAGTCTGCTGAAACAGTCTTCAGCTCAGCCTCAGATCTCAGCCTCCCTAGTTTCAAGTATTGGAGGCATGAGCCAGCCCCAGCTGCCTTTTAAAAACTGTATTGACACTAAAAGATTTTCTTTTTTTGTTTGTTTTTGTCGGTTGTGGGGCTTGAACTCTGGGCCTGAATGCTGTAGAATGCTGTCCCTCAGCTCTTCAGCTCAAGGCTAGCGCTCTACCACTTGAGCTACAGCACCACTTTCGTTAGTCTGGTGGTTTATTGGAGATAAGAGTTTCTGGACTTTCCTGCCCGGGCTGGCTTTGAAGTGCGATCCTCAGATCTCAGCCTCCTGAGTAGCTAGGATTACAGGCGTGAGCCACCAATGCCCAGCTTAAAAGATTTTCTTAACAGGCTTTATAAAATGGTCAATCCTTCCATTTGTAACCATTTGTCAATTTGTATTTCCTTACCTATAGCCTCCAGGTGTACCCCCCCTCCTCTTTTTCTCCTGATTGAAACTCATTTTGTGTTAAGCATGAGCTCTACCTCTGAACTATATACCTCCATCCCAAGAGTTTTACTTAACGAATTGATTTTGCCAGTCCTAGGGCTTAAACTTAGGGTCTGGACACTACCCCTGAGCTTTTTTTTGGGGGGGGGGGCCCAGTTGTGGGGCCTGAACTCTGGGGCTGGGCACTGTTCCTCAGCTCTTCAGCTTAAGGCTACCGCTCTACCACTTGAGCCACAGCGCCACTTCTGGCTTTTTTCTTTTTGCTTATGTGGTGCTGAGGAATCGAACTCAGGGCCTCAAGCATTCAAGGCAAGCCCTCTACCACTGAGCCACCTTCCCAGCCCTCCCTGAGCATTTTGCTCAAGGCTTCTATGCTACCATTTGAGCCACAACTCTACAGTTTTCTGGTGGTGAATTGAAGGGTTTAACAGACTTTCCTGACTGGGCTGGCTTTGAACCAAGATCCTCAGATCTCAGCCTACTGAGTAGCTAGCTAGGATTACAGGCATGAGTTACTGGTGCCTGGCTCTCGTTTATGACCTTCTACTCTTAAGCTGTATACTTCCGAAGCTGGAAGCCTCTTCCTAAGCACTCTTTAAACCATATATGTGTGTTAATCACTTTTTTTTTCTTCTCTCACTGGGATTCCTCTCCCCCACCCCGCCACTAACAGTCTTCTGTTTCTATTAGTCTACTTCCGGGCATATACTTGCATTTACAGACAGCATCTCCAGATTGCCAAATCCTAAAGAGAAATTGGATTTCTTAAAATTTGTTTCCTGAGATCTGATTATCAACAGTTGGAAGCCAATCTAGTCAGGACAGTCTGTGAGACTCTTATCTCCAATGAACTACCCAAAAGCCAAAGTGGAGCTATGACTCAAGTGGTAGAGCCAATAGGTTTGAACAAAATAAAGCTCACAGCACCAGGCTCTAAGTTCAAGCCCTAGGACTGGCATAGAAAAAAAAATGCTTATTTGTTTAGTTACACCAAAAAGACACATTTGTATATATCAATGTTAAACCCACTCAGTCTCCCCACCCTAGAAAAAATCTGTTAACAAGATAATGAGACAGTTGGGTGCCAGTGGCTCAGGCCTGTAATCCTACCTACTCAAGGGACTGAGATCTGAGCACAGCTTGGATTGGAAACTCCATGAGACTAATTTCCAATTCACCACCTAAATGGTCAAAGTAGAGCTGTAGTGCAAGTAGTAGAGCCCTAGCCAGGAGCAAAAAAGCTCAGGGACAGACCCCGATGAGTTCCAACCTCAGGACCAGCACACATACACGCATATACACACAAAAAGTCAATGAAACAATACAATGCTTTTTCCTATATTTCATCTAAATAAATTACATTAAATTAATGATGAATTAAATAAATGCTAAATAATGTTAATTATTTAATAATAGCAGTTGGGAATTTAGCTCAGTGAAAGAGCACTTATCAAGTATGGGCTAGGCCCTGAGTCTGCTCCTCAGCTCAAAGAAAAATAGGATGGAATCGAGGTAATAAAATATTAAAAAATGCCACAAAGATGCCAGACACTGGTGGCTCACTCCTGTAATCCTAGCTACTCAGGAGGCTGAGATCTGAGGATCACGGTTCAAAGCCAGCCCGGGCAGAAAAGTCAGTGGACTCTTTTTTTTTTTTTTGGGGGTCCAGTCATGGGGCCTGAACTCTGGGCCTGGGTGCTGTCCCTCAGCTCTTCAGCTCAAGGCTAGCATTCTACCACATGAGCAACAGCGCCACTTCTGGCTTTTTTCTTATGTGGTGCTGAGGAATCGAACCCAGGCCCTCAGGCATGCAAGGCAAGCCCTCTACCACTGAGCCACCTTCCCAGCCCCAAGTCAGTGGACTCTTATCTCCAATAAACCACTAGAAAACTGGAAGTAGAACTGTGGCTCAAGCAGTAGAGCGCTCGCCTTGAGCTGAAGAGCCCAAGAACAGCACCCAGACCCAGAGTTCAAGCCCCAAGACAGACAAAAAAATAAATAAGTAAAAAATAAAATACAAAAAGTTTTTAAAAGATAGTACTTTAAAAATATTTATTTAAACAATAGGTACAATTTACAAGACGGTTGTATGTAATCACCATTGTATGTTAATTATTCTACATTCAATATATGTACATTTAATATATGTAATATTATATAACCCTGAACAATTCCAGAGGGCAGAAATTAATAGTTGTCTAATCCTGTTAAGTAGGTATTTTATTTCAGTTTTCAGTTTGTGAATGAGCTTTCTGTTTCAAGTTATATATTGCACTTGGTAGAATCTTAGCTGCTCAGGTTGGGATCTGAGGTTCCAGGCTCAAATCAGGAGATGCAGAAAGGTTTGTGAGACTCTTTTTTTGTTTTATTTTGTTTTTGGGGTCCAGTTGTGTGGCCTGTAATCTATGCTTGGGCGCTGTCCCTCAGCTCTTCAGCTCAAAGCTAGCGCTCTACCACTTGAGCCACAGTGCCACTTCTGGCTTTTTTATTTTTGCTTATGTGGTGATGAGGAATGGAACCCAGGGCCTCATGCATGCAAGGCAAGCGCTCTACAACTGAGCCACCTTCCCAGCCCAGGTTTGTGAGACTATTATCTCCAATTAAGCACTAAAAGGTCAGAAATGGGAGCTGGGCTGCCAGCTGGGCACCAGGGAATTGTGTCTATAATACTATCTGCTCAGGAGGTGAGACCTGAGGTTCACCAGGTGAAGCCACCCTGGGCAGGAAAGTCTGTAAGACTCTTAGCTCCAATAAACTACTCAGAAAAAGCCCAAAGTGGCACTGTGGTTCAGGTAGTAGAGTGCTAGCCTTGAGCACAGGGAGGCTCAAGCAGTACAAAGGCTCCAAGTTCAAGCCCCAAATTGACACAAATAAAAAGAACATTCCTAGATTTTTATCAAGAGGAATCCTCCATCATCTGCTTCTCAGCAGAGAGTAAGAGGCTTTGAATCAAACCCAACAGAGAAAAAAGGTCTCAGCACTTGAGAAAACTCATCCACAAAAGTGTGGATGAGAGAGTTGTCCTTTAAATTGTAAAAGGAAACCTCACCCAATTCATAATCCAGATAAATGCCAAGCCTCCTGGGTCTTTCTGCCAGGCAAAGATTGAGGAGAGTGGCATTTCGAGCCACATAGTAGCCATTGCAAAGCTGAACTGCCCAGCATTTGTTCAGTCCTGAGTGTGGCCACATTGCATCCAGGCAAAGGTAGTCCTTACAAACCCCTACTGTCCACGCATCCTTGTCCTCCACCTGTACCTCCCAGAAATGGCGGCCGGAAGTGAATCTTGCAGCCCCCAGGATGCTGGGATAATCCATGACATGCATTGGATACAGAGGCTCGGTTGGCTCTGTCTGCATAAACGCCACACTCTTCTTATCCTTGGACACCCACAGATTCGGGTGTGCTGTTTGGGGATCCAGGGTCACTTCCACTCGAAAATTCTTCCTAATTCTCTGCAGGGCTGAAAGCTGCAGAGCAATGGCACAGGCGTCTTTCCTAAAGCTGAGTGTGTGCAGGTCTGGGGGCGCCAGGCTTTCACACTTGCTCAAGGTGCTCTTGATGTTTGTCAGTAGCTTCGTTTCTGTCATCTTGCTTTTCTCTGCTATCTCTCTGCATAGAACTTCCACATGGTAAGCGTGGTTGTTCAAGGCCATCTCGTTTGCCTCCAGCTGCTGCTGAATGTGCTCCTGTTGTTTCTGTACCTTGGCCAGGAATGCATTGTGCTTCTGTTCCACAAGCATCTTCAAGTAAGTAGATTCGGTGGATAGTTGCTGTCTCTGGTCTTCCAGTTCCTGTCCCAGGCACACGCATTTCTTGTACTGGGCGGCTAGTGCCTGCTGAGCATGCCGCACGTGGTCATTCAGAGAGGTAATGCGAGTCTTGAGCTTTAGCCTGTGGTCAGCAGCGGCCTCCTTGATGGGCCTCACACAGTGGCCCTGATGCTCAGGGTGCTGGGTGCAGCGCTGACACAGCAGCTGCAGGTCATCCTCGCAGAAATGGACCAGGACCTGCCAGTGCTGCTCACACAAGGGTTTCTCCTTCAGCCTCCTTTCCTCGCTTGGGCCTGTCAGGAGCTGCTGGGTCATTTCAATCATCCTTTCCATTTGGTGGTTGCTCCAGAAATGCCCTTCCATGCACCGGTGACGACACACTGGACAGGACAGCAACTCCATCTGTGCCCAACACTGCCGGATGCAAAGGCGACAGAAGTTGTGTCCACAGTCAATGGTGACCGGGTCGCTCAGTTTGCCCAGACAGACAGGGCACTTGCTTTCCACCTGAAACTCAGCCAAGGCTGCTTGCATGGCCATCGGGCTGGGAAGCAAGGTCTATGTGTTCTGAGGGCTTCTTCAGGGTATAGGCTGTTCCAAGTCACCTGACCCAAGGGGAGCTTTGATGTCCTTCACAGCTCCTGCCCTCAGTGACAGAAGTTGGTGACAGGATTGGTTGCAGAATGAGCCGCCAAAAGCCAACAACTGCAAGCCAGTCCAGGAGCTTTGATGGTCAGCAGTTAATAATGGACACCAGTTAATGTCTCCTTGTTTCTGTTAATAAGGAAAGATGCATTCATTAAAAACTCTTCTTCAGCTGGGTGTCAGTGGCTGTCATCCTAGCTACTCAGGAGGCTGAGATCTGAGGATCCTGGTTCAAAACCAGGCCAACCAGGAAACTCCATAAAACTCTTATCTCTGATTAACCAGCAAAAATGCTGAAAATAGAGTTTGTTCTAGGGGGAGAGCACTAGCTTTTAACAAAAAATAGTTCAGGAAAAGAGACTTGGCAAATGGGATTACCTCAAACTGATAATTTCTTTTTTTTAATTTTTTTTATTGTGAAAATACTGTACAGTGGGGTTATAATTACATGGGCAAGATAATGAGTACATTTCTCATAAAGTATTGTAGCCTCCTCCTTTGTTTCCCCTTCCTATCCCTTTCCCATTCTCCCCCCCTCCCCCGCCCCCCCCACCAAATCAAACTGATAATTTCTGTACAGCAAAGGACATAGTTACTAAGCTAGAAAGAGTCAACAGAGTGGGAGATCTTTACTAGCCATACATGGGACAAAGGCTTAACATCCAATATATAAAAGGAGCTCAAGAAACTAACCTCTCCCCAAGCACATAAACCAATCACTAAATGGGTCCAGGAGACTGCTCAGAATAGGTAAGAATGATGGCAAAGAAACACACAAAGGCATGCTCAACATCTCTTAATGTCACAGTGAAAATGCTAATCAAAAGCAACTCTGAGATGGGCCATCATTGGGAATTCCAACAACAATAAATGGTTGGCAGGGATGTGGGGAAAAGGAACCCTATTGCACTGTTGGTGGGAATGTAAAGTAGTACAATCACTGTGGACAGCACTGTGGAGATTTCTTAAAAACCTAAACAGAGATCTTCCCTAGGACCCAGCCATACCACTCCTGGGCATCTACCCAGAACATCACAAGGCAGATACTATAAAGACACTTGTGCATCCATGTTCATTGCTGCACTATTGACAATAGGCAAGATCCACTCTTACAACACAAGAGTGGTGTCAAAAAGAACACACAACAGAATTTTACATAGCCATTAGAAAAAATTAATACTGTGTCATTTGCAGGGAACTGGATGGACCTAGCACAAATCATGTTAAGTGCGTAAGTCAAGCTCATGGAGACAAATGGTACAAGTTTTTTCTCATACACTGGAAGCTAAAAACATCAGACATGCTAAATTATACAGGACTCTAAGCATCCACACAGAGATACCAAAGGGATATATTTGTAGGAGAGGAACACAAAAGCACCACGCTTCTGTGCCTCTAATCACATATAATAATCTTTACCAAAATGAAATGAAGCCAAGGCAGTGGCTCACACCTTAATCCTAGCTACTCGGGTGGCTGAGATCTGAGATCTGTGATTCAAAACCAGCAACAGCAGGAAAATCTGTGAAACTCTTATCTCCAATTAACTACCAGAAAATTCGAAGTGGCATTGTGGATCAAGTGGTAGAGTGCTTGCCCTGTCCTAAAAAGCTCGGGACAGCACCCAGGCCCAGACTTCAAGCCCATCCTAGCTTACCTTTCTGCTTCCCTGGAGCAGGGGTGCTCAGAAGCTCTGGCAGATGAGACTCCCACAACTGACTTTCAAGCCAGCTAAGTGGTGGGCCAAGGCCCTAATATGCCTGGACCAGAGGCCACGCCTGCAAGGGTGTTCCGGGTGGGGCAGAGGCATGGAGAGAAGTAATTGGCTGGAAAAATGCTTGAGTTCTAATCTGGCCAAACTGGCCACACCCACTGTAGATAAGCAGGCCATTTCTGCTTTTGTAAGTGTTTAATCCTTTCAAGACTTTAAAAAAAGATGTTTTTTTTTTTGAGGGGGGTGGGATGGGAAGGGATGGGAAGGGGAAACAAAGGCGGAGGCTACAATGCTTGATAAGAAATGTACTCATTATCTTGCCCATGTAATTGTAACCCCTCTGTACAGTATTTTCACAATAAAAAAATTAAAATTAAAAAAAAATTTAAATTAATTTTTTTGCCAGTTCTGGGGCTTGAATTCAGGTCCTGGGCACTGTCCCTAGGCTTCTTTTGTTTTGTGTTTTGTTTTGGTCAGTTGTGGGGCTTGAACTCTGGGCCTGAGCACTGTTCCTGAGCTCTTCATCTCAAGGCTAGCACTCTACCACTTGAGCCACAGCACCACATCTTATCCCTAGGCTTCTTTTGCTCAAGGCTAGCACTTTACCACTTGAGTCCCAATGCTACTTCTGGTTTTTTTCTGTGTTTGTGCTACTGAGCAATGGAACCCAGGGCTACATGCATGCTAGGCAAGTGCTCTACCACTAAGCCACCATCCTAGTCAAGGGATGAATGGATTATTTTCTTGAGATCCTTACATATATTGTACATTAGACCTTTGACATATGTATTGCTGGTAAAGATCTTCTCCCAGTCTGCTGGCTGTCTTCTTAGTTTAACTATGTCCTTTGCTGTGCAGAAACTTTTTAGTTTAATGCATTCTTTTTTTTTTTTTGTCAGTTGTGGGGCCTGAACTCTGGGCCTGGGCGCTGTCCCTGAGCTCTTCAGCTCAAGAAGAGGGATCTACTGCTTGAGTCACTAAGGCCAGTTCTGGTTTTCTAGTGGTTTACTGGAGATAAGAGTCTCATGGACTTTTCTGCCCGAGCTGGCTTTGAACTGTGATCCTCAGATCTCAGCCTCTTGAGTAGCTAGGATTACAGGCGTGAGCCACGGGTGCCTGTCTTAGTTTAATGCATACTCATTGGTCAAGTTAATCTCCTTCCTGCTCTTCCCTTTGGACTCTTCTAAAACTTTCTGTCTATGTCTATAAGTTCTAGTGTCTTTCCTATTCCCTCTTGATGTAACTTCAAGGTTTCAGGTCCTTCTTTCGTTTTCATTTTTTGTTAAATGGAGACAAAGTTAGCTACGGAGCCTAAGGTAGCCTGGACACTGCCGCCTCCTGCCTCAGCCTCCCCAGTGCTGGGATCATAGGTGTGAGCCATGGCACTCAGCGCTGTGCCATTGGGAAGTCTCAGGTCCCTAGGCTGAGGTTGTGTGCCTGGAACAGTTCCACTCCTGAAGGGTGAAATGAAGCTGAGCCCGAAGACCCACGGGGCACTGGAAAGGAGCTAGTAACAGATGTAGTCCTGACAAGCGGCTGAGATCACCACAGCCCAGCAGAGCTATCCTGGCCATTGTAAGGTTACTTTTTCACAGTGAAACGGGCTTTTCGATGTCCAAGTCCTTCCCTTCCATTTCTATAGAGATGTATAACAGTGACCAAGGAATATAAAAGAACACTCTTTTGTTTTTTTTGCCATCCTGGGGCTTAAACTAACAGCCTGAGCACTGTTCCTGATGCTTCTTTTTTTTTTTTTTTTTCAAGGCTATCACTCTACCACTTGGGCCACACTGCCACTTCTAGCTTTTTCTGTTTATGTGGTGTTGAGGAATTGAACCCAGGGCCTTGTACATGCTAGGCAAACACTCTACCGCTATGCCACATTCCCAACCCAAAAGAAGACTTTCTTTTTTTCTTTTTCGCCATTCCTGGGGCTTTGACTTTGGGACTTGGCACTGTCTCTGAGCTTTTTCTGCTCAAGGCTAGCACTCTACCACTTGAGCCACAGCACCACTTCTGGATTTTTGTGTTCATGTGGTACTGAGGAATCAAACCCAGGGCTTCAAGCATACAAAGCAAGCACTTTACCACTAAGCCACATTCTCAGCCCAAGAAGACTCTTAAATAGCAAAAAATGGTAAGCCATGTTTAGTTTTTAAATATAAGTCTTTCAGTGTAACATAACAATGTAAGAAGCGGGGTATGATAGCCAGGCACTGTGGCTCATGACTGCAATACTACCTGCTCAGGAAGCTGAGGAGAGTGACTGGAAGCCAGCCCAGGCAGGAAAGTCTATGAGCATCTGATCTCCAATTAACCAGCAAATAGCTGGAAGTGGAGCTGTGACTCAAGTGGTAGAGTGCTAGCCTTTAGCAAAAATGTTTAGAACAGCTGGGTACTTAAAATCAGCTGGTAGCTTAAAATCTAAGCTAATCACGAGGCTGAGATTTGCAAAGCTAGCCCGGGCAGGAAAGCCCAGGAAAATCTTATCTCCAATAAACCACTCAGAAAACTGGAAGTGGTGCTGTGCCTCAAGAGGTACAGCACTAGTCTTGAGCTGAAGAGCTGAGGGACAGCACCCAGAGTTCAGGCCCCATAGCTGACCAAAACAAAATAAAAGCTTAGAACAGACCCCATGCCCTGAGTTCAAGTCCCAAGACTCATCCATTACCCCCCCCCCCCATAAAACACTGTATATTTTGTTTTCAACCCATAAATACTAATTGTCTATATTCAAAGGATATTTTTTAACAGACATTTCAACACATATACGGTATTCAATGAGTAATGATCAGATCAATCTAACACTCAAATCCATCATTTATCACTTGTTTCTGGTGTATGCTGTGGCTTGAATTTAGGTCTTTGTGCTCTTATTTCTTTTATTCTTTTATTTATTTAATTTTATTTATTTATTTTGTCAGTCATAGGGCTTGAACTCTGGGCCTGGGGGCTGTCCCTGAGCTTTTCAGCTCAAGGCTAAAGCTGTACTACTTCCAGTTTTCTGAGTGGTTTATTGGAGATTAGAGTCTCTCAGACTTTTCTGACTGAGCTAGCTTTGAGCAGTGATCCTCATAACTCAGCCTAGTGTGTAGCTAGGATTACAGGAGTAAGCCACTAGTGTTCAGCTTATTTATTTATTTTTTGTACGAGTTCTGGGGCTTACCTGGGTGCTGTCCCTGAGCTTTTTTTTTTTTTTTTTTGCTCAAGGCTAGCACTCTATTCCTTGATCCACAGCTCTACCTCTGGCTTTTTAGCTGGTTCACTGGAAATAGAAGTCACTCAGATTTGACTGCCCAGTCTGGCTTTGAACCTCATTTCTCTCTGATGTCAGCTTCCTGAGCAGCTAGAATTACAAGCATTTCCCACCAAGGCATCAGACTTTTACTATTTCTTTGTGCTGGGAATGTGCAAAATCCTCTCTTCGAGTAGGAAATACCAGTACTCACTGAGTGCTGGGTGGAATAGAAGTTAGAAGCCAGCATGAGCTTTCAGAGAAAATTCTAGTCCAGTCTATGCTATAGGGTGAGAACCTAACTCATTCAAGATCATAGCAATAATAATCCTCTTTAATAGCCATTGAGGTCAATCATAGTTGTTAGCCTACTGTAGAACTGAATATTAGAAGCCATTCCTTCTATCCAAGTGCACCTTTGTACTCATTAGCCATTTTTTCTCCATTCTTCTCTCCTACTCATAATATATTCTGAAAATAGTAAAAATAAGTTTTTGGTGATTCAGGAGTTAAGACAAACAGCAGTACTATTATTTCAGCCTTGAATGTTTTTTTTTGTTTTTGTTTTTTGAGGTTGTCCTTGAATTCAGCACCTGGATGCTATCCCCTGAGTTCTTTTTTGCTCAAGGCTAGCACTCTACCACTTTGAGTCACAGTGCCACTTCTGGTTCCTGAGTGGTTAATTGGAATAAGAGTCTCTGGGGGTCTTTTCTACTTGGGCTGTCTTCTTGCAAAGATCCTCAGATCTCAGCTTCCTGAGTAGCTAGGATGACAGGCATGAGCCTCCAGTGCCTGGTAGCCTTGAAGAATTTACCCCCAAGTTTTCTGATAAAATCAACTTAAAATGTCACTTGGGAAGGAGATTTTGGGTAAGCCTAAATTGGTTAGGATTGGATAAAACAGCCCATCTCACAGACTACATTACCCAGCATCTTCCGGGGGCCATCTTGTGCCCTGAGAGTGTGAAAGATTTTTACCTCTCCCTTTCTAGGAATTACAAACTTCATTTTGCATTTCAAAGAGCTAATCGGTCCTCTTGTATTTCAATTGTCTCCACTCTAGTTTCTACTCTTTCTCTGTGGACACTAAGACCTGGACTTTGATCCCTTTGGAGCTCTCCATTTCATTGTCTTTTAGGAGTAAGATGGGTTTGTGACTGTAATCTTAACTACTCGGGAGGCTGAGACGTGAGGATCCCAGTTAGTAGGCAGTCTGGAAGAGAAGTCCAGGAGACTCTTCTCCAATTAACCAGCAAAACAGCTGGAAGTAGAGTGTGGTTCAAGTGGAAGAGCACTAGTCTTGAGCACTAAAGCTCAGGGACAGCACTTAGGCCCTTGAGTTCAAGCTCCAGGACCAGTACCAAAGAGAGGAGAGGAGGGAGGAAGGGGAGGAGGAGAAGAAGGGGGGAGGGGGAAGAGAGAGAGAGAGATATCCTTTCCAACCAATTACTCTCAAAAGTTACTCATAGGAGTAAAAACACACACACACAAAAACAAAAAACAGCAGGAATGTGAGAGCCAGCCTAAGGAGGGAGAATTTCCATTAGGAGACTGGTCTGAGCCACACACTGTAAGCCCTGCAGGGTGAGGGTAGTGCGTTGACCGGGGAGTCGACCATCCAGATGCACTGTACTCCAGACTGACATGTGAATTGAAAGACCTTTGTACAACTATTCATAAACAATAAATGATAGATATATACGAATTTATGTATAGATGCGTAAATATCTCACGCACAGGTTCCACCCCTGAGCTTTCCCCCTGGCCCCTGACAACAGGATTCTGATGATCAGGTAAGAACAAGGTCCTGGGCTGGGAACGTGGCTTAGTGATCAGAGTGCTTGCGTGCATGAAGCACTGGGTTCGATTGCTGAGCACCACAAACGCAGAAAAAGCCAGAAGTGGTGCTGTGGCTCAAGTGGTAGCGTGCTAGCCTTGAGCAAAAGAAGCGCAGGGGCAGCGCCCAGGCCCTCAGTACAAGCCCCAGGACCTGTTAAAAAACAAACAAACAAACAAACAAATCAAGGTCCTTCCTCATCTCCAGAGACAGGAGCCACGAGAGCATTTCTAGGCCTGACTTCCCAAGCTCTCCAGCACCCAGGCTTACGGGGCATGCGCGCGCGTGTGCCCCGCCCACTTCCGAGAGCCTGTCAATCACCGCGCGAGCCGAAGCCTGGCGTCCCGTGGGCGCGCGCGCGGTTCTGGCTCCTGAGTCCCCGCCCCGCCCCTGCCAGGTACGCTAGCGGTGCTGCCCGCTGCTTCGCAGGCCTGGCCGCTGCTCGACCTGCGCCAGGTAAGCCGGGAGGACGTCGGAGGGACCTGGAGCTGGGGTCGCCCTAAGCAGAGGCTTCGGTGCCGAGCCTTGGGGCGGCGGACTGCGCACCCCCGGATCGCTAGGGCGAGGGAGGAGGTTTCGGGGCACCCCGACGCTGCCAGCACCCCGGCCGCGGACTTCCAGCCGTCCTGCTGTTGGGGGACCGTGCCCGGTGCGGTGATGCACTGCTGCCGTCGATGGCCCCCGGGACCCCAGCAGGGTGCAGTCCAAGACCGAGTTTCCAGACAGGAGGGAAAGGCAACCGCCAAGAGAAAAACTAAAGGACTCCCCGGTTCCGCCCAGTGGCGGTCAAGATGGTGGTCTTTGTGACTGGGCCGTCTGGAAGGATCTGGGGACGGGCCGGGGCAGCTTAGTTAAGGGGGTTGGCGCGTCGTTCACCGCACGAGGCCCCGGGGTCTCCCTGGGCTGGTGGTGGGAGGAACAGTAGCTTGGGGAGGTCTATCATCCTGCTAGGCCAGCCCCACCCCGGTAGATGGGATCCTGCCCTGGCCCTCCAGGCTGTCTTGGATGGAGTTGGTACTTCAGGGCTCACGACTGAGCAGGTGTGAATCCGGTTACGTTTCTCATCTCAAGCAACAGCTTGCATCTGGACAGCACGGAGTCTACCCCAGGTTTCTTCTATTAGCTTAAGAGTTACCCAGCTCCAGCTGGGAAGGTGGCTCAGTGGTAGAGTGCTTGCGGATGCCCCACGTGCCACCATGACTCTAGTAGTAGAGTGCTAGTCTTGAGCAAAAGCAGCTCAGGGACAGCGCCCAGGGCCCTGAGTTCAAGCCCTAGGACTGGCAAAAAAAAAGAAAGTAAGTTACCCAGGTCCTTCCAGCCTGTGCGATGCATCATCACAAGAAGAGCAATAAGAGGGAAGAACAGATCAGGCACCTTAGGCTCCACTCACTGGACTTTAACCAAGCACCAGGAAACAAAAAGCAAAAGCCAAAGTTGGGTCTGTAGTTTGATTATGTATGTGGAGCCGGGAAATGAGACTCTTGTTCAACTGCTGATGTCCAGTAAATCTTGTTTTTCTTTGGGATAATGTGAAGCTGTTTCAAGGTTGAAATTTAGGAAGTGACGGACTCTGTTTATGTTTAGAAAATCTGCAGAGTTGGAGACTTGGTGGATGGGTGGAATGTGTTGGGTGTGGAGACACTGGGTGAAGTGAAAGGATCAGCCTTAATGAGTGCTAATACAGAGAAGATCCAATCATGATCTGAACTCAGCCTCAGCCTGAGTCTATGGGGGCCCTGGTGGTTTTTGTTTTTTTAACTTAACTGAAAAGTTATTTAAGAAAGAGGAGGGGAACTCAAGTGGATTCAATTGACTAAGTAAAGCCCTGAACTCAAACCCCGGTATCTCCCCTCCTCCTTGCCAAAACAAAAACAAAGAGAGTCTAGAACCAGGCAGACATTAGTATGTGGACATGACATTCATGTCCTGATTCGGATAGATGGGCCAGGGGAGTTTGAGTATGTGGGAAAGGGAAGGCCTGTTGGGCCCTGAAATCTGTATGGGAATTCTTACTTTGTGTGTGTGTATGTATGTATACGCACACATGCACGCGCACTAGCTTTGTGCATTTCTGGGCTTGAACTCAGGGCCTTACCCTTTACCCTCCTCAGCTTTCTCGCTCATGGCTGAAAGCCAGTCATTTTTTGTCACCCTCTCTGAGTAGCTAGGATTACAGGTGTGAGTCCCTTGCGACTACTCTTTTTTATTTTATTTTATTTATTTATTTTGGTTCCGGTCGTGGAGCCTGAACTCTGGGGCCTGGGCACTGTCCCTCAGCTCTTCAGCTCAAGGCTAGCGCTCTACCACTTGAGCCACAGCGCCACTTCCATCTTTTTTCTTTTTGCTTATGTGGTGCTGAGGAATCGAACCCAGGGCCTCAGGCATGCAAGGCAAGCACTCTACCACTAAGCCACCTTCCCAACCCTTAACTTTTTATTTTAAATGATGCAACTTTTTTCTCCCCTGTCCTGGAGCTTGAACTCAGGGCCTGGGCACTGTCCCTGAGCCTCTTTGTGCTCAAGGCTAATCATGCTCTGCCACTTGAGCCACATTGCTTTTTCTGAGTTGTTCATTGGATTTAAGAGTCTCATGGAGTCGGGCGCTGGTGGCTCACACCTGTAATCCTAGCTACTCAGGAGGCTGAGATCTGAGGATCTCGGTTCAGAGCCAGCCCGGGCAGGAGTGACCGTGGGACTCCTATCTCCAATAAACCACCAGAAAACCGGAAGTGGCGCTGTAGCTCAAGTAGTAGAGTGCTCACCTTGAGTTGAAGAGCTGAGGGACAGCACCCAGGCCCAGAGTTCAGCCTCATAACCGACAGAAAAAAAAAAAAGAGTCTCACGGACTTTTCTGCTCAGTCTGGCTTCAAACTGTGATTCTCAGATCTTAACCTCCTAAGTAGCTAGGATTATAGACATGAACCACCAGTGCCCAGCCATGTAACCTTTTTTTTTTTTTTTTTACAGCAATGTATTTCTTCATGTTTCCATCATAATTTGCATGTAAAATAATTTGTAGTTTTGCTTGTGTGTATATTCATGTGTGCACACACGTGCACGTGTATACCAGTTCTGGGCTTGAACTCAAAACTCCAATGCTGCAACTCTACTTTCAGGGGTTTTTAGTGATTCACTGGAGATAAGAATTTTGGACTTTGCTGCCTTTGCTACCTTTTAACTGGGATCCTCAGATCTCAGCTTTCTTTGTAACTAGGATTATAGGTGTGAGGGGACTGCTTCTTGGTCTATGAATATGTTCTAACTATTTTCAGTCATCCTTTCAAAATTAAAACTTTTTTTTCTGTGCTTGCCCTGGGGCTTGAACTCAGGGCCTGAGGCTATCACTGATATTTTTGCTCACGGCTAGCATTCTGTCACTTGAGCCACTGTTGCTCTTTGAGCTTTTTGGGGGATAAGAGTCTTAAGAACTTTCCTACCTTGGCTGGCTTTAAACTAAGATGGTCAGATCTCAGCCTCCTGAGCAGCTAGGATTACAGACATGAGCCACCAGTGCCTGGCTTAAATCTTTTTTATGACAGTACTGGTTCTTGAACTCAGGGCTGGGTCACAGTCCTTTAGCTTTTTTGCCCAAGGCTGGTGGTCTGTCACTTGAACCACAGCTCCACTTCCAGGTTTGGGGTGGTTCATTGGAGACTTACAAGGCACGAACCGCCAGCACTTCACTTACACATAGTTTCCGTGACTCACTTAAATGTCTCAGGACTCTACAGAAAATGTGACTTGCTGTTGTGATTTATTTCAGGGCAAAAACTGGAGAGGGCAAAGCAGAGAGATCACTGAGGGGCTTGACTGGGAACCTGCTTAGTTCTTCAAGTGGTGAGTTGTGACCTGGAGCCAAATGTTCCTTGAGCTGAGAGTCCATGTGTATCCCCTCAACCCAAAAATCAATTTAACTAAATGCATACAGAGTTGAAATTGCAAATATAAATAGAGGCCACGGATTCTGGTCTGCTTTTGAGATTTCTCACTTTTAGCTGGGTGCTGTGGGCTCATCCAGTAAATCCTGGGTACTTGGAAGTCTGAGATCTGAGGATCCACATACCCAGTTTCGAAGCCAGCCTGTGCAAGGAAGTCCTTTAGGTTTTTGTTCCCCCCCCCCCCCCCCAAGACTGGTGCTATACCACTTGGCCACAACTCGATTCTGAGCTTTATGGTATTATTTGGAGATATGAGTCTCATAGACTTTCCTTCTTGGGTCGGCTTGTAACCTCAGTGCTCACATCTCAGCCACTTGAATAGCTAGGATTATGGGCATAGAGCCAACATTGCCCCGCTTCTTATAAGCTTTTTTTTTTTTTTTTTTGCCAGGTTTGGGGCCTGGACACTGTCCCTCAGCTCTTCAGCTCAATGCTAGTACTCTACCACTTGAGCCACGGCGCCACTTTTGGCTTTTTCTGCTTATGTGGTGTTGAGGAATTGAACCCAAGGCCTCATGCAAGCAAGGCAAGCACTCTACCACTGAGCCACCTTCACAGCCCCACAAGCTTATTTTTACCCAGTGGCTTTGACTGATGATTCTTCTGAACCCACTGTAATATTGTTGTTTTGAGTCTAGGAGTTTGTGACACAACAAGTCTTTCCTCATTCACAGGCTTGAGGAGATGTGTGACTCACTGCTTTGCTGAAGACCCTCATCGCCCTTAAGTTCAGATGAGCTCGGGGTGACAAGGCTTGAATCCTTCAGGACATGCCAGGCTAGTGACAGCCGCTTCTCCCTGGCTGTGGAGCTCCAGGAGACCAGCCACCCCCATCCCTGGCTGCCCCATGGAGGTTAGGTCCGGGCTGGCACATTTGCAGGAGGAAAGCTGCTGCCCCATTTGTCTGGATTACTTCAAAGACCCCGTGACCATCGACTGTGGGCACAACTTCTGCTTTGACTGCCTGCATATGTGCTGGAAGGATCTCCAGAGTGGATCTGCTGACGACTTTCCCTGCCCGGTGTGCCGATTTCACTTTGCCCGCATCCACTTCAAGAGGAACCCCCAGCTCCGGAATTTGGCTGAAATTGCCAAGCAACTCCAGGTCCGAAGGAGCAAGAGGCAGCAGAGGCTGGAGGAGCGCCCCATGTGCCAGAAGCACAACCAGTTCTTGACCTTTTTCTGTTCGAGGGACATGCAGGTGTTATGTCCGCTGTGCAGTTTCTCGGCAGAACACCAATCACACTACGTTTGCTCTGTGAAGACAATTGCCTCTTATCACCGGGGGCTGGTAAAAGAGTCCTTGAGTAACTTGCAGAGCGATGCAGAGCGCGCAGACAAGGTGGTCGCCCTGCAAGGCACGAGATCCAAGGAGCTGAGAGCCCAGGTGGAGCTCCGCAGGGATGAAATCAATTCCGAGTTTGAGCAAGTCAGGTGGTCTTTCCAGGTTCAGCAAGAGGCTCTCCTTAAGCAGATGCGGGAGGAAGAGTCAAGCACTTTAACAGAGCTTCAGAAACATCTGGTAACGCTTTCCAGCCAGGCTTCCACTCTGTTGCATCTACTGAAAGAAGTCAAGGACAAGCAAGCAAGTTCCGACCTGGAGCTGCTGGCAGATGTGAAGAGTCTCCACGACAGGTTGCACCATAGGAAAAGTCCTGAGCTCGTCTCTTTCCAGTTAAAGGAATATGCTTTCGGGCTCCCTCCACAGTACTCTAGTTTGGATCCGATTATCAAGAAGTTTCACATCCAGGTGTCTTTCGATCCCAACACGGCTCACCCCTACCTTGTTGTTTCTGAGGACAGAAAAATGGTGTGGTATTCCCAAGGAAGAGAGAACAGCTCCAGGGAGCTCTGTGCTGCTGTTCTGGGTTTAGAGAAATTTGTTTCTGGCCGCCATTACTGGGAGGTGGAGGTGGGAAACAAAGCCAGGTGGACCTTGGGTGTGTGCCAAAACCGCCTTCCTAGGAACTGGAGCAATCACACTGCAGTTCACAAGGGTGTCTGGGCAGTGGGGATAGGTACCGAGGAGGAGGGCTATGTAGCATTTGGTCCCAGGAAAACCCACATCATGACAAGAGTCAGACCCAGTAAGGTTGGCATTTTTTTGGACTATGAATTAGGTGAGGTTTTCTTTTACAATATGACTGATAAGTCTCTTCTCTATAGTTTTAGTGATTCCTTTACTAATCCCATCTGCTCTTTTTTCTGTCCTGGAGTAGATCCTGAACCTCTAAAAATTGTGCCACTATCTACATAATGAAAAACCAGATAAGGCTAGTTTAGACAGTCAATTTCATCATATTTCTAGAGCCTTTGATTTCTTTAAAATTTTTTTTAATTTTTTTGTCATGGGGCTTGAACTCTGGGCCTGGGTGCTATCCCTCAGCTCTTCAGCTGGAGGCAAGTGCTCTACCACAAGTACCCCGTGGCACCACTATCTATAAAACCGCTCTGTATTTTATATATGTATATATATATGTGTGTGTATTTTATACATATACATATATAATACAGAAGGGTTATAGTTACGTGAGTAGGGTAATGAGTACATTTCCTATTGAACATTGTTACCTCCTTTGTTTTTCCCCTACCATCCCTTTGCTCCCCACCTCCCCAACTCCTCCCTCTCCCCCCTAGGATAAAATTAATCCCAAGATTGGAGATAGAGGATTGAGGACAGAATTGGTCTTTCCTACTATGTTACTCAGTGATTTCAGAGTTGTAATAATTCATCCTTCTGTGTATAAATGAAATTTACATCTGTGTATTTTTGACTGCCATGATAATTATTTAAGAAGCTCTTCTGGGATAAGAGGTGGTGGTCAGGGGGTGAGGTTGATTGGGATATATTATAAATGTATAAACGTGTCACAGAGCACCCCGGATCCCTTGTACAACTGATGAGGCTAATAAAGAGACACAGTTCATTGTTGTCATCTGCCTCAGTCTCATGCTTCTGGGACCATAATTTTCTCCATCAGGGAAGAATCAGTGGAAAGTGCTAAGCATGAACGTGGTGTGTGTGTGTGTGTGTGTGTATGTGTGTGTGTGTGTTTATGCCATACTCAGGGCTTGAACTCAGGGTATTGTCCATGAGTTTCTTTTGCTCAAAGCTAGCACTCTATCCCTTGAACTACGATGCCCCTTCTGGCCTTTTCTGTTTATGTGGTACTGAGGAATTGAACCCAGGGCTTTGTGCCTGCTAGGCAAGCACTCTACCACTAAGCCACATTCCCAGCCCAAAGATGAAGGGCTTCTGATCTGGGTTTTTTCATTCCTGTGGGGCTGGGGATAAAAACCAGGACTTTCTTTGTTTCTTTGTGTATGTTAGCTAGTGTACGCTATTGAGCTACACAATCTCATACCTTTTCTGGTTCAAAGCAGCCTGGGCAGTAAATTCAGTGAGACTCCTATCTCCAATTAGCCATCAGAAAACCTGAAGTGGTGCAGTGGCTCAAGTGGTAGAACGCTGGCCTTGAGCGGAAGAGCTGAGGGACAGCGCCCAGGCCCAGAGATCTTCCTGCTCCAGCTGATTGAAGTGGTGATCCTCCGGTTTCTGCATCCTGAGTAGCTAAGATTTCATTTGTTGATTATCAGCACCCAGTTTTTTTCTTCTTTTGGTCAGTTATGTGGTTTCAACTTTGATGGAGATAAGAGTCTCAGGGACTTTCGTGCCCCGGGGAACTTTGAATCATGATCCTCAGCTCTCAGCCTTCTAAGTAGCTAGGATTACAGGCCTGAGCCACTGGCATCCAGCTGCTGCTGCTGCCGCCGCCTCCTCCTCCTCCTCCTCTTTCCTTCTTCTTCTTCCTTCTTTTTTTTTTTTTTTTTGCCAGTTGTGGGGCCTGACCTCTGGGCCTGGGCGCTGTCCCTCAGCTCTTCCGCTCAAGGCTAGCGCTCTACCTGAGCCACAGCGCCACTTCCAGCTTTTTCTTTTTATGTGGTGCTGAGGAATTGAACCCAGGGCCTCATGCATGCAAGGCAAGCGCTCTACCACTGAACCACCTTCTCAGCCCTTCTTCCTTCTTTTTTATGCTAGTACTTGTGCTAGAACTCAGAGTTGGGGCATTAGCTTTCTCTATGCTGGTGATCTACTTGAGCTATACCTTTACTAACCACTTTTTGGTGGTTAGTAGCCACCAGTGCCTGGCTTTTCTTTTGTCTTTTTTTTTTTTTTTTTTTTTTTGAGATAAGGCTTCACTATATAGACCAGCTCACTAAGATTGCCTACAAATGTGGTTCTGCCACTGCCAAACAAGTACATGGTGTGTGCCACCATGCCTGGCTCCAGCTGATTGTGTGTACCAGTCCTGGGGTTTGAAATCAGGCCTGGGTGCTATTCCTAAGCTTTTTTGTTCAAGGCTCCCACTCCACCACTTGAGCCACAGCTCTATTTCCTGTTTTGGGGTAGCTATTGGAGATAACACTCTCAGACTTTCCTGCCCGGGCTGGCTTGACCTGAGATCCTCAGATCTCAGCCTACTGAGTAGCTAGAATTATGGATGTAAGTCACCATACTTGGCTTTTGCTTTCTTTTTTCTTTTTAACATTTGAGGGCTGCCCCTGGTGTTGGTGGCTCACGCTAGTGGAGGCTGAGAGGCTCTGGAGGCTGAGATCTGAGGTGCTCTGTTCCAAGTCAGCTTGGGCAGGAACATCCTTGAGCCTCTTCAAGAAACTACCAACAGGGCTGAAAGATGGCTCAGTGGTAGAGCTCTTGCCTTGCATGCCTGAGGTCCTGGGTTCTATTCCTCAGCACCACATAACCAAAAAGAAGCTGGAAGTGACGCTGTGGCTCTAGTGGTAGAGCGCTAGCCTTGAGCTGAAGAGCTGAGGGATAGTGCCCAGACTCAGAGTTCAGGCTCCACGACCAGACCCCCCACCAGCCCCGAAAAAACAAACTACCAACAGAGCCAGCAGTGGAGCTGGCTCAAGTGGTAGAGCACTAGCCTTTGAGAAAAAGAAGCTCAAGGACAGCACACAGGCCCTGAGTTTGAGCTCCAAGAACAGCAGCAACAAGAAAAAAGACTGCCTGAGGGGAATGAGGGGCAACCTCTGAGGCTCCCCGGGGCAGGGAAGTAGGACAGTCGGTAGTGGGTGGTCAGGCTGTACCATCAGGCACCTGCTCTGAGGAACTGGCTTCCCCTGGATGCCTGCCACTTGGTGCCTTGGGGACAGTGTTGAAAACCGCACTCTGCAAAGGGGACAAAGCTGGTGGGAAGCAGAGATACTCAGCCATGGTGAGGTTAGAGTCAAGTCAAATCTTAGCAGACCCAGCAAAGATGGAATTAAAGTCAAAGGATTAATCAAGGGACTGGGAAGGTGGCTCAGTGGTAGAGCGTTTGCCTTGATTGCATGAGGCCCTGGGTTCGATTCCTCAGCACCACAAAAGCAGAAAAAGCTGGAAGTGGCACTGTGACTAAGTGCTAGAACACTAGTCTTGAGCTGAAGAGCTGAGGGACTGGGTCCAGGATCAGAGGTCAGGACACATGACCCACCAAAAAAAAAAAAAAGGCTTATTCAAGACTTACAAAAGTATAAACATCATGCTAATCCACAATGCACACTATTCACCTAGTCAAATCCCAACAGTGGATGTTCCTCCCTGACCTGTCCTTCTCTCCCTGTGGCCCACCCTGCCCCAGGGAGAAGACACCACCCTGGTGTGGGCGTGGCCTCCATACCCACCCTCCCATCCAGGTTTATATAAGCTAGGGCCCACCAGTCAGCTGCCAGTCTGTGCAAGGCTGCAGTTGAGGTCCATTCTGGGAGTCTGTCCTGCTAGAGCCTCTGAGTGAGCTCCCACTCCAGGTAAGCAGGAAGGGGGCACTAGGTGGGTGTGGCCAGCACTGTTCTTAACCCAGGGGAACCACTGCAGATGTTACCTGAACTCAACTTTGATTACTTATAAAAATGACTATTTGGGGGCTGGGAATGTGGCTTAGTGCTAGAGTGCTTGCCTAGCCTGCATGAAGGCCTGGGTTTGACTCCTCAGCACCACAAAAACAGAAAAAGCTGGAAGTGGCCCTGAGGCTAGAAAAGTCTGTGGGACTCTTATCTCCAATAAACCACCATAAAACTGAAAGTGCCTTTGGCTCAAGTGGTAGAGTGCAAGCCTTGAGCAAAAGAAGCTCAAGGACAGTGCCCAGGCCCTGAGTTCAAGCCCAGGATTGGCAGAAACAAACAAAACCCCCCAAAGTTACTATTTTTACTTCACATGGAATTATGCATATTTCAATACATAGTGATTGGGTCAGAGCAAATGAGAGTAATTGACTTATCTAGCAACTTAATATTTGCTGGGGGCTGTCCCTGAGTTTTTATGCCCAAGGCGAAGAGCTGTATTATTTCCAGCTTTTTGGAGGTTAATTGGACATAAAAATCTCAAGGACTTTCTTGCTCAAGTTGGCTGGAAATGTTACCTTATTGTTATTATTGATTGACTTATTGGTTGGTCATGGGGCTTGAACTCTGTGCCTGGGCACTGTCCCTCAGCTCTTCAGCTTAAGGCTAGCACTCTACCACTTGTGCCATAGAGACACTTCCAGTTTTCTGGTGGTTTATTGGAGAAAAGAGTCTCAGAGACTGCCCTGGATCTGCAATCCTCAGATCTCTGTCTCCTGAGTAGCTAGGATTATAGGCCTCAGCCACCAGTGCCTAGCTTTTTTGTTTTTCTTTTTTCTTTTGTAGGTCATGAGGCCTGAACTCTGGGCCTGAGCACTGTCCCTCAACTCTTCAGCTAAAGGCTAGCACTGTACCATTTGAGCCACAGTGCCACTTTCCACATTTTCTGCTTATGTGGTGCTGAGGAATCAAACCCAGGGGCCCCATGCATGCAAGGCAAACACTCAACCACAGAGCCACCTTCCCAGCCCCTGTGGTTATTATTATTTTCAGATACGAGTATCAACCAGGAAAAAGAGTGTAGGGACTGTGAATTTGGTTTATTGATAGAGTGCTTGCCTAGCATGTATGAAACACAGGATTGGATTCCTCAGTACCACCTAAACAGAAAGAACTGGAATTGGCACGGTGGCTCAAGTGGTAGAGTGCTAGTCTTGAGCAAAAGAAGCTCAGGGACAGACCGAGGCCCTAAGTTCAAGCCGCAGGACTGGCAAATAATAATAATAATATTAATGTGTGTATGTAATATATAATTTTGTGTGGGTTCTGGGCCCTGTCTCTAGGCTTCTTTAGAGCCAGAGCTCCAGTTTTGGCTTTTGTTTTGTCACAGACTTTCTCCTGTCTAGGCTGGTTACATATTGAGCCACACAAGTGTGGGTCCAATATCTGATTTTTTTTTTGGTGGGGGGGCAGTCCTGGCACTTAAACCTAGGGCCTGGGCACTGTCCTTGAGCTAATTTTGCTCAACCCTTGCCCTCTACACTTGGGCCACAGTACCACTTCTGGCTCTTTTTGTTTATGTGGTACTGAGGAATTGAACCCAGGACTTCATGCGCGCTAGGCAAGTACTCTACCACTTGAGCCACATTCACAGCCCATTCAAGATATGCATTTCTGAATGATATATATGCTCCTCAGTGCTTTGTCCTACATTAGTTTTTTTCTGTTTCTGTTGCAGAAATCTGATCAGAATCATAATCACAGTTGAACTGCTTACATGCTTGTTCATTTGCATTGATTCTTCACATTTTCTGCTTCCTAGGAAACATGTCATAGCCAAACATGAGTTGACCTCAAGATCATGTCTGGGGACCATCCCTCCCCAGCAGTTGCTTGCAGAGCTGAAGGAAGGAGGCAGCCACCGCCTTGTGCAGGGTCACAGCCTCATTTGAGCTCCTAGAGGACGTACTGAGTCTCCACCAGCTCCTTCCTAACCATGGCCTGCCCAGCCTCCTTGGCTGAGCTCCAAGCACAGGCCACCTGCCCCATCTGCCTGGCTTACCTGAGTGACCCGGTGACCACTGAATGCGGACACAACTTCTGTCACTCCTGCATCCTCCAGTGTTGGGAAGGTCTCCAAGACACCTTCCCCTGTCCCACCTGCCTCCACTATTGTCCCAACGATGTCCTCCATAGCAACACGCAGCTAAGCCACCTGGTTGACATTGTCATGCAGCTGGCAGGTTCTCAGAGCAAGAGGAAGCTGTGTGAGCAGCACGGTGAGGTCCTGGGCTTGTTCTGTGATGATGACCTGCAGCTGTTGTGCGCCCAGTGCAGCGCCTCTTCTGATCACCACCAGCACCACCTCATGCCCATCAGTGAGGCCGCAGCAGCTCAGAAGGAGAAGCTGAGCGACTACAAGAAGCACCTGAAACGGCAGGCGAGAGACGCCAAGACAGAGTACCAATGGCAAATTTCCAAGTCCATTCAGCTGATTCCTAAGATACAAAAGTGGAAGGAGGAATTGCAATCGGAGTTTAGACATTTTCAACACTTTATGAGCAGCCAGTGCTCGGTGAACATCAGCCGTCTATATTATGACGAGAAAAGGATCGAAACCCAGCTGCTGGCCAACACAAGTGAGATCTTCGAGCACCTCACTATGCTGAAGAGTCTACTGAGTGAAATGAAAGAGAAGACTCTACAAGCAGATGTAGATTTGCTGAGAGGGGTTAGGAGCCTTCAGGAGAGGTACACAGACATCCACCCCCCCAGAGTGTTTTCCTATGAGTTAATGGAGAATAACCCTTTCCCTCCACATTATTTTGGCCTGGAGAAGATGATGAGCACATTTCGGGTGGATTTGACATTCAACCCTCACCCTGTTCTGAAAGTCTCCCAAGATAGAAAGACTGTGACATTAGTGGGACAATCAGATCCTGCTTTTGAGGCAATGGTCCACACCCAGGAGAGACTTCAAAATGGAAGGTTTTTTTGGCAAGTAGAGGTGAAAGGCTCAGGGCAGTGGTCCATGGGGGTGTATGAGGAATCTGCCTCCAAAGATTTGATGGTACCCTGCTTTAAGCGGGAAAGCCATAATATTACCCAGCATACACAATCCAGCTTGGTGGATAGGGTTGGTGCCTTTCTAGATTATGAGCTTGGAGAGCTTTCCTTTTATGATTTGAAATGTCGATCCTGCCTTCATGTTTTCACTGCTAAGTTTACAGGTGTACTTGTGCCATTTTTCTCTTTGAGATGTATTTCTCCATCCTTTCTTTCTATCAGTTTTGACTAGAGGAATGATGGACTGGACTGGTAGCCGTTTGTGTGTGTGAGTGTGAGTGTGTGTGTGTGTGTGTGTGTGTGTGGTGTTCTATGTAGAGCACTTGGAATGTTTGGTACCCCTTGTCTGCTCCTGTACTGCCCCACAGTTGGGTGAGATGATGACAAAGGAGGGGTGCTGATTCTACAAGCATTGGTAGTGCTTGGAGAAGGTAGGTCCAAACCATGGGGCCCCTGTTGGTGCTGAGTTTAACCACCCTGTAATCTCCAGAATAGCCCCTCTGGGGGCTTCTTGCCCCTTGTGGAGTGGTATCACATTGGGCCTATTGTGGGAGGGGGGGAGGGACGGACGGAGGGAGGGAAGGAAGGTGGGAGGGGTGCTCCCTATAGGCAAGGCTTTTCCAGCTGCTGTCATGGGAGCTCTTTTGTCCCCTTTTGTGGCTGCTGTGACCTGTGCCTCAAAGATAGCAAAGACTGCGGTTCCGCTGGCCACAGACACAAGCACACATGCTCCCAGCGCAGTGAAGGGGCTTCTTGAACTGTAGCCGTGCACAGAACACAGGCTGCTCTTTCTGGCAGCACTGACCTGAGCTCCTCAAGAGCTAATTGGCTTGCTGTATATTCTGCACATTGTATGCTGTATCTTATGTAATGTTGTATATTATGTACATTGAACTATGTCACTGGAGGGTAGGGGTGAGGGGGAAAATGATGGGTGACATTGAGCAAGGTGCTTTGTAATCACAACCTGACAAATGGAATTGGAACATCTTTGTTTAGCTACTTAATTTTTTTTAAAGAGTTCATTGGTTTATGTAAACAAGGAGAGAAGAAAGACATGAAGGTCCATCAAAGGCTCCCTAGAAAAAGAAGACCAAGCCAGGAAAGCAGGGCACCAGTCTGGGCTCTGCCTGAGGTCCTAGCTACTTGGGATGACACCATCCAAGGGTGATGATTTGAAGCCAGTATGGGCAGACCAATCTACAAGACTTATCTCCAATTTACCATCAAAAATCCTTTTATCCGGACCTTGGAAGGTGGCTCAGTGGTAGAGCGCTTGCCTTGCATGCCTGAGGCCCTGGGTTCGATTCCTCAGCACCACATAAGCAAAAAGAAAAAAGCCAGAAGTGGCTTTGTGGCTTAAGTGGTAGAGTGCTAGCCTTGAGCTGAAGAGCTGAGAGACAGCGACCAGGCCCTGAGTTCAGGTCCCACTACTGGAACCAAAAGAAAACTTTACAACTTGGGGAAAATTGGAGAGGGAAGGGATGGTAGGGGAAAAACAAAAGAGGATGTAACGATGCTTGATAGGAAATGTACTCATTACCCTATTAACTGTAACCCCTCTGTATTTTTATAATAAAAATGTATTAAAAATGAAAAATGCCCAGGTGTATTTAAGCAATGCATATAAGCTAATAAAAATATATGTAATAAACTTTGGCACTGTGGCTCACATAGTAGAACACTAACTTTGAGCCAAAGAACCTCAGGGACAGTGCCTTGTCCTAAGTTCAAGCCTCAAGACTGCCCCCCCCCCAAAAAAAAAATTGGGAATGAAATCTGTTGAAATTGTTTTTAAGGAGACAGAGGAATAAAATACAGTGAGCTCAGGGGCAGTACACAGGCTCCAAGTTCAACCCACATGACCCCACCAAGCCCCGTAGCAAACAGTGGCTGGGGATGTAGGCTTGCCAAGCTAGGACTTGCAATGCCCTGGGTGTGACCCACAGCAGGTGGGGTAGGCAGAAGAGAAAAAATTGGAACCTGGAAGGGTGAGTCACATTTTTCTGATTTAATTTCTTCTATTAGCATACACTTTTACCATAAGTATACATACTTACACAATGTATTCCATATACATATTCCATCCATCATTGATCTCCCTCTCACTCATCTCCTTGTCCAAAACAGTTACAACAGATTTTGTTCTGTCTTCATATATGCAGACTCTTTACTGGACCATACTCATGCAGCAATTCTTGCATGTTAGCCCAACTCTTCCGTTAACAGCCATCTTCCCAAATAATTTAGCTCTACCCGTCCAGACAACAATATGGTTAAAAGTAATGAATTAAGCCTGGTGTCCGTGGTTCATACTTGTAGTCTCAGGAGATGGAGATTTGAGGATTATGGTTGAAGCGAGCCCTAGCAGGAAAGTCCTGCTAGACATTTATCTACAATTAATGTACCTCCTGCCCCCCCCAAAAGGGGACAATGAAAGCTGGAAGTGGAGCTGTGGCTCAAGTGGTAGAATGCTAACCTTGAACACAAAAGATGAGGGACAACGCCTAGGCCCTTGAGTTCAAGCCACAAGACTGGCACACAAACACTTAGGAATTGGGTATTGGGTACTGATTGCTCATGCCAGCAATCCTAGCTACTCAGGGGGGCTGAGATCTGACAATCATGGCACAAAGTCCAATGTCCAGCAGCTCATACCTATAATCTTTGTTACTCAAGAGACCAAGATTGGGAATTCACTGCCAACTTTGGGGAGAAAACTCCATGAGACCCCATAAAAAAATAACTAAGGCTGTTGTAGAAGCATCACTCAAGGAGGACTGCAAGGCTGAGATCTGAGGATGGACGTTCAAAGCTAGCCTGGGCAGGAGACTGTGAGCTTAGGGGCAGCACCCAGGCCCAGAGCTCAAGCCCCATGACTGAAGGAAGAAAAAAAGCAACATAACTACAGATTGATGGAGGAATATTTATTTATTTTTTGGATTAAACCCAGTGCTGATCAGTCTCGCTATGCAGTAGCCAACCTCTGAAGTAATTCCCCCAAGCCTTTGTTTTCTGTGACACTGAGATTTGAATTCTGGGCCCTAGGCTCACTAGGTAATTGAGTCATACCTCCCCCACTTTTTCTTTTGGTTAGTATGGGGCTTGAACTCTGGGCCTGGGCGCTGTCTTTCAGCTCTTCAGCTCAAGGTGATCGCTCTGCCACTTGAGCCACAGCACTACTTTGATTTTCTGGTGGTTTATTGGAGATAAGAGTCTCTCAAACATTCCTGCCCAGGCTGCCTTTGAACTGCGATCCTCAGATCTCAGCCTCCTGAGTAGCTAGGATTACTTGTGTGAGCCATCTGTGCCTGGCGCTCCTCCCCTACTTTTTCTTGTTTGAGATGGCTCTCACTATATAGCTCAGCTTAGCCTTAAACCCAGGATCTTGCTTCAGCCTCTGGAGTGCGAGATTAGAAGTGGAAGCCATTGTACCCATCTCAAGGTTTAATTTTTTTTCAAAAGAGAAAATACATAAACATTGAGAACAAAAAAAAAAAATCCCCAATATTTTATTGGAAGCTAGTGTTCCTTAGTTATCTATAAAATAGATTCACTTGAGGCCGTGCACTTGAGTCATTTTTTCAGCCCTTATTTTTTCCTCCCCTTTTGCTGGTTATTGGATAGGGTCTCTTGAATCCCAGCTGGGCTTACAGATGTCATGTCAATTGTTGATTACATGAACTGGCTCCGATATGTCAAATAACAGAAAAAGAGTCTTCTAATCTTCCAATAATTCACTCAGAATCTGTTACAGTACAGATTTTAAGGGGTTTACTATCAGTTCCAATGTAGAAATAAGGCAAAAGTGCTTCATTAAAATGATCATTATTGTAAGTATGGAGAAGAGATCTATCATCCAAATTGTAAAAGGAAACCTCACCCATTTCAATGTCTAAAAACACGCCAATCTTACTAGGAGTTACTTTTGGCAAGAGAGAGATTCTTTTAGGACCCAAGGCAATATAATTTGACTCAATACACCCGCTACACCGTCCTACTGCCCATATTCCATCCTGTTTTAAGAGTTGTTGTTTCTGATTCTTTTTCCTCCTGGGAAGAGACTCTTTACAAACACCCACAATCCAATCACTCTTGTCTTTCACATCTACCTCCCAGTACTGCCTTCCAGAATTATATGCCCTAGAGCCCAGAACAGCTGGGCAGAGAAAAAATCTGCTTGCTAGGGGAGGCAACTTCTGTCTGAGTCCATATCGCACAGTTTTCCTATCTTCTGAGATGCTGAGTCTGCAGTGTGCTGTTTCAGGGTCTAGAATCACATCTGCTTGAAAGCACTTGACAATTGGGTTGAGGCCTGAATATTGTGGAGGAAGCCAGTTTCCAAAGTCTTCAAAGGTGAATGAAAAGTTTCCTGGGCTCTTCAAGCATCGATAGCTGTCATAGACATGTTTAAGGTCTGTCAGCAATTCCATTTCTGACTGTCCATACTTCCTCTCCACTTCCTTCAACAGACTTCTCACTGAGGAGGCGTGCTCTGAAGTTTTGGCGAGGCTTTCCTTTAGTTTCGCTAAATTAACTATTTCTTCTTCTTGTAATTGCTTAAGAAGAGCCTCCTGTCGGTTTTCAAGAAACAACCTAAGATGTTCAAATTCAAAGTGTATATCTTTCCTCCTTCGCTCTACCTTTCTCTTCAGTTCCAGGGGTCTGCTCACCTGCAAAGCTAGCACTTTCTTCACTCGCTCCATCCTGTCTTTGTATAGCTCCATGGAATATGCTAGTTGTTTCCTATGCAAGCACGCAGCCTTCTCTATGGGCCAAACCCGGTGATGCTGGTGATTAGTGGAGCAGCACTGGCGACATAAAACCACCAGGTCCTTCTCACAGAAGAAGGCCATGGCTTCTTTGTGCTTCTTACACATGAGCTTCCCTTCTAGTGTTTTCCTCTTGCTTCTTCTAGTGGGGAATAGCTTAGCGATCTTAGTCAAGCTACCCAGCTGGAGATTGCTTGAGAATTTCCTTTTCGGACAGTCAAGCTGGCAAGAAGGGCAGGGGAAAGTGTTCTGTGTGCCCTTCCAGGACAACCTGATGCAGGGCAGGCAGAAGTTATGCCCACAGGGCATGGTCACGGGGCTTCTGAAGTATCCCAGACAGAGGGGACAGCTAGCCTCAGCTTGGAGGTCTTCCAGAGCTGTTGCAAACTCCATTGAGTCTGGAGCAGAGGCAAGGCCCAGGGCCATGCTTCTTTTCATAAGGCCTGGTCCTCCGGATCTCTACAGCCTGTGGTGCTGAGGAAACATGGACACTCTTCCCTGGATCTTCCACAAGGCTCAGCTTTCATCTTCACTGGCTTGCCACACTGGTGTCAGCCTCCAAAAACATGTTTAAGAAAAGAGAATTAGGACGTGAAATAGGTCTGGAGTCAGGCTGGGCATCAAGTGGGAGAGGGGAAGGAGGGCGAATACAGTTATGACCTGCAAAATGCAGGCCTAAGTAGGAAATTTTCCTGAGTAGGAAAATTCCAGCAAGAGAATGAGGCTCTCAGTTCAAGCCTGATACCAGCATCCCTGTGAAAGGGCATTGTAGCTGGGCGCTGGTGGCTCACACCTGCAAACACAGTTAACCCAGAAGACTGAGACCTGAGGATTGCAGTTTGAAGCTAGCCCAGGCAGGGAAGTCTGTGAGACCCTTATCTCTAATTAACCACCAAAAACCTGGCTCACGTGGTAGGGTCATAGCCTTGAGCAAAAAAGCTCAAGATCAGAGGATCCTGAGCTGGAAATGCCAGCCTGGGCAGGAAAGTCCATGAGACATTTTTTTTTTTTGGGTCCGGTCGTGGGGCCTGAACTCTGGGCCTGGGCGCTGTCCCTCAGCTCTTCAGCTCAAGGCTAGCGCTCCACCACTTGAGCCACAGCACCACTTACGGCTTTTTTCTTTTTGCTTATGTGGTGCTGAGGAATCGAACCCAGGGCCTCAGGCATGCAAGGCAAGCGCTCTACCACTAAGCCAACTTCCCAGCCCCTCCATGAGACTTTTTAATCTGTACATTAACAATGAGAAAACTGGAAGTAGCACTGTAGCTCAAGTAGTATAGTGCTTACCTTGAGCTGATGAGCTCAGGGACAGTGTCCAGGCCTAGAGTTCAAGCCCCATGACTAACAACAACAACAACAAAAAGCTCAGGATCAGTGCTCAAACACTGAGTTCAAGCTCCAGGACTAGGGCAGACACATGTGCGTGCGTGCGCGCGCGCGCGCGCGCACACGCACACACAGTACATTGTATACACAAATAGACATGCTAAAACCCCCTTAACAACTCAATGATGCTATACATTAAAAAAAATCTGTACCTTAGCTCCAAGGTCTGCTTCCAGAATAGTTCAGGGTCTAAATGAAGCTTACTGCATATCAGAACACATCATCTATGCAGCTGTTCACTTTAGGTCCCAGCAGATCATTACTTCCTATGGATGAGAAGACATATTTAAAAGTCTGACTGTATAATCACCAATATATTAAAGCATTTAGAAAAGAATCAAGCTTGGCACCACTGGTTCATGCCTGTAATCCTAGCTACTCAGGAAGTTAGCTGTCAGGAGGCAGCTAACTCCTAAGGATCCTAGTTGAAGCCAGCATAGGCAGGCAGGTCCGTGACTCTTATCTCCAAGCCCTGAGTTCAAGACCCAGAACCAGCACCAGGGAAAACACATACAAAAAAACCCCAAAAACAGGGACTGGGAAGGTGGATCAGTAGTACAGTGCTTGCCTCGCATGCATGAGGCCCTCGGTTCGATTCCTCAGCACCACATAAGCAGAAAAGGCCACAAGTGGCGCTGTGGCTCAAGTAGTAGAGCCCTTGAGCTTTTTAAAGAGCTGAGGGACAGCGCCTAGGCCCAGAGTTCAGGCCCCAGGACCAACAACAACAACAACAAAAGTGAGAGGAGAGAGAGAAGAAAAAAGGGAGAGGGAAAGGGAGTAAGAGGGAGGAAGAGAGACAAGAGGTGGAGGGAGGGAGGGAGAGGGGGGAAGAGGGGAGGGAAACGATACAGGTGCCAACCTGGGCAGAAAAACCTGAGAATTATCTTCAATTAACCTCAAAAAACTGAAAGGAGAACTGTGACTCACATAACAAAATGCCAGCCTTCAGCAAAGAAGCTAAGCCAGAGTGTAAGGTCCTGAGTTCAAATCCCAATAGCATTTATGCACACACACAAGAAAAATTTGCCCTTATTTTCAAATTACCCATCCATACCAATTTTAAGTGAATAAAGTCCGTCTATCAAGCTTGTAAGCCACTAATAACACTAACCCACAAATATAATACTTTCCCCTTTCCCACATATGACTACATACTCTGTCCACTCTGTTCTCCCTGCCCTTCTTTGTAACCCCAGAACAATTAAGAGTACTTGTATGGCCGGGCGCTTGTGGCTCATGCCTGTAATCCTAGCTACTCAGGAGGCTGAGATCTGAGGATCGCAGTTCAAAGCCAGCCCGGGCAGGAGAGACCGTGAGACTCTTATCTCCAATAAACCACCAGAAAACCGGAAGTGGCGCTGTAGCTCAGGTGGTAGAGCGCTCGCCTTGAGCTGAAGAGCTGAGGGACAGCGCCCAGGCCCAGAGTTCAAGCCCCACGACCGACAAAAAAAAAAAAAAAAAGAGTACTTGTATGGGCAAAGCTATGACATGCGAAAGTTCTAGCAAGTTCTTTCACTACAGATGTCCTCTGACAAACAGTAATTTACACAAGATTCTCAAACTCAAGACTTGGGGCAGCACCTTTGGCCTGTGTAAGCAAAAGCAATCACAGTAGGCTCTAGGTGGCAGTGTTTAACAATACAAGACTAACAGATCTGATACCTGGCTTCTCCACTACTTCCTGGAGAAACTAGGATCCTTTTCATTTCTTTGACCTATAAAATGAGAGTTACAACAGAATATGGAAATAGTAGTTATGTGGCCTTTTTTCCTCCTTGGCCACAGGAGCTTTCTATGTTAGATATACTGGAATCTGGTCACAAACAAGGTCCCTACATTGCATTTGCTCACGTCAGCTTTGTCCTTAAGACTATCACAACAATTGATCTTCCAGCTTGGCAGCCTATTGTTTCTGGATAGTTTAACTTCACTACAACTCTTCCCTTATTAGGATGATTACATCTTTCCTCATTTAAACTTGCCACCCAGGTGTTTTGGCATGCCGGATGCCAGCACTTGGGAGGCACAGGTAGGAGGGTCATGAGTTTGAAGCCTGTAGGGACAACATACTGCAATGGTCTTAAAAAACAAAGAAGCCAGCCAGGCGCTGGTGGCTCATGCCTGTAATCCTAGCTACTCAGGAGGCTGAGATCTGAGGAGCACAATTCAAAGCCAGCTGAGATCTGAGGATCATGGTTCAAAGCCAGCCCAGGCAGGAAAGTCCATGAGACTCTTATCTCTAATAAACCGCTAGAAAACTGGAAGTGGTGCTGTGGTTCAAGCGGTAGAGCGCTCACCTTGAGCTGAAGAGTGCAGGGCCAGAGCCCAAGCCCAGAGTTTAAGCCCCACGACTGACAAAAAAAAAAAAAAAGAAGAAGAAGCCAGGTGGTGGTGGCTCACGCCTGTAATCCTAGCTACTCAAGAGGCTGAGATCTGAGGAGCACAATTCAAAGCCAGCCTAGGCAGGAAAGCCCATGAGATTCTTATCTCCAATAAACCACTCAGAAAAGTAGAAGTGGCGCTGTGGCTGAAGTGGTAGAATGCTAGCCTTGAGCCGAAGAACTGAGGGACAGCGCCCAGGCCCAGAGTTCAAGCCCCATGACCAACAAAAAACACAACAAAACAAACAAAAAAACCAAAACAGAGAGCCAGGCGCTGGTGCCTCATGCCTGTAATCCTAGCTACTCAGGAGGCAGAGATCTGAGAATTGCAGTTTGAAGCTAGCCCAGGCAGGAAAAGTCCCTGAGACTCATCTCCAATAAACCACCAGAAAACCAGAAGTGACACTGTGGCTTAAGTGGTAGGGAACTATCCTTGAGCTGAAGAGCTGAGGGACAGCACCCAGGCCCAGAGTCAAGCCCCAGGACCTACCAAAACACCCAAAAAACCACCAAACATGCCGGGCACTGGTGGCTCATGCCTGTAATCTTAGCTACTCAGGAGGCTGAGATCTGAGGATCGAGGTTCAAAGCCAGCCCAGGCAGGAAAGACCTTGAGACTCCTATCTCCAATAAACCACTAGAAAACTGGAAGTGGCACTGTGGCTCAAGTGGTAGAGCGTTAGCCTTGAGCTAAAAAGAAGCTCAGGGACAGTGCTCAGGCCAAGTTCAAGTCCCAGGCCTGACCAAAAAAAAAAAGTCTTCTATTCTTAGCTTATCATTCAGATCCCTCTGTCTCAACTTTATCTGCAGATGACCCCTTAACACTTGTCTCTTCCCGTTTTAAAACACAGGTGTCATGTCCACCATGCTCTGCATTGAGAGGGTACTCACTGCCTAGACTATCTTTCCCCCATGTCTTCCCTCAGTCCAAGTTTTGCTCTGGAGAATAACAGCAGGATGGCTGTATGGTAAGTGTCACTGCTATGCTAAGGGTCTTCTACATGGCTAGATTCAAATGTACCAGCAGAACAGTTCAGTGAGGCGGGAGATTAATATTCTCATTAGAGGTGTAAAAGCCCACAAGGACTTGCCCTGTCCTGTGGCAGTATGCTGACATAAACAACTACCAGCATTATCACTGAACCCATGCCACTCCTTCAGACTCCTACACTATCCTATACAGCTTTATTCCTTTCTTTTTTGGCCAGTCCTGGGGCTTGAACTCAGGGCCTGGGCTCTATCTCTGAGACTCTCTGTGCTCAAAGCTACTGTTCTACCACTTCAGCCACAGTGCTAACTTCTGGCTTTTTCTGAGGAGTTAATTGGAGATAAGAGTCTTGAACCACAATCCTAAGATCTCAGCCTCCTGAGTAGCTAGGGTTACAGGCCTAAGCCACTGGCGCCCGGCTTCCTAAATAGCTTTCTGTATCTACATCACAGAATACATTTCCTATTTGATATGTCCATATTTGCTCATATTTGATTACACATTCTGGCACTTCAACAGCAGGAACAGATAAAACACACGTTGGGAGCTAGAACTGTGAAGTAATAACATCTCTCTCACCTTATGAGTGCATATGAAAAAAATACCGTAAGGCACACGTCATAATGTCTGACATTCAGCACCCGCACAACAGAAAAGTACGGCAAAGGCCCATGCCATGTTGGACATGGCAGCAAACACTGGTAATTACAGAGCTCGGGGAGGCTGTAGTAGAGGATCACAGGTTCAAGGCCAGCTTGGATACGCTTGGAGTCCTCAGGTCAATCTCTAGCACTGCAGAGAAGGGTTACAAAGCCGGGTGCTTGTGGCCTGTAATCCTAACTCAGGAAGCTGGGATGTGAGGAACAAGATTTGCAGCCAGCCCAGGCAGAAAAAGTATGTCAGACTCTTATCTCCAACAACTAGGGAGGGAGGGGAAGCGAGAAGCCGAGGCTCCAGAGATGACATGGTCACTCAACCTCGTCAGGTGCTTACTGAAGACGGTGCAGATGCAGGGAGGTGGTGGGTTGCAACCCCAGTCCCAGAACCCCCGTTCCCAGCCCTGGCGGGGCCCTTCCGGACTCACCTTCCCGAGGCTTGCCCGGGGCGCAGGCCCACCGTCCCGGGCTCCCGGCCTAGGCAGGGCCTGCCCTTTCCATATGCGCTTCCTGGCAAGCCAAGGCGAGGGCTGGCTCTTCCCCGGACGCCGGGACTGCTGGAGGGAGCATGCATCACCCCGCCCCGCTGGTCCCACCGCGCGCTGACAACTTACCTGGAAGCCAAGGCCCGGAGTCCGGAAGGCCGCGCACGAGGACCGCAGGAAGGACGGAGCCCTCTCACCACCGCAAGCGCTCGCCTTCCGAGTTATCTCACTAGGCTCTCTCGGTGATTGGCTCATCTCCATAGACTCTCGAGCGGTGATTGGTAAGCCTACCTATAGAGGGCGGGGATTGGGGTTGCGCATGCTCCCTGGTCCCGGTAGCGGGAAGCACGTGAGGCGACTCGGCCCGGGCGCCGGTTGGCGACTCGAAGATCCACGTCAGGCCGCCGGCTAGTTGGAAAGCTTCCCACCACCCTCTCCCCAGACTCCCAGTAGCTCTGCCTGCGGGGTAGGTAGGAGGAGGGTGGGTCGTGAGAGAACTGCGGCCTGGACGGTCTGCATCTCCATGGTGAGCGGGTGGGGTCCCTCCTCTCTTTCCCCGGATGTGGCCGGCTGCCGGCCCAGGCTCCCGGGGCCTCGGCTGGGAAAGCGGCCGGGGAGGCCGACGGGGTCGCGGGGAGCAGGGAGGGGCGGGCGGTAGAACGACCCGAGGCACACGCCTGTAATCTCAGCTACTCTGGGAACGTGAGATCTGAGGATCTAAGTTCGAAGACGCCCCGGGGCAGGAATGAGACACTTACCTCCAGTTAACCACCCTGAAGTCCGGAGTGGAGCTGGCTCCAGCGGTGGAGGGCCGGCCTTGTGCTGTAGAGCTCAGGGCCGGCGCCGCGCTCGGGGTCAAGCCCTGGGGTCAAGCCCTGAGGCCAAGCCCTGGGCCTGCGCACGCTTGCAGATTTGAAATTTCAGGATGGCTGGAAACAGATCAGCTCTTTCCATACCTTTAAGAGATCTAGGGGCTGGAGCCATGGCTCAAGTGGTAAAGTGACTGTTGTCTGTGTTTGCCCTGTATATTGAATAAAAGTGGCTTGAGATAGAAACTCTTTTATTTTTAGGGTATAATTAAACAGTTTGGCCTCCCTACTTGATAAAAAACCTAATTAACATAGCCTAATTAGGGCTGGGAAGTTGGCTCAGTGGTAGAGCGCTTGCCTTGCATGCATGAGGCCCTGGGTTCGATTCCTCAGCACCACATAAGCAAAAAGAAAAAAGCCGGAAGTGGTGCTGTGGCTCAAGTGGTAGAGCGCTAGCCTTGAGCTGAAGAGCTGAGGGACAACGCCAAGGCCCAGAGTTCAGGCCCCACAACCGAACCCCCCCCCCCCCCCCAAAATAGCCTAATTAACATAATGATGGTTGCACATTAAGTTCTTTTAGACCGGTGTGAGGTTTTCTGTTGTCCTTGTCCTGTTCCAAGTGGTACTGGGACTTGAACTTGGCCTGGGGTTGGGAAGGAAAAACTGGGAGAGAGGGAGGGAAAGGATGACAGGTCCAAAAAGAAATGTACTCAAGCTGAGCGCTGGTGGCTCACGCCTGTAATCCTAGCTACTCAAGAGGCAGAGATCTGAGTATCCTGGTTCAAAGCCAGCCGGGGCAAGAACGTCCTTGAGACTTATCTCCAATAAACCACTCGGAAAACTGGAAGTGGTGCTGTGGCTCAAGTGGTAGAGTGCTAGTCTTGAGCTGAAGAACTGTGGGACAGTGCCCAGGCCAGCGTTCAAGCCCCATGACCGACAAAAAAAAAAAAAAGAAAAAGAAAAAGAATGTACTCATTACTTGACTTACTTAACTATAACCCCTCTGTATATCACCTTTAAAGTAACAATTTTTTTTGTAGGGGGTGGGAGGTCCGGTCGTGGGGCCTGAACTCTGGGCCTGGGCACTGTCCTTCAGCTCTTCAGCTCAAGGCTAGCGCTCTACCACTTGAGCCACAGCGCCACTTCCGGCTTTTTTCTTTTTGCTTATGTGGTGCTGAGGAATTGAACCCAGGGCCTCATGCTTGCAAGGCAAGCACTCTACCACTGAGCCACCTTCCCAGCCCTAAAATAACAATTTTTAAAAGAATTAAAAAATTAAATACACTTAATGGAAAATAACCCACGAATATCAAATCATAGAAACATTTAAGTTTTTTTTTTTTTTTGGTCCGGTTGTGGGGCCTGAACTCTGGGCCTGGGCGCTGTCCCTCAGCTCTTCAGCTCAAGGCTAGTGCCCTACCACTTGAGCCACAGCGCCACTTCTGGCTTTTTTCTTTTTGCTTATGTGGTGCTGAGGAATCGAACCCAGGGCCTCAGGCATGCAAGGCAAACGCTCTACCACTGAGCCAACTTCCCAGCCCGAAACATTTAAGTTTAAAGCATGCAGAGTTAGACAACTTGTCTGGTCTCCCATCCATCTCTCTAGTGAAAATAGGACTCTTGAGCTGGTGGTAGAGTACTTGCCTAGCAAGCATGAAGCCAATCCCCACCACCACCAAAAACAAAACCCCCAAAACATCCATCTGAACTCATATACGCATATAGATGAATATTTTGTTTTGCCTAGGATTTAGTCTGGTATGCCACTTTTTGCAGATGTGTCATTCATTGTCTTTTAGTTTTGACAGACTTTGAGAGGATCTTTGTCCTTGATGTGGTCATTTTGAAATAACCAGATCTGCAAAAATAGATATGTATGAAGGCTGAGTCTTAAATACCTCAATTAAAAGGAACAAACAGTGGAAATAGAGATAAATAGTACAAACATTCTAATACGTTCTCTAAGCATTTCTCGTATAAAAGACAAGAAAAACTCAAATCATAGGGGATTTTATTGAGTAATTGCTGAAGTTGTAGGAACGGAAATATAGGACCAATTAATTACATAGCAAACCTGTTTGTTTCATTGTTGATTTTGGTTTTGGTTTTTGGTGCCTGTCGTGGGGCTGGAACTCAGAAACTCAGGCTCTGAGTTTCTTTTGCCAAAGTATAATAGAACTCTACCACTTGAGCCACAGCTCTACTTCTGGCTTTTTTGTTAGTTAATTGGAGATAAGAGTCTCAAGGATTTTGCCTGAACTGGCTCTGAACCTCAGTCCTGTCTCAGTCTCCTAAGTAGCTAGGATTGGAGGCCTGAGCCACTAGCACTCTGCACAAAACTGATTCCCCCCCTCCCCCCATCATGGGGCATGAACTCTGGGCCTAGGCACTGTCCCTTAGCTCTTCAGCTCAAGGCAAGCTCTTTACCACTTGAGCCACAGCTCTTTACCACTTGAGCCATAGTACTTCCTGTTTTCTGATGGCTTATTGGAGGTAAGAGTCTCATGGACTTTCTATCCCGGCTGGCTTTGAACTGTTATCCTCAGATCTGTCTCCTGAGTAGCTAGGATTACAGGTGTGAGCCGCTGACACCTGGCTCAAGCCTGGTTTTTAACTGTTCTTTTTGTAAATTTGTGCTTTAAATAAAATTAGGACCGTATTGCATGAGCTTATCTGAACTGTATAAAGTTTTTTTTTTATATAAGATATACAAATGAATACATGTTTGGGGCAAATATAATTCACAATAGCTTATATTTCTACTCAGAGGCACTAATGGAAAGTAATCAAAATTTATCTAGAAAATATTCTACAATTTCAACAATAATATCTAATGACTATGTAAGGCATTTTATCAAAACTTTTTGTTGTTTTGGTTGGTTGTAGCATTTGAACTCTGGGCCTGGGCGCTGTCTTTGAGCTCTTCAGCTCAAGGCTAGTGTTCTACCACTTTGAGCCAGAGTGCTACTTCCTCAAACATCTTTTGTGTGTAGATTTAACTACAATATTAAAAATTATAATATTTATATAAGCACCTTCTATTTAAAAAAAACACACAATTTTTTTCCTTTTGATGCCAGTCCTGGGGCTTGAACTCAGGGCCTAGGCACTGTCCCTGAGCTTCTTTTGCTCAGGGCTAGTGCTGTATCACTTGAGCCACAACACCATTCCGTAGTTTATTGTAGTTAAGAGTCTCATGGACTTTCCTGCCTGGGCTGGCTTCAAACTTTGATCCTCAGATCTCAGCCTCCTAAATAGCTAGGCAGGGGTGAGTCACTGATACCTGGACTCCATCCAAAAGTTTTGAGGATCTTTTTTCTGCCGGGGGGGAGGGAAGGGAAGGGAAGAGGTTGGGCATGGGGCTTGAACTCTGGGCCTGGGCACTGTCCCTCAGCTCTTCAGCTCAAGGCGAGCTCTTTACCACTTGAGCCACAGTGCCACTTCCGGTTTTCTGAGCGGTTTATTGGAGATAAGAGTCTCACAGACTTTTTCTGCCCTGGCTGGCTTTGAACTTTGATCCTCAGATTTCAGCCTCCTGAGTAGCTAGGATTACAGGTGTGAGCCACTGGCGCCCGACTTCTAAAGTTTTAACCAACTTTCATAGGGAAATAAGATCCATGATATGGTCACAGTTTCTAGTTAAAATTCTTTGTTTTAGCAAAATCGTGTGTGTGTGTGTGTGTGTGTGTGTGTGTGTGTGTGTGTGTGTGCGCGCGTGTGCGCGCGTGTGTGCATGTGCATGCACACTCACACACACTGATACTAAAGCTTGAAGTCAGGGCCTCTTGGTCTTGCTTGACTTTTTCAGTCAAGGCCAGTCCTACAATGTGAGCCAGAGCTACACTTATAGGTTTTGTTTTTTGCTAGTTAACTGGAGAGCAGAGCATCAAGGACTTTTCTCCTCTGGCTAGCTGGCTTTGTACCAGAACTCTCAGATGTCAGACTCCTGAGTAGCTAGAATTACAGGCATGGGCTACCAGGGTCTGGCTAATGTTGACATTTTGATAACCTCTACCACTCTGTATTGCCTACAAATTACAATGCTTGACGTGGAGTCAAGATATAAGTTGGAAAATTTGTTATCTGAGCAACTGATAGTTACTAGCATTAAACTAGCAGCCTTTCAATAAATACCAAGTAAGAATATATTTAGCCACTTGAGAAAACCTAATTTAAATTAATACAGTTCAGATGTAGACAGGATAGTTTCTTCATTGGATAATTGTATCCCTAAACTCTTTCTGACTTTTTATTTGCATATTAACATCCTGAGTTGAATAGCACAGAAACAAAACAAAATCTTTACTAGAATGATGAACACTTATCTATTAGATACAGGTTTTGCCCAGCTAGGGCTACACTGGCATAAGTGTGATTTAGATACTAACTTTAGGCAGATCTTTTAAAGAAACTACACAAACTAATCAAGTGTGTAAACCAGAACGTTGAATGTTGGCTTTTGCTTATTACAAGATGAGGAAAAGATTCAGAAATGAACAAACACTGCCATTTTAAAATAAAATGAGTTACAGTTAATGATTTCGGCTCTTTTTATGACTTCAACTAGGTATTACTCAGAAAGTGGAAATGTCATACTTTCATAAGACCTAAAGGAATTCATAGCTTTTCCCCCTTAATATCTCAAAATAAATAAATCAGTTATTTCTTTTTATCCTTTAAAGCCAGGCAGAAAAACTGATTTAAAATTTAACATCTGCAAAGTTAATACATTTGGATAATTATAAGAGTGTGGGAAAATTGGAAATCTTGCACTTTTAGCGATTTGAGAGTTCTAAGACACTGACAAGCATTTTTCTTTTTGGTCCATTACAAAAAAGAAAAAGTCCGAGAAAAGATGAGACCATTGTAATTGCAGGCAAATAAGGGTGCTTCAGACTGGAACTGATTCTCAGTTTCTGTCAGGAAGAAGATGGTCCTGTGAGCCAAAATACCATCCCAGGTACTCTTGAACAATGCCTTTTCCTACAGTAGCCTCTAAGCAATCATACTTTTGCACAGTGAAGTTCTTTGGGTGGTTGGGTATCATTTCTTCACTCCTGTCTTGTGGCAGACTCGGTAAAGTCAGCTGAGGAGCTCTATATTTGCAAGATAAAGAAAAAAAACAACATTGTTTAGTCTTTAGGAACCTTTAAATACAATTACACTATTCAACAGCTTAATAATTTTTTTTGTTGTTGTTGTTGGTTGTGGGGCTTGGGCCTGGGCACTGTCCCTCAGCTCTTCAGCTCAAGGCTAGCACTCTACCACTTGAGCCACAGAGCCACTTCTGGTTTTCTGGTGGTTAATTGGAGATAAGAGTCTCACAGACTTTCTTCTCCAGGCTGGCTTTGAACGCAATCCTCAGATGTCAGCCTCCTGAGTAGCTAGGATTACAGCCACCAGTGCCCGCTTTTAGTAATAATTTTTAAGTATATGGTGGAAGCAAAATAGACTTTCCTGATTTGATGAGAAAACATAAATCTTTTACAGGAGAATTGCTGAGCTAAGATAGGTACTTTGTTTGGGGCCCGCTTTTCTATCCCTTGCTTTATTTCTGGAGGCATTCCCTTCCCTCACATTTCACTTCCTGATGGTTGCAATGAAGTGTTAACTAAGCACTAAAAAGATGCAGGAGGCATACATACATTGGGACCCATCAGCTGCACTGGACATTGACCAAAATGAACTAAGCCACACAATGGCAGTGATGGGAGGGAGGAAACAAGTGGGAAAGAGGAACAGCTGATGCTATGCAAAACAAAAGAAATGTACACATCACCCAATGTGGAAGAAATAACTGTATCGCAAAGCTCATAGAACTCATAAATGTTATAGACCATGATAGACAATCTGCTCCATGAAAGTTAGAATGTGTTTGTGACTTTAACTAAGCATCACATTTGGGAAATTATGTAACCACTTAATCACAATAAAAATTTTGGAAAAACTAAAAAAAAAAAAAAAGATGCAGGAGGCAGGTGCTGGATGCTCAAACCTATCGTCCTAAGTAGGCAGGAGGCGAGATCTAATGATCAAGGTTAAAGCCAGCCTGGGTAGTAAAGTCTGTGAGACTCTTGTCTCCAATTAACTGCCAAAAAGCGAGAAATGGAGCTGTGGCTCAAGTGGTAGAGCACTAGCCTTGAGCAAAGAAGCTCATGGACAGCATTCAGGCTGAGTTCAAGCTTCAGGACTGGCACCAAAAATAAACAAACAAATAAATAAATGCAGGGGCTGGACACTCATGGCTCACACCTGCAATCCTAGCTAATCAAGGACCTGAGGATTACAGTTCAGAGCCAGCCCAGGCAAGAAAGTCTGTGAGACTCTTACCTCCAATTAACCACTATAAAGCTGGAAGTGTGCCTAGTGCTGGTGGCTTATGCCTGTAATCCTTGCTCTTCAGGAAGCTAAGATCTAAGGATCAATGGGTCAAAACCAGCTTGGGCAGGAAGGTCCATGACACTCTTAGCTCCAATTAGCCACTCAAAACCTGGAAGTGGCACTGTGGCTCAAAGTGGTTGAGTGCTAGCCTTGAGCAAAAGAGCTCAGGGACAGTGCCCAGGCCCTGAGTTCAAGCCCTACTACTACAAAAAAAGAAAAAAAGAAAGTCATCAGGGAAGGCCTGGCTTGATAACATGCATGATACTGGAAGAGAAACAGTTGAGGATGGAGGGTAAGTGTGGTGGAAGCCATAGTAGAGACTTAATAGGAACTGTAGCCTTGGGCTTGAGGTTTCTAGAGAACAGCTAGGTGAGTTCAAGTAGGCCATTGGCCAACCCAGTTCAGGTTCTTTTTTTTTTTTTTTTTTTAATTTAATTTTATTTTATTTGAGAACATACTGTACAGAGGGGTTACAATTACATGGGCAGGATAATGCATACATTTCTTACCAAGCATTGCAGCCTCCTCCTTTGTTTACTCTTCACCTCCCTTCCCAGCCTCCCCCCTCCCCCCACCCCCAGTTCAGGTTCTAAAGGAGGTGTTTGTAATAAGAGAGCACCACTCAGAAAAGCCTGGCATCACTGAAGCTAAGGAAGGGCACTAGATGAATGATTGAGATCAGGACTGAAGGGTGTTCACTGGATTCAGAAGAAAGGGGTGTTGAACATAGACAGGAGGAAAAGGAGCAGCTCCCCATTCAAGAAAATCTGTGAGGAGCTGGGAAGTTGGCTCAGTGGTAGAGCGCTTGCCTTGCATGCCTGAGGCCCTGGGTTCGATTCCTCAGCACCACATAAACAAAAAAGAAAAAAGCCGGAAGTGGCGCTGTGGCTCAAGTGGTAGAGTGCTAGCCTTGAGCTGAAGAGCTGAGGGACAGTGCCCAGGCCCAGAGTTCAGGCCCCACGACCGGACCCAAAAACAAAACAAAAAAAAAAAGAAAGAAAGAAAATCTGTGAGAACACAGGTTGATCACTAGAGGGCACTGTGCGACCATCCTGGCTTCACAATCCTGATTTTTTTCCGTGAGGAATTTACTTGTTGCAGAGTTGGAAGAGACTAGAAAGGGAAAGGCAAGGCAAGGGAAAAGCAAGGCAAGACAGTGCCTAAGGTGTTTGCCTAGCATGCGCTGAAGCACTGGGTTTCAGGAAGGCCGAGAAGAGAGAATCGGATGAGAAAGGCCAAGACAGGAGGACAGCTGCACAGAGTTGAAAGGCAGTGGTTTGGTCACGATGTCCCAGTAAGGAAGAGCAGCAGGAAGCAGAAAGACATCGTCAGTGCAGGTGAGGATGACAAGAGTAAATGAACATACAAATAAGCTCTTCATAGCCATTACCTCTGAGAAGTGAAAATGGGATCCAGTGGGAATTTTACTATTGACTTACGTTCTTATATGGTTAGAAATAAATGATGCCACACACACACACACACACACCTAGAGTGGCCAGGCGCTATAATCACGCCGGTAATCTTAGCTGCTCAGGAGGCTGAGATCTGAGGATCACTGTTCAAAGCCAGCCACTCTTATCTCCAATTAACCGCCAGAAAACTGGAAGTGGCGCTGTGGCTCAAGTGATAAGAGTGCTTGCCTTGAGCTGAAGAGCTGAGGGACAGTGCCCAGGCCCGGAGTTCAAGCCCCATGACTGACAAAAAAAAAAAAAAAAGCTAGTGTTGTTATTAATAGACTGTTATTAATAGGGCTGGTGGCTATCCAGTGCATATTTGTAAATAAAAGCATTGAAATATTGCAGTTGGAAGAGGAAAGTTACTAGAATCTTTTTTCTTTCTTTTTTAGCCAGTATTGGGGCTTGAAGTCAGGGCTTATGGGCTGTCCCTTGGCTTTTTTAACTCAAGGCTGGCACCTTACCACTTGAGCTCCTCCTTCTGGCTTTTTTGATGGTTAATTGGAGGAAAGAGTTTCATGGGCTACTATCCTGCCTGGGCTGGCTTCCAACCTCATTCCTCAATTCTCAGCCTCCTGAGTAGCTAGGATGACAAGGTGTGAGCCACTAGCGTGAAGGGAAAAAGGAATATATCAAGAACTTGCACTGTAACAGCTTGGCTTTTCTGTTTTATTTAATCAATTATATAAAATCATGCTAGGGTCACTGAGGAGCACACAGAGCTAGCTAAGGGAGAACAAGGGTAACGGCATCTGTGTAAATGACGTAATGGTCTAAAGAGGCTAAAGAGTTAATCCAGAAAATAGCCTAAGTCAGTTGTTTACTTTACCTGTCCTTTTAGTCTTGCTTGACTCTGATTCACAGAGCCACAAGCAGATTTTATCTAAAGCATGCAGAAGAGTGGAGAGAAATGAAAGGGAGGTTTTGCCTGAGAAGTCACTACTTAGGTTGACAGTGCCTTTGTTGCAAGACATAGAAAGTGTGAAAATTGTGCTATCAGATTTGAAGGTAGGACTTGTTATTGGTATTAGTGAGGCAAGCAAGACCTTGGGAAATTATCAGAAATGCTTATCTTACATGAGTTTGTCTAATAATCACTAGATCCCAACAGGTGACTTACACATTTGTCAGAGAATTGTAACTGGATGCAGAACTAGCCTAAACACTAAGAACATAAATGGACACTGTAACCTGAGCAGGTCTATAACGCTATCAGCTGACTTTCTTAACGGATTGTGCTTATTAACTAGCTTACATACCTTTCATTTAAATTTCCCTTGGATTACAAGGTCAGTTTATAGGTCAAAATTTCCCTTAATTCTGCCAAGTTGAATTTCACTACTCTGTCTGGTTTACTTGAAGCCCTGATTTTTTTTACGGTAGGGAATGTTTGGAGAAAGCCAAGGTAAATTGTGGCTACAAATTTGTGCTTGGATTTTGCAAAGGCATCTTGTTCTGTGCACACAGAATCTCTTGCTATTGTGAAATGCCACTAGGCTCTGCTTTGTTATTTACAAAAGAGGACTGGGGAAACCAGCATTTCTTCATTTCCCTTAAACCCAGATTTTACTGTTATTTTATACCAGGTGAAATTGAAAAGCTCAGCTGGAAACATTATCAACGCACACCAAAGGATATTTTAACATATTAGATCCCTTTCAAGCCTGCTTCAATCATGATTCATTAGCTCCTCAGGAGTCTTCTACTGTATCTTTCTAAATTTCTTCACCAAGCTTACTTTTCATAATTTTTAACAGCAAAGAGTAATTTGTTCCAGACACTGGCCTAAAACACTTGGCTTTTTGTCTCCTCCTGTGATAAATGCTTATTACCAAGTTGCTGTTCTCTAATTTCATTTCCTACTACAAGGTTTTCACTGGGGTTGAAAAGCATGTATTAAACAATAGGCATAGCAACCATTCTTTCCACCCATTGAATACAGCCATAAAGGCTACAAGTCTACAGACCAACTGAATAAGCTAATTTAGCAGATGCCTGTGTATGTTAACCAGCTGCAGGCCATTTCTGGTGTTTTCCTTGAAAGAATATATTTTTAAATGAACTAAAGGAATTAAAATAATTATGATGGGACATCAGATTATTTATTAGTAGTCATTATTTATTTATTTATTTTTCTTTTTTTTGGGTCCGGTCGTGGGGCCTGAACTCTGGGCCTGGGCACTGTCCCTCAGCTCTTCAGCTCAAGGCTAGTGCTTTACCACTTGAGCCACAGCGCCACTTCCAGCTTTTTTCTTTTTGCTTAGGTGGTGCTGAGGAATCGAACCTAGAGTCTCAGGCATGCAAGGCAAGCGCTGTACCACTGAGCCACCTTCCTAGCCCAGTATTCATTATTTATTAGTATTTATTAGTATTCATTGACACTCTGGGCAGCTATATTGATGAAGCAATATTACTGAAGATGGGTGGTAATGTGAAGTCATTGGTACTTTAGTGACTATAAAAAACAAAAATGGGTGTCTACCCATAATTTTATCTTGAAAGATACACCAGCAGACCACTACCGTTAGTGAGGCTGGAAAGCCCCCATGCCACTGGGACCGAGTTGATTTGCTACACTGAACATGGAAGTAGGCTGGCCTACCATTATGGCACCATTGCATAAATGTGTCTCAATGAGAAATGTGTTTGTTCTGGTTAACATCTGCAGCTTTCAGTGTTTTCCCAAACACATGCTTAAAGATACTTTAAAAATTCTGTTGCTTGATATTTTAATTATGAGAATTCTCAAGCATATACAATAATATTATTTCCCACTGAGCTATCACTTAGATTCAATGGTGACCAGGATTTTTCTTGTCTGTCTTACTTTCTTCCCAAACCGTAGAAGCAATTCCCAAACGCCATATCATTTCGCACTGCCACTCATGACCATGCAGCTTCTAAAGATTTATATCACCGCATGCCATTTGTACATATTGCTAAATAGGAATGAGCATTTTTTGGTATAGCTAATTCCAATAGAGGAAGAATCTTCTGCCAGAAATACCTCAGGGGAAAGGTACTCGTGAGTGAAGAGGTATACATCGCCTCTGAAGGCAGCTGTGTCTATGCAGTTTTCTTCTCAGGACCAAATTAGCTGAAAAGAAAGAAAGGAAAATATTAGGAGTGCTTACAAAATTAATGACTATGCTATCTAGAGGGAGATTGTGGTCATAGTACTTTGTATAAATGTATAACAGTGATGGCTACTGAAATCCTTTTAAGAAGGGTAAGGGAGACAAGGGAGAGAGATGGATGGGTGATTTTGTTGGGATACATTGTATTCATGGGAATGTCGAAGTGAAATTTCCCCTTGACAGCTAATAAATGCTAATAAAAACAAAAAATATTGGAGTATATTTGTAACTAAACTGTGCTGTGGCTATTTCCTATTTGTTCATCCATTGTTATGATACAAAAGTTAATGTGATGTACTCCTAACAGTTAATGCTAGGATCAAGATCTTAATTGTCATAGCCTGCTTACAAGATTGCTTCTAAATGCTGTTCGCACTTTTATTTATGTTAGAAGTTGATTCCAGATATCTTACAAGAATATTGCCCAAGGTTTCTGTATTTTGGAAAAATGTAAATGGTTGAGTAGCAATTATTGTAAACAACACAAGAAGGAATTGCTGACTTGGAACTCTTTTCTTTTCTATGCTAAAGGATGGATCAGGGAGCGTCACTTGAAAAAACCTGAGAGCAACCAAACTTCCCATGAATTAGAAGGAAAAAAGTTATGCACCACATGTTTATCTGACAGAAGAAGTTGTATTATCAAGGAAATAATGTGACAAATTAGGATGTGTGAACACTTTTCTATTCAAACTTAGGTTTTTGTGTGGCAGAAATCTTTACCTTTCAAAATCTTTTTGTTGTTGTTGTGCTGGTCCTAGAGCTTGAACTCAGGGCCTGGGCACTCAGGTCCCTGAGCATTTGTGCTGAAGGCTAGTATTCTGCCACTTTAAGCCATGCCTTCATTTCTGGCTTTTTTTTTTTTTTTAATAATTAATTGGAGATAAGAGTTTCATGAACTTTTCTTGCCCAGGCTGGCTTTGAACTGCAATCTTCAGATCTTAGCCTCTAGAGTAACTTGTATTACAGGTGTGAGCCACTGGCATAACTTTCAAATTCTTTTATTTACCAGGGCTTTGAAATCTTAGGCCCTTGGCTCTGAAGTAAAAGCACATTAGAGTAATTTTGTCTCCTAACTCTGTTGGTTAAATACATCATAGTTGATACCATCCTTGAAAAATATGCTACCCACACAAATTGCTATGTATCTTGACCATGCTTATTTTTGGTTCTATGGGCATCCATAGTTTAGATTATATAGTTCTATAGAAATCTCTCAGGCTGGGGAAGTAGCTCAAGTGGTAGAGTGCTAGTAGCCTTGAGCAAAAGAAGCTCGAGGACAGTTCCCAGGCCCTGAATTCAAGCCCCAGGACTGGGAAAGAAAGAAAGAGAGAAAGAAAAGCAAGGAAGGAAGGAAGGAAGGCAGGCATCTCTTCCCTGCCCTCTGGGCCGGGACTTTAACTCAGGTTCTGGGTGCTGTTCCTGAACTTTTCCACTGAGCACTCTACTGCTTGAGCCACAGTAGCGTTTCCAGCTTTTTGGTGGTTAATCAGAGAAGAGTCTCCAAGACTTTCCTACCTGGCTTCAAGCTGCGATCCTCAGATCTCAGCTTCCGGAGCAACTAGGATTCCAGGCGCCCAGCAAGAAATAGCAACTTTTGACTCACTTTGAGTCATTATGTTTCTTTCACAATTCTGCTAACATTGTCTTCCTCCAGTCAGCCACAAGCTTTTAATAAACTGATTTGGATTTTACATTTCACCTAACTGTCTATAGGTTTATTAACTCTTTAATCAATAAACCAACATTTGCATTTCTTATAACTTGCAAGGACAATGTATCTACAATTGCTTAGAGCACTACCTTTCTTAGTAAAATATTACTCTCTCTCCATATATATACGTATATCAATATTTTAAAATGCAGTGATTAAAAGTACTCGAATAATAATACCCTCCCAGAAGATAGATAGCAAACTTGTGAAATCAGACACATTTCTAATAACTGCCCCTCACCTCAGTAACTTTCAGTATAAACAGCAATCACACTCAACACAACCAGGCGTAAAAAGAAGTCATTCGGTCCAAGATGTACCAGAGTCCTACCTGGTCTCTGTCCGGTGGTAAGGAGGAGACTCATCATAAAAACCAAAAAGACACAAAGAAGTTGTTGAAATCTCATTTTTTTCTTTCCTGACACACTCCAAGACAGCCAGAACTCCGGAGAGCAACAAGCAATCTGTACGCGGCTTGTGCAGGATCTGTGCGGGGCGCCTCACATTCTAACCAACCTCGGCTGCGTTTTCCAGAAAGGTTAATGATCACATCAGACAAGGTTACTGGGGCGCTGGGCTGTGGTCAAAGCCCACGGGGCCGCAAACCCCTCCTCCACCCTCCGCTCCTCTCCCTGTCCCTCCCCTTTATTTCCATAAGCAAATATTGGTGAAATGGACCATTCAAGCCCAGGGGAGAGTGACTTCACTTCAACCTGGAGCTGGAGAAATATGTAAAATAAGTCCTGACATTGCCTCCTCCCCTCACCATTTGCATCTGTTTAAACTTTGCATTGCCCATATTGGTCCCACATGCTGAAACCTTGGAATGACAGGAAGTCTCTCTTTTGTCCTTTCACAGAGAATTCTGAAGCGCTTAACTCAAGACTCCCAAACATGTGCCGAAATGCTTGATCTTTACCAAACCTACTACAAAGGGGTGACTATTTACGGGAATCCCCTAAATGGCTGAATGTGTGTGGAGTTTGCACCATTAAAAGATTCCTGGGGGCTGGGAAGGGGGTTAGCATGTCTGAAATAAATCTGTAAAATGCTTATATTTGTATTTTATTAAGTGCAATATTTTTTTCAGTAATGGAGATTATTTTCAGCTGCAAGCAGCTGATTCTTTTTAAAAGAAAATTCAGGCACACCACAAACCCTGGAAATCTGTGTTCAGTTATAAATTTGTATGGGGTGGAAAACCAAAAATTAGAGAAGTGTTCCGTTCATTTCCAGGGAATTCAGTAGAAACAAAAACAGTCTAGTCTTGTCTTTGACACACAGCCACCAAGATCTCTTTTGTCATAAGCGCTTCCTTATCTATAATACATAGCTATTACAAATGCACTTATTCTGTACTTATTGTGAAGTGAGCGGAAAGTTAGTGTAGCTACACTGTGACATACACATTTCCAAATCTAAAGCATATGGAACTCTAGGACTGCCAGGAATTGTTTTGTATATGGCTTCTTTAGGTTCAGGTAGTTGGTCTACAATCTTGAAATATGAACTATTGGTCTTGATTTGATATCAGTCTGTAAAATTTTCTTGCAATCCAGTTATACCTGCACTTTTTTTTTTTTTTTTGGATCTGGTCCTGGGGCCTGAACTCTGGGCCCGGGCGCTGTCCCTCAGCTCTTCAGCTCAAGGCTAGCACTCTACCACTTGAGCCACAGTGCCACTTCCGGCTTTTTCTCTTTGCTTATGTGGTGCTGAGGAATTGAAACCAGGGCCTCAGGCATGCAAGGCAAGCGCTCTACCACTGAGCCACCTTCCCAGCCCGTACCTGCACTTTTTAATAGGCAGACTACAGAAATTGTGACATCTTTAGAAATCAGCTGGAGCTGGGTGCTGGTGGCTCACTCCTGTAATCCTGCCGTTTGGGAAGCTGAGATGTGAGGATCGTGGTTCAAAGCCAGCCCAGGAAGGAAAGTCCATGAGACTCAACTCCAATAAACCACTAGAAAACTGGAAATGGTGCTGTGACTCAAGTGGTAGAGTGCTAGCTTTGAGCTGAAGAGCTGAGGGACAGCACCCAGGCAAGCCCCACAACCAACAAAAAGAAAAAAAGAAAGAAATCACAGCTAGGCATGCTTATGCCTGTAATCCTAGCTACTTAGGAAAGTTGAGATCTAAGGATCATGGTTTGAAGCCAACCTTGGAAAGAAAGTCCATGTATCTCTTATCTCCGATTAACCACAAAAAGCTGGAAGTGGAGTTGTGGCTCAAATGATAGAACACTAGCCTTGAGAAAGAAAAAGTTCAGGACAGTGCCCAGGCCCCGAGTTCTAGGCCCAGAAGAGGTTAAAAAATAAAAAAGCACTCTCAGTTATTCTATCAACCCTACTAAGGTCCAAATTTTGGTTCTTATTTAAGAACTAGCCTATTGAAGCTAAAAGTAAGAATAATTTAGCAATACAGTTCTCAGGATAGGTTGAATAGTGTCCACCAAAATTCATGAGATCAGTCTGGAATTCAGGGGTGGAACTCAAATACTCTTTCTTGGAGTAGGGTCATCATAGAAATAACTAGTTAAAATGGAAGTCACACGTGAGTAGGGTGTCTCCAGGTCTAACAGGACAGCTGTCCTTATAAGAAAAGGAGAGGAGATAGAGTCACGGTATCCCAAAGGGACACCCTCAGGGGACAGAGACACCGGTTGGCATATGATGCTGTAAACCAAGAAAGGAGTACCAAGTATGCCAACAGCCACCAGAAGCTAGGGCAGAGACATGGAACAGTCTCCTCAGCCCTCAGAGAAGTCAGTTCTACTGACATCTTGATGTTTTGGACTTCCTTTCTACTGACCTAGAATATAGTAAATGACTTGTGATGCTTTGTTCTAGTAGTCTTAGGACACCAATGCATTTGAATGTATACATATTCAGCAGGTATGCATATTTTCTATACAATTTAATTAGGTATATTTATTTTACATCAGAATACTGTGTATCAAGGCAAATAAAAATATTTACACATCATAATCAAAGAAATTTCATCTCCATTTTTATTTTTTATTTTTTTTGGGTCCGGTCATGGGGCCTGAATTCTGGGCCTGGGCGCTGTCCCTCAGCTCTTCAGCTCAAGGTTAGCGCTCTACCACTTGAGCCACAGCGCCACTTTGGCTTTTTTTCTTTTTGCTTATGTGGTGCTGAGGAATCAAACCCAGGGCCTCACGCATGTAAGGGCAAGCACCCTACCACTGAGCCACCTTCCCAGCCCCTCATCTCCATTTTTATAGATGAGGTAAAATTTATTTTCTTAAACAGGCGTGAAGTTAAGCGACTTGCCATGGTGAATCTCTTATCCAGTGTTCACCACTCTATAGAAATGGGCATGTCTCAAGTAAAATCATTAAACTTTGTGTGTGTGTTCGTGCGTGTGTGTGTGTGTGTGTGTGTGTGTGTGTGTGTCCTACTCTTATGGTTTGAACTTGGGGCCTAGAATGCTATTCCTGAGCTTTTGTGCTTGAGGCTAGTGCTCTACCACTTGAGCCACAGCTCTATTTCCTTTTTTTTTCTGGTTGTGAGGCTTGAACTCAGGGCCTGGGCACTGTCCCTGAACTTTTGCACTCAAGGGTAACACTCTACCACTTTGAGCCACAGTGCCACTTCAGTTTGCTGGTGGTTAACTGGAGTCTCATGAACTTCCTTGCCTGGGCTGGCTTCAAACCACAATCCTCAGAGCTCAGCCTCTTGAATAGCTAGGATTACAGGCCTGAGCCACTGATGCCTGGACATTTTTTTAAAGTAAAAATGCCACTGAAAATTTAAGGTATTGATAAAAAAAAATTATAAATAGTTGTACATAGGGGTTCAAATCATATCAATTTAGGAATACAGTGCATCTTTTTATTTTTTTTAAAAATCAATACTGGGGCTTGAACTCAGAACCTGGACACTGTCCTTTAGCGTTTTCACTCAAGGCTGACCTTCTACTACTTGAACTCCACTTCCAGCTTTTGTTGATTAATTGTAGATAAATGTTTCATGGACCTTCTTGCCCTGACTGGCGTCAAACTGTGGTCCTCAGATCTTAGCCTCCTGAATAGCTACAATAACAGGCATCAGCAACAGGTGAGTGTCCAGCTTGTACAATGCATCTTTATCAGTATGACCCCTTCCATCTCTCCCAACCCCATTCATCCCTTTGAGTTAGTTCTATTTTCATATAAACACATTGAGTATTATGATTGTATTTATCGCCTATTGCTTTTTAATGTGAAATATTAGTAGGATCACTTCTCTTCCATTGAATACATTTTTTATTTGAATTTGTTCCTCATTAGAAAACCATGTAAAGATCATCAATTTCCTTTTAATGTACCAAAATAACAAAGAGTCTTATTGATGCCATTTGGTCTGTAGCCTTGGTAATAATCACCTGCATATATTGCTCCCTCTGACAAAGTTGAGCATCGGTTACACTGGTGACCATGTTGTTTTTTCAGGTTTGCCAGACATTGGAGGATTAGGAAGACATCCACATTCTCAAAAGTGTGTGCCTTTTTTGGAGTTATGGGTTCTTATGAAAATATATGTTTTGGCTCAGATAGTAGCTTGATGCGGCATTTATGATCAGTAATGTTTTTTCAACCAGCACATGTGCCCAAGAAGACCCTGGGAAAATTTCTGAGTATTATACTAAGTATTTTACCACACCCAATAGTCTAATTTTATACATTTGATATCTCCAACATGTCTAATTCGCCATTTCCTCTATAAAGGGAGAATGCCAATTTTGGTCACATGAATTTTTGAAACTAGTCATTTCTTATTTAGGATGATTTAACTTCTATAAGTATAGTTATTAGCTCTCTCCTTAGTGCTAATTTGGAACTTAAGAATAACAATAGATAGCCAGGTAGGCTTAAGACAATCAATGTAGGGAATGACAACTAAAAGGCATTGTATTGGTCTAGACCAGGAAATGGTCAAAATAAAACCAAGGGTCAAAGTAAAAAAAAAATTCAAAAGTTAGGTCTTTCAATATAGTACCCTAAAGTGCCAAGAGTCAGAAAGTAGAGAAATGAAAAGAAATGGAGTGCCAGAAAGAAATAAGGCCCCAGACAGACACCTGAAGCAAGGGTATCTTAATTGTACAGGTCAGAATTGACCAGCCGGCTCAAGCAATCAGGAATCCAATTGGATACACTCTTGGGAAGATCCACTCTAAATCCCATTCTGTGCCCACCAGGATTGGTTTTAAGTGTTTCCATCTGTGAACAGGAGCTAATCCCACCAGAGAGAGAGAGAGAGAGAGAGAGAGAGAGGAGAGACAGAAAGAGAGAGAAAATCCAATTCACTATACTACTATACTTGGAGTGGAATTTCACCAATTCATTACTTCAACAAAAATATACTGAAAACACACAGTGGAGAAAACAAAAATTCCTACTTTCTTGCGTAGTCTACTTCCTATAGAGGCATGCAAATCATGGGGACCATAGTCACAAAGGAACACAGCTTTTCAGATTTGAAAGGTAGCCTATCTTTACTTAGGCCAAGCTGCATAAATTGCTATCCTGAGACCTTGCTGTGGTTTTTTTTTAATCTTTATCACATGTCTCTTTATTTTTATCTCATTTCACGTCTGGAGCTGTTGTGGCTCTACATTCTCACCCGCACATTCTTAAAATATCTCTTGATTTTCCCATACTCTGTTGACAATGAATTCAATAGCTGCAGTACCTGGTGAAGACATCAAGAGGAGCAAGCACAAGGCTCTTGGTCCCAGAGGTCTTTGTTTCTGCAGGAGTCCATATGTCCTCAAGAAGCTGTCCGACAGGAGCAGTATATTACAGCCCACAAGGGAGGCATTAAGTCCCAGGGTGGTGAAAAGGCTATGATAACACAGGAAACTTTCCAGATCCCAGAACAGAATTAAAATCTCAGTGATTGACAAGAATCAGGAAATGCTCATAAAAAAAATCTAATAAATGTATAAGGAAATGCCACTAATTGGATCAAATTTGATGAGCAAATAAACTAAAATTTAAGAGTAGGGCTATGTCTGGTCCTTCCTTATTGTCCTAGGACTGGCAGGAGCATTGTAGCAACATAAAGTCCTCAGCAAACATTAGTTACCTGATGTTTTCCCTGTCTTTTTGGAGATGCTGGGGATGGAACCTGGGCCTTATATATGCTATAATCCCAGCCCTGCTGAACTAATCTTGAATGCTTGAATTAAAACCCTGAAGAAGGCTGGGAAGGTGGCTCAGTGGTAGAGCACTTGCCTTGCATGCATGAAGCCCTGGGTTCGATTCCCCAGAACCACATAAGCAAAAAAAAAGAAAAAAAAAAGCCGGAAGTGGTGCTGTGGCTCAAGTGGTAGAGCGCTAGCCTTGAGCTGAAGAGCTGAGGGACAGCGCCCAGGCCCAGAGTTCAGGCCCCACGACCGGACCCAAAAAAAAAAATAAAACCCTGAAGAATCAGTGGAACTCAAACAAAACTGGGGCACAGCAGAACTTTCCAAAGGAAGGAAACACACAGCATGAGCAAAAACAACAAAAGAGAAACATGGAAGTTGCTATAGCTCCACTTGGATAGAACATACATAGAAAAAAAGGTGCTTGGTTTTTCTTTGGTTGGTTGACCAGCTGGATGTTTTGGTTTCAGTTTGTTGTTGCTTGGATTTGTTTGTTTGTTTTGAGACAAGGTCTGATTATGTAACCCAGGCTGGCCTCAGACTGCACTCTCCTGCCCTAGCTGGAATTCATAGGAGTGCCCCGTGAAACGGAGAGCATATTGAAGGCCAGTGATGTGTGCCTGGGAGTATACCTCAGTTGGGAAACTGCTTGCCTAACAGACAGAAGAAGCAAATTCATCTACAGTAACACACACACACACACGTTTATTGATGCCAGGCACCAGTGGATTATGCCTATAATCCTAGCTACTCAGTAGGCTGAGATCTTAGGAACATGGTTCAAAGCCAGCCCAAGCAGGAAAGTCTGTGAAACTTTTATTGCCACTGAAAATGGTGTTTTCAGTGGCATTGTCACTTAAAACCTTGTAACCTAGCTCATTACTCAAGGCTAGCACTCTATTGCTTTGTGCCACAGCTCCATTCCTGGTTTTCTGGTGGTTAATTGCAAATAAGAGTCTTATGTACTTTCCTGCCTGGGCTGGCTTCAAACTGCAGTCCTCAGATCTCAGCCTCCTGAGTAGATAGGATTACAGGTGTGAGCCACCAGTGCCCAGCTTACAATTTTTTAAAAAAAAATTTTAAAAAGAGGAATAAGTGAGACCACATTTGAGTCTGTTCTACTTTTAACCTTGTTTGTGTGCTTATATCGAAAACAGTCTCAGGAATTTTCAAATAAACCCAAATGACTCCTAAGCAACAATTTTTGTTTACTGGATAAATTATATAGGATATAAAACTGCTAATAAACTCTGTGCTAGAATTCTGTAAAGGCATATTTAGGACTTTGAGATTCATGAAATATATAATCTTTGAATTGTAGAGTTTGAAAGGCCTGTCATTCAGAGTTTAAACAGAGACCAGAACTTTTATATTTGAGTCTTGGCCTTCATGATTTTGCTCATGACTCATAATGAAAAGACTTTGATATAATGGAAATAACATGACCTTAGGGGTCAGGCAACTTAAAATTTTATTCCTGGTTCATGTCACTAAGTCATTTGGTTTTGGTCAAATTACTTGATCAAATTCTTTGCCTAAAAAATTGAGACATTTAAAGAAGTATTTAGAGTACTGACCTAGCATGTGGAAGGCTCTGGGTTCAGTCCCAGCACCACGAAGGGAGGGGGGAGTGAGACACACTTTTGGGTGACACATTCCAAGGTTCTATGACCCCTAACTTGAGCTTTATTTTGATTACTTTTGGCTGAAAAACCTAGAAGGCTCATGAATTTATTTTATTATTGTGAAATAAGCACTTACTACATTGCAGGAATTTTGTCGCATTTTTATTGGAGAAAAATAAATGACCAAAGCATCTGTGATGCACATACGTTGGAAGAGTTGCATTCTAATTGATATATGAGTAACAAAATACAGGAAAAAATACTGATCAGTGTTTAGGAGATTCATCCTTTCAGTTTGACCCTTTGACAAGTCATAATGATCTAAGGTTAGCATTCATCATAATCATCTAAGGATATCATACAAAGCAGCATTGCCCTTTTTTTTTTTTTCCAGTGAATCTAGTCCAAGTAATCTTATCCCAGGATGTTTCAGTTGTTCAACATGGTCACTTGTTTTCTTGACTTTCATCCTGATAGCTAGTCAAGAATATTTGCCAACTCTGTTTTTTGTTTTTGTTTTTTTGGTCATGGGGCTTGAACTCTGGGCCTGGGTGCTGTCTCTCAGCTCTTCAGCTAAGGCTAGCACTCTACCACTTGAGCCACAGCACCACTTCCAGCTTTCTAGTAGTGGTTTATTGGAGATAAGAGTCTCATGGACTTTTCCTGCCCAGGCTGGCTTTGAACTGTGATCCTCAGATCTCAGCCTCCTGAGTAGCTAGGATGACAGGTGTGAGGCACCAGTGCCTGGCGAACTCTCTTTTTTCAACACCGATCACCCAAGATTTTTTTGTACATTTTTTTATTGTAAAAATGCTGTAGAGATGTGTTATAGTTACATGAGCAAGGTAATGAGTACCTTTCCTATTGAGCATTGCTGCCTCCTCCTCTGTTTTCCCCATAAGAATGTTAAGCCAGGCTCAGTGGCAGATGCCTGTAATCATAGCACTCTGAAGGAAAAGGCACAAGCATGCTTGGACTCCAGACTGCCTTTGTCTTGAAGGAGGAGGCCTGGTGAACAGTAACATACCCAGAGCCAGGGGGAACAGAAAGACAAGCCAAGTGTGTGAAATAAGCCAGATGAAATGTAGAAATGGAAAAGCCAGGATGGAGGAGGAAGAGGAAGGGGAGGGGGAGGAGGAGAAGGAGGAGGAGGAACAGAAGAGGGGGAGAGGAGGAAGAAGGGGAAGGGAGGAGAAGGAAGAAGAGAGGAGGAGAGGGAAGATGAGAGGAAGAGGAGAAGGGGGAGGAGGAAGAAGATGAAGTCAGAAAGCAGTAAGCTTTCCTTTAGGATAAAGTCAACCCAGAGACACAGAGTTGGAATTCTCCAAAGGGAAGAACTTAAGGAGAGGGCCTTAATGTCTGCCGAAATGTGGGAGAGTCAGGAGCAGATCCATTGGGGCCCTGTGAAATTTCAAAGATGGACATTAAATGTTTGGCTGTACCTGGTGCCCGCAGGGTTAGAAGGCCAGAATTATCCATGGGGAGGAGGAGGGGCTGGCTGTAAGGGAGGAAGAAGGATGAGGGGCTCAGCCCTCTGAGGCGCTGGCAGAAGGGAGGGAGCTCTCAGGAAGGGAGAGTGCCTCCGAGAATGGGAAGCAGCGAGAAACCGGTGAGAAGGAGAGAGGTGGATGGGGATAAATTGTAATCCTGTGCGGAAATGTCAACAGGACTCCTAAGTAGCTGGGATTATAGGCCTGAGCCACTGGTACCTAACGAAGCTACTCGCTTTTAGACATCTGATTAGTCTATAACACAAGTACAAAAATGCATGGAAGATTGCTATACTGCCTTGCTAAGAGGTGAATTCAATTCCTAATTGCAGGTGTATGTGTTTTACTTCTACTGAAGTCAGAGAGACTTGCTGGAGTTTCTGTCCCAAAACACGCTGAGATAGCACACATGGATCCAATTACTTCATTTTCTGCTGCATCGCAATCAGTTACATCACTCATTTCAGCCAGTCTTCCAGTCTCTGCAGACAAACTGACGGATGGCTCTTCCAACTCACCCTCGGTCCTCACTGGAAGAAGTCAAGCAGCTGCACACGCAGGGGTGAGGTGTGTGTATGTGTAAGTAAGATGTCTGGGGTAATCTCATTTGATGTCTGGGGTAATCTCATTTTTTAAAAAAAGGGTCATAAGAGCCAGGTACTGGTGGCTTTTGCTAGTAATCCTAGCTACTTAGGAGCCTGAGATCTGAGGATGATGGTGGTTCAAAGCCAGCCCTGGCAGGAAAGTCACTGAGACTCTTATCTCCAACTAACCCCCAGAAAACCAGAAGTGGCACCTTGGCTCAAAGTGGTGCTAGCCTTGAATGGAAAAAGCTCAGGGCCAGTGCCCAGGCCCTGAGTTCAAGCCCCATGATTGACAAAAGTAAAAAAAGTAGAGACTGAGAGGGAGCAAGACAGGAAAAGCTAAAAAGAGAAGGCTCGGATGTGAAGACGTTTCAGTGGATTCTTCACCCCCATAGAAATCCTTTGCAAATGTAACTCCTGCACAATGTGACAGTTTCCAGGGCCAGCCTGGGTTACACAGTGAGGACTTGTCTCACAAAACCAAATAAATAAATGAGTATATAAAGTAAGAAAGCAAAGGACAGTGAAGGTTGTTCAGGACAGCCATGTTGGTCCCAGCTGGTTTGGGGCAGTCTTGTTTTTATAGTGGGCTCATGGTCTCATCATGTCTTTACTTCTTACAGCTACAGGGTTGCATCAGCCTCTAACCACCATCCACGCTGCCTCTATTTCCCAGCCTGTCTAGCATAAGTCAGAGAGAGAGAGGGAGAGAGGGGGAGGGAGAGGGAGAGGGAGAGGGAGAGGGGGAGGGAGAGGGAGAGGGGGAGGGGGAGGGAGAGGGAGAGGGGGAGGGGGAGGGGGAGGGGGAGGGGGAGGGGAGGGGGAGAGGGAGAGAGGGAGAGAGGGAGAGAGGGGGAGGGGGAGGGGAGGGGGAGGGGGAGAGGGAGAGAGAGAGGGAGAGGGGGAGGGAGAGGGAGAGGGAGAGGGGGAGGGGGAGGGGGAGGGAGAGAGGGAGAGAGGGAGAGAGAGAGAGAGAGAGAGAGAGAGAGAGAGAGAGAGAGAGAGAGAGAGAGAGAGAGAGAGAGAGTTTGCTGGTTTTGGGGCTTGAACTCAAGGCCTGAAGCTCTCAAATGACTTGCTTGCTTACAGCTGGTGCTCTATCACTTGAGCTATGGCTCCAGTACAGCATCCCCCACCCCCATTAATTAGTTCCAGATGGTATTTCTTAGACTGTTCTGCCTGGGCTGGCTTTGGACCATAATCATGAGGTCTCAGCCTCCAGATTAGATAGGATTACAATAATGAGTCCCTAGTGCCCACCTTTTCTTTTCTTTTCTCTTATCATTGTGTCTGCCTTCATTTTGGATTATTTAGGCAATGCATTTATTTTATTTATTTATTTATTCGCCAGTCCTGGGGCTTGAACTCAGGGCCTAGGCGCTGTCCCTGAGCTTCTTTTGCTCAAGGCTAGCCCTCTACCATGTGAACTACAGCACCACTTCTGGCTTTTTCTGTTTATGTGGTACTGAGGAATAGAACCCAGAGCTTCATGAATGCTAGGCTAGCACTCTACCACCGAGCCACATTCCCAGCCCAAGGCAATGCATTTAATGCATGCATTTCATTGTATCTGCAGAGAGAGTTCATAGCTATGGGAATATTTGTAAGCAATCCAGCAACAAGAGAGCTTTGAAAGAAAGATGGATTTGCAGAGTCAGAGCTGTAGCTTTTGGATGCTTGAACCAAATGTCTCTAATTCTCCTAGGCTGTGGTCTTAGGGGCTCCCCTCTTTCCTTGAAGGGAAAACCTTCTCAAATGTATGTTCTAAGCAGCACATTCCTTTCTTTTGTTTGTTCGTATTTTTGAGCCTTTACTGGGGCTTAGGCTCCATCCCTTAGCTTTATTTTTTTTTTGCTCAGGGCTGGTATTACACTACTTGAGCCACAGCTCTACTTCAGTCTTTTGTTGGTTAATTGCAGATAAATCTCACAGACTTTCCTCTCAGGTTGGCTTTGGACTGTGATCCTCAGATCTCAAGATTCTTGAGTAGCTAGGATGACAGGTGTGAGTCACTGGTGCTTGGATCCTTCCTTAAAAAAAAAAAAGCATGATTCTCATTATCTGAAAGCAATACCCATCTGAGGGTGCCAAAAAATAACAAAACATAAAGAAGTCATACAACACATAGAGGAACTAGTTTATTTTTGAGTAATCTGAAGGCAAAGAAATGTTGAAGGACAAAGAACAAACAGAATGTAATTTAACATTTCTTCACTAAAGAGCTGACTTCAAAGGCCTTGAGCAGACAAGAAAATCATAGTTTCCAGACTGAGTTAGTTCAGTCTTCCTTGTGTATGTTTTTGTATTCTGACCACCCATGCTACAAACCATTTTTACGGCTGAACAACATTTAAGTTTGGGAGGAAATGTTTACATTGCAATGCAGTTTGGATTTTTCCTTTTTTCCTTTGTGAACGTGACTAATTTCCCATGAGGGAATTCTGTCACCATCCACAGGGAAGAGACAATAAAGCCCAGCATGGCATAGTGTGTCCTGAGGACCTGCCCAGTGGATCACCACATCCCAGACAGAGGGAGCTGTTCAAATACTTCCTCCTCTCTTTGTGTTCAAAGCTTAGAAAACAGCTGTCTACTAACAAAAAAATCACCTCTGGATTAATGACCAGTACACTTTACTCATACAAATGCACAAAGGTACAATCTATGTGCTTACAAATTAGGCGAATAATAGCCATTTTAGGTGCTTTTGTAGACCCTGAGAAACTCAAACACCTTGGTTTAAGGGAATAAAAATGATCACTTTAATTTAAAAGCTGTGTTCAGATTTTCAAAACAGTAAAGAGTTATTGAGAAGATCAGCTTTCACATTTTTTTCTAAAATTTTCCTTTTGAAATCTTAAAGTTTAGCTACAATTAGTTCAATTATTTTATCATGTTGGCAAAACTGCCAAAACTCCCAAATGTGTTGGCTTGTGGTAGCTCAAATGGTAGCCTGCCTGCTAGCCTAACATGCATAATGCCATGAGTTCAAACAATAGCAGCAGTAACAATAAACAAAATAAAAAGCTAACGGACAAAATATATCTTTGCCTATGTTACTTTCCATGAAAGTTTTCTAATTCAACGGAAAATTCAAATCATGTGTCAGGAACTTAAAAACATCTGAGCTTTCTTCTCTTTAATTTGGGGATTTTTCTTTTTTTGTGCCAGTCCTGGGGCTTAAACTCAGGGCCTGGTCACTGTCCCTGAGCTTTTGTGTTCAAAGCTAGTGTGCTACCATTTGAGCCACAGCTCTACTTCTTTTTTTTTTTTTTTTTTGGTTCAGTCGTGGGGCCTGAACTCTGGGCCTGGGCGCTGTCCCTCAGCTCTTCAGCTCAAGGCTAGCACTCTACCACTTGAACCACAGCGCCACTTCCGGCTCTTTTCTTTTTGCTTATGTGGTGCTGAGGAATCGAACCCAGGGCCTCATGCATGCAAGGCAAGCGCTCTACCACTGAGCCACCTTCCCAGCCCATACTTCTTGCTTTTTTATAGTTAATTGGGGATAAGAATCTCTTGGACTTTCCTACTAGGGCTGGCTTTGAACCGCCATCCTCAGATCTCACCTCCTCAGTAGCTAAGATTACAGGCATGAGCTACTGGTGCCTGGCTAGATTTGAGAATTTCGAACCATAGGTTTTTCTCTACCCAAACTTAATTAGGCTCAATCAAACTTGGTAAGGCTGTGAGGGTGGAAAGATGTGAGAAAGAAGGAAAAATGTAATGTATAATCCCACCTCTTGAGGCTGTCACATGGTTAAGGTTTTGGAGTATTCCTTCCTTTCTAAATGTTTTTTTTTTCATTCTTCTCATTGTCATGTTGCCACTTATTGCATAATGGAAATGTCACTCCACACATCTTACTCATGACTAACACCTTGCTCTGTCATTTTGTTCATTTGAATAATGTGAGGCATGAGACTGCTAGACTTAGGCTAATTTTTGTCCTATAATACCTTGCTTTTGAAAATTGTGCCTGGGGCTGGTTTATGACTCAAGCCCTGAGCTCAAACCCCATTGCTGAAAAAATGGGGTGGGGGAAGGGAAGGAAGAATGAAGGAAAGAAAAAGAAAAAGGTAGAGAAAGACAAAGAAGTAAAAGGAAGGAAACAAAGAGAAAGAGAAAAAAAATGATGACATAGTGACACATAGTGACAGATACCCGTAATGCCAGCACTTGGGAGGCTGAGCCTGGAGGATGGTGAGTTTGAGGCCACCCCAGACTACATATTAAAATCTTGTTTCAAAAACAAATACAAAACTGAACACACCCTGCCTCCGCTCTGAGATACATAGCTTACTTTTAGGGCATTTGCCTAATTTGGTAAGGCCCTAGAGTTTGATCCTCACTGCTGCAAAATGAAAACAAACCTAGCTTTTAGAAATTTCTCTTTTTAGGGGCTGGGAAGGTTGCTCAGTGGTAGAGTGCTTGCCTTGCATGCATGAGGCCCTGGGTTCGATTCCTCAGCACCACATCAGCAAAAAGAAAAAAAGCCGGAACTGGCACTGTGGCTCAAGTGGTAGAGCGCTAGCCTTGAGTTGAAGAGCTGGAACTGGCACTGTGGCTCAAGTGGTAGAGCGCTAGCCTTGAGTTGAAGAGCTGAGGGACAGTGCCCAGGCCCAGAGTTCAGGCCCCATGACTGGACCACCCCCCCCCCAAAAAAAAGAAAGAAATTTCTCTTTTTAAAATAAATCATATATCATAACTGATTTATGAAATACTTTGGTATAAAATTGCATTACCCTATGTTAGAAATGATGTCATTTTTGTGACATTCTCATTTCTAGAAAGATATACCTTAGGAAAGAAAAAACAAAAAATAATATTATTGATGTTTGTTTCTTTTTCTTTTTTTCAGTCATGGGGCTTGAACTCAGAACCTGGGCACAGTCCCTGAGCTGCTTTTGCTCAAGGCTAGTGCTCTTACTACTTGAGCCACAGTGCCTCTTCCGGCCTTTTCTATTTATGTGGTACTGAGGAATTGAACCCAGGGCTTCATGCATGCTAGGCAAGCCACATTCCCAGCCCTTCTTTATTGACATTTATTTATTTATTTATTTTTGTTGGTTATGGGGCCTGAACTCTGGGCCTGGGCGCTGTCCCTCAGCTCTTCAGCTCAAGGCTAGCGCTCTACCACTTGAGCCACAGCACCACTTCCAGCTTTTTCTGCTTGTGTGGTGCTGAGCAATCGAACCCAGGGCCTCATGCATGCAAAGCAAGTGCTCTACCACTGAGCCACCTTCCCAGCCCCCTTCTTTATCTTTTAATTAATTTACTTTATTGTTATTATAAAAGTGATTTACAGAGGGATTACAATTACATGAGTCAAGTGATGAGTATATTTCTTGTTGTACAGTCTTCTGTCCCCTCACTCTCTCCCATTCCCTGGGGGGTTTCTAAGCATTTAAGGTGTTGATGGAAGGTAATGTTGGTGCTTTTGTTTTTGTTTTAGTTCTTCCTGCTGTTCCCAAAGCTCCTGGAGTGGTCAGTCCTTTGATGTTTTTTGTATTTTGTTTTTTTCCATCATGGGGCTTGAACTCTGGGCCTGGGCGCTGTCCCTCAGCTCTTCAACTCAAGGCGAACACTCTACCACTTGAGCTATAGCACCACTTCCGATTTTCTGGTGGCTTATTGGAGATACAAGTCTCATAGACTTTTCCTGCCCAGGTGGCTTTGAACCGTGATCCTCAGATCTCAGCCTCCTGAGTAGCTAGAATTATAGACGTGAGCCACCGGCATCCAGAGCTTTGGTGTTTTTACAAAGGTAGGTAGTTGTCAGCTGGTACAATGCTTTCTTGGAATATGTTGTCAAAACCGAACACAGGTAAGTTCTGTTTCAGTTCAGAACAGTTTCAGCAAAATATACTCAAACAGGGTAGAGTCCTTTACAATAAGGAGTAGGTTAGGCTAATGTGAGTTGGGGGCCTTACAATTTCTATGCTTTTAAGGAAATGACAATGGGGAAAATTGCCCTTTGAACGATGATGGCTTCAGGAGATGAGGCAGTAGAGACCTTTATGCAGAAGTTTCTTCCTTTTATACACCCTTGTATGGCTCCTCTCCCTGGCTGAGGTGAAAGGTTAACAAGTGTCTTCATATTGGTATCTTTGTCACTCTTCTAGTCTTTTCAGGGGTTGTATTTAAAAACATAGATCTATAACTTCCCTATTAAAAGACTTCCAGCTGGCATTGATGGTATACTCTTTTTTTTTTTTTGCCAGTCCTGGGCTTGAGCTCAGTGCCAGGGCACTGTCCCTGGGCTTCTTTTTTTTTTTTTTTGGGCCCGGTCATGGGGCCTGAACTCTGGGCCTGGGCGCTGTCCCTCAGCTCTTCAGCTCAAGGCTAGCTCTCTACCACTTGAATCACAGTGCCACTCTGGCTTTTTCTGTGTATGTGGTACTGAGGAATCAAACCCAGGGCTCCATGCATGCTAGGCAAGCACTCTACCACTGAGGTTGGTTCACTCTTATAATCTTGGCTATTCTCTGAGATCTAAGGATCATGGTTCAAAGACAACTTAGGCTGAAAAGTCTCTGAGACTCATCTCCAATAAATCTCTAAAAAGCAGCAAAGAACTAGAAGTTGAGCCATGGCTCAAGTGGTAGAGTGTGAATCTTGAGTGAAAGAGTCCAGGGAAATTGCCAACACACACACACACACACACACAGTTTGATGCATTTAAAAACATTTATAGGGCTGGAAAGGTGGCTCAGTGGTAGAGTGCTTGCCTTGCATGCCTGAGGCCCTGGGTTCGATTCCTCAGCACCACATAAGCAAAAAGAAAAAAGCCGGAAGTGGCACTGTGGCTCAAGTGGTAGAGCACTAGCCTTGAGCTGAAGAGCTGAGGGACAGCGCTCAGGCCCAGAGTTCAGGCCCCACGACCGGACCCCCCCCCCCAAAAAAAAGCATTTATACTTCATGGTTTAGAATAATCTAAAGTAGCCATCTGTCTATTTACAAAACTTTTCCAGGTGAACAAATAAATGGACCTTAACTATTAATCTCAAAATACCTAGTTATTCAACATTGTGGTCAAGCTAAGGAATAAATATGAAACCTTGCTTTCATAAATAAGAATGCCTTCTTTCTCACTTAGTCTTGCTCAGGAAGACTTCCATACCCATAAATAATCTTTAAAAAAAAAAACAAACAGCTCTTTGCAGCTCTGGAATGTGGGTGGAAATGCTATGTATTATGGTTTTTCTCAAGTAGCTAATACCTGATCTTTTCTTTCTTCTCAGTACGTTGCTTATATTGGTTCTTGCCTCTAAATCAAGAAACATTTAAAGATTACAGTTTTTTAGGAGAAGGTAGATATTTATTTTCCAGTGGGAATCAGGTCAAGGAAGAAGCTCTAGAGCATCTTCACATCTCTCAAACCACCTGTGGCAGCTGGCCCCAGGCCAATATCACATCCAGTCAAGTGCTGGTACATGCATGTGTACAGAAAATGCTTCATTCAGGTCTCGTATAGTGACATTTAGTGTATGTAGGGAGAAACATCATCTGCATATTTCACAAGGGAATGGAATTTGGAAAGAATTCGAATAATATATCCTCATGCATTTCTTTGTCCCTCTCTCTTTTGGTCAGTCATTGAACAGAGGGCCCTGTCTCTGATCTTTTTTGCTGATGGCTAGCACTTTGAACCACTTCTGGTTTTCTGGTGGTTAATTGGAGATAAGAGTCTCACAGGCTGGGAAGGTGGCTCAGTGGTAGACTGCTTGCCTCGCATGCATGAGGCTCTGGTGCGATTCCTCAGTACCACATACACAGAAAAAGCCGGAGGTGGTGCTGTGGCTCAAGTGATAGAGTGCTAGCCTTGAGCTGAAGAGGGACAGCTCCCAGGCCCAGAGTTCAAGTACCACAACTGAAAAAAAAAAAAAAAAAAGTCTCACAGACTTTCCTGTCCAGGCTGGCTTCAAATTGAGATCCTCAGATCTCAGCCTCCTGAGTAGCTAGGATTACAGGTGTGAGCCACCAGCGCCTGCTCATGCATTCCTTTTTTAATCCTCTTTTTCTCTTATTTCAACAACATTATAATAGAGTAGTGAACTCTATAATCTGAATCAGGAAGATCTGGGCGCAAATCTTAACCTACCAGGTTAACTGTGTTTCCACAGTCCCTCTCTGTAAAGGAGTATAAAGTTTGATAGGAAAGGGAAGATTAGTTAATAAAAATGCACTCAGGGCTGGGCTTTGCCAGTGACAGTAGGACTGCATGTTATATTTTATTTTTATTATATATATTTCATTTCACAACAAGGCTTCATATATAGCCCAGGTTGGTCTTGAACTTAAGCAGGTATTTTTCTCTCTGCCTGTCTAGTGCTAGGATTACAGCTGCACTATCATACCCCATACTAAATTTTTTTTTTAATTGTTTATTTTGGTGGTGGTAGTATTGGGGCTTGAACTTAGGACCTCAAGTTTGCAAGGCAAACTGTCTACCACTTCAGCCATGCCCTTAGCCCTTTTTCACTTAGTAATTTTTTGGATCAGGTCTCAAGTTTTTGCCCAGTCTGGCCTGTGCCTCCTAAATTATTTAACTGGGATTAAAGACATGGACCAACACATTGGTTCCTAAATTTGATGGTTAATTACAATGAAGGAGTGTGGTACATAGGAAAATGGAAACATAACAGTCACTTCTATCCTTTGAATTTCCCATGCCTCGCTGGTTAGATTGCGCTTTCATGAGTGGCAGTTGGGTGCAGGGCAATTGTAGATTCCTGTCTTTCTTTCTGTGGGTACAGCCAAACTTCCTGGTCACAGGGAGTTGCTGATGATATATATTCCTGGGGGACAAAACCCTGTACTTTGCATTATACTAGGTTTCAGGCCCATTACTGGTAATAATTTAAAACTGGATTCGCAGGCTTGAGGGAGGTGCTTCTGCTTTTCATGAAATGTTACTGAACAGGTGCTGAGCTCTGCAGTCTTAATGCTTTCCAGTCTCTGCTAAATCATATTTTAGAGTAAAATATTTGAATGTCTCCCAAATTTCAATAGTTACAGTAGTGAGGGAGTTCACATTTTCTAACCCCTATTTTCCATCATGTGGGTCAGATTTGAAGGACAAAATTCTCCCCTGCTGCTGGTCCACTACTGAGTGGAGATAAGTGGTTGGGAAAAAAAAAATTACAATTTGTTTTTATTTTTTTTTAAAACTGTTTGCATGGTTACAAAAACATTCTGGAAATATTCTGTTGTCTTCCCTTTTTCTAACCATACCACGACGTACTGAAAGGAAGGTCCCTCTGCCAAGGAATGTTTGAAGTAGATAAATTTGTGCCTAGAAGTTGGGAGGTAATTACAAGACAAATGACTCACACATCCGGCAGAGTCACGGAGGGTTAAACTAAATATTTCAAGCTGTTATTTGGTTTGTTTACGTATGTTTATATGAGGTTAACAACTTCCACAACAGCCTTTTAGACAGTTGCTTCCAGGTGTCTTCTGTTTAGCTATGGGGCTCAGTACAGCTCCTTTCTGAGGCATATTTAGAATAGAGACAGACAGGGGCGGAGCCAAGGATAACTGGCTTTGTAAAACCTAGAATTCAGAGTTTTGCTGTTCTTCTTTGTAACTATAATATAAAGTGGGGGAAATCAAGTTGCTATGGGTAAAAGCAAGATCTTGTGATTGTGTGTGTGTGTGTGTGTTGTGATCACTACAAATCTTTACAGGCCCAAAAGAAAAATTATTGGAATGAAGAACAGAGTCACTGAAATACGTCTCTTGATTTGCAAGATTGACAGTCATTTATTTACTTATGTTAGATTTTGGAATGGGTGCTGGGAATTGGACTCAGAGACTCTGATTTCCTGCTTTGAGAATTTTCTTTCCTTCCCTTCCTTTCCCTTCCCTTTCTTTCCCTTCCCTTCCCTTCCCTTCCCTTTCTTTTCCTTTCCCTCTCCTTTCCTTTCTCTCTCCTTCCTTCTCTTCTTTTTCTTTTCTTTTTTGTTATCTTCATACACAGTAGCAATGCATTTTGAAATCATTCCCTTTCTTTTCCCATTCCCTTTCTGTCATCCCCCTAAATAATCCTATCATTAGAATTATGTTCTAAGTACATGTATATGTAATATACATACATTCTTATGAATATGCATGTCATTTAGGTCTATCTTACACACATGACTGAGAATATATATTTGGCTTTTTTATTTAATTTTATTGTCAAGGTGATATACAGAGGGGTTACATACGTAGGATAGTGAGTACATTTCTTATGGAACTTGTTACCCCCTCCCTCATTTTTCTCCCATATTCCCTCCTTCTAACCCCTCCCCCCAATATATTTGGCTTTTTAAACTTGGTTCATCTTACTCAACAAATGCCCTCCAATTCCATCCAGTTTCCTACAAATGAAATAATATCATTTTTTCCTATGGTTGAGTAATATTCCACGGTGTAGACATATTTTTTATCAATTTATCAGTTGTTGCCCATCTCTGCGCTATGCTATTGTGAACACAGCTGCAGGACAAACACGGAAAATTCCGGTGTCTTTCTTGTATATTGAGTTAATACTCTGTTGGATATTTGCCCAGTATTGATGTTGTGGGGTCAAAGGGTAGGCCAATTTTTAGGGGTTTTTTTGAAGAACTTCCATATAGCTTTCCATAGTGGTCACATTAGTTTACATTCCTACCCATAGTTCATGAAGATTTCTTTTCCTCCCCAAATACTTGCCAATATTTGTTATTTCCTTGATGATGTCCATTCTGACAAATGACATGAAATCTCAGTGTAGTTTAGCTTTACATTTCCTTTATGGCTAATGATATTCAACATTTCTTCTTGTATCGATAGCCATTTGTATTTTTTCTTCTGCGAACTGCCTGTTCAATTTACTTTCCCATTTAATAATTGGCGTATTTATATTCTTCTGCTGCTTAATTTTTGAATCCTTTCTATATTCTGAATATTAATATTTATCTATTGAATAGCTAGCCAAGATATTTTCCTTCATTCCATGGGTTGTCTCTTTGTTCTGGTAACTGTTTTTTTTTGTGTGTGTGTTTGTTTGTTTTTGTGGGTTGTTTGGGTTGAATTCTGCGACTGGGCAGTGTCCTCAGCTCTTCAGCTCATGGCTAGTGCCCTATCACTTGAGCCACAGCACCACTTCCAGCTTTTTTCTGCTTATGTGGTGCTAAGGAATCAAACCCAGGGCCTCATGCATGCAAGGCAAGCACTCTAACACTAAGCCAACTTCCCAGCCCCATTGTTGTTTTTTTCTGTGCAGAAACCTTTTAATTTGCTATAATACTATTCACCTGTTTTCTGGGCAGTTGGGTTCTTTTTGTTTATTGATCTATTGTGGGACTTGAACTTGGGGCCTGCCACTGTCCTTGAGCTCTTTGTGCGCAAGGCTAGCACTCGACCAGTTTGAGCCACAGCGCCATATCCAGTTTTCTGGTGGTTAATTGGAAATTATAGTTTCCTCGCACTTTCCTTCCCCAGCAAGCTTTGACCCCAAATCCTCAGATTTCAGCCTCCTGAATTCTAGGATTATAGGCATGAGCCACCAGCACCTGGCAATTGGATCCATTCTTTTGTGTCAGTATCAACTTTGTCACTCTAGCTCTGTAGTATAATTAGAAGTGATACCTCCAGTATTGTTCCCTTTGTTTATTTATTTATTTAATTTATTTTTATTTCTCTCATGGGGCTTGAACTCTGGGCCTGGGCACTGTCCCTCAGCTCTTCAGCTCAAGGCTAGCACTCTACCACTTGAGCCACAGTGCCACTTCCAGTTTTCTGAGTGGGTTTATTGGAGATAAGTCTCAAGGCCTTTCCTGCCTGGGCTGGCTTTGAACCATCTCAGCCTCCTGAGTAGCTAGGATTATAGGTGTGAGCCACTGGCGCCTGGCCTTTATTTATTTTTAAACTCAGGATTATTTTTGTTTTATGTTTCCTTATGAGTTTATTTATTTATTTTTATTTTTTGCCAGTCTTGGGGCTTGCACTCTGGACACTGTCCCTGAGTTTCTATTGCTCAAGGCTAGCATTCTACCACTGGAGCCACAGCACCACTTCCGGCCTTTTCTGTTTATGCGGTACTGAGGAATTGAACCCAGGGCTTCATGCATGCTAGGCAAGCACTCTACCACTAAGTCACATTCCCAGCCCCCATATGAATTTTTTTGATTGATAAAAATCCATTCTTTCTTTACCCACCATCAGTAGTTTTGGTACAGTCAGCAATCCTTCTTGTATACTCTGCTTGCCTGGCCATACTAGGAAATTGAAGGCCAAGTTAAGTACCATCAAATAAATTTTTACCACTGTCCTTTGTACCTCCACTCTTTTCTGCCCTTAGACCAGCAGACTGTGAAATTCCTTGGCAGGTATGTTGTCTTGTTCCTCTTGGAGTGTATCCAGTGTCATTTCCTGGCACCCAGTTGTTTGGAAAATATTTACTAAATGGATATATTAACTTATTTTAATAACTGTTTTATACAACAGTTTATAAAGTGACATGATTTGTATTTTTAAAATTTTACTCAACAACTTCCCTAAGTTCCAACCATACTGTAGGCGCTTGGCTAATCCTAGGGTGAAATTCAATGGTAAACCAGATGAACATAGCTTAGTAATGTTCTATATGTTCAGGCCCATAAATTCTAAGGTTATAGGCTACACAAGTTCTTGGATTCTGCAATTCAATAGCCTTGATGACTAAAAGAAAGTTTGGGCCCAACTAATCTAATGGCCTCGTGTTTCAGAAGTGGTAACCAAAGTCAAGAGAGTTGAAGTGATTTGCCCTCATTTTCATATCATATTATTGCACTTCCAATCATAGTCATGAGCTCCCTTCCCAGGGTTTTATCCTCAGGCATTTATCTTGCTGCCAAACATTCATTTAAGTATGTAGACAAGCTTTTTCTTTTTTTCCTTTTTAATGGATTCTTGTGAATCGTTTGCATGCCTGAATTTAATCCTACCTTTAAACTTCAGGCACACATGGCCATCTGCACTTTGTAATTTGTCATTTATATAGTTATTTATGATAATACCTTCATTTGGGGAATAAGATGGGTTGTTCCCTTCAAAGCCCTTGAGAAATGCTAATTAATGTATTTAAAAAAGAAATGTTCAATCAATGTTATAGCTAGTCTGGGCAAAAGACTGAACAAAGGCCCAATCCAACCTGATGCTTTTTTATACAACCCATGTGCAAAGAAAGATTTTTTAATATGAAATTAAAAATGAATCTAGTTATTTTTGTCAGTTGTAGGGTTTGAACTCAGGGCCTGGGCTCTGTCCCTGAGCTCTTTTGCTCAAGGCTAGCGCTCTACCACTTGAGCCATAACACCATTTCCAGTTTTTGAGTGGTTAATTGGATAAGAGTTTCATGGGGACTTTTCTGCTGGGCTGGCTTTGAACCACTATCCTTAGATCTCAGCCTCCTCAGTAGCTAGGATTGCAGGCATGAGCCATTGGTGCCTGCTTTCTATTCTAGTTTTATCAAAGCCAGACATACTCATTCTGTTAAGTATTATTTCTGCTTATCAGTCCAACAAAAAAGTTGAATAATTGCTCCAAATCCAATCTGAACCTCTGGAGAATAAATTTACTCATTCCTGCATTATGCTGTACTTCACTCTCCCTTTTGATGCTTGAGACATTCAAATAGATTTAATAGAAACCAATGATTTTAATATCTTTGGGGACTAGGCTCAAAACCTAAATCAAAATTGATCTAGGTTTTTTTTCTTACTTTTATACCTCAATATGGCTTAACAGATATTTCCTTCCTAAAAAAACCCCACACACAATATATATAGAGTGCTTGCAAATATTCATATCTGGCAAACAGAACAGCATTCCACAGCATATATCGAAATAATTTGTTAATGAGACAGTGAAAAACAGACTCCCTGTGGGATGTGACTACATTCTGTGATATAGGTTTTTTTGTTGTTGTGGTTAGTATGACTCTAGCGTCGCATTCTCTATCTCTAGATAGTAAAAACTAAATATTTTATGTGAACTTAAGTGCTTAGAGTTCTTTGAAAAGGAGGTTCTGGGCTGATAATGGAAACCATCAAAAAACACTTTTTTGTTTTATTGAAGATGTGTTGAGTTCAAAAACATACAACTTCACTTTCAGCCCCAATACAATTACTAGCAATGCAGTGAGAAATACAAATATATATATATGTGTGTGTATAGATATATATATATATATGCATGAAAATGTTTGCTTTCACTAGAAGTTAAATAGATGCAACTTGTTAATGAGATTCTATTTTTCTATATTAAATTACAAAAAGAAAAGCTTACATTTTCTGTTCATGTTAAAATGACATGATGAATATTAATATTTTTCAGAGTCAAAGTTTATTATTTGATGCAAAAGATTTTCAAAAATATGTAAGTTGTCATTTAAAAGAAATTACTTGAGTTGGGTCCTAGTAGTTCAAACTTGTAATCCTAGTGATTTGAGGATTGTGGCTCAAAGCCCATTTGGCAGAAAAAATCCTGGAGACTCTTTTGTAAATATGCTTTTCAAGAGCATTGTGACTCACTGGAGTCACAATTATAGAATGATAAACAGAATTGTCTCCACAAGGCGAAATTTACTTCTGTGCAAAAGAGTGAAAAACCAGCCAAAAGTCTGGTAAGCAAAGCATACAGAGCAAGCAGTCTGCTCAGGTATTTATTCCTAACACAGCAGGCTCCGCCCCACTGCTCAGATTGGTTGAGCTCAGTCACACTCTGCTCCTGATTGGCTAGGGTAAAATGTCTGTAATATGATTTTGAAATAAGATTAACAGCATAGAAGTAATCGCAGAATATACCCACACCTTCTACTAGTTCTTGAACCGTCTGAGGCACGTCACAATTCCATCCTGAAAAGAAAATCTTATATTTTACAACTCCTTCGTTATCCCAAAGCAATTCCTCTTAACAAGAGCCAAGCAGAAGTGATTAGGTGACTTACACCTGCACACACACACAAACACACACACACACACACACTCACTCACTCCAGGACCTTGAATATATCAGGTAAGCACTTATGCCTGAGCTCCATTCCATCCTCAAAGAAAGAGTTGAGGGGCTGGGAAGGTGGCTCAGTGGTAGAGCGCTTGCCTTGCATGCCTGAGGCCCTGGGTTCGATTCTTCAGCACCACATAAGCAAAAAGAAAAAAGCTGGAAGTGGCGCTATGGCTCAAGTGGTAGAGCACTAGCCTTGAGCTGAAGAGCTGAGGGACAGCGCCCAGGCCCAGGGTTCAGGCCCCACGACTGGACCAAAAAAAAAAAAAAAGAGAGAGTTGAGGAAATGTTAACAGAGCCTTCTAGTAGAAAACCTCTTGGTCCTCCAGGGCTTATCCTTGCCTCTGAGTCTCATCTCCCACAGAGGATTTTCAAGATGCCTAGAGCCCAAAGTCTGACATCTTGCCCGAGTTACTGCAACATTTCCTTCAGCTTTTTAAGAAGGCTTTTGAAATGCAGAATGCCCAACTAAGGCCAGGGAATTGATTTGCATAGTTTGAATGATAATAGAGTCAACAAAAATCTGTCAACAGTAAATCTGCTTTTCACTTTTATCCCAACAACCTCCAGCTCTGAAAACACATTTTTAAAATTCTCCATTAAATTTTATCTTCAGGGAGGTAAAATTTGGTGGGTCTCAATTTTGTGTCTGTGGCCTAAATTGCTTTGAGTTTTGAATTAATCTCTTTAATTAAGGATTTAAGTCAAGTTTCAAGTCCTGGGGATAAGTAAACAGTTCAGTTTGAGTTTAGATAAGACACTTGGAATCTTGAGAGTTTACTTGATATGAGATGACTTGTTCTAATAAAATCCTGTTTGGGGCTGGGAAGGTGGCTCAGTGGTAGAGGGCTTGCCTTGCATGCCTGAGGCCCTGGGTTCGATTCCTCAGCACCCCATAAGCAAAAAGAAAAAAGCCAGAAGTGGCGCTGTGGCTCAAGTGGTAGAGCTCTAGCCTTGAGCTGAAGAGCTGAGGGACAGTGCCCAGGCCCAGAGTTCAGGCCCCACGACTGGACCCAAAAAAACCCTGTTCTCACTCAATTCCCCTCACCAAAAAAACCATTTGAATAGATTTACCTTTAACAATGCTTGCTTTGCTTTGCAAGCCTTTTATTAGTATAAATTCATGGTAAGAGGGGTTTCCTTGAGACATTTACAAATAATATACTTTGACCAAATTCACTCTACATTACCCTCTCTTTTCTTGTGTTTTAGAGTCTCACCAGTAGCAGGCCTTGTACCATCAAGTCTGGACCTGAGATATCTACCATTTTTTCTGTTTGAACTTTGTGGCATTTCATAACGCAGTTCCTTTGTAGCAATAATATTCTTTTTGTTTGTTTTTGGTCAGTTGTGGGGCTTGAACTCAGGGCCTAGGCAATGTCTCTGAGCCTCATTAGGCTCAAGGCTAGCGCTTAACCACTTGAGCCACAGTACTAGTTCCGGCTTTTGAGTGGCTAATTGGAGATAAGACTCTTTACTCTGAACCTTTACAAATACAATGTTGAAATTAGGAAACCAGGCCTTTATACCTGTGGTCCTGGACCACAGGCAACATTTGTTGCTGTAATAAATGTGGGTCAGTGTATGCTACAAATGAATTATTAGCAACTGATCTTTGAATACAGGCAACGACTGCTAAATCTCACCAATTTCACTAACAAGTAAAAGTCTTTGTTTTCTCAGACTGGCAAGAGGCAAATATGTAGTTAATTTTTAAAAAGCTTACTTGATTTTTTTCTTATTAAATAAATAACACATGTGGCATTTGATGTTCAAAGATTACAACAATGTTGACTTAGAACATGAACTTTTCTATAAATGCTCTTTTCCTCCTGAATCAAATAAATAAAAATGTTACAGATTTGTCAGCCATGTTTTATACTTAGTAGCACAGATAGGAAGAGGACTTAGAGCATGGGCTTTGAAGTATGATGGCTTTAAATTCTGACTCTCACTAGCTGAAGCTTTGCTTATTTATTTATTGGTCATAGGACTTGAACTCAAGGCCTGGATGCTGTCCCTGAACTCTTTTGCTCGAGGCTAGTGCTCTACCACTTTGAGCCACAGCACTGCTTCTGATTTTCTAGTGGTTAATTTGGGATAAGTATCTCATGGGCTTTTCTGCCTAGGCTGGCTTTGACTCAGGATCTTTAGATCTCAGCCTCTAGAGTAGCTAGGATTACAGGAGTGTGCAATATATATATATATATATATATACATATGCTGCTAGGAATTGAATGTAAAGCCTCATGAATCCCAAGTGTGCACCCTAACACTGAGCTACACTCCCCCCCCAGAATATTCTTTTCCTTCTCTGCTGGGTCACATTGATGCTGGTCTTTGTTTTGAGCAGTTGTGGTGACTTAGCAATAATACTGTCATTACTTTTAATTAATGAAGAGTTGCATATGCTATAGAAAGGCTGGATTCAGAACCTTTGGCTGTAGAAGTAGCTACTTCATGATCATTGAGATTAAATAAAAAAACACAATAAGGTATTTTTTCCATACATATCTCCTTTCATTTTTTTCCTTCTTGAAATGGATGGCCTAAGGAGAAGCTGAAAGGAGATGTAAATTTGAACCCCAATTAAACTCCATTCTTCTGGAATTCCATTGCTGTGGCATTACAAAATAAAACAAAAAAACAAAAAAAAAAACCCACTTCTTTTTACTTATTCTGGGGACAAGAAGTGGGCTTGTAAAACCCGGATTAGTTCTCAAAGGTACATAGAGATAGACAATGGAAAAGATCTTGCAAGGAAACCTCAGAAGGGCAATAAAAGACGGACAGAGAAGAAAGCACGCTAATCCCCTGTGTTCATGGCTGGGTTTCCTCCATCTCCACACTCCGTGTAGAGTAACACCCCGTGCTTCTGGGAGGGGATTGTAAAAGCAGTGGAGATGGAATAACAAGCATATGGCTAGTTTGTGCAGAAAGGTTTTGTGCTATTCATCCTGCCTGGGCCTACTTATTGTGAAAAACTTAGATAATTTATTTGACAGTTTTAGATAGGGTTGTCACTTAAGGGGTAAAAAGAAGGAAGAGGAAGAAAAGTCAGAATGCAGGCATTCAAGTAAGCCTGGCTGAGTAGCCTACAAAAAAAGGGGCAGAGGGCAGAATAGAAAATATATTTAGCTCTCATTTGCATACCACAGGGGCACAATTGATTGCATTGGAACCTAACGCACACAGCAGCAATAAGAGTTAGTTACAGAAAAATGCTAATGATTAGTTTTAAGTTTTAAAGGGCAAAGATTTAAACATGTGTATACCTGCCTTCTCCTAAGGAAATATTAAATATTTCTACACTGATTTTTTTTTTTTTTTGGGTTGGTCGTGGGGCTTAAACTCTGGGCCTTGGCACTGTCCCTCAGCTCTTCAGCTCCAGGTGAGTGCTCTACCGCTTGAGCCACAGCGCCACTTCCAGTTTTCTAGTATTAGAGATAAGAGTTTCATGGACTTTCCTGCCCTGGCTGGCTTTGAACCGTGATCCTCATATTTCAGCCTCCGGAGTAGCTAGGATTACAGGCGTGAGCCACTGGCGCCTTGCTACACTGATCATTGAGCTTAATGTGTGTGTGTGTGTGTGTGTGTGTGTGTATACACTTAATGTGTAGGTGTACACTCAGCTACTCTCTTAGCTTTGTCCCTCAATGCTAGCGGTCTACCACTTGGGCCACAGCTCCACTTCTGGCTTTTTGGTGGTGATTTATTAGAGATAAGAATCTCTCAGACTTTTCCTTCCCCAGCCTGGCTTTGCTCCATGATCCTGAGGTCTTAGCCTCCTGAGTAGCCAGGATTACAGATGTGAGCCACTGGCGCCCGGCTGGTCTCTCCATTACTCTTTTTTTTTAACATTGAACTTAATGTGATTTTTAAAAAATTAAATGAGAACAACCCTCCTAAAAACTTACGACTTCTGCTTCTGTTCGGTTAGAGTGTGTAGAGTATGTTTCCTGTGGGCTGAGGCCAAGGTGGGTCAGCAGAAATTGGAAACCTCCTAATTATTAGTTTATTTACTAATAATGCAAATTAGAACTTGATTTGAATGTTGATTTTTGAGGGGAGAGGGGGAAGGTGAACCTAAAGTACTAGTTACAAATAATTTGAACAAAACTTCAACGTGACCAAAGTACTTTTTCTTTGCTCTAGTAACTCTCTAGACTTTTCCTTTGGTTTTAGACCATGCAATCTCTTCTCCATGACCCCTTTAGCATGCTGAGGGACCACAAGCAAAACTCAGTCATGGATGACATCTCAGCCTGGGTGACTTCTAAGCATGATTCACAGAGAACACTCACGGGGCTCAGGGCTGCAGTTCCTGACTGAGGTAGTATTTTATCAGTATCCATGTGTTGGGTAAATAGCGTGAGAAGGTGCTTCGGTCCATCAACCTAACAACTCACCCGTGGCCTGACAGGGTGAGGACATACTAAAAACTTTCCAGGTAGATGGATGTTGAGTTCTGGGCAGTTTTGCCCCCATCAAAAGCCTCCCTCCTTCTGCTTGTGAAAACAGAGCAATGCAAAAAAAAAATCCAAGAAAGCAAATGAAACTAGTTTATAATCATTGGTGTCACTAGATTTTTTTTTATTTAAATTTTTGATCAGTCATGGGGCTTGAACTGTGGTCCTGGGCGCTGTCCCTCAACTCTTCAGCTCAAGGCCAGCGCTCTACCACTTGAGCCACAGCACCATTTCTGGTTTTCTGGTGGTTTATTGGAGATAATAGTATTATAGACTTTCTTGCCTGGGCTGGCTTTGAACCATGATCCTCAGATCTCAATCTCCTGAGTAGCTAGGATTATAAGTATGAGCTATTTGTGCCCAACAAAATTTGTTTTCTATAGAAGCCCTTTTTGAGATACTTTGATTTTGAAGCTTATTTATTCATTCATTTTACTTTTGTGCCAGCAATGGGGTTCAAACCCTGGACCTTACTCTTCATAGCCGGTGCTCTACCCCAGAGCTGTGCTTCCAGCTCCTGCTTTATGCTAGTTAATATGAATCTTGAGGATTTGTCTGCACACGCTGGCTTTGAACGGTGACTCTCAGATCTCAGCTTTGAAAGTAGTTAGGATTATAGGCATGATGCAGGGTTTCAAGGTAAACTTACTTTTAATGTGAACAGCAGTTAGTATTGCTGGCGTTAAGAGTACTGCACGCTTGTGAAGGTTAAAATGTGTTTGTGATTTTCAGTATCACTATCCCATAATACTGCGAAATTTGTGAGATTTATGTAATCACTTAATCTCCATAAAAAATTATTAAAAAAAAAAGTACTGCAGAGAAAGCAAGAAGCCAACCCAAAGTAATCACAGCTTCAATAAAACCATACTCCAATGGTTGACGCTGGGAAGTGTGCATGCTTGTTAAAAAGGTCCATTGCTCTTTTCACTTCCTGTCATGTGATGTACAATATTGCTGTCCCAAAGGCACTGAGCGCTGCTATCCATTCTATAATGCTCCCCTGTCTCAAATAAAACATAGCTTCAAGTCAACTGTTCTGCCTGGCTGTCTTGCCTAGCAAACAAATAAAACATGGCTGAGAATAGTATTGGTGCTCAGGGTTGTTGCCTGCAAGGTTTATTCCCATGATGCTTTTCAGCTGAGTCTGTATTGTCTACTCTTAGATTTAACATCCTTAAAAAAAAGAATTAACACTTAGTAAAACAAGAAAATAAAAACTGAGAATGGGAAAAGGTGTTTAAATTCTTTGCATCCCTATTGTGTCTACTGTGTATAAAAACAGATGAAGGCATAAAGGAAGAGCTTTTGTTCAATAGTGGACTGGAAAAAACAGAAAACCCGGAGTACTAGAATGCCAAAAGAATTTTATTTTTCTGTCCGGTGCTAGTGGCTCATGCCTGCAATCCTAAATACTCGGGAGGCAGCCAGGCTGCCAGGCCAGGCAGGAAAGTCCATGACACTCTTATCTCCAATTAACCAGCTAAAAGCCAGAAGAAGAACTGTGGTTCAAGTGGTAGAACACCAGCTTTGAGTGAAAAAGCTAAGGGACAGTGCCCAGACCTTGAGTTCAAGCCTTAGTATTGTATACACTAGTGATCTCTCTCTCTCCCTCTTTCTTCCTTCCGTCTTTTTTTCTTTCCTTCTTTCTTTCTTTCCTCCTTCCTTCCTTCCTTCCTTTCTACCTTCCTTCCTTCTTTCCTTTCTTCCTTCCTCTCTCTCTCTCTCTCTCTCTTTCTCCCTGGATATTTCTCTTTTGTGTTGTATAGAAATAATTAAACATGGGGCTGGGAAGGTGGCTCAGTGGTAGAGCCCTTGCCTTGCATGCCTGAGGCCCTTGGTTCGATTCCTCAGCACCACATAAGCAAAAGAAAAAAGCCAGAAGTGGTGCTGTGGCTCAAGTGGTAGAGCGTTAGGCTTGAGCTGAAGAGCTGAGGGACAGCGCCCAGACCCAGAGTTCAGGCCCCACGACCGGACCCAAAAAAAAAGAAAAAAGAAAGAAATAAGTAAACATTTTAAGTGACAAGAACACTATCATGAAGACCAAACTAAGGGCTTAGGAAAATTATCTGGATATTTTAGAAGATGGATATTGTCCATGGCTCTCATTTGCTGTCCCTTATTGTGGACTTGTCTCTACATTATATAGACATTATAGCTGTTACACATCACAAGAGCAGTAGAGCTAGCCATGAGTTGGAATCTCCATCCTTCCTAGGACAAAACAGGAAGGCCGGGAGAAGTTTAGTGTAATTTTTTTTTTTTGTCCTGGGCCTTGAACTCAGGGCCTGGGCACTGTCCTTAAACTCTTTTTGCTCGACTAGTGCTTTGCCACTTTGAGCTACACACCACTTCTGGTTTTCTGGTAGTTAATTGGAGATAAGAGTCTTAAAGTCTTTCCTTCCTGGGCTGGCTTTATACCAAGATCCTCAAATCTCAGCCTCCTAAGTAGCTAGGATGACCACCAGCACCTGACCTTTAATCAGTTTTGTTTTGTTTTTGCCAGTCTGGGGGCTTGAACTCAGGGCCTGGGTGCTGTTCCTGAGCCTCTTTGTGCTTAAGGCTAGTGTTATACCCCTTGAGCCACAGCACCACGTCCGGCTTTTTCTGAGTTGTTTCTTAGAGTTAAGAGTCTCACAGACTTTGCTGCCCCCGCTGGCTTTGAACCATGATCCTCAGATCTCACCTTCCTTAGTAGCTAGGATTATAGGCGTGAGCCATCAGCACCCAGCAAAAATATTTAAAAAGTTATAAGCCTGGAAATACTTTGACATTGCAAAAGTAATAATTTTCAGGTTAAGTTATATACATACATAGTGTCCATTGCTTTACCCATATATTTGGAAATGGAGATTAAAAACACCCTATAGATCAGCCAAATAAAATACAGAGTAGGTTTAACTTCTTTTCTTTTCTCCAAATGCATCTTAGATAAGCAATCTAAAGTTTTCTCCCTTCAGTGAACCACAGAACTCAATTCTATATCCCAAATGAGATATTTTTAGGTTTTAAAGTCTGCCAAGGTTACATAGTGAAGTGACACAGTGACTGAGCACATAGGCTGAAAGGCTAGATAAAAGTGCATCCTGCTTAGAATTATTATTTTAGTGTGGGGTGACTGGTGCCTGTAATCCTAGCTACTCAGGAGGCTGAGATCTGAGAATCACGGTTCAAAACCAGCCCAGACAGGAAAGTCTTGAGATCCCTATCTCCAGTTAACCACCAGAAAATTAGAAGTGGTGCTGTGGCTCAAAGTGGTAGAGTGCTAAGCCTTGAGCAAAAGAGTTCAGGAACAGCACTGAGTTCAAGTCCTATGACCGACTACAACAACAAACCCTCGGAGACATTGCCTAGGCCCTGAGTTCAAGCCCCAACACCGGAACTCACCCCTGCCTCCCCAGAAATGATTACTTTGTTGATATTAGAAAAATATTTAGCCTCTCTGTATTTTAAAACCACAAAAAATGTTATTGTAATCATTTGGTTATTGTTATTTATGATTCTAACAATTTCATTTAAATGGCATTCTTTTGTACTATGGGAAACATTTAATTTTCAACTTCATGCTTTACCTATGGATGATTTAGAAAATGACAAGTGGGAGTCTGAGACCTCATGAGTTCAAGGCTAGCCTGGACTTTATAGTAAAACTCTATCACAAACAAGTAAACAAAGTGAATACAAGCTGACTGTAGCTCAAGTCAAAGACCTAAAGTATATGTGATATTTCATTTATTATAATTCAATGCTATTATTTTCATTAACTATATGATACTTTATTATAGAAAATATTGATTTTAATTGAGTTATAATCTATCAAAAACTTTGAAACCTCTTATGAATCTGCACAAATCTACTTTAAGTCAAGCAGCTTGATGATTAACAAAGAGCATTATAGTGTATTTGATAAGTCATCAAAGCCTAGAATTATAGAAATTGAAATAAAAGGACAAGGAGACATTTCTTGGTATATATTGTGATCTTAGCATTATTTGGTGTATTGTGTGTTGAATATTATGTGTCATCTGATGGACTTCTAAGTCTTTCATTTTATACTGAAGTTAAAACAGAATGGTTTTCTAGGTCCAGGAAAACCCAGGTTCCAAAGTTTTATTCAGATTACAATGATCCTTATGTTGTCAAAGAAAATAAATCATTATTTTTTCCCATAGAAGTGAAACAATGAATGTGCCTATTTCACAAGGAGGTTCGTTATTTGATATATTTAAGATCACTTGAAAGCAGCACTAAAATTTACAAGTCAATTTACTTCTGGTCTGTGTAGACACTTTATACAGTCTCCATTAAATGACTGAGGGGGAAAAACCACCTAGATTCTTTTGCCACTCATTTAAGAGGCACTAGAACAATGCTACGGGTGTATCGCAGGCTCATCCTTGGCCACTTGTGAACTGACAAAGACAAGCAAACACTGATAAGACATCAGAGGACCTCTGCAAAGATGTTAGCTCTTAGAGAAGCATCAGGTCCTCATTCTTCAAATTCAGTGGAAGAGCAACTTTTCTGCCCCTCCTCCGCTGCTGCTATCTTGATGCCCTGGGATAGCTCTGATTTTCAAAGATTCAGGTTAATGGCGGACTCCTGCTTTTTCAGTTAGTATGAGGTCCATTTCCTTTTTGGTGCTGCAAGGTGGGCAGAGTTTACAAGACCAGGCTCAGATAAGCGTTTATATTCCCAGGTCATTCACAGGTTTTCATTGTAGCACACTAATGGCTGCTTTTTCCCTTCTGGGTCCTGCTTTTTTTTTTTTTTTTTTGGTGGGGAGGGCTGGTTGAAGGAGAAGAGGGTGGTTGGTACTGGGGCTTGAAGTCAGGGCCTGAGTTTTGGCTTGGCTTTTCCCCTCCAGGCTAGAACTCTATCACTTGAGGCATGCTTTTGCTTCTGGCTTTCCACTGGTGAACTGGAAATAAGAATCTCTTGAGTCTGTCTACTTAGGTGTCTTTGAACTGTGAGCCTCAGGTCTTAGCCTCCTGAGTAGCTAGGATTACAGGCGTGAGCCACTGGTACCCTGCCTGATTCTCACTTTGGTAGCAGTCATTCTCGGTTCTTCTCGGGATAAAGCATTTGAGGAATAACAAGTTAGAAATATGCTACATGTGAGCACTAGCTTTGCATTTATCCAAAGTGTGTCTTCTCTCATGCCCCCAAAACAGGACTGCAAATGTAGTGAATATAATTCATATCTGTACAAAATATGTGTTTTTAAAAAAGCAGTATTTTAGCTACTAAGACAAAAGCATGGGTTTCACCAAGACAAATTTGTCAGCTACAAATTCACATAAAATCCATTAGGGATTAAAAACAAAAACAAAAAGCACTGTGGCTCATGCCTGAGCAGAAAAGTCCATGAGACTCTTTTTTTTTTTTTTTAAGAGCCTCATGGACTTCCCTGCCCTGGGTGGCTTTGAACTGTGATCCTCAGATCTCAGCCTCCTGAGTAGCTATAATTCCAGGCATGAGCCACCAGTGCCCAGCTGTGAGACTCTTATCTCCATTTAACTCTCAGAAAACTGGAAATGGTGCTGTGCCTCAAAGGGGTAAAATGCTAGCCTTGAGCACAAAGAGGCTCAGGGGCTGCACCCAAGCCCTGAGTTCAAGCCCCTGGACCAACAAACAAAACAAAAAACACACACAAGACAATGATATCTGCGGAAAAGGGCTAGACAAAAGATGAGTCCACTAGACAAGTAGGAGAAGAGTGTTTCAGGCAGAAAGACAACACAGCTAGCCTGTGACAGGACTTTAAGATGACCAATAGGGCCAAGGTTGGGAGGGAAATGAGTGGCAGCCAGGAGGTAAGTGGAGACCCATAGGCCCTCAGGACTTCTTGGTGAACTTGAGTTTTGTTTTGTTTGTTTTTGGCCCCAGTCATGGGGCTTGAACTCAGGTTCTGGGTGCCATTCTTGAGCTTCTTTTCTCAAGGTGAATGCTCTAACTCTTAAGCCACAGCCACTTCGGGCTTTTTGGTGATCCTCAAATATCAGCTGCCTGAGTAGCTAGGATTACTGGTGCCCAGCTGGACTTGAGTGTTAACTCTATCATCAACACAATGAAAAGACATTAGAAAGTTTCAAGAGTTGCTTTTGTAGGAGGGGAGATACTGGGGTACAGATGGTATGCTATGGGGTGGAATGAGTGCTGAGCAGATATTTGAACTCAGGGCCTTGGGGTGGAATGGGTACTGAGCAGATACTTGAACTCAGGGCCTTGACACTGTCTCTATGATTTTTGCTCAAGGTTGGTACTTTACTCCACTTCTGGCTTTTTTGGTGGTTGGTTTGAGATAAGAGTTTCACAGAGTTTTTGTTTTTGTATTTGTCTGGGCTGGCTTCAAAGCACGGATCTTCATATCTCAGCTTCTGATTAATTTGGATTACAGGCTAGATCTGCTAGCACTCGGCTCTGAGCAGACTTTTAAAAGAGCCTTCTGGTCACATGTTGGAGAACGAATGGAAGAGAGCCAGTGGTAATGGGGGGGGTGTCCCAGTTTTCTTGATATCAAGTGAGTGGAGCTGGGGTTCAAGTGGTGATGAAGAGGGAAGAAAAGTGGATGGATTACATCTCTAATTAGGGCCCTTGGTAGTCAAAGGTATGGGAAAAGGCGGAGGAAAGTAATTTAGTGAGTAATGGAGGAAACACTAAGATAAAGTGGGAATGATTATGATTTCTTTTGGTGTTGGCATGAAGCCCAATTGTTAACATGACGTCTCTAATCTCTAACATTGAAAGGGCAAAATATGATTCATTTCAGGAAAGTTAGAAAAAAAAAAAACCAAATAGGAACTCAGACCATTTTACATCCAACAAAATAGTATACTGAGAAATTAAGATGAATATAGTACAGTTGTTTTTTTTTTAGACAGTTAATTTTAAATTCCTTTTATGATTAGGCCAGAGAATTTGTATTTTGGTACTGAGAACAGAAAGTTTAATTGGTCAACTCAACTCAAAATTACAGATTTTCATCCCCACTCTGAATTCTTTTCCTATTTAACAATGAAGCTATGATGCAATTGGTAAATTACCGTCATTTGACCCACAGCATTAATGAAAACTTGCAGTAGAGAAACTTGTGTAATTTGAGCTACAGCTTACCAAAATGTGTTTTCCACATGCTCTAAACATATATGAATGATGGAAAGAATTTCAGCGGCCACAAAATTCAAAATCCTTGTGCGTGCGTGCGTGCGTGCGTGCGTGTGTGTGTGTGTGTGTGTGTGTGTGTGTGTGTGTGTATGTGTGCTGGTTCTGGGGATTGAACTCAGGGTCTTGCTGCTGTCCCTAGACTTTTTTTTTCTCCTCAAGGCTAGTGCTTTGACACTTAAGCCATAGCTCTACTTCTAGCTTTATTGCTGGTAAATTGGGAATAATATCTTGCAGACTTTTTTGCACAGGCTGGCTTTAAACTGCCCTCTTCAGATCTCAGCCTCCTGAATCATATAGGATTGCAGTATGAGCCAACAGAGCCTGGCAGAAGATTTTGTTTGTTTGTTTCTAAGAGGAGAATCAGTGGCCTGAGAGCTATATAACAGCAAAGCAGTGAAGTCCACGCTGGACACCTCTTGTACCTCAATCACATATTGGCTCTTATAGGACAGAGAATCAGTCTATTCTGAGATTGAGGACAATTCAGTTTATTTCCTTCCTATGTTTATCTCCTGCAATCCTCTGGTCTTTTCTCTGTACAAATATGTCTTTTTTTTTTTTCTGAAAAGACTTAGAACTGAAAGAGGAAAAAGTTAAAATTTAAGCTAGTTGGTCTAGTCTCTGGTTAGCTCTTCAAATAATAAATTAAGTTTGAGAAAAACTTAAAACCACTGAATAAAGTTGGCTCCTTGAATTACTTGTGAACTCTAGGTATTCTTTGTTTTCAGGTAGCACAACTAATATATTGTTAGCTTTGTCCTTTGAACAATTTGCTTTTCAGCCAAGTGTGGTGGGGTATGCCAGTCAGCCTAGCACTCTGGGGGCTGAAGCTGGGAATGGAGAGTTCAAGGCCAGCCTGGGCTACAGTACAAGACCTTGCCCCAAACAACAACAACAACAACAACAACAACAGTAAAAAATGCTTCCATTATCAAGTCATTAGCCAGTGGCTATAGTCTTTAGGTGGATAAATGCAGAAGTAGTACTGTGAGTAGTTTATTAGTCACCATGCCTGGAATACCAAAGTCTTCTTGGAAAAGAGTAATCCGGAAGTCCTGTGTGGTCTTCCTCTCCAAATCAGATGAGATATGAAGTACTTGGGCCTGTAATCAGTTAAAATACTGATAGTTGGAAGAAAAACAAACAGTGGGAAGTTTTTCTGCCTATTGTAAGGCACAATAAAATGTTTACTTATTTGCAACGTGATACTTTCCTAAATCTTCTCTCTTCTCTCTCCTTTCCCCCCCTACCCTCCCCCCCTTTCTCTCTCTCTCTCTCTCTCTCTCTGCCATCTAATTTTCCCTCAAGGAATCCTTCTCTTATCTACGCAAACATTTTTCTTTGTTTGCCTCTTATTTCCCGTGTGGACCAACTCCATCTAGTGCGGAGTCAGTCTGGAACACAAGTTTTATGCATCACACCTCTTCAATTCTTAATTCTCCTTTACAGGCCTTTTAAACATGTCATAAAATGGAAAACCCTCTTGAATAAGAAGAATTTTAAGAATATTCTCTAGGAAGTACACAATGAAAAGTTATTGAGAGATACAATATTTTCCTTTCCTCCCTCTGTCCTTCCTTTCTTCCCTCCCTCTTCCCATCCTTTTGCATGGCAGCACACCAGGTGCTTGAACTCATGACTTCAAGATTGCTAGGCAAGCACTCCATCAACTTGAGTCATACCCTGAAGCTCAGAAAGTGTCTATTTCTAACTTTTAAAAAAATTTTAATTTATTTTTGAGTGTGGATCCTGTGGATTGAATTCAGGGCCTGGGCACTGTCCCTGAGCTTCTTTTGTTCAAGGCTAGCACTCTACCACTGGAGCCACAGAGCCACTTCTAGATTTTTGGTAGTTTATTGGAGATAAGAGTCTCATGGATGGTCAGCATTGTTGGCTCATACTTGAACACCTAGCTACTCAGAAAGCTGAGGATCATGGTTCGAAGCCAGCCCAGTCAGGAAGGTCCATAGAGTCTCTCATCTCCAGCAAACTACTTAAAAAAGCCAGAAGTGGCACTTGCCTCAAGTGGTAGAGTTCTAGCCTTGAGCAAAAGAAGCTCAGGGATAGCACCCACACCCAGAGTTCAAGCTCCAGAACTGGCCAGAAAGAAGAGAGTCTCATGGAGTTTTCCTGACTGGGCTGTTGAGATCCCCAGATCTTGGCCTCTGGAGTAGCTAGTATTAAAGATGTGAATGCCTATTTCTAACATTTTATTTTATTTTATGTGTCTGGTCGTGGGGCCTGAACTCTGGGCCTGGGTACTGTCCCTCAGCTCTTCAGCTCAAGGCTAGCGCTCTACCACTTGAGCCACAGCGCCACTTCCAGCTTTTTTCGTTTTGCTTATGTGGTGCTTACAAGGAATCGAACCCAGGGCCTCATGCATGCAAGGCAAGCACTCTACCACTGAGCCACCTTCCCAGCCCTATTTCTAACATTTTAATCTGAGAAAAACATAAACTGTCTGTATGTTTATTTTTATAATAGAATTCAGAGGACAATTATGTACTTATAATAATTGCATACATCAAAAAGAGAAGGTATGGGGCTGGGAAGGTGGCTCAGTGGTAGAGTGCTTGCCTTGCTTGCCAGAGGCCCTGAGTTCGATTCCTCAGCACCACATAAGCAAAACGAAAAAAGCCAGAAGTGGTGCTGTGGCTCAAGTGGTAGAGCGCTAGCCTTGAGCTGAAGAGCTGAGGGACAGCGCCCAGGCCCAGAGTTCAGGCCCCATGACCGGACCCAAAAAAACAAAATAACAAAAAGAGAAGGCATTTGTGGTAGATGAATTTCCAAAGATCTGAAATATGTCATAAAAACTTCATGTGTTTAACCAAACATTGCTCATCAAGAAACCAGGATGGAAAACTACGAGTACAGGATTTCTTGAGAAAATTCTGATAGCTTTCAGTGTGTGGGGGACTCAGTGATTTCTCATGCCATTGCCGACCATTTGCTATAAACCTAAACTGATTGAACATCTAAAGTAAATCATGAAAAGTTCATTAACATATTGAAAGACTAATCTTGCACTTTTTGAGGGTAAAGTGGAAGAATATGTTATGTATCAATAGGTTATGTACCTCATAGATCAACATGCAGACTGGAAAGGCATAATCTTTATTTTTTAGTAGACAGCTAGGTATTTAGCTGCTTTTGGAAGCACCTTGGATTGATTTGATTGTGTCTGAGGCTTTTGCAGTTATTCTATAGAGAGATTCTGCTTTACCTGTCTTCTTTATCATCTATCTTGACAATCTTCTCCTGAATTAATTGCCCAGGGCTTCTCATTTCCAGGTATTGGAGTACTAGATAAGCAGGAATAAAGGGAGTACCCGGTAAGCAGCCAAATATTTCAAACGTCACTGCAGATTGTAGATTTTACTACTTGCCTGTAAAACCATATCTAGCAACAGCCTGAGGGAGTGTAAATGCTTTCAGATAATCAGCACCAGGTTTATTTTTGCAACTTCCCTTATTTTTAGCCATGCCTCAATCCAGAAAGGAAGGTCTTGTCATCCTTCTTTTCCAGGGAGAACAGTAGATACAGAAACACTAAATAATTTCTCCTTAGTAGGTGAAGTTGAGGCAGAGATTTAGATCTATTGGTTGATTTTTTTTTTTTTTTTTTTGTCAGTTGTGGGGCTTGAACTCTGGGTCTGGGCGCTGTCCCTGAACTCTTCAGCTCAAGGCGAGTGCTCTACCACTTGAGCCACCGCTCTACTTTCTGTTTTCTGGTGGTTAATTGGAGATGAGTCTCATGGACTTTCCTGCCTAGGCTGGCTTTGAACCATGATCCTCAGATCTCAGCCTCCTGAGTAGCTAGGATTACAGGCATGAGCCATTGGTGCCTGGCTTTTTGGTCGTTTTGAACTCAGGGCCTGTGCTTCTTTTGCTCAAGGCTAGTGCTCTACCAATTTGGCCACAGCTCTGCTTATAGTTTTCAGATGGTTAACTGGAGATTAGAGTATCATAGACTTTCCTGCCTGGGCTGGCTTTGAACTGCGATCCTCAGATCTTAGCCTCCTAAGTAGTTAGGATTACATGCGTGAGCCACTGGCACCTGGTTAGATTTGTTGGTCTTCAAAGCCCATGCTTGGTCCAATCCAAGGCAGTGAGCTCCTTTAATTTTGTAGTTTTCTGACCTAGGCTGCTTCTTGACTAACTTGGCTAAATAGTCAGTCACCTGGCAGCCTATCTTTGTGAAGTCTTGCTTAAGAGTGAAAAGTACAGAACAGAGGTGAGAAGAGGTGAGTTCGGTCCATCAAGCTAGGGGAAGTCAGTGGCTAGCAGAATGCGGACGTGTGGCCCTGGTTCTTAGGAGGTGCGGACTGCGCATCTCATTTGTCGTGCATAGCTTCCTGTCACTGCAATACTGTCAGCATGGACTGCTTAACATCTGTCTCTCAAGTTTCAAAAAAGCAATTAGAACTGATGATTTATTTCTCTAACCAGTTGATAACACGTGTAGTTGGGACCCTTGGCTTTGTGCTGTCTTAATGATGATTACTGTTTTTGTATGCTATTACTGGGGCTGGAACTCAGAGCAAGGGTGCTGTCCCTTAGTTTTATCACTCGAGGCTGGCTCTCTTCCTGTTTGAGCCACACCTCTACTTCTGGCCTTTTGGTGATTAATTGGAGATAAGATTCTCAGGACTTTCCCACCCAGGTTGGCTTCAAACTACAGTTCTCAGATCTCAGCTTCCTTTGTAGCTAGAGACACCCATGCCCAGCTGCTGTCTTATTCTTGCTATCACTTGGCTGTGTTTCATTACACAAACCATCACCCTTAGCCTGGCACAGTGCTCTTATGGGGAGACTAAATATTTTTGCATATGACCAAGTATCGAGAATGCTATGAAGCTCTCTTCCCAATATGGAGTTCAGTAAAGAATGACCACCAAGTCATCTTCCAACTTTGTTGATCTTTTCCTCCTCTTCGTTGCTGTAAATGCCCATGGATGACTTCTTCCATCTATTTGCAGAGAAATCTCTGTGGTGGGTTTCCTAGGTAGTTATGAGAACATAGCTAAATCGTTTCAAATTTGTGATCTTCCTCTGAGCAATTTTTCTTCTTTTTATGTTCTTTTCTTTTCTTCTTCTTTTCCTTTATTTGGTGTTCTTCCTCTATAATAAAAATAATTAGGAAAAAAAGGAAAAGGGATTAGCCACTTAGAAAAAGTAGACATTAACTTTGGTTATAGAAAAAATTGGCTATTCAATAATGTAGTTTTTCCTATCTGCCGGGAAAGAATTTTATACAAAGGGAAAGACGACAAGTCAGGGGAGCGAGGAAATCTGACCAATGAAAGCAGATGACTGAGCACACACTTCTGCCTGGGGAATGTTTTTGTTCAACTCCACAAAGGCTAAAGACAACATGGGAACCGTCTCTAAAATATACGAGCACTAAAATTGATGAGAAAATAAGCGAATGTGAGAACCAGGCAAAGGAGGCTGTAGGGTCTGGGTGTTAGGTTCTGGGAATCCACGGTCCAGGGCCTCAGAGCCTCTTGGTTTTTGAGGATGTCACCGGGCCCCTGAAGACTTAGGGTAGGGATTTCTCTGCAGTGGGTCTGAGGGTGAGGGACCAGAAGACGGGAAGTGTGAGAACTGAGATGTTCCTCAGAAAAAGGAAGGCTGGGCTTCCTTTTTCTTTTTTTGAGACGTGATATAGGTAGGTAGTCCAGGCTGGCCAAAAACCCATAATCCTTCTACCTCAGCCTTCCAAGTGCTGGGATTACATGCATCCACATTGGGATAATGACTGTATTTTAGTCTTTGTGTGTGTGTGTGCACACGCACGCGTACTAGTGTGCGCACGTGTGCACGTGCACCGGTCCTGGGGTTTGGACTTAAGGCCAAAGCCCTGTCTTTGAGCCTTTTTTGCTCAAGGTGAGCACTCTACCACTTGAGTCACAGCTTCACTTCTGGCTTTTTGATGGTTAACAGTCTCACAAACCTTCCTAATTGGGCTGGTTGGAGTCATGATTTTCAGATCTCAGCCTCCCTAATTGGGCTGGTTGGAGTCATGATTTTCAGATCTCAGTCTCCTGAGTAGTGACTGGCCTTTAGTTAGTCTTTTTCTTCTTTTGGATGTACTTGGATTTGAACTCAGGGCCTCACAATTGCTTGGCTTACTTGCTTGGCATTCTACCACTTGAGCTATGCCTCCAGCCTTTTTGCTGGTAAATTGGAAGTAGAGTCTTGTGGACTCTTCTATCTGATCTGGCATTGAGTCTTGGTCCTTTGGATATCAGCCTCTTGAATATCTAGGATTACAGCCATGAGCCATTGGCGCATGACTTGTTTCTCTTCACATGTATGTGTATCATATTTATTTACCTAACTTTTTGTTTATATATATTTGTATATATACTTATATTTACATTAAAGATTGTGGCTATTTCCCCAAATATTCATCTACTTCATTTAAAAAATAACTGTCTATCCATATGTTGTACATTTATTATTTGCTTAACCATTCTCCTGTACATATTTATTTATGATTTATTTATTATTTCCTTCCATCTCTCCATCCTTTCCTCTCTCCTTTCATCTCTCCCTCTCACAAACATTCCTTCTCCTAGAGGAACGCTAAGACTAGAAGTAGACTACTTGCTGATTTTGAAGTCATGTGTTTTGGTACAGACTAAGGAAAAATGTGGTTTGGGAGCATAAAGGAATTTTGAATGTTTTCATCATAAATACACGATAAATCTTTAAAGAAATATGTTCATTCCAGTTTAAACATGTGTACGTGTATTGCCACTTGATATCCCATAAACATGAAAAAATTTTATATTATGCATTAATTGAACAAGAAATTACAAATGAATCCCGCATAATGTAAGATATATCTTCTTGGCATTTTGTTTTTAAATTTTGATGATGAGCTACAGTTTGAACTCAGGGCCTTGTGCTGGTAACGTAGGTGCGCTACCAGCTGAGTGAGCTATGCCTCCAGTCTCCACTTTTTTTTTCTTTTCAGTGCTTGAGATCAACCTAAGGCTTTGTACATTCTAAACAAGCACTCCACTGGTGAGTGTCTCTGGCCCACCTATCCAGAACTTCTTTTGTTGTTTGTTTTGTTGTCTGTCATGGGGCTTGAACTCTGGGTCTGGGCACTGTCCATCAGCTCTTCAGCTCAAGGCAAGTGCTCTACCTTTGAGCCACAGTGTCACTTCTGGTTTTCTGGTGGTTAATTGGAGATAAGAGTCTCATGGACTTTCCTGCCTGGGCTGACTTTGAACCATGATCCTCAGATTTCAGCCCCCTGAGTAGCTGGGATTATAGGTGTATGTCATCAGTGCCTGGCTTCCAGAACTTTTTCATCTAGCAAATCTGAAACTTTTACACTTACTCAACAACAACCAAAATGTCTGAGAACCGCTGCCATAGAAAATTAGTGTAGACAAACTATTTAAGAAGAATGGCTAGCTGGGTGCTGGTGGCTCACACTTGTAATCCTAGCTTTTCAGAAGGCTCACAGCTGATGACAAAGCTTTGTAATGAGCCCAGACAGATATATTGGGGAGACTCTTTTATTTTGTTAGTCATAGGGCAGGTCCTGGGCACTGTTCCTGAGCTCTTCTGCTTAAGGCTACTGCTCTACCACTTTGAGCCACAGCTCCAGTTGCAATTTTCTAGTGGTTAATTGAAATTAGTCTCACAGAATTTCCTGCTTGGGCTGGTTTTGAACCATGAACCTCAGATCTCAGCCTCCTGAGTAGCTAGGATTACAAGCATGAGTCACCAGTGCCTGGCTTGGTGAGGCTTTTATCTCTAAATAACTAGCAAAAAGCGGGGAGTGGAGGTGTGGCTCAAACAGTAGAATGCCAGCCTTCAAGAGAAAAAGGTTAAGTGAGAGCACAATGTCCTGAGTTTAAGCCCCAATACTCACACACACACACACACACACACACACACACACACACACACACACACACACACACACACACACACACGATGACTAAAAGTATCATAATCTTTAAAATTTTGATTATAATGTTATATTTTTTCATAGTAGGCAAATATGTTTGTGTATTGAACTTAATTTGATGATAGAGATTAAAATAGATATAAAATGATAAGCATACCTAAAGAAGTATGCTTTTTTTCTAATAAAAGTATTCATTATTTGACTGGAAAATATATCCTTAAATATTCTAAGGTATAGCCAGGTGCCAGTGGCTCATACCTGTAATCCTAGCTATGATCTAAGGATTGAGGTTCAAAGCCATCCCAGGCAGGAAAGACCATGAGACTCTTATCTTCAATTTACCACCAGAAAAATGAAAGTGGTTCTTTGGCTCAAGTAATAGAACACTAGCCTTGAGCTGAAGAGCTGAGGGACAGTGCCCAGGCCCAGAGTTCAAGTCCCATGACCCCCCCCCCAAAAAAAAAAAATTCTAAGGTATGAGTAAGAGTTACTTCCATATATTCTAAAAAATAGGAAACTTTGTCTTATTTTTCATGTCAGAATTGACTTTAGTCACTTCCAAGTTTTCTCTTTTATTTTTCAGAAACCTTGGTTACTGGTATAATGAGAGTCGAAACTGGTACCAATTTAGTTTATTTGTAATCTAAGAATTTATAAGTATCATATGAAGTTACTTAAAACAAATTACACACATGGCACAATTTATTAGGTTACTTTTATAGGGACTTTGCAATGCATAAAATATGCAGATAATTCAATTTTAAGAATTTGGCTTAATACTTGATCGCCGATCCATTTTAAATGCTCTTTTAAATGAAAAATCATTCAGGGTAATTCAGGTAAAGTATGTCTTTTGTTCATAAATTCTTAACATTTCCTGTTTAGATGTTTTAAGTGCAAGCATTTCATGACATATAGTATGAGTTTCTTGAATATAGCTCAAGAATTGGCCTTATAATCTGAGAGATAATAAATTCTCTATATGAATTGTTTTGAAATATTTCCATGGTTTTGGTATACAGGAAAGCAGAGAATATATGTAAACTACTTGGAGACAGATACCATCTATGTTTACAAGTATTGTTATGTAAAAGAAAAATTACTTTTTTATTTTTTTATTGGTCATAGGGCTTGAACTCAGGGCCTGGGCTCTGTTCCTCAGCTCTCTCACTCAAGGCTAGTGCTCTACCACTTTGAGCCACAGCTCTACTTTCTAGAACAATTACGTCTAGCAAGCAAAAGCCAGAACATTTATACTCAGCTAATTATTGCTTTTCTGAAATGTGTGTTTTATGATATTAGATAGATTCTTCCAAATCTGAATCCTTATTCAGTGGACTCTAGAGATGCATGTATTTTTTCCCAATTAAAGCCTGGCATTGACGCCATATCTGAAGATCATTTCTACAATGCTGAATTTTTCCTAAAAGCACAAGACTAAAGATGGTGGTGAGAGTGAGAAAAGGATTGAACCCTGCCATGGGCTGCGTGAGGACTTACTCTGAAGATGGTATAGTTCTGAAACATGGACCCCAACAGATGCCTTGTGATATGCATCGCCATATAGATACTTTGCCAACTATACTTTCCAAGTGTGTCTAAACCACAAAGAGAGGCCTTGCTCCCAGACTTCCTAAAAGATTGACTTCTTCAAACACTAATGAGGTTAGAACAGAGCAAGATGAAAAGCAGACGTATTTTCTTGGGCAGATGATGGTGTCCACATGTTTATCTAAAACACATTTTCTGAAAAGATAGGGATTTGTAGGTCAGGGTTAGAGATCGAGAATTTCCATTATTCAAGTCAAGGGAGGTCCAATTCATGACATTTGAGATTCAACTGTCAGGCAGAGAGAGCACGGAGAGCAGGGGCTCACGCTGATGGATGGATGCCCCACTGGCGTTTGCTCTTCCCCCTCCCTCTCTCTCTCTCTCTCTCTCTCTCTCTCTCTTTCTTTCCTTTCTATCTCCTTCCTTCCTCTCTCCTTCTCCCCTTTCGTCTCTTTCTCTCTTTTCCTTTCTTTCCTTCCTTTCATTCATTCATTTTCCCCTTCCCCCTCTTTCCTTCATTTCCCTTTCCCTTTCCTCCCTCTTTCTTTTGTTGCATATATATATATATATATATATATACATATATATATATATATATATATATATATATATTTTGCCAGTCCTGCTTGGAATATAAAAAAATAAAGGAAGGAAAATGAAAGAAAAGGAAGACCAAGATAGAAAGGAAGGAAGGAAGGAAAAAAGGAAAACAGAAAAGAAAGAAGGAAAGGGAGGGAACATAGAAGGAAAGTGAATGAATGAAAGCACAGAGAAACAATGCATTGATCCTTTGGAAACTGCAGTTTATCTTGCAAATACTTTGTTGTTAACAAAGAGCTTCCCACACCATTCAGTATTGTTTGGGGGATAGTAAAATGGTTTGCAATTTACCTCAAATATTTATTTTTGCCAGTCCTGGAGCTTGAACTCAGGGCCTGGGCACTGTCTCTGAGTTTTTCTTGCTCAAGGCTAGCACTCCACCACTTGAGCCACAGTGCCATTTCTGGCTGTTTATGTGGTACTGAGGAATCAGACCCAGGGCTTCATGCATGCTAGGCAAGCACTCTACCACTAAGCCACATTCCCAGCCTGTTTTTTTTTTTATAAATAGCTTTCATAATTAAACAGAGATCCGGATACTGGTGGCTCATGTCTGTAATCCTAGCTACTCAGGAGGCTGAGATCTGAGGATCATGGTTCAAGGCCAGAAAGTCGAAAGTCAATAGCTGGGCACCTGTGGCTCACGCCTGTAATTCTAGCTACTCAAGAGGCTGAGATCTGAGGATCATGGTTCAAAGACAGCCCAGGCAGGAAAGTCCATGAGACTCTTATCTCCAATAAACCACTAAAAAGCCAGAAGTGGCAGTATGGCTCAAGTGATAGAGCACTCACCTTGAGCTGAAGAGCATAGAGACAGTGCCCAAGACCAGAGTTCAAGCCCCACAACAGACAAAAAAAAAAAAGAAAGTCGAAAGTCGAGACTCTTATCTCTAATTAACCACCAGAAAACCGGAAGTGATGTTGTAGCTTAAATGGTAGAGCACTAGCCTTGAGGTGAAGAGCTCAGGGACAGTGCCCAAGTTTAGAGTTCAAGCCCTACAACTGACCAAAAAAAAAAGAAACAGGAATGAATAAAAACACAGGTATAAACAGAGAACTGAGAATCACTGAAGCGTAACTATCTGCTCCCAAGGATAGGATCTGATATCACATTTCTCCCTTAAATTTCTATTTTTGAAGATGTCTGGAAAATGTGCAAAGAATAATTGCTGTCAGATGGCACTAGAGATCCCAAGAACAAATTCGATCTATGGGGGCTGGGAAGGTGGCTCAGTGGTAGAGCACTTGCCTTGCATGCATGAAGCCCTGGGTTCGATTCCTCAGCACCACATAAGCAGAAAAAAAAGCTGGAAGTGGAGCTGTGGCTCAAGTGGTAGAGTGCTAGCCTTGAGTAAAAGAAGCTCAGGGACAATACCCAGGCCCTGAATTCAGGCCCCAGGACTGGCAAAAAAACAAAAACAAACAAAAAATGAAAGAGAATAAATTTTCTGTATAACTGGTCTTTGGTCCTCAAAATACTTGAGAAGGCATACGCTTTCAGAAGAAAATACACATAGAAGGAAGAATAGGCCTTCAAAAACGACCAACTAGCCAGCATAGTGGAGTATACTTGTAATCCCAGAGCAGGGAAGGCCAAGGCTGGAGGACTGAAATATAGGAGGACTGATATATAGCAAGCCTCAGCCTCCAAAATTTATCTCTTTTTTGTTTTAGTAATCCTAAATCATAGGGTTTCTGGCAATAATTTTAGATTATTGTTGGCACATTTTTTAAGGACCCATAAAGAAATATGGTTGACATCATCTTTGGGACAGGGTTTGTCTCTCTGTGTGTGTGTGTGTGTGTGTGTGTGTGTGTGTGTATGTGTGTGCGTGTGTGCGTGTGTGCGCGCGCGCACGTGCGTATGCTTGAGTGTGTGAGTGCATGTGTGCATGTGTGTTGGTCCTAAAGGTTGAACTCAGGGCCTGGGCATTGACCTTGAGCTTTTTTTGCTCAAGGCTAGCACTCTACAACTTGAGCCACAGCTCCAGTCCCTGCTTTTTAGTAGTTAATTGGAGATAAGAGTCTCATGAACTTTCCTGCCCAGGCTGGCTTTGAACTGTGATCCTGAGTAGCTAGAATTACAAGTGTGAACCACCAGTGTCCAGCTTGGGACAAGATCTTTGATGAATTCCTTCACCTGCAATGTATACTAAGCCTTAACAGGAACTCCCAGGTGGCACATCAGTGAAATTGTCCATGTCTGCTGAGGGAATTGAAAATTATCACCCACTGCCCCCACCAGGAGACACCATGGCTGTAGCTGCGGGTAGATGGGAAATGGTTTACAGGGCAAATAGCTTAGCAAACAGCTTTCCACTAAGATTAGGTTCCTGGGAAAGTGTGTTGTAAAAATAAATCCTATTACTTTCCTCAAATCTGTAAAGTTGAGTTTTCTTTAAGGTTATAATTTTTTGATGCAAATTCAATATTGGTTTGTTATATATACTTTCATAAAAATGTTTGGACTCTTGACCATCTCCGATGGGAAACCATTGCTTTACGTGGGTTTTAGGAACAGCTACTATGTCTCATTCTGCATGCTTTTTTTTTTCTTTTCTTTTTTCTCTTTCTTTCTTTCTTTTCTTCCTTTCCTTCCTTCCTTTTTCTCTTTCTCTCTCTCTTTCTCTCTTTCTTTCTTTCTCTCTCTCTCTCTTTCTTTCTTTCTTTCTTTCTTTCTTTCTTTCTTTCTTTCTTTCTTTCTTTCTTTCTTTCTTTCTTTCTTTCTTTCTTTCTTTCTTTCTTTTTACTGTATACAAATCGAGGCTTGGAACAGGACTCAGAGGATCACTGCTGTCACTAGCCATGATTTTTAGTAACCTATCCCGAAGGTTAGTCTGCAGCTACCACTGTAAGAAAGTGTCTCATCTTTAGTGTTCTCAAAACACAGGTTGCCTTTTGGTAGGAGACACACATAGGAGACACACATTGAAAGGTTATCTCAAGACTGTAGTGGAATATATATTTAGTGTCTGTGTAATTCTTTGAATGGTTGAGGTTCACCTGAATGAAGCATCTCATTTAATCTTCACTCTGAGATGGCAGCTGATTTCCTGCATGTTACAGGGCAGGAGACCAAGGCTTACAGATCGCTGGTGATACGGCTTGGCGCTTTAGAGTTAATGATGTTCTGAGAAATGAAGTATACACCAATAAAAATGAGTCACAAAACCCATTTTGGAGCGGTTTTTAACTGCTCTTGTCCTGGGAAATTTTTTTCCTTTTACAGGACAATTTTTTGTACTCATAAAAAAAACCAATATATAGACCAAGGGAACAGAATACAGAACCTAGAAACTAGTTCACATAAATATAGCAAACTGTATATATTTATATATTTTTTGCCATGTCAGGGGTGTCAAACTAGGACCCTACTGTATCACTGGGCTGCACCCGTAGCCCCCAGACAACTCTGTGTGTGTGTGTAAGCAAGCCAGTTCCAAGAGTTGAACTCAGGGATTGGGTGCTGTACCTGAGCTTTTCTATCCAAGGATAGCTCTCTGCTACTTGAGCCACAGCTTCATTGTCACCTTTGTTGGTGATTAATTGGAGATAAGAGCCTCACACTTGCCGGGTGCTGGTGGCTCACACCTGTAATCCTAGCTTACTCAGGAGGCTGAGATCTGAGGATCGCGGTTCAAAGCCAGTCCGGGCAGGAAAGTCCGTGAGACTCTTTATCTCCAATAAACCACTAGAAAACCAGAAGTGGTGCTGTGGCTCAAGGGGGTAGAGTGCTTGCCTTGAGCTGAAGAGTGCAGGGACAGTGCCCAAGCCCAGAGTTCAAGCTCCATGACCAACCAAAAAAAAAAAGAGCCTCACACTTTCCTGCCCAGGCTGGTTTGAACTGAAACCCCCAGATCTCAGTCTCCTGAGTAGCTAGGATTACAGTCATGAGCCACCAGTGGTTGGTTCCAGCCAACTGATTTTTGATGAAGTTGCCATGAGGACATGAAATGGAGAAAAGATAGTTATTTTTACATAGCTGTCTGAGGTGATGGAAATGTTAATTACCCTGATTGTATACTGTACATGTTTATTGAATTATCACAGTGTACCCTATAAATATGTACTGAAGTTGCATGTAAAAAAGATTACTTGTATCTAGGCAAGAAGACTCTTAACTCCAACTAATGACCAAAATGTTGGAAGTGAAACTGTGGCTTAAGTGGTAGAACTCCAGCTTTCAGCAAAAAAAAGATCAGGGACTGCGCCCAGGTGCTGGGTTCAAATCCTAGGACTAACACAAAACCATCAAACAGACTCTTCATACTATTTAAGAAATTAAAAAGCAAAGCAAAACCAAGATCTTAAACAGCAGCTGATGACCGCAAAGGCTGTTTTATCTTGTGTGTGGCAAACCTGCTCTGAAGGTAGCTGCGGCGCTTTATTTCTATAGTCAGTCCAGCTGTGGCACAGCTGTGCCCATTCTGGTTGTGACTCGTAGGTGGATCAATAGTAAGATGCAAGACCCTCCCCCTCCCCCAAGCCAGCTTTTCTTGTTTGCATCTCAGCATTCAGAAAGTAGACTGTTCATAGGTCTTACCTCAACAGCTTTCATTCTCTCTTCAACAGGAGTCAACAAATCATATCCTTCAATTTACTGGCTTAGTAGCTGGGTTTCTATTCATATGAAATTTATCACGAGGTGTCTAATGCTACCTGTTGGCATATCTTGCTGTCTCTCGAGGTTCTTATGCTCTACAAATACTGTATCTGAGCTGGCCCACACCTGTAATCCTAGCTATTCAGGAGGCTGAGATCTGAGGATCACAGTTAGAAGCCAGCCTAGATAAAGTCATTGAGATGCTTGGCTCTGATTGACCACCAAAAAGCTGGAAATGGAGGGATGGATTAAGTGGCAGAACACCAGCTGTGAGCAGAAAAAGCCAAGTGAGGGGCTGGGAAGGTGGCTCAGTGGTAGAGCGCTTGCCTTGCATGCATGAGGCCCTGGGTTCAATTCCTCAGCACCACATAAGCAGAAATAGCTGGAAATGGAGCTGTGACTCAAGTGGTAGAGCCCTACCCTTGGGCTGAAGAGCTGAGGGACAGTGCCCAGGCCCAGAGTTCAGGCCCCACGACTGACCAAAAAAAAAAAAGGAAAAGAAAAAAAGCCAAGTGAGACCCTGAGGCTCTAAGTTCAAGCTCCAGACAGATAGAGAGATAGACAGATGGACACAGACAGACACAGACACAGACAAACACACACAGAGTACTTTATAGTATAGTCTATTCTCAAGAGCCAGTTGCAGCCGGGCATTGGTGGCTCATGCCTGTGATACTACTCAGGAGGCTGAGATCTGAGGATCGCTGTTCAGAACCAGCCCAGGCAAGAAAATCCACGAGACTCTTATCTCCAAGTAACCACCAGAAAACCTGGAAGAGGCGCTGTGGCTCAAAGTGGTAGAGCACTAGCCTGAGCAGGCCCCACAACCGACACCACCCCCTACCAAAAAGAAAAAGAAAAAGAAAAAAAGAACCAGTGGCATCTAGAAGCAACACTGACCAACTCCAAATTAAATGGCCATTTGTTACAGAATGAGCGATCTGCAGTTCTTAGTGCACAACACAAAGGTGGGTGGTCTTGGGCATCAAGGCTGGAATGTCTTTTGTTCTCTAGCCATATATTTTACCTCTCCCCTGGGAGTGGTAAGAACATCTTGATGCTCTCACAACTTCTACACGGCCAGACCCGTTTCCCAGCTGGGTTCCTCTCCCCCCCTGCCCACCCCCCAGCTTTCTTCCTAGACTGCTCTTCTTTTAACTTTTACTTTTTAGGGCTTCCATTCTTACTTTGTTTTTCAACAAAATGCTGTGTGAGCAGGGAAGTTGATATCACACGAGAGAGGGAAAATGATGTCTGGACTGTTGTCATTGCCAAGTTATTAGAGCTGAACTTGGATAGCTAATTTACTGTAATTTAATTTTAATTTTATTTAATTTTTCCTGCTGAGGATCGAAGCCAGGGTCTCACACACGTTCACCGAGTGCCTCAGAAAGAAAATTTCAAAAATCACCCCAAGGGCTTTAAACCTTTTTCTGTCACAAAGAATACTGTTGTTCGATTTTCTATTTTTCTGAAGTTTTGCTACATACGTTTTTACAGAGAAATTTATGGAAATGTAATAAATAAGTAGATGATGAAAAATAAGTCACACACATAGAAGTTACTAGTGATTTTATCGATCTTCATTCTATTTTCCCTTACTGTAGAACTACTGACCTGATTTTAAGAGAACAGCTTTTAAAATTTTTTTTTTGTTTTTTTCATTCTTTTTTATTGCTACTATAAAGGTGATGTGCTAAGGGGTTACTGTTTTAGAAGTCAGGTGATGAATACATTTCTTTTTGGACAATGTCATCCCTTCCTTCATTCTCTTCCAGTTTTTTCCTCCTGCTCCCACCCACAAGTTGTACAGTTCACTCGAGAACAGCTTTTATTTTAAGAGAATCCAGGTTACCAGTGTTGGGATTCATTCTACCTAACTCTCTATGACATACCTGGCCTATGTCTTGTCTACTTTTGAGACTGAGAGACGAGAAAGAGGCTATCCACATGGAAAATATAATGAAGGAATTAATGATGCACATCTGTCTGGGTGCATAAAACCTCTGGGTACCAGTGTTGAGCCTAGTGCTGGCATGAAGTTAGCTCCACAGGGGTAACCCCACGCACAGCAGGGAAAAACTATTTTTCTTGGATTCAGGGATTTGTGAAATATTTCCCTTTTAACGGCCAGATGCCATGGCTGCTTTCTAGAAATCAAATGGATGAACAGATATGGTGCCTGCTCCCCAAACCAGCTGTATTCTCCCCTCTAGTGACCCATGAATAAATGGATTAATAATTCTCCATTTTATTGATTCACCTCCTTCCCTAAAATATGCGTGCTAGGAGTGTTGATGCAGAGAGAATATTTTGATTTCATCTAAAACAAACTTGAAATTTGTCCTCAGAAATAAACAACTGTAGCCAGGTCTCATTCCAGTTCAGCTCAGGATTCCTGGGCTCACGGAACTAGATAAGATGACCTTAGTCCCTGGACAAGTTGTTTATAAAGTCAGAGGGCTCATCAGGTCTAATGAGAACAGAAAACTGCAAAAAAAAAAAAAAAAAAAAAAAATAGTCTGAAAAGTTTGGATGCTAATTGAGAATCTCTAAGCCAATTCTAGTTTACCCACTTTTATAAACCAATTTGGAATCTGGACATTGTGGCACTTTCCTCCCCTTAATTTAACTAGAGATCTTGGTGCCCATGCCTTTGGCACCCCCAGAACTATGCTAATGAGGCATTAGCCCAACGTGTTTAGTCATTTGCCTCCATACTGTGGAAGTAGCTGGGGTGAGCAACATGCAAATCTGTTTCTACTTACTTGACAACTGGAAATGGACACCGTCTTCATCTACACTATTTAAGATCACATTGTTTTAGTGAATCCTTCCAAATATTAAAATGTTCAAAGGACTTTTACCTTATGTTCAATAAAACCTAGTGAATGCCAGGCACTGGTGGCTCATGTCTGTCATCCTAGCTACTAGGGAGGCAGAGATCTGAAGATTGAGTTTTAGAGTCAGCCTGGGCAGAAAAGTCTGTGAGAGTCTTAACTCCACTTAACTATTTTCCACTTTAAAACTGGAAGTGGAGTTGTGGCTCAAGTGGTAGAGTGCTAGCCTTGAACAAAAATACCAAGTAAAAACTCTAGACACTGAGTTCAAGCCCCAGTCCTAGTACAAATCAACCACCACCACCACCAACAACAACAAAGCAAACCCTCGTTAGTTACAAACACAACATTAGGTAATAAAGCCTTCAGATGGAAATAACATATTGGATACTTAGATTTTCTTTTATAGCATCCATTCTCAATATTACTCTGCATTCTCTCTAGGAAGGAAGTCTACTCTTTCTTTCCCAAAAGTTCGTTGCTATAGTTAACAAAGTCGATTATCAGCCTGGGTCTGTCTTTATTCAAGAATACCTGAACATATGACTAAAACATTGTCTCTCCTCTACTTAAAGTCACCCATTGTCTTTTTGTGCTCAGAATGAAACCAGAAATCCTGACCAGGCCCCTGGTCTCCTCACTTTCCTGTTCTACCCACTCTGTCTGACCTGCTCACTAGTGGCCAAGGTCTTGTGATAAGGTAAAAGGGGAGTAGAGGACTCTTTTAAGGTCAGATCATCAGATCAGCACTGAAAGGTTTTGTGTTCACTGGAATGTACAGGAATTTTGTCTCATGAATATTTAAAGTTGTGCCCAGGGCAGTGAACCCTTCAGTCAACAAGGAAATACACGTTCACCAGCTGTTTAGTGAACTGACATTGAGGCATTTATGGGCTTTGTGCAAAGTCAGGAGTGTGTGTGTGGAGGGGGGGCAGGCACAGTCATAACTGGGCTGTGCCACAGGCTGTTTGTTCAATGCTGTGTTTGTTGTCTTCCTTCTGTTGCTTTAAGAATATGGCCACCCACGTTCTAAAATTTGTGAGTGTGCTTGAACAGTTTTTGCTGTTATTGTTGTGTTTTGGTGCTAGTTAGCATATCTTTCCAGAACAGGAGAAGCCTCCTTTGTCCTTTCGAAGACCTGTAGTATGTACTACAGCTTTAGCAAAAGGCACTCAACAAACACCTTTTCCTCTACAGTGGCTTTCAGTTCACAAAATGTCACAGAAACAAAAATACCAAAACCATGTCAAATCAACTCCCTCCTCGCCTCCAGCAAAGACCCCCAACCACAGCAAAAGAAAACCAGGGATTCTTTTTTTGTCAGTCCTGGGACTTGACTCAGGGCCTGCTCACTGTCCCTGAGCTTTTGCTCAAGGCAAGCACTCTACCACTTGAGCCACAACACCACTTCCAGCTTCTTTTTCTGTGTATATGGTACTAAGGAATTGAACCCAGGGCTTCATGCATGCAAGGCAAGTACTCTACCACTGAACCTCATTCCCAGTCCCAAACCAGAGATTCTTACAAATCACTATAGAAGTGAGAGTTCCTTTCACAAACTCCATTCATTTGTAGTTCAAGTAACGGAACATCTAGGATAAATGCGAACAGTGAACACACCTGCTCACTCAGTAGCTCACACCCTCATTCACCGAGTTGTTCGAGTGACAGACTCACAAATCACACATTACAGATGCACCCTAACAATCTGATCAGGAAATGATCATCGTAATAAGGAAACATTTATAATAGTAATATATGAAAATATAACCTCTTCCATGATCATATTTTAATTCCCACAAAAGGCCATTGTGGGTAATTTCTTACCTTCACTAACTTTCAAATGAGGAAGGTGAGTCTTGGAGCATTTGTATGACTTAAGTCATTTTGTAAGTTAGTAGTGGGATGGGATTCCGATCCTCCTTTCTCATTCTTTCATATATATTATAAATAGTATTTTCTACTAAACTCTCTGTGTAGGCTCTTTTAGATAGAAAGCACTGTAGGGCTTTTGAAAAATATTTTATTGTATTTATCAGTCATGGGGCTTGAACTCAGGGCCTGAGCACTGGCCCTGTTCTATTTTGCCAAGGCAAGTGCTCTACCACTTTGAGCCATAGAGCCACTTCTGGTTTTCTAGTGGTTAACTGGAGATAAGAGTCTCATGGGCTTCCCTGCCTGGGCTGGTTTATAACTGCAATCCTCAGATCTCAGCCTCCTGAGTATTTGAAAAAAAATTTTTTTTTGGTCTGTCATGGGGCTTGAACTGGGCCTAGGCACTGTCCCTGACCTCTTCAGCTCAAGGCTAGTGCTCTACCACTTGAGCCACAGCGCCACTTCCAGTTTTCTCGTGGTTTATTGGAGATAAGAGTTTCACGGACTTTCCTGCCCAGGCTGGCTTTGAACCATGATCCTCAGATCTTAACCTGCTGAGCAGCTAGGATTAGGGGCATGAGCCACTGGCTCCCGGCTTTGAAAAGTATTTTAATTAGCACAAATCCTGTAGGGAGTTTTGATATGTTGACAGAGTTGGCAAGCAGCAACCCAAACAGCTAAATGAATTCTTAACAATTAGCACATTCTTAGATCTAACTGGAAAATGCCACTATGTTAGGAGTTATTCTAATCTGGGTTGGTGGTTTACCAGTCTTGGGCATGGTTTTCTCCCACTGGATTCTGTGTACTGTGGGTGAGGCCCATAGGCTGTTCACCTGGCAGTTCCCATAGCCTTCCTGGGAGGGTCTGGCACAAAGATGTGGGATGTCTACTGTTTGTCAGGAAGCGAAGGACACACCTTTGATGAAGGATCATTACCCACCTAGAATATCCTTCTGATTCCCTGATGGGTCACTTGCATTTTATCACTTCCTCCTGGTTGTTAGACCAGACAGTGTTCAAAGACCAGGCCTGGTGCACAGGTGAATGGCAATATAATCAAGAGGAAATAGCTGCCCCCTGCATCTGCTTTCTTCTGAAGACACAAAAACACAGTTGTTCCCCTGTTAGCTCTTCACAGTGGTCAGTGAAAAACTCAGAGGCAGTGGATGAAAGGAAACAATTCTTTATAACTGAAAGATATATAATGGCTTGGATAACATTAAGGATGGAAATGTGCAATCTATCTACCTATCCATTCATCCATTCTGTCTATCCATCCATCCATGTATGTATGTGTCTATCTATCTCTCAGTCATCTATTTACCCATTTATCATCTATCTGTTTGTCTATCATCTATGTATCCATGTGTCATCCTTCTATCATCTGCCTATTTTTCTGTGGTACTGAGGATTAAGCCTAGGGCTTCAAACATGTTATGCAAGCAGTTTATCATAAGCTATACCCACTCTCCATCCATGACTATGGCATGCATTATATCATTTCCTTTATCTAGCAAACGTTTTCTGGTTTTGTTTTAGTTGACTGAGCTGAAAATATAGTTTGACTTCATGAGTGTATCTAGCCTGCACCTGATAAATGGGTGGGCCCCATGTTCCCTGAGTACCACCCTGAAAAGCCTCTTCAGGTGGATGGGTACCATTGGGAATTAATTTGTGTTGTGGGTCACTGAGTTTTTAAGAAGGAGGCTTATAAATACCTCAGATAATACTTATAATGCTGTTTACAATGCTGTTTAGCTCATTCACAATTGCATGACCTTTTTTGTTGTTGTTGGTCACAGGGTTCAAACTCAGGGCTTGGGAGCTGTCCTGAGATTTTCTGCTCAAGGCTAGCACTCTACCACTTGAACCACAGTGCCATTTCTGACTTTTTCTGTTTATGTGGTGCTGAGGAATTGAACCCAGGACTTCATGCATGCTAGGCAAGTACTCTACCACTAAGCCACATTTCCAGCCCTTGCATAAAATTTTACAGAAAAAAATTCCAGTGGGTATAGTTTTGAAATTTTATAGAATAATAAAAGTATCTGCCTCATAGATTTAGACTTGGGGTTAAATGCTTAATAGAGCAGAAGTCATGTGAGCTGTTATTAGGGAGGAGTTGGAGACAGACCAAGTGTTATATTAATGAGTTTGGAATGCACACATGGACTTGGCCTGAAAGAAATGAGCCATAGATGTTTGTTACCTCATTCAATAGTAGTTACTGAGACCAGCCATCTCAGGCAGCATTCTAAGAACTCAGTGGAACAATGACTAAAACCAGCCAAATCTCTCCATTATGGAATGTACACGCTAAGCGATATGAAACGTGTCCTATCCTAATTCTCTTCCCAACATTGCTCTTGCTGGCCTGTGGTTTTGCTTTTGACTTTTCAAGGAAAGGCCCTCTATGGAGGTAGCATTTTTCTGTGGACAGAAGATCTTATGACTTTTTTTTTTTTTTTTTTTTTGGTCGGTCGTGGGGCTTGAACTCTGGGCCTGGGCGCTGTCCCTCAGCTCTTCAGCTCAAGGCGAGCGCTCTACCACTTGAGCTACAGCGCCACTTCCGGTTTTCTGGTGGTTTATTGGAGATAGGAGTCTCACGGTCTCTCCTGCCCGGGCTGGCTTTGAACCGCGATCCTCAGATCTCAGCCTCCTGAGTAGCTAGGATTACAGGCGTGAGCCACCAGCGCCCGGCTGATCTTATGACTTTTTAAAAAATGTTTTCGCGCGCGCGCGCGCAGCGCGCGTGTGGTGTGTGTGTGTGTGTGTGTGTGATGGTCCTGGTACTTGAATTTGAGGCCTTGTTCTCTCACTTAGCTTTTTTTGCTCCAGACTGGTATTCTACCGTATGAGTCACACCTCCACTTCCAGCTTTTTGCTGGTTAATCAGAGATAAGAGTCTTGTAGACTTTTCTGCTTGGGCTGGTCTCAAACCATGACCATGGGAGGCTTACAGGCGTGACCCATCAGCGCCTAGTTTTCTATTTGTTTTATAAGACTCTCAACACAGGGCAAGACTGGTGGCCTGTTACGTTCCTTTCCCACTCCATGCCTGGCACAGTGTGTTCTAGTGAGCTCAAAGTATAGTTGCTGAATGGCCAGCCAGTCCCAGAAGCAAACTGTGGACTAATGGCCTCCATGTTTTGTTATCAAATAATCTGAAGGGGTAAAGATGAGCATTAGTGATAGATGAAGATGTGCTGTACAACTTCCATAGGATGAGTGCTTGAAGAGGAGAGGAAACGAATTTGCCCTTGAAGAAGGAGCAAGATTGAGGTAGACAACAGGAGGTGGGCATTGCTGGCGGGTGAGTAGAAGCCCTGTATGTGGCTGAACGGCCCCCAGGGAATCTGCTCCATTCAGCAGGCAATAGTAGAGCGGCGATGGTTTCTACCCCAGATGGGGGAATGACATGTAGATGGCGGATATTGTGCAGTGTTCTTCCCAGCTACATTTGGTGCTGTTGTTTGAACTTAGAGTTTGTAGGTATTTAATGAGTTAGGCTGATGGGGTTTAGTAGTTTGTCACCAGCCTTATAAAACATGAAGAGAACTGAGAGTAGGAGAGTGGATCAGCCCAAACGGAGAAGGCGCTGTTTGATGAGGCTTCCATTTCAGCTGCACATGTGCAGTTGTGCAGCGCAGGTGTGCAGTGCAGGTGTGCAGTACAGGTGTGCTGTGGCAGCTGGGGTGTGAATCATGAAGTGGGCTGTATTCAGAAAAGCTCCAGAGTTCCTGAGCCAGACTTCTCCATGGGAGTTCTGATGTTAGTGAGATCTGCCTCCTTGCTCTACGTGATAGAAACACGTATATCCTCAGCAGCTATATTATCTTAATTCTACCCATTTGAGAGGATCCTATATACACTGGAACTAGACTATGTCAAATACAAAGGAAAAAAAGAAAGGAAAACAAATTAAAAAGATATTCATTCTCTGCTAACTATTACCATATGGACAGAGCCTCAAATCCAAGAGCCTCTGCAATAATTTCTCTTTCTCTTTCTCTCTTTCTCCTTCCTTCCTTCCTTCCTTCCTTCCTTCCTTCCTTCCTTCCTTCCTTCCTTCCTTCCTTCCTTCCTTCCTTCCTTCCTTCCTTCCTTCCTTCCTTCCAGTCCTGGGGGCTTGAATTTAAGTCCTGAGTGCTATCCCTTAGCTTTTTCTCTCAAAGCTAACGTTCTACTACTTGAGCCACAGTTGCACTTCCAGCTTTTTGGTGGATAATTGGATTTAACAGTCTCATATGACTTTCCTGCCCAGGGTTGGCTTCCAACAGTGTTCCTCCAATTTCAGCCTCCTGAGTTTCTAGGATTATAGGCAGGAACCTGGGTTTTACTGTAGATTCTATGGAGTGGGGGGAGGGGAGAAGAAGAGGTATAGGTGGGCGGTTGCTTGGCAACCAAGGGTCTTGTCATTCAGCTCACTGTGCAGGGAATGCTTGTTTCCAGCAAGTTTCAGGGAGACAAACAGTTCTCACTAATGTCAGCTAAATCATTTGTGAGACAAGGAGTTGGAAATTCTATGTCTGTCTGTGTCAGCAGCTTTAGACATGAAAGGAAAGGGCTTTCCTTTTATTCCTGTATCAGATAAACAAGGGAGTCTTCTGGTTTTACAGAGGTCATGAGAAAAGCAGCCGAGCCTTATCTACATCATGTCAGGAAATGTAGTTCTTTTTGATGAAGCCATTTCTTGGAACCTGAGAGTGAAAGACTTCAGAAAACGAAGGGCTGAAGCACATAGCTGCTTTTCCTTTTCTCTTCTTTTTTTTTTTAAAGTTATAATTTTATTATCCTTAAGTCGTTGTACAAAGAGGTTTCAATTCAGCTTGTCAGTTTATGAGTACAATGAATCTTTTTTTTTTTTTTTTTTGCTAGTCCTGGAGCTTGAACTCAGGGCCTGAGCAGTGTCTCTGAGCTTCTTTTGCTCAAGGCTAGCACTCTACCACTTGAGCCACAGCACCACTTCTGGCTTTTTCTGGGAATCAAACGCAGGGCTTTATGCATGCTAGGCAAGCCATGTTCCCAGCTCTCTTTTCTTTTCCTTTTCCTTTTTCTTTCCTTTCTTTATTGTACTAGTCCCGGGGCTTGAACTCTGTCTGGGCCCTGTCCCTGAGCTTTGTGCTCAAGGCTAGCGCATGATCACTTTGAGCCACAGGGCCTTTTTTTTTTTTTTTTTTTTTTTGTAAATTGGAGGTAAGTGTCTTGTGAACTTTCTTGCCTGGGCTGGCTTTGAACTGTGGTCCTCAGATCTCAGCTTGCCGAATAGCGAGGATTACAGGTTGTGAGCCATCAGGCCACAGGTGTTCTTTGAAGGGACTCTTGTAGCTTTGTTAGTGACCACCCTGTTGTCCAAATGGACGAGCATCAGCTATAGGAGAAATGGAGACGGAGGAAAAAGAAAACAACCAAAGGAAAACGGAGCATGAAAATGTAAAGGAAAGTTGCATGGCTGGTCCAATCCCTCCCTTCCTCCTGTTGATGGATTAAAGGAGACAGGCAGGGTGGTGAAAGGGATCCACCCGGAACTGTGGAGTTGCGGGCCTCAGGTCTTATTTCTGGATTGTCTCCTAATGTGCGGAGAATCTAAGACATGCAACATGTTTCTGAATCTCTGTTGCTGTATCTGAAATTGTTGGATTCACAGTCACTGAATCCAAGGATTAAAATTTAGAATTATGGAGGGAAGCTTGTTAAAGAGATGCCTAAGTGCTACACACAGAATTGTGTTTCGGCGGGTAGGAATATACAGTGTCTTTTTAGTGTTTGTCTCTGTCAAGAATCAGCAGGCCAGCTGGCCTTTTACTATTTGAATTCTCTCTGACTTAACATCTCATCCCCAATTACCATGGCGTGGTTAGGGGTGTCTAGTTCTGGTAGATATTGCGGCTGTTACTTTTCTTCCTTTAGGAACACAAATTCAAAAATTCGATTGAGGCTATGACCTGCAAAGATAAAAAAAATTACAGTTCTAACTTCCCTTCCTTCCCTAGTCCTGGGGCTTGAACTCAGGGCATGGGCTCTGTCCCTGAGCTTCCTTTGCTCAAGGCTAATGCTCTACTACTTGAGCCACAGCACCACTTCTGGCCTTTTCTGTGTATGTGGTACTGAGAATCGAACCCAGGGCTTTATGCCTGCTAGGCAAGCACTCTACCACTAAGCCACACTCCCAGTCCCCGTTTTGGTTTTATTGGTTCTTTCTACACACTTTGTGGAGTAGAAGGCAGGCTTTATGGGCTGCCGGTGGCCCCAGCCTGTGTCAGCATAAACCGGAAGGTGGCTATGGTCTTTTAGTTATGGGAATGTTGTATGTCTGTAAAATAAGAATAATCCACAGAGAAACTACCTTTTGGTAGCCCAGAGCTGATGGGGAGCAGGTTGGTTAGGAAGCTCTGTCACAATATGTATTTTGGGATTAAAAAAAAATCTTACTCTGTACAAATATGTATAATTTTGGGGATATGTTTTATACATACACAGACAAAAACATAATTTTTTGGTCTCAAAGCTGTGGTATTCCCCCCAGTTATTTTCAATTTTCTGTGAAATTTGGTGTCCTGAAGTTCCACGTGCAACCACTGGAATGATATACTTTTATTATTATTAATAATATTATTATTGGCAATGACCAAGGCATGTGGAATTGGGTTTTAAAAACTACTTCTGTAGAAATATTAAAAGAATATGTCTGGGTTTTTGGATAAGAACTTAAAACATTGGGGCTGGGAAGGTGGCTCAGTGGTAGAGCAGTTGCCTTGCATGCTCGAGGCCCTGAGTTCAATTCCTCAGCACCACATAAGAAAAAAGCTGGAAGTGGCGCTGTGGCTCAAGTGGTAGAGTGCTAGCTTTGAGCTGAAGAGCTGAGGGACAGCGCCCAGGCCCAGAGTTCAGGCCCCACGACCGGACCCAAAAAAAAAAGAACTTAAAACATTCTAGTCTTTTGCCTTTTTTGGTTTAGTGGAATGAACCTCTTCCCCACAGACATACACATACACCTGTGATAACACACACAGACACACACACAGCCACAACACAAATGCACACTTGCAGACGCACTAGAAACGGAACCAAACCACCCATACAGAGATGGCTGTGAAAGGAAAAGCAACAGAATGACAGTCTCTCTGTATCTCCCTCCCTCCCTCCATTCCTCCCTTCTTCTGCCCTTCCCTCCTCTGTTTTTCTCTCTCTCCTTCCCTTCCTCCCTCTCTCTTCCTCTGTCCCTCCCTCTCTCCTTTCCCCTCCTTGCCCCCTTCTTTCCTTCCCCTTTCTTCTCCTTCCCTCCTTCCCCCCCACCTCACCTTCATTCTTCTCGTCAGGGTTAGTATAGATGGAAGCTAGCGTAAATAAGGAAAAAATAACAAAAGCCAGCAAAATGAAGGCAATTTCCAGGTTGGTGAATGGAAGCTCCATGAACTACCAGAAAATTCTTCCCCTATGAGAGAAAGCAAACATTGAGTTGGCACTCTGTAACTCAGGAGCAAATCCATGTTCTATTGTAGCATCAAATGCTTATGAGCTTTGTGAAACCTAGGAAGATACATCTATAGCTAGAATTATGTCTTTGATGATTGACAGAAACGTAGTGTGGCCTCATGATTCGTAACATTTGGCATACTTAAGCTTGTATCTTCTCCATGTAAATTGGAGTAGAATATGGAAGACTGAAAGGCATATCCAATTTTTTGTTAACATTCCTTGTCAATTCTTTTTTAAACACAGAATAAAGACACAGAATATTTCATTTATTGAAGAAGGAAGTCATATAATGTTAACCCTCCATCTGGCCTTGAATATATACAAGTTTAGGCTAAAATCTTGGGTGTGAAATACCTTGACATTCACTAGCCAGGTGGGAAATATAAAAACAAAGCACATTTTACTGTAAAAATCTGACTTTGGAGCCAGGAGCTGGTGGCTCACGCCTGAAATTGTAGCTACTCATGAGGCTGAGATCTGAGGATCATGGTTCAAAGCCATCCTGGGCAGGAAAGTCTGTGAACCTCTTATCTCCAATTAACCACCAGAAAACCAGAAGTGGAGCTGTGGCTTCAAGTGGTAAGAGCTCAGGAACAGTGCCTAGGACCCCCCCCCCAAAAAAAAAAAAAAAAAAAAAACCAATCTGACCTTGGCTCTTACTTTTTTCTCTTCCTTCCTTCCTTCCTTCCTTCCCTCCTTCCTTCCTTCCTTCCTTCCTTCCTTCCTTCCTTCCTTCCTTCCTTCCTTCCTTCCTTCCTTCCTTCCTTCCTTCCTTCCTTCCTTCCTCCCTTCCTCTTTCTCTTTCTTTCTTTCTTTCTTTCTTTCTCTCTCTCTCTCTTTCTTTCTTTCTCTCTCTCTTTCTTTCTTTCTTTCGTTCTTTCATCTTTTGTCAGTCCTGGGGCTTGAACTCAGGGCCTGAGCTATCCCTGAGCTTCTTTTGCTCAATGCTAGCCCTCTACCACTTGAGCCACTACTTCTGGCCTTTTCTGTTTATGTGGCATTGAGGAGTTGAACTCAGGGTTCATGCATACTAGGCAAGCACTCTACCACGAAGCCACCTTCCCAGCCCTTACATTTCTTTTAGCAATCTTTTGGCTGAATCCTCAAATCTAAACCAAATAAAGACAATGTGTTGACAATTCAAGCATGAAGATGTCTACTTTCAGACCTAAAAACGCAAGGCTCACGTACTGACAGAGGCAACAGTAGCTCCTTTGGGGCTTATCTAGTTAGCAGTAACTTCTCCCTATCTTCCAGTGTTTACTAGACAAAGGCCAAATATTTAAATCTCTTCCAACAAAGGAGGGGAATTCTGAAGACCCAGAAAAGAGGTTTCAACCCCCGCCACTATAAATAACTCATCTCAAAGTCTCCATGTGTTATCTTGGTTAAGAAGGTAATTCATTGGACTCTCTCCTAAGGTTTCAGGTTCCTTTAAGTGTGGTTTTCAAATGACTTCACCACATTCTCTAGATGGGATACCAGGCTTGAGATAGCTTAGGTTTGCTTTCTTTCTTGAGTTTTCATTGTGGGGCGGAGGTGGGAGCTCTTCAAACATCAGATGATTTATACAGATTTCTGTGATTTTTGAATTTGTGGCTTTTATTTTTAACATTGGACAATATTTTGGGGGATATTTGCTCAGAGAGTTTCGGCTTTTATAGTTTCTATAGAACTGAATTTTGGACATGCCATGTATATGGCATAAGATGCACATTTTAAAATGGAAAAATGTAAAACAGAAACCCCACAGAGTGGGTAAGGGTTTTGTCTTGGAACTGTTTGCTATTAGTGTCTGCTGGCCCAGCTTTCTGGTTAGTGATGGCTGGCATTATAGTGTGTGTCTCTGCTACAGTGTGAGTGGATACACATTTGTGTTCTATCTCATTCCCCATCATTTGCAATAAAGCAGAAACGTTTTTTGTTTTTTGTTTTTGTTTTTGTTGGTCATGGGGCTTGAACTCTGGGCTTGGGCACTGTCCCTGAACTCTTCAGCTCAAGGCAAGCACTCTATCACTTGAATCACAGCACCACTTCCAGTTTTCTGATGGTTAATTGGAGCTAAGAGTCTTATGGACTTTCTTGCCCAGGCTGGCTTTGAAGCATGATCCTCAGATCTCAGCCTCCTAAATAGTTAGGATTATAGGTGTGAGCCACTGGCTCCTGGCTCAAGAAAATAATTTTTTTTGAACAGTTCAGGGATTTAAACTTAGGGCCTTTTACTTGCTAGACAAGTGCTCTACCACTTGAAATTTATTCCCAGCCCTCAGAAGAATTTTTTTTTTTTTGGTGGTACTAGGATTTGAATTCAGAGTCTTGAGCTTGCTTGGCTTGCTTACTCAGGTGGAGCTCTACTTCTGACTCAGTCTTCCACTCTAGCTTTTTCCTGATTCTTATGGAGATGGAGCTTAGTGGACTGTTTGCCAAGAGTTGGCTTTTGGCCTCAAACGTGGGATTTCAGCTTCCCCCGTAGCTAGAATTGTGGATGTTATGGATGTGAGCCATGGATATTTGGCATCAACTTTTCTTTCTTTCTTTCCTTCTTTCTTTCTTTCTTCCCTTTCTCTCTCTTTCTTTCTTTCTTTCTTTCTTTCTTTCTTTCTTTCTTTCTTTCTTTCTTTCTTTCTTTCTTTCTTTCTTTCTTTCTTTCTTTCTTTCTTTCTTTCTTTCCCTCCCTCCCTCCCTCCCTCCCTCCCTCCCTCCTCCTCCTCCTTTCTTCTTTCTGCCAGTCCTGGGGCTTGGGCTTCGGTGTTCTCCCTGACCTTCTTTTGCTAAAGGCTAGTTCTCTACCCCTTGAACTACAGCTCCATTTCCAGCTTTTTCTGTGATTAATTGGAGATAAGAGTTCTGAACTTTTAGCCCTGACTGGTTTAGAACTGTGATCCTCAGATCTCAGTCTCCTGAGTAGCTAGGATTATGGGTGTGAACCTTTAGCACATTGTTTTTGTTGGTCATGGGGCTTGAACTCTGGGCCTGGGTGTTGTACCTCAGCTCTTCAGCTCAAGGCTAGCACTCTACCACTTGAGTCTCAGTGTAACTTCTGGTTTCCTGGTGGTTTATTGGAGCTAAGCGTTTCCACGGACTTTTCTTGACTGGCTGGTTTTGAACTGTGATCCTCAGATCTCAGCCTCCTGAGTAACTAGGATTATAGGCGTGAGCCACCAACACCCGGCTTTCAGCACATTTTTATAAGTATAACTTTACAGACAGTTATAGATATTTCTAAAGTAGGTTGCCAGATCTCTAAAATTTCAAAATATGAGTCTTTGAGAAAACATTCCTGGGAATTGCCTCTGCACAGTGAGTGCTGGTGAAGCTCTCTCCTCCATTGTCTCCATAACATTCCTTTTGCCGTTGCTGTACCACTGTACCCTGTCATTGTGTTCACCCATAGCTGGGATCATAGGCAAGTGCTACCACACTCAGCCACTGACTGAGGTAAAATCTTTGAACTTTTTTTTTTGCCCAGGATGGCCTTGAACTTCCATCCCCTGGTCTTTGCTTTCCAGGTAGCTGGGATTATAAGCTTGAGCCAGCTCCAAGAGAATCCTCATTTTTTGGGGGGGAGGGACGGGAGGGGGGGAGGGGAGTCAGTTGTGGGGCCTGAACTCTTGGCCTGGGCGCTGTCCCTCAGCTTCTCAGCTCATGGCTAGCGCTCTAACACTTGAGCCACAGTGCCACTTCCAGCTTTTCTGCTTATGTGGTGCTGAAGAATCGAACCCAGGGCCTCATGCATGTGAGGCAAGTAGTCTACCACTGAGCCACCTTCCCAGACAGAATCCTCACTTTTAACCAGAACGTTTTCCTGGCACTCAACCAGCCAACCAACCAACCCACAATATAACCCTAATAGCATCATGTTTTACAAACTATTATGTGCATGAATTGGAGGGAGATTTTTATGGTAGGTGATAAGAAGGGTAGGTTTGGTTGCATGAGAAAAGAAGGATCTAATTACAATGTGAGAACTTGGTTTTGAGTTATAGTATGAGGAAAAATAAAATGACAGAGGAGTTAGATTTGTAGCTCTCTTCTGTGATTTTAGGAACACGGACAGAGAAGAAAGAATGAAGCTAGGACTGCTTTGAGGGAGGATTTTGGAAGCTTTTTGCTATGTGAAATGCAGATGTTACCCCCACACTCATTAAAATGAAGTACAACGAAAAAGACTAGAGGAGTATCACCAGAGCACAAGATCCAGTCATATTGAGTCGAGTGGAGAGAAAATTAATCTTCCCAAACTTCCTGGGGCACTGGACATACAGATGCCCTTTGAATACATTCTGCTGTCCATCACGGTTTGAAACGACTTTAAAAGATTGTTACTGACAATGTTCTGTGAGGTGGGGGGGCGAGGGAGAGGAGAGGCAGTAAAACGGAATAGAAAGAGTGCCACCTAGTGGTGGATCTGAGTGTTATTCATAGGAGGAAGTTAAAAGTTCACTCCTGAGTCTTCAGGTACCAGGGTCAAGCAAAATGGTCTGCAAGCCCTCCTCATCTGTCCCACTGGTGTTCATTTAGTGGTTTCAGCAAGGAGACAGATCATACACAACGAGTTACTTCTTGTTCATTGTCCCCCATGCTTTCATTGTGGTAAACAGAAGTACATATCAAAGTCCGTAATGACCTTTGGACTTTTTGTAGAAATTGATAGCTGTGTGAAAAGCTATAGTGAAATAACATATATTATTGTCCAGGACACATGGCTACTGAATGGCAGAAAGCTCAGCAGTAGAGAGCGGGCTTAGCATGTGAGTCCCTGGGTTACACACACACACACACACACAGAGTGCAAAGATGATGCTTTTTGTATATTTCTTGCATTCCCCCCCCCCCCCCCAGGTTGTATACTTGTAGTTTGTTTTCGGACATTTATGTAAAACTGTTTGATACATAAATGCATTTGATCTGTGTATCTTCTCAAGGGGTTAGCATTATCTGTCATTCTGTCATCATTATTTTTTTCTTTCTTTATGGTTCTGGGGTCAATCCCAGAACCCTGGGTCAAGCCCAGGGTTAATATGTACCATATGAGCTGACCCACACCCCTAGCTCTGCAGTTATTATTTAGTAGCAAAGTGGAGATAACCCATGACCATTTTGCATGATAAAAATTCTTTCCTCGTTTATTTATTTGTTCATCTATTTATGCAAGTCTTGGGCTTGAACTAGGGTTCTGAGCACTGTCGCTGAGCTTTTCTTACTCAAGGCTAACATTCTACTACTTGAACCACAACTTCACTTATGGCTTTTTTGGTAGTTAATTGGAGATAAGAGTCTCATGGACTTTCTGGACCCGTCTGGCTTTGAACTGAGATCCTCAGATCACAGCCTCCTGAGTAGGTAGGATTACAGGCATGAGCCACTGGTGTTCACTAATTACCACTCTTATTATATAGATTACATTTAAGCTTATCAAAGCTTATTCATGTCATTGTGACTAAAATATGGCTACCTTGAGCTGTCTTTTTGTTAGAAAATTCCAGGGAATCAGTAAATTTCAGATACTATCTCTGGATAGTGGACTAGTCTTTAGAGCCAACTTTTCCTTCCTTCCTTCCTTCTTTCCTTCCTATCTCCCTCCCTCTATATATTTTTTTCTTTTTTGTCGGTCATGGGGCTTGAATTCTGGGCCTGGGTGCTGTCCCTTAGCAATCCAGCTCAAGGCTAGCACCTGAGCCACAGCACCACTTCCCTCCCGCCCTCCCTCCCTCCCGCAGTGCCACTTCTGGCTTTTTCTGCATATGTGATGCTGAAGAATAGAACCCAGGGCCTTATGCATGCAAGGCAAGCACTCTACCACTCAAAGCGGTAGAGCATTAGCCTTGAACAAAAGAGCTCAGGTACAGTGCCCAGGTCTTGAGTGAAAAAGAATCCAAGTTTTACATAATCAACTAAATATTAGAATAGACACCCAGAAAAGAAGAGATACAGTTTTTACAAAATCGATATGCAATTTTTCAAAATTGACTATATATTGGAATAGACAGACAGAAAAGAAGATATGCAAGAAGATCTGTCACCAGACAAATGAAAATAAAACCACAGTGAGCTACAGGAGTATTACCAGCCACCAGAATGACTAAAGTTAAACTGAAATCCCCTGAGTCAGGGAATGGAAATTCTCACAGGAAGTGACTTCAGCATAGCGATGATGCTGTCGCCCAGGGAAAAGCTCTGCCACTGTCTTCCAGAAGGAAAACTACAACTCCATTTGGACCCCGTCATTCCACTCCTAGATATTTACACAAGAGCCTGAAAACATATCCGGAGAAAGGCTTGTACATATTTCTAACAGGCTTATTTGTAATAGCCCAAATTGGACAAAACTCCAGTGTTCATCCACAAGAGAGCGTCTAAAGAATCTGTCACATGCTCACATGATGAACTACAATCCTATAATAAAAAGAATGTCTCCAAACTGAAAATCTAGAAAAAAAAATTGGCCACAGATTCTGATGATCAAATACTTGTTATCTAAAGGAAAGAGAAATATTCAGGAGGAAATGTTAATCATTGTTCTGCGTTTAATCCTAAACCGAAAACAGGGAAATCATTATTTCACTGTGCCCCTCAGAAATGTTTTTCTTGAAAAATGACTTTCCACGTTCACTACAACATGGTGTCGTATTTTCAACAGTAAGAAAAAGTATGAGAACCAGGTGAGGTCTTATGATTTAATCAGAGTTGCTTAATTCTCTCTCTAATCAAATGAAAATATCTATCTTCTAACTTGAGAAAGGGCGGTAGACTGGAACAAAGCAGCTATACATAGCTAAGGGGAGAAAAATATGGTCTGAGGAGGATTTTTCCTCTCCTCACCTTTTCTGTCTTTCTGTATCTTTCTTTCTTCTACTGTAAAAAAAAAAAATAGGTCCAAGAAAGAACAGTAAGTAGAATTTACACTTGGATCCACACAATAGTATATTATTAGTTAATTGGAACTCATAGGAGAGTTTCATTTGAAGGCACAGAAAGTTGAGAAGTTTTATACAGACTTACCAGAGCATTTCTGTCCCCAAGAACAGCCAGAAGGAAGGAATTCGAAAGCCTGAGTCAAACAGAGTCATCTGTGTGTGAGGTTGGGAGCGGACAATCTGCTTCTGTTAATAAACATTTTCGTCTGCTCTCTAGCCGGCCCTGAGCAAGTAAGCACTTCCTTTTGTCAATTCGTTCACCTCCACCCCTCACCACCGAGCTGGAGTTTTCTTCAGGATTTGTCCAAGGGGAATCTGTACTCTTAAGGAAAAAAAAAATCAGTCCCTTGTGAAGAATTGAGAAGGAAGCAGGAAACTATGAGATACAGTAGTTTACTTTTTCTATCACACACCTTTCTGCAAATACCACTAATATATACAGCCCAGAGCAAGCAAATAGAACCATTTGGCTCACCACACCTTCACTCCGACAGGTGCTTCCTAGAAGTGACGTGGTTGAACACAGGTCAATTTCTATAGCATTCTTTAACTTTTATGATAACAGCTGGGCTGAATAGATGAGAGTTTGATGAACCATTAACTTTCCCACCCCTATTTACCTTGGGACTATAGCGCTAGTGACCAACTTTGCCTTTTTCTTTTTCTTTCTTTTTTTGTCAGTCATGGAGCTTGAACGCTGGGCCTCTACCACTTGAGCCACTGCACCACTTCCAGTTTTCTGTGTGGTTTATTGGAGATAAGAGTCTCATGGACTTTCCTGCCCGGGCTGGCTTTGAACCTTGATCCTCAGATCTCCTGAGTAGCTAGGTGTGAGCCACCAGCGCCCGGCTCTTTTTAATTGTTATTCTAAAGGTGATATACAGAGGGCCACAGTTACATAAATCAGGTAAAGAGTACATTTCTTTTTGGACAATGTCACCATTTCCCTCAGTCTCTCCCAGCGTCTCCTCTCTCCCACACAGAGTTCATTTTCCACATAAAGTCCAGTGAGTACCACCGCTGCATTTATTCACCCTTTGTCCCTCCATGTCTGTGCCTCTCCTTACTCTCCCAAAGATATATAAATGAACAAACAGAACACAAAGGAAAGAAAAAAAAGCAAAGAAGCAAACCCCGCCCCCCCCCCCAAGCCCCTCTTGTTTCCATTTCCTGGAGTTCATCTTTGCCTTAGTTTTTACTGTTATATTTTTTAATTTAAATTTTCTTGTAAAGGTGATGTATAGAGGGGTTACAGTTACATAAGTCAGGTAATGAGTACATTTCTTTTTGGACAGTGTTGCTCCTCCCTCATTTTCTCCCCGTTTTTCCCCTCTTTCCCTTCCCCTCCAAGTTGTATAGTTTATTTCCAACGTAGTGTCTGGTGAGTAGCACTGCTGAATTGGTTCACCCTTTGTCCCATGCTTTCTTACGTACAAGACAAAGCGTTCAGAAATCAAAATCAGTTACAAAAGGGAAGAAACCGAAGGGGGGAGGGAGAAGAACTGTAAACAATACAATAAAAAGATCTCTTGTTTCCATTTCTTGGAATTCATTTCAATAAGCATCATTTTATATGATCATACACACATAGCTATTGAGCCCTTGTGATCCTCTCCTAAGGATATCTTCCTTGGTTCTTTGTGTGAATGCTTACAGTGTTTGATTAATCATGTCCAAGTGTAATTATTTTTTTTCCCTATCCATTGGATTTATGTGTAGATTTATAGGTACATTTTTATTATTACAAATGGGGGAAACCACACAGCCTATGCTTCTTTTGGTCTACCTTACTTCACCTAATATAATTTTTCTCAGTCTTTCCATTATGAATAGGGCGGTGTCATTCTTTCTGATGGAGGCATAGAATTCCACTGTATATACCACATTTTCTTGATCCATTCATCTACTGAGGGGCATCTGGGTTGATTCCATATCTTGGCAATGGTAAATAATGCTGCGATAAACATAGTGGTGCTGGTAGGTTTAGTGTGGCCTTGTTTGTGATCATTTGGGTAAATGCCCAGGAGTGGGATTGCTGGTCATAGCAGAGCTCTATGTATAGTGTCTTGAGGAACCTCCAAACAAATTTCCAGAGTGATTGAACCACTTTACACTTCCACTAACAGTGTAGTAGGGTTCCCTTTTGGCCACACCCCCCTCCAGCATTATTATTAGTTTTCTTGATAAAGGCCATTCTAATTGGGGTGAGGTGGAATTTCAGTGTGATTTTGATTTTCATTTCTTTTATGGCCAGAGATGTTGAACATTTCTTCATGTGTCTATTGGCCATTCTTATTTCCTCTTCAGAGAAGTCTCTCTTTAGCTCATTTGTTAATGGGGTGGTTGTTTCTTTGAGGATTTGTTGTTGGGGAATTTAATTTTTTTGAGCTCTAAGTATATTTTAGATATAAGAACCTTGTCCGTTGTATGGCTAATGAGGATCTTCTCCCAAACTGTAGGCTTTCTATTTATCTTGATAGCGATGTCCTTTGCCATGCAGAAGCTCTGCAGTTCAATGCAATCCCATTTATCCAGCCTTTCTTTGATTTGTTGTGATTCTGAATTTTTATTTAGTAAGTTTCAACCTATGCTGAGGAGCCCTAGTGTTTGTAGTAATGTTGTAGGGTAGGAATATTTTTTAAAAAACTTTTCATAGTAGAGAACTTTGAGTTTTCCCAAAATATTTAAGACAGTTTTTTTGGGGGGGCTTAGATTCTAAAGATTTAATTGAACTGTGTCTCTCTGAGGGATTTTATTTTTTTCTGGTCCTGGGGCTTGAACTGAAGACCTGGGTTTTGTTCCTGACTGTGCTCAAGGCTAGCTCTCTACCACTTGGGCCATGGCTCCACTTCTAGTTTCAAACTGCAGTCCTCAGATCTGAGCCTCCTGAGTAGCTAGGATTACAAGTGTGAGCCACCAGTGCCTAGCTTTACTTTCCGTTTAGTATTAAAATATGTATCACATTATTCTGAAGTAAAATATATCATAAAAGATAAGTTAGCATAAGCCACTAGGTGGTGCTGTCATCACAAAGAAAATATGGCATTACAAAAATTAAATATATATTTTAAATAATCTATGTACTGCTGTGGGAAGAACGCTGGCATATTTTATGTTAAAAAACTTTTCACTATGGTAAATTGGATATATTTTTTTAAAGCTGAGGAGTACATACACAAATCATGAAACATTATACATAAAATAATTGAGAAGAGAAAAATTCCTGTTATTAGAGGAGTCTCTATGTTTAGGAGAATGTTCCTAGAAGCTTAAATTTTACTTTTTATTTTATATGATACATTTCTATAATAGTGGGCTTATTTTCTTTAAAATGTACAAGTCACTGGGAACTGGTGGCTCATACCTGTAATTCTAGCTACTCAGGAGGCTGAGATTCGAGGCTCATGGTTTGAAGCCAGCCTGGGCAGGAAAGCCTGTGAAACTCTTATCTCTAATTAACCACCCCAAAAGTTGGAAGTGGAGCTGAGGCTTAAGTGGTAGAGCATTAGCCTTGAGCAAGAAAGCTCAGGGACAATGTCCAGGCCCTGGGTTCAAGCTCTACAACATATACACCAAAAGATGCTTCGTAGAACATTTACTTGGCATGCACAATGCCCCAGGTTCTATCCCAAACACTGGAAAGAGGGAGGGAAGCAGGGAAAAGGAAGAGAAGGAAGGCAGGGAGGGAGAGAAAAGAGAGAGAGATATGAGCATGTCATGATAAAATGTTTAAAAAGCTCTATTCTTTGGGAATGTTGAAGGAGGTGACGAGATATTATATTCATAAACTGCTTTTTGGTTGTTTTTGTTTCCTAGTCCTGGGGCTTGAACTCAGGGCCTGGACACTGCCCCTGAGCTTCTTTTGCTCAAGGTTAGTGCTCTACCACTTGAGCCACAACACACTTTTGGATTTTTCTGCTTATGTGGTACTGAGGAATAGAACCCAAGGCTTCATGCATGCTAGGCAAGCACTCTACCACTAAACCACATTCCCAGCCAATAAACTGCTTTGTTAAGTGGCACCTCTTCTGCACAACTACTTAAAGACAATAAAAATTCAAAAAGATTGCTCTACTCTTTTAAAAATATACTTTTATGATGCTGCTGAAGGTGCTGTTCCCATTTTATTGGTCAGGTAATGAGTACATTTCCTTTGGGACAATGTCACACTTCCTTTGCTTTTCCTGTCCCCCCTCCTGTCCCTGCCTGCAAGTTGCATAGCTCGTTTTCAAACAAAGCTCTCCTCTTTTAGTGAATTTCAAGCGTCCCATAAGAGCATCGTTAAGTGTAGCGTCACGGTGCTGTCCGTTGCAGCTCTAGAACTTTCTCATTTTCCAACAGAACTTTTATGTCCTTTGATGTCCCCACCCAGCTGCAAGCAAGCCACTTTGAAGTGGCCCCATGTTGGAGTTCCAGCCCATTTGATGACTCTAGCCCCAACACTACCTAGTGCTGACCCAAGATGTCCTCAGGAGAGGTACAGCTGAGTCCTAGCAAGGTGGAGCTGATCATAAGTCATCGCCTGAAGCCTCTGAGTTGGGATTGATTTGCCACAGAGCACTGGGTGCATGCAACACAAGCTGTTATCTGGGAGGCAGATTTGAATTTGGGTGCATTGGCTGTGGGACTGAGAAGCAGGTGAACACAACAGGACCAGGGCCAGGTGAGCGGTGATGTGAAAGACGGCAAGGAATGAAGAGGAGAAGCTTGGGAGGAGGAAACGCTGGCAGTGCGGGTCCGGGTGTCTGCAGCCATCTTACCTGCAGAAACACAGAATGCATGAATGGAAGAGGGCCAAGATTTTCCAGCAAGGATGATTAAGGTATAGCTTGGTTCTTTCCAGCAAGGACAGCGAAGGTATAGCTTGGTTCTCTTAGCTGCACATGCAAAACGAATGGATAGAGATGAACCACAGAGTTCTATTACATTTTTGAATAGCTTTGAATAGATTATACAATGCTCACAAGGTAAGAAATAGGCAAAGATCAAATCTAGGGCATTGCCTGGAACACTGGTATGAGGGTGAAAAAAATACATTCGAGCTGACTGTGGTGGCATCATTATTCAGTCCCCAGAAAGCCTTGAAGAATGTTCTGTGGAGCTCCACACAGGCGGCTCACGCCTGTGGTCCTAGCTGCTCAGGAGGCTGAGATCTGAGGATCAAGGTTCGAAGCCAGCCCAGAGAAGAAAAGTCCCCCTGAGAGTCTTACCTCGAATTAACCACTCAAAAATGGAAACTGGTGCTGTGGCTCAAGTGGTAGAGTGCTAGCCTGGAGCACAAAGAGGTTCAGGGACAGCACCCAGGCCCCGCGTTCAAGCCCTACAAGCCCTGCAAACAAGAAAGTTCTGTGGGAACTCTCAGGAGAGGAAGGATCTTCTAAGAACCTTAAGGCCATTTCTCCTGCTGTATGTGGGGAATGGGGTCATTTCTCTCTATTTGGGCTGCTATATAGAAAAAGGTTCCTTGTAAAGAGCTGTGCATAAAGGAGCCGCCCATGATTAGTAGGGAAGCTGCTATTGTTTTCCTAGGCTGTGCCATTGGAGCTTCAGGATGCGGAGGTCTGTCTGTGGCCTGAGCAACCAGAAGCCTAGCAGATCCCTGTGATCTCAGAAGCAAGGGAGGGCTGCGTGTATTCTCCAAGTACTCAACCAAGTACTCTCCCAAAGGGAGTACTTGGAAGGGAGAGGTAGTGTGACTGGATTGAGAAGGCAGAAGTAGTTCACAATGGAAAGGGTCTCCAGAGACTTCCACTGTCTCCAGGCACGAAGCAGTTTGAGAGAGATATGAGACATGGAGTATTAATTGATGGCTTAATGAATTCATTCATCTGCCAGTACCAGCACTTAAACTTATGGCCTTGCGTTCTTACTTAGCCTTTTCCCATCAAGCCTGGTGCTCTGCCAGTTGAGCACACCTTTACTTTAGCCTTTTGCTGGTTCATGAGAGATAAATGTCTCTCAGATTTGTTTGTCTGGGCTGGCTTTGAATTGGGACCCTCACATCTCAGCCTCCTAAGTAGTTAGGATTACAGGCGTGAGCCACTGGTGCCTGGCTTGGATTCTTTCTTTAAAAAAGAAGAAAGAGCTAGAAGTCCAGGAGGTCGAAACAAATGCCTTGAAGAACCGAACCACTCCACAGGAGAGGATGAACTGAATTCACAATTGCTGTAAACTTAAAAAAAAAAAGAGTTAATGAATTATTATTATTATTATTGTTATTATTATTATTATTGTCATTCATGGCCTTGAACTCTGGGCCTGGAAGCTGTCCCTCAGCTCTTCAGCTCAAGGTGAGCGCTCTATCACTGGAGCCACAGCACCACTTTTGGTTTTCCAGTGGTTTATTTGAGATAAGAGTCTCACGGACTTTCCTGCCTGGGCTAGCTTTGAACCGTGATCCTCAGATCTCAGCCTCCTGAGTAGCTAGGATTACAGGCGTGAGCCACCAGTGCCTGGCTATGAATTCTTTATGTAAGAACACTATAGAGTGTCCAGCAATTTATCAGGACTCAACAATATTAGCTATGAGCATTACTCCTTCGGACTTTTCTTAAATATCTTAATAAAGACATTTAACCTCATTGGAGCGTTACTTTATTAAAACACTCCCTCTAGGAAGTTAATTGATATGTTTTTATATTGTTATTAGATTATTAAAATGTCTTCAGAGCATCTGAAATGTCTGAAGTTATTTAGACTGATTCAATTAAATGAAATATTAATTTAGATGTGAAAATTTATGAATCTAGATGTGTTTTATGTTTAGAATCTTTTGGTTTACATGGATCAAATGATCCCTGGGACAGTCCCTGAGGAGAGCTGGTAGAATACTGGGCTAGAAAACATATTAACATTTCTATAGCAAAATAAGTGAGCATTCACAATCACAGGAATAAATAATTGCTAAAAGTAGTATTATATTAATATAGACATCGTCTTATTTATTTATTTATGCTGGTATTGGGTTTGAACTCAGGGCCTGGGTGCTGTCCTTTAGTTTTTTTTTTTTTTTTCCAATTTTTATTTTTTAACAGCGGATGATCTATCGGTGCTGGATTCAAACTGTGACTTTCAACGGTCAGTCTCCTAAGTAGCTAGGATCACAAGAATGAAGGATCAAAACCTGGCAAAATTTCTTAATTACTTTTTTTTTTTTTTTTTTTACCAACTGGAGAAAACTACTAAAAGGCTTAGATGATTAGGTCTGGAAACCTCCCACCAGCTCTTAACGGGGAGACAGGAATAGATAATCTAATGTAATCGTTTTTTGTTTTTTTGGGTCCGGTCATGGTGCCTGAACTCTGGGCTTGGGTGCTGTCCCTCAGTTCTTCAGCTCAAGGCTAGCACTCTACCACTTGAGCCACAGCGCCTCTTCTGGCTTTTTTCTTTTTGCTTATGTGGTGCTGAGGAATCGAACCCAGGGCCTCATGCATGCAAGGCAAGCACTCTACCACTGAGCCACCTTCCCAGCCCCAATCTAATGTAATTGTTGAGTAAAATCGGTCACATTCACAGTTCTGGGGACTGACACTGATGTGGAAAGGCTTAACATTTTGCCTTCATCGCAAAGATTCTGACCTAGACTCGGGACAGAGGGGCACACACTGAACCTAACTCTTGAGATTATCATTCTTAACGCCAATAGCAAATTGTTTAAGGTTTATTTCCTTAGATAAGCCATGGCTGAAATATCTAATTCAAATGATGAGCAAGTAGCCATTCACTCTTCTTTCTGATGTCTCTTGAACTAAATGAAGTCAACAAGATCCTAGAAAAGAATAAAAGACCTTGGCTTGAGATACATTGCTGCCTGCGGTTTTGGTCTAATAAAGCAGGAGATTGAGTTGTGTGTTACAGATTCCCAAGCAGTACCTCCAAGAGCAGTTAAATTGGATAAATGTCAACCCTCCATATCTTCAGATGCCACTGTTAGATAAAACTGCAAAGTGAGTGAAAGAGATGGTTTCCTTTGTCACCTTTCAGGCAGCCACCAGACCTACGAGAAGAGGCTTTCTGCATAGAGAAGCTGCTTCCCGCATGTGCCTGAGTTTCTGGTCCTTTGTTTTTATTCATTACTGATGTTTGCAGGCACACACATCATTGAGTTCTAAGCCTGACTGATGCATCATGGGACCTTTGTGAAAAGCTCTCTGTCACTCTGAATATATAGCTCAGTTTGGTGCATAACTTTGGACTTTTTAATGGGAACTCCTAAACTTAGTGTCGCTTTAGCAGCTATGTTGCTGGGAATTTTCATCCAGCAATAAAAACAAGCAAACAAATAAGTTAACAAAAATAAGAAAATACCCCAGTGATTGAACTCACAAACCACTTCCTATTTCATTTTGGGGGACAGGCCTGAGCAAAGAGAGACACCATCTTCAGTGTAGACTGACCAGGCTGTGATGACAGACACTCACACCCCAAACAAGATAGCACTCAGAGCTGGAACACAGGAAAAAAAGCCAACCCACTTTCCCCCTAAAAATTAACATGTATTAGTTTTACCAGGTTTTTTTTTGTTTGGTGACATTTATATTCATGCAAATAGTATTTCCTGATCACCAGTGTACTTTACCCTCTCTAAAATTCTCTTTTATCCCCCCCCCCAAAAAAAAACAATTTCAACAGGTTGCATTGTTCTATTTGCATATATGCAAATAAACGACTTTGAACATCTTCATCTTCATTTTCCCTCCCTCTCCTGCAACAGAACCTCTTATTTTCCTGTCATTCAGTATTTCAGTATTAAAAAAAAGATGAATTTTCATTGGACCAGGGTGGTTTTGTTTTGTTTTGTTTTTTGTAAATCATGGTATTATTTCACAAGTATTTCACAAGTGCATAGCTTATATTTTGTTCAGATTAAGCCCCTCAATTCTGATTCCCCTCTCTTTTCTGGTATCCCCTTTTCGGCCACTTTGGAAAGCAACTTTTAGACAACTTGCCTCCAATCCTCCCTGCAACTCGCCCCCTCCCCCCCACTACACACTGAGCATGTGCATGGCTTCATATCCAACAACAACAAAAATAACTTAACAACTGGGTGTCTATACTGGAAGCCTAAATGCATACATACAAATATATATATTGCGAGACAAATTTCCTGCAAAAAATATGTATATTAGTTTTTAATTAGATTATTATCAAGGATGTACTTAAAATGTAGAGAATGCTTAGAATTTGTGATTAAGTATCATAGCCTCAAAAGCTCTTTGACAAAATAAAATATGTGAAATTTGTTTTTTTGACTGAAGCAATTTACATGCCTAAGATGTTGATATTTTTGAGACCATCACTAGTATTTTGACGTTACTTGAACATATTTCTAATAATCTATTTGAATAATGTGAGAGTTCTAATTTCTTAGAGGATGCCTGTGTTTAAGATATGTAGGCAAATATGCTCCAGACACTAAATGTTGCTCTTATTATTTAGAAGAACATATAGACATATGCTAGGTTTTCTTTTTTCTTTTTTCTCCCAGTCCTGGGCTTGAACTCTGGGCCTGGGCACTGTCTTTTGTGCAAGGCAGACACTCTACCAACTGAGCCACAGTGCTGCTTCTAGCTTTTTTGAGGTTTTTTGTTTGTTTGTTTTTGAGATAATGGTCTCACAGATTTTTTTTTTTTTTTTTTTTTTGGCCAGGGCTGGCCTTGAATTGCGATCCTCAGGTCTCAGCTTCCTGAGTAGCTAGGATTACAGGTGTGAGCCACTGGCACCCAGTCCTAAATTTTCTTTGTTGCAGTATTTTCTAATTTTCTTTTCTCCAGTACTAAGGAATGAACTCAGGGTCCTGGGCACACAAGGCAAGTGCTCTGCCACTTGAGCTACATGATCAGCATTTATTTTTGTATCTTGTTTTTAAGATGGGGTGGCTAACATTGCCTGGGCTGACCTCAGACTCAATCCTTCTGTCTTACTCCTCAATTAGCTGAGATTACAGGTATGTACTACCACACTTAGCTATTGTAGTATTTCATTGGCCATTGAGAAATATTTTTGGTCTTTCAATTTTTGTTTTGTTTTGGAGATGGAGTTTCACTAGGTAGCTCAAGCTGGCTTTGAGCTGAGGTTACAAGTGTCTGGTCATATGCCTAGTTTTGTACCCAAAACTCATTGATTATCTCTTATTAATTATACAAAATCTGCCCTGCTTTTTTTTTTGGCAGTTTTTGGGTTTGAGCTCAGGGCTACAGTCTCCCTTGTACTGGGACTATATAGGTGTATGTCACTGCTCCCAGTTTATGTGTTGAGATGAGATCTTGTTAATTTGTTTTTCTATGCTGGCAATTTATTCTGCTTCAGATTTCTGCTTACATGTAGCAAGGATTACAGGTGTGAGCCACTCACTGTACTTGCCAATTATCTATTTTTTATTTTTATTTTTTGTGAACATACTGTACAGAGGGGTTACAATTACATGGGCATATCTTTTTTTTTAAAAGTAGGACAATGCTAGCTTGCAGAATCTTGGGCTTTAGAGGTGTCAAAGGTCACATCTCAGCTAGGTCTGCATCCTTTACCCATCTTCTCATCATCACACTTTTTTTTTTGGTCCGGTCGTGGGGCCTGAACTCTGGGCCTGGGCGCTGTCCCTCAGCTCTTCAGCTCAAGGCTAGCGCTCTACCACTTGAGCCACAGCGCCACTTCTGGCTTTTTTCTTTTTGCTTATGTGGTGCTGAGGAATGAAACTCAGGGCCTCAGGCATGCAAGGCAAGCGCTCTACCACTGAGCCACCTTCCCAGCCCCTCATCATCACTCTTATTAGATAAGCATTGATGCTTGGCTTGCCTAACTGCAGAAGCAGCTAGAAAGGCCTTTTTTTTTTTTTCCTTCTGTACTGTGATTCTTACAACTTAAAAGCAGAATTCTTTTTCTTTTGTTCAAGGAGAAAAGTGGAGAATAAATGAATGGGCTAGCAAAAAGCCAAGCTGGAGGTGTGGCTCAAGAGGTAGAGTGCCAACCATGAGCAAGCAAGTCAAACTAGTGCAAGGTCCCAAGTTTAGGTTCCAGTAACAGCAAAACAACAAAACAACAAGCGATGAAGTTCATTACTTGTATTCATTAGGCATGGAATAACTGTTAGTTTCTATCATTTTCTGAAAAAGTAGAAAAATTATTCACCCATATGTTTTATTACACAAACAAGTGTCAAATGGCAATATAATTCTAAAACCTGTTTCTTAGCAGTTTTTTTCCCCTTTCTTTATTTGTGTCTTGAAATCTAGGCCTGGGCACTGTCCCTGAGCTCCCTGAGCTCTTTTTGCTGAAGGCTAGCACTCTACCACTTGGGCTATAGCAGCACTTCTGGCTTTTTCTGCGATTAATTGGAGCTAAGTCTCACACACTTTCCTGCCTGGGCTGGCTTTGAACCACGATTCTCAGATCTCAGGTTCCTGAGTAGCTAGGATTATAGGTGGGAGCCACCAGAGCCCGGTTTTACCTGGTTTTGAACATCAAGAAATGAAAAAAAAAAGAATACAAAGAAAGCTCTAGTTAGTGCATTGTTGGCTAAGTGAATAGATTTGCTATCTGTGACTTCTGTACTTAAGAGTTCTTACACATGCCCGGGGATGGTGGAGCTGTGGATCGAGCTGACTGTAATAACAGCTAGACATCTGCAGAGGGCGCCATTGCAACTCCTACTTTCTTTGCAGTGCTAGTTGTTTTTAATTTTTTAGAAGTTAGTGGCACAAACTCTCAGCCTTTGAGGAGTAGGCTTCTCTGGAAACTGTCTCATGGCGTCATCCCTAAAGGAGTAACACAGGCAAACGCGTGATCCTGACAATTCAGTGTACAAACACCTTTGATCAAGTGAACTCATTTTTCCAAGTGAGTTTCATAGTTAAGGCAGTGTTAATGCCCGAGAAGGAGGCAAATTCAGCCTATACTATTTGTTTTCTCCAGAATAGGTGACTCTAGCTCAAACTTTTAACATGTTTGCCTAAAGGCCTTTGCATATGAAGTGCTACAGTTCTAGGAGATAGATTATTTTATTATTCCTTTGCCCCTATTATTTATATAGAAAGGTTAAGTAATGCAAAGACTTACTGTAAATTTGTAGCAGAATTAGGACCTGTGCCAAAGCAGAGAAGATGGTATGTGTGTATGTTTTTTATTTAGTTATTTATTTTGTACCAGGCTGAACTCAGGGCCTGGGTGCTGTCCCTGAGCTAGTTTGCTCAAGACTAGTACTTCACTAGTTGAGTCACAGCTCTATTTCTGGCTTTTTGGTGCTTAATTGGAGATAAGAGTCTTTCCTGACTGAGCTGGCTTTGAGCCTTGATCCTCAGATCTCAGCCTCCCAAGTAGCTAGAATCACAGGTGTGAGGCACCGGTACCTGGCTATTTCTTAATTATTTTTGTAGTATTGGGGTGTGAACTGTGGGTATGTGAGGCAAACACTCGACAACTAAGTTATATTCCCACTCCTTGATTTTTCCAGAGAGGGTTAGGATTGTGACTCTGGCCTCGAACGCACTAGGTAGCCCAAGCTGGCTTAGAACTCATGATCATCCCACCTCCACCTTCCCAGTGTTGGATGACAAATCTACACTACTCTGCTTGGTCAGGGCAGGATCGTATGTGTTCTTAAAAAAATTAAGTAGCCGGGTGCTGTGGCTCTCGCCTGTAATCCTAGCTACTCAGGAGGCTGAGCTCTGAGGATCATGGTTCAAAGCCAGCCCAGGCAGGAAAGTCCATGAGACTCTTGTCTCCAATAAACCACCAGAAAACCACAAGTGGTGATGTGGCTCAAGTGGTAGAACACTCACCTTGAGCTGAAGAGCACAGGGGCAGCGCCTAAGCCCAGAGTTCAAGCCCCATGTCTGACAAAAAAAAAAAAAATAAAGCTATTCTGCACAAGATGTGTTGGATTAGCTTAAGGAGGTTTCAGAATTCTGTAAATAGGTCTCTGTCCTATATGGAGATAAGATGTCTTCTAGGTCTTAAGTCCTACAGTTGCTAAAATAAACAAGGCCTAATATATACCAACTGTTAGTGCTTTCCTGCTAATCCTTTCAAGAGATTAGTTTAATCTGTACTCATCAATGAGATTATCAGTCCTTACTTCAGTCCCTACGTCCCTACCGCAAACGAATGACCACTCATTTAACAGAGCTGTTAAAGAAAATGACGAGCCAAGTGCTGGTGGCTCACTCCTCTAATCCTAGTTAAAATAGAGGCTGAGATCCAAGGATCACAGTTCAAGAAAGCCTTTTTTTTTTTCTTTTTTTGTCCATCATGGGGCTTGAACTCTGGGCCTGGGCACTGTCCTTCAGCTCTTCAGCTCAAGGTGAGCACTCTACCACTTGAGCCACAGCACCACTTCCAGTTTTCTGGTGGTTAATTGGAGATTCGAATCTCCTGAATTTTTTGCCCAGGTTGGCTTTGAACCACGATCCTCAGATCTCAGCCTCCTGAGTCGATAGGATTATAGGTGTGAGCCACCAGGCCTGGCTTTTTTTTTTCCCCTGTGAGATTCTTATCTCTAATTAATCACCCCCCAAACCCCTCAAGCAAAAAAACAGCCAGAAGTAGAGCTGTGGCTCAAGTGGTAGAACACTAGCCTTGAGCAAAAGAAGCCCAGGGACAGTGGCCTGGCCCTGAGTTCAAGCCCCAGAAAAACAACAACAACAACAAAAGAAAATGGTGTGTGAAGAGCAGAGCTGGGTCTTCTGACAGAGAGCAATGTGCTGTGAGCTTCTGGACAATGAATCTCAACACTGACTGTCAGCAGAGAACTGGGATTCTCTTTGGAAACTTTGCCCAGGGTCACCAAGTGCAAAGTCTTTAGGAGAGAAGCAGATAGCAGGGCGGGGACATGAGATATCCTTAACTGCCCATTCATCAGAGGGCTTCCATTTCTCACTTCTGACAGACAATAGCAGTGTGGCGAAGATGGCACATCCCTGATTCAGGTCTAAGACGAACGATCACACAGCCAGGAGGAGAGGCGCCCGGGTCCTGGGTTTGGAGGAGACAGCTGGGAACCAGGTCTGCTTGGTGATTTGCAGGGAATGCTGCGCTCCAAGGGGAACTCAGCTCTCAAGGTAGCACCTTTTCTTGGTGCCCATTATGAGGCCTGAACTCAGGGCCGGGTGCTGTCCCTGAGCTTCTTTATGCTCAAGGCTAGGACTCAATCACTTGAGCCACAACTCTACTTCCGGCTTTTGCTTTGCAGTTTATTGGAGATAAGAGTCACAGATTTTCCTGCTGGGGTTGGCTCACTCAAAAGAAGTTTTTCATAGAGTCTATTATACTTCAGTTAATTCATCTGTAATCACTTGCATACCACCCAGAGTGTTTATTTATAAGCTTATAGGCACATTCTAGCTATCACAAATGAGATAAACTATATAACCTTAGTTTCTCTGGGTCTGGCTTACTTCAGTTAATTTTTTCCAAGTCTTACCATTTGTAAGGAAATGGATGGGTAGAATTCCATGGTGTGTGTATGTGTGTGTGTGTGTGTGTGTGTGTGTGTGCGTGTGTGTCACATTTTCTTGATCCATTCACCCATTGAAGATCATCTGGGCTGATTCTATATCTTGGCTATGGCAAGTAGTGCAGCAATGAACATGGTTGTATTGACTGTAGCCATGTCTGTGTTCTGTTAGACTCTATGGAGAGATCAAATTGTTTAATTTCGTAGAAAGATGAGGTCCAAGTCCAGGAAACGGATACATCTAAGAGGGGTGGGGTCAAGGGGAGAGTAATAGATGAATCAAAGGAGAGGGAGGGGAAATGCAATCAATAATTCATTGTATAGACCACAAAATGTGTGAAATCCCATTGTATATAGCTACCACATTTTTTTGGATCCACTCATCTGTTTGGGGTTGTTTCCATATCTTGGCTATTGTGAGTAGTGCCACAGCTATTTCATTTCTTTTCTAATTATTTCAAATCTGCATATGTTGGTTTTTTATCTCATAGCAAACCGAATGAGTGACTAATATTTCGACGCGATCAATTAAACCTGGCTCAGCACTCTTTACATGAGGTATTGCTTCATAATTAAATTTAAGTTCATAAGCAGACAAATGGAACATGTGATGTGAAGAACAGCAGGCTCTGAGGACAGCGCCAGTACTTTGCCAGTACTCACGAAATTTACCATTCACGAGACATTCGTGAACAATGAACAAACACGCAAGGCACCATGCCAAAGCTGCCCTAGCATGAGCCAACCTATGCAACTTGAGTTTTCAGACCTCTGCTCTCGTGATTACCAATGGAGAAGAATCACTTTGCACTTAAAAGCCCACGTAAAGCCTTGAAATAAAGAGGACAAAGTGTTTCAGAAAGACAAAAACTAGACAGTACCTATCAGGCTGTACGTGAGCAAGTACATAGAAAGCCAGGAGAGGAAACTGTCCTCAGAAAATAGTGAGAATAATGTGGTTACATGCGACTGGAGTGGAGGGCACGTGATAAAAGGCAGAGAGTTTAGTTGGAGTCACCGTAGTGAGGGACAGGCAGAAAGAGAAAGACAGGGAGAAAAGGCAGCCTGATGGAAACGACGCCCTTCTTCCCAAGGACCCTGGAGCAGCCCACTGACAGGACAGTTACCCCTTCCCATGGAGGAGATGGGCCCAGGGAACCACCAGGAAGCCAAAGAGCCGAGACACCCAAAGAGACCACACAAGCACTGCAAGCAAACTGATCATTTCTGGGTTCCCTCTCCTTCTCCCTCTCCCTCTTTCTCTCTTTCCCTCTCTCCCCCTCATTCCTCTCTTCCTCCTCCCCCTCCTCTTTCTTTTCGTTTTTATTGTTTCGCCAGTCTTAGGGCCTGAACTCATGGCCTGAGCACTGTCCTTGAGCAAAAGAAGCAAGTGCTCTACCTAGGCAAGCACTCTACCACTAAGTCACCTTCCCAGCCCATCCTCTTACTTTCAAATAATCTTTGCCTCTGCTCCCATTCCCCTGCCTCATAATTCTTCATTTGAAAAGGAAAGACCCAAGATGGTATCCATTAAAGATGTTGGAAACGATATCAAATTGTTCGACTATTTTTCTGTAGGCCACTACAACACAAACTGATCCCCAAGTTGTTATGAGACTTCTGATGGCAAACAACATGGTTTGTTTATTTGTTTATTCATTTTGGTTGGGCCTGGGATTGCAATCAGGCCCCTGAAATTGTGAAACAGGTAACGCTCTACCAGTTGAGCCACGCTTCTGGCCCCTGTCTGCACTGGTTATTTTTGAGGGAAGGTCTCACTTTATGCACAGGCCATGTTGAGTTGTGCTCCATCTTCTACTGCTTCTCCTGGTTGAAAGGGATGATAGAACCTGGAGCTGGTGGCTCAGACCTGTAATCCTAGCTAGTCAGGAAACTGAGATCTGAGGATGTCATGGATTAAAGCCAGTCTGGGCAGGAAAGTTCTTAAAACTGTTATTTCCAATTAACCACTAAAAAGCCAGAAATGGAACTGATTAGCCTCGAGCTAAACAGCTCAGGGACAGCATCCAGGCCCAGAGTTCAAGCCCCTGGACAGGCACACACACAAAAAAATCTGAAAGCATTCCAAGCAATGTGAAAACTCACTAGTGAAACCAATGAGCTCATACCACCCATGAATCACTGAGCAATTTTGCTCAAGGACAGTACTCTACCACTTTAAGCCACAGCTCCACCTCCAGTTTTGGTTAATTGGGGATAAGCGTCTCACAGATACCAGGTACTGGTGGCTCATGCCTATAATCCTAACTATGATCTGAGGATCACAGTTCAAAGCCAGCCCAGGCAGGAAAGTCCATGAGACTCTTATCTCCAATGAACCCCCAGAAAACCAGAAGTGGCACTGTGCCTCAAGTGATAGAGCATTTACTTTGAGCTGAAGAGCTGAGGGACAGCATCCAGGCCCAGAGTTTAAGCCCCACAACTGACAAAAAAAAAAAAAAGAGCACCCAAAGCGAAAGAGTTCAGAGCTAGCACCCAGGCCCTGAGTTCACTCCTATGATAGACAAAAAAATATAAATTATATTTTTAAGTACACATTTCAGTAGCATAAGATAGATTTCCATTGTGACATAACCAGTACTATGTCCATCTCCAGAATTCTCCATCATCCCCCGTTGAGTCTCTATACCATTAAACAATAACTCCTCACAGTCTCCATGTATTAGTGCTCTGGGCCTTCTTCTAAGTGCATAATACTTTATGTCTGGCTCCTTTGGCATAACATATTGCTTTCAGGATGGCACATGTTTTTAAATAGATGGCCAGAGTTCTATTTAAAAAAAAAAAAAGAAAGAAAGAACTACATATTACAGTTGACTCTAGTTAGAATTTCTTTTTGGGGGGGTCTGGTCGTGGGGCCTGAACTCTGGGCCTGGGCGCTGTCCCTCAGCTCTTCAGCCCAAGGCTAGTACTCTACCACTTGAGCCACAGCACCACTGCCTGCTTTTTTTTTCCTGCTTATGTGGTGCTGAGGAATCGAACCCAGGGCCTCATGTATGCAAGGCAAGCGCTCGACCACTGAGCCACCTTCCCAGCCCTCTAGTTAGAATTTCTAACAAAAACTCATACAAATTCAAATGTAAAGGTACAGCTCTGATGGATATAAAGACATTAAAAGTGTCCTCACGAAGTTGATCTGTAATAAAAGGGGCGGAGGCACTAAGAGCTTAAGAACTAGTTTCCTCCATTATGGTGACTTGCTGGGAGCCCGTGCCACAGTTATCTTCTAGAGACCAACCAACCTCATGCAAAGCCTGCAAAAGGCTCTGCTGATGCCGAACTACCCAGAGTCTAGCAAACATCACAGAAGCCTTTATCCACCAGAAATGAGAGCACAGACTGAGGAGAACCATGCTTTCGTTTGTCCCAAATGGCTCCCTTTCAAGTCTTAAATGGCAGACTATAACTTGATTAGCACTCAAATCAAAAGCAAAATGTGACTTTTGCTACTCTGGGAAGCTCTCACAGGAGAAGCAAACAGGGAGAATAAATGTGTATCTTACAAGGAAGAATTGCTGAAGGAAGAGGAAGGTATAGTCTTGCATTCTTCCCATCTCCTGAAATCATTTCGCTCCTAGACTGCTTACAACATTGGTCCTAATGGCTCTTCCATCTTAGCCCTAACATACGAATTCTCATGGCCTTACTCTCTACTAAAGCATCTTTTACAGTCAGAATCGCCTGTGAAGAGTTTCAATTTGGTAATTATGTTTTATTAAAATCTCTAATCCACTTATGTAACTATAACCTCCCCTGTACATCACCTATATAATATCAATTTAAAAAACAATCTCTAATCTCCAATGGCAAAGTTCAACACTTAAAGTCTTCCCTCATTCAGTCTCTTGAGGAACAGCTCAACAGCTGGAAATTAGCCATGCCATCTTGTCTACCTACAGAAAAGCACTTCTTCCCTGTGCATCACAAATTATATATCACAAACTACACATACACACACACACACACACACACACACACACACACACACACACACACACACACACACACACGACCATCTAAGAGGAACCTGCTTGCCTACAATACTCTGACTTCTCCTGTCGTCTGGCATCTGCTCGGACCCTCCTTTAACTTGAGTTGGTGAAAATTAAGTTCCTAACCTAATAGAATGAGTTGTGTTTTTTAGGTGGGTAAGCTTGGGGGGCACGGGGAGCAGGACAAAACAAGGCAGCCCCCATGTGGAGTAGACTCCCTTACAGCATGCACTTACATCGCCTCTGCCTAGTTTTCCATTTTAGCAAAATGACAGACTACCTTTAATTACTTCCTAGTGTTATTAGGAAGAACATGTCATTAATCAGCACAACGCATCTTGAAGAAGAAATGCAAAACAAAATTCTCTTGTACTACGTGGCAAGCTCTTCTCACACACAATAACGAGTCCTCTTACAGGATCATATTGAATTCTTCTGTTATTTAGGGCAGGGGAACTCCCACTGCTATTGATTCCAATTTGATACTGTCTTTCCCCAGACTCTATGGCAAGTATCTTAAAGGATCCCACAATTACCTGAGCATCTAAAGTTAAAACTTGAATAAATGAACCTCCATTTGTGCCGTGGAGCATCGCAGAACCAAGAATTACAAACCCACAGTCTGAACTAATGACATTTGTGGCACCTACTAGCTTCTCACTTGGTTTTCACCCATCATTTTCTACTTCCTGTTATTTCTGATGCATGTTTTTTTTTTTTCCTATTGTTAGCCACCAACCTTAATTGTTTTTTCTTTTTTTTTGTTGGTCGTGGGGCTTGAACTTTGGGCTTGGGCACTGTCCCTCAGCTCTTCAGCTCACAGCGAGCCCTCTACCACAGTGCCACTTCCGGTTTTCTGGTGGTTTGTTGGAGATAAGAGTCTCACAGACTTTCCTGCCTGGGCTGGCTTTGAACCGTGATCCTCAGATCTCTGCCTCCTGAGTAGCTAGGATTACAGGCATGAGCCACCACCTCACCAACCTTAATTCTCTAATATGTCCGTATTTATTTTCCCCTTCTTTAAACAAAGTACAGATGACCCTAATCTGAAATCCCTCCTAAGTGGCTTATAGTGGAGTAAAAATAAAATAGGGGTATATGACATTTGGTTAAATAATAAGTCGCCCCTTATTTGATTTTTACTATTAGTTGTACTTTGTAATGAAAAAAATACAAAGTACCATATTCACCAAAAATAAAAGGAAAGAAATTCTGCATGATTTTACAGCCAACCAAATCAAAATCAAACCTATGTTCTCTTTCTCTGATTTGTCTTTCAAGGAGAGTTTTCGCAGTTCTAAGAAAGTAGCCACTAACTTCTGTGTCTGATTTCAGAGTCTCCATACTGCATCCAAGTATCAGAGAGCTATGATCTTTGGATATTCATTCTAGAACTTTTTTTCCAATACAATGTAAGAGGAATTTTACTGAACTGAGATTCTTGGTGCTGCTAACTGACAGAGGCTGTATCCCATAGCCTTCTCCTCCTCCTCTTCCTCCTCTTCCTCCTTCTACTTCCCTCCTCCTTCCTCCCTCCCCTTATTGATGTATGACTCCTAAGAACTTGCTCCCTCCAACCTCCCTTACGCCCTGTGTTCCTCTGGGAGCCGCCATGTTTGCTAAAGCTGAAATGTCGTGATGATGGATGACAACCAGCTACTCCATTTGGGGCTAGAGGCCTGCGATCTGTCATTACAGGCCAATTTGTTCTCAGTGGGTCTAAGAAGAGACAAAGAAGGAAGATAAAATGGCACCTTGTTTTCTATCCTTTTAACTAAACCACTGTAGTCCTATTGGAACTGGGGGTGAGCCATCACGAGACTCAATACAGCTTGTGAGTTATTGAAGTGAGGCAGCCGAGGCCCTCTAAGCCCTCAGGCTCGCTTCTTGCTTCCCTTTGGATTTTCAGATGCACAGAAACATCTAAAAACACCTCAGAGCATTTAACTTAAACCCCACTCCACAGCGGTTCTGTTCTCACTTGAACCCTTGGCACGTTCCTCATCTCCCCAGACTCGCTCAGATCCTAATGCGTAGATGATCCTCGGGTTCATTTCTGCCAGTGCTAGTTAGCTTTCCAGCAGGAGGCCTGCCGAAGCCTCCTTCTATCTCCTTTATCTCCAGTGAATATCAAATCACATTTCACCACAGAAAAGTTAGAAAGACTACATCAGCTTTATTAAAGCTGTAAATTTTGTGGGTTTAAAAAAACAAAAACAAAAACTTGCCAAAGCCTGTGCCCCTTAGAATCCTCTAAGAGCAAAAGAAATGTTGTTTCTTGATTCTCAACTTAGTCTTCCAACCACTCAGACTAATAGGGTAGTTCCCATGGAGCAAGCAAGGGAATCAACTGTCCCAGGATGCAAGCTACATTTCTTCTTAGACGATCTGGATGTATCCTTAGTATTATGCAAACCAAACAGAAAAACAGCACCAAGAACTGCAGAAAAGGCTGTTAGAAGGTAGAGTCTCACAGATGCATAACACTGTTTTGAATTAAATCTCACATGAAAGGGGTAGGGACATGGCCCAAGTGGTAGAACACTCACATGGCATGTGTAAGAACCCAGATATTATCCTCAATACCATTTTTTTAAAAAAGAAGGAAAGAAAGATGGGCTGGGAAGGGGGCTCGGTGGCAGAGTGCTTGCTTCTCATGCATGAGGGCCTGGGTTCAATTTCTTAGCACCACATAAACAGAAAAAGCCAGAAGTGGCTCTGTGGCTCAAGTGGTAGAACGCTAGCCTTGAGCTGAAGAGCTGAGGGGCAGCACCCAGGCCCAGAGTTCAGGCCCCATGATGGAAAGAAGGAAGGAAAGAAGGAAGGAAGGAAGGAAGGAAGGAAGGAAGGAAGGAAGAAAGAAAGAAAGAAAGAGAAAAGAAAAAAGAAAAGAAAAGAAAAAGATGATGCCAGCACTGGTAGCTCATACCTACGATCCTAGCTTCTCAGAAGACTAATATCTTAGGGTAGCAGTTCAAAGCCAGCATGGACAAAAAAGTGCATGAGACTCATACCTCCAACTTACCAGCAAAACCCTAGTAGTAGAAGAATGGCTCAAATAGTAAGTGCCAGCCTTGAGCAGAGAGAGCCAAGAAAATGTACAAAGCCCTGAGTTCAAGCCCAGTACCAGCACCAAGGGGGAGGAGAAGCAGCTCACACAGTAAAATCAAGAGATGAGTTACAAAGGAGGCATAGAGCTTGTGAATGGAGTATAGAGCATGAACCGCAGGAAGTGTGGCACACATTCTAAGATAAACCCAACAATGGCTGTGTTGAAATAATGTCTCTCCACTGCCCCACCCAGGCGACTCCCATGAGCTCAGCATTTCCTTTATTCAGTGAGACAATATCAGTATGGGAAGGTGCACTTTATAAGCAGTAGAGTAATTCTTAACATTAGTGGATGATATTTTATGCATTATGACCTATTTCCAACTCCATTGTGTATGTAAAGGCTCCCATTTTCTTTCTTTCTTTCTTTCTTTTCTTTCTTTCTTTCTTTCTTTCTTTCTTTCTTTCTTTCTTTCTTTCTTTCTTTCTTTCTTTCTTTCTTTCTTTCTTTCTTTCTTTCTTTCTTTCCTTCCTTCCTTCCTTCTTTCTTTTCTTCTTTCCTTCTCTTTCCTCCCTCCTTCTTTCCTCTCCCTCTCCCTCTCTCTCTCTCTTTCTCTCCTTCTCTCTCTCCCTTTCTATTTCCCTCCCTCCCTCCCTTCCTTCTTCCTTCTTGGTTGTTGGGCTTGAATTTAGGGCCTGCATGCTGTCCCTGAGGCTCTTTCTTAAGGCTAGCACTTTACCACTTGAGCCACAGTGCCACTTTCAGATTTTTTTTGAGTGGTTAATTGGAAATAAGAGTCTCAGGGGGACTTCTCTGCCTGGACTAACTTTGAACCTTGATCCTAATATCTCCATCTCCTGAGTAGCTAGGACTACAGTTGGGAGCCACCGGTGCCCAGCTTATTTTCATTACTTAAAGAAACTTATTGCATTGGAGTTTATATCTTGTCTGCAAGCAGATGTTGATTACCATTTGATATAGGAATGAGAGATGGAATACACATGGAGCAGTGGCGGTGGTATAGTTAACATCAAGTATGATATACATATCTTGTCTTTCAACATTATACTGAATAGTTAAAATGATTCTTGTTTTGACATATTTAACAGTTTGGGTGGGGCCTGTTAGTGTACATTTCCTAGTAACTCATAAACAAAGGTGTATTGCTTCCTGTACAAAAGTGGTTGTCAATGATCATCTCCTGCCTGCTGTAGCACACGTTTTCCTAGAGCAGGTGTGCGTGTGGGGGGGTCTCAGTACATTGGTGAGGATTGTGATCCACACTCTGCAGTTTTCTTTTCTCCTTAACCCCATGAAATCACTAATGTAGAATTCAGAAATAAGTTTAAGGAACAAATAATGCTATTTGCTTAGCAAACCAGTTTGTCCACTAAGGACTTTTCCTCACTAATGTGAGAACATCCATTACTAGCAATGGAGAGCTTGCCATGAAAATGCAGCTTATTTAAGACATTTGGGACAAGGAGTGAGCTATAATCTCAGAAGAAGAGAGTAACTTCATGTGAAATAAAGGAGATGTTGAGATGAGTGCTGGACTTTGTACAACAGCCTTTGAGTGCTTATAGATATCCCTTTGTTCAAGGGAGAAATACTGAATAAGTCTAATTTTTTTGTACAACACTTCTCTGAATATTTGAAAGTATTTATTGTATCTTCAGTTGAAGACACCCCTTAGAGCTCAGATACTCATATACTCTTCATGTGTTCAATAAATACCTCTTAAATTCTTTAGGTGTTTCATCTAAAAAAAGAGAAAAAAGTATTTATTTTTTTCATATTTGGAGTGGCTGCCTTTATAGGCATTGGTGAATAGAAGCATATGCCTTATTCATATTCTGACCAGAGAAAAGATCATCAACCTTGTATCTTTCCTCTTTTCGGAAGCTTGGATTTTCCACCTGTAAAATTAGAATGAAACACTTACCCTACAGGGTTACAAGTGGAATCCATGTCAAACATCAAAGCATTTAGCATAGTGCCTGACAAGTACAAGACCTAGGAAATTTTAGTTATCTTCTTAGATAAAAATGGAAATGTTTCTAGGGATATTTAGCATAGATTAACCACAAAAGTCACATCCTAGGATAAAATAGATATCATTTCTATTTAATGCTGTTCATGGAGCTCTCCTCAAAGGCACTTGGGTAATACTCTGATTTTGTAAGTCCTGCAAAGGGGTTTCAGGTAGTTCCCAGAGGAGAATGGAGTAGGAGGCAGAAGGCTGTCCCTGAAGTCCTTCATGCACTGCTGTAGATGAGATTAGCTGAGTTACATGCTGGCCATCTAGCATAGTGGAAGCTTTGAGTCTCTAGTGACTCAAAAGGAGATTGTATTTTGGGTTACAGACCTCCCCCCTCCCCAAGCCTACATATTCGAGTCCTTTCAAATTGTTGTGCCTTGGTGTGACAAAGTGACACATGTCTGTATTCCAGAGCAACAAAAATCATCCAACTTGGACTATATAATGAGATCCTGGTTTAAACAAACAAATGATATGTCTGTATGTGATCTTTCTTCTTAGGAGTCCATTTCTCATCTTTAAGAATTTTCACTTCCATTTATATTTTCTTTGGTTGTAGAACTAAGAGGAGAACTTTAAAAAGTTTTTATTTTATTTTTTATAGTTGCAGGTCCTGGGCTTGTACTACTCAGGGCTTGGGAGCTGTCTTTGAGCCTCTTTGTGTTCAAGGCTAGTGGATCTACCACTTGAGCCACAGCACCACTTCCAGCCTTTTTTGAGTAGTTTATTAGAGATAAGAGTATCACGGACTTTCCTGCTCAGGCTGGCTTCAAACTGTGATCCTCAGATCTCAGCCTCCTGAGTAGCTAGAATTACAGTTGTGAGTCATCTGTGCTCAGGTGGAGAATTTTTTTTCAATTAAAGTATATGATATTTAGGGGCTGGGAAGGTGGCTCAGTGGTAGAGCGCTTGCCTTGCATGCATGAGGCCCTGGGTTCGATTCCTCAGCACCAAATAAACAAAAAGAAAAAAAGCCGGAAGTGGCGCTGTGGCTCAAGTGGTAGAGTGCTAGCCTTGAGCTGAAGAGCTGAGGGACAGCACCCAGGCCCAGAGATCAGATCAAAAAATAAATAAATTATATGATATGTAAGCCTTAAGTGAAATAAAAAAATGACTTATTGCAGATATCTGATGAATGTAGTTTTCTTTTTAAAATGAATCAGAAATCCCACTTCTATTGTATTGTCCTACACATACATGCTCATACATGTTGGTTTTCCAGGATGGATTGTATATACAGCCTGTTTGTTCCAGTTATATCATCTAAGTCAATTCTTTAAGTTCATTCACTGTCCTGATTTTCATTTTTTAAAAAAAGAAAGAAAAGCCAGTTGCCAGTGCTCATGCCTGCAATCCTAGGCTAAGATTTGAGGATCATGGTTTGAAGCCAGCCTGGGCAGAAAAGTCCCTGTGAGATTCTTATCTCCAGTTGACCACTCAAACACCTGAAGTGATGCTGTGGCTCAAGTGGTAGAATGCTAGTCTTGAGCACAAAGAGGCTCAGTGACAGTTCCTAAGTTCAAGCCCCATAGCTGACCAAAAAGAAAAAAAAAAGAAAGAAAGAATTATTTTTAAAAAAGTATAAAAGAAGGCAGTATTTCCTTTGGAAACTTGTAGTAAGTTGCTGAAAAACTTGAGTGGACAGGGAATCATGCTGGCCTGCTGTAGCACACCATGATACACTTGCTAAATGATTTTGGAGGGCCGGCTTCTTGGGAGTCTGGGGTTTCCAGGGCTGGGGATCTTGGTGTCTCTGGACCAGCCCCTGTCCTCAAAGTGGCTGACACCTTTTCCTTCTCTCATTTTCCAGAGATCCTAATGCATACAGGTGAGGGTGTTCATTGCTGTGTTCTTTCTAAATTAAGTTCTTCCACGTGAGTAGCCTGTAGTTATGATGTTTCTCAGCCATTTGTCGATATTACGGTAGCTTTTTATCCTCCACATTCCCTTCTGCAGCGTGTGCCCCATGTGCGTCCACAGGTGCAGCCTCTCCCTCTTTGGATGTCTCCTGCCCCCCTTCATACCTTTACTTGGTTCACTCTCCTTGCTCAGCCTCTTGTTCCTTCAGACCGCAGGAAGGAGCTGAGAGTCTAGGGGATAGCAGCAGGAGGCTGTTCATGTGAAAGGCAAATATTCCAGGTTGCACGTGAAACTGGATCATAGACCCTGTAGAATGAAGACTTTTACTTCCCTCACATGCACCTTTGTAATGCTTCTACAGTTGATGTTGATGCTCATAGCTTTTTGTTTATTTCTTTCCCTATAATCTGGAGGTCCTGGTAACCTGTAGAGTATTTCCTCCCCCCCCCCCCCCCACCAGAACTGTTCTGTTTTCTTTTCCCCTTCTTCCTTTCCTTTGGCCCTATGTCTTTCCCACTATGCACAGATACGACTTCACTTACAACTCCTTAACATGATAGGTGGAGAGTGTATGGAGTTTAAACACATCAATAGATACTTTAACTTCCAAAAAATTTAAATTACTATCTTTAAGTTGTAGGAAGGAGTTGTCATTTAACAAGGAAGTTTATGAATACAATATATATTGATCAATATCATACCTTTCAAAGTGGCGCTGTAGCTCAAGTGGTAGAGCACTAGCCTTGAGCTGAAGAGCTGAGGGACAGCGTTCAGACCCAGAGTTCAAGCCCCACGACCAACAAAAACAAACAAAAACAAAACAAAAAAACCCCCAATATCATACCTTTCAACATTCTCACCCATCCTTCTTCTATCCACCTCTCCCCTACTCTTCTTAACTTTGTAGGATATAAGTTCTTCATCCATCTATCCCTTGCTCCTTGACTCCATTCAACCCCTTTTGAATACCTGCTTCCTGGTATTTTATTTTGCTGAACTTTCATTTTTGGCTTTGAATCTACTGTATTTCAGTAAATGATTTTTTTTTTTTTTGTTCTAATCCAGGGGCTTGAACTTAGAGCCCCTCTCCGACCTCTGACCTCAAGACTAGCTCTCTACTACTTCACTCAGCTCCACTTCTGGCTTTTTGGCTAGTTAATTGCAGATAAAGTGTCTCACAGATTTTCCTGCCCAGGTTGGCTTTGAATTGTGATCTTCAAATCTCAGCTTCCTGAGTAGCTAGAATTACAGGTGTGAGCCACTTACATCCAGTTGAGAATGATTATTTAACATTTCAGGGGGAATCAAGCAATTCTTGCTCTTTTTGAAGGCATAACAATCACAATAGAAGAATTTGGTGATACATGCTAGTGCTTCTGGAGCTGAAGAGGGAGGACCATTGTGTATAATTCTCCTTTTCCTTTCTACTTAATTAGGATTATCTCTCTCTATCATCTGCTCATTAAATCAGTATTTCAAAAGTCAAGGTATATGTTAATTACATTTAATACAAAATCTGCATTCATTAGACAACATTGCTTTCTTAGCCTTTGATGAGTTCTTTGCAATTGTCATGTTAGGGATAATACAGTAAGGATGATTTTGTTATAAGTCCTACATCTGTAGTCCTATAATCTTTATTATTATTGGTGATGAAAATAAATTTCAAAATTCTAAAAGATCATCAAAACATCAGAGCATCTGTTCGATTGAGCTATTCTCCCTAGGGTATCCTTTTGAATGCAACATTTTTGTAAGCTAAATTTACCTTGGTGTCTTAGTCTATTTGTGCTGCTGTAACAGAATTCCCAACACTGAATAATTTACAAAGAAAATAAGTTTATTTTTCACAGTTCTAGAGGCTGGATTGAGGGACCTGGATGCGCTGAGAACATTCTTTATCTCTATAACATGGTGGATGGCGAGAAAGGGGGAGGGGGACTCATTTTTTTTCTGGTTGGTCTTGGGGCTTGAACTCAGGACCTGGGCAATGTCTCTGGGTGTTTTTACCAAAGGCTAGCATTCTACTGTGTAAACCACTTAAACTCAAGCTCTTGCTTGAGCTTGCTTCAAATCATGATCTTCTGCCTTGTGAGTAGCTAGGATTACAGAGGTGAGCACACTGAGGTATGGCAAGTATTGAATTTTGAGGAAGCTGTAAATTATATTTTCTTTGTTCTAGAGTGCCTCAAAAATGAAACCATTCATTTCCCTAAAACCTGGCTTCTTCTTTTCTTGTGGATGCCAGTTTACAACACGGAAAATTATTATTATTATTGTTATTATTATTGGGAAACATATGAGATTTCATTATTTAATTGGGTTCTTTTAAAAATAATTGTTATTATAAAGGTGATGTCCAGAGGGGTTATAGTTATATAGTCCATTCCTTTTTGGACAATGTCACCCCTTCCCTCACTTTCTTCTAGGTTTTCCCTCCCATCGCCACCCACAAGTTGCATAGTTCATTTTCAACATAGTGTCCAGTGAGTTCTTTTGCTGCATTTGTCACCCTTTGTCCTTCCATTTCTGTGCCACCCCTTACATTCCCAAAGACATAAACGAACAAACAGAACTTCAAGAAAAGAAAACATCAAAAAAGGAAAAAAAAACCCTCTTGGTTTCATTTCCTGGAGTTCCTGGATAATGCTTACTTCGTATGATCAGATGCACTTAGGCGTTGTACCTCTCTGTTCCTCTCCCATGGAGAAGCTCTTGATGCCACGGACAGGATGCAAAATTCTTGTTTTATAGAGGAGTGCACACGTGTTTGCCTTATGTTGTAGTTCCTTTAGTGACCTGTTGTATTTTGTATGGGGTATGAGGAAATAAAAGAAGGCACTGAAATAGGAATAAAAAAGAAATTGTGATTATTCACCTTTTCACCGGGAACTATTATCTGCAGATTTTCATGAGTCTAAACATTTCACGTGTTCCTCTGTCATTTACATACCTTTCCTGCTCATAAAGTTGCCAAGACTCTTATGCGAATGAAGAACCCAGGAGTAGAAATGTTAAGCAGTGCAGAGACAGAGTCAGAGGTGGGAATTAGCTTAATCTTCATATTTGCTCATATTGAACTTTCCTAGGCGGGCAGTGCTGACTCCTGCTCCGATTAATTCATTGACCTCGTATTATCCTATAAAAAATTACTTAAGGAAATTTTTATTTGATGCTGTGAGGTTATTATATGACTCTCAATAGCAAGCTCTGACCATTTTTCTTCTTCTAATATTTATGCTTTCTTGTAGTTTTTAACTTTCTCTTTCTTTTTTCTTTTTCTCCCTGTCATCAAACTTTACTAAATTCCTTCTGTGGGTAGAAAGCTTTTTAGATTTGAAGGGGAATAAAGATACATAAAACATGGTTTTTGCCTGGAAGAGCTTTGGAAGGGAGCAAGAGGTAAAGTAGTGACTGTAAACCATGAATCACTGTTTGATTAAATACTGTCATCATGATATTGGTGAACCTTCAGTGAGACAATTGTCTGTTAGTAGGTGCTCTTGGGATGTGGGACCTACCTGGACTGGGATTTAGAAGCAGCTGTTATGCAGAATAAAAAATATTATAGCAAAGCCCAGAAGATTTTGAGTCTCATGGTAGAATTTGTCTTGGGTGTGTAAAGAGTTTTCTTGAGTCTCAATGTCCTCATCTATAAATTAAGAAGCTCATATATAGTTTTTTTTTTTTTTTTGCTTATCAGTTGTGGGGTTTGAACTCAGGACCTGGGCACTGTCCCCGAGATATTTTGTTCTACTACTTTGAGGCACAGTTTATTGTTTTCTGGAGATAATAGTCTCACAGACTTTCCTGCTTAGCCTGGATTCTCAGCTCCCTGCCTCCTGAGTACGTAGGATTAAAGGCACGAGCCACCAGTGCCTGGCCATGTGTAGTTTTAGGGGATTACTTGAGCAAGTACCTAGGTTCTCCAATAGTGGTCAATGTTACTGTCTCTTGCTATTGACATTGATATGGTTTCATATCTATTATTGGATTATAAAATATTGGTATGTTAGCCTCAGTAGATTCATTATATTGTTTTACTGACTCATCCACTTTGATAAAGCAAAAAATTATGTTGAGTGGCCCTAGAAAATGAATTGAGGGCTTCCTCTAGACCAGATCCCGGAGGAACTGAGGACTTCCACCTAGCAGCCTATAAATAATGAACACTGTCAATGATTGGCTAAGTGACTGTGGAAACACATCACTGAGAAGAAGCCATGCTCTGGGGAAACATGGTGAATACAGCCTTGTGAGAGATCATGGAGGGGACCCAGAAAAACCCTTGTCCAAATTTCTGTACCACAGAAAATGTGAGGTAACCAAGAAGTCTTGTTTTAACATGTTATGTTCTAGCAAGCAAGGGTAGGAGCGTAAGATGGTACTCAGCTACAGATAATGACTGTTCTATTTTGATTAAAAAATACTGTCTAGGCAGAACACCAGTGACACATGACTGTAATCCTTGCTATTCAGGAGGCTGAGACCTGAGGATCATTGTTTGAAGCCAGTCCACACAGGAAGGAGAGTCATAGCTCTGCGTCTGACTTTTTGCTGGTTCATTGGAGACAAGAGTCTTCCAGACTTTCTTGTCCAAGTTGGCTCCCAACAATGATCCTCAGAACTCAGCCTCTTGAGTAGCTAGGAATATGGGCATTCTAGACCTTTTTGATGACTTTTTACAAACATCCATGTGAAGAAGGAAATCTATTTAGGAATGTGCTCTACCGCTTGCTCTTTTTCATATCTCAGGGGTATCTGTACATGTCAGGCCTTTAAAATCTACCACATTCTTTTTCTAAGTCTGGCGGACATCATGTCCCCAGTGTTCTTTAGAAATAAGTTGGAGAATTTTCATTTAATGGCAGCAACTGGGTCTTATTTTTATCCTTATGCCCTTTAATCCAATATTCTCACTGTTTTCAGCAAAACCTCAGTAATGGGCATTTCTTACATTGTCTTCGTAGTCGGTTATTTCTATTAAAACTGCCATCTCATGTTAAGGTGGTTGTTCTGTGACTCTCAGACCACACTTCTAGGACCTGGTCCTTAATTTATTATATTTGCCTGAAACATTACCATCTTTCAACTGTATTATTGCATGTAATTGTTAACAATGACTATGTAAGCTAAGCAGAACATAATCATTCTATTTTATAAAGGTAGATGTTGAGTCTTAGAGGAAGTTACCTAACTACTGAGCATTCTATGCTGTGACATTGGCTCTGCTGTGTCCTTCATTGTCCCTTGCCTGCTTACGACTGCCATTATGATGTCCCAGGAGACATTTTCTGCATCCCCGCATCTTTGCTCTTTGCCATGACAAAACCTAGTCGGTGTATTTTTCTTTGGCTAAATTAATATATTTACATGAATAGTGGCCTCTCCCTGAATGTTACCTCTCCTGGAGTTATTTGTATAAAAGTTGGTGAATTAATCTAAATAAATAAGGACTATGACAGGAGTTGTGGGAGAAGATTAGAATAGACTTTAATGTACCCTAAACGAGTTTATATGGAAGATCTCTGAATTCTGTCATGCTTATTGCCTATGTGTTAGGAAGATACAATGAGTGGGCCTCTCTCTGTGTTTTTCTTTAATTAATTTTATGGATTGCTCAAGAGTTTATTGAGGAAGTGACGCTGTAGCTCAAGTGGTAGAGCGCTCGCCTTGAGTTGAAGAGCTGAGGGACAACGCCCAGGCTCAGAGTTCAAGCCCCATGACTGACAAAAAAAAAAAAAGAGTTTATTGAGTTACTGGTACCATGTAACTTTTAACTCTTTGCTGTATTTTTTTCTTTAGTTTTACACCTTTTGGCTTTATTATTTTTCCACATTTTTCTCCAATCTACTCCAGACAAATTGTCAAATAACCCCGAAGAGAAATTCAGGTTCTTTGAAAGCTTTTCCCCCTCAGAATAGCTTAGAAAATGTTTGAATTGTTGGTATTTATCTTTGACAATAACCCTTCATGAAAATGACCAAGGTGTTTTCAGAAAGTTAGACCCGTGGGATCTTTTACTTAGCAATTGCCATCTGACTCCAGTGATCTTATTTTCATTCTGTGAATCTGAGATTTTTTATTGCTAACACAGAGATTGAAAAAAAACTCATAGCAATTTCCTCAGGGATCTTTGCATCCTTTAGGGGCCATTTGTTGTTTCAGTGAGTGATTCTCCCGATGTGTTCACATTATTATTTAAGAGACAGTGTGGACCAAAGAAGAAGAGATTTGCCCCTAGTAAAGAGTTTGTCTTCTTTTCCTTACATCTGCACAAAAACAGGATCCTCCTCTCCCCCCAAGAAACTCATTAGCATGGAAATCTCTAATCCTTACTCAAAAATATGATTTTTTTTCTTAAAAAAACAAAGAACTAGGCTGCATTTAAAAAATCAGCCTGATATTTTTCATCCCTCTGGTGTTTCTACATCCATGTGGAAAGATGATGCTTGGCTCGAAGAAGGCCGTGGTGTCTAGATGGGTGTGAAAACAGGTCAGTGCCATCTGCCCTGTGAGTGGAGGTGAGGAGCCTCATGGAACCAAAGAAAGGCTGGAGCAAACTAATTAATACGTCAGAGGATACCAGGAAATAGGTCTGCTGTTTTGCTGCAAATGAGCTTTAATGAACTTTAGAAAACAAACCAAAAAAAAAAAAAAAGAGAGAATTTTAGTATTCATCAGATAGACTTTACTATTTCCCATGTAATCTCAGGTTATGAGCCAATCCCTCTTAAATTATTTGTCTTAGAATCCTATTATTGATAATAGCAATGGGATTAGTTAAAGAGTATTGGCAATGAACCAGGCTCGGTGCAGCCTTCTTTCCAATGACTGGGTTCAATCCATCCCATAGTCTCTTAGGTAGGTCCAGCGATGCTCGCTTTACAGATGTGAGCAGTGATTCTCCAGGCATTTGTAGCCTGCGCAGGGATGCACGGAGGGGAAGCTAGGAATGCCAGAGTGGGAGCTAAAGCAGCTGGGTCAGGCTGCGGTGCCCCTCGGACCTGTTCAGGCTGGTTGTTTCAAACCAGTGGGTGGAGCTGCACCCCTGTGCATATGAAATGAGAGCAAAGCAAACACCATAGCAGCGAAGATCCTCCCTGATCTACTGGGCCTGAGCACTAATACTAATAAAATAAAGATCCATAGGGGAAATACTTGGCTACTCTCATGTGTTCTTTGTGCCAGTCATCACTTAGTCAACCAACATTTAATGGACATCGCTTTGTAAAACCAAGATGAATGTTGTGGGCACTTGAAAAGAAAACAAAGGATTCCAGCCTGAGCCGCAACATGTTGAATCCAGATGATGGTCCCGGGGGATGGGAAGAGGGCAAAAAGATGTAGAAAAATGCAATCACTGACCCCTCCCCCCATTTTTGTACTGTTGATGATTTGGGCACTATAATGACTAGCACTGTATAAAACAAAGCGAACATGTGAAACTTTTCCAGACTCTTCCTCCAGAAGCACAGTCACTGGAAGATTTTGATCACGAAGGCGATTTCGCAACCTGATTTATTCTAAGCCTCTTCCCTTGTACCCCACCTCAGCTCCATTAGCCTCTTTCTTCCGTGTGTGTATTGGCTCTGGTAGGAAGACACAAGGTGCAAGCGAGGAGCTGTGGTCTCAGGGTTACACACTAACAGATGAACCTTTGGACCCGCTCTCTAGGGCCATGATGGATTTCAGAGACAGCTGGGAGTCAACATCCATCAGTCATACCTTTGGGCAGTTCCCTGCTGCCCAGATTCTGGGCTGGCTTATGTGACTTGCTTTTTGGCCAGTGTCCTCAAGCAGACGAGACATAAGCAGAGATTGGCATGCAAATTTAGTTTGCCCTTTGTTTGCTCCTGTTGCTCTGTGATCGCTGTGTAGAGTCCTACGTGAGCCTAGAAGATGAGGAGATCTCTGTGTTGCAGCTGCTGCTCCTCCTGCCTCTTTTCTTTCCTTGTTTGGAGACTGGCTCTTGCTATAAGGTTACTATGCAGGCTTTCCTTGAACTTGCAATCCTCCTGTCATAGCCGCCTGAGTGTTAGCATCCAGGAAGTATGCTACTATGCTTAGCTAACTTGTGAGTTCAAGGCCAGCCTAGTAAAGGTGCCCTGTCTCAAAAAAACAAAACAAATACCAAGTGGGCTGGAGGTACAGTTCAGTTGTGAATCACTTGACATGCATTGCAAGAGGCTATGGGTTCAATCCCCAGCACCACAAACAACAACAGCAGCAACAACCGTAGCTTTTCTTTTCTTTTTTTTTTTGAGTTAAAATTAGCCAATTTGCATCAATTTGGAGAGTCAAGACCATTTACATTTAGGGTTATTATTCAGAGGTATTCCTGTAATTATTTTTCCTCTTGTTTGTTTCAAGTACTTATTGGTTTTTTTTTTTTGCCAGTCCTGTAGCTTGAACTCATAGCCTGGGCACTGTCCCTGAACTTCTTTTGCTCAAGGCTAGCACTCTACCACTTGAGCCACAGTGCCACTTCCGCCATTTTTTTTGTTTGTTTATGTGGTGCTGAGGAATCAAAGCCAGGGCTTCATGCATGCAAGACAAGTACTCTGTTACTAAGCCACATTGCCAGTCCTTTGGTTGTTCTTTTCTTTTGGCTGCATTTATCTTAGGAGTTTGCTGGTTTAATGGGTTAAACATTTGATTTCCCCCTAATTAATTAATTACTTTTTTGGTCAGTCATGGGGCTTGAACTCTGGGCCTGGGCGCTATCCTTGAGCTCTTCAGCTCAAGGCAACCGCTCTATCACTTGAGTCACAGAGCCATTTCTGGTTTTCTGGTGGTTAATTGGAGATAAGAGTCTCATAGACTTTCCTGCCTGGGCTGGCTTTGAACCAGGATCCTCAGATGTCAGCCTCTGGAGTAGCTAAGATTACAAGCCTGAGCCATCGGTGCCCACCGCCACCCCCCACCAATTCTTATTTATTCATTTTACAAAACCTTATTCTTTTCTGAGCTCTTGTATTTTTCAATGTCTTTCTTCCTTATGTTCCCATAGGATTCCTTAAAATGTCTTCTGATATGCTGGGTGAGTAGTTATGAATTGTTTTAGTTTTCTATTTATCTGGGAAGATTTTTTTCTCCTTCAATTTTTAAAGGCTAACGTTGCTGGATATAGTCATCTTGGTTGTCAGTTGTTTATTTCTCAAGGTTTGAAGTATATCATTCCATGCTTTTCTGGCCCTGAGAATTCTGATGCACTTGGGAAAAGTTTTCCTTTGCTAATAAGTTGATGTTTTTCTCTTGCAGCTTTCAATAGTGTTTCTTTTTCTGTAATCTTAACATGTTCAGTAGAATACATCTTAGTTGGTTTCATTGGCTAAACCTATTTGAAATTCTAGGTGCCTCTTTTACTTGAGTGTCCAATCTTTCCCTAGAATTGGGAAATTTTTTTTTGGGGGGGGTGGGGCCGGTCGTGGGGCCTGAATTCTGGGCCTGGGCGCTGCTCCTCAGCTCTTCAGCTCAAGGCTAGCGCTCTACCACTTGAGCCACAGCGCCACTTCTGGCTTTTTTTTTTTTTTTTGCTTATGTGGTGCTGGGGAATTGAATCGAACCCAGGGCCTCATGCATGCAAGCACTCTACCACTGAGCCACCTTCCCAGCCCCTAGAATTGGGAAATTTTATGCCACAATTTTATTGAATAAGTTTTCTATTCCTTCAGTTTTGTGTCTCGGCTCCTACTTCCAGCCCATGGATTTTAATTTTCTGGATTATTTCTAGTGGGTAGCCTTTTCCTACTGCCATTCAGGGCACAGACAGCAGACAGCAGTAACAAAAAGTAACAATTCAAAAACAAATCAGAGGAAGAGGCACTGTGACTCAAAAGTGGTAGAGCACTAGCCTTGAGCAAAAGAGCTCAGGGACTGCACCCAGGCCCTGAGTTCAAGCCCTGGGAGCCCCCTCCACCCACACCCCCCCCAAACCCCACAAAAAATCCAACAACAACAACAAAACAAAGCAAAACCAAATCATATCTATAAATGTTGGAAATATCAATGACACCCCAAAAAAGTTTCAAAAAGAAATTTAGGATACTTCCAGATAAATGAGGAGTTTAGAAAACATTAAAGCTAAAGGATATTAATAAAAAGTAATTGACCTAGGCCCTGAGTTCAAGCCCCAGGACTGGTTCCCACCCCCCAAAAGGAATAGAGAGAAGGAAGAAATAGCAAGAAAGAAAAATATATTGGGTAAAGGCATAAGAAATAATGAGGGAAACTGAGCACCAGTGGCTCATGCATGTAATCCTAGCAATTCAGGAGGCTAAGCTCCAAGCATCATGGTTTGAAGCCAGCACAGGAAGAAAAGTCTGATGAAAAGTCCACCAGAAATCTAGAAGTGAAGATGGGGCTAGCATTTAGGCCAGAGTTCAAGCCCTAGTACCTGTGCCCTTGTGTGCACGCACGCACGCACACACACACACACACACAGAGTAAATCATGTGCTAGGCTCTGGGATGGAGCCTGGGTCTGGGCGCCAACTGCAGGTGGATGAAGGGGATTTAGAGGTAAAAGATCACATAACTGTATTGAAGAGGAAGTAGTGACTGGAAAAGAAACTTCTTCAAGAGCAAATAACATACCAGTTTCTGTTGTTTAAAAAGTTTTCCAATAGTGAACTTTCAGGAAGTTTAAAAAAACCCAGAATTATGGAGAACTTGGAAAGGATAGAGGATTTACAGTGGTTATGAAACTGGTCACTGATGATAAATATATTAACATAGGAATTGTTCATGGCTCCACTTTGTTTGATATTATTTTCCAGTTCTTGACACTCTTGGCAATAGGTTTTTCCTTTGCTCCATCTGGCACCTTTCAGGGTAACCTGATTTCAGTTTGTAATGTCGTTAAGTCTTGTTGAAAATACATTCAAATAGTTTTCAGTTGATAGTATCTTCCCAGGTTTGACTCAGCTCGTGTTTTCTAACAGACTCATCATTTTTCCTCCCCTTATAAGCTGATTTATTTTCCTACTTGTCCTTGATAAGTTCAGGAAAAGCAGATCAGACAATAGCCCTGCTAATACGGTTCAGATTTATATTTGTCCCACTCTTGTTAAGAGATTAATAAGACACGTGTTCGTTGGTGACTGCCAGTGGATTGTTGGGGGAAATCTCATTTGCTCTGAGAATACGTGTGCGTGCTCGTGCGCCGTAAGGACACAGTCAGACATGTCACACTCCCGTCCTCCCTCCCACTGCCTCTTCCCGCCTCCTGAGCTTTGCACTTGTGAAGGAAATGGGACCCCTGGAGCATGACACATTTGCATTCAAGATATTTGCAGTCAGATCTGATTTCATTTGCCAGAACTGAATGTGACCTGTAGGTTTTTACTTCTTTGGGAACTTTGGAGGCTTGGGAACAATTAGTATAAATTCTAAACTTAGACATTGGCTCTCTCTTCCTTCACTCCCTCCCTCATTCTCCCCTCCTTCCCCCCCACCCAAAAAAAAGGACAAAAAGTTGTTTAAGAGATAGGGATGAAGGAAGCTGTAGGGCCCATATTAAAATAATCTTTGAATTTTCTTAAAGTAATTGTGGCAATTGCAAATATGAGAGAGAGAGAGAGAGAGAAATAGGCCCTAACTCAGAGATCAGTTGTCTTCCCAGCTCCTGTTTTTGTTTTTGTTTCTGGTGGTCATAATGGAGGTAGGAGAAGTCCTTTTTAATGTTTCAGAAAGAGACATCTCACCTCCAAAGCAGCAGAGCGGCAGACCCAGGAGTTGTCTGGGGAATCTGTGATGCGCAATGCTGGCGCGTGTGCATGGGGGATGCAGGGAATGTCTTCGCCTAGGCTCAGGTGGAGGGAGAATTAAGCCTGCATCTTTCCATCCGGGTTTTGTCTTCCTCAGACATGGTTCTCTCTGCTTCTGTAACAGGATTTTTAATTTTAATGTTATCTTTTGGGTGCCCATCCTGGGGCTTGAACTCAGGTCCTAGGCACTGTCCCCTGAGTTTTTTTTTTTTTTTTTTTTGCTGAAGGCTAGCACTCTATTGCTTGAGCCACAGTTCTACTTCTGGCTTTTTTTTTGGGTAGTTAATTGGAGATTAGAGTCTCACAGACTTTCCTGCCTGGGCTGGCTTCAAACTGGGACCTTCAGATCTCAGTAGCCAGGAGTACAGACGTGAGCCTCCACACCAGGCTGACTGTAGCTCATTCCCAGCCACTTGCTCAGTAGGGAGGAAAGAGACACCTATTACACAGAGCCGTTCTTGGGCCATAAGATGTAAGGAAATTATAGTTAAGAATAATAATACAATTAGGAATACAGTTAAAAATACAGTTAATAATACCCAAGGGTGGAGGCAGGACACATTTGGAAAGGGCTCAGACCTGTTGGAGAAGGATTGACCACCAGCAGCAGGGCAGATGGTTGCTGTGAAGTCGGGGGAAGTGCTGGACAGCACCCCGGGTACTGATGTGGGGGATGCCATGCAGTGGGGGGCTGGGGGCTAGCAGAGTGTGCAAGAGCCACAGGTGTTTGAGGGGGCAGGCTGGGAGATTCAGAGATTGAGGCTACCCGCTCCTCAACCTTGACTGTACTACATGAAAGGGGCTGCTTGCAGAGGGCTTGGGCCGTGTCCAGTACAGTTCATCCGCATCCCATTCACCTCCCTGTGCTGCAAATTGCCCAGAGCCTTTTTTCTTTCTGTTTACAAAGAGAGCTTCACAGTCTACTCCCTGTAATGGGGAATAGTGGAAGGCACTGGTGGTTTATCACAAAGCGTGCCCACACACGGGACCTGGGAAGCAGGCAAGAGACATCTCCAGCATGGCCACAGAGCCCAATGGCTATTTTCAGTCCCAGGAAGGAGAGCCATTGCGCGATGCTAGCGAGCCGCCCCTCCCCACCCCCTTCTCCTGTGGACAAAAGACAGCATTTTTTTTCAAGGTATTAGGGCATATTGTTTTGTGCATTTCCAAACAGAGCCGGGCAATTTCTTATCTGTGTATTTAAAAAGAAATGGAAAACCTTCCAGAGAGTCGTATTCAAATAAGCATCTCCAAATAACCCCCAGAAGTGAAAACATTTCGTCTCTGGAAAACAAGAAAGGAGGTGCGGTTCATAAAGCTGGGGGGTAATTCTCACACGTCTCTCCCCTTTCTTGCCGGTTCTCTTTCATATCTGGTGTGTGTTGCAGTCTTGCACGTGTGAGTGACACTGTCCTGTTCTCAGCTGGCACACGGAAGCTCAGAAAACACAGCCTGAATCACCCAGCGCTCCCTTCTCCCGAAATCCCTCGTCTGCCCTTACCTTTCTTTTCTTTTTCTTTCAAAACTTTCTTCTACTAAACCTTTTCTTTTTTCCTTAGGCCGTTCACTCTATTCTTCTTTACCCCCTCCTGGGGCTTGAACTCAGGGCCTGGGCACTGCCCCTGGGCTCTTTTTGTTTTTGTATTTTTTCTCTCCCAAGGCTAGAGCTCTACCACTTGAACCACAGCCACGTCTGGCTTTTTCTAGGTGGTTCATTGGAGATAAGAGTTCATGGACTTCCCTGCCCAGGCTGGCTTTGAACCATAATTCTTAGATCTCAGCCTCCTGAGTAGCTAGGATTATAGGTGTGTGCCACCAATGCCCAGCTTTCTCTCTAGTCTTTTGTATTCCTCGTTCAATTATTCCTCACCCATTTTCTTATTCAACCTCTGAGAGTCCTTGAAGTCCTTTGTCAGAGACAAAACCTCCTCAGAAGGTGGAGCTGGGCTGAGAGGAAGGACTCCCTCCTCTTTTCTGGGGTGGGTGAGGAGGCTGAGAACAGGAAGAGATCAGAAATTCTTCCCCTTCACCCTTTCTCCTCATCAATTTTTGCTGGCTCCTGTGAAGAGAGATGATATTCAATATTTAAATCTTCTTTCAGAAGTTCTTGAGATTTACAACCTAGGGCATAATTTCTCTTGTTCCCTGAGAAGTGCAGTCAGGTGAAGTCTGAGCACGCGCATACACACACACACACACACACACACACCCCATTCTCCACTCTACACACACACACACACACACACACACACACACACACACACACACACACACACACACACACACACACACACACACACACCATTCTCCATTATGGGAAATCTTGACCATCTGTATTATCATTTTAAATTCTCTGCCCCTCAGTATCTCTGTTCCTCAGAACCTGCAGACAACTGTGCTCTCCTGAGTAACTCTGGGGACGGCTTCCTGCCATTTGCAGAACCTCCCCGGCCAGGTCAGCACCTGCAGGAATGCTAGCAGCAGCGTGGGTGTGCGCAGGCTGCCCTGTCACGCAGAAGGAGTGTTCCAGAAGGCACGAGATGCCACAACAATGGCTTTTACTCCAACCAGAAAAATAAAGTTGTTTGAATTGCAAGGTATTTTATCTGTTCATCATTCCTTTATGAACTATGGATAGGATTTTTACAGTATTGATGGAAGTCAGCAAGCATTGATTTCTAAACATGGGCGTCCTTCTTTAGAACATCTCTGGGTTTTCTTTCCCTTGTGTGTGGATGAATGGAAGGGTGTGCCTATGTGGTTGGGGTCCCGGGCACTTCTAAGCTAAGAGCATGGCATCAATGTGCAAGAGTCTTCCAGCTCTTTTCTTCTTGGCCTGAGGACAAGTCTCATTTGAGAGGGCTGCTGCTCCTCAAAACAGTTCCTAGGAGAGGAGGATGCAAGGCAGAAAAAGCTGCCACTGAGCTGACCACTGACATACACGAGAAAAAGATTAAGATAGGATGTTGTTCCTTGGCATAGCTCAGATCATTTGGACTAATTTCCTGGACAGGAATATGTCCCCTATCGATCATCTATATCTATTCATCAATTATCCACTGATTGATCTGTTCATCCTATCTATCTATCTGTCTGTCTGTCTGTCTGTCCATCCATCTGTCCATCTACCTCGATCTGTCTATCATCTATTTTTGTGTGGTACTGAGGATTGAACTAGGGTTCTTTTGGAAAAGAGAGATAATTGCAGGGTGATTATGGTCAAGAAGCATTGTAGACATAAATAGACTTCTTAAGTTGAAACTCTTGGTACAACTAATTGACATAAATTAAAAAAAAATAGGATAAGCTGAGCACTGGAGGCTCGTGTCTGTAATCCTAGCTACTCAGGAGGCTGAGATCAGAGAATTGTGGTTCAAAGCCAGCCTGGGCAGGGAAATCCATGAGAACTCTTATCTCCAATTAATTACCAAAAAGCTGGAGATGGTGTTGTGATTCAAAATCGTAGAACACTAGCCTTGAGCACCAAGATTTAGGTACAGTGTTCAGGCCCTTAGTTTAAGCCCTAGGACTGTGTGTGTGTGTGTGTGTGTGTGTGTGTGTGTGTGGTATGTGCACACATGCACACACACATATACACACGTGCACACACACACATACACAAGATAAATGTTTAATAGAAAGCTCTCCCTGGGTAACATTGATCAGGATCTACTGTACTCATAAGCTGACATATTGAATTGCAATTCCTTTGTATGACTAAAGATAATAAAAATATAGAATAAAAAGAAGAAATAAAGGAGGGAAGAAAAAGAGAAAGAAAGCTCTCTCTTCATGATAATCTTACCAAAGTAGAATCACGGTTACAAGAGGAGGTCCTTGCTATAAAAACAATTCCATTTACACAGGTCCATACATTCATGCATTAAAAAAAACAACAAAACAGAGGTACCACAAAGTGGAGAAGCGTGACCTAATTCTGTATAATTAGTTGAGAGAAATGCACACACATACATACACACACAAATACACACACACACCACACACACACACATACACACACACACCAGTCATTAGGGACTGGAGAATTGTTGCCTTTATTTGTTTTCATAACTCCCTTGTTTATATATTCATTCATTTATGTTTTTGTTTGCTAACTGCATTTCATGCCAGCCAATACATAACGCTGGAGATGAATAATGCAGAATATCCATTGTTATCCTTGTAATTAAATTAATAACCAATTCTTGTTCTGAAAGACAAGTGAATCATGAGGTCATTTCTAAATAATTTGCATTTAAATATCTGCAAACCCTTATGCACGGTGAGCTCATGTCATTAAGGAATGTGTATCAGAGCGGGCATGAAGCTTCTTGTTGGCTCTGCTGACCTTTAGTCTTTACAATTTTAAGATAGGTTTTCAGAAGTACTCTCAATATGCAATACAGATTTTAATGGATATTGAGTATAATTAAAACAACTGGTCTGGAAAGAGATACATAAGGAAACAGTGAACAGAAGAAGTAAAGGACTTCATTTTGCCAATTTGTTTAATTTGAATATATCAGTGGAGTCAATGTTGCGTATTTTTTCTCAACGTAATGGTACTTTTTAAAAAAGGTGTTCCCAAGTTGGGCGTGGTAGCTCATGACTATAGTCTCAGCACTCAGGAGACTGAGGTAGGAGGATTGCTTGAATTTACTACTTTCCGATTAGCCTAGCCTGAACAACCTGGGAAGACCCTCTAGCAAAGAAAAAGCAATTATGGTTCCACATATATGAGGAGCAGCAGCGCCCTCCAGTGGTAAAACCCGCTCATTTCAGGAGGCTTGCATGGAGTGTCTCTTTTTAGTTGTATTCAGTGTCTTGCTTTCTAGGAAAGGCTCCATCAAGCCCCCACCCAGTCCTTTGGCTTTTACTTGGTTCTGCAGAAAGCACTCTAAATTTTCTCGCCTTTGTGCTAACTACAGAATATCTGGGGACCCAACTGTACGCCACCCCACTCTAATTTTCTTTTTTGACAGCCTCTTGCTAAACAGCCCAGGCTGGCCTGGAAGTCCCCCTCTCTCTACCTTAGCCTCCAGTGTGCTGGGATTACAGATGTGCACCACCATGCTCACATTCATGGAATGTCTTGGTGGTTTGTGGTCTCTTGTTTTTGAATGATTTCCTTTCACTGTGTATAATGTTTGGCTTAAAGATATTATTTATCAAGATAAGTGTACGAATGATGGAAAAGCAACACAAAAGAACAGATCTCCCACAGACTAGAGTCTATTGGGAAAGAATGCAGAGAAGAAAATGTGTGAGAATATATTTGCTGTGCAGAGGGTGTTTTCAAGGCTAGGAACGATTGGGTCAAGTACTGGATAAGAAGTCTTCGCTGTAAATACCCCTTCCAGGCAAGTGCTCCTCTTTTCAATTTTTCTTATTTTTGTGTTCTATCACTTGAACTCTATCTTAAGAACTCTTCTGCAGGTTGACTTATTCTATTTTTGGTGACCCCCTCAACTCATCAATAATCCTAAAAATGTCTAAAACGTGACACAATATACTCTACAATCTGCGCCGTACTTGAATGTCAGGTTAACATTTTGGAAGCAAATACCACTCGATTGCACTACATCGAACTATTTAAATATGAAATAACACATTAGCTGTTTTCTGTATTTGTCACTAGGGATACTCCTGATTTTCCCAGTGAGGTTTTGAAGGCTTTTTTTTTTTTTTTAATCCCATACTCCTGCCCAAACTACCCCTAACAGTTTGTTAGTTCATGCTATCTAGCAGGCCACATTGCTTCTGGGACATAGCACACAGAGATTGTCTATTCTGTTGATGTTAAACCTGTTCCTTGATACAACAGTGCACAAACCGTGCTGTTTTCTCTTTATTTAAAAGGCAGGTTTGGCTGGGCACTGGTGGCTCACACTTGTAATCCTAGCTACTTAGGAAGCTGAGATCTGAGGATTGCAGTTCAAAGCCATCCCAGCAAGAAAGACCATGAGACTTCTATCTCCAATTAAGCACCAAAAAAGCCAGACGTGAAGCTGTGGTTTAAGTGATAGAGCTGCTAGCCTTGAGCAAAATAGTTCCGGGGTGGTGCCCAGGACTGGGGGCGGGCTGGAGGAGGGGGAGGGGAAAAGACAGATGTAATTATGGAGGATGAGAGGTGGGAAGAGCAGGTAGAGCAAAGAGCATGGTCTGCATCATTGCTCTCGTGGATTGTGTTTTGTGGAAATTAAGTGGAATTGCTAAGATGCCGATACAGTTACATCTGCCAAATACAGAAAGGGAGAGTTAGAAAATGGCTGGAGTGTATACTTGGATACAGGTGAGGTGAAGGCAACTTTCATGAAGAGAATTCACGGATTCAGTCTACATGCTCCTGAACACATGCACTTGTGCACGCATGTGCATGCACACGCGCGCGCACACACACACACACACAGTTCAAAACAAATAAATCACTTATCTGAAACAAAGATGAGATTTACAAATCTTGGAGAAGGTTGAAATTACCAGCGATTACAGCTTCTCTCAAGAGCTAAGGATGCACCCGAGTAGTGACTTTCCTAAGAACCTGTAGACGAGCAGAAGAATTCCACTTAACTTCTGACTTACTTTTTAGAGAAAGTCATTGAACACACACACACACACACTCACACTCCATTAACCTTCTGCTCTAAAATCAAGGTGCATATGCATAAGCCTTTACTCGATATCTAATAAATGTTCAAAAGCACATTTCGGGGCTGGGTAAGTACCACTGCAGTGATAAGAGACTATTAGAACTGATGACAGGACGCAAGGCTCTGTGGTCTGATGCTCTCTGGACAGCTGTCTGCGCTGGGGATCCAAGCATGACCTAGTACCAATGCAGATGGCAATTTTGGCTTTCTCATTGAACTTGGCCCAGGGTTCTTCAGGAATCTGTAGTCTGAAAGGTGAGTTGGGACAGACAGAATAGCACTTGGGTGTTGCTCATGGGGAGAAGGCTCTTTTGGCCCCAGAGACTCTAAAGTAGCTAAGGAGGTTGATGTCAAGATGAGTTCCCTCCAAACCACTTTCCCACCTACTGCTTTCCCAGCCTACCTGCGCCTCACAGTAGAAAAGGCCTGCAAGAATTGTAACCGCTGTGTCCACGTTTCTGGAATGTTCTTGCCACTCCTGGGGACCAGCTGGCTTCTGTGCTGGGTAGAACTCATGCCAGCTAATAATGGTGCACTTTCTGCCTTCCTACACCTGTGAGTAGTTGTAGCAATCCAGAGACGCCAGGCTGTCCTGACAATATCAGTATTACCTGCTTACCCTATTCACCGATAGCCATTTACAGTACTCCTGTCATCCAGGTACTGAGCACTATGTTAGTAAATCAGTGAGCAATCAGTGAGGAAGATAAATCAGTGAGCAAACATAGGTGCGTGCATTCCCAGCCGTGCTCTCCGTGTGCCAAGGAACTTCTTTCTCACTGTATGCATTTTAGTGGACATCAAGGTTAAGGTCAAGTCTGCGCATCCCCTTTTAACTTCTTGTGCAGCACAACTTCCTTCCCACACCACCTTCACCACTATGCATTTTGTAAGTAAGATCTGGTGCATACTTTCTCTATTTTGCTTTCTATTTTAACCTAGCACAGTGCTGGCTGCAGATGATGTTTAAAGCTCTCTGAGTGGGGACAGATGGGGGAGAGCGCCATGGAAAGGGTAACGTTGATCGCGATGTGCTCATAAACGGACATCAATGGATCCTGTTGAACAACTACTTAAAGATAGTAGTAATAAAAAGCTAAAGATACCATCGGTGCTTGATTGCTTTCTTTCCTCTTCCTCCTCTTCCTCCTGTTCTTCTTCCTCCTCTTCCCTTCCTCTTCCTCCTCCTCCTCCTCCTCCTATTCTTCTTCTTCTTCTTCTTCTTCTTCTTCTTCTTCTTCTTCTTCTTCTTCTTCTTCTTCTTCTTCTTCTTCTTCTTCTTCTTCTTCTTCTTCTTCTTCTTCTTCTTCTTCTTCTTCTTCTTCTTCTTCTTCTTCTTCTTCTTCTTCTTCTTCTTCTCCTCCTGCTCCTCTTCCTCCTCCTCCTCCTCCTCCTCCTTCTTCTTGGAACAATAAAAAAGATATTTGACCTCACACAACTAAAAATGGGCTTGAAAATTCATCATCTGATAAGAATACAATTTATTTTAAATATAAATATAATTTTTGTTGTTAGTATTAAGGTGTTATACAAAGGTGTTATATTAAGGGTTATTAATATTTTTTAAGAATATGATGATCTGTATCAGGAAAGAACACAAATGGGTTATTTATGAAAGCAAATGAACAAAGATTCTGTAAACTCCAATTTTATAAGAAAGATTATAATCCTCCCTAATTTGACTTGAAAAAAACTATATTTGTATTTGAGTTGTGTTTAGCTTGGCTGCAGCTTGGAATTTCAATGTAGACGTGATCTCTCTGTCTTTTGGGTCTTTCTTTTTCCTTCCTTCCTTCCTTTTTTCCTTCCTTTCTTTTAAAAAAAGTTTTATTTTACTTTATTATAAATTTTTTTTATTGTGAAGGTGATGTACAGAAGGGTTACAGTTACATAAATAAGGTAATAAGTACATTTCTTGTCAAACGTTAGCTCTTCCCTCATTTTTTCCTACTTTCCCTCTCCCCCACCCCTACCCCCCAAGTTGTACAGAACATCTACAACATAATACCTTGTGTATATTGCTGTTGCATTCCTTCCTTCCTTCCTTCCTTCCTTCCTTCCTTCCTTCCTTCCTTCCTTCCTTCCTTTCTTCCTTCCTTTCTCCCTCCTCTCCTCTCCTTACCTCTCCTCCCCTCCTCTTCTCTTTTCTCTTCTCTTCCCTCTTCTCTTCTCTTCTTGTAAATATCTGCTTCATGCAAATACGTTTTATTTTATTATTATTGTGAAAATACCATACAGAGGGGTTACAATTACATGGGCAAGATAATGAGTACATTTCTTATCAAGCATTGTTGCTTCCTCCTTTGTTTCCCCTTCCCATCCCTTCCCATCTCCCCCCCCCCCCGCTCTTTCCACCCAATCCCCCCCCCCCCCCCCCAAAGTTGTAAAGTTCGATTTTCAACATAAGGTCTTGTACATCTCATTGTTGCAATGGGTCCACTTTCCCCTCCACAAATTATACCTATATCAAATGCAGTGCCCAAACTAGTAATGAGATTGTTTTTTTTTTTTGGGGGGGGGGTCCAGTCATGGGGCCTGAACTCTGGGCCTGGGCACTGTCCCTCAGCTCTTCAGTTCAAGGCTAGCGCTCTACCACTTGAGCCACAGCGCCACTTCCGTTTTTTTTTCTTTTTGCTTATGTGGTGCTGAGGAATCGAACCCAGGGCCTCAGGCATGCAAGGCAAGCGCTCTACCACTGAGCCACCATCCCAGCCCTGAGATTGTTTTTTAAAGAATTCTGTTAAAATTCTCCTGTCTGTCTGTCCGTCTGCCTATCTGTCTGTGTGTCTATGTATTACACAAGTGACTTCCTCCAAAAAGTAGTTGTCTTCTTGCTGGCTCTAATGGTGCTCAGAGAGGGTAGCTGTGATCATTGTGTTTTGGGCTGGGGTGGGGGCTGAGTCTTATGCTTGCCAGCTCCTGACTGCTTTGTTTTCTTATGGACCCGACCATTAAAGAGAGGAGCTGATGACACTTCACCATGACGCGGCTTGAGCAGAGGATGATTTTCTCTTTTAGAAAATGGAGATTATTTTTCTCCTATTTTCTTTCCTAAGGTATCCTCTGATATCCATAGAGGTAGAGCAGCTTCAAAAGCTCCACGGCATTGTTTCAGTCCGTGTGAATACATTCCCTTACCTAATTTGCCACCAAGAAGATAAGACAAGAGATAAGAAATTTGGGGGGGAAATTTATACATGTTAGAGTTCCCTTCCCCTCAACCTTTTTTTGTTCTTCAGCAGGGTGTGAAGACACATGTGAATGGGGTGAGTACATTGCTCCAGTTGTCCGAGTTGCCCGGTAGTGTTTAAATGAATACCAGGTGATCAGTCACCCTAATGAAAAAATCCTGCTTGTGCACGTGCTTGTGGCTTGTGTCTGAGATCCTAGCTACTCTGGAGGCTGCGGTCTTAGGATCCTGGTTCAAAGGCAGCCCAGACAGATCAGTTTATAAGATTCTTATCTCCAATTAACCAACAAAAGCTGGAACTGGAGACTTAGCTCAAGTGGTAGAGTGCTAGGCATGAGTGAAAAAATTAAGGGACAGCACCTAGGCCCTGAGTTCAAGTCCCAGAAGTAGCTTTGTGTGTGTGTGTGTGTGTGTGTGTATGTACACACACACACACACACACACACACACTGACTGAAACCAAGGAAGATGATGTAGTCATTTCTTTTTCTTTTCTTTTTCTTTTCTTTCTTTCTCTTTCTTTTTCTTTTTGGTCAGTCTAGGCCTGGGCGCTGTCCCTAAGCTCTTCAGCTCTCAGCCAATGTTCTACTACTTGAGCCACCATGCCACTTCCGGGTTTCTGGTGGTTAAATGGAGTCTCATGCACTTTCCTGCTCAGGTGGGCTTTGAACTGCAATCTTCGGATCTCAGCCTCCTGAGTAGCTAGGTTTACAGGTGTGAGCCACCAGCGCCCGTCATTTCAGTATTTTCTAAATGAAATAAGTCACTTCTATAGCATTTATATTGGATGGTTTTAAGCATTTGTGTGTGTGTGTGTGTGTGTACTGAGACTTAAACTCAGAGCCTGAGCTCTGCCCTTTACCATTTCTGCTTAAGACGATCACTTTACCACTTGAGCCACTTGAAGATGAACCTCTCATGGATTTTCCTGCCTGGGCTGCCTATGAATTGCAGTCCTCAGATGTCAGCCTTCTGAATAGTGAGGATTACAGGCATGAGCCACCAGCACCCCGCTGATTGTTTTTTCTCTCAAAAATATAATTTTATTGTGTTATTAAGGTTGTACAGAAGGGTTACCATTACATAAGTGAAGTAATGAGCACGTGCTGGTTTTTGGACAGTGACACCCTCCTTTCTCTTTTCCCCAGTGGAACTTTGTTTTTACAAGTATCATATTTGCAATGGTGCTTGACTTATTTCCTAACTAGTGAGTATTTTCACTGTATATTTCTTTTTTTTAATTTTAATTTTTTGTGACCATACTGTTACATACGGTTACAATTACATGGGCAAGATAATGAGTACATTTCTTACCAAGCATTGCAGTCTCCTCCTTTGTTTACCCTTCACATCCCTTCCCAGCCTCCCCCCCCTCCTGCCCCCCACCCAATCCTCACCCCCCCCCCACCAAAGTTGTAAAGTTCGTTTTCGACATGACAACTTGTACTTCTCATTGTTGCAACAGGTCCACCTGTATCCTTAAACGACTTGTTTTTCCCCATCTCCTCCACAAATTATACCGACATCAAATATAGTGAAAGCAGGGGTTATACTGTGGGGGAGGGACATACAAAGCAACAAAGAAATAATCTTATAAATGTGTTAGAAACAAATGCATGAAAGAAAAAAACATTAAAATACATACCTAAGGGTTCATTTTCCTAACATCACATTTTCACTGCATATTTCTTACCCTGAGCAACTACAAAGAGTGCATTGGTTAAAAGCGTTTACCTTGAGGGTGGAGAGCTGGAATTGACCCTTACTCCCCGCGAGGATTTGTGGAAATTGTTCAGCACTGTTGAGAGGGCAACTCCCTCCCCCCCAAAAAAATGTATGCACGTTACCCCCCAGAATCTGTGAATGCCAACGGATCTGGAAATCTTTGAAAAATATATGAATTCTAGCTGGGTGCAGGTGGTTCACACCTGTAATCCCAGCTACTCAGCAGGCTGAGATCTGAGGATCACAGTTCAACACCAGCCCAGGCAGGAAAGTGTGTGAGACTCTTATCTCCAATTAAACACCAGAAAACCAGAAGTGGCGCCGTGGCTCAAGTGGAAAAGTGCTAGCCTTGAGCTGAACTGCGGAGGGACAGCTTCCAGGCCCAGAGTTCAAGCCCCATGACCGACCAAAAACAAAAACAAAACAAGAAGAATTCGCCCAAGAGGGAATTATCCCAGATGTTCAAGTGGGTTCTAAATCCATGACAAATGTTTTTATAGGAGAAAGACTGAGAGATTTGGAAGACACAGCGGGCTGTGAATGCCATGTGATGATGGAGGCCGGGGCTACACACCAGCCCAGCAACACCTGCAGCCACGCGGAGCTGGAGGAAATGAGTAAGACTCCCCAAGAGCCTTTGCAAGGGGCCCAGTCTGGCCATCACCTTGATTTTGGACCTCTGACTGCCAGGTATGTGAGAGAATGCCTTTCTGTGGTTTTTAAGCCACCAAGACTGTGGTCATTTGTTACCATAACATTGGGCAACCCACATAAGCACTCTAAAGTTTATAAGGTAGGTTTAATAATACTAACCTCCAAGGGCTATGGGGAACGAGGCTCCCCGTGTGAGCCCCATAATGCAAGCAAAGGACCAAGCAAGGAGGAAGAGTGTATTGTAGAGTTAAGTACTCACTGAGTCTCAGAAAGTTTGAGCATTGTTCAACGAGCTAATTCCGTATGAAATAAACGGAATGGTGACTAAAGACAATGTATGCTGCTAGAATTTTATCCTCCTTTTACAAAATAGGAAGAACTCCATTGGCTGGCCATTTCTACGGAAGCCGCCCCATTGCTTCCATCTGCAGTGCAAGTAAGTGCTAGTCTTTGTCATCTGTGTTCCTTGAACTCAAGGCCTTGTGCTTGTTGAGTAGGCCCTCCAGTGTGGAGCGGGCCTCCCACGCCATCTTCGTACATAGTTGCAGGATATTCTCAGTCTTACCTATACGTACACCCATTGTTCTTTTTCCCTCTCCTTCGCCACCCTCACCACCTGAATCAACCCATTGTGAGAATCATGTCCATGAATAGGTATGCCCTTTAAATCTAGTTGCCATTAATGAGGGAAAACATGACATTTGACTTTTTGTAAAGCTTGGCCCATCAACATGATGATCTCAATTTTTTCCCCCTCTAAATAACATAGTCTTTTTTTTCCCTATGTGTAATATTTTACCGTCTATGTCTGTTGTTAGGAATCATGGTTGATTCCACAGTTTGGTTGTTGCAGACAGCACTGCCATAGACATGACTGGGCAGATATCCTTTCTTTCTTTCTTTTTTTATATTTTTTATTTTTTTTTGGGTCCTGTCACGAGGCCTGAACTCTGGGCCTGGGCGCTGTCCCTCAGCTCTTCAGCTCAAGGCTAGCGCTCTACCACTTGAGCTACAGCACCACTTCCAGCTTTTTTCTTTTTGCTTATGTGGTACTGAGGAGTCAAACCCAGGGCCTCAGGCATGCAAGGCAAGCGCTCTACCACTGAGCCACCTTCCCAGCCACAGATATCCTTTCTTATATATTGTTTTACCTTCTTCACCAAATGCCCAGTAGTGGTATGACAAGTAACATGTTATGTGTAGTTTTAGGTTTTTGAGGCATCTCCATACGGATTTCCATAATAGTTGCATGAATCTATGACTAAATTTCTTTTTCTCTCTCATATTTGCCAATATTTGTTGTTTATTTTCTTGATGACCATTCTTAACTGGCACGAGACGGAATCTTAGTATAGTTTTGATCTGCATTTTCTTTATTGCTAATGTAGTTGAACATTTCTCAATGTGTCTGTTAGCCATTTGTACGTCTTCTGAGAACTCTGTGTTGAATTCACTTACCCATTTAGTTTTTTTGAGCATACTTAAAATGTTAGTGTAATTTTTGTTGAGTTCCTTATATATTCTGAATATTAATCTGTCATCTGTGAAATGGCTGGTGAAGATGTGCTCCTTTCCTATGAGTTGTCTCATGGTTTGGGTGATTGTTTCTTTTGCTGTGCAGAAATTTTTTAACTCATGTAATCCCATTTGTGAATTCTTGTTTTTGGGCGATTGAAGTCATAGTTAAAAAACAATTACCAATGCCTACAACTTCCTGTAGTACACTTATAAAGTTTCAAATTTTGCTTTGAGTTCTTTGAACCATGTGAATTTGAGTTTAGTACAGGGTGAGAGATAGGGCCCAAACTTCAGTCTCCTGCAGGTAGACAATCAGTTTTCTCAAAACCATTTGTTGAAGAGACTTTCTATTCTCCTGCATATATATTTTGTATCTTTGTAAATAATTAGGTGATTATAGTGATGTGGTTTTATTCCTGGGTCTTCTCTTGTCCACTGATTTTTTGAGTCTGTTTTTGTGTCAATATCATGCTGTTTTTGTTAATATGGCTCTGTAGTATATCTGTGGTGTAAGTCAGATATTATGATACCTCCCACATTGTTCTTTTTGTTCAGAATTACTTTTTTTTTTTTTTTTGGGTCCAGTCGTGGGGCCTGAACTCTGGGCCTGGGCGCTGTCCCTCAGCTCTTCAGCTCAAGGTTAGCGCTCTGCCACTTGAGCCACAGTGCCACTTCCGGGTTTTTTCTTTTTGCTTATGTTGTGCTGAGGAATCGAACCCAGGGCCTCAGGCATACAAGGCAAGCACTCTACCTCTGAGCCACCTTCCCAGCCCCTCAGAATTACTTTTGCTATGAGGATTTTTTCAAATGTTTCTATATGCATTTTTGGATTGATATTTCTGTTTCTGTGAAGAATGATAATAGGACTTTGATAAGTATTGTCTTGCATATATGGATTGTCTTTGCTGGTTATTTTTCCCACATGGTTTTTATGAGATCATTAAGTTTAAAGGGATATATATGTTTACACATACATGTGTATGTGCACACACATGTAAATATATGTATATGTACACACATGCATACATATTTGTATATACATGTATACACACATGTTTATATACACATGTATATATGTGTATATATGTATATGATATATGCATACTATATATACATATGTAGTATGTACTTTGATAAGACTTTCATCTCTATCACTCTACTTAATCCACCTTCCCATCTTCCCAAACTAGTCTCAACAAGATTCATTAACATAAGATCTCTTTTCCTGTTTAGGCTGACTGAGAGCCACTATCCTTCCATGTAGCTTAGGATGATAGTTACACCCCACTCCTAGATACAGCTATAGGGCTGGTGAAGGAGCCTCGCCAATTTTTCTACCTAGGCTGGCCTTGAACCATAACCTTTCAATTCTCAGGCTCCTAAGTAGCTAGGATTAGAAGCACAAATCACAAGTGCCTAGAAAGTATTATTATTATTTTTAATTTTTTCATTTCTGATCCTCTTGTAATTATTAGAGGCTAAGAATCAGAGCAAAATGTATCTTTAAAATCTCCTAACTCACATCCATATTTATATTCTGTAGATTTTGTGATCATCAGGCTCAACAGATTCCCCTCCCCCTCATTTCCATTTCCCACTTACATCCTTTCTTGGAACAAGTTTTATGTCAGTTGGAATGTATATATTATATCACATGTAATTTTTCAGGTGATTAAAGAACTCTTTTAAAAGGAGGAGACTCCTAGGCTATCAGATAATGCACCCACTCACCGAGCAGTAGCATAACTAATACTTTATCCCAATATTGAGAACTGTGATATTGTGGTATTAATATAGCCCACAGTTACAATATTCAGCAGGGCATTTGGCATTTTGATGGCTACTTGATATATATGTTTATTAGATGGAAGCATTTGGAATATCCCAGTTGTTTCTGTGGCTGTTTTTGACTTTCGGGCTAAGTGTGCAGGATTTTCCTTCTACTCCTAATGCTTATGGATCACGACCAGTTCCACAACTTCCTTGGCAAAATAAAAACACAGGAAGAGTATGTAGTTAGGAGGCTTCGTTGTTAGGCATAATTCTTGGAAATCGTTGGCAGCCTTTTAATACGTGCATGGAAGAGACGATTCCTTCTATGGGCCTGCTAACTTGGGAGCTCAGAATTGATTTCTGCTGGCTTTGCATGTGAGGACTAGAGCATGAAAGATGGTTTCTGAGGGTGCTTTGAAGGAGACGGGAGACAGAAGGCAGATGCTGGTGTGGGGAGCAGATGAGCCTCTCTTAGTGGTGCCTGGCGCCAGTACTGCTCTCTAATGCTCTCTGAGTCCAGACCAGAATGCAACACAGAGCACAGACAAGTTGCTTCTTCTATATTAGATATATAAAGATGACATCTGTATAGGTCCAAAAGGTTCAATAGAAGGAATTCGAGAAAGAGAGAGAGAGAGAGAGAGAGAGAGAGGGAGAGTAAGGAAGGAAAATTAAACTACATATTTATAAAGCATGAAAGAGATTGCCCATGTGAAGCTTGATCTCCATTTATAGGAGAGAAAATTTCTAAATATGAACTTACCATTTAAATTTAAGAGACACAGGATGTCATATAATAGGTGGAAAATCTAAGTAAATCTTATGTTAGGGAATACTACTCAACAATAAAAGGGAGGAGACCATTAACGCCCACAGCCACTTGGATAAATCTCTAGGAAAGTCTATGGAGTTTAAAAAAAAAAAGAGAGCTAAGCTGGGTGCTGGTGGCTCACACCTGTAATCCTAGCTACTCAGGAGGCTGAGATCTGAGGATCGTGGTTCAAAGCCAGCCTGAACAGGAAAGTCCTTGAGACTCTTATCTCCAACTAACCACCGGGAAAGCGGAAGTGGTGCTGTGGCTCAAGTGGTAGAGTGCTTGCCTTGAGCTGAAGAGCTCAGGGACAGCACCCAGGCCCAGAGTTCAAGCCCCATAACCGACCAAAAAAAACCCCCAAAACCAAAACCAAAAAAAAAGAGCTAGTTTTCCAAGGTCATATCCTATCTGACCCCATTGTGTAATATTAAGTACCCGGCTTAATATAATAGTCTGAAATGCTAAACTTATAGAAATAGAGAACAAACTAGTAGCTTCAGAATTAAGGCAAGAGTAGGAGTAGAAGGGAAGAAGGCGTAAACACCATGAGGATTGTGTAGAGATGGACAGGTTCTGTGCCTTGATGAAGTAAGTCCTTGTTAATTTCCTAGTTATAGTTTTATGAAATGATTATTCCAGCTATTACCATTGGGGAAAAGATACATGGCATTGCTCTGCTTTATTTCTCACAATTGGTGATTTCTAAGTGAAGTGTTGACTTACAAAAACTAATTAATAATATTGGGCGAGTATGAGAATAAGAGAAAAATGTCACCAGTGGAATAAGTTGCTTAGATATACTTTCCTGCTTCGAAGCTATAAATAGGAAGAGTTATGTTAAACATTTCCCTTGCTAAATCCACCTATGTGAGAAAACAGAAATACAAGCATTTGATAACATTTATTCTAGTGGAGGAGGGAGGTTTTATATACATAATTTTGTCTCCAGTTAAAGTAAGGTAAAACTGTATCATGATTAAATAGTATCATCATTGTGCCTAATTTATAAAGTGCAGATATTTTCATCTGCCTAGTATTCTCATTTTTCTTTTTTCATGTTATCTAAGTTTAAAACACTGGCAGTGCTGTTGTTAGCAGGAAAATCTTAGTTCAAGGAATATTTAAAAAATACCAATGGTTCAAATTTCAATGCTACTGAACGGGGCTATTTCTAAGAGGCCATTTTAAAGTTGAGAGAAAAATAACAGTTCTGGTATTAAATTTATTAAAAACTAAAAGCAATGTAGAGTGATTTCAATGAAGAGGGAGGAAGAAAATGAGCTAAGTTTTAGAAGCAAAACAGTATCCAACTATTCTTTGAACATAGGGAGGAGCATGTAGTCTTATAAAACTCTTGAGTCAGGGAGATATTTGCGTTTATAAAAACATTTTTATTTTTCTGAAAAGCCCCTTTTGCTTGGACTGCTTATGATGTAGTACATGCAATCACAAGAGCATATTAATGCGTGAAGAAGATATACATTTCCCTAGGTTTCTGCAGCCATTGTAACTCACTTCTGTTTCTTTGGAGTGGGTAATCAGATAACTTGTGCTTCTTTCTCGTGACAGTTTTATGTGGGACATATGTTCTATTCAGCTGCATAGAAGCATCAAACCAAAATAACAGGTCAAAATAGCAGGGCACGTGTACGGTCAGGCACCATGCTCAGCATTTGAGTTAACGACGCTTAGAAGAATGTGCTGTTATTCTCCTCCTCATCAGGTGAATGTTAGCTATTATGCGTTTTCTCTGATGCGCTAATCATTGTATGGGGAACGTGTGCGCATGTGCATACATCACACGTGGGAGCCTCATTGCTGTCGGTCCCATTTCCCAGATGATGGAAAGGACGCTCTCTCATCCTGTGAGCTGCCCAGGCTCATAGCTGATAGATAGATTGCAGGTCGGGGATTCGATCTCTAGCTGTTGGTGACACGGCTCCATCTATCTGGGTTCTTTCTTGGTCACAAACTCTGTCAAACCTTTCTCATCTGTTTCCCCTATGGTGCTTTATAGAGTAAGGGACCAACACTATATTTGTTAAATTATAATAGACCCTCCTTCAACGACAATTACAATAGCCCTGGTGCAAGTAGAATAAATAAAATATATCAGGTACTGGTCACAAGAAAAAAAAAATGGATCTAGAAGCACAGGTACTGATACTCTAACCAACAGAATTGCTCCTGATATGGATACAAATGAACGCCACTTGGTGTATGGCTCTGTGTGGCCCTACTTTTTGTTGCTTGTGGCTGTTGTTGGTTGTGGAGCTGGAACTCAGGACCTGGGCTCTGTCCTTGAGCCCTTTTGCTCTATATTACTTGGAGCCACAGTGCCACTTCCAGTTTTCTGGTGGTTATTGGAACTAAGGGTCTCATGGACTTTCCTGCCTGGGTTGGCTTTGAACAATGATCCACAGACCTCAGTCTCCTGGTTAGCTAGAATTATAGGCGTGAGCCACCAGCGTCTGGCTTGGCCTTGCATTTTGAGGTGAAATACAAACTATAAGCACAGAAGATAATGTTTTCTCTCATTTCATGTTTCACATTGTCTTTAAGCTGAGATGATAAGCCAGCTTTGGCTCTACCTAGTTATTCAAGATGAGTCTTCTTACCAAACACAATTGTGGTTGTCAAATCATGTTTTCTGACTCTTCGTTATACATATCTGATCTCTGGTAGGGGTTTCTCATCCTCTTACCTAATCAGGGAAGAAATGTACTTAGCAGCTTTAAATTTCTGACTGTTTTTCACCACTGGGCACATTTTCTTGGAGTTCGTGACATAACTGTTTCTATGTCAGAGCAGGGAAACTTTTTGTTATGGAAATGATGTCAGTCATCATTAAAATAAGGCTCTCAGCCGGGTGCCAGTGGCTCACGCCTGTAATCCTAGCTACTCAGGAGGCTGAGATCTGAGGATCGCGGTTCAAAGCCAGCCAGGGCAGGAAAGTTTGTGAGACTTTTATCTCCAATAAACCACTAGAAAACTGCAGTGGTGCTGTGGCTCAAGGGGGAGAGCACTCACCATGAGCTGAAGAGCGCAGGGACAGCGCCTAAGCCCAGAGTTCAAGCCCCACAACTGACAAGAAAAAAAAAAAGGCTCTCAAGTGACTGAAATCAATTCCCAGCACAGAAGAGCCTGGAGTAGCCAGTGTTAATGTGGACACAGGCAGCAACAATTTTTAATATTAGTTGACCTGTTTGGGCTATCTGTCAAATTCTCATCTTTTTCTGTGACCTTTAGCTTTGGGCCTGAACCATTTACAGTCTCATTACAACTAGTGTATGTGGAGATGCCTATAATTTATGAAATTCCTATTTATGAAGTCATAGTTTAATTTCCCAGCATCACTGCAGACTGAAAAGTGTATAATGGGGCTGTAATTCCAGCTAGCTGCCCACCCAAAACCAAGCCTTGAAAGAAAGGAAGGAAGGAAGAAAGGAAGGAAGGGTAAGAGGGAGGGACGAGAGGAAAGAGGGAGGAAGAAATGAAGGAAGGAAAAAAATGTGTTAAAGTGATGGCTTAAAAAAATCGAATTTCTTAAGCTCTGCCTTTATTTAAAACATAGCAGCACATGTTCCCTGTGTTAAAGCTCTACAGTACATTTTAAAACTAGAGCAAGATTGTATGCATGAAATAAATGTACAAATATTCTAATATTCTCTTCCTGCCCTTAATTTTTTTTTTTTGGGTCCAGTTGTGGGGCCTGAACTCTGGGCCTGGGCGCTGTCCCTCAGCTTTTCAGCTCAAGGCTAGCACTCTACCACTTGAGCCACAGTGCCACTTCCAGCTTTTTTCTTTTTGCTTATGTGGTGCTGAGGAATCGAACCCAGGGCCTCATGCATGCAAGGCAAGCGCTCTACCACTGAGCCACCTTCCCAGCCCCCCTTAATTTTTTTTTCTTGTCACGACACCGTGATACTTTTCTTAGATATCAAATAGCTATTTTTTTTTTTCATGGAGATTTAAAGCCTTAGATGCCATACATGGCACATGGGAAGAATTATTTAAAATTTTTCTCTAGAAGTGTAAACATAATTTTAGACACAGGGAAGAAAGAGTAAACTGAGAAAGAATCTGTATTGACTGCGGTTTATGGAAGATTGTCGTGGTGCCTTTGTAAAGTTAGTTATTTCGATAAAAGGGTCCTGCATGCCTTTTGTAGCTCAGCATTATCTTCTCACCCCAGAATCCTTTCCATGAATTCAAGTCCATGTTTTTAGTGACAGACACCTCTTACTTGTAGAAATAACACCTGTCAAACCAGATGTTGTTTTGGCTTGTGCTCATCAATACCCGAAGCTTTGCTATTCTACAACCTCCCCTAGCCTTTTGTGCGTCTGCTCCCTCCTGGGAGGGAGGCCAACCTAGATCCCTAAGTATTGCTTACTGCACATGTCTGTGTGTGCAGGTATATGTATGCACAAGTGTGTATATTTTTTGTCTTGCTATAATCCTTGTTATAAGCCATGAAGTCTTTGGAACAATCTTGAATATATTCAATGTGCTTAAAAAAATACAAAGCAAGAAAAACGATCAGCTATCAGCATTAAACATTCAGGTGACTTAAAAGAATCAATGCTGACGTCTGGAATCACAGGACTTCTTGGGGCTGTAGAAGGAGCAGGCTATTCGTTACTTCTGGCTGGTCAACAGGAGTGAGTAATGGAAGGGGATTTTAACCGATAGAAGGGATCAAGGACGTAGAAACTACTTTGTTCACTTTGAAAAATGAAATGACATTGAAGCTCACCAGCACCAGAGTGCAAGTGATTTTCTGTTAGGGGTGATGCTTTGTATGTTAATGATAATACTAGATACTAATAAATAATAACATCTACTGAGGGTGAAACTTTGTAACAATAACAACAAAATAGTTATCATGGCTGAGCATGGCCTGCAAGGCAGAGATGTGAGGCTAAATGTATTTTTTTCCATATGTATTTTTTATTGTAAAAATAGTTAAATGTATTTTTTTGAAGTAGAATTTTATTTTTATTTACTATTTTATTTTGTATGTATGTTGGTAACTAGGACAGCCACAGCTCCACTTTGGACTTTTGCTGGTTTATTGGAGATATGAATCTCCAGGATTGTGTGTGTGTGTGTGTGTGTGTGTGTGTGTGTGTGTGCATGCACACGCACGTGCAACTGGCTTTGAACCATGACCCTAGATGTCAGCCTCCTTAGTAGATAGGATTACAGGTGGGAATCATTGGCACCCAGCTTTTAAAAGTCTTTATTTATTAATAGTCTTAAAATTAGCTTTAAATATTTTTAAAGAGTAGTTTCAATTCCACATAACAATTTATGGGTGCAAAGCATGCTCTCCTTATCTCTCTCCCCAAGTTCTCTGGTTCCATTTTTCATATGTATATATATATGTACATATGTATATTTATAATACATATAATATATAATATATATAAATGTGTATATATAACATTATCACTATATTCCTCTGCCTTTCCTTTCTCCATTTGTCTGTCCCTGTATCCTTTGACCTTCTCCCCATTCCGACAACACATGTTTTAGCTTCCTGGGATTCATTTTGTTGATTTTTAATTGGCACATAATCATATATGTATTTATGGCACACATCATGATGTTTTGCTACAGTACGCATGTGGAATGCTTGAATCTGGGTAACTGGCATATCCATCACACTTATTCTTTCTTTGTGACCAGTTTATTCAGAACCTTCTTCTGAGATAATACCATACACTTTTGTTAACTGTAGCCACCCTGGTGTGCAAAAGAACACCAGATTTATCCTTCCTGATTGTAAAGGTTATCTCTAGACCACGTGTCATCTTTCTATGATACTTAGCACAACACTAAGAATGGCTACTGTATCATAACATTTTAAACTTAATTTTATTCAGTTGTGTGTTTTTTTTAAAAACACCATTACTTTTAAATTGTATTTCTGAAAGTTCAAGTAGTGCATAGGAGGTAATGAAGGCCTGCAGCCTACCATCTAGCAGCAATAACTGTTTAGAGTTGCATACATGAATGATTGCATAATTTTCTATGCTTGTACAAATATGCATAATATTTGCAAATATGCATAGTTTAAAAACCAGTTTTATCTTAAACATCCATCTGGCAATTGTTTTTTACTTAAACATTATTTATTGTTAGTTATATGTATGTATATTGTATATGAAGATGTGTGTATATATATGCTGTATGTTATTACACTCTGTACAACATAATCAAACTGTAATAATCAGTGCAGATTGATGAAAGTTGACAATGCATTATCTGTTTTACAATGACAAATAATACTTAAGTAAAAATGCTGCTCTGCATATGTTTATCCATTTCCTCTTTTTTTTTTTTTTGCTGAGATCAGCACTAGGAGGAAACTTTTCCAGTTGTCACATCGCTAGTAAAGGGCGGTGCCCCAATATGACTCAGGTTTGATTACCATACCCTGTTCTCAATCTCTTCACTCTACCCAGTGGCCTTACGGTACCGGTGCTGTGTAACACATATGTTTTTGTGGTTACCCCTGGCTTCTATCTTTCCCCTCCTGATAAATCCCAGCACCTACACTTTATACACTGGATCTGGGAACAATACCGTTGTTGTGAGAAGCAAGTCCATCAATGGAGTCAGGGGTAGGTTGGCTGTCTAAGGAGCAATGTTGAGTAAAATGAGATCATTTCTTTTGTGCATCTGGGATCGTGTGGCTGCGTTTCTGATATTTGTCACTTCCTCTGCTCTCTTCTCTAAGTTCTTTTTGCCTGCTTGTCTTGAATGTTTAATTTAAGCAATCAACAAGTTTGCAGAGATGAGAAACATCTGGACTTAACTAATTTTTACTTATTTTCTTTGAAGTATTACATTACTGCAATAAGCATTGATTACTATGAACTTATCAGTATATATATATATATATGTATATATATATTTTGTCACTGAGAAAATTAATATGGTTACAGGCAATACCATGAAAATCATTGAAACGACATCATTTCAGTGAAGCCAACATGATTTCATTCCAAGTAGCTCCATTCTGGCAGAGAAAATTGAATTTTCCCCACATTTTCTTTCTCCTTAAGATATACTTTTGTCTTTGGCTTAAAATAGTTTTCATTTCTTTGCAGGAGGTCAACTTTAATGGCTCTTTTTTTTTTCCTTTCTTATCTTACTTTTATCACAGTGATTTTTGTTTGCTTGTTTGTTATTAGTTCTGGGACTTGAAGTTAGGGCCCCGGTGCTTTGGCTGAGCTTCAGTTTTGCTCAGTGCTAGCACTCTATCCCTTGAACCACAGCACAAGTTCTGGCTTTTTCTGAGGAGTTTATTGAAGATAAAAGTCTTATGGGCTTTCCTGTGTGGGATGACTTTGAGCTGGGATTCTCAGAGCTCAGCCTCCTGAGTAGCTAAGATTACAGGTATGTGCCACTCTTTTGCATTTTATTTATTCCGTATCACTGTTTCACATCTCAAAGCCTAAGGCCCTCTCATTTGACTTCTCAAAAATACTTCTTTCCATCTACCTTATTTTGAAGTTTCTTCATAGCTCATTAGGACGAATAAAACAAATGGAGATGAAAAAGATGGGTTAAGTCTCGGAGACCGACTAGACTCCTTAACCTAAGTTCAGATACTAAGAATTTTCATGGTTAAAGATAAGAAGTTGTTGAAGATATTGTATTCTTGTACGCCCCTCCTCCACAGACTTAGATGATACGGTTATGACTGTAGAAGTCATAAGTGTAATTATAACACTAATACTAATTATAATACTAATAATTTTAGAACAACCATTGTTTGGTGAACAAGAAAGAATTTTTGTTTTAAGAAGAATGTGATTGCTTGTTGCTAATCAAATATGTTTTCTTATAGTAGCTCGATGTTTTGGTCCTGCTTTGGCTGATCTCACAGAATATCGCATACCTGGTAAGTGGCTCAGGTTTGGGGTGAGATGTGCTGGCCAGTGTCAGATCTCAGCATCCGGACAGGATAGGCCCTCTGCTGTCATTGTGCGGTGAGAGGGTCACAAGGCAGGAGAAGAAGGTAGAGACCCTTTCGTGATGGGCAGGGCCCTCAGCCCCTGCCCACCCTGCCCACTAGGCTGGTTGCTCCTATAACTGTGCCAATGGCAGTTACGTTTCAACATGATTCTTGAAGGGGACAAACATTTCAACGAATTACCATGCCAGCGTTTTGGAATCTGCCGTTCTAAAGATACAGACCTCTCTGTTCTTCACTATTTCTCAGGCACTCCCATCTAATAGATACATGTGTTATTTCCAAGAGTCTTCAGGTAATTGAACTGGACAATTGTATAGGCTTGTGTATAATTTTTTTGTGCCAGTTCTAGGACTTGAACTCAGGGCTTGGGCACTGTCTCATAGTTTTTCCCCACTCAACGTGAATACTCGATCCCTTGAGCCACAGCTCCACTTCCAGCTTTTTGATGGCTAATTGGAGATAAAAGTCTCATGATTTTTCCTGCCAGAGCTGGTTTTGAACCATAATCCTCAGATCTCAACTTCCTGAGTAGCTGGGATTACAGGTGTTAGCCATTGGCATCCAACTAAAATAAACTAATAATTTATATGTATTCAAAAACTATTACTTAGACGTATTTTGAATGTCTCCATAGTTAGCTATACACAGCCACTTTGTGATTGTACACATTTCTATTCTTTATGAACACACCAGCCAACATACGTCTGTATTCACAGAACACCTTTACTATTTACTAAAATACTTGGACTAGATGTCTCTCATACATGTGAACAATTTTTGTGCAGAGGATAAAATTCCTTTAACTTGAAAAAAAATACAACTCCTGATGAAAATTCTGGAGATCAGTTATATGCAATATGGTATCCTTGGTTAATAATGTACTGTTGTTGCCAGAAGTTTGGCCTCAAGTTTGCCCTGAGCCATACCTCTGGGACCAGTTCTCTACTCGATAAAGGCATTGGGTATCTCTTTGAAAACTGCATTTCCTCTGCATCCACATCTCTACTCTCATTCTCAGATGCTCTCCTAGCACTCAGTGGCATAACTATCATTTTCCTGTTGTTTTAGTCCTTTGTTCATATAAGGAAGCCTGCCTCTTCCCTTTAGCTATCCATCTTGCCTAAATTTCTATCCACATTTTTGTTGTTAATCGTGGGGCTAGAACTCAAGGCCTGGGTTCTGTCCCTGAGCTTTTTCACTCAAATCTAGCACTCTTCTATTTTGAGCCACGGCAACACTTTCCTGTCTGGGCTGGCTTCAAACCATGATCCTCAGATCTCAGCCTCCTAGCTAGGATTACAGGCATGTGCTACCAGTACCTGGGTTATCCACATTTTCTTTTTTTCTTATAAACATGAACATTGAGGTTTGGAATAGCCAAGCGATTTTCCCAGGATCACAGTACTAAAAAGAACTGAGATTTTTTTAATGCAAGTTTTTCTGTCTCTATGTTTACAGCTCCTCCCAAGTTTCCCTGTAGTTTAGCCAAAATAATACACATAGAATAAGACAATACAATAATCCTACTAGGTAGTAAAGCCAAAGATGAAAAATTAAGCACCTGAAGTGAAATCTTGCATCTAACAATACCTCTATTCACTTGCCACTTAAACAGGCTTAAAAGAATCCAGTGGATTTGTAGCAGACTATAATTCTTTGCTTTGTATCTCTGGGCATCAGATTCATTGACCAGAGTTCAGCTCTTTCCCATAAATTTTAAACTCAGAGAATTGAAAGGTAAGGTCTGAGGAGTTGTTTTTATTTTTAAAGTCTCATTCTGCATTTTTAGAAATAAGTGGAGGGGAAGCAGCAGATCAGTTCTGAATTATGGAATCATGAGAGGTCTCTAATTGCTTATCATTAATTCATATTTTCACTGGATTGGCTGAACATAGTATGCTATGAATTCTTTTTCTCCTTTCATGGCTTGAGGCCTTCTCTGAGGTGGTCACTTAGATAAAATGCAGAAAAGTAACTCTCGCTGGAAAAAAAAAGAAGAATGTTTTTTATTTATTTCTAACTTGGAGAGTCTGAAGTCTGTCATCTCAAGCATTAAAATATTATGTGCTTGACCAACCAAGAATGACAACTGTTTGGCTACACAGAATTTCTGTATGGAAAACCTCCTCCCTGCGGTGGTTTATGGAGCACACACAAGCAAAGTCAATATGACCACAGTTCAATTGATATTTGCTTTATGTAATCAGATGAATAACACATTTATCCAGAGAAGGGCTAATGTAATAGTTGGATTCTCAGCAAGGCAGAAGGCTCCATGTGGAGAAAATACTTTCATATCTGTGATATAATGTAATAATGAGTGTGAAGTTCCAATAATGGCCTTCTCTCTGTCGGGAAGGGGTAGCCACTAATTGACTTGGTTTCCCCTCAGAGCGTGGCAATCATCGTTATTTTCCAGTGGTGTTCATTTCCCTATGAACATAACGTACCAATCTATGTTCCTCATTAATGCCATTTTCAGCAATGATAGGGGTGCTGATTCTAGTTCCCTTTTCGTTTCCTAGATCTTTCTATTCACTGTTTGTTCAGTTACTCTATTCTTGCTGTAAAGATGTACTACGTAAGGTTCTCTGGGGAGACAGATAAGAGACAGAGGCAATGCTCTGTTCCAGTTTGGTCTCCTATAGAAGACATCTGTGTCTGTTGATAATAGAGATGGAAGAAATTAAGTGTGGCCTCTACTTTTCACCTCCATTTGCTCCCCAATCAGCCCAATCATATTAGGAAAGACACTTCTAATCTCCCTAAAGCTAAACACAATTCCGCTTTTTGGAGGGATGATATCATAGTTGATTTCCTTGGTGCATTTCCCATTATTATAAACCATTCCCATTTTCTCCAACATCCCCTGGCCTGGTTTCCATGACGACATATAACCCCGACTATTTTCCTACCTTGAGGGCTACTCCATTTTGAAGGACTCTTCTGTCTATTCTGTAGTGGCCTCTCCGTATTTCTTTCATTTTGTACTGTGCACTCACCATCTTTTCAATGAACGTGTTTGGACCAGTGACAAAATACGAACAGCAAGAACTGTGAAAGCAAGAGGAGCAGAGCGGGTGGCAGCCCCCGGGACAGGTGCTGGAGCAGAGAAGTCAGTAAGTCAGTCTAAGGGTAGAGCCCTTATGTTCCTACTAAGGGAGGTTCTCATCAGAATCCGCAGCTTCTGATGGGAGGGGGATAGAGAGAGAGAGAGAGAGAGATAAAGAGGTGGGGAGAGACAAAGGAAGAGGGAGAGAGAGAGGGGAAGGAGTTGTAACAATTCTCCTCTGCTCCATTTTAGGTGTGTGTGTGTGTGTGTGTGTGTGTGTGTGTGTGTGTGTGTGTGTGTGTGTGTACTGGGACTGGAACTCAGGCTTTACACTCTCCCTTGACTTTTTCACTCAAGACTGGTGCTTTACCACTTGAGCCACACCTCTGTGTCCAGCTTTTTGTTACAGATCTTCCTGCCTGGGCTGGAAGTATTGCAAAAATACTGTACAGAGGGGTTACAGTTACATGAGCAAGGTAATGACTACATTTCCTATCAAGCATTGTTACCTCCTTCTTTGTTTCCCCCCTACCATCCTTTCCCTCCCACCTCCACAACTACACCCCCCCCTCCACCAAAATTGTAAAGTTCGTTTTTCAACATAACGACTTGTACATCTCATTGTTACAATGGGTCAACCTGTATTCCTATTTAAGCATTTTGTTTTTTCCCTTTCCCCCACAAATTAGAGAAGTGTATATACAAGATGCAGGGCATCGACATCAAATACAGTGAAAACAAGGCTTATACCATGGGGAAAGAACATACAAAGAAACAAAAAAATCACATGGTATATTATAAATATGTTAGGAACAATAGCAAGAAAGAAAAAACCACTTGTGTCCTTATCTTGGGGTTCATTTTGCCTAACATCATCTTATCTGGTCATATGTACATAGCTTTTGACCTATTCTGCTTGTCCCAGACATATACTAGTTATTGCAAATAAGGGAAACTATGGGACCTATGTTTCTTTGGGCCTGGCTTACTTCACTTAATATAATTTTTTCCAAGTCTTTCCATTTCCTAACAAATGGAGCAATGTCATTCTTTCTGATGGAAGCATAGAATTCCATTGTGTATATATACCACATTTTCTTGATCCATTCATCTACTGAGGGGCATCTGGGTTGGTTCCATATCTTAGCTATGGTAAATAATGCTGCAATAAACATAGTTGTGCTGGTAGCTTTAGTATGGTCTTGTTTGTAAACATTTGGGTAAATGCCCAAAGGTGGGATTGCTGGGTCATAGGGGCGCTCTATGTGGAGTCTTTTGAGGAACCTCCATGCTACTTTCCAAAGTGGTCGACCAAGTTTACATTCCTACCAACAATGCAGTAGGGTTCCCTTCTGTCCACTTCCCCTCTAGCATCTGTTGTTATTAGAATTTTTGATTATAGCTGCCTGGGCTGGTTTTAAACCACAAAATCTTCAGATCTCAGTCTCCTGAGTAGCTAGGATTATAGACCTATGCCAGCAGTTCCTGGCTTTATTTTGATTTTGAAGACAGTGTTTTGTTATGTAGCTCAGGCTCCTCTGGGACTCACTAGGCCAAACTGGCTTTGAATATGTGATCCCACTGGCTCTGTCTCCCATGTGCTGGGATTATAGGCATGCTCTACCATACTGGCAGTGATTATAATCTTTTATTGCCTTATACTGTGATACTTCTCTGTTAGCCTCTTCTATGTGCTAGGCACTACCTTTACTTGGATATAAGAGAAGAAAACAACTGAGAGTGTTATTGCTCATTTTAACTCTAATGCTATAGTGTTACTCACATGTAACTGACAAGGAAAATGATTATAATTTTCCTTCTCAATCTCTTCTAATGTTCAGAATTACTGCCATCGTGGTAATGGTGCTATGTGTAATGAAAGCATTCATTTATGGCTTGCATTCTGGGACTGAACTTTTTTTTTTTAAAGATAATAGCTGATGAGTAAGTCAATTTTAGGGTTGTTCTTTATCATAAGGTAAGTGGTAGCTTTGCTTTTCCCATTGAGGTTTACAACTGCAGATCTACTACAGTCATCACCGCTCCAGCATATACATACACTTCTGTGACTGACAGGGTGAGCTTTTAAAAAGCACTTCCCTTGTCACTGTGAATTTAATGAAAGGGGAAAGCTATGGTCTTTATGGTGAACCATGCAGTGCCTGCTGCTTAGACCTTCAGCGTCTCTTGATAAGGACCGCCTTCCTCAGCTTTGTCTTTATAGTTGGACCCAACAGTGACCATATTCACGCATGTTTTCTGGTCCAAATACAAGAAGGTTTATGAAATACCATTCGCTGAAAACCCGAAGGCCACCACCCACAGACTTTCCCAGAGCCTGCATTGTATCTCTCACCCTGCTGGGTATAGGAAGGTGCACACTTGCAGTGGTAGTCCTGTGATCCTTCTTACCGGGTGTGGTGGCACCCACCCACAGTAGACTCTAGCACTCTGGAGGCTGAGGTGGGAGGGTGGAGAGTTTGAGTCCTGTCTGATCTGCATGATGACATCTTAGCTCAAAACCAAGTCACATAGAAAGTGGAGCTGTGGTAGAGCGCCAGACAGCTTTGAGCAAAAATGCTAATGGAGGATGTGGGGTCCTGAGCTCAGGCCCAGTACTGGTCCTCCTAAAATTAAAAAAAAAAGGTAAAGTAATGAGGAAGTTAATAAAATAATAACCAGAAAATAGGACATAGTTGTTAAGTAGTTCTTGGGCTAAAAAATAAATAATTCTCAGGCAATACAGATTACCAAAAAGAAAAGACAAGGCCACCATTAGGAAAGAAAAAAAAAGAAATGTATTTATAAAAAGATTAAAAAACAAACAAACCATACCTCCCTTTGTCATCAAGAAGAAGACATTTTCACGATATTTCTTAAAACCTTTTTAGGTTTATCCTTCAATTTTAAGGATAATTTATCTGTATACTGTATTTTTCACTTGATATAAAATCTTCTATACCTTTGATATATTCTTTTTTATACTTGTGTGTTTTGTGTCCCACAAGTGTTACTTCTCATGTTAGAAAATGCTAGGAACAGCCTCTATTTGAAGGTATTTGGCATTGGTAGATTAGTCAAGATTTAACTGCTTGATTTAAATAATACAGATTGAGAAAAGTGCTTTTGTTCCCATTTATGTACCACATGGAAGAACTTCCAGCTGTAGAGCCTACAGGCTAGTGCTACTGTGCGTGGTACACACGAGGCCCTGTGTTCATCATTACATTCATGTGAATGCACACACACACACACACACACACACACACACACACACACACACACCTCTCCTGCCCCTCTCCTTCTCCAATTCCAAGCCAAAATGCATTCTTTTTTTTTTTTTTAGCCAGTCCTGGGGCTTGAACTCCGGGTCTGAGCACTGTCGCTGAGCTTCTTTTGCTCAAGGTTAGCGCTCTACCACTTGAACCACAACACCACTTCTGGCTTCTTCTGTTTATGTGGCACTGAGGAATTGAACCCAGGTCTTCATGCCTGCTAGGCAAGCACTCTACTACTAAGCCACATTCCTAGCCCCTCAAAATGCATTCTTTTTAAAAGTAATTTATTTGCCAGCTCTGAAAATGAAGGCAAACAGTATTTTGTTGTTGTTGTTATTATTGTAATTGTTATTATTATTTTACCTGTCATGGAGCTTGAACTCAGGGCCTGGGCACTGTCTCTGAGCTTCTTTGGCTCAAGGCTAGTGCTCTCTAACTTGAGCCACAGTGCCACTTCAGGCTTTTTTTCTGTTTCTGTTGTACTGAGGAATCAAACCTGAGGCTTCATGCATGCTAGGCAAACACTCTACCACTGAGCCACATCCTTAGCCCATATTATTTATTAGTAACTGTTTTTTTTTTGTTGTTGTTGATGTTGTTGGGGGCATTGAACTCAGGGCCTGGGCACTGTCTCTGAGCTTTTTTGCTCAAGTTTAGTGTCCTACCCCTTTGAGCCACAGTGCCATTTCTGGCCTTCTGGCAGTTAATTGGAGATGAGTCTCACAGACTTTCCTGCCTGGGCTGGTTTCAAACTGTGATCCTCAGATCTCAGCCTTCTGAGTAGCTGAGATTATAGGACTGAGCTACCGCTGCCTGGCTATTGCTAATAGTTTTGATGAAAGAATGACTTTAGCTGAGTGTCTTTCATGTTTTCAACAATTGTATGATATCATAGCTTCACAGAGTTGACCTCTCTGACATCCTTGGGAAATCTTGTTTCAAAGCATGAAATTCCACAGGCCCCATTCTCCAGGAAAAGTACCTGATATGTATTTCATTCAAGAGGAGAAAGTTCTGGAATGAGAGCCACTTCATAGCAGAATTACAAAATCAAAGCATAGAGGGGCTGGGAAGGTGGTTCAGTGGCAGAGCGCTTGCCTTGCATGCTCGAGGCCCTGGGTTCGATTCCTCAGCACCACATAAGCAAAAAGAAAAAAGCCGGAAGTGGTGCTGTGGCTCAAGTGGTAGAGCGCTAGCCTTGAGCTAAAGAGCTGAGGGACAACGCCCAGGCCCAGAGTTCAGGCCCCACGACTGGAAAAAAAAAAAAAATCAAAGCATAGAATGTCAAAAGGTTTGATGATTCCTTCTAACTTACCAGCCCAAAAGGTTGAAACTGGTCTTTAAATGAGACGCTTTTATCCTTCTGCATGCCTTGCTTGGTTGGTGGAATCCATACACATTTGCTTGGTGTGCATTGCGGATCTTCTGAAGGGGCGTGACCCTGGGGAATGGAGACAACCCTTCCACTGCCAGAAAGGATTCTGCATAATCCTAAGACCTCCACACAAAGCCCCCTGCAGCAAGCTCCGTGTATTTCAGATCTCTTGAGAGGCCTGCATTACACCTGGCTGTGGAGAAAGAAGTGTCAGCACAGTACCTGTGCTCTGGCACTGAATGGAGGCAATGGTGGAAAGGTTGTGCTCATAGCTTATCCTCCTACTGACATGCTTTCCTGCCTGGATGCCCAGCTTCTTCATCGTGACTCAGAGTTGCACTTACATGAAATGAGTTCTCACGAATTTTGTATTCATGTCATCATCCTTAGGTATCTTCTCATGCTGCCTAAACCCAGGTGGTAGGACTATCACATGTATTTTCTGTCTGTTTTCAGTGGATAGACAGGGTGGTCTACTAGCTCATTTATTTGGTGCTGGGAAAGGCAGTTGTTTACTTCTTTTTATTGCTGGTCCTGGGGTTTGAACTTAGGGCCTGGACTCTGTCCCTGAGCTTTTGTGCTCATGGCTAGCACTCTACCACTTGAGCCATAGCTCTATTTCTGGCTTTTTGAGTGTTTAATAGGAGGTGAGTCTCACCCAGGCTGGCTTTGAACCATGATCCTCAGATCTTAGCCTCCTGAGTAGCTAGGATTATAGACCTGAGCTATTTGTGCCTGGCTAGCAGTTCACTTCTTGATGATAAGTCTAACGTAGAATAAACCATAGAATGAATGACCATTTCTACAGATTGAAACGTGACAGGCATAAAATGCATCAGAGCTGTTGTTTTGTTTTCTTAGAGGTTAGCAAACTGTTTATTGTTTGTTACTGATCTATTCCGTCAAATGACTTTTCTTTTATTCTGGAAGTGATTTCCTCCTGTCATTTTGCAGGAAAGAACTGTTTAATAGCCCACTTTTTTAGCTCCTAGGTGCAGAGATACTGCTCTTAGTCGTGAAGGGGCAGTTGGTTAATTTCAATATGAATCTAGAGAATGGAGAGTAACAGTAAGCATGAATATAATAACTCTGTTACGCAAGACACTGGACAGCAACAGGAAAGATTTAGCCAGGAGGACAATAGAATCTGGAATTCAGCCCAGAAAGCAAAGTCTGGCACAGTTAAAGACCTAGGCAGGATGAGAGTTAAGATTGAGTGCTGTGATACAGGGGCCTCTGGCACCAGGTTAAATCTCTTGTTCCCCACATAAATGGAAATGTTAAATTGGAAATCCTTTGCACAACATTTGAAAATAAAACAGACAAATACACATATGCAAAACTTGTGTATCTATCTCTATATGAACAAGTAAAAATTGTATACTTTTATGTACAGCATGATATTTTGATGTAAGCAAAATATGGAGTAGCTAAAGCAAGCTAACGAATATAGGCCATGTCTTATATAATTCTCTCTCTTTTTTTTGGTGGTGTGATTACTGAAAATCTATTCTCAGCAATTTTTTTTCCAGCAATTTTTAACAACCGTCGTCACCACTGAAATTTACTAGTAGTAGCAATCACCATGATGTATAATAGAGCTTGAAAATGTATTCGGCACATCTAATGGAAATTGTATGTCTTTGATTAATAGCTACCCTAAACCCCCAGGCATCATTTTACTCTCCATTTATGTGAGTTCAGCTCATAAGTGAGATCAGGGGATATTTTCCTTCCATACCCATTGCGCTTGACATCATGTTCTTAACACTCATCTGTATTGCAAGTGACGGAGTTTTCTCTGCTCATTTGTTGATGGGTGCTGAGCGCGATTCCGTATCTTCGTTTGTGCTATAGTTTTGAGACTTGACGTTTCTCCCAGGGGTCTGGTGTTGGGCCTCTGTTGCTTGGTATCCAGAGTGGTGCTATTGGGGGCTGATGAGCCTTTAAGAGGTGGGCCCAATGGGAATTTCACAGGTCAGTGTGGGCATGCCTGGGAAGCTGGTTGTGGAATTCCACATCCTTTCTCGTCTCTTTTGCTTCCTAGCAATGAAGTTAGCACTTTTGCTCTGCTCAGGGCGATGTGCTTCTGCCTTGTGACAGGCCGAAAGCAACAGAACCAATGGAATCACTACTGGCATACTCAAGACTGACTTCATTGAGCCCCTTTCTCTTTGTAAAGTTAATTATTTCAGGTGTTTCATTATAATTATATGAGACTAAGATGGCAATGAAAATGGGCATGTGCTGTCTCTTCAACTTGCTGATTTTTCTCATCCAGAAGCCTGATGGATGGATCATATAGTAGATCTTTTTGTAATTTTTTGAGGAAATTCTAAATACTGGCTTCCATAATAGCTAGGCCAATTTGCATTTGCAGTGAACATATGGGAAGAATAAGTTTTCTGAGCTGGATAGGTGTAGGAGTGGGTGAAGTTACATGTGCAATTTTAAAAACATACTAAGCTTCAAGTAGCACATATCTAATGTTTTATATTATTATGCATGTTGATATAAATATATATTAATATTCAGTTAAAGACACCATATATATTCAGTAATTTTCTGTTATGTTTTTTGTGTCCACTCTAAGTCTCTCCATTCTCTAGTATTCTAGTAGCCTGTAAGGACATGCATGCATTTATATTTACAGTGGGTTTACATTGGTGTGGGTGAAGCATTCATTTTTAATGTTCATGCTTAGCCCATCAGCAATGTTAGCCTCATTAAATTGGAAATCAAAAATATTGTCCTAAAATCAATGGGATCCAAGTATTTCATGAGCTTGTGCATTGTTTTTGTTCAAAATAATATTGATTGTTTCATGCCAGATACTGATTTTTACTTTATTTTTATTAAAAAAATTATTGTTATCTTGAAGTAGTTGTACAAAGGAGCCAGATTTGATTTTAGAAGTTGGGAACAGGTCATCAAATTAAAATAATGCCCTTGTTGCTATCAGAGTATATTCTAGCAGAGGAATACAGAGATATAAACTGGATAATCTCTGCTTATGACTATCAAGGAGAAGAGAAAAGCTGGGAGGGGATATCAATAGACGGAGGTGATGTTTGAGGAAGATCACAAGTAAACAACTTGCTGGAGTCAAGTTGATTTGCACCTGAATATCTGAGTGTGTTTCATGGCCTTGCATGAAGAGAGGACCTGGCGCTTGTGAGGAACATGGTTAGATGAAAATAGAAGAGGTTGGGAAAGTTCTGAGGCCAACTAATAACCAACTATCATAAACCCTAGTAAAGAATTTGGAATCTATTTTTCAGAGCTAGAAGACATGGATGGTGTTGAGCATAGAACTGATATTTCAAAAAGGTCATGGCTACCGTGTAGGAAAATGTCAGCGGTGCTGTGCCATGATTAACACCCTATTGTCTCATTGCACAGACAATGCCAATGTACAGAATAAGTCTATAGACTTGGTCTCAGTATATATTGGAAACAAAGTATGCTCAGCAATGATTATTTTAATAGCACTGTACATTGTATACCCTTCCTGATGATATGCTTTTAGTCTTTTTAGTTTAAGTCTATAAAATAATGTATTCTACCTTCAAGAACTGTCATGCTATGCAAATCTGGGCTCAGTCTATGCTGTCCTTTTCATTCTTTATATTTTGTAAATGCCATCCTGTGTATCTTTGCTAAAAGTAGCAAGCAATGGTATCTTAGTTCAGTAAAGTCTAATTTGTTGCATTCTAGGAAAAAAATGTATTATGAAACTGGTATGCTTTTCGAGTCTTAGGAAGTTTTGGATAATATTAAAAGGGAGTATTAAATGAGCACTCAGTTGGTTTCCACACAATAGAAATTCAGCTGCCCCAGAGATTAGCGAAGTCAAACTCTCGAGAAAAAAAATGAAATAACAAGTTTTATTGTTTTTAGTTATAAGGACTTAATTAAAAAAATGGATGTCAATTATGGCTAAAAGAATGCTGGAATAAAAGACACAGGGAAATGTATGAGCAAGGAAAAGGGATTTTCAGAAAACAGCAAGACTTTACCACCTTACATCACTTTTGAAATGTCATGATGATGCTCATTAAGTGTTCCTTATTTCTGGGATAAATTAAAGTCTCCTGGACCATTCTGAAATGGCTAAAAAAAAAAAAAAAAACCAGGATAATATATTCACCACACAAACTAGGAAGGCCTTAGAGAAAGAGAACATGACATTTTCTCTCACAGCTGAGCTTCCTGGTGAATAACGCTTTGAAATGTCTGTTGAAAATAATTACTGAACAATGAGATAATACACCAACTCTAACTAGAATATATTGTTATTGAAGACAAACTTTCATATTTTACTCTTTCCTGAAAAACAATGAGTTATACTTACTTCATCAGTAATGACCTATTAGTGAGCTAAACTTCAATTAAAAATGAGGGAATTAACTCAATTTATTCTACTGAGGGAAATGTAACCTTTCTAAAAAAGAAGCATCGATATTTTGATTAAATTATTTTAAAAGATGTACAGTTTTGTGTGTATGTATGTTTGTGTGTGTGTGTGTGTGTGCATGTGTGTATGTGTAAATGTACTAGTCTTGGGAGTACTGTCCCTTAGATGTTTTGCTCAAGGCTAGTGCTCTACCATGGAACCACAGCTCTACTTCTGGCTTTTTGGTGGTTAGTTGGAAATAAGAGTCTCATGCTGGAGGGGATGTGGACAGAAGGGAACCTTACGTCATTGTTGGTGGGAATGTAAACTTGTTCAACCACTTTGGAAAACAGTATGGAGGTTCCTCAAAAGACTTCACATAGAGCTCCTCTATGACCCAGCAATCCTACTTTTGAGCATTTACCCAAATAATCACAAACAAAGCCATACTAAAGCTACCAGCACGACTATGTTTATTGCAGCATTATTTTACCATAGCTAAGATATGGAACTAACCCAGATGCCCCTCAGTAGATGAATGGATCAAGAAAATGTGGTATATATACACAATGGGATTCTATGCCTCCATCAGAAAGAATGACATTGCCCCATTTGTTAGGAAATGGAAAGACTTGGAAAAAATTATATTAAGTGAAGTAAGCCAGGCCCAAAGAAACATAGGTCCCATGGTTTCCCTTATTTGCAATATCTAGTATATGTATGACTCAAGTGGAAAAGGTCAGATAATGTGATGTTAGGAAAATGAACCCTTAGATATGTATTTTAATGTTTTTTTCTTTCATGCATTTGTTTCTAATGCATTTGTAAGATTATTTCTTTGTTGCTTTGTATGTCCCTCCCCCACAGTATAACCCCTGCTTTCACTATATTTGATGTCGGTATAATCTGTGGAGGAGATGGGGAAAAACAAGTCGTTTAAGGATACAGGTGGACCTGTTGCAACAATGAGAAGTACAAGTTGTCATGTCAAAAACGAGCTTTACAACGTTGGTGCGGGGGGGGGGGTAGGGGGGGGGGAGGCTGGGAAGGGATGTGAAGGGTAAACAAAGGAGGAGGCTGCAATGCTTGATAAGAAATGTACGCATTATCCTGCCCATGTAATTGTAACCCCTCTGTACAGCTTGTTCACAAAAAGAAAAAAAAAGTCTCATGGACTTTCCTGCTCAAGCTGGCTTTGAACCACAATCCTTTGATCTCAGCCTCCTTTCTAGCTGGGATTACTGGCATGAGCTGCTAGAGCCTGTTGAGATGTATAGCTTTTAATCATATGTACAATTTCCATACCATTTCTAACTTCTTTTATCAATAAGTTAAAATATTTTACAGTTGTTTATGTTCCTATTTTTCTTACAAATACAATTTTTATGTATATATTTTCACATGCAATTGAATGTAATTTTGGTTAAAGATATGAAGATATAAAGATATAGCTAAACATAATGTTACTATTATCAATTAGTGTGATGTGGGGTATGATAGGATCCTACACTTAAAAGCCCCAAATAATTCTACCAGAAGACTCTTGGATCTGGCAAACACTTTCTACAAAGTAATAATAATAATAATCAATATATGACTGGGAGAAAGCAAAGGAAGGAGTGATATTGCCCTAAAGGAAGTGTACTAATTAGCTGATTTATGAAGTGGAACCCTTCTGGACATCTTCCTAATAATAACAATAAAAAACATAAAAATCAATACCTTTTCTATATTTTACACATACTCTCGTTGAAAAAAAGAACCTAAAAATATCTAAGAATAAAGTTAACCAAAGATAATTACAGGCCTATACAATGAAAACTACAAGACAACAAAGACAATATAGAAGACACTAGAAGATAAAAAGACCTCCCATGTTCATAGAATGGCAGAATTAATATTGTCAGAATGGTCAGATTACTAAAGCAATATAAAATCCAACACAGTCCTCACCAAAATTCCAATGACATTCTTCATAAGAAGAGAAGGAGCAGAAGGAGGAGGAGGAGGAAGAGGAAGAGGAGGAGGAAGAGAAGGAGGAGAAGGAGGAGGAGGAAGAGGAGGAAGAGAAGGAGGAGAAGGAGGAGGAGGAGGAGACGATGCTGACCACTTCCTAACATTCATTTAAAAAAGCAATACTGGAGGTATAAAATCTGACTTCAAATTGTATTACAGAGACACAGTAATAAAAACAGCAATGTACTGGCGTAGGCACATAAATGAAGGAATAGAATAGAAGATACAGAAAGATACCTAGGCAGCTATGACTATCTTAAACTCAAGAAAGGCAACCAAAGTATACATTGGAGAAAAAGTCTCTTTAACAAATGATGCTGGAAAAATTGGATATTCACATATAGAAGACTGAAACTAGAACCTCATCCCTCAGTCTTACAAAAAAAAAAACCTCAAAATAAATCAGAGACCTTAACATAAGAACTTAATGTCTGAAATTACTAGCAGAAAACTTAGGAAGAAGACCTTCAACATCTAGAAATAGAGGATGACTTTCTAAACAGGAGTCCAGAGCTCAAGAAACAAGAACTGAGAAAAGGGATTTCATTAGAAAGGTTTCTGGTTGGGATAGGTGTGTGTGTGTGTGTGTGTGTGTGTACATAGATATGTATGATGGAAGAGGAGACATTGAGCAAGTAGTTCTCCTGTTTACAAAGCTATGAGTTGAGAGATATTTTCTATAGGATTTTAAAGTCAGATGTCAGTCAGATTCTTGTCTTTCGAGTCATGATCAAATCTTCTGTTTCTTTTTTATTTGTTATTATGCTATAATATAACTTTTTAAAAATTTTATTTTATTGTAAAGATGGTGTACAGAGGGGTTACAGTTACATGAGTAAGGCAATGACTACATTACTTGAATATGACTTTTTAAAAAAAACTGCTCTGCTAAGAGTTCATTTGATTTCTGGAATCTGTATGTTGGAGTGTTTAATGAGTCTGGGGTATTTCTGAAACCTTATTTCTTCAAATTGTATCTATGCGCTATTCTTTTTCTTGTACATCAAATGTGTTCAGCCTCTTCTCCATATTTCATCCATTTAGCAATTGCTAATGTCATTTTCCTTTCCTTTTCTCTCATACCTGTGGGAATTCATCTTGGGAGATAGTAGAGAGATTCCGTGCAAAGACAAAGGCAGAGATTCATCATTTTTGTTTGATGTGTAATCCCCTTGCCAGCTGCTTCCTCTTGATGGATGTTTTCAAATCTGCATTTCATGAGTTGTAGACAATGAGAGGTTGAAATGCTTTTTATAACTATTCGATTTCATTTTGCAAACTCCCTTCCTGTCATGTTCTTCAGCAGCTCTCAGTCCTGAACTTGCCCAATGCTGATGGTGTCTGTGTTTCTTGCCACAGTGAACATCACTGATTTCCTTTGCTAACTCAGATTCACGGGGGATTGATGAAGGGGGAGAAGGTTTTCTCAGTGCTCTGTAATCACGAGCCATTCGACATCACTGAAAGTTAAAAAACCCAGCACTTAGGAAGGCCCATCCAAGAATCTGGAAACTTAGCAATGGTATGTCAACATGAACCAAGAGTTCTACTAAAGGCTTTAAAATAAATGGTAATAAATTGAGTACATATTGCTTTCTTAAAGGACACAAATTTAGATTTTTTTTTTTAACCTTTGTTTTTGGGAGCTATGAAAGATAAGTAAAATCCGTTTGTGTAACTATTTAAAGACTTGGAAAAAAATTATATTAAGTGAAGTAAGCCAGGCCCAAAGAAACATAGGTCCCATGGTTTCCCTTATTTGCGATAACTAGAATATGTCTGAGACAAGCAGAAAAGGTCAAATAAAGTGATGTTAAGGGAATGAACCCCAAGATAAGTATTCAAATGTTTTTTTCTTTCATGCAATTGTTCCTAACATATTTATAAGATGATTTCTTTGTTGCTTTGTATGTACCTCCCCCACGGTATAACCCCTGCTTTCACTGTATTTGATGTCTGTATAATTTGTGGAGGGGAAGGGCAAAAACAAATTGTTTAACTAAGGATACAGGTGGACCCATTGCAACAATGAGATGTACAAGTCGTTATGTCGGAAAAACGAACTTTACAACTTTGGTGGGGCGGGGAGGGGGGAAGAGTATGGGAAGGGATAGGAAGGGGAAACAAAGAGGAGGCCACAATGCTTGATCAGGAATGTACTCGTTATCTTGCCCATGTAATTGTAGCTCCTCTGTATAGTATTCTCACAATAAAAAAAAAGATGATATAAAGGAATTTGATTAGAAACATAATTTGACATAGGGAACAACCATGTGTGAACCAGAAAATCAAATAAATCAAGTTAGCAAGCTGGGTCTGACAGCATCCAGGCAATGTGGGAAGCATTAGGTAGTCGTGTTCATCTGAGGGAATTCAACCTTGCCAGCACACTAAAGGACTCCCAAGATGGTGCATTTGCTTCTGATACTGTGTGGTACAGAAGCGAGGGGGAGTTGTTAAGAAGAGGTGGCATGCTTTCCGGTTTGGCATTGGTCTTTGTCCTGGTCTTGGTTACGCAGAAAATAACTCAAACAAGAAGTAACTAACTTCTTTTGATCAAATACAATGGTGAGTCAGTCATTCTGCTCCGAGATACTGATGTTGGAGGCGACAGGGCAGTGGCGAATCACCACACTTCTATCTCTTATACCTTCTCACTATGTATCAAGTGGAATGTCCTTGAAGAACAGTTACTATAGGGTAAATGAAATGTACTTATTAACAGTTACCCTGTAGTTGCATTCTTCCTTTCAAAGCCTAGGGAGTAAAAGAAAGGAAACATGTCCAGGGAGGTGTTTGAAAATAAGCTACTTTGAATGTTCGGTTTCAAGGTACTTTACCAGGTAGGTATGTACAGGCAGGCTATGATTCTCTGTGCTTAGAAAATGCGTTGAATGCAGTCTTTGGGTCTGTGATAGAAAGATACTATCCTCAACTTGTCACCACCTCTCTCCCCTGTTTCAAACAAACAAATCAACCTTCAGGAGGAAACGTTTCTTTTCTTTTTTGTCTAAGACTGGGACTTGAACTTGGTATCTAATGCTTTTTGCTTTTGCTCATTGGCTGGTGCTCTACTACTTCATTCATGCCTCCAACCCCAGCAAAGAAATGTTTACAAATGATTCATTTGACAAGGGATTAAAACACAGAATATATAAGGAACTCCACTCCACAGTAAACACAAGCAAATATATAAATAATTCAATGAAAATGAGCAAATCTGATCAAGATATATTGTGCTTAAATACTGACATGTTGAATTGAAATCCAGTTGCACAACTATTTAGAGATAATAAAAAAAATGCCCTAATGATCTGAGCAGAAATTTTTCAAGAGAAAATATACAAAATGTCTAAGTATATGAAAAATGCTTAACAACTCTAATCATTGGGGAAATGCTAATCAAAATGGAGATGTCATTTCACACCAACTAGACTGATATTAAAAAAAGGACAAAAACAAAGGCAAATGTTGGTGACGATACAAATAAAAGGGCACATACTTGGTGGGAATGTAATGAGCATAGTCATGATAGAAAACAGTCTGGAGCTAGAAAGATAAAGCTAGAAGAAGAGTTACTGTATGGTCCAGCGATTCTATTCAAACTAAAAGGAGATTAATGTGTTGAATCATTGTGCCTACGCTCCTATGCTTACTGAAACACCATCCACAGTGACCAAGATACAGAATCAACACAGGTATCCATGAAAGGCCATGAACAAATAGAAAAGAAAAGGTGGTATACATAGCATTCATCTCTAAGGAAGAGCAAAATCCTATCTTTGGTGGCAGTGTGGCTTTGTCATAGGAGATGGTATGAGATCAATCAGACACAGCAAGATGAACACTGGGAAGCTAGATACATTGGCCACAGAAGTGGAGTAGGATGCTAGTCACTGGAAGCTGGGGAAGGCGAGGCTTGAGTGGTGAATAGGGACAGGGTGGCATTAGACAGAGAGCATAGCTTCTGATATTCTACAGCACGGTAGAATACGTGTGATTGGCAGCGATTGTTTTTATGTTCCAAAAGTGAAGAGAGGATTTTGAATGTTATCAATGCAAAGAAATGACAAATGCCTGCAGCAATGATCTGCCGGTGGTCCTGATCTGACCATTCCACATCAGATTCACGTACTGAGAGGTCACACCACAGCCTGTGAATAGGTACAAATTATAGGAGAGATACCTGCCCCCATCCAGGTCAAGGAGAGAGATTGAGTGAGTTAGCAAAGGAGCTATTTGCCATCAAGTTTTTGATCCAGAACAAAGGCATGGATGAATAACTTCCCTTATGAAGTGCTGCCTATATCAGATCTGTGTGTACGTGTGTGTGTGTGTGTGTGTGTGTACGTGTGTGTGTGTGTGTACGCGCGTGAGTGCACACATGCTGGTGCATGCATACCCGTGCCCCTGTTGTAAACCATTCCCATTGTATACAATTCACACAGTAGAATTGCTGATAGGAGAAAACCTAGTCAAGAGAGTAATTTTTTGGGTGTGTGTGTGTAGCAGCAGCATCTCAGAATGCAAAGAATAATAATGTATTCTAGACTTTTCCATTTAATGCATTGCTCTCCTTATAATCCCACTTCATTACATTTTATCTCTTTCTCCCTTACGTTCCAATACACTTTCTTTATCTGCACTTACTTAGTCTGTTATCTCCTTTCTAGTTTCATCCTTCTACGTGTTGCTTTTGTTTATTTAGAGTTAGTCCCCACCCCCTTTTCAAATGCATCCCAGGATGCTGAGATGCTATTATTGACCTGCTGACATTGTTCTTAGTCAAAAGTCTGAATTGTCGTTTCAATTACATTGCTGTAGATTTACTTACTAATTGGTTTGGGATGTGAATTCTTGCTTCAGGTGAGAGACCTCATTCAGCAGGGCTGGTTATGTCCTTTAATGAGGGAAACAAAAGCCAATGAGAAACAATGTAGAATTCTTATTTGTTCCTTTCTGGAGCAATGTAGGAGAGATATGTAAATAATAGAGCTATTTATATCAGCTGTCACTTTGCTTTATCCAAGGAGTAACTCTGCAGTTACTTTAACCACTTCTGCCTGGCATCTATTTAGATGGGTGATAACTGTAAAACATTTTCAGTGTCAAGAACTGAACATTTGAATGCCATTTTTCATTTTTAATGGAGTTGGAAGCTTTTTGAACAGCTCTGATGAGAATCTTCAACTGATTCTGAAGCCACTATTACATTTATGTAAGAAAATTAGCAGTCTTGTTGTTACAAAAATGTACAATCAAATACAATTTTTTTTGTCAGTTGTGGGGCTTGAACTCTGGCCTGGGTGCTGTCCCTCAGCTCTTCAGCTCAAGGCTAGCGCTCTACCACTTGAGCCACAGCACCATTTTTGGTTTTCTGAGTAGTTTATTGGTTATAAAAGTCTCACGGACTTTCCTGCCCAGGCTGGCTTTGAACCATGATCCTCAGATCTCAGCCTCCTGAGTAGCTAGGATTACAGGCATGAGCCACTGGCACCTGGCCCTATTTTATTTTATTTTTTTCCAGTCCTGGGGCTTGTACTCAGGCCCTGGGCACTGTCATTGAGCTTCTTTTGCTCAAGGCTAGCACTCTTCCACCTGAGCCACAGCACCACTTTCAGCTTTTTCTGTTTATGTGATACTGAGGAATAGAACCCAGGGCTTCATGCATGCAAGGCAAGCACTCTACCACCAAGCCACATTCCCAGCCCAATACAACCCATTTTTAATTAAGAATAAAGAATAATGGAAGGAAAATAACTTTAATGTTTTGGAACCAATTAGACATATCTCCCTGTATATACATTTTTTCCCCCTACATTGGAAAATGCAAACATTTGGAGAATTTAAGATAAATATACTGTTGTTTTGTTAAATATTTTTGAAACATTTGTTTTGCTTTGCTGAGAAATATCTTTTCCTTGAGGCGATGTGATTCTTTCCAAAGGTTTTCTTTCTGTTATGTTTTTATTGAGCTGATAGGTGCTGTGTTTGAGAACATACTTTCTTTTTATGATTTGATGAATGGGTTCATTTTCTTTCTCCTTGTCTTTTATAATTTTTTTTACTTAAAAAATCCAGAGGACATTTTTCTAGCTTACTGAATGTGTGTTTAGAGCTAATGGTATAAAAATCGGATTTTTAATTCTTTTCTTTGGTGTGCTATCTTTCTATATTAAGATTGTCTGGTGTTTGTTTTTCATTGTTCCCATTACACAACTGTGTATTACAAGATTTGATATGCTTTGCAAGTTATTTTTTCTTGATTCCATTCTATAGTTATGGATTTATGAAAAATTGATACTCTGCCTGTATAAGAGAAAAGCTCCTGTTTTGTTAACAAGACCCCAAATGCTGCTTTAAATCATTTATTCCACAAGCAAAACACAAAAGAAAACCCTTCTATCATTTTGAAAGCCAGGCTGTGGAGCTTATGATGTCTTTGGAGATGCACCATCTTTATTGTAAAGAACGTATACAGTTGTGATTCAGTAAAACTGGAAAACGAGTTTCCTGCCGTGGTCCCTGCAGCTGCAGGGTCCTGAGCAATACCTCACTCCTTTGGTTGTTTTCAACTGGAAAAATTGGAAGCCATACTTGTCTTCATTTGCAGCATTGTGAGCATTAGAGGGAGCAATGGATGAAAAATGCTTTTGTACTCTGTAGATCTTTCCCTCCACATGAATCAAGCTTTTCCTTACATTGAAAGATCTTCAACTGATGCACTCACATGGAGAGGACTGGAGGCATCCATTGGATATGGAGGAGAAAAATGAAAACTGCCTGATAAAGCAGACATCTCATGGGCTCCTAGGAAATGCTGATAGTGAAGCCGCCTCTCTGTCAGCAGACTCAGAATTGTTAAGATAAGGAGATTAACTCCTAGCAAAAGTGTGAGGCAGAATGGGTGGCGAATTTCTGTTTATAAAAATTACAGAAAGACATCCCGAATGCTATAGAAAGCTGTTGTGCTTCTACTGTTCAAGCCTGGCCTTGACAATTAATGTATCCATGAATCTAATCACACAGTGGTTTTGGTGTAGAATGAGCAGCATGATTTCCCTGCCCAGCCATCTCGCTAAAATGCTCTTCCTGAAATAGTTCACATTCTCAAGAATCAGTATCAATCAGTTGCCTCTTCATTGTACATTTGTAAACTCTGTTGCTTGATGGTTTCATAAACCTAGAGAATTTACAAGCTCAGAGAGTTCCTAGGTAATCACTGCTAGAGAGCTAAGACTAAAAATAAAGGCTGGGTGGTGTATACCTATAATCATAGCTAGTTGAGAGGCAGAGATCAGGGGATCACTACTGGAAGTTATTCCAGGCCTCGGAGTTCACTCCATGGCTGGGAGGGGTGGAGCATGGCTTTTGCCCCCGCTACCAGTGGGGAACAAAGGCCAGGCACAGTGCATTTGGCTTGTCATCCTCAATGACATGGGGAAGGACAGGTAGGAAGAACTTAGCTTAGGTAGACCTACATAGAAAGTGGGTCTCTACCTTGAAATTCATCAATCCAAAAAGGGGCTCAGGTGGTAGAGCCCCTGCTTTACATGCACGAGCCTTTTTAGGCCCTAGTACCACAAGCAAATTGATGCTAATAAAATATATAAAATCAGATAGCTATGTGTAGAATATTGATTATTAAAATACACAAATAAAATAGAAGTGGTGTTTATAGAACATATTTTTGGAAATGCTATTTGGTTATTGGGAGCAAATCAAAAACCTAACTTAAATGATGAGACAGTTTTATTTGAAATTCTTCACCAGTCGGTTGTTGGAAAACCAAAGGGATTTTTAAACTTACGTGAAATATCTCCAAAAGGAGCTGAGTGGGAAGGAGTGATTCACACTCTTATTCTTGAGTGCATTTGATTTGTTCCTCTTCTGTGTCCATCTGGAAATGCCACTCAGCAACTGGTTTCCTTTTCTTTTCGTGTTCCCTGCCCCAAATCAGGTACAATTCCGTGGCTCATTAGCAAGTTCATTCCATGTTACCAGAAAGTTTAATAGGGGAATCAGGAAAAGGATTTGCATTGAATACCATGGGGCAGAGTTTCACGAAAACTTCTGTTGAAATTTCTCCTTCCAAGTTTTCCTCTTCCTGTGAATTATTCTCTCACCATCTCATATCTCCTCCCTACCACCCCCCCCCCCCTCCTATCTACATTTTCCACGTTATCTCTGAATGTCCTCCCTTACCTCCTCTGCATGTCCGATTTGGCTAAGCAAAAGCTCTGGTTATCCAAGTCTTGAAAGTGGTTCTCTGACCAGGGAAGTCTGTGGGTGATTTCTACCCACGCATACCCATCCTGATTTGCCAAAATCTTGCCAGGGATTGGGGGTGGTGGGGGGTAGAAGGAGAAGGCTCAGAAAAGAGCAGTCCAATTTTCCTAAGTAAAATGAGCTATTTTCCCCCTGAATTAGCCTCCTTGGGGAAGTCAGTAGTATTCACTGAGAGGCTGAACTTGAAAGAAATTTTTGTTTTGTTTTTGGTGGGGAGGGCAGTACTAGGATTCAAACTCAGGGCTTTGTGCTTGCTAGGCAGCTATTTTACCTCTTGGGACATGCCTCCAGCTGTTTAGGCTTTTTTTAGAAATAGGATCTCACATTTACTCTGTGGTTGACTTGAACTACAGTCCTCCTATTTCTACTTCCCATATAGTTGGGTAGGTAGTTGAAGCTAGGTATGTGCCAGCAGCTTTATAGGTTGAGAGGGTGTCTTATGAACTTTGTTTTGCCTGGGCTGACTCAAGCCATGAATGATATTCTCAGCCTCCTGGGTTGCTAGGATTACCAGTGCGAGCCTCTGCTCCTAGCGAGGAAGAGTAAGATCAAGTAGGCAAAGGAAAGGGTAAGAGATTACCTACTCAGGGAGGAGGACAGCCAGTCCTGCAGTGCCAGTATTGGCAATAGCAAGGATGATGGTGTTAGAATTGCTTTTGAAGTTTTTTGTTTTTGGCAGGCCCTGTCCCTTTTTGCACAAGGCTCTACCACTTTGAGCCACAGCTCCACTTCCAGTTCTCAGGTGGTTAATTGGAGATTCAGAGTCTCTCAGATTTTCCTGCCCGAGCTGGCTACAAACTTCAAATCCTCAGATCTCAGCCTCCTGAGTAGCTAGGATTATAGGTGTGAGCCATTAGCACCTGGCAGCTTTGAAAGTTTTTAGGTTGAGACAGGAAAGACCTAAGTAGGGTGCTAACATTACCACGCTTACATTTTGAAGGAATAGTTATGAAGAAACATAGAGAATGGATTGATGTGGATGAAGGATGGCAAGTAGACATAGACAGGCAAGTAAGAAGCTCATGTAGTAGTGAAATGGACATAATTGGAGCCTGGACCAGTGTGTTTATAGTTGAGATAAAAGGAAGAGAACAGTTAACTTGGGTTTGACAATGAAACAGGAAGGGAGATTTAAAGATGACTCATGAGGAATGTAGAACAGAAATTTGGTGACACACTCACAGAGGTAGAGACATTATAAGTAAATCAAATTTGGTAAAAGGATTGTGGAGAGAAGATAGGAAGTGTGTGTGTGTGTGTGTGTGTGTGTGTGTGTGTGTGTGTTTACGTGTGTTGGACGTGTGTTTGTGCTGAGCTAGGGATACATTTGAGAAATATATGTAGAGTTTGGAAGTCAGAGAATCCTAAGTTAGAGATAAGAATTCTAAGAGATAAAATCTGAGGGCACTCCACAATAGTCTCTTTTGTTGTTGCTAATTTTAACAATAGCTTTATTAAAACATAGTTCACAATGTAAGCAAACTAGGCATATGCAGGGTACAATTCAATGGTTTTTGGTGTGTTCACAGATCCGGGCAGCCTTCACCACTGCCAGTTTTAGAACATTTTCATCACCCCCAAAGAAAACCTGCATGCCTTGGCCATCTCTCTCCCACCCCCTCACCCCCTGCTACTGTTACAGATTTTTCCCACTCTCAAGCCTCAGGCAAGGAGTAAGGTACTGTCTCCTATAAAGTTCTCTGTACTGAATGCGTCACATGAGTGTGATATATAATGTGTGATCTTCTGTGTCACTTAGGCTAATGATGCATGTGTGACTTCTGCATTCTATCCTGTATTCCTACTTCATTCCTTTGTATATCTGAATATTTCACTATAAGCGCACACTGCATTTTGTTTATACATATGGTTGTCTTGTATAATTGCAGGTGTGATGATTTAAGAAAAGGTTACAGTGTGAGAAAACAAGGCTTTATACCATGCTGCTGTTGTTTAAATAAGGGTTTCTTCAAGGACGCTGTGTTAAAAGCCTGTGGTGCTTTTGGAAGGATGGTGGAACCTTTAAGAGGTGGGGCTTAGTTGGAAGTGTATCAATCATAACTGGCCTTGACCTTGCAGAGGATAATGGAATGTCAGTCTCTTCTGCTCTTTGGCTCCTCACTGTTACCAGGTAAGCTTCCTGGGCAATGCATCCTGACCATGATGCATTGCCTTGGCCTGACCCATGATGCATTGCCTTATCACAGGTCATAGGGCAACAGGACCAAGCAACTACATCCTGTGCCCAAATAAGCTTTCCAGTTTTATAAGTTGATTGATCTCAGGATTATAGGAATGGATAGCTGCCCAGCAGAAATGCTTTATGGATTGTTCATGAACAGCTGGGGTGATAGGAGGAAAATCATGGGGTTTTGTGTCATGGAAACTAAAGAGCAAGTGTTTCACAAAGGAAGGACTATTTATCAGGATCAAGCACCCATGTGTAGTACAGAAAGATGGAGCATAAAAATATCTTATAAATTGCGGGACATGAAATCTGTTGATATTCATTAAGTGATGTGTGTGTGTGTGTGTGTGTGTGTGTGTGTGTGTGTGTGTGTGTGTGTGTGTGTATGGCATTGGAACTTAAAAACTCAGAGTCTTGTACATTCAGGATAGATGCTGTACCACTTGAGCCACATCTCCAGACTTTCATGATTTTTTTTTTTGTGGAGCAACAAGGGTGCAAATCCTATAGGCTGGAGGAGAAGAAGATGAAGAAATAGGCAGAGAAGATGCAAAGATAAGGAGATAGAATGTTATTGTCAACAATTGATCCCTTCAAATAGTAATGAAGAGAGGCAATGTGAATAGCAGCTGCATTTAGCAGAAGCTAGACAGGCAAGAAGAAGCAGGAGAGCTGGAGAGAAATTGATAGTCAAGAGTTATTGGGGGAGGGGTCCCCTAAACCCAGAGAGGAGATATGTACAGGGTTAAGGGGCTCCTTCTTTAGAAGACAGAAGGAAAGACCCTTCTCCAGGACCCGCACAGGAGGGAGGGGACACAGCCCGGGATGGTTGTGTGTGCTTTACATTCAAAGGTGTGAGAATTTTCATTCCCAGGCCTCTGTTTTCTCTGCAGTTTTTTTCAATGTGCACAATACAAAGCAGATTGGTGAGCGAATAAAGAAAGAAACAAAGCAGGAGCCAGATTGTGAAAGACAATCTGCTGGCAAAAAAAAAAAAAAAAAAAAAAAAGACAAAGAAAGGCAATCTGCTAAATCAAAAAAAATAAGGCAGAGTTGGAAGGAGTTGGAAGCCTTGGCTGAATTTGTCTTTTAGCACAGTTGTTTTGATGATGATACAGAGTGGTTGTGGGGAGAGACTGAGGAGATCACTAAGAATTTAGACAAGAGATGAAGTCTAGAAGGAAGGGGCAGGCGTGTGAAAAGGAACCAAGAACACACTCCAGGCCTGTCGGGAAGATGGAAAGTTTGTGACGGAAAGAAGGTTGGGTGGGAGAGGGCGGGGGCAACGATGGACAGTGATTTCCAGATTGGATGGTCCGAGCGGTGGCTGTTGTGAGTTCCAGGTGAGAAACAGGTTTAGAGAGAACAAAAGTTCAGTGTAGACTTTTTAACTTGCAAGAGACTCTGCTTCAGCAAAGGGGAAACCAATAAGCAGACAGTCAAGGAAGAGGGAACCAGCTCTGTGTGAACAACAAAGTGTTACATGTATTCATCTAAAATGGATGCTTAAGACGCTGAGAACCAGTGAGACTTTTTAGGAAGAAGTAAAAAGTGAAAAATGAAGACAGAAAAACACCCCTGCCCCTAAACACCAGCAGTTAAGGGGCCGGGAGAAAAAGAAGATACCTGTAAGTAGGTAGAAAGGACTATGGGATCAGCGAAGCTAGTGAAAAGAGTAGACTCAAGGCAAAGTCCAGTAGCCAAAGTCAAACGTCCAAGTCCAGTGGTATAAGGCTTTCATTTTGCCCCTTGGTTGGAGAATTAGCATGATCAAATGTCTCTATTTTTAGGGCCATTCCAAATTATGAACACAAGTGATTGGTAAGAGAAACAAATATTCTGTAAATCAGGTTTTACCATACTGACTGAGGAAGAAATGGAAAATAATGAGATCTGAGAATTTTAGCCCAGTCTAGATGCATGAAGGAGCGAGGGTTTGGGGAGAATATTTTTACCACCTAGAGGTAGAGCTTGGGTAACTTTTTTCTTTTTTTTGTTCTTTCAATCTTCTTTTAAAAACATTAACATTTTATTTTTCTTGAATGTTTTTATTACCTTTAAGTAGTGGTACAAAGGAGTTACTATTCAACAATGCAGTTTATGAATACTTAAAGTAAGCACATTTTAATAACTATGAGCTTTCTAAATAGGAATTTGCTTCTAAGTAAGGAAGGATGGAATTTCATTGTTCTGAGATGCGTTTGTGTCTGCTAGACACTTACTTTAGTCCTGTAGAGTCTCACATAGTTTAAAGGTCTGAGAGAGCCTTTTTATTAGGAGACTCCATTAAGTGATTATCATTTTGTTTATAAAGGCTGACCATTATAATCTGAATTAAATTAAAATGGTATTACAGACCTCTAGACTTGCTTTACATTTTTCCTGTCTCCTGTGTTTTCTCATTCTTTTTTTTTTTTTTTTTTTAATTTTTGCTTATGTGGTGCTGGGGAATCGAACCCAGGGCCTCATGCATGCAAGGCAAGCGCTCTACCACTGAGCCACCTTCCCAGCCCCTGTTTTCTCATTCTTGCACACATCATTCTCAGTGAATGGAATGGTCTCTCTTCTCCTTCATTTTAACTTGCTCCCCACCTCAAGGCTGGCGGTAGACAAGCTCCTGTCACATCAATTGTGCCTTTCGATGCTTCTGTCACCAGCACGTGCCAATGTGTAACTCAGAGCTGTGCTTGCTGGGATGTCAGAAAACACACACACACACACATTTAATGAGAGCTGTTGGCTGGTTGGTCTGTATCAGGGTCTCCTAAATCTATTCAAAGTTAATGAACAAAAGCAGGCTGACTTTGCAAACAAAGCATAACTGGGAGAAAGTGATTTTGCAAATAAGATAAATATTTCTTTTGATCTGCCATGGTATATAAAAGACATATTCAGGGAAGGAAGTATGTGAGGAGAAGAGCCTTGCTCTGGGGATGTGGGGTGTCTATTTTCTATCTACTAATATGCATTCACTGCTTAGCAATGGTATTTTGTATTTATTTCTATTATTACTTTTTTTTTGGTGTGGGTATAGGGATTGAATTCAAGGCCTGTCATTAAACCAATGGCCACATCCTTTTGCTTTTTTTTTTTTTTTTTTTGTCGGTCCTGGGGCTTGAACTCTGGGCCTGGACGCTGTCCCTCAGCTCTTCAGCTCAAGGCGAGCGCTCTACCACTTGAGCTACAGCGCCACTTCCTCGGTTTTCTGGTGGTTTATTGGAGATAGGAGTCTCACGGTCTCTCCTGCCCGGGCTGGCTTTGAACCATGATCCTCAGATCTCAGCCTCCTGAGTAGCTAGGATTACAGGCGTGAGCCACCAGCGCCCGGCTTTGCTTTTGTTTTTTAAATAAGGTCTTGTGCTTTAGCCAGGCTGGCATAGGACCATGACCTCCTACCTTTACCTCCCAATTATCTGGGATTACAGATGCTTGTCACCATGCTCATCCCTAGTATTTTTATTTTGTTATATCTATTACCATCACACTGTCCAGACATTTTAAAGGTCACTAAAGGCTGTTCTGCAAATAGCTGAGGGAATACCTTTCTGAGAATTAGAATTTATCTTTTTGAAATATATTCTACATTGAATTGCTTTTAGCAGTGATGTGAAGATGCCAAATATAAATTGAATTTTTTTCTAAATTATCTTCAAGTACTTATACAAAGGAGCTGCCATTTAATAAAGCAGTTATGAATTCAATGTGTTTTGATCAGTGTCAACCCCTTCAACATTCTCACCCCCTACAATTTTTTTTTTGCCAGTCTTGGGGCTTGAACTCAGGACCTGGCCACTGTCCCTGAGCTTCTTTTGCTCAAGGCTAGCATTCTACCACTTGAGCCACAGCACTACTTCTGGCTTTGTCTGTGTATGTGGTACTGAGGAATTGAACTCAGGGCTTCATACATACTAGGCAAGCACTCTACCACTAAGCCACATTCCCAGCCCTACAGTTTTTTTTTTAAATGAAAGAAATTTTGGTTGTCTTTCCATAATTATACAAAGGCTTCAGTTCAGCATATCAGATTATGAGTGCGGGGTATCTGATCAGCACCATCCCTTCCCCCATCCTGCCCTCTAGCCCAGCCTCACCCACCCCCTCAAGTTATTTTATTTCTCAAAAAAGAAGATAACATTTTATTGAGTCAGAGTTGCTATTAGAAGATTACTGGGTATACTGGCTGAATTACTTCACTTTGCTTATGAAACCCATGTTAGATATAGACAAGCCTGTTAAACCCCGAAGAGCTAGAACAGTGTACTACATAAGATCTTGGGCATGCTTGCCCTTCATGGATGGAACTTGCAGTGTTTGCAGATTTCACATTTCATAGTAGCTTGGTGCCTGCGCTCCTCACTGTAGGGAGTGGACCTTCCTCTGACTAGCCCGCTTCTGTACCTTCCAAGTTTTGGATAGATTGTCTATGTAGATAAGAGAACGAGTCTGTAAGTTAAGTACATCAGCAAAATGCAAATCTGTAATGAGTATTTTAAGGGCCCTTTCTTAGAGTAACGACATGACTTTTGGAGGACAAACATGTCATCAATTTTTAGTGCCGAGAGGTCCAGTAGACATATATTTAGAAAGAAAGAAGTTTTCCAAGGCAGTACAAACTATAATTGATCATGCAATTGCCATTGCTCTTTGTTTTCATTAGAACTGTGGATGTATAAACAAAATTTATTGAATAGCAATCTGTGGATTTATATTCAAAACTTTAGATACTTAGGCATTTGGCCATTTGTTGGGCGCAGCTGATGGCTTTTCTGACATAACTGGGATGGAGAAAATTTTATTCATAGGATTTCAGGGAGGCCGGGCCTGCCTTGCTAATAAGCAGCTCCAGGAGAATAAATAGTATTATTCTTGCAGGGCTTGTAAGCAGAGGGTGGTGTGGAGTGAGCGAGGCTTCAGAATGGGACGGGAGAGAAGAATTCCAGAGCCACTTAACATGGCAGAGGGCTGCAAGGTTCTCCAATGTCCCATAATGCCTGTCGTTGCTGGAAAACGATGTCATTGGATGCCATTAAAGTTAGGCTATTGCAAGAATGGAACTTCTTCTCTTTTCTTCTTTTTTCTCCTGGTCAGAATGGGATTGAACTCAGGCCCTGATGCTTACTAGCAAAGCACTCTATCACCAAAGCCACACTCCCATCCTTTTGCTTTTAAGTTGTATTTCAGGTCAGGTCTTTGTACTTCTGGCCCTGGCAAGTCTCCACCACTTGCATAGCTGGGATCACAGGTGTGTATCACCATGACCACCTTTGTTTTAGAGACAAAGTCTCACTAACTTTTTGCATGGGCTGGCCTCAAACTATGATCCTCCTATTTCTGCCTCCTGAATAGACAGAATTATAGACATGAACCAGTATGTCTGGCCATTGAGCTCCATTCCTAAAATTAAAGCTGAGAACAAGATGAAGGAGCTGCAGAAATTATAGAGACGTTTTTGATCTTTCTGCTCTTTCTAGGCTATTTTAAAAACCAGTCCTGGGACTTGAACTCAGGGCCTGGGTGGTCCCTGAGCTTCTTTTTGATCAAGGCCTAGCATGCTATCACTTGAGCCACAGCTTCACTTTTGGCTTTTTTGGTGATTAATTGGAGATAAGAATCTCGTGGGCTTTCCTGCATGGGCTGGCTTTGAACCATGATCCTCAGATCTGAGTCTCCTGTGTAGCTAGGATTGTAGGCATAAGCTACTAGCTCCAAGTTTCAGGACATTGTATTAGTGTTGTATTCAAATTTCCTGAAATTCTTAAGGGAAAGAGCGCTCCAAAATGATTATTAAGCTAAAGAGAAATGATGCTTATGTTCTTCTTTTTTTTCTTTTCTTTTTTTTACATGCAGGGATGGGGGCTGGTCCTGAGGTTTGAACTCAGGGCCTGAGCATTGTCCTTGAGCTTGAGCCTTTGAATCACAGTTCCATTTCTGGCTTTTTGGTGGTTAATTGGAGAGAAGAGCTCATAGACTTTCTTACCCAGGCTGGCTTTGAACTGCAATCCTCACTATCAGTTTCCTGAATAGCTAGGATTATAGGCATGAGCCACTGGTACCTGGCAAGTTCTTGCCTTTTAACTAGAAATTATTAAGTCACCAGCTACAGTGTGGGTATTTCAGTCCTTTTTCTTAATGTGATGTAAGTGTGTGTGTTTCCAGTATGCCTACCAGATTGAGTTGGTATTTCTGGATAGAATCTGCCAGACTTCCCATTTTCCCAACTCCTCAGAGTGCTTGGTAGAGTTCAAGGTATAGTTACTGCCATTGATTGCTCCAGTAACTAAAAGACAGCAGAAGTAAGTTCCTGTTAGTCTGACTGGATCCAAGTAGGACTGGGCCAAGGTATTCACCAGAGAGTTAAAAAACCAGAATAAAAGAATTGGCAGAACAATAGACACATGAAGAAATGCTCAACCTCCCTAGCCATAAAATAAATGCAAATCAAAACAACATTGAGATACCACCTCACCCCAGTTAGAATGGCTATAATCAAGAACTCTAACAACAGATGCTGGAGGGGATGTGGACAGAAGGGAACCTTACTTCATTGTTGGTGGGAGTGTAAACTTGTTCAACCACTTTGGAAAGCAGTATGGAGGTTCCTGAAAAGACTTCACACAGACCTCTCCTATGACCCAGCAATCCCACTTTTGGGCATTTACCCAAATGTTTACAAACAAGACCACACTAAAGCTACCAGCACAACTATGTTTATTGCAGCACTATTTACCATAGCTAAGATATGGAACCAACCCAGATGCCCCTTAGTAGATGAATGGATCAAGAAAATGTGGTATATATACACAATGGAATTCTATGCCTCCATCAGAAAGAATGACATTTCCTCATTTGTTAGGAAATGGAAAGGCTTGGAAAAAATTATATTAAGTGAAGTAAGCCAGGCCCAAAGAAACATAGGTCCCATGGTTTCCCTTATTTGCAATATCTAGTATATGTATGAGTCAAGCAGGAAAGGTCAGATAATGTGATGTTAGGAAAATGAACCCTTAGATATGTATTTAAATGTTTTTTCTTTCATGCATTTGTTTTAACGCATTTATAAGATTATTTCTTTGTAGATTTGTATGTCCCTCCCCCACAGTATAACCTCTGCTTTCACTATATTTGATGTCGGTATAATCTGTGGAGGAGATGGGGAAAAACAAGTGGTTTAAGGATACAGTTGGACCCGATGCAACTATGAGAAGTACAAGTTGTCTTGTCAAAAACGAACTCTACAACTTTGGTGGGGGGGGGGGAGGGGGATTTGGTGGGGAGGCGGGGGGGGGGGAAGCTGGGAAGGGATGTGAAGGGTAAACAAAGGAGGAGGCTACAATGCTTGATAAGAAATGTACTCATTATCTTGCCCATGTAATTGTAACCCCTCTGTACAGTATGTTTACAAAAAATAAAAATAAAAAAAATTAAAAAAAAAAGAATTGGTAGAAATAAAAGGACACTGAACACTGCAAACCTATATCATATATTACATAAATTGAGGTAAATACCTTGGTCTTTAATCAAGATTCAAGTTTTAATACATCTCACAAAACCAACACCCCCCTCCCCCGCTCCCTGGACCCCACAAAAAAAGAGGCAATACTGCAATTCAAACAAAAAAAATCTGTGGTTTAGGTTGGGTACAATGGCTCATGCCCATAATCCTAGATACTTGGGAGGCAGAGATCTGAAAGCTCATGGTTCAAGGCTAGCCTAAATAAAAAGTTAGCAAGATCTTCATCTCAGTTAATAAACTGGTCAAGGAAGTTCATGTCTGGGCAGGTGGAAGACTGTAAAGAGGAGGTTAGAAGTTTTAGACTGGTAAAAATGTGAGAGCCAACCTGAAAAATGACTAAAAGAACAAAAAAAGGAGAAAAGGCTGGGAATGTGGCATGGCTCAAATGGTAAAACACCTGACTGTCTACTGAGGGAGAGGCCCTGAGTTGAAACCCGAATCGGGGACGATTTGACTGTATTTATGACCTCTATCCTTCAGCGCCCTCCTCCCACCAAACCTGTAGCTTCAATTAGTGCAGAAGGGAAGGTGTTTGAATGGGAGGCCCACTTAGCTGTGGCTGTAATGGGAAAGTAGGTCAGACTCCAGACCAGCTGTATTGTAATCAAGTGATATGGTTGTTAAATGTAGATGCTCCATTATGAAATACTAAATCGGTCTCTGGAAAAGAGGGCTCAAGAATTTTTATTTCCAAGAGCTTGAAGTATGGCTTCAACAGAGAGCACAGATTTCTTTTCTTTTTATTTATTTTTATATATATATATATATATATATATATATATATATTTATTGTAAAAATGTTGTACAGAGGGGTTACAGTTACATGAATAGGGTAATGAGTACATCTCATAGTGAGCATTGTTACCTCCTTTGTTTTCCCCCTACCATCCCTTCCCTCCCCACTTCCCTAAATCCTCCTGCCCGCCCCCCAACCCTGACATTGTAAAGTTCGTTTTCAACATAGTGTCCTGTACATCTCGTGGTCACAATGGATCAGCCTGCATCCCCATTTAAGCGTTCCCCAATATCCCTTCCCCTCCCCAAATTACAAAAATGCATATACAATGTGCAGAACACGGCATCAAATCCAGTGAAAACAGGGGTTATACTGTGGGGGAAGAAGCTACAAAAGAAACGAAAGAATCACATAGTAGAGCATAGATTTTTGAGTTCAAACCTCAACCCCTCACTCAACAACAATAGCAATAGCAGCCAAAAACCTCAAAAGAATTTGCATTTTTAAGATTCTGTCCGGGCAATCCTTATGTAATCAAGGTTGCTGGCCTAGTTGAAGGACCACTACTGAGATAGGGCAGGAGGAAAATGAGCAGGAAGTGTTTGTGGTTCCTTAGAGTAGCAGGGGAATATGGAGGCCTTGGCTTTATAGTGTAACAGCCTGGCCTGTGATTAGGTGACCTACCCAGGGAGCCACCCAGGCTTCCTGATTCTCCGCCTTCCTTGCTGTATTTAAGTGTGAATCAGAGTACTAGAGATCCGGATGACAAATGGAGACAATTCGTGTAAAGGACAAATGAGGTGCTTGGAAAGTCATAGCTTTGATAACATCCAGTCCTATGAGCTCAATATGATCGTCTTACTCTGTGGCCATCCCACACCCTTGGCTGGAAGCCTGAAGATCCCACGTTTGAAGAGCATGTGTCATCAAGTAATTCTCCAACCCTTGTCAAATCGTTTCCTGTACCATGTGCATGACAATACACAGATCACAAATATATGCCCACCAGTTGTCAGAAAGAGAAATAAAATCTGTTTCAGGAATGTGATAGAACCATTCAAACATTCCAGGATACAATGACAAAAGAAAAGTACAGGCTCCTGAAGAGGGGTAAGGATCATATTGACTAAATGTGATGGACTAAGAGAGAGAGATTCAGCTAACAAAGAAATTAAAATTCTAGCCCCAATGAAGTAGAGGAGAAACACTGAATCTCTGTTGTGTGTGAGTAAATCTAAGAAGAGCATGACAAGAAGACCTGAGGTAGGATGAAGTAAAATGGCGGGTAATGTCTGAGAGTTAGGTCCCTGCAGGAAAGGGTACAATTCTGTGTTTGTTTGAATGAGCAAAGGGCAGAGCAAATTATGGTGTGCTATCATGTAGATGCAAAGGACTTTCTGAGGATAAAGTATCTTTCACCCATTGAAAATGGATATTTGGACAACTGCCAGAGGCAGATTTTATTTTATTTTATCTTATTTTGTGGGGGGTGGGGGAGTCGGTTATGAGGCTGAACTCTAGGCCTGGGCGCTGTTCCTCAGCCCTTCAGCTCAAGGCTAGTGCTCTACCATTTGAGCCACAGTGCCACTTCTGGTTTTTGAGTGGTTTCTGGGTTTTTAAGTGATGTTTCTGCCTGGGCTGGCTTTGAACTGCAATCCTCAGATCTCAGCCTCCTGAGTAGCAAGGATTACAGGTGTGAGCCACTGGTACCCGCCTTTTTTCCTTTCTTTTCTTTTTTGAGATAAGAAAGAGTCTCACACACTTTCTTTTTTACCTTGGCTGGCTTTGGAAGGTCATCCTTCTCTTCAAGCCTCCTGAGTAGCTAGGATAAAAGGCATGAGCCACTACCACCTAGATAATGTTTATTTTTATTTTTTATTGGTGGAGAGAAGCAATGTCTTTCCAGATAATTTTAGATAATTATTTTCCAATTTACTAGTTGGTTATAATTCTGGTGTTGAATTCCTGGAAAGAGAAATATTTTGGTAGTGCTTTAACTTAATGTAGCAATCAATTGATGTATTTTTTTTCATAAAGCCATCTTGAGAATAGATTGAACAGTATTCTTCAAGAAGTTTTCTAATGTGTTTGTTTCTGTCCAATGCTAGATTGATTTTTAGCTTAAACTCCAACCCAGAAATCTCCTGTTTGAAACAAAACAAGCTAAACAAAAGACCTCTCTCCTATTTAAAGCAATGGAGAAAATCATTAGTAAAGTAAAAGCTGAGATTTCCATGGAACCACAGAACTTAATTGACAAGTCAACTCTGGGTTTAGGCCAAATCAAGTTCAACAAGCCCTTCTGAATAAAGGCTTTACCTTTCCAAATTTCTTAAAGAAATGTGCTCCTGAGGACCATGACAACTGAATACAGTCCAATAAGCATAGATGGCTGCTGGGACAGAGGTAATCAGGCAGGCCAACCCAATTAGAATCACCCAAATCAAAGAGAGGATCTCGTTGCCTAGAAGACATCATGCATTTGACCATATCTAACTCAGTTTCCATGGATGAGGTATTTAGTCAGCCTTTTACTGTATCTTTAAGCATTGTGCTCTGGGATGAAGCTAGTAAGGAAGGGAAATGCAGGCTAGGATTCCAAAGAAATAAATGTCTGAGGAACTAGAATTCCACTTCGTGTGTGTGTGTGTGTGTGTGTGTGTGTGTGTGTGTGTGTGTGTGTAGGTGCATACACATGCACACCTGAGTTAAATATATTCCATACTACATATTGTTATCACTTTACAGAATAAGTGATTCATTCATTTTCTATGAATCTTTTCACTGAATTTCTGAATTCACTTCTCTGGCACTGTGTTATTGAGAGATCTTAGTAGAAGCAGTTTTACTTGATTACCCATCTAGATAGCAGAGCAATCAGGACTTATTGGGGTCAGGTGACCTGCTAGACTCTTGAGGAATATGGCCGTTAGAAGGCTTATCTGGAGTTAGAAGTCCTACACGTTTTGAACAAAGGCATATTCCTTTATAATAGAGAAAAGTCATTGTGATTGGTTGTGCAGAAAAATGATGTCAAACATAACAGGTGAAATGGTTATTAATCTCTCTTTAAAAGACTTCAATAGGAATCTCAATCTTTTTATGGGGAGAAACCAATTTTTTCATAAAATGTGCTATTCTCAATGAGCCATAATTCATCAGCAAGGAATGGATCCTCGCAAATGTTGGTGACCTTGTGACATTTGCCTTTTTTAGACATTTCCTGAATTTCTTTAATAATTCAACACTTTATATTTAGAAAACTGAATACATTTATAATCCTAATCTCTTCTTACCTTTACTGAAACACCAGCACCTTTCAGGCATAATTTTGCTATTTTAACTTACTAAAAAACTGCCACTTTGGTGTTTTGTTCAAGAGTCTCTTTTAGGTTGGGCAGGTGGCTCAATCCTGTAATCCTACCTACTAGGGAAGCACAGCTTGGGAAGATTTCAGTTGGAGGCTAGCCCAGGTAAAGAGCAGCAAGACCCCATCTCAACCAATAAGTTAGCTATATTGGTGTCTATCTGCCATTGCAGCTACCCAGAAGGTATAAATAGGAAGATCATGGCCCGAGGACATCCAGGCAAAATGCAAGACAGTACTGGAAAAAAATTACTAAAGCAAAATGGTGTTAGGGTGTGGCCTGAGTAGTAGGGCACCTGCTCTCTGAGGTCCTGAGTTTAAAACTTGAAAAAAAAAGACTTCTAACCTATCATCCAGTGCTTCATAGGGCTAATGTTAAGATCTGATAGATTCGTGGCGATCTTTGGCAATTCTGAGGAAGAAGCTGTCTGAAATGTGATACTATGATGATCATTGCCAAATCAGCAAGACAGACTCGAGTCAGAGACCTTGATGGTTCCTTTCTGTTTTCCTGTGATACTGGGAATAGAACTCAGGGCTTCACATGGGCTAGGCAGGTGCTCTACCACTTGAGCCACAGCGCCAGTCTTTTTGATTTTTAATTTAATTTTCACATAGGTCTCATGCTTTTGCTCAGGCTGGCCTTGGTCTGTGATCTTCTATCTCCACCTAAACCAAGTGGCTGGGACTACAGGCATGCATCATCCCGTCCCGTTCGAGTTCGATTGTCCCTTTTAAAGTGACTGAGTAACTCTAAACGAGGTCGCTGTGGTCAGCCTTTTAGTTTTTTTTTTCTGTGACTGGCAAGGAGAAGAGACAGGAAGAGGCAACTTGAGGATGAAAAGACTTTTCAAAAGTCTTAGTCTTTTTCCCTTTTTCAAATTCATGCATATGGAATAACATGACAGAGCAGCACCTCAAACTACTTTCAAGAATGATTAATTGCTGAGCAACAAAGGATTCCCCCATCTTCAGGAAGCGTCTCTTCACAGCTTACAATTAGTGTGTCTCCTCTGACACAGTGGCTGTCAGGAAGGGGAGGGAAAGCTTATTTTAAATAGTGAACACACCTCCATTTGTCATAAGCCTGCACTAAGCTTTTCAGAACTGTTTTCCATTTTCTTTACCGGAAGCTAAATAACCTCTAAACAAGGTAAATGTCTCTCCCTCTCTTTTTTTAGTTCTGAGGTGGCTGAGGCTTAAGTGTTAGCCTTTTGAAACACTCCAACTCAATTTCTTTCCTTTCTTTTAAATATTAACCAGGAGGCCCTAAATTAGGAAGTGCAAAGATTTTCAGTTATAATCCCATTTATTAAGGTCTGACAGAATAACTTTACCTTGTTAAATCTAGTTGCAGTGCACTGAGATTTATTAAAAGGAATTGTAATGCGTCTGTTGACTTAAAATGAGAGCTGGGTGCATCAACTAGATTCAGTGTTTATGGTGATTTAGAAGAAAGGCATTTTTTCCCCTTCTGAATTATTTTATGACATTTGTGAAAACCTCAAAAATAAGAAACTATAAAATGTGATTTTTCTCTTTAAAAGACTGCCATGTGAATTTAGCATTTCTCATTATTTCAAATGCAGGACCAGAGAATTCTAGAGATACACCTATTTTTATTTCTGCCCAATACTCGGACAGAAGGAAACAAATTATAATTAAATGTATTGACTTATGATGCTTCTCATTTGCTTTGTAATCTAAATCGTTTCATAAGAGAATGTAATGTTGGTCGTTTGGCTTTTGTGTGAGAAACTATTAGTAGAAAAAATAATCTTACTGTTAGATTTAATTCTTAAAAATGAAAATAGACAGTTGCAGCCTAGTTAAGTGGCTAAATAATGGAAGCAATAGAGTTCTCTGCTCAGATTTAAAAAAAATTTTCCCAGAGTAATCTACCAAGTTATTGCTGTTAGAAAAGCCATTCACTTCCATGAGGATGTTTGGGTTAGGAAATAAGTTCATTCTACATCATGCTCCAAATGTGCCAAATAAAGAAGAAATATATTTGTACTGTTCTGTGAACATTGAAAACCACTTATTTTAAAGACACATATGAGTGCTTTCCTCTCTAGGTGTCTCTAGTTCCCTTTGTCTATATGGCTTCATCCTACAGTTTGGCATACAGTTGTCTCTCATCTAAATGACTCCACTTAATAGATTTACTAGCCAAGTGGCAGTGGCTCATACCTGTAATTCTAGCTATATGGGAGGCTAGATCTGAGGATCTTAGTTTGAAGCCAGCCGGGGCAGCAAAGTCCTTGAGACTCTTACCTCCAACCAAAAAGCTGGAAGTGGAACCGTGGCTTAAGTGGTAGAGTAGAAATGCTCAGGGACAGTGCCCAGACCCTGAGTTCAGATCTCAGGACCAGCACAAAAGAGCAACAACAAAACAATGATCTATTGAATAAGTTGATATGACTTTTTTTCTTTTTTGTACATTTCTATTGTAAAAATGTTGTACAGAGGGGGTACAGTTACATGAATTTTTTCTTAACCTTTAGATATCTTTCTATTTTTAACTGGTATCTAAAATAAATGATTGGTGACACCGAGAAAAAGCACATTAACTTCAGTCATTGGGAATTCAATAATTTCCCAGTTCCTGTTAGAAACATGTGCCCCAAGAACCACTGGAATCACTGATAGACACGAAAACATCGTCTCAGCAAGGCAAAGTGTACTTTTGCAGACGGGTGTGCCTTCAGCCAAAAATCTGGCAAGGACAGGACACCCTGTTATTTACCCTCCTAAGAGCAGGCCCCGCCCCTCTGCTTACATTGGTTGAGCTCAGCCTCACAATCTGCTCCTGATTGGCTAGTTGGAACACGGGTAAAATATATTTACATAAGATGACTTTGAAATAACATTAACTGAACACAAGTAATCTCAGAATATACCACACCCTCTGTCATTTCTTGAACAATCAGAAGTGTCTTAATTCCATCTTGAAAAGAAACCAGTTTAAGGCAAAACTTAACAGTTCAAAAGCTCTTTCTTATCCCAGAGCAGTTCCTCTTTTCCTGAACTAGAGCCACCAGGTCGAAGTAGGGACTATTAACCAACACACTTTGATAGAAAAGATCATTTTTCTCATGCTGTGTGGGTCTGTCTGCATTTTCAGGTCTGGATATGCCTTTAGGCTTCCTGTGAGTGTAGCCTTCCTACTTTCTCCCTTGCTCTGGTTTGTCTCCTGATTGGAGATAAGAATCTCAGGGGCTGGAAGTGGTGCTGTGGCTCAAGTGGTAGAGCGCTAGCCTTGAGCTGAAGAGCTCAGGGACAGTGCCCAGGCCCAGAGTTCAAGCCCCACGACCGACAGAAAAAAAAAAAAAAAGAATCTCAGGGGCTTTTCTGCCTAGGCTGACTTCGATCTGGGATTCCTCCTTCTCTGCCTCCTGAGTAGCTAGGATGACAAGTGGGAGCCGCCGGGTGTCCAGCTCACATCACGTTTTCTTGACTTCCTCCTATCCGCAGTCTCTGTCCTCTGTCTCTTTGCCTTCTCTATTTGACTTTTAAATCTTGAACGGCCTGTGGGTGTTTCCATTGACACACTCTTGTTATCCAATTTCATGGCTTTAAATATACTCTATATTACAATCATCCCCAAATATCTCTAGCCAAGTTTTTTTTTGCCAGATTCTGCTCACTTCTTAACATGCCATTTATCTGTCTAATAGATATGTCAGGCTTACATGTTTTCTACCAGGTCCTCTTCTGATTGTCTCAGGGCAATCACAACTGAGTTATTTTGGCTTCCCCTAGTCAGCATATGCATACGAAAGTGTCTGCTTTACTTCCAAAGCATTTTCTGTCTAATACTCTCCATTGTTGTCAATTGTTACCTTAGGCCAAGAATCCTGAGGGGCTGCTATGTTTTCCACTAGTCCTAGCTTCAGGTTTTCTCTCCCCTACAAGTGACTTCATGCGTTCACTTATGTAAATCATTTCTTGGTGCAAAGAAACTATTTCTTTAGGCACAAGAATAGATATTACAGAACCCTGAAAGCTATGTGCTCTCCTCCATCTCCCCCTCTTCACAAGTGATTCTCATGCAAAGCTCTGAGTAGAAGCCTTTCTAAGTAATGTCACTTTCTAACCCCCCCCTCCCCCCCCCCCCCCCATAGGGCCCTTACAGATGCAGGAATTCTTCAACATTACCTGGTGGCCATGTAAACAGTGAAGATTTTGATTATGGGTTATAATGAGATAGACATTTGTATTTTTATATAAGAAGGTTCCTTCCTTCCTCCCTCCCTCCCTCCCTCCCTCCCTTCCTTCCTCCCTTCCTCCCTCCCTCCCTTCCTCCCTTCCTTTCCCTTCCCTTCCCTTCCATCCCTCCCTCCCTCCCTCCCTCTCTTTCTTTCTTTTTTTTGTCCTTCCTTCCTTCCTTTCTTTCTTTCTTTCTATCTTTCTTTCTTTTTCTGGTTCTCTCTAGTAGATCTTGGCTTTCTTTCAGAACCTTCCTCTCTGGGACTGGTTTATTAAAATGGGACCAGTAAGGGTTGGAGGATTGGCTCAGGTGGTAGAGCACCAGCCAACAAGCAAAAGAATCAGATGCTGATTCGAGTTCTTGTCTTGGACAAGAAAAAATAAATAAAATGGGACTTCTCCAGCTCGTAAGGCTGTGTTTAAATGAGTCCAGGCCCAAGAGCCAGGAGCCAGGGGTGGATGGCGTTTGGCAGTTACTGTGGTCTCACTGTGAAGGGAGGGTTTTGCTATCATGCCATAGGTAAGTCTGTAAACACGGACTGCTACCCACAGAACACGTGTGTGCTACAGGCACAGCTCCACGGGGAAGCTTGTTGATGCCGGGTGTGTCATTACCCTACAAGACTCTCACCCAGCATGGCAAACAACAGAGCAAAAGGAAAACAACAGAAGCGAAGACACGATTTAGAAAAAACCTAGATTATTAACAATAAAAGGATTTTCTTAGAGTCTCAAAGTGCGCATGCGTGTGCGTGCCTGGGCGTGTGCTTTTCAAGTTTGCTGGACTGGGCCAGAGATGTGGTGATGTTTCATGGAATAGCATGTTCAACGTTTCCAGCCCCTTTTGGTGGTATTTGGATTGAGTAAGTCTTTTTGCTCCTGTCATTTCAAAGATTACAGAGGTTTTACTCATTTTGAGACAGAACCTATTGTCGAGGCTGGTCTCCAAGACTTCTGCTTTCCAATATAAAGTGTTGGATCACAGGTGTGAGCCACTAGCAGTTCAGTTGGCCTCGTATTCTGGATTCCAACAATCACTATAAACTCCGTGGCCTGCAATTTTTTTATCGAGGCAGACTCTCAAGATGGCTTGGCATTCAAGGTCCTTCTGCCTCAGCTTTCTGTGTGCTGAGATTCCAGGCATGTACCACCAGGCTCAGCAAGCTCTCTACTTTCAACAGTGAAATATAGGACTCTATTGGCTCCATGAGTCCTGGCATCACTCACCTTGAAAGTGGACTTGAACTGCTGAAGTATTAACCTGTGTCACACAGAGTAAAGACCTTCTCCAGGGTCAGTGTGTCTGCTGCAGTAGGGGGTTCAGGACCCCTCAGATAGAGACAGTTAGCCCAAATCTCACCCCATTCAGCTTGACTATGTAAAGGGCTGACCTTTTTTAAAAAATTTTATAATAGATCAGTTTAAACAGATTCCATATGTCTTTTATAGCTGAACTGTTCTCTTTCCAACTTGAGTTTTTAAAAGAAATGTGTGAAAGGCTTTATATCAGATACTGAGAAGCTCAAAATACTAAAGGGAGCTTAATTAAAGCCACTAGAAAATTCACAGTAAGAGACAATAAAAGCAGCAAGCGAGAGAAATCACACGGGCTGGATCTAGAATCGTGAGGGTGGGGCGGTGAAGGAGAGCATAGGGGAATGCCCAGGAGCCCGATGCCTCCAGGACAATCTAGCAGATCAAGGAAGGGAGAAAACCAAGTCGAATCTCTGTTAACACAGAAATCCCTTTTGACAAATATTGCTAACTCAGAGTCTGCAGTAAGAATACCTTGAAGAGCCAGATATTCAACAAAATCAAATCCTTTTTTTCCTTGTTTTCTCTCTATGTTCAGCTAGAGTTTTCTGATCATGTGCTGTCTTAGAGGGCTGGCCTCCAATGAATCCCTTAGAGTACCGTTACCTATCTGGTTATTACCACCTATATGCAAGGATTGTGAGTATAGCTAGAATTACCAAACACTTAGCATGTTAGGCAGGTAACAGGTGCAGATCTTCTGCATCTCTGATAACCTCTATCCACTTTATTATTCAAACCCCTTCTTTGTTTGGTTTGAGCCTTTGGTGACATGCTAGAATATGGCGAATCAAGGATAACTAAAGTAATAGAATCTAAGGAGGTCTTTCACACTTAAACACATTTCCTTCCATCTCTGTGTTTGCCACAGTTGGTCATACTGATCATTTTATAACCATAGTGATCATGTATGATCATTGATGATCATACATATCCCACATAAGAAGAATTACAGAATTTTCTAAGTGGCCATGTGGCTGTTAGAAGTTCTGAGAGGAATCCCAACATATTACTACATGTATTGGAAAGGTTACTGGGGGAATATCATGAGCTTACTGTCCTCTTTCTTTGTGCTAGTCCTGGGCCTTGAACTCAATAGTTGGGTGCTTCTTTTGCTCAGTACCATTTTCTGAGTAGTTTATTGGAGATAAAGCATCACATGGACTTTCTGCACAGGTTTACTTCAAACCATGAGCCTCAGATTTCAGCCTCCTGAGTAGCTCAGATTACAGGCCTGAGCTACAGATGGCCAGCAGTTGCTTGCTATCTTTCTTGTAGCACATCAACAACTCCAGGTAGGGCGTGTTCCTGGGTAGGCTGAGCAAAACTATACACTTATTGCTGTTTGATAAGACAGAACTGGTGATCCCAAGGTGTGACCAGGGCTGGCTTTGACCAATCATGCTGGGCAAGAATGACACTAACAACAGGAAGGCAACTAAACTGTGTCGAGATCAGATTAAAGGTGTGTCAAAGGATATATATATATATATATATATATATATTTTTTTGGTTAGTATTGATGTCTGTGCACCTGCAATGTGTGTTGTGTATTGATACATGTTGTTTCTTATATTTCATTTAAACTGTCTGGGGTGGGGGCACTAGAGGGAAGGGGATGGGTAAATGGAGATGTGAACAAAGATGAATGTGGTCAAAATAGTTGAAGTACACATGTGAAATGGAAATGAAGTTTTCTGCATTTGGTTTGACAAGTGAGGAAGTGGGAGGAGCGGAATGCCATGGAAAGGCAGCGTCTGATCAAGGTCCATTAGACATGTATAACGACAGTCAAAGGGAAGACCCCTCTCGCCAGATAATTGATGATTTAAAAAAAATGTGGAAAAAATTTGCAAGTCAGCAAAAAAGTGTTGGTTCTAGAAATGATGAGAGTTGTACTGCGAAAAGAGAGCTGTCCATTGGTGAGCTCATTTGGACATTTTGTGTTATAGTTCCTGATATATATTCTCTGTTCTGCGGACAGTGATTTTTGGACTCAAAACAAAACCAAGCCCTGAAAAAAGCTAACAGCTATCATTTGCATATGGTCTTTATTCACACAGACTCCAGGAAGCACTCGCTGAAAACATTTGATGCTCACAAATCCCATGGGGCTAATTCTCTTCTGACCACTTTGTATATGGCTGAGAGATGAACTATTTTACTAAAACCACAAAGCGTAAAGTGGGACAGGAACCCCAACCTATGTTCTGAATCTTCTCTAGAAGATATGCTCTTGCCAGGTACCAATGGCTCCCGCTTCTAATTCTAGCTACTCAGAAGGCTGAGATAGGAGGATCTTTGTTCAAAGCCAGCCGAGGCAAGAAAGGCTGTGAGACTCTTCTCTCCAATTAATCACCGAAAGGAACTAAGCCAGAAGTGGAGCTGTGCCTCAAGTGGTAGAGCACCAGCCTTGCGCAATATGCTCAGGGATAACACCCAGGTTCTGAGTTCAAGTCATAGGACCAGTCCACAAAAATTATGTTCTCTAATTTTTCCATGGCTCTGACTTATCATTGTATACTCAGCACTTAAAACAGCACCTGACACTTCTAGGAAATATGTTTGGTTAGATCCAGCTTGAAAAAGAAGTGCTGAAGGAGCACAGGGGACATAGATAAAAGTGAACGATACAACTTGTGGGTAGAGATGGGAGGAAGGGCATGGGAGAGAATGAGGGAACAGACGACGCTGTATGAAAGGAAATGTACTTCTTACTTGATGCAGGTAAATGTAAGCCCTCCATATATCACCTCTATAATAACAATAAACTAAATTAAAAAGGTATGATTCTATCTGTCTATTATCTATCTATCTATCTCATGGATGACAAGAAGTTTCTGTTTCTTCAGGTATTTTAAAATTACACTTAGAAATCTTTCACAGGAATCAGAATGTAGGATCCCACTTACACCTCAAGAACCCTGGGGATCTGGTATAGAGTCTTCCTGGGGGACTCCAGTCACATGGCCCAGACGATAAAGTGGGTGGTATGGGTGAGGTGATGGTATATTCTGTTGAAGGGCTTGAGTGGGGTGAATAGGCAGAGGCAAAGCAATGGAGAAATCTGTTGTTGCTTGGAGGTTAATAGAAAACAGCCATGCTTTACTGAGCATAACTCACTGCATAAAAGATGGCGCATGCTTGCTTAACAAGGTCACTTAGCTCAGGGAGATTTTTGATGTAATTCTCCATCAAATCCTTTCACCTGCCGTGGCTGGTCAAACCTTGCAAATGGAGTCAATGAAATTAGTCACTCGAAATTCAAGTGCCCAGATTGCACTTTCTTAGGATTGAGTTTCTAGTTACTGTCACTGCCTGGGGAATGACACTTCCTAATGGAGGGTACTCAGGAATGCCCAGAGGCCTCTCTGCTGTGAGCTCCAGAGGACATCTATTTATCTCATTTAGATTCAGGCTATTTATTGAAGAATGGCATTAGTGTCAGTACAAGGAGACAGTTTTGGAATATATGGGAGAGTCCCTCAGGTAGCAGGCTGTTCATTGTTCTTCTCTGGAAAAACAAAAGTGGGACAAAATTAAGAGAAAAATGCAGAAAGCATAAACATAGGGTTAAACATGAAGATCATGGCACACCAGTGTTACTCACATTTCCAGCCAAAGCACACAGAACAAAGAGCTGGGAGAACTCTTATTCATCATAATGCCAGGTGACTTGTGGTCAGATGTTTCCTGAAGACCTCAAGCCTTAAATATGATAATAGTGACTGGTGTTGATGCGTGTGCTTGTCTGTGAGTGTTTCGTAGCACATTGGTTACATACTCGTGCACTCTAGCAGAAGGCTGGTTTTCAATGGATAGGTCTAGTGGCATCAGAGGAAGCAAGAAAAATTTGCAACCATTGTCACCACCATTTTGGCTGATGATAGGTTTGGTTTTTATTTTACACTTGAATGGTAGAGATTTTGCTATAACTGACCTTCCCAACTCTTCTCATTTCCTTCCCCAGTCATTCCTGTCCAGTGCTCACAGATGGATCATAGATGAATCACGAAGTATCTATGAAACGTTTTCTGCCCATGCACTCTTTTGGTGATCTTCAAAGTCTTAACCCAACACAGTCTCTCAATCATTGGTCCTTCCTCCTATTAAACTATTCTGAAGGGAAACAGATGGGTATTTGTTCCACACTACTTTGTCCACATTTTTTTGTTTTCTGAAGTTCCTGTCACCCCTTCTATTGTTGTGGGCTTGCTTTTCATTTTTAACAGGAAGTTTTCTGACTTCTTTCAGAGATCCTCAGATCTCAGCTTCCTGAATAGCTAGGATTAAAGGCATGAGCCACCAGTGCAATTGTTTAGACTATAAACATGTTTATTCATTTTTATTCCATATTTTATTCATCTTGGTATTCTTAGTGTCTGGCAAGGTGCTGAAACTCATCATAGGTTGCAGTATTTTTTGGATAAACCAAGTGAGTAGAATCCTATTGTTTACAAGAGATCTGAAGCTATTCCTTGGCTCATCATGATTTAGTTGGAAATTTGGCAACAGAACTCAACTTCATGGGCCAAGTTTTGTGCTTGTGCCACTAAATTGAAGGGCAAATATCACATTTTTTTTTGAGACTGACAAGTCAATGGCCAATAGCTAATTCTCCTAGAATGTTGTAAACCTTGCAACAAAGTTAATCATTCACTGTGTTTTGTTCCTCAGCTCACTGAAACTTGGAACACAAAAGAATGGCAAAGGCTGAATTGCTGTTTGTGAACTGAACTGCTCCTTCCTACAAAGTTGCTTTTTCACTTAAGTCATAATCCCTGGGCTGTGCTGTCCCCATGGAATATCAAACTTAAAAAACAATGTCTCATAACCTGCATAATCTAACTGATTTATAGAATGGTATTGGGTATAGTAATCTTTTCCATAAGCTTAGTGCCATAGAGAGGAGGATTCTGTCATGACACTTTGATGGAAGTTAATTTCCCCATTCCTTCTGTTTTCTCCGCACCATGGCCAGGAAGACTATTAGGAGATTGCCAGTTGGCCTGTCTCCTTCACTCAAACTCTGTCAAGAATGGTCTTTACCACCAAGATGGAAGCTATCTTTCCTCTTGCCTTAGGGCTCCAACATATAATTTTGACAGCTTTTCCTTTATTAAAGAAATTGTGTCAATTAAAAAAAAACTGGAGCCTTCCTTTCTGTGGTTAATATTAAATTTTCAATGCAGAGGGATTTCTTTCATGCCAAATTTAAAAGGGAATTTAGGACCAAATTAGAGAAGATTTATACTTTGGAGAGGCCCATTAGTGTGACAATGATTTTCGTAGCATCCCTTCAGCAGGATCTGTTCAAGAATGAATTTTAACCAGATACTACAGTTGTTTTTAGCCACTCAGCAGTATACAAACCACACATATCAGTCACTAGCATGTATAACATGTATGGTATGTTATGACCAGAGGAGAAGAGAGTTTTTAAGAGCCCGACCTGCATAGCAGGCTGCACAGATAGCTGACAGAAGAGATACTTGGTAACCATAGAAGCCAGCATCTCTGAGGCTGATGAGCCTCATCAGATGACAAAGCCAACATTACTAGGGCTTGAAAGGTTCTTTCTAAACAGCAGTAGACATGTTCCTCATAAAGCAAGAGTGTACCATGCTCCTATATGTGTGTGTGTGTGTGTATGTGTGTGTGTGTAATTTTTTTGCCTTCTGTTTTTTATTGAAATAAAGCAGAAGTTCTAAGTCCTGGCTGCACATTAGAAATAGCTGTGGAGTTGATTCTTTTTAAAGCCTCTGTTGATTGGATCATATCCTAGTCCAATTAAATGTGAAAGCCTAGAGATGAGGGCCAGACCTAGACATTTTTCAAAGGCCTTCAGGTCATCCTATTATGCATTAAAGTCACATCCAAAGTGAGTTTCAACCTGCTGCCACATTAGGGGGCTGCTAGAATACCCAGAAAGGCATTCAAAATACCATAGCATGAACTTCCTCTGTCAACAGGCTACGGAAATGGTTATAAATTGGATTCGTTTGCTTCAGTGGCCTCCTGACTCACCACAGTGCAAGTTCGCTCTCCAAGGCATAGTTTCCAAACAGCTACAAAAGGCCAGTGTAACTGAAAGGTCAAATCAAAGGAAGACAAGGGAGAGCAGATGAGCCGTCCACTGTACCCAGAGTGACCTGTGTTCGCAACTGTCTACACACACACACACACACACACACACACACACACACACACACACACACACACACAACCAGAGGGAGATCAGTGGCCCAGCAGAAAATTCTAGGCATACAGAAATTCTTCCTCAATTTCAGCACTTCTTATGAGTTTAGGCTGGTCATCGGGGCTAGGGTGTGTATGTGTATGTGTGTGTGTGTGTGTGTGTGTGTGTGTGTGTGTGTGTGTGTGTGTGCACGTTCCATATTGCTAGAATGTTAGCTTTTTATCTGCTAAATTGGTTGCATCTTCTCTGCAATTGGAACTCAAAAGTAACAAGGAAAATCCCTATTAATATGGGAAAAAACTCTCTACATGACACATCAAGCCTTTCTCCCAGCTTTTAACCCACACAGCTGGCCTGCAGCGTTCCGTGAATATCAAGGGCACAGGCTAGTGTTCATCACTCAGGCCCATGGTGTTGGGTGACCCAAAGGAAAAGTTTGGGTTGTTTCTTCCTCTTTAAGATTCACTTCTTGTGCTGAGTGGAGTAGACAGCCAGCAGCTGTGGTTAAAAAAAAAACCCACCCTCTATTTGTTCCAGTTGGTTCTTTCATTCCCTACTGGGCTATCTTGTAAATTGGCAGTTATAAGTAATGACAAAGAGTCCCTCTCAAGGTTGGCAGGTGTGATGAGTGAACTCACATGCTGACATATTACCTGCAGTCAAACAATCTCTCCGCTGTCCCCCCGAGATGGGAGAAAAAGTAAAGAAAATGAAATAAGATAAAATAGAATACCTCCTTCTCTATCAGCTCTCTCCAAAGCAGACTGAAACTTCAGGTTTTTCTTTACTATGAGCTTTGAACCGTGGCTGATTCAATCTAATAACAGCCTTTGTATTCTTGTTGCAGGAAACATCTGAGCTATTTAAATGGAGCTAGAATGAGCTGACATTCCTGTTGATTTTATGTTGGTAGGCAAAGTCACTGTTGGTGAGAACCAAAATGACCGTATTGGAAAGAGCCACTGACTGGTAAATAGACCCTTTACACTCTAGTGTTTCCATGTTCCCTCAGAAAATATGGCCACTAAATTTGACAACCCAAAACTAAATCCACCAATTCATTACTGAGTAAAAAGCCCAATTATTTTTGTTTTGTTTTTTTTGGGGTCCGGTCGTGGGGCCTGAACTCTGGGCCTGGGTGCTGTCCCTCAGCTCTTCAGCTCAAGGCTAGCACTCTACCACTTGAGCCACAGCGCCACTTCTGGCTTTTTTCTTATGTGGTGCTGAGGAATCGAACCCAGGGCCTCTGGCATGCAAGGCAAGTGCTCTACCACTGAGCCACCTTCCCAGCCCCTTATTTATTTATTTATTTTTTTAGCGAGTCATTGCACTTTCCAAGTGAAGTTTGTATCTCAGATCAGATTGGTATCTATCTGCATGTGGTAGAATAGATCCATTATTTCTTTATTTTTTTGTATCACATCAAATATAAATTATGCACATTTTTTTAAATTGTGAACATACTGTACAGAGGGGTTACAATTACATGGGCAAGACAATGAGTACATTTCCTATCAAGCATTGTAGCCTCCTCCTTTGTTTCCCCTTCCCATCCCTTCCCAGCCTCTCCCCGCCCCCTCCACCCAATCCTCCCCCTCCCCCAAAGTTGTAAAGTTCGTTTTCGACATGACAACTTTTACTTCTCATTGTTGCAATGGGTCCCCCTGTATCCCTATTTAAACGACTTGTTTTTCCCCTTCCCCTCCACAAATTATACCGACATCAAATACAGTGAAAGCAGGGATTATACTGTGGGAGAGAGACATATAAAGGCAACAAAGAGATAATCTTATAAATGCGTTAGAAACAAATGCATGAAAGAACAAAAAACATTTAAATACATATCTTAGGGCTCATTTTCCTAACAGTTCCTGTAATTATATATACATAATACAATATGTATTGTATATAGTTACACAGCTGTAACTATACATAGTTATGTATGTTATATTAGTCTACATAATATCATATATTAGATATAGTTAATAATTGTAGCCTCACTGAATCATAGGTTTTTTAAAAACAAAGCATGTAGTGATCCCTCACCTGTTGTGTGAGTTACATTCCAGAGACCTCTGTGATAGGCGAAAATCCACAAAGTAGCAAGAAGTGAGCCATGATACAGAGAGGGATGAGCATCTAGCGCTGTTAATACGTAACTCCCGCTATAGGTGAGGGATCACTGCATTACTATTTTGCTGAACTAGTGGGTTGGGGAGATGATAACTCAGATTTCTTAATTTTCTTTTTCTTTTTCTTTCTTTTTTTTTTTGTCGGTCGTGGCACTTGAACTCTGGGCCAGGGCACTGTCCCTCAGCTCTTCAGCTCAAGGCTAGAGCTCTACCACTTGAGCCACAGCACCACTTCTGGTTTTCTGAGTGCTTTTTTGGAGATAACAGTCTCACAGTCTTTCCTGCCCAGGCTGGCTTTGAACCATGATCCTCTGATCTCAGCCTCCTGAGTAGCTAGGATTACAGGCCACCGGCACTCAGCCCTTACTTTTCTTTTGAGTCTTTATTGGTCCTGATTTTTTTTGTTGTTGTTGTTGGTCATGGGGCTTGAACTCTGGGCCTGAGTGCTGTCCCTCAGCTTTTCAGCTCAAGGATAGCAGTCTACCACTTGAGCCACAATGCCACTTCTGATTTTCTGGTGGTTAATTAGAGATAAGAGTTTCATGGATGGGCTGGGAAGGTGGCTCAGTGGTAGAGCGCTTGCCTTGCATGCCTGAGGCCCTGAGTTCGATTCCTCAGCACCACATAAGCAAAAAGAAAAAAGCTGGAAGTGGCGCTGTGGCTCAAGTGGTAGAGCGCTAGCCTTGAGCTGAAGAGCTGAGGGACAGCGCCCAGGCCCAGAGTTCAGGCCCCACGACTGGACCCAAAAAAAAAAAGTTTCATGGACTTTCCTTCCCCAGCTGGCTTTGAATCATGATCCTCAGATCTCAGCTTCCTGACTAGTTAGGATTACAAGCAGTAAGAGACACTAGTACCTGGTTTAAAAAAATAAATTCTTAGACATTCTATTGTGTTTCTCAAGATTATTTCAACACCAATAAGTAGGTCTGCCAAGGGAAACAATGTCTCTTATGAGTATGGAGTCAAGAGTGTGATTTTCTGCCTTTAATTCATCTAAAGGTGATTTAAGACATTGGTAGAAGGATATGGTCAGCTTTCCTGAAATCAAGACTTAGGGCACTGAAATTTCCCATGGCCAGGGATAAAAGAAATCAGCTTCAGTGATAGTGGAAGTAGCAATTGTAAACAACGTCTTCTGGGCATTTGAACAAGAAGTAACTTGTTGAAAGTTGAAATTGGAGACCAGTGGTGTTTTTCTTAATAGACAGCTGTTGTTTTCCCTCTGTTCTGGCAGCAGTCTCTTCTTGTGGGAGCTGAATTTCCTTCCAGTTAACTAATGATTTTATTCTATCTTCTTGGTCACAGGAGTAATAACATAACACAAGCTGGGGTGCTTAGTGGATCAAACTAGGATGTGCCAACAATGCCAATTGAGATCTTTAAACATTAGTAGCCGTCTGTGTCCTAGGATCAGGGAGAAGCTCTCTGTGTCCCACTGTGTTAACTGCTTGCCTGAGGGAAAGTTGATTGACAGGGCAGCCATGATTAATACAAGAGCCAGATAATGAAAATCAGAAGTCAGAGCAAGAAACCTCACAGGCGCATGGAACTGTGGCTTCCTTTTCTAACCACTTAGCCATCTCCATGGTCCATTTCTACTTGCCAAGCAAGTGTTGCAATGGTAAAATGCTTTTTAAAAAATCTGTGTCTTGGCAATTGGGGACTTTGAAGTATTTAATCCTTATAAGGAGATTTGTAAGAGTAGATAGGTATGTAGACAGGTAAGAGTGTATATGAAAGACTTAGACATAGAGTACCCTGTCCTATTAACTATGTAAATTAAAGACACTTGAAAAACAGCAGTTGCGAGATTACTTTGACCTTTGTGCCATTTGTTAGAGGTGTAAGGAAATCACAAAATTCCCATGGTGAAAGATACCAGGTTTATCTTAGAAGGAAAGGCAACATTTTTGTCTCAAAGGATGAGAAGTTGAGACTGAATACATACTGTGTGAAGAATCCCAAATCTGGAAATAAGGCCACTGACTCAGTTAATCAGGGCAAAGAGTCTTTATTAGCTGTGCAGGGACTACACCCCACTATGTGGATAGGGGAATGCAGTGAGGTCTTTTTCTCATGAGGGTCTTTTAAGGAAAAACTACACAAGTCAGGGGGGAGGTTGTCAAGGCAAGCAAGCAGATTTACAGAAGCAAAACATAGCCTTGAGTTGCAGAAGTAGAAGCAAACATCATCTTGAGCTGGTCAGCATGACTGATACTATGGATACTATTGATACTTGGTTACAAAAATCAAAACATATCCTTAGATTACAAAAGTCAAAACATAACCTTGGGTAGGGATAGTCTGTTTTACAGACATGATTTATATTATAAGCTCTTGAGTAATACTCAGTACAGCGGGTGATAGGCCTCAAGGTTGTCAGTGGCGTTCAGCAAAGTTTGTGGTAAACTGCAAAGCTGCCAGCTTGGTAGACTTGAGTGAGGGAGAGATGCTCTTTGGCTTTTTAGCAAGGGTGGAAAAGGCTTAGGCTAACTGCTGGCCATTTGACCTGGAGTTTCTGTCTTCAGAGAGATTCTGCCTCATTTTGAATAATCAATCATTGTGTTCTGTTTCTGATTTCACACATTACGCTGTGCAGACCTTATCAGGACAGCTCTTATTTTTAACCTCTGTCCGCAGCAGTCAGATCTCTAATGTACTATTTGGCTAGTTCAGTATCTAACTGTTTTATTTAACTGTTTCTTTGGATCTCTACTTCTTTCTTTTTTGAAAATTTTATTTTATTGTAAAGATGCTGTACAGGGAGTTGCAGTTAGGTAAAGTAATGAGCACATTTCTTGTGGAACACTGTTAACCCCGCCTTTGTTTTTCTCCTACTATCCCTTCCCTCCCCCACCTCCCCTACTTCTCCCTCCCACCCCCAGAAGTTGTAAAGTTTGTTTCCAACGTAGTACCTTGTGAGTATCATTGTTGCAATGGGTCTCTATTTCTTTAGGAGGGCTTCTGCCCAGGAAAAACTTGTTTATCTCTTGCTAGTGTCTCAGGCCAATTCTCTTTTCTTTTTCTTTCTTTCTTTTTCTGTTTTTAAATTTAGGTCCGAGATCAGGACTCGAACTCAGTACCTGGCACTTTTCACTCAGTGGCTAGCACTCTACCAACAGATTCATGCTTCCAATCCCTCTCAAGTCAGTTTTACTTGTGGATTCAGCTGAGAGGTGTAGGTGGAATTTTTCCACCCCTACATAGAATATTTACTGAAGCTGATGTAACTTTTTTTTTTTTTTAAACAATATCAATCAATATTTAATTTTGAATTTTGGAAAATTTGATATCAGTTATGGAAAAGAACTATTTTATTTAAATATTCTAAATGTAGATTTTATACATGTGCATTTATTTATTTATTTATTTTTTAATTTAATTTTATTTTATTTGAGAACATACTGTACAGAGGGGTTACAATTACATGGGCAGGATAATGCATACATTTCTTACCAAGCATTGCAGCCTCCTCCTTTGTTTACCCTTCACCTCCCTTCCCAGCCTCCCCCCTCCCCCCCACCCAATCATACCCCCTCTCCCCCCCCCTCCGACATTGTAAAGCTGGTTTTGACATGACATTTTGTACTTCTCATTGTTGCAACAGGTCCACCTGAATCCTTAAACGACTTGTTTGTCCCCGTCTCCTCCACATGTTATACTGACATCAAATATAGTGAAAGCAGGGGTTACACTGTGGGGGAGGGACATACAAAGCAACCAAGAAATAATCTTATAAATGCGTTAGAAACACATGCATGAAAGAAACAAAAACATTAAAATACATATTTGAGGGTTCGTTTTCCTAACATCACATTCTCTGACTTTTTCCGCTTGACTCATACCTATACTAGATATTGCAAATAAGGGAAACCATGGGACCTATGTTTCTTTGGGCCTGGCTTACTTCACTTAATATGATTTTTTCCAAGCCTTTCCATTTCCTAACAAATGGGGCAATGTCATTCTTTCTGATGGAGGCATAGAATTCCATTGTGTATATATACCACATTTTCTTGATCCATTCATCTATTGAGGGGCATCTGGGTTGGTTCCATATCTTAGCTATGGTAAATAATGCTGCAATAAACATAGTTGTGCTGGTAGCTTTAGTGTGGTCTTTTTTGTAAACATTAGGGTAAATGCCCAAAAGTGGGATTGCTGGGTCATAGGGGAGTTCTATGTGAAGTCTTTTGAGGAACCTCCATACTGCTTTCCACAGTGGTTGAACAAGTTTACATTCCCACCAACAATGAAGTAAGGTTCCTTTCTGTCCACATCCCCTCCAGCATCTGTTGTTGTTAGAGTTCTTGATTTTTGCTGTTCTAACTGGAGTGAGGTGATATCTCAATGTTGTTTTGATTTGCATTTCTTTTATGGCTAGGGATGTTGAACATTTCTTCATGTGTCTATTGGCCATCCTTCTTTCTTCTTCAGAGAAGCTTCTCTTTAAGTCCTTCGCCCACTTACTTATTGGGCAGTTGTTTCTTTGAGGATTTGTTGTTGGGTGGTTTAATTTTTTGAGTTCCAAGTATATTTTAGATATGAGACCCTTGTCCGTTGTATGGCTAGTAAAGATCTTCTCCCAATCCGTGGGCTTTCTATTGATCTTGCTAGCTATGTCATTTGCCCTGCAGAAGCTCTGCAACCTTATACAATCCCATTTGTCCAACCTTTCTTTGATTTGTTGTGTTTCCGGGTCTCTATTCAGAAAATTTCGGCCTGAGCCAAGGAGACCCACGGTTTCTCCTATTCCATCCTGTAATGTTTTCAAAGTGTCTGCTTTGAGTTCAAGGTCTTTGATCCATTTGGAGTTGATTCTGGTGCAGGGTGATATATAAGGATCTAGCTTTAGTTTTCTACATGTAGTTAACCAGTTTTGCCAGCACCATTTACTGAAGAGGCTGTCTGTCTTCCATTCTATTGTTTTAGCTCCCTTATTGAAGATTAGATGGCTATAGGTCTGTAGGTTCATTTCTGGGTTTTCAATTCTATTCCATTGGTCCTGAGGTCTGTTCTTATGCCAATACCAAGCTGTTTTGATTACTATGGCTTTATAGTAGAGTTTGAAATTTGGTATTGATATTCCTCCAGCCGTGTTCTTTCCGTTGAGGAGCGTTTTTGCTATTCGGGGTCTTTTATTGTTCCATATGAATTTTTGGATTGCCTCTTCTATTTCCTTGAAGAATGAGGGTGGAATTTTGATAGGTATTGCGTTGAATTTGTAGATAGCCTTGGGAAGTATTGCCATTTTCACGATGTTAATCTTTCCAATCCAGGAGCATGGGAGGTTTTGCCATTTTTTAAGTTCTGTGTTGATTTCCTTTTTCAAGATTTTAAAGTTTTCATCATAGAGGTCCTTCACTTCTTTAGTTAAGTTGAAGCTGATGTAACTTAATTAATTTCCTGTCATCATTTTGACATCACAATGTGGCTAGCCTGAAGCCACTCCATGGTGACCAGAGACTTATTTTTAGAAGACTTACACACTCTGGTTTGACACACAGATTCATTTTGATTATTTTTTCCTCCCTGGAGAGTTGAAATCCACATCAGAAAATGATGCTGATTTGGTTGTTTCATTTATCAAAGTGAGTTGAAAGATTTTTTGAAAGTTATTAAGAGTTATGTCAATTCAAATTTATCAAACCCAATTGAAGATATTGAGCTGTAGGCATCCGATTCAAGGGATATTTAAAAAAATTCAGAAAAGACAGCCATGTTCACCCACACTAACACACTCAAATTGAAAATGTTTTATTCTAAATACTTTTCTTAGCAATAAAGTATGTGTATTTCATAAGAACAAATTTTATCTAAAAGCTTGAAAATAGTTAAATTACAAGGATGAGACATACACTTTTTACTAGAAAATAAACGAGACACTAAAGTGAAGCAAAGAATTAGGCAGACAATGTCACCATTCCTGGTTTACTTATTTAAAAGCTAAAAAAAATCACAACAACATATTCTGCCCCTTTTTTCCACAAATTACTTCTTTTATTATTAAAAAAAATCTTTATGAAACAGCAGGTTTACAGTTACATAAGCCAGGCAAAGTGTACATTTCCTTTGGGAAATGTACCCCTTCCTTTGCTCTCTCCTGGCCTTTCCCTCCCATCCCATTCACCGGTTATACAGTTCATTTTCAACACGGTGTCCAGTGAGGACCATTGGTGCATTTGTTTTGCCTTTGTCCCCCATTTCTCTGCCTCCCCTCACTCTTCCAAAGACATATAAACAAGCAACACAAAGAAGAAAACAAAAACAAGAAAAAACTTCTTGTGTCCATTTTCTAGAGTTTATTTTGATAACTATTATTCTGTATGACCAGATGCCCATAGGTAAATAAATATTTTTTTAAAAAATCTGGAACAAATGGATAAAAATTGCAAAAGAAAATAGTTATTTTCTAACTGCAGAAGTAGTTACTGCTATTAGAAACTAGGTTACCACTTCCAGACCCCTTTATAAACTGAGGACCCACTTGGGGAAATATTCTTTGAAAGCCCCTCAGCCTCCTGAATTCATTGTGGTTGGGTTTATAGGACCATAGTTCTACCTTCCTTGGTTTCATCCATATTTCATTTCTGTCATACTGATTGGGACTGATACGTTGAAGGCATCAGTGAAGGCCCGACTGTAGAGCTAGAAGTCTGTTGAAGTTTCTGCAGCTAAAATATTGACTGAAAAAAAAATAGACAATTGTTTTGGATGGGAATTGAAGCTCTGCTTCACCTGCAGAGGTACAGGAAACTCAGGAAAATCATGCTGCTGGTAAAACATCCGACTAAGGGGAGTTGCTCAACTAGACTATGATTAGTGGGCTAGGTAAGCAGAGTGTGAGATGCTGAGCAGGTCCACAGGCAATCCAGATACAGGGCAATCAGAACTCTTGACTCTGGCTAGACCTGGAGCACAGGCAAGGAATTTCAGCACTAGAAGGGAAGTCCTGGGATCTGGGTAATGTGCAAATGTAGTTGCTCAGGAAGCTCACACTGCACTGGAATGGAAGGAGGGACTCTGTCACAGAGCCTTCAGCCTTTTATTGGCTTTCCATGCTCTGAAGATGCTGGATTGTTTCTAACTTTTTCTGAAACACTGACAGTAACATCACTGATACTGGCAAGGGGAAGGGGGGTGGAGGGGGAAGAATGGGGGAGGAGTCAGGGAGGTGTGGAGGGAAGGGATGGTAGGGGAAAACAAAGGAGGAGGTCACAATGCTCCATAGGAAATGTACTCATTACCTTGCTCATGTAACTGTAACCCCTCTCTACAGTATCTTTACAATAAAAAATATTAAAAACATCACTGATACTAATCACAGCAGCTAAGACACTGAGGAATTTCCGTTTTTTTAAAAAAATTATTTTTATTGTTAAGGTTTACAGAGGGGTTACAATTACACATGTAAGGTAGTGAGTACATTTCTTATCAAACTTGTTACTCCTTCCCTCATTTTTCTCCCAGAATTTCTGGTGTGTGTGTGGTGTGTGTGTGTGTGTGTGTGTGTGTGTGTGTGTGTGTGTGTGTGTGTTGCTCATGGGGCCTGGATGCTGTCCTTGATCTCTTCAGCTCAACGCTAGTGTTCTACCACTTGAGCCAGAGCACCACTTCTGGTTTTCTGGTGGTTAATTGGAGATAAGAGTCTCATGGACTTTCCTTCCCCAGGCTGGCTTTGAACTGGGATCCTTAGATCTCAGCCTCTGGAGTAGCTAGGATTATAGGCATGAGCCACTGGTGCCAGGCCAGAATTTCTGTTTTAAGTACCATTGTAAGTGGGCCTCATGTATTTGTTCATTTAAATTTCCCAGCATCCTTGAGAAGTATCTTTAGTGTTATAGCAAGAGAATCCAAGGTCAATTAATGTTCAATTAGCTAGTGCATGGAGTGAGTGCATAGGATGAGGCCTAGATCCCAACAAGGGTTTCTGTGTTTGTGTTTCAGACCCATGGGTATGGTGGTACTATTTAACATATTGGTATATTTTTACATTTAAAAATGTACATTCCCAGTTTCTAAAAATATTAATCAAGTGATTCTGAGTTCCAGTTTGTTCAACATCATCTTGATTTAGACCTGTATGTATAACCTGATTGATAATAGCTCTCCCTTTCAATTCTTAAAAGAAACCTCTGGTATAAAAGTGGTTTTGCCTTCCTGATATTTCTCAGTTCCTTTTTATTCCTCTAGTAATAATTCTTTATTGGTTCAGTTTCTAGATAGAATTTATTTTATGGTCCTAAGAGCCCTTAGCTTTGCTTATAAAATCTTACCAATAAGAATGTTTGATAAAATGGTTTAATTTCCTTAATAAAACATGGGTTGTCTAAATAGGCTAAAAAACTATATCTAAGGAACTCGTTTCATGAATAAGGACACACATAGATGGGTCAGGATGTCACTTAGTGTGAGAGCATGCGCTTTGCATGCCCAAGGCTCTGAATGCAATACCTAGTACAAGAAAGGATTAAAGACACTCATAGGATGAAAGCAAAGGATGGAAAATACACCATGCAAGAAGAAATGAGAAGGGAGTAAAAGTAGATATATTTATGTCAGATCAACAGTCCAAAACTGTCAAAACGGTTAAAAATTGTACAAAGACAATAAAATTCACTATCTGTATAAGGCAAGCATTATTAGATCTAAATGGAAAGATAGACTCAAATATAACATAGTTGAGGACTTCAATATGCTGTTTTCATTGATGGATTGCTTGTACAGACAAAGAAATCAAGAGAGCAATAGTTACACAATACCTAGGAATAACTGTAACAAAGAAATATGAGAAATTTACAATTATAATGATAAAAGGCAGATTAAGCAAGTTGGGGACAACAAGAAATGGAAAACCATTCCATGCTCATGTGATGAATTAATATGTTTCTTTAGCATAGTAGGATAATTATAGTTGAGAATTAACTGAGTACCTCACAGTAACTAGTATAGAGAATTTTAAATGTATCCAATGCAAAGAAATTATGTATGAATAAGGTGATATGCCAATCACTGTGATATAATAATTGACCATTATATACATGAATTTAGCTGTTACCCTTTACCCTATAAATACATATATTATTATAATGTGTTAATCAAAATAAAATTATACTTAAAATGGAAAGTAATGCTTCTTTATAGTATTCAATAATTATGACATTTTTATTGCTTTCTCAGGAATCTGAATTTCAATCATAGTTTTACTTAGTTAAATGTATGACCTTCAATGAGATACTTAAAGTAGGATTAATATATCAGGTTATAGACTGAATTAAAACCTTGCTCCCAAATTTATATGTTCAATTTGTAACCTCTGTTACCTTGCAACTTAACTGTGTGGGGAATATGGTATTTAAAAAGTAATTAAGTTTAAGGCAGATTGTGTTGTCTCATATCTATAATCCCAGCTCTTGGAATGTAGAGATCCAATACTACTCAATAACTCCACAAGTGGGTACAAATTCTTCAATACATGATCAATTGGGGAGACCATACTCAAATCACAATGCACTCTGATGGAGACTAGAATTTGGAATGTAAGCCACTGAAAATACCATCTAAAGTCTGCCATAATATTTTACAATAGACATTCAACAGTTATATTGATATTATTTATAATTTTATTATTGTTAAGCATAGGTTCAGTTAACCATATAAAGCTACATCCTAAACAATCCTTCAAACTGATTATATTTAGAGACTTAGCATTTTGTCATCAGATGCGAGTATTTTATAAAGAGTTTGACTTTAAATATTTACATTATACTTATTTCAGAAATAATACATAATGATGTTAGGACTAAGTGAAATAAAACATCATTATCAACAACAAAAATAAACCTAAAAGAAAAAAATTGTGTTAACAAGTTCCTAAGGAACAAATGCTCATGTTTAGTTATTTTTAATAGTTTTTTATCTAGAAAATTTCTATTGATTATACTCATATTCACATAGATATAGCCATATGTACATACTCACCTATGTATCTATTTTATCCATATAGACAGGAGACTCAGTGTCAGACAATAGCCTTCTCTCAGATTGGCACTTAGCTACAGCACTTGAGATATGGAGATGATAAAACAACTTCTTCAGATCTCCCCTGCTACAGATGAGTCCTGACTGTCACACTCACTCCTGAGTCTAGTTGAAGCCTTCCACAAAGAGCTGGGTTATTATGTGCTGCAGCTGGGTCTATGAGTCTGACCCCCGGGACATGGCTTACCTCTGTGACAGGTTGCAGACCTGCCTTCTTTTCTCTTTATTTCCCCATGTTGGTCAGCTGCCTAGTCTCTCCCTTCCCAATTCGCCATGGTTTTTCTGACTTTCTCTCCCTAGTATACAGTCTTTCCTTACTCACATAGTCTTCTGTTTCTGATTTCCATCCTGCCCCTCCTTTCTTGTATGGTGCCTTGTCTTTTCTAGTGAATATGATAATTGAAAGTAGGAAACACAGCCTGTCAATCTTAATTCTGTATCTATGTCAGTTTATTTGTTATATAAGAAGAAAGACTGATTAAATAAAAGTGTTAAGTCATTCTCTAGAGAGTAGGATCTGCTTCCACGAGAGTGAAAGGAATCCCAAATTGCTTACTATGGGGCAACTTGGTTCACATTGCATTCTTGGCATGATACTATTTCTGAAGTACTTCCTATGTTACAGACAGGAGAAATCCACGGTATATGGAAAATTCGTTAATATTTCAAAACATTCTGAAAGGTAACTAAAATGGCATTTGATAAATGCACACATGTTGTGCACAGACATATTAAAATAGTATAATTGTGCTGGAATGTGTTTGCTATTCGATAGAAAACAGCATACTAATCTCATGTTTGATATGATAGCAATGTTTGTTTGCTAATTGGCTTTTATCCCAAACTATTACTTGTTAATGTTCCTAAATGTATTGCAGTCATTACTTCCCAGTAATGGCAATCTGAAGCATGTAAATAGAGCTGGGTGAAACATATTGTCCTGACTTGTGAATCCCTTTATTTTTTTCTAAAATAAAGGAGGAAAAAAGAAACAGACCAAGGAATAGGTACTAGTTGTTTATATAAGTTTATCTCCTGCTCTATAAAAGACATTGGCAAAGAGGGGTAGTAACTGTTCAGGAAGAAAAATGTCTGCAGATGGTTTGTACAGTGAAAAAAATAGTTACTAAATTTTGGGCTAATTCCATTAACTCACATCTTTGGACATAAGTTTTTTTTGAAGAGTGTCACATAATTTCTTCTATTTTAGAATGGCTCATAAGTGATATAAGCTTTTAGGAAGAGCTCATTCTTTTTTTTTTTTTGTCGGTCGTGGGGCTTGAACTCTGGGCCTGGGCTCTGTCCCTCAGCTCTTCAGCTCAAGGCGAGCGCTCTACCACTTAAGCCACAGCGCCACTTCCAAGAGCTCATTCTTATTGAATACCTGTTACCAGTTTGGACTAAAAATTACCTACTGAGAAAAGTAATCACTCAGAAAGTCTTCCAAGTTTTTCTGGAAAACACAATGTAGGAGTGGAGTGTTGATTATAATGACTTTTCTTTTTTTCTTTTTTTTTTTTTGGGAGGGGGAATGCTGATCCTGGGTATAATGGGAACATTTAACCTCTTCTCTTTCGTTGTAGTGGTTCTGATGTAGAAAATACCTACTTCTATCTATGAAGAAGTTCACATTTGAACAACTCCACTGAGTTTGATTCAGCCATTTGGTGGTGTAGACTGAAATGATTTATCTTCTTACCTTCTTTTGCAAGAGATATACTCTCTTTTTACAATCCCCCATTCTCTTCCTCTTTTCTCTGTCTCTCAAAAATTTTTATTAAATCTAGATAGCATGTCTATCACCCTCCATGAATAGCTTGTAAAGAAATCATACAAAATTAAACTTCCTGATGTCTTGCTGATTTGGTGTCCAATAGAGTCATATTAATGCTGTCTTCAATGTCTGCTTCTTCAGGGGTCATAGATCCAGTTTTTGTAATTCACGCCATCAAATATTTCTCTCATATTGCTTGCTGAAATGATGTATTTTATATCAGGAAGATAAGATACAGCTTATTGGAGGCAACATGGTCAGATTATAAAGGGATAATTCAAGTCCTAAATGTGTATCTCCAAGTATAGATTTATATTCGGACCAAGCAGTAAAAACAATAGATAAATTCCAGTAATGCACGGAGGAGACAGGAAAAAGCAAACATATTACTAACAGCCATAGGGAAATAAAACAATTTCCAGGTGTCCCAGAATCATACTTAAATGGAAACAAAATGGCTATATTTTAAATGCTTAATTAACTTTTTGCTTGTTTGTTTGTTTTTTGGTTGTAGGGCTTATACTGAGGCCTGGGCTCTGCCCCTGAGCTCTTTTGTTCAAGGTCAGTGCTCTACCACTTTGAGCCCCAGTGCCACTTTGGGTTTTCTGGCAATTAATTGAAGGTAAGAGACTCACCAGCTTTCTTGCCGGGGCTGGCTTTGAACTGCAATCTTCACATCTTAACCTCCTGTGTAGCCAGGGTCATAGGCGTGAGCCATCAGCCTCTAGCTATTTTTATTAACTTTAATCGCTGTACAAAGGAGTTTCAGTTCAACATATCAGTTTATGTATAGAGTCACCCTTCCATTATTTACCCCCTCCCCATTTATCTCTACCCCACCAATCTCTTCAAGTTTCCTAGTTTTATCTTCACATATGTACACTGAGTACTACATCTGTATTCACCTACCATTCCTCTCTCTGTTCATCTTCCCTCCTCCAAAACCTCAGTCCTCTGAGAAAAGAGTTATTTCAGTTTCCTGGTATTTTATTAAGCAGCAATCCCCTCAGACAAGACAGATTTCAGCTTCCTGATATTCATTTTATTAAGCTGTCTGTTAATTGTTTGAAGTTACACATGAAACCTCCTTCTGCCTATATCATACTTCAGTCAGTTTCATCACATATCTATGTAAACGACCCTGTACATGTTTTTATATATGATTGTATTCTAGGTCTAACTTCTTCTACATGGTGGAGGGCGGGGGGGGGGAGGGAACATGCACCCTTTGTCTCTCTGAGCATGACTGACTTCATTCAGCAAGATTCAACCCCTTCCCCCAGGTCCATCCATTTCTCTTCAAATGGCATCTTATTTGTAAGGCATCAGGTGTGTTTCTATAACTTGACTATGATAACTCGTGCAGCAAAGAATGTGGATGTGCAGATGCCTTTATTGCATCCTGACTTGCAATCTTTTCAATAGATGCCCTAGAGTGGTAGTGCTGGATTATAGGGTATTTCTATTTTTAGTTTTTTGATGAATCTCACACTGACTTCCATAGTAGTTGCACTAATTTACATTCCCACCAACTGTGAAATTACTATTGATTGGCTGACTCTATAATTTAGCATCCATTTTGACCATATTAAAGAAATCAAAGTCTCAAGTGTAAAATCTCATATAATAAAAAAACTAGAAAAATTAGCGTCCTTATTAAAAGTATAAAAAAGTGTAATTTGGTTGTAAAATCAACTGTTCCATTAGAAGCCTCAGAAATATTTGAGTTTCTCTCTGGCCCTTCTTCCTTGCTGAAGTTATACTATACTCATATAGAGAGAAAGGAGATGCTTTAAACTGGGTGCTGGTGACTCAGACTTGTAATCCTAGCCACTCAGGAGGCTGAGATAGGAGGATCACAGTTTGAAGCCATCCTGGGCATAAAGTCCATGAGACTGTCACTTCCAATTAACCAGAAAAAAAGAAGAGCTGGAAATGGAGTAGTCGCTCAAGTGGTAGAGTTCCAGCCTTGAGCAAGAAAGCTCAGGGATAACATGCAGGGCCTGGAAGAAATCCCCAGGACTGGTGCACATACAAAAACAGGCTTAAGTAGATGGGTCAGTTTTTATCATTATTCTTTCAGTAAATCCTGTGCTTAAATACTTAACATATTTTCTAAAAGTACAACAGTGATGATAATTAGTTTCACCTATTTACTTTGAATTCTACATGAAGTCTTGGTTACAGCTATGTAATGAAGATATAGTCAAACCCACCATTTAAATGGGAATTATTAATTAATATTCTGATTGTAGGTACATATGAAAAAGCAAAAAAAAATCAAAGCATCCTAGCAATATGGAGGAAAACATTTTCATGGAAACGAAATTGTTTAAAATTGTGCTTAGTTTTCTCTTTATAGTTTAAAATTTTTACTTTTTATTTTAAATTGGCACATAAGAGTTGTGTGTGTATCTATGTAGTACCATGTGATGTTTTGATACATGCGTGCATTATATAATACTCAATAATGAAAAGTTAAGCTGTGGCTCAACTTATGTGGGGACATTTTATTTTAAATTTTTAATTAGTGCATATTAATCATATAGAATAATAAGTGCACTAGGATATTTCCATATATGTATATAATATACTTCAACAATATTTACCTCTAGTCACTCTTCTTTGAACCCTTCCCCATCCCATATTCTTGTACTTTCCTATATCCATTAAAAAAATAGATCTACACATGATAGAAAATACTTCCTATTTGTCTTTCTGAGTCTAAGATATTTCATTTGCTATGAAAATTCGCAGTTCCATTCATTTTTCTGGAAATGAATCATTTTGTTTTTCTTTATGGCTGAATAATAATTCTGTTGTGCACATATACCATACAGGTTTCATTCTATAAGTTGGATAAGTGCTTCTATAAATAGATGCATGCAGGTGTCTTTGTTGTGTGCTAACTTAGATTCTTTTGGTCATATACCCAGCAAGTATGTTCAGAGTGGATCACATGGTAGTTAGTTTTTTGAAGAAGCTCCTTCTGATTGCTATAGTAGTCAGATTAATTTACAATCCCACTAAGAAGTGTATAAGAATACCTTTCCCTTATATCCTTGCCATTGTAGTTTGTTTTCTTGATGATAGCTATTCTGACTGGGGTGAGAGAGATCTGCTTGATTTTGATTTGCCTGATGCTTAAGGATGTCAATTACCTTATCATGTATTTATTGGTCATTTGTACATATTCTCTTGAGAAGCATCAGTTTGTTTGCACATATATAGTTCAATTTTTTGTTACTTTGATGTTTAACTTTCTTGATTTCCTTTTATATTCTGGATATCAATTTTGTGTCAGATGAGTAGTGGGTGAGGCTTCACTTTTATTTTGTAGGCTATCTCTTCATGCTAGTAATTGTTTCCTTTGCAGTGCAGTGCTTTTTAATTTGATGCAATCTCATTTTACAATTCCCATCTATTATTTCCTGAGCTATTGGAGTCCAATTCAGAAAGCCATTGCATTGAAGTGTTTTCTGTAGGCATCACAACACTTGATTTGACATCATACTGTAGAGCCATATAACAAAACATCACAGTACTTGAAAACAAAACACACATATTCCATTAGAAGAGAAGACCCAGAAATATACTCATATAGCTAGGACTATCTCATCTTGAGCAAAAAATAAATAAAAAAAGGTACTGGTTAAGAGACAGCTTCTTCAACAAACAGAAGTGGAAAAACATATATAGAAGATTGAAACTAGATTCCCTATGTCTAATCCAGAACAAAAATCAACTCAAAATTGAGTCAAAGTCCATAATATAAGCCTTGAAATGTTCCCATTGCTTCTAAATATATCTTTTCATGTCAAGTTTGAATTTTTTATTTCATGTTGATGTTTTACTTCTATAATTGAAGAGATGGATTTGATTTTTTTAAAGGTCAGTTGGTTTCCTGATTTATTTTTTTTCCAAGTTGCCATCCTAGGGTGTGAGGTTAAAAACAGAAACTCAACTAAAACTTATGCAAAAAGTGGTGATATTTTCCCATGTTGTATCTTGCATTTCTGTTCTTCTCAGTGTTGGACTCATCCCAACTTTCACAATGTTGTGAAGAAGACAGCGGTAGCAGTACTTAATTCACACCAGGCACAAAAGGAGCTCTTGCTTTTCCTAGGTTGTGGTCCCTGCTAAGGTCCCGCACCAGTTCATGGTATAAGGAGTGGAGATAGCAGATATGTCAAATAGCAGATTTCCAGAAACTTCAGGGCAATTCTTTGGCAAAGAAAATACAATCAGAAGAGAAAAGGGCAGCCTCTTTTCCAAACAAGAAGTAGGTATCTAGCAGTCATAACACGTGTGCATGTATATGTACACACACACAATTTGTGAAATGCATTAATATATTATTATGCTGGATTAAAATTAAATTAATATCCAGCTGCTGGTGGCTCACGTCTGTAATCCAAGCTACTCAGGAGGCTGAGATCTGAGGGTTGCAATTTGAAGGCAGTCCAGACAGGAAAGTCCATGAGACTCTTATCTCCAGTTAACCACCAGAATGCTGGAAGTGGAGCTGTAGCTCAAGTGGTAGAACATATAGTCTTGAGCACAAAAGCCCAGGGAGTTCAAGCCCAGGGATCAGCACAAAAAAGAAAAAAGTCACTAAATACACTAAAAAAGTAGCACTATTATCTTTATTATGAAATAAAGTATTTTTTATTAGTATTTATTCATCCTTGTGGTTTTGGGAAACCAAACCAGGTCCTTGCATGTAGTAGGTAAATGGTCCACCACCGAGCCTCGTTCACACCCCCTTTTTTAGTTTGTCTAATTCAAAAGAGCCAAGACTATTATTGGATGTCTGAACTAGCATATTGTCAAGATTACTGAGAGTTGGAAAGATTCTGATGGTAGAAATTGGAGAAGTTTAACAGCTTATTATGAAGCACAGAAGCGAGAAGAGTGAAAGGTACACTGTATCAATCTCTGGTAATATTTTAAGAACTTCACAATAAAAAAAAGAGTGCCCAGATGTGTGTCAGTCAAGTAACAAATACAGGAAGAAATATTTTGCCTTTCTGTTTTGTAATGTATTTACTTTACATCATGTATTGCTTTGTTACTGGTTATTTAAAACAATAAAACAGCAAGAAAATGCCAGACCTATGTTAACAAAACATTAATATGCTGACAGATACAGGACTTTTGCTTGTGTTTTGCTTTTTGCAAAGAATATATTCAAACGCTTGATGATATAATCGGCAATGTTTTTGGAAGCACACTACTGAGAAAATCCTATTGGTTTCCAACACCTAGGAGGGGTGATTTACTAGTGACCCTGTCCTGGTGCTTGTAGCTGTGAGTAAACTGAGATGCTGGGAGAAACTGGAGAGATGGAAGCTCAGCTATTACTTATGAAACATGCTTCCCACTGTGAGAAACATCACCGTTGTTATGAACCCAGCAAGCACATAGTTATACCTACTATGGTGTATAACTCTAAGAGTTTCTGAAATAAAGTTTGGATTACCTTTTGTTTGCAATGGTGAAATTCATTAGGAGAAAAACAAAAGCGCTGGTATGCTTCTCTAACACAGCTTAGTAAGTACTTGGGCCCTATTAATTGTGGTGAATTCAGTGCTTGATGTTTGACCCATTGAAAAACCATGAGAGCTTTATTAATTAATTGGTATATTTTTTAATGTATCTTTTTTTTTTAAATTTTATTTTATTTGTGAACATACTGTACAGAGGGGTTACAATTACATGGGCAGGATAATGCGTACATTTCTTACCAAGCATTGCAGCCTCCTCCTTTGTTTACCCTCCACATCCCTTCCCAGCCTCCCCCCTCCCCCCCAATCCCAATCCTTCTCCTCCCCCCCCCCCCCCCCCCCCCGCACCGACTTGTAAAGCTCGTTTTGGACATGACAACTTGTACTTCTCATTGTTGCAACAGGTCCACCTGTATCCTTAATTTTAATGTATCTTAACACTTTTATTGTCAAGGTGATGTACAGAGGGGATACAGTTACATAATAAGCAAGGTAGTGAGTACATTTCTTGTTGAACTTGTTATCCGCTCCCTCACTTTTCTCCCACTTTCCTTTCCCTGCATACCCCCTTGATTTTGTTTTGAGGGTGTGACTCAGGACTGAATACTCTGGACTTCGTATTCTCTCAGAAAACAACAACTTTATTCTTGTCATGCCTAATCCCTTAAGGCCTGTTCACTGAAATAATTTAAAGAAAGCCAACCAAAGAGATTGTCCTGCAGTTACAAACTCATCCTTTCCCAAGGATGACTTCCTTACTGTAATTGCTTCATCTTTACATCACTCTTCCTATCAAGTCCATACCATGATCAAGGCTAAAGCAAAGGAACAAAAACAGATACAAAAAATGTCAATAAACTATCCAATTTTATTTTCACAATAGTTCCTCCCCTCCTCTCTCTTTTTGAGGGACATTAGTATTTAAACTCAAGGCCTGGAGCTTACTCAGCTTGCTTTGCTGGTGCTTTACCATTTGAGCTATGCCCCTAGCCTTGCTTTTTGCCAGTTGTTTAAGCAGCTTGAGTGTCTCAGACTCTTCTGCCTGGGATGGCCTTGAATTGTGATCCTCAGTGTCTCATTTTTATTGTTTGTCTAACATCATCTTTTTTCATATGTTTGTGTTTCCACTAAACCTATTGACAATAATAACTTAAAACTGAAATGTCAATCAGAAGTTAACAAGACAGGAGCACATCAATGGAATGCTGTGAAAGCATCACAGAGGTCATCTTAAGCTTTTCCAGTGAGTGGTCAAAGCTGGCACAGTTGCAACAACAAAATCAACCAACTGATTCATAAGGCAGTATTGGGTTACAGCCCAAAGCTAGAATTAAATAGAGATAATGAGTGGTTGTACAACAATGTGATCACACTAAATGCCACTGAATTGTTCATTTGAATATAGCTAATTTTATAATATGTGAATTTCATCTCAATAAAGAAAAAAGAGAAGGAAAACCCAAAAAGGCAATTAGCAGTAGCATTGGCAGCAATCCATCAAGAGCAAAATGTTAACACAGTTAACAAAGTAGCATGGCATGGCTCCACATTCTTTTATATCAGTTTCTATTTCCTTAGATTCCTAGAAAAAGATTATGGTAAAAAAAAATCCAATCTCCATGTAAAGAAATAAGAGCATGGAGTGTGTATGTGTTTTATAGATGTGGTCTATAGCAAAGTGTTAGCCATTTCTGTTGATAAATATATGGACCTCACATTTATTGACTTCTGAGAAAAGAAGAGAGAGACCCCACAAGCAGATGGGAATCTCTGAGCACATGGATGGAGGGGACTTCCCGCTCCCAGGAGCAGTGGATCAGGCACTGAGCATTGTTAGAGCAATGCTAAATGCTGCGATGTTGATACTGCTGGTGTTAATGGAAAGCCTTTGTTGTAAGCACCTCCTTTAGTATTTACTTTGACTTTAAACGTGTTGGGATGTTGGGAGGCAAGAGCATGTGCATCTTCACGGCTGAGATCCTTCCCTGAGCTACGCCGTGCTTGAGTGAAGTTCTCTCCGCCAAGCAGCAGACCAACATCCCTCATGGCAGCAACAATAGCTGCTTCCAACATGCCATAGACACCCCGAAGAAGCCATTTGGCAACTATGGCTCCCTGCCAACGTGTAACTTTGGTCCTGAAGGGGCTGTCCCAGCACTCAGTAGATACAGAACATTTTTTAATTTGCCATCACAAGGTTTGGTAAACTCTAGATGACACTGCAGCCTGAATGGGAATGGGTGGTTGGTGGGACTTCCTCTGGTGGCCTGCTAGAAACACCTGTGATGGGTGTAAACACACAAGCCTCTATTTGCATAAGAGATGGCCAGGACGGAGCCATGATCCCTGCAGACCCATTCGCATGGTGGTTCTTCCACTACTGGTGTGGTGCCGTGGTCACACCCCTTTCTGATGGCACAAGAGGCTGTTCAGCTTTCTTTGGGAGTCAGCTGGGAGACAGTCCCTATGCTGTCCTCTGGTGTTACAGTATTTGGCACAAGGAAGATTCATATCAAGTGATCTTTTCTTGCCAATTAAAAAATTGTATTTTTATTATCTTGGAATCGCTGTACAAAGGGATTATTGTTCAGCAGATCAGTTTATAAGGACGGGCATCTTGATGGGTGTCATGCTTTTCCCGTTCTCTCCCATCCCTCCCAGTGCAATGCTGCCTTTCCATTTCCTAGTTTCATAAGGTGTGCTCTGAACATTGCGACTGCGTTCTTCCCCTCCACCCTTCCTCTCTTCACTTCCTTTTACCCTCCCCCCACTTCAAGAGCCAGTTCTCTGGTATTTATTTCATTGGACTGAGAGTTTTCCTAAGGAATTTCCCCAATTTAATTCTCTCCTGTAAATGTCATACTTTTAATACGTTTGTGTACACTTGCATCTCCAACCCCATATGTGTTTGTTTACTTGTATGTTTATAAATTAGATCTAGCTTTCACATATGAGAGAAAACATGTGTTCTTTGTCTCTCTGGGTAACATTATTTTGAGACTCTGACTAGTTCCTGAAAGCAGACCTAAAAATACCACGTGTCCCTCTGCCTCCCCAAATAGTCTACATATAAAAAAAAAAATCTCATTTAGGGTCCAAGCATGGTGACAGGCCCCTGTAATCCCAGCACTTGGGACAAAGGGGCAAGAAGACTGCAAGTTCCAGGCCAACCAAAGCTACAAGGGAGGACCTATCTCAAAACAATGAAGAAGTGAAAATCTCCAACTATTACCAGTCAGTGAGTTGAGGTCCTGTTGTGGAAAATGGAATGAATTAAGTTCCCTCCCCATAACTTGCAGAGAGCTCAGGGCCTGATCTTCCTTAGGACTGTGGTTCAGCATGATCTTAGATACCTGTTGCCATGACAGGACCCTAGATAGGGCTTGTTATACATGGACTATTGAGGGGGATGCTTATTCTCAGTGTTTTGAAGTGTGCTTTTAGGAATTTTGCCAGCTTTCGCAAATATTGTAAGTTGCATGCCCAATTAAATTTTAATTTCAGCTAAGCAAACAAAAATTTTAACATAAATATGAATCAATTGTTAGAATGGTCATATTTATCATGAAAGCTTATTTATCTAGAATTCAGATTTTATTTGGTGTTGCTGTAGATAAACCTCTTAACCTCCTCCCTGGACAGTAGAATCTTTGCTGCCAGCATTCTTTTTTTTTTTTTTTCCTCTTTGTGCTGGTACTGGGACTCTAATTCAAAGACTCATATTCTTACTCAGCTTTGAGCTCAAGGCTAGTGCTCTAGTACTTGGTCCATGCCTCCATGTTTGTTCTTTGCTGGAGAATTGGAGCTAAGGGTCTCTCACATTTGTTTGCCTGATCTTGCTTTGAACCTCAGTTCCTAGATCTCAGCAACTGCTACTAGCATTCTTAAAGATAACCATGCAGAAGACTATGGCGACTATATTTCCTACAGAACGTTGCAATGACACCTCTCAGTTTATCGTGTGTGTATGTGTTTAATCTTTTGTGTTGTGTTTTTGTTTCAAATTATGTTTCCAGTCTTCTGTTGTAGAGGAAGTCATGTGTAGTTGAACTTTCTTGACCAGCTTTTTAATGGTCTATTTATTTCAGCTCAGTAACACGGAGTTCTCCTCACCCCCATTATTGATGTACTTGTCATCACTTCCAGAGAGTTAAGCCATGGATGGTGGTACATGTTTTTCTTCATAAATTCTGTTGCATTCTGTTTAGGATCCAGGTTCCTCAGTCATGGAATTGTCACCACCTGTCCATCTCTCTTTCAGCTTCCTAAGTTCTTCCATTCTTGGAGAAACAAAGGGAAATGTACATTTTTTAACCCATGTTTCTCAACCACAGGTCAGATTTAGATATTTCATAGATGACATTCCAAGAACAGTGATCTTAATCTTAATTAAACTTCTTTTGGAGAAGTGGAAGAATGACTAATAAGAGAATAAGATTATGAAACAAAAATACGTGAGAGAAGGAAAAAATTATTAGGAAGCACATCCATTTTCTCACAAATAGGAAACAAAACCAAGTAATTTAATTTACATTATGGGATTCATGTTGAACTACTTTAAAATAAACATCTTGAGCAAGTTGGCCTTATACCAGGAATGTGCTAATTATTTTAAAATTAAAAAATCTGTTAATATAATTAACTCAAAGATATGAAGAAGAATATATCTTTATGAAATAAAGGAGGAGTGTGATAAACATTCCCATACTGCTTCAAAATAAAAACCCACAGAACTATAAATAGATTTAGACATGTAAATAGAAATACATACCTATATGCATGTACATATATTTCTATAAAATGTAAAGGCCCAAATCCCCATGTAGCTGCCAAATATCAAGAATAAACTTCATATTTATTATTTGATGATCAGATTCTTGCCAATGACAAAGAAACTATATTTTCCTCATTTCCAATCAGAATTTACTGGGAGTTCTAATCAGCTCAGTGGGTTTAAATTAAAAATATGATGTAAGAATTTTTTAAATTAAATAAGTATAGCTTCACATGATTTATAGACAAAATGGTAGTTTGCTTAGGAAATCCAAGAGAATCTATAGTCGAAGAATGAAAAGTACTTAAGGAAGTTCAGTATGGTTACACGTTGCACAGGAAATCCACAAAAGTTACATGCAATTTTTACAGCAAAAAATTTAAAAAGGTATAATGATATAATGCTATAAAATGCAGAAACCTAGGTAAAATCCAACAAATGAGATTTTAGGCTTTTGTAGAGCTAATTATGTGGTGTATTAAAAGACATGAATAAAAAAAAGTATAGAGTTAAAAATTCAAAATAACCTGTTTGTCCCTCAGGCCCTAATTAATCTTAAATTTAATACAATTGCCCTTAAAGGCCCAATAGAGTTTTGCTGATTTTTTTCCCCCATGGGAAATTGGAAAGTATATTTAGAAGTTCTTATGTACCTACCAGTAGAGGCCAAATTTGACATAAACAGCGGAGGAATAAAATGGTAAAGATTCACTTTAGCAGAAATGAAGCTCTGTAATAAAGTTGTAAAAACATAGAAAGCGTAGGGGCTGGGAAGATTGTTCAGTGATAGAGTGCTTGCCTCGCATGCATGAGGCCCTGGGTTTGATTCCTCAGCACCACATAAGAAGAAAAAGCTGGAAGTGGTGCTGTGGCTCAAGTGGTAGAGTGCTAGCCTTGAGCAGAAAAGCTGAGGGACAGCGCCCAGGCTGAGTTCAGGCCCCACAACCACCACTAACAATTATATATATACACATATATATGTGTATATATGTATACATATATATATATATATATATATATGTATATGTATATAGCGACACACTGATGTAGAGTTTGAATGCCAGATTAGAGTAATGAAACTGATTGCTAGGAGAGAGACTTGTCTATATAAAGAAATCTTAAAACTTATGAAGGTGTTAGTACAAATCCACAGAGAGCCCTTGACTTATTCAATAGGTAGTACTGAGATAATTGTGATAATACAGGTAAGTATTTATCATACAGTATACATTTATTCACTTCAGGCAGATTGAAAGCCTAAATGTGAAAAAAGCCACAGTTAAAATTTAGTGCAATATTAGAAAAAATAATGATTTCAACCAAGAGGGTGTTTTTCTCAAATAAAATGTAATAAGTATAAGCCAAAAGTAAAATAAATTGATGAATGGGTTTGCATTAAGAGGATACATTTCTACATTTCCAAAGATACTGAATCAAGAACAAGTTCTATTTTGATAAAAAAAATTCAAGAAAAGATTAGTGTCTAGAATGTGTAAGGAACATAAAAACTTTTTTTTTGAGACTTTCACATGCCTGTATGGCTCCTACCCTTACCTTCCTTTCTAGGCCCAGAGTATGAAATTGTCCTGCATCTTTGGACAACTGAGAGTTTTTCTCTCTTATTCTCAACCTCTTCTCTCTGACTCAATTACATCCTTTGAATATGTTTTCCTATCTGTTAAATAGGGGCAAAAATAACGAAGTCCTATTATTGTCCTGAGCATCATATGAGATTAGAGATATAGGTAAATATTATTATTATTATTTTTATTGTGAAAATACTGTACAGAGGGGTTACAATTACATGGGTAAGATAATGAGTACATTTCTTATCAAGCATTGTAGCCTCCTCCTTTGTTTCCCCTTCCCATTCCTTCTCATCCTCACCCGACCCCCCCACCCACGAAAGTTGTAAAGTTCGTTTTCGACATAACGATTTGTACATCTCATTGTTGCAATGGGTCCGCCTGTATCCCTATTTAAACGATTTGTTTTTCCCCTTCCCCTCCACAAATTATACCCACATCAAATACAGTGAAAGCAGGGGTTATACTGTTGGGGAGGGACATACAAAGCAACAAAGAAATCATCTTATAAATGTGTTAGAAACAATCACATGGAAGAAAAAAAAACACTTGAATCCATATCTTAGGGTTCATTTCCCTAACATCACCTTATCTGACCTTTTCTGCTTGACTTAGACATATACTAGATTTTGCAAATAAGGGAAACCATGGGACCTATGTTTCTTTGGGCCTGGCTTACTTCACTTAATATACTTTTTTCCAAGCCTTTCCATTTCCTAATAAATGGGGCAATGTCATTCTTTCTGTTGGAGGCATAGAATTCCATTGTGTATATATACCATGTTTTCTTGATCCATTCATCTACTGAGGGGCATCTGGGTTGGTTCCATAACTGCAAAGGGCTATAGTCTTTAAGAACTTGTAATTTGTAATCTAGTTTTTAAGTCTCGTAGGATTTTCATTTCATAGAAGGATTTTTCTTTATATAGTATTAGTCTCTAAAATGTTTGCAGAAAATACTTGCTAAAGTTCACAAAATAGAATCCAGGGAAGAAAAGAAAATTGCATGCTAAATGTGAAGAGAGTTCTGCAGAGAGAGAGATGCAGAACTTCATGCAGTCTTCCCACCCCCCATAAGATGACATTTCTTCTTCAGAATGAATCAGAAGTATATATGAGTTATGAAAATACAGGTTTTAAAATTGATTAAAATGATGTATTATCTTATGTTCAAATTAGTAAATTGATATAGTACTTTGAGTGAACAGCAGGACATAAAAACACTTTTGAACAGTATTATGAAGCATTGCAGATGCTTTTTTTTGAATAGCTGTTCATTTCCTAAATAGACTTTATTTGATAGCTTTTCTCATTTAATAAAAGGATGAATTGGAAAAATATGAACAGATTGTGATAACCAAAAATAAATGAACTTGACAACCTGGAAGAGGAGCAGTTGCCAATGGACTGAATAATAATGTAGGAGAATTCTGTCATGCAAAATTTATGTATGCATAAGAAATAAAATGTCTGACATTTAAGTTTAGAACAGGCTGCCATGAAGCAGATTTTGGAAAAAAAATACCATTTGTAATTTCTCCCCAAATAATGTTTTAGTCAAATATGTAGTTGGCTATGTTTTAATGAGTAATTTGAAATATCTTGTTTCTTCCTTCCTTTCATTCTTTGGTTAAAGAAAAAACACAAAATAATATTCTAGTGAAGACGACTACAATGAAAACTATGGCTCTTTTTGTTTCAAGTGTGTATTATTCATAAAAGGGAAGAATCTAATAATCCCTTGCTTGAATATTGTGATTGGAATTGATATCTCTGGAAAAGCAATTTTTTCTCTTTTTTATTTCTATTTTTTTAGTGTAAAAAATCTGTGCATAGGGTTACAGTTACATGAGTAAAGTAATGAGTACATTTCCTATCGAGTGTTGTTAACTCCTCCTTTGTTTTTCCTCTATCAACCCTTCCCTCCCCACTTCCCTAACTTCTCCCTCTCCCCCCCAAGTTGTAAAGTTTGTTTTCAACATAGTGTCTTGTACATCTCGTTGTTACAATGGGTCAACCTATATCCTTATTTCAGCATTTTGTTATTTCCCTTCCCCTCCCCAAATTAGAAAAATGTATATACAAGATGCAGGGCACTGGAATCAAATACAGTGAAAGCAGAGGTTAGACCATGGGGGAAGAACATACAAAAGAAACAAAAAAATCACATGGTACATTATAAGTACATTAAAAACAACAGCAGAAAGATAAAATCACTTGTGTCTCTATCTTGGGGTTCACTTCGTTTAGCATCATCGTTTATGGTCATATGTACATAGCTTTTGAGATTTTTCTGCTTGTCCTAGACATGTACTAGTTAGCATTTTTTTTTTTTTTTTTACAAAACTGGCAATGACAATCTCATTCTTATTGCCTGTGCTATGTTGAGCAAATTGCATAACATCTCTGAACCTCAAATGACTCTTGTATAGAAAGTAACAGTTCAAGAATGTTGCAGTGTTCAAAGACAACAACTCATCTGACAGTGCATTCAAAACTATAAATTATGTAAAATAAAATATGCCTATACATATGTATTTTTACACATGATCATTTCCCCACTGGAATTTTATGGCATATGGATTCGAGCATTCCAACAATTCAGCTTTCATTTTCTACTCATATATCTGAGGGTCCGTAGAAATGTTTAAGCAGCCATAAACCAATTAAGCCAAATCTAGTTAAACATTTCAGTAAAGAACCTCAAAAAGCTCATCTATGTTTTTCCTATTATTGCTGGAGAAACAAAGACACAAGAGAAGTAAAAGCCTACAGTTCATAGTAGAATCAGGACTTGGAGTTCAGCTGTCCTGAATCCCTCCTTTTGATAAACGTTTTAATATTCCATTCTGCTTCCTTTCCATGCACTAGGGATGGAAGCCAGTGCATAATGATGCCCTTCCTTAGTAGTTCATACGGTCTTCTTTCAGACAACAAATGATCATTGCATGCTTTCTGTGATAGCAATGGGTAGTGAAAGATGGTATAGCACAGCACAGGAGCAAATGTGCAAAGAAATGAGCCAAAATAATCTTGAGAACTGTACAATACAGAATTGTACAATAGAATTATTTACGTAAGAAGCCTGGTGATGATGCTGAAGAGAGGCCAGAGAGGTCACAGTGTAGATTTCCAAATAAAGGAGATATTTTTTTCCCCAAACTTATTTAGATGAAAAAGGGAATCTTCTCTCCCTCTTCTCCCTCTTTCCCGCCCTCCCTGTTTCCTTCTCCTTCCTCCTCTCTCTCTTCCTCCTTCCCTCTTCCACTCTCCACACCCCTCATTGTAGGTGGATGTAGAGTAACCTGAGAGAAATCACTGAAAGGGGAAAGTAAAGACCAGGTGCCTGTGAAATGTAGCTTCATTGCTGTCAACTACAGGATGTGAGGGAGAGGGATCATCAGAGAGTTTATTTCTAATAATACTGGTAGAGATCAGTACAGATGGGAAGCTAGGAGGAGCAAATGGGAAACCAAAACTAAAACTTAGATTGGGTAGTATAGAACTTGAATAACACCACCACTACCACCACCACCACCACCACCAACAGCACCACCACCACCACCACCACCAACAGCACCACCACCACCACCACCACCACCACCACCACCACCACCACCACCACCACCAGCACCACCACCACCACCACCAGCAATGCAATAGAAAACTAGTAACAGGTTTAATGAAGGCAGATCGGTCTCTTCTGAGGTTTGATTTTTTACTTCAAAATATCACCCTGAGTATGGAAAGGAAATTAAAGGGATTACAAACATATGTACATAGTCAAACTGGGTGCTGGTGGTTTGATGCCAGCCAGGACAAGAAAGTCTATGAGGTTCTTACCTCCAATTAACCAGCTGAATGTCAGAAGTTGAACTGTGGGTCAAAGTGGTAGAGTGCTAACCTTGAGCAAAAAAAATGACAGCATCCAGGTTCTGAGTTCAAGTCCCATGACTGACAAAAACCAAAACCTCAAACAAAACAAAACAAAACTCCCCCCCCCCCCCCCCCAGCTCCCTCATGTACAGTCAGGTTAGGGACTTTTAATGGAGATCGTGGGAATTTGATCTGAAGCAGTGGTGGCAGAGATGGGATAATGGATAAAGAATGAGTCAGGAATTGACATTCTCATGATACAGGTGAAGAAATAGTTAAGCTCAGAGAGGCTGCGTAATTAGCCCATGATCACAGAGCTAGGTCTATATTATTAACTCAATGTCAGGACCAGCTTCCCAGTTGTATTTCCTGAGGAGGGAACGCAGTCACCTAGACTGAGGGGACTGAGAGCTTGGGAGATGCATTCAGCAATAGCACTTTCCCCTCCCTTTCCTCTACAAATGTTAGCTTTGAAATGGACACTTAAACCTTTTATGTATTTATTGGGTACCATGTGATATTTTGACCCGTGTACAGAATGACCCGTGCACCTGGCATAGCTATCACCTCACACACGGATTTTTTTTTTTGTAAAGATAACAAAAATATTTTAAAAAAAACACTGATCTTCGTTTTGGTGTGGGAACACTCAAAATCCTTTGTGCTAGCTCATTTGAAATAGTTAATGTTTGTCATTCATATTCATCCTCTGTGCCAGAGAACATTAGAAGTTCTTATTCATATTCAACTGCTCCCCTATATTCATGAACCATCCTCCCCCTACCCCCCCTCTGCTTACTTTCCTATCCTGTGGTAACATCTTTTCTAGGCTCGGATTCTTCTTCAAATAAGAAACAGGTCAACATTTTTCTTCCACTTGTGAGAATGTACAATGTTTTGCTCTATCTGACTTGTTTTGCTCAACAAAATCTCTTTCAGTACCATTCACAGGTCCACCAGTGACAGAATAATTCTATTTTAGTTTCCATAACGGAATAGTCTGCTGTAAATAAATAACTAAATATAATACATGATAGATCATATATTATCATAGTTCATATATTATCACATGTTGTAATAATATATGGTAAATAGGATATATAATAGGTAATGTAAAATATATAAGTGTATATTACATGTTATTTTATCCAGTCATCGGAGGATGGATTCTTAGATAGACTTTATATCTTGGCTATTGTGTATAATGCTGCAGTAAATATGTGAATGCAGAGGTCTCTTCATGATACTGATTTTAATTCATCTGTCTGTCTATCTGTCTATTAGTGGATTGCTTGATCATAAGATAGTTCCATGATCTGAATTCTATTTCTAGTTTTTTGAGGAACCTTTATGCTGTTTTCCCATGATGCGTATAGTAACATGTTTTCACAGCAGTGCATGCGGGTTTTCCCCCCTAAGAATTCCTTGGCAGCAGTTGTGATTATTATTATTATTATTATTTTAATATTAGTCAGTAAAGTAGGTGGTGAGATTATTGGTGTAGTTTTGATTTGCATTTCCCCGATAACTAGTGAAATGGAGCATTTTTCCATATAACTTGGCCATTTACAACGCCTGTTTCCTTTCTCCAGTACTCAGATTGAATCCACGGCCTCATGCATGGAACGCCAGTGCTGCAACTCTTGAGTCGTATGCTTAGCCGTCTTGTTTGTATTTTGTTTTTGAGACGGCTTCTCACTAATTTTGTCTGGACTGCCCCCAACTTGTAATCCTCCTGCTTCCACACTATTCAAGAAGCTGGGATTACAGGTGTGAATTGCAAAGCTGCTTCACACATCATCTTTTGATAAATGTCTAGAGTAAAAAATAAAAACAAACCCAACAAACACACAAACAACAAAACCAAGGCAGGCATGGTAGTACAAACATGTAATCCTAGCTTCTCAGTCTGAAGCTGACAGGCAAAAGTGAGAGAACAAATATACAAAATAAGCTAAAGCAAAAGAAGGATTGGTTCTGAGTTTAAGGGCTAGGACCAGAATTGCCTCCTCTCCCCTCCAAAATAAAGACAAACAAAATAGAAACTCCCCCCAAAACAAACCCACAAAATGTCTACTTTCTAAATGATCAGGAAATTTTGAATGATCATGAAAAATACTCAACTTTATGTAGATAAGTTTCTTACTAAAATGTCAAATATCTTCATTCAAATGGAAACTGTGAAGAAAAAGTTCATTTAGGTACATATACACCAAGTAAATACATTAGGGAAATGTTTTTCTTCTGCATTGCTCTTCTTGGCATTTCTAGACATAGCTAGAAGAGGCTCAGTTCCTTTAATATGATCAGGAAAAGTGGTGTGCTCCCTTTTAAGAAGTTTGTTCTTTATATTCTTCTTTTCTTTCTCTTTTACTACTGCTGGGAAAATACTATAAAATAAAAATCCAATTCATAAAGCCTTAGGTAGCGGTAGAATTACATTATTCACACTTAGTTCACGTGGAGAAGTTCATTGCAGCTAGCGAGGGAGGAGAGAAGTGCAGATCCCAGTGGATTTGGCCTTCCAACAAATATATCATTCATGAACATTTTGGCCTTCTTTCTCCATTCCTATTGTGTGGTATGACTCTCCCTAGACTCTCATGCTCAGCACCAAACATTAGAAGCTTCGAGAAGCTTTACAGCAGTAGCTTAGAGTTCAAGTGTCAGCAGTTTTCTGTTCTTTTTTTTTTTTTTTTATTGTGAACATACTGTACAGAGGGGTTACAATTACATGGGCAAGATAATGAGTACATTTCCTATCAAGCATTGCAGCCTCCTCCTTTGTTTACCCTTCACATCCCTTCTCAGCCTCCCCCTGCCCTCACTGCTGTGAACCCCTTCTAGCTCTAAGAAGCAATTCTTAACCAGGAGGCTATGATCTCTTAACTTCCTGTATATATGAAGGACATAGGAAAAAGAGCATTAGTTAACCCCAAGAAAGCCTCCTGGCATAGATGTTTAAACCATGTGATAAAGAGTACACTTTTACTCAGACTAGAACAAAGCTGAGATTTCTTAAAGAATGTTTTAGAATTTGATAAGTCAAATAAGAAAATATTAACACTGAAACACATCATGGAGACACATTGGAACTCTATGACTGTATTTTCATTTTCTCTTGGGGATTACAACGGATAGGACACTTAATCACCTGAGTAGTTTTTAATCTTTATTTTTAAACTTTAATTTTATTGCCAAGGTATACAGAGGGATTAGTTACCTAAGTCAGATAATAAGGATACTTCTTCGCGAGCAGTGCCACCCCTCCCTCATTTTCCCCCAGTTTTTCCCTTCCCCCCACATTGTACAGATCATTTCGGGTATAGTGTCTGTCTAATGAGTATCACTGCTGAATTGGTTCACGCTTTGTCCCACCATTTCTGGGATGAGCACTTTCTAGCATTGTTGGAAAAGGGGATCTATTGCATTCTCAGATTCCATTGCCATCTATTCAAAGATGCATCTCTGGATTCATGGTGGACAAGATACATTGTAGACCTCACAAAAAAAATTTTTTTTGGCCCTGTGGGGCCTGAACTCTGGGTCTGGGCACTGTCCCTCAGCTCGTCAGCTCAAGGCTAGCGCTGTACCACTTGAGCCACAGTGCCACTTGCAGCTTTCTTCTTTTTGCTTATGTGGTGCTGAGGAATCAAACCCAGGGCCTCAGGCAAGCAAGGCAAGCACTCTACCACTGAGCCACCTTCCCAGCCTTGTAGAGCTCACAAATTTAACTGTGTTCAAATGTCATCTCACAAAGGGGATGTATTGGTAATAGTTGGTAGGTGGAACTTCCTTGCTTTGCTCAAGACACATTACAATTGGCAACTCTCAGAGCAAATACTCATCCAGGAAGGGAAGTGCAGGGGGGCGGTGGTATTTTCTATTTACAAAAGGAAGTCAGGGCTCTAGGAAGCTGTTGAACTGGTCCTTCTTTCTACCATGACCTCAAGGTTGGAACAATGAAAACATTTGTTCTCACTGGAATCATCCTTTGGATTGACTGCACTCTGTTCAAATTGAGACAAACCTCTTACTTAGGCTGTGTCTCTTCAGTTTTTACACAGTCATCCGGTGTATTGCAACCCATACGGAGCACACTCATCATAAACACGAAACTTCTTTGGTTCTCACTTGGCACCTTCTGAGATTCTGCAGACGTGCAAGTTTTATATGCTGTCTTGGATCTGCTTCTAATTTGACCTTAGCATTTGGGATCTCTTGCTAGGCAGGCACATTACCTGCCTAGAATCCCTTGCTTCTCTGCTTCTTCTCTATTCACCCTTCCTTCCTGAGTTGGATAACCAACTCTGGTACCTTACCGGGCAACTGTAGTAGCAGTGGGTTATTTTCAGGAGTAGCACTGCCACAAAAGGTTGTTTGCTCAGGAAATATCCTCGGTGTACTTCTTAACAGAGACTCTATTGCTAGAAGGAAATGTACTCTCTGTTTGACTTATGTAACTGCAACACCTCTAGTTTTAGTAATTTCAAATAATAACAACTAAAAAAGGAGAGTAAGACAAGAAGAATACAAAGAAAACCACCAAAGAAGTGCATAATTTTCCTTCAAAATTCCAAATAGATGCAGCCATTAAATCCCACTGCCTTTGGTCCAGGGCTGTGATACACTATGACTCTGGGGTAAAAAGTAGCTACTTTCTTTCGTTTTCTTTTTTTCTTTCTTTTTAGATTTAAAAATTTCATTGTAAAGGTGATGCACAGAGGAGTTACAGTTACCTAAGTCGGGTAATGAGTACATTTCCTTTTGAATAGTGTCGCCCCCTCCCTCATTCTCTCCCAATTTTTCCCATCCCGACCCCCTTCCCCCCAAGATTGTATAGTTTATTTCCAACATAATGTCTAGTGGATTTCATTGCTGAATTGGTTCACTCTTTGTCCCACTTTTTCAGTGCTTCCCCTCCCCAAATCCGATAAACTTACACACATGAAAAACAGTGACGGAAGGGAATAAACCAAAGAAAAAAGGAAAGAAGAAAAGAAAAGAAAAAAAGAATCACAAACAGAACACCTCCCCCGCCCTCTTGCTTCTATTTCTTGGAGTTCATTTCAATAAGCATCATTTTATGATCATACACACATAGCTCTTGGGCCCTTGTGATCCTCTCCTAAGAATGGCCTCCTTTGTTCTGTGTGAATGTTTAGAGTGCTGTTTAATTAATCATGTCCAGGTATAATTATTTGATTATCCATTGGATTTACTTGTAGACTTATAGACACGTTCTAATTATTACAAATGGGAGAAAACAGGCAGCCCATATTTCTTTGGGTGGGGCTTACTTCCCTTAGTATAATTTTTTCCAAGTCTTTCCATTTTCTTACAAACGGGGCAATGTCTTTCTTTTGACGGAAGTATAGAATTCCATTGTGTATATATACGGTATTTTCTTGATCCATTCATCACTGAGGGGCATCTGGGTTGATTCCTTATCTTGGCGATGGTAAACAATGCTGCCATCAACACGGTCATGTTGGTGGCTTTGGTGTAGCCTAGTTTAATTGAATGGATGCCTGGGAGTAGGATTGCTGGGGAGCTGCTTTCTTTAACCTCCCAGTTGTTCTCACCTCACCATCCAGGGTTTCTCATTAGCATAACAGTAGCTTAAAGAAATGCTACACGGTGCAAATTCGAGACTCTGGAACAAGGCCCAAATTCTTTATCTATGATGATTATGTGTTCTGATAGCTCTCTTTTACTGCATACCTACTGTGTGACAGAAACAATGCCAGATATTTTTAAAGTCATACTTTTTAATCCTACTTATGGCTTTCAGAGAGAGGTAGGAATGATTTCCATTCAGCAAATGAAGAAATTGTGGTTTAGAGAGAAAAGTGTAACAAGTAAAAAATCTGGTTGCAAACCTGTATGTGTCTGACTTCCATCCTCTTACTCATTCTCCACCCCAGAAGCTGCTTGTTTCCTCCTCCCCCTCCCCCTCCCCCTCCCCCTCCCCCTTCTCCTCCTCCTCCTCTTCCTTCTGCTTACCCACTTCACTTCTCCCTCTTCTTTCTTTCTTTTTTTTTTTTTTGGGGTCTGGTCGTGGGGCCTGAACTCTGGGCCTGGGCGCTGTCCCTCAGCTCTTCAGCTCAAGGCTAGCGCTCTACCACTTGAGCTACAGCCCCACTTCCGTCTTTTTTCTTTTTGCTGATGTGGTGCTGAGGAATCGAACCCAGGGCCTCAGGCATGCAAGGCAAGTGCTCTACCACTGAGCCACCTTCCCAGCCCTCCCGTCTTCTTTCTTTGCAGTTCTGGAACTCAAACTCAAGACCTTGAAATGCTAAAAAAAAATCACTCTCCTGATAAGCATGCCCCCAATTCACCTTTTAATTCTCTAACTATGTATACTAATTACATTTTGCTGTTTAACCATCTCACACCTATTTATTGTCTAAGTTTCTAAGGGGTCTGGAGACTGACTTTGTTAAGAGTCAACAAACTCTATCATGGTATAGCTGATCTTCATACTTTGCTAGAGCTTTGTGTCTTCTTCCAAGTGGTTAAAAAAATTCATTTTCTGGCTTCTTGCCTGGTGTGGTAGAGGTGGCCTCCTTCTCAAAGCCTTTCACGTGGTGCTTTGTCCTTTTCACATGTGCACAATAGAGCTGTTGGCTTCATCCTCCTCTTTCTCCTCCTCTTCCTCTCTTTCTCTTTCTTTCTTTTCTTCCTTTCTTCTTCCTCTTCTTTTTCTTTCTTCTTTTTTCTTTTCTTCTTACTGTTTTTCTATTCTTCTTCCTCCCTCCTTCCTTCCCTCCCTCCCTCCCTTCTTCCTTCCTTCCTTCCTTCCTCCTCTTCTTTTCTTCTTTCTTCTCCTCCTCCCTTTTCTCCGTCTCTTCCTTCTTCTCTGTCTCGTTTTCTCCTCCTCCTTCTTTCTTATTCTCCTCTTTGCTCTCCTCCTCCTCTTTCTTCTTCTTTTTCCTCCTCTTCCTTCTCCCCTTCCTCTCCCATCCCCTCTCCCTCCTGTTCCTCCTTCTTTGCCTGTGTGTGTGTGTGTGTATGTGTGTGTGTGTGTGGGGTGTATGCCAGTATTGGGGCTTGATCTCAGCACTTCCTCTTCAAAATTGGTGATTGACTATTTGAGCCACAACTCCACTTCTGGCTTTGGCTGGTTAATTGGAAATAAGAGTTTCTCAGATTTGTCTGCTTGGGATGGCTTTGAACCACAATCCTCAGACTTCAGCCTCTTTAGCAGCCAGAATTAAAGTCATGAGCCACTGGCACCTGGTATTATTGGCTTCTTGAAGGACAGTTGGGAGTGTTGTTCTTCAGAGTGCTCTGGTAGTTTATAAAACCTAAACGAATCAAGGGAGTGCTGTGCTGCTCCATTTTCTGTGTTCTGTTTGAGCAAGTCACTTATGTGGTCCACAATCAAGGGGTGGGGATCATACAGGTGTGTGGATTTTGGGGTGTTTCTGCATTGTCCCCTTTTGAAACATTCTCAGAGGCTGCTGGTAAAGGTAAAGGGAGCTCATCTGAGAGCGCAGTAGGCTGGCTTTCCTGTTGCCGATGTTTCTTCCAAGTGCCTTTCCCCATCTGTAAGGCGGAGAGGGTGTATTTATCCACTTTCCCAGGGCAGGGTGACAATTTGACCACAAAATGCTTCATTGCCCAGGATGGAAGCCTCTGTATAAAGTCAGTCTTTTTTTTTCCTCGAAAAAAAGAAAAATATAGAAAGAAGTCATCAGTTGCTAGGGAAACCACAACCTTTTTACATGTGCTTATTTAGAAAAGAGATATATTCAAGAGTCTTCACTATAGGAACTGGGATGGTGCATTATGTTTGTGAGAATAAACAATGAGGAAATACCATTCTCAAAGGGAAAAAAATCCATTATCTTGCATCTTGCTGAAAATATTTGATTCTCAAGGGGTTCAATTTGAAATTCATCCTCTGTCCCTCTGCCATTATTTTAGTCTGGCTTGCATATGAATTTTTTTGAAACCAGCAGAATCCCTGGATCTGGACAAAATTTGAGGAGATGAAGGGGCTCTGGTTAAACTAGAAAAATCCTGTTCCAATTTGGCATGGCAAAGAAGCCAAGGTCTCCCCTTTATGTCCACATTACACCTGGGCATGAAATCAAGAAACACCTTTAGAACATTTAAAAATATTCTTAGGACCTCTGCAGACTCCTGTATGATCACTTAGATGAGCATGTTTTTGTAGAGATACCATGACTCTATTCACACTTTTGAAAAGACAGTTCTATTTTCAGGTGTCTGAAATTTTAGCTAAAATAGTTTGATTCCTTTGGGCTCTAACTACCCCTTCCATAGATGGCTCAGCATCATGACTCCTCCTTTGTTGATGGTAAGATGCCTCATTTAGTGAAACTCCTTTTAGTGAGCCTGCTCAAAGTCATTGAGCACTGGCCTTTTATGGACCACTTCATCTCTAAGGAACTGTGCTTTAGAATCTCTTCAGAGATGGTTTACTTGTGAAAACATGGAGGCGGAACACAATGACCCAAGGAGGAGATAATCAAATGAGATTTTCTGATTGGCAGAAATAATCTTACTTAACAGTGGTGCCTTGGTTGGGATCATGAGCTGTGTTAGCCTTCTGCAAACCTTCTGTGGAGAGTGTTACTTGCAGTCTCAAAAGGAAGAGAAAAAGCCCATCTGAAAACCGAGGACAATGTTATTTTGAGTTGAGTCTTTGTGCATAGTCTGTATACTACCAATAATTGTACTGTTGGTAACTGTAGGAAAAATAATAAGCCCAGATGGATTGCTTCTCTCCTTGGAAAGAAGCCCTATGCTCAGAAGGTCATTCTTACTTCTCCAGGAAGGGATTGGGTGATGGTATAAGCTCGGAGGTTCAAGTCATCCCAAAGCTATCTGCTGATTAAACAGACCACTAAGGAGAACAAGCATGGAATCAAAGTACCCACAGTGCTCTAAGCGTGGGAATAGCTACTCTCGCTCCAGCTGTCTCTTGTGCCTTGTTCACACATACCTCTGATCAGTGATCCAGGCCTGTGGCGAGGGGCAATATTTTATTCATTAATGTGGCTCCTGCATTCAGGCTTATAAATCCAAAGCATTAAACATTGCTTAAAAACACTCAAACGATTGAAGCCAGAGTTAAAACTGATGTTGTGCAAAAAATCAGAAGCCTAAGAGAAATATTCGTAAAAAATTTTACATGTTGATTTAACAAAAACTGTTCAGATAGGTGCTAGGGGCTTCCAATTTTAATATTTAATATTATAGTGGTAATCCTGATTACGTAGGAGGCTGACAGTGGGAGGTTTGAGGTTTCAGGGCAGCCTGGGGAGAGGGTGGGGGTGTGACTCCATGAGGGGAAGAAGGGAAGAAGCTGGGTGTGATACACACACACACACACACACACACACACACTCCTCCTAGCTGCTATAAGAAGCCTAAAATAGGCACACACCTCAAGGCAGGGGGTGAGGCCCTTGCTCCAAAAAGAACTGGAGTTAATGGCTTAAGAGGTTGAGTACCAGTCTAGTCAGCCTGAGTCCCAGAGTTCAAACCCCAGTGCCACAAAAAGTTGAAGCCCCCTTGTATTTAAATCCATAGTTTGCATCACTGTTTTGACACAGTCATGTACTTGACAGTAAACAAAAAGAACTTGGGTTAGCTTCCTGGAGAGGCAGAGAATCACGGTGGTGGGATGGGCAGGGGGGGGGGGTGGGGAGGGGGACAGAAAAGGCTACTCATCTCATGGCAGCCAGGATGGAAAGAGAGACAGGAGGAGGGACTGAGGTCCCAATATGATCTTCATCTCCTTCAAGGCAGTACTTCAACCACCTCCCTTTTGGTGGGCTCCATCTCCCCAAGATTCAACTACCTTCCAAGAGCACCACACACAGGCTGCAAATAAACATGTAACAAATGGTTTGGGGATCATTTAAGACCCAAACCATTACAGAATTGTATGGACTAGATTTGCAGTTGTTCTCTAACCTCCACAGGGCTTAAATGTATAACTTTCAATACCAATGCCTGGGCCCTGAGCCCAAGTCCCAGTATTGGCACACATACTTAGCACAGACACAGACACATGACAACTCCCTCACTCCATACACATGGAAGAAAACAAAAAGAAGGCAAATGAAATGGGCAGGAAAAGCAACAAAAACTGGTTAGTGTTTAGCTGTTCTGCTTAGGTATAATGGGACACATTGTGTGTGAAGAGGCAAACTTTCTATCGGTCTATTGACTTACTACTTCAGACAGATGAACAGCTTGTGATACACTCAGAGAAGTAATTTCATACACTAGAAAAGAGAATTATATATTCAGTATAATTCTAGAGTATAATTTAGGAATAATATGCTATAGTTGAGAATAATATATCTTCAAACATCCAGTTAAGCTTGTTACTAGATCACTCACAATATTTCCTTCCCCTCCCTGACTTTTTTTCCCCCCCTAGCTGTACTGGAGTTTGAACTCAGGGCTCACACTTGCGAGGTAAGAGCTCTGCTGCCTGAGTCACAACCCAAGACCTTCTGATTTCTGTTTGTTTTCGATTATGATCTCCTGTTTTTGCCCTAGGGTTTGCTTCAGACTGAAATTTTCCTACTTCTGTTCTCACATAGCTGGGATTACAGGAATGAGCTATCATGCCTAGCGTATTTTTCTTCTTTTTAAAATTAGTTGGGAATGGAAAATCATGGCCAGATTGAGAATCATTAATGACCTTAGATCAGAAATTAATTCATCCACATGATTTACAGATTTCACTATTATTAGACTGAGAAAATTTATCAATCAAGGTTCTTAGCCAGTATATTTTAAAAGTGAACAATTCCATCTTTCCCTAACTGCTGCTTGTAAGGTTGGCTTGAACATAATTCCAGTGGGGTTGGAGGCGTGGCTTATTCGGTAGAGTGCTAGCCAGTAACAAAAGTGGCAGATTCCAAGTCCTGGTCTCAGCCCTAGAAAAAGGAAAGAAAATAGTTCCAATAGAAATTAGCAATTAAGGTAGTGGAGAAATTTCAAAAGATACGGGATTAGAGAATCTTGTCATTCTTCTTCTTGGCCAGATAATTTCACACTTATCACTAACTAGTGTCATGGTATGATTATAAATTTGTTGTCACTGCTTTCTTTTGCCAAGCAGAAGGTGAGCGGATCTGACACTAGATCTGTAGTTTTCAAATCCCACAGGTAGGTTGTATAAACGCAAAGACACCTGTAACATTTTGTGGTTGAAAGGGACTTAACAATCAACCAGTGACTGATCTGAGATCAGAGAGGCACAGGTCATGATGACATAGGCCAGAACAAGACTGAAGGCAGCTTGCTTCCTACTCTAGTGCACTTACAGCACGACATAGAACATCAGAATTCGTGGTCGGTGTTTCGACTAGATATAAGGTTACTACACTGGGATTTTTCAGGACTGTGCATTTCCACAGGACATGGTTTCCAATGTGGACATGGTTTCCAAATGATTTTGGAAGCCTTAGGTGGCACCTGCTACTTTTAAATAAATGAAAAACATCTTTAATCGTTATTAAATTCTCCTTGCTTCCAATAGCAGTGCTAAATAACAGTAGGCAAGCTGTCAGCATCTTCATTTAAAAACAAAAACACCTAACAGACAGCAATATAAAGTAGTTTCAAAAGTCTTATTAGCAAAGTGATGAGTGGAAGTGGAGCCAAGACTGTGGCTCTATTTTTTTCCAGTTGTATGCAGTTGTCTGTTCTTTCCATAATCTAACGATCCATCATTCATATTTTATTACTGCTCTCCTTTGTTGTAACATTGTAAGACTATCTTGAAGACACCAATGAGCTTAAGCAGTGATTTAAACATTTGTATTTATCAAATCATATGTATTTATAATGATAAATATATAATTATAATGATATATTTTATACTATCTAAACTATAATTGGGAAATTATATATATGCATAAATTATTTGAAAACTAAAGTTAGTGTGTTTGAAATGGAACAAGTTATACTTTTGGTTAGAACCTGGTGTCATTTCAGTGAATTGCTTTCATAAAAATGCTAATGCCTGTGAGAGATTCGAATGCACTTAGAAGATTACGCACATGCACACCCAAATTGTATAAAAATCGGGAGCAACTGGCAATAACTAGTCCATGCAAATGCCAAAGATGCTTAGATTTTTCCCTGAAATCACACTCATTACATGACAATTAGAATGTGATGTCAAGTCTTTTTTTTTTTTTAAACAGGGAGGCAAATCTGCTAACAGATTTGTCTTAACAGATAGACATATAAGGCGCATCAATTTTAGAAAGGGGTCTCCTGTGGAAGAACCACTAGGTGCCACACTAGAGCATTTAGCTGAACTTCTACTTTGCTTTCTCATTGAACTATTTGTAATTGACTGCAATGCACTTGCGTAGTTTTGACATTCTCATGACAAGTGCTTTTAGCTGCAAAGCCCAACCCCTGTCTGACTTGGACTTGCTCAGTATTAGCTGTGTGCATATTCTGTAACTGAGAATCTATACTCAATCATTTCATGTGGCTGTGCAGGTAGTAGTGTATAGTGACTGAAAAATTATGCCAAGATCACTTTCTGCTGGATTCCCAGGAGAATGATCTCATAGGTTGAGTTTTGCATAATCAAGTATTTATAAGTTTATTTCAACTTATGGGTTGTGAGGAAATATGAACTCACATTAAAGTTAAGTAGCTCTAAGGACAAGGAGAAAAAAAAAACTAATCTGATTTTATTAATTGTACACACACTAAGGGATTCTGAGAAAAACTCTTGCAGAGCTTACAAAACAAATGTAAGTGATTTGTTAAAGCCAAAAGCTAGAAGTGATCAGTTTAGATCACTAGAGTCGGGAGGTCTACTAAATGGGATGAATTACTCAGCTCATTAGTTCAGGAATTGACTAATGTTCTGAGAACTTCTCTAGTTATTGATATTCTCAGTTACCAGTGCATCTTGGCTAATAAAAACATAATTTGCCACTAGAATTGACTGCTAAGATCTTAAAAACCCAATGATAATTCCCATTTCTGACAGATACTGTTACCTGAATTTAATGTTAAGAGTTTATGTCAAGAGTGATATTAATAAGAGAGCTGAATAGAAGTCTCAGTTGTGCCCCCTGCTACAGAAACATCAGTTTGAACAGTCATATTCTCACCAAAATAACTTTTTAAGAGCACAGAAAAAATCCAGGGTGTGACTGGAACACAGAAATACCCAAAGACCCATGAAGGGGCACAGGAAGGGGAGTTTCACATTACCTGTGTCGCCCTTCCCCTCAGCCCAGGGAACACAGTGGAGACAGGTGCTCCTCTCTGTGGAGGAGATGGAGTGAAGCAAGTAGCTTTGTCTCAGAACTCAGCACTAGGCCCAATTCAGTGAACTCTGGGGCTAAGCTAAGCCTATATCCCCTGGCTGTAGAATCACTGTAAGATCACCCCATCCTCATGGAGTGTTCCTGGTGTCCTCAGGCTCTAAATCGTCAGGCTCATCATCTCCTGTAGTATCAGATTAGCGCCCAGTGTACCCACCATCCAGTCCCATATCATCAGAACCAGACATAACACCCCTCCCCACAGAGCAAGGCCACAAGCCTGTCTGTGTGCACAATGATCAGGCCGCCACCCTGCCCCTCGACTCCATGCTTGTCCCCAACGAACCAGGATTCATACCTACACCTCAGAACCCAGGCTCTAGGCTTGCTTCTACAGATGTAAGTACCAGACCTCCTCATATGGACCCAAGCTACAGAATGCTCCCCAGAGATCCACGTGCCAGGCCTGTCTGCACTTTGACCCAGGCACAAAGTCAGTCAGTTCACAGACTTCAGGGCAAGCTCTCCCACATATCCCTCAATTGACTTGATAGAGAATCTCTGGCTAGGCTGCCTGGGTGAGGGCTTTCTCTAGTCTATAAGAACTATTTCTTCAAATGTGCTCTACAGCTGCATAAAGCCACAGGGATTGCAGATAATTCGCTCAATGTGACTCACCAAAGGAATGCAATAATGTGCTAGTAATGGACCCTAAGAAATAGTGATCTGTGATTATGCAAGACAATCATTTTCAAAGAAGCTCAATGAGCTACAGGAAAAATGAATACCTATATGAAATGATAAAAAGTTAATATAAGGATAAAATGAACAGTTCAAAGAAGAAGAAACCATAAAAGTAACAGAACAGAAATTCTGGAGCTGAAGAACACATCAATCAAGCAGAAAGGAGAGATATTATTCCATCATACCTGTTAGGAAGTACCTCTACCACAACTAGTGTGGACAGTAGTAGAGAGGCTCTTCAAAAAATAAAAACAGAAGCTAGGTGGTAGTAGCTCACGACTGTAATCCTACCTACTCAGGAAGCTGAGATCTGAGGATCACAATTCAAAGCCAGCCTGGACCGGAAAGTCCGTGAGCCTTTTTCTCCAATAAAAATCACTAGAAAAAACCAGAAGTGGTGCTGTGGCTCAAGTGGGAGAGTGCTAGCCTTGAGTACAAAAAGGCTTATGGACAGTGTCCAGGCTCTGAGTTCAAGCCCCAGGACCAGCAAAAAATAAAAAAAAAAATAAAAAATCAAACCAGATATGATCTAGCAGTTCTGTTTCTGGGTGTATATCTAAAGAAAATGAAGTCAGTATCCCCAAGGATATCTGCTCTGCTCTGATCCTGGAAGCTTATCCACCATAATCGAGATAGAGGTACAACCTAAGCATTTATCCATGAAGTAATGAAGGAAGAAATAATGTTTGCAAGATACTACTCAGCCAAAAAAGAATAGACTGAACCTGAACTTGAACCTGAAGGATGCGATGGTAGGTGTAGTAAAGCAAATACAGGAAGACCAGTGCTGCATCATCTCATTTACATACAGAAGCCAAACAAGTGAGACTCAGAAGTAGAAAGTTGAATGCCAGAACCTGAAGGATTTTGGTCAAATGGTGTGCAGCTTCAATTATGAATGAGTTCTGGAGATCTAATCAGCCAAATGGCAGCTCTCAGTAATAATCCTGTGCTATCTACTAAAATATGCACAAGGATCAGATCTTAAACACTTTCAACACACACATACACACACACTTGCAATTAAGTGAGATGATAATTATGGCAATTCACTTACTTGTGATAATTATTTCACAATGTGTGTGTGTACCCAAATACCATGTTATGTACTTTAAATATATACATTTTTGTTTGTCAATTATACCTCAATAAAGCTGGTGGATGTGAATTAGAATGCTACTGGGTAAATAAATAAGCATCAGCCAACTAAATTGCTTGAGGAAAACCAGGCAGTTTGCCAAATTAAAAATCAGAAACTTAGTTAAAGTGAAATAAAGGTAAAGCTTGACATAGTATGCACGCTATTTTTGTAGCTGTTTTATTTAACTTTTAGTCTCTACTTAGGTGACAGAATCTATGAGGGTATGGGTATACTTTGCTTCTGATTTTATAGCTTAGGTACAGCTTGAAAAAGATCTTTCTAGATTCTGAGTTGAGTAGAATGTTAACAGGAACTATTTGTAAGGAAGGCAAGCAAGCATGCAGAAGTGATCTTTATTACTGAGAGATCCTAGTGAGACACACACTCCCCTGCCAAGTGCAAAGAACAGACTTGAAGACCAGAAATATAGCAGAAATGAGACTCCCAGATCAAGTGTCTGGAGGGCAGGCACGCCCCCAGACATGGCAATAAGCAGTTATTCTCCTAATGGGCAAAACCCTTCCCTGCTCCTCAGTGGCTGAACACTACGGGGTGTACAATCTTCCTGGATATCACCTAAGTTTCATTCTTTTCTATTGGATGATCTTAATAGAAACCTTTTGGTTTCTTGGTTGCATTTTAGAAGCAGGCCTTTGTTGTTTCTCTCCCCATTTTGTTCTCTGTGATAGGAAGTATTTTTCCCTGGATATTCGAATTCTGGCATGCGCATAGTTTTTACGTGATTTCTCATGATTGTGGCCCATCGCTTTGCCTGCTGGTTGGCTGGCTTCTGATATGCTATTTGTGACTCTTTGTCTAGGGAACTTCCAAGTGCATGAACTTTGGGATTGTCACATCAGTAAGAGGTTAGATCATTGTGTAAGCAAACTCTTAGTAACTTTTCACTTAGGGTCAGAAGCCTTGTCTTGGAAATGGACTACCACTGGTTTTATTTTCCATCCTAAGAAAGGCAGAGTGAGGGGAGCAGCTTACAACATGGCCTCCATCTTCCTTGCCATCTGGGATCCACACCCTTTGTCATCCATCCCACAGTGAATGGGTTCTGATCTACAGGACCAATAGGACTGGAAAATGGATGATATATGACTTTTGAGACTAGAAACTGAAAGGCACTTTTTAGCATATGATTTCTCTCCCCCCTCCTTTCTCTCTTGGATTGCTTATCCTATGAGAAGCCAGCTCACAGTCCATGAAGATGCACCAGGCTTCCAGAAATCCACCTGCTGGAGAAGCGAGGTCCTCTCACCAAGTGGGTGCTGACTTCCCTGCCCTGTCAGTAGGGAATTGTTCAGCTCCAAATGAGATGCAGGATGACTGCAAAATGACAGTAGAAATCTAAGTGTAGCTTCATGGCAGCCCCAACCCAGAACTGCCCAGCCAATCAGCTTGCAGATTCCATTCCTTTCACAGAATCTGTGACAGGAACCAAATGATTATTATGTTAAGTGGTTACTGTTTTAATATGATTTGTTATATACCATTCACTCATTAATATGGAGAAAACATTGTGCGATAGCCAATTCATTCTGATTCATGGGACATTTCTTAGCAATGGAGAAAAGGCCAGAGCTTCAGGTCAGGAATAAAGGATGGGGAGTTAGCTCTTTCTCTTCTTCTGGTGAATGGCTTTACTGTACATTTGGTGGGGGAAGGTAACTCTCACACTCTATTCATTCTTTTCTCTCTTTTCCCCCATTATTTCTTTTTCTTTTGCAAGGCTAGTGCTCTACCACTTGAACTACAATTCCACTTCTGGCTTTTTGGGTGGTTAATTGGAGATAAGAGTCTCATGGACTTTCTTACTGGGGCTGACTTAGCACTGAGATCTTCAAATCTCAGTCTCTTGAGTAGCTAGGCACCTGGTTAATTAATATTTCTATTAGCATGCATCAGTTATAAGGGCTATATAATATATACTTTAAATTTCCCCGCACGATCACTCTTTCTTATACTCCTGCTTCTTAAAACATTTTCAACAGGTTTATTATTATTATTATTATTATTTCTTTTGTGCTGGTCCTGGTGTTTGAAGTCAGGCTTGGGGTACTGTCTCTAGACTTCTTTTGCTTAAGGCTAGTGCTCCATTTCTTGAGCCACAGCTTCACTTCCAGCTCTTTTTTTTGGTGGTAACTTATTGGAGATGAGTATCATGGACTTTCCTTCCTGGGCTGGCTTTGAATTGTGATCTTCAGATGTCAGCCTCCAGAGTAGCTAGAATTACAAGCAGGAGCTTGTAGCTTTATATATTTTGTATTTTTATACATGCACATGAAGTGCTTCAACCATATTCACCATCATTCACCCTCTCCATTCACCTTTCCCTCTGCTGCTGATACCCATCCTCCAGTGAGCCTGCTTTACAGTGACTGTTGTCCAAGGTCAAAAGAAGTGAAAGGAAGAGCTTCCTCTTTAGTGGTAGTTCTGGGGTAGAGATTTGATGGAATGTGGCATCACATTTCTTGGGATATTATTTTATTCCTAAGACATGAGATCTACTATATTGTATAACTAGGACATAGAGTCTTCTATGAAGTAATTTTCCTTCAGAGTAAAATACATTTTCCTATTTTTTTCCTAAATATATTGATTCTTGACTTTCATCCCTTAATGTGTATTATTAGGATAATTACTTGGTAATTATTTGCATCATTAAGTAGGTGTAGTTTTATGTTTTAGCATGCCCTTATAGTATTTGTTATTTGTTGAAGATAATGATTTTAATGTGTTACATTTTTAAAGTCAGAGTTAGAAAATTAGGTAAGTAAAAAAGGTTGCATTTATTGCATTATTTGAATTAGAAATATTTTCATTAGGTACACATCATATTTTTTATATTCTAAGCCACTGAAATGACTGATTTATAAGTTAGTATGGTTGTATTCTCTAAACAAGCTTGCCAGAATCAGTTATATGAAACTGGTAATCTTGGAGTTCTCTCAGAAATAGCTTTGAGGCACAAATGAAATTGCGCTTATTTTTATACCCCAATTATGATGATTCTCCCACCATTCTCCATGTTTTAACAGCATCTCAAAACATCTCAGCTGTCTGGGGGAAGCCCACAAAACAAATCTTATTCATGCCTCTTAACCAGTCTTATGCCAATGAGTTCTCTGTAGCTGTTCTTAGAACATCCACTATTGTGACATCGTTGTACACCGTCATTCTATAAAGCTACTCTTCAGACATGGCTGGTGGCACCCACAGTGAAAATATCAGTTATGGCCCTATATTGTCTCATGATTCTTGGGGCGATCTCATGGTGCTAGTCTCTGCAGAGACAGAGGGAAAGGACTTAGAGTTTCTTTCAAAGTCTTTAAAATAGGTCATTTGTCCTTCACTGAGAAATCTCATCAAGTATTATATGAACATAGTTCATATAATAGTCAAACTCTGTTCACAGCTAAATTCTGGGGGATCTGCTGTAAGCGTCACAAAACTTCCTTAAGCCATCTCCCTGTTCCTATTTAAACTCCAAAGTTTCTTTTGTTTCTGAATCTCCCTCCCTCCCTCCCTCCCTCCCCCCTCCCTCCCTCCCTCCCTCCCTCCCTCTTTTCTCTTTCTTTCTTTCTTTCTTTCTTTCTTTCTTTCTTTCTTTCTTTCTTTCTTTCTTTCTTTCTTTCTTTCTTTCTTTCTTTCTTTCTTTCTTTCTTTCTCTCTCTCTCTCTCTCTCTCCTTCCTTCCTTCCTTCTTTCCTTTTTTCTTTCCCTTCCTCCTCCTCCCTCCTTTTTCCCTCTCTCCCTCCCTCCCTCCCTCTCTCCCTCCCTCCCTCTCTCCCTCCCTCCCTCCTCTCCTCCTCCTCCTCCTCCTCCTCCTCCTGTACTGGGGAATTTAACTAGGGCTTCATGCTAGGCAAGCTAGCATTCTATCACTTGAGCCAGGCCCTAGTCCTTTTGCTTTTAGTTTACTTGTCACATAGAGTCTTGCACTATCTTTGCTTGGGTAAGCCTCAGGCCACAATCTTCCTACCATTGTCTCTTCCAAGTAGCTGAGATTACAGACATGAACCAATGTGCACAGTCCCTCAAAAGTGATTTCCTTTTTCTTTTTGGTGCACCCCTGGGTGTTGACCCTGAGCTTTTTTGCTCAAATCACAGCAATCCAGCCTTCTCTCTCTGGAGTCCAAGCCCTACCACTTGTGGTAGACTTGTAAAGGTCACCTTAAAGTTTTGTTTTTTGTTCTGCTTTTCAATTTCCCTCTGTGTGTGCAGTGATTAAATGGAAAAGGCAGTGTACTTCAGTCTTCTTAGAACTGTGCGTCTTCTTCTGGCCTTGTGCGTGTATGCCGAGAGGGAGAGAAATTTCTATAAATACATATGTCCTCTCTTAGATGGAACTTCAGTGCTGGAAGAGGAGGGTAGGAATTTGCAGGCCATTAAGCTCCAATTTAAGTCCTGTCTTATCCTTTTTTTTAAATTAAAATACAAAAAATCAAGTCTGTTTCCAGCTTGATAAAATAACCTGTGGCTAACTGGACATTTTCATAAAAGAGACTGACTTGTAATCATGTAAGCTGTTCAAAAAATATGGCTTCAGTAATTGTTATACATGCCTATTCTAATGAACTGTCCTAGCTCTCTACGCGCTAGGAGATGCATCTGGCTCATTTGAAGTCAATTCTACGAACCTTTAAACATGCAAAATGCTGTTAGTGCTCACTCCTGTGGCTTCTAAACTTTAAAGGAGGACTGAAATAGTTTGTATTAGGTTAATTGACTCCCATATAGAATTTCTAATTATTAACTGCATACAGTTTAGAAGGGAAAAAAGGTAAAGTACTGCAGTCATAGAAGATGCTGCTGCTAGTTACATCTTCAGTTGCCTAACTGTTTAGAAATTAAAGGGTAGAACAGTTTGGAGAATCTTTATTTGCTAGTATTCTACAGTCATTTTAGGATTTCCCCCATAGAAGGATTTTAGAAGGTTGGATTTGGAATGACCATATCTAAATTGACTTCCCGGCCCTGTCAACTACCTTCTATGCAAAGATGACATCGTGTCTCTTGTCTTAGATCTGGAACAACAATGCTAACAGAGCCCTTGATTTCAGAAGAGATGTAACTGATAGTGCTTTGGGACCCTGTAAACATATTTTCATATATATATATTTACAATTTAGTTCTAACTTCTTGAAAACATGTGCTCTTTGTCCCTCTAAGCCTGACTTACTTCACTTAGTGTAATTTTCTACATCCATCTCCCTGAAGGGTGAGTGACATTCCATTATATATAATGAAATGTATCATATATTTATGAGATACAGATCACATTTTTGACCCATTTGTCCCTTGTGGCACATCTGGGCTGTTGCAATGAACATAAATGTGCAAGTTTCTTGTTTTCCTGTATCCTGACTTATAATCTTTTGGAAAAGTGCTCAAAAGATGTATTTCTGGATCATAGGGTAGTTCTATGTTCAGTTTTTTTTTAAGGAATCTCCTCACTGCCTTCTGTAGTGGTTGTAAGTTTACATTTACACCAACAGTATCATAGAGCCCCTTCCCCACACATCTCTGCCAACAAAAAATTCAACGTATTAAACTTTTTCCTTTTTATGGTAGTTACTATACTAAAACATGAACATACCAGACATGGTTGATTCAACTTTCCCCCTGACTCAGAAATTTTTGTTGACTCAGTTGATTGCTGGCAGCTATTGGACTGAATATACTGTGAGGAAAGCCCATAAAAATACTGTGCTGGAGAGGATGGTACTGATGCAGGAGACCATGAAGAGTTTATGGTACTTAGCAAAAACCACAACATGCCCAGGGTTGTATCCTTGCTACTGATGAAAAAGGGATCTTTAAGCCTAAAACATTGGCATTCTAGGGAGATAGATGTCTTACTTCAACATTCTCCTGAACAAGACATGAAGAACAGCTTTACCTGACCCTCAGGGTATGTTTGACTTCGGTCCACGGGACAGCAGAAGGGATCTTAACTTCAAATCCATCAGTGAGATTTATGATCCAAGTTTAAAAGGCAGAAAGAAAAAAAAAAAAGAATCAAACGCCAACAGAATCCACAATGAAAAGGAATACACAAAGTCTGTAGGTATGCATGCACACATGCACAGATAGGGATATATTTTGACTGTCACTCTGACCAAAAAGATATTAAAAATAGTCTTCAGTTGTATGACTCTTCCAGTTCTAAATGGAACTGAAAATGAAAAGAAAAATGCCTCTTTTTACATTCTGATACTTCTATTGATCCTGAAAGATACTTACAATTTTGTTTTGCTTTTTTTTCATGGAGAAGAATGTCTGAGCCCATTGCATTTATGCATAACCATTTCATGGGTGAGCAAAATTTTATGTCCCTCTATAGCCATCCAAGAAAGACTGAAATTTTTTCCAGGAGCAGTCCCAGGCTTCATTAATTTTAAGGCCATCTTCAACTACACAGATCATAGTTACTTAAGAAGAATTCTTATGCCATCAGGACAAATAAAACTTCTATTAGATATTCAAGCATTTGATTCAATTCTAAAGATCATAGAATAATGCTAAATGGTACACATTCAGAGATGAGATGATCGAGCCTGGAAATAGATTATGTAAAAAAACATTTTAGTAGCTTCAGAGAAAATTGGAATACAGATTGGGGTTAAACTTGGAAGCTTCGTAACATGTCAATTCCAGTCTTTTTTAAGCCACAGAACGGAGGGGGAAAAGACAAGGACAATTTGTTTTGTATGGAAATTTAAGTTCATGGAATATTAAGCTTTAATGGAAATTAACCACTCTCCACCTCACCCCACAGTAAAACCATCTCCATGCACCCGATGTGTTCGTGTGTGTGTGTGTGTTTGTGTGTGTGTGTGTATGTGTTGGGTGACATTTCCTTTATTTCTCCTGGAGTGCATGCAAACATGAAGTTTAATGGAAAATATTATGGCTATTCCTCAAAAAAATTGAGAATGGTACTACCATATGATTGTCTGTCCCACTCCTGGGCATATATCTAAAACAGATGAACCCAGTAAGTCTAAGAGACATCTATATTTCTGTGCTCATGGAAACACAATTCCAATAGCCAAGATATGGAATCAACTTAAGTGTCTATCAATGAGTGAATGTACTATGTATACATAATGGACTACTATTCAGCAGTAAAAAGAACGATGTCCTGTCATTTGCTACAACACAAGATAGAGCTACAGGATGATTTTTCTTTCTTTCTTTTTTTTCTAAAGTGAAACAAGACAGCTACAGTAAGAAAGATATTGCATGACCTCATTCAGTATGGAATCTAGAGGCTGATCTCTAGAGATAGTGATTGTAAGAGTACTTCCCAGAAGCTGGGAAGGGAGAAAGGGGGTGAGGTGATGGGTGATGGGGAGAGATGGCTCAGTGTTCAGTCAGGAGGAATAAGTTCCAATCTTCTATTGCACATTGGAGTGAATGTAGCTATTGTGTTGAGTATTGTTTTGAATATTTCAAAATAGGGAGAAGTGAAGAATCTGAAGGTTCTTACCATAAAAGAGATAAACTTAAGAAGTGATGGTTATGTTGAATTCCCTGCTTTGATGGTTACACATTTTGTTCTGTAGGGTGAAACCTCACATGTAAATATGTACAAGTACTGTGCATCAATTCTGGACTAAATAAATAATAAACATGAATTTCAGACTTTAGGATGACATGCACTCATACTTGAACATGAACATGCAACCCCTCCCCCATCAAGAACTTGAATCTTCAACATCCTTAACAAAGCTCTGAAAAATTAAAAGTGCTTCCCTTCACAGTGCGTGAAAACTAAAATCAAATAGCTGACTTTCTTTTACTCTAAAAAAAGATTTTTTTTTTCACATTCAGCTCCAGTTGTTTCTGCTACCTTTCCTTCCCCTTTCCTAGCTCCCGGGTGCAAAACTATCAAAACTCCTCAGAGATACCTTCCCTCACGGAGACGATCCAATTGATAAGGTTCAGTGGGTTAGAGCTTCAGAATACAGATGACAAGTGTTCTAAAGGTGGCTTGGCCCTAGGTGATATGGTTTTCTTTTCGGTGGTGTGGACTTGCCTCTTTGTAAAGATGCCACAACAAAAGAATGCAACTCTGTAGAGAGCTTTCCACATTGCCAATTTGAGAAGGCAATGTAGCTCTTTATGGAAGATCTTTAAACAAGAGCAGTTTTTATTACTTCCAAATCACTTGCAGCTGTTATTCACTATCTTTGCAGTTGCCATAAGATCAAATCTAAGATAGGGCTCTTGTTACAGCCATCTGTTTAATGCTTTGTTGAGAGACTTTATTTCCCTACTTTCATCAGGATTAGTTTTTGTGCATCCAAATGTTTGCAAAGGTGAGTGTGTAAACTCATTGGCTGAGAATGTACTGCAGCGCTGTGTGGAGTTTCCAATCTGTCTGCACCACAGTATAGAATGAGACCGACCGTCAGCTGCAAGAGGCAGGCAACCTGGTTCTTTCTTTATTCCCACCGATCTCTCATCACCTGATCTAAAGTCTAGCTCAGGGTACAGTTTCAGTCAGTGTTGATTGAACGAAGGAATGAGTGAGTGAATGAGTATGGAGGAACATACTTTACGAGGCAAAAAAAGGCAAAAGATGCCCTCATTTTAAGATACAGAAACTAAGGCATTCATCTTTATCTAGGTGCCCATCTTTCGGAAAATTAGAGGCACAGTTTTTATGATAATAAGGTATTTTTTGATAGTGATAGAGCCTTCTTTTCGTTACTCATGTTTTAATAAAGAGTAGCACAGGAATGACTGCCATTGTTTCGTTAAATATAGACAGAATTGTTATAAGACTCTGGGTTAGATATCAGCATACAACTGCTCTCTCCATCCACATCAAGGGAGGAAGTGCATACAGGTCCAGGAAGGTGAATCTGGAGCCAAGCTGTCTAGGGTCAAGTCTCCATTGGGTGCCTCCCATCATCTGTCCTCGGAGCCAGCTACATCACTGCATTGTGTAGTTCCTCACTTGTAAAATAATGAATGAACTTACTCATTTGTCACATACGTCCTCTCTCCCTCCCATCTTCCCTCCTCCCATTCTCCTTCCTTCTTCTTTCTCAATCTCCTTCCTTCCCTTCTTTCATTCCCTCCCTCCCTTCCTTTTTTGTTCCCTCCTTCCTTTCTTCTTTTTTTTGTCACCTTCAAGTATTGTCCCTTTAATTGCTGCTTTTTCTTTCTTTCTTTCTTTTTTCTTTTTGCTTATGTGGTGCTGAGGAATCGAACCCAGGGCCTCAGGCGTGCAAGGCAAGCGCTTTACCACTGAGCCACCTTCCCAGCCCCATTGCTGCTTTTTCTTCTATACTATTTTCACAATTTGTATTAGGTTGGAACCTATAAAATTGATGCAATATTTTGTTTTCAAGCCTGCCCACAGGCATTTCTAGCTTTCAGAAAGCAAACACAACACATTTAAATAAGTAAGCAAACATCCTTTAAGTCAGACTTGGCTGATATTTAATCTAGGATTTAGTTTGTTCTCTGTATAGAACTCTTCCCTCGCCCTCCCTTTCCACCAAGTAACATCAGAGAAGCTCTCACACTGATATCTCTGCTGCTTTATTTTATGTCTTTTGATACTTGTTTCTTTTCCACATGTCAACCTCTTTGAACCTGGTGTGCACTGTACAGTCTCAGAGCCTGTGACTCTGGTCGGCCAGGCGCCCTAGAGTAGCAGCCATGGTTGGTGCATGCACAAGTATAGTCATGGATATATGTCTCTCTGTCCCTGAAGTGGAGTTGTCTGTGTGACTGGCACTGCACACTTCAAATCAAATTCTAATTTAAAGTGTTAGAAATGAGCAAATTTATCATTTGGCAAAGAAACATAGCAGGGAAATCTAATGTTTATTCTTGAAACAAATATTCATCATCTCAGGAGTAGCCACCCTCCCATTGTTTTCTTGGAAAGCAAATCAAAGTGTTTGAGGAAAATAATGGGCAGAAAACACTGCTCCCAAATATGGCATGAATGATTTAAATGAAAGAGCCAGAAGAGGTTCCTGATTATTTCCTTGTCCCCTCTCTGTACAATTGAAGTTCCACTCCCCTTCTCTTCCCTGAGGTGAATGGAAAACTTGAATTCACTTCTTTACTTCTACTTGGAAATGTCCTGGGAAGATCATTCTGATAGTCTCCTCTCTTCTGTGTGAAGTTCACCAGCAGACAGACAGCTGTCTCCTCTTCGGGGAAGGAAGACACGAGGCACAAAGAGGTCAATAAGGATCTGAACAAATAGGACTTGCCAGTCTCCATTAATAAAATTAATGGTGATGGTTTTTATTACCATTCAATCACATCCTTTTGTTCTCTGATCAGACCTTTGCATGAGAGTCTATAAAAATACAATTACCCTTGGGTCTTTGGCCTTTTTATTTTTTAAGGTTTTATTGTCAGGTAAAATTCTTATTACATAAACTTGTTGTACTATGTTTTATTTTATTTTCCCCTGGTTGTGGGGCTTGAACTCTGGGCCTGGGTGCTGTCCCTCAGCTCGAAGCTAGTGCTGTACCACTTGAGTCACATCGCCACTTCCACTTTTCTGGTGGTTTATTGGAGATATGAATCTCACAGACTTTTCTGCCTGGGATAGCTTTGAACCACGATCCTCAGATCTCAGCCTCCTGAGTAGCTATGTGCTATGATTTTTTTTTTAATTGAGCTCTTTTATTGTAGAGAGTCTCAGTCTCAGGCAGGAATCTTTGTGATGGGTGAGGAAAATATATGACTTTTCTCCTACCAAACCACTAAGAGCAAGTACTCACAAGATATCCCGCCATTATGTTTGGGACTAAGTTCTTTTTCCAGTGGTTGTGCCTTTTACTCAGTGATGCACAGAAGGCAAGATAAATTGCTAAAATCTTTTAGTTTAGATTTTGGAAAATGTTAAGTCAAAGAGAAACTCATGTCATTAAAAATTCACTTCACTAATTATAAAAAGAAAAAAGTGCCTCACAGTATAATTAGAAACATTTTTTAAAAATAAAAAGGCATATTAAAGTAGTGATGTATCAGCCGTGCCAGTGGCATATGCTTGTAATTCTATCTACTCAAGAGGTTGAGATCTGAGGATCACTGTTCAAAGCCACCCTGGGTAGGAGAAACTTTTATCTCCAATTAGCTACCAAGAAAAGCCAGGAGTGGAGTGGAGGCTCAAGTGGTAGAGTGTTAGCCTTGAGCAAAAAAACTCAGATGCAGGGCCCAGGCCCTGATTTCAAGCTCCAGAACTGGCACATGTACATTCGTGTATATGTGTGTGTGTGTGTGTGTGTGTGCGTGCGTGCACACACATAATGGTGTGTCATGGAATCTATATCATGTTGGATTTATTAAAACTGAAGAAAATATTTTGTGTCTGTCTAGTAAGACTTTCTGTTCCTCATGATCTATTAATTTGGTGATTGTCATGTGTAAGGCAATACGTGTATGAGATGTTGTATTCATTGTCCAGACGTCCACAACGAAGGTGCCAGCAGCACAGGCCTTCTCTGGAAAGCAGCAAGGATCCTTCTGGGCCTCCTGCTGGCTCCCTTCTCAGCTTAAAGCTGCAGCCCTCCAGCCCTGACCTTTCCATCTACCTCCCACTGCTCCTTCCGCCTGCCTGAGCCTTTCCATGCGCCTTGACTCTTCCAAGGACACAGCCACATTGAACTAGGTCCTACTCTAGTGACCTCATCTTACTGTGACTCCATCTGCAAAGACACCAGAACCGGAAGAGAAGAATTGCACAAAGCTTTATGGCAACACTGTAATAGGTGCAGTTTGTAAAACAGAAATGGTGTAAATATGTTTTCAACCCACAAACTTCTTCCATTCTGGCAAAGGAGGATGCCCACATATGATAGGATAAGCTGTAAAACAAAAACAAAAACAGTTAATGTAAGAAAAGTTAGGTGAGCTCTCAGGAAAATTGAAAGGAAGAAAATCTTTCCTATGACATTTCTATAATTGTTCTTCTGGAAACTTTGTTCCAAATAATACATAAACCTCTCAACATGTCAGAACTTAATCTACTGCCATAACAGTGCATTAAACAATCAGCTAAGCCTACCCATTAGTGTTTAATATTTATAATAATATTGTGGTAGCTATTATAGTTAATGTACCTAAATAGATTTATAATAATGCTCACTCCTTCCCATTGGAACTGTAAGGTTAGTCATAAAAATTATAAAACAACAGATGTGTCAAATATGAAATATGTAAAGCCGAATGATTTTAATTTTATTTCAAAGGCTTGAAGCATACGTATCTTCCACAGTGTTTTTTTTTCCCCTCTGTGCTGGTATTGAACTAAGGCCTTGCATGAGCTACACCCCTAGTTCCTACTTGTATTTATTAAAATGTTGAAATGGTTTAGACTTAGGAAATAGGCAGTTCAACAAAGGAAATGAAGGGGATATGTCTGTCAAAGTTCTGTTTTATTTAGCTTTGAATTAAGTTTCTCTTTCTCAACCCAGGGGGCACCTATGGATTTTGTATTGACTGGGAAGATTGCTGAATAGTCTGAGACTCAGTTTACCCGTATGTATGATACACGTAGTGGACAGATTTAGCATGGTCTCCAACAGGGCTCCATTGGTTCTCTTGTACAGCTTTCTTTCTGAGTGTCAGTAGACCTTGTTACTTGTTTCTGGCCAATAACTTACGGCAAGGATGACCTAGGTATCATTACTCTCCCTGTAGTATGATATATGCATGACTTAGTCTTTCAGATGGATATATAAAAAAGTGTCTCTTCTCTGGTTTTGAAGAAGCAAGCTATCAAGAATAGTTGTCATATTGTTGAAGTCCAGGTGGCGAGTGACCTTTAGGAATGACAGCTGTCTCCAGAGATAAACTGAAGCCCTTCATTCTGCAGCCAGAAAAGAATCAATTCTGCCTACCACTCAGGGAACTTGGAATTGGGTCTTCCCCAGTCAAAACTCCATTGAGACAGGAGATATTCACAGCTAGGACTGAATGGCAGCTGATAGTATCCTGAAGCAGAGACACAACTACACCAGACCCAGACTTGGGACCCACAGATGTAATAAAACAGTCATAGTGTATATTATTTAAATGACTAAGTTTATAAGTGTAAATATTTAAATGAAGTTTACGCTCACTTGTTTGCAACAATATAGAGCACATATAGCATTAGTCTTATGAACTAATATTATGGGTTTTCTCAGAATGGTTGGTAGATATAAAGAAGGAATGAATGTGAAAGATTCAGCAGAGGGCTTAGCAAATAGCGACGTGGATCCTATGCTAGTTCTCAGCAGTTTCCTTTGTGGCTAGATTCTTGGACATAGGTCTCAGCATTGCAATTTAAAATTAGATCAACCTGGAAAGGAGGCAAGAGCAAACAATCCACAAAATGAAATGAAGATTAGTTATGTGCTTGGACACCTGGCGGTAAGAATGAAACTGAGAATGAGGCAGGGAGTGAGGGGGTGTGATTGCTTTGATGGTCCTGAATCACTAGGAAGATTTTTCCCCCCTGGGTTAAAGCTCTTAAGTTCTTCAAATTTGGAAACCACCGGATCTCCATTATTAAACCACATTCTCTCCTGGGGAATTTAGTAGTTCCCAGTACAGCAAACAGATAATGTGGGATTTCATTGAAACTTGTCCTAAACTCTACTGCTCATATATATATACATATATATGTATATATATATATATATATACATATATATATTTACTTATATGTATCTCTTAAGAAACTATCCATGTAAACTAGTCCCCAGACACTTTGCAAAAATTTACTTTAACATTTACCTTTTAACAGAACCCAAATTCAATACTGACTTTAATATTTACATTCTGTCTGTGGAATGGAGAATGGATTTAGTATGCACTCTTTTTATTATATCATGAGGACAACAAGATATGAGGAGATTTCAGGAACAAACTCAAATGCTTTTTTTCTTCATGTTTTGGATTTTGTTTTTCTGGATATCCAGCATTATTTAAAATTGCACTCACGGTTGTCACCAGACTCATCTGAAATATTCCAAAGTATAATATTAAGTAATACTTTTTTCATTTTTTATTGACTTCATATTTCAAGTTTAGTCGTATGATTACTGCACTTGTGTTGATTAGTGAATCAATTATGTGACATGAAGCAACCAACTTTTTACTAGATTTGAATATAATAATTTGTATATTGGCACTATGAAATCAGTTTGAATACAGGTTAAAACCAGCGATAACACAGTAATTACAATCCCAGAAGGCCTATAACCTGTAATCTGTAAGTCTTTGCCTAATTTCCCATTTTACGGAATTCTCTTTCATAGAGATCTGTATACAAAATAGGTGGAAATTTTGAGTGCAACCAGGAGCACTTTGATGTATAACTGTGAAATCTAAGACAAGTATGCATTATGTAGACTTTAAAGGCATTTGATCACAATTTCCCTTTTCAAAAAAATCCTTAGTAACATATTCTTTCTCCTTCCTTCCTTCTTTCCTTCCTTCCTTCCTTCCTTTCTTTCGTTCTTTCTTTCTGTTTTCAGTTGTAGGGCTTGAACTCTGGGCCTGGGTGCTATTCCCTGAGCTCTTCGTATCAAGGCAAGTGCTCTACCACTTGAGCCACAGTGCTACTTCTGGTTTTCTGGTGGTTAATTGAAGATAAAGAGTCTTATGGACTTTCCTTGCCCAGGCTGTCTTTGAACTGCAATCCTCAGATCTCAGCCTCCTGAGTAGCTAGCATTACAGGTGTGAGCTGCCGATGCCCAGCAGTAATATATTCTTCATGGGACCTATTTTGTGAAAATTCTTGGTTAACTTGTGTGTGGGCAGTGTCCCTTGAGCTTCTTTTGCTCAAGGCTAGTGCTCTACCTCTTGAGTTGCTTCCAGCTTTTTCTGAGTAGTTGACTGGAGAATAGAGGCTCATGGACTTTTCTGCTTGGGCTGCCTTCAAACTGTGATCCTCAGATCTCAGCCTCCTAACTAGCCAGAATTACCTGGGCCACTCGTGCCCGGTTTTGATTACTTTTTTGTGTTACAGGGTATGGGGCACTGGTTAAGTTGGCAGAACTCTGTTGGTTGTTTCTATTGGAAGTGAATCTAATTGTGCTCACTGCTGAGAATTGAAGGCTGATTTTATATAACTGTCTAGTGTCAAAAATCATGAATTGTTGCTTTAGAGATGAGTAAGAATAATTATTCTTGAAATATGAAGAAAACTATACATAACTCCCAAACAAATGTAGTTTATCTTCAAAACTAAAAAAAAAAATGAGCAAAGTTTAGCATACTCATGGTTAACCGGTTGCAGGAAGGGGTAATGATGAACAGCCTTATGGCCCTGCATCACCCCTCCAAGACCTTCCAGTTCTACTTCTGGTAGTTTTCATCATGTTTGCCACATGGTTCTAAAATAATTTCTTATACTTTGCCTAATTTAGATGCTATCTGTTCCCTCCCAGTGAGAATCATTCATTAACTTCTCTTCTTTTTTCCAGGAGGTAGATCAGTGTCCTTAAGGACATTTCTGGCCATCTTTGTAGACTGGACAACCCAAACTTCTGCTCTTTGTTACATTACTTCTGGAAAGCTCTGAACGCTCCCTGATTTTCAACCTATCAGCCATGTGTTTATTTTACACTGAGAACATGAATGATTATAATCCACCTAACTAGGGTTTGATTGTGAAAGTAGGAGCCAGTGGACATCATTTGCATATGCATTAGCTTCAGCCAATCCCTGCATGAATTTTTATGTGTTTTCATTAGGGTCCAATGTCCTGTGTCTTTCAAAGAAGAATTCCCTATCTACTTCCTTTTCCACACATTGCCAGTTACTTTCAAATATGTTCAAGATTTTCTATGTTCTAATGGCATTATTCTATACATTCTTCCCCTCTGTTTTCCTACAGCTGTTTATATTTTATCTTTATTCTTTATCTATATATTTTATATTTAGCTATCCAGATAGATTTATTTTTACATTTATTTTCTAGTGAATAAAATTTTTTAGATATTCATGATATGTAATATGTTGTAGAAAAGCAAAATCAAGCAAGTCAATACATTCATTACTTCATAATCTAATTTTTGTTTTTATGGTGAGAGCTTTTAAAATCTGCAAATATGCAAGGCATCACTATGAACTATATTTGCATTATTTTACAATAGATATTCTAATCATAATCCTTTTGTGTTGGTGTTGGATCTTAAACTCAGGAGCTAGTGCTTGCCTTTGGGCTTTTTGTCTTATGGCTGGTACTGTACCACTTGAGTCATGACTCTAGTTCTGTCTTCTTGCTGGTTAATTGAAAAGTTTTTCTATATTTTTTTTTCCTAGACTGGCTTTGAACTGTGATCCTCAGATAAAACAGCTTCCTGAGTATCTAGGGTTATAATGAGGAGCCATTGGTATTCAGCTCTGAACATAATACTATTAACTGAAAATTTATATCCACACAGCCATTATCTGCCTTTTTTCATTTCAGCAAGTACTTTGTGCAAATACCATACAAGGCAATCTAGGAATAATAAAACTAGTAATAAGCATAGGTAACATAAATCTTTATGTTTTAAAATGTTAATATAATTTCTGCCTTTAAGGAAGCTTTTATAAAATCATTTAAACCAAAACACATTTACTATGCAAAGGATTTCCCCTGCTTATTTTGATAGACAAAATAATTAAGATATATAGGATTGCACATTTTACTAAGGTTATCTGCTCCATTTCCCAATTCCTCTCTCTTCTTTATTAGCTGTCATTTCCGAGAATCTGGAGTTAAAGAGAAGGGTTGTATACTCAGGAAGTTCTCAGCATTTCCTAATCTTGTTCCTGAGTGAGTTAGCTAATTTCTCAGTGTCTATCATCTATATAAGGACAAGGGTGAACTCCTTGGATTATTGGAACCATAAAATGAAATAACATATGCACTACATTCCTATGTCATACTGAGCGAATCCATGACACAGACTGGAAAATGCAATTCCATTTCAGTTTAGATTTTGCTCTTCTTGTATTTTTTGTATGCCATTTAACATCTAGTTAAGCTCTTGGGATTTCCCCCCCTTATTCCTAGCGTTTCATACAATTTCCTTAACTTGTTATTTAGATCCTTCAGAAATTTCAGTCCTCTAATGCTAAAATCCTTTAACTACACTAGGTCCAGCCATTTTTGGGGGGAGTATGGAAAATTTTCCTTTGAAAGAGTAGCCAAAATTAGTTATATAAAATGTGAATTTTCTTTGATAGGAAACTTGAATTGTTTGTAACCTCCAGTGTGTTAAAAAAAAGTATTTTTAGAGATAACTTCCATCATCTTATGATGAAGCTACCGGGTCTTGATTTTTTTTTTCTGGGAATAATTTTTTTTTTTTTAGCGTGTAGATTATTCATGCCCTTTATTTCTCCTCCCTAGTTGGTCTGCCTCTTGGCTATTTTTACAGCTCATTAGTGCCTCCATCAGAGGATGAGAAATGGAAATAAAAGAAAATGAAACTCAAATGTGGGCAGTACCTATGCAGTGGAAAAACGGACCTTTGGGGATGAAAGAAAACCCATCTGATTGGCTGTGGTGCTCTTAACGACTGAATTATACTCACTACTTGATTTCAGACGTTATCCACGACTGAATTCTCTTCCTGAAATGGTTGGTTGGTACTCATTACCACAGTGACATCTGTCAGCCACCCGGGCCATCAGACCTGCTGAGTGATTGTCTTCATCTCTGACTGATAATAGGCAAGGTGTCTACACAGGTCTTTCAACTTCATTCTGTTGGATTTGCCAGTTTACTTACATCTTCTCATTCCTCATCTGCCTCTTGGGATTTGGGTTTACCTAGAAACTACAAACACAGCAGAAACCTACCAGTTCCATTGATGGTGTGGGAGCCTACAGAGCTGGTAATTTCAAAGGCTTTGGAAGATCTTACTCTGACCACTTTTGGGTCTGAAATGAAGGTAGGTTTGGTTTACATCCTTGGATGACCTGTTGTGATCATTGGCTGGGCCACCAATAGAAGCCATTCTTTTCCTTGATTCTTTTTCTTTTCATAGATATCATAGTCCATGCTTAAAAACATAAGCTTGACAAAGGAGTGACTTATTTTTCAAAACATGTAGATTCAGTTGACCACACCAATTACATCTGTGATAGTTTGCTTGGTGTTACATTTTTTTTCTAACAATTTCTATACAGAGATCAGATTGGGAACCTGTAAATGTCTAATGGGATTTGGGCATTTTGGGGGCTTAGGTTCTTGTTAGCATGAAAAGAACAGGGTACAGTTAGCCGAATATGTATAAGTAAGTTATTGTTTAGAAAGAGTGCTAAACCCTTGGCCAGGTCCTTTTTCCAATTTTTAACAATACGAGTTTTGATAAAATTTTGGAAATACCCATATATTAAAAGGTTTCCCTTAATGGAAAATCTTTGGGTGAATCTCTTTGCTGTTGAAATAGGGAAGAGAAATATCGAAGTTCCTACTCAGATGCTCATTGGATGTCTCAGTTATCTGTTGGCTTAATATTGCTCCTTCCAGTTCATAAATATTATTTATATTCCAAAGAAAAGTGCTCTTCAAAAGTGCTGTATTAAATATCAGAGTTCCTTCCCCCTCTGTGGGTGAAAAAAGCCACAGTAGTCCTCTGAATTATGGAACGACATAAGTAAGGAAAAGTTTAACGCAATGGAACAGCCGTGAAAGACAGCTTGTCTAGCTTGCCTCATTTTTTTGGGTTGTTTTTAGATTGGTAATATGCCAGCGAGGCAAAGAAAGACATTAGGAAGAAAAGAGAGGGCCAGAAAAATGAATGGGGAATTTATTTGAAAAGCAAGGAACAATAGAACTACAGCTTCTTAAATTAGGGGCTGTCTGAATATATTCTGTATCCCAAAGTATAACAGAGAAGTAAGCTGGTGGCTGAAAAATCTGATCTTCTTTAAATCCTTCTTTATAATAATGATTTTTTTTCTTTTTTTTAATTGTGAGAATACTGTACGGAGAGGTTACAATTACATGGGCAAGATAATGAGTACATCTCTTATCAAGCATTGTAGCCTCCTCCTTTGTTTCCCCTTCCCATCCCTTCCCATCCTCCCCCCGCCCCCCCAGTCCTCCCTGTCTCTCTCCCCCCCACACCCCCCCCCACCAAAGTTGTAAAGTTCGTTTTCGACATAACGACTTGTACATCTCATTGTTGCATTGGGTCCACCCGTATCCCTATTTAAACGATTTGTTTTTCCCCTTCCCCTCCACAAATTATACCAACATCAAATACAGTGAAAGCAGGGGTTATACTGTGGGGGAGGGACATACAAAGCAACAAAGAAATCATCTTATAAATGTGTTAGAAACAATCACATGAAAGAAAAAAACATTTGAATACATATCTTAGGGTTCATTTCCCTAACATCACCTTATCTGACCTTTTCTGCTTGACTTAGACATATACTAGATATTGCAAATAAGGGAAACCATGGGACCTATGTTTCTTTGGGCCTGGCTTACTTCATTTAATATAATTTTTTCCAAGCCTTTCCATTTCCCAACAAATGGGGAATGTCATTCTTTCTGATGGAGGCATAGAATTCCATTGTGTATATATACCACATTTTCTTGATCCATTCATCTACTGAGGGGCATCTGGGTTGGTTCCAGATCTTAGCTATGTTAAATAATGCTGCAATAAACATAGTCGTGCTGGTAGTTTTAGTGTGGTCTTGTTTGTAAACATTTGGGTAAATGCCCAAAAGTGGGATTGCTGGGTCATAGGGGAGCTCTATGTGGAGTCTTTTGAGGAACCTCATTACTGCTTTCCAAAGTGGTTGAACAAGTTTACACTCCCACCAACAATGCAGTAAGATTCCTTTCTGTCCACATCCCCTCCAGCATCTAATAATAATTATTTTTAAGGGAGTTAGACTGTAAAGGAACTGCAGGAGTAGGTTGGCATAGTGTAAAATTCATGTCACACCTATTACTGGGTTTCAAGAAACTGGCTCAAAGTTTTAAAAGGGAAGTCACTGTACATTTGAGAAATAATGACCTAGACTTCAGGATTCCATTGTGAAAATTTAAGACAGTCGTGAAATTAATTAGCTCTTGCTTATGGCCCTGTGGGACTATGGGAAGGTTCTGAATTCAGAGGGGGGGGGGGGTCTTCCCCTCTGTGGAGGCGTGGACTTCTTGGAGACCAAACTAGAGAAATACATTTTTAAAAAGTAGCTGGTGGCTCATGTCTATAATCCTAACTACTCAGGATGCTGAGATCTGAAGATCACTGTTCAAAGCCAGAAAAGTCAATGAGACTCCTATCTCTAATCAACTACTCAGAAAAAGCTGGATGTGGCACTGTGACTCAAGTTGTAGAATTCTAGCCTTGAGTACAAGGAGGCTCAGGGACAGTGCTTGGGCTCTGAGTTCAGGCCTCCGAACTGGAAAACTACATCTCTATCACCAAATTGTTATGTTCATGCCACAGAGAAACACAAGAAGACCAATAATGACTCTTTTTTCCATCTTGAGTCATTAGTTGAATTCTTAGGTTGTTTTTAAAAGTGAACTCTAGAATAATTCTCTTACAGATGACAGGGATTCTTTAAAAGAATTAGAAAGATGGCTGGGAAGGTGGTTCAGTGGTAGAGGGTTTGCCTTGCATGCATAAGGGCCTGGGTTCAATTCCTCAGCACCATATAAGCCGAAAAAGCCGGAAGTGGCACTATGGCTCAAGTGGTAGACTGCTAGCTTTGAGCTGAAGAGCTGAGGCCCAGGCCCAGGCCTCACTAATGGAAAAAAAAAAAAAGGGTTAGAAAGAGTCTCTGTCCTATAGTGAACATGACCTTTATCATTTATTAGGTTGTTTATCTGCTTTAAATTTTTTTCCTCAGTATCTTTTCCTTTTAACTACCTGGTTAAATATCTTTGTAGGCCTTCCTAATTGAGTCTTTTAAAAGTCACGTAGAGAGTCCTATACGTTGCCTTGCAAAGGTCAGGAATGATTTGCACATGAGTGGCAATGGAGGGTTGTTGTATAAATAATATCTCTGCCTTGGAAAGGTCACATGGAAAAGTGGGGAAAAGAATCTCATCTTCTGTACTCCCTGAATCTCAGATACATCATGTTCTTTTGGAAATCAGTACTTTGCAAGCATGCCATTCAGTGTGTTCTTCTTAGCATGGATATCTCCCTCTTGGTAGCCTCCAAGTTAGTACCTGAAGGAGAAACAAAGAGTATGCTTCATGTGACCGGGCAATCAGTATACACCTGCATTATAATCATGAGATTGTTAAAGCCAAGAGCAACATTAACGCTAATCCTAATGCCTTCTTTCACTAAAAGAGACATGCAGATTAGGAGTGTTCTGACTTGTTCTAATAAGTTAACTGTTTACCTTAGAATGGGCCTGGGTTCAAGTGTCCTGCTTTTGTCAGTTCTGTGTTCTCTAGTGACGTAATATTGACTGCTTCTGAGAAAAGTCTGACTTTTCTCAGTAGCAGTCAATATTACGTCACTAGAGATTACGTCACTAGAGAACACAGAACATGGAAGGCAATGTCTAAGGAAGAATATTGTCCTTACCCCAGAAATCCCTCTTTGGTTCTGTCCTAATCACTACCCTAACCACCTCAAAGGCAATGGTAAGGCTGGCCTCCATAATCACGCTATTTCACATAATTTGTTACTTTTCAGGGTCTTCATGATGGATAATCATTTTTTTTGTATCGAACATTTATGAGATGATCACTTGAGTGATTTTTAGTTTGGGGATCTTTTAAGACTTTTATGAACATTCTTGTTTATCTATTTGGATACATGCACTAGTACATGTACTTTCTCTGTCTCTGTCTCTGTCTCTGTCTCTGTCTCTCTCTCTCTCTCTCACACACACACACACACACACTTCCCTCTGCTGGTTTCAGGAAACGGAATAGGAAGTAGGTTACAATAATGTGTCCCAGCTTTCCTTTGTGGAGATGGACTGCCACATACTTTTCGGCTTAGGCTGGCCTGGAATAACACTGTTCTCATTCTCAGCCTAGCAGGTAGTTAGGATTAAATATATAACTCACCAGCATCTGGCTCAGAATTTTTAATGTTATGTGAAATAACACTGATAGACCTTGCAAATAAAATTTGGAGGGGAAAAGCCACTTACAGAAAATATATTTATATATAAAGTTTAAAAACAGTGCAAAATTCATGTATGGTGACTGAATCCAGGATTGTGATCACCCACGTGTGCAGTAGTTTTCATTATGGTTTGGTTTGCTTGTACTTGATAATTAATTTTGAATGTGGTTTTTATTTATTTATTACTTATATATTTTTCTTAACTTTACATTTTATGATTTTAACATAATTGTACAAATTCAGCATGTCAATTTATGAGTATAGTTCATCTCAAACAGTGTTATTCTGTCCATCCTTCTTCTCCTACTCATGAACATGGTTTTTATATTATTTATTGGTTCTTTGGTACATTTTTCCTCTTGGCTTGCCTACTTTTCCCCTAGTAACTTTTCCGCTTAGGCTCTTAGTACAGAATATCATTAACGGGGCTGAGAATGTGGCTTAGTGGTAGAGTGCTTGCCTAGCACTCTTGAAGCCCTGGGTTCAATTCCTCAGTACCACATAACAGAAAAAGCCAGTAGTGGCACTATGGCTTAAGTGGTAGTTTTGCTAGTCTTGAGCAAAAGGAGCTCAGGGACAGTGACCCAGCCCGGAGTTGAAGCCTGAGGACTGGGAAAAAAAGAAAAAAATTATCATTAACTGCATAGCTTATAAACAATAGACTTGTTTCTTGTTTTTGTGACAGGCTCTCATTAACTTTCCCAAGCTGATCTCGAACTCAATAATTCTTCTGCCTTTACCTCCTGAGTATGTCACTTCTTGAATAATAAGGTTTTGTTTTGAGCATTCAAATTCATTTCTAAAATTGTGTTCATTTCTTATCTTTAAAATGCTTAATTTTTGGCTGGGTATTGGTTGCTCATGCCTGTAATCCTAGCTATTCAGGGGCTGAGATCTGAGGATTGTGCATTGAAGCCAGCCTAGGCAGGAAAGTACGTGATACTCTTATGTCCAATTAAGCAGCAAAAAGCTGTAAGTGTATCTGTGGTTCAAGTGGTAGAGCACCAGCCTTGAGCATAAAAGCTCAGGGACAGTACGTAGGCTTTAAGTTCAAACCTCAGGACTAGCATACAAACACATAAAAAGCTTAATTCTCTTTCAGATCACATTCTATTATTACAAAGTTTTAAATGACATGATTACTTCTTGCTTGCTGCCACTAATATATTTTGTACATGTTGATTCCATGTTCACCTGTTATAATCCTTTATGAAAAGAAAATCTTTCTTTTAAGAGGCTTTAGCATTGCATCTGCCAGATAGGTTCTATGTATATCCTTGGTATATAGATTATTGTATATTAAATTTCAGCTCTCTGGACAACATGCCAATGCATAACAAAAATATGTATACTTATAGGCACAAAATACCTCAGAGGTTTTTGCTTTTGCTCAGAACCTTCATGCATAGGTTTTACACTTTTTGAAAGAGGATGAAAGGTATAGGTATTTCTGACAATAATGTATGTAAAATATTCCTAAAAGAAAAAAAGTGAAGAACAGATGTATCATGTCATTGCTTTGGATTTTATAGAAAAATATAGCTCACTTATGTTCAATACAGAGGAACCTTACAGCATTTAGTAACATTTATTAGTATAAAACTTTTATAATGATGGAAGCAAGATGTGCTCTAAGTGAAAAAATACACATGAGATTTAAAAATTTTAGTGCAAAAAAAGTCTATAAGTTGGCTCAGTGATAGAGTGCTTACCTTGCATGCATGAGGCCCTGGGTTCGATTCCTCAACACCACATAAGCAGAAAAAGCCGTAAGTGGCGCTGTGGCTCAAGTGGTAGAGCACTAGCTGTGAGTTGAAGAGCTAAGGGACAGCACCCAGGCCCAGAGTTCAGGCCCCATGACTGAGCAAAAAAAACCAAACACCTCATCAATGATTTTTTATGGATTACATATTGAAATGATGTTTGGGTATATTGAGTTGAATAAGCTATACTATTACAATTAATTTGACTTAAAAAACATAATAATGAGTGGAAAATCTAATTCAAAGGCTATAAAAGGAACTCCTGTCCTTTTTCTGGTTGTCTGGACTCAGAATATTGGCACAGAAAGAATCTATATTTTGTTTTTACCTATTGACTTTGTTTTCATTACAATTTTATCTCCTTTCTCTCTTGCCTAATAACAGAAAGGATACAGAACCATGCCTGCAAACAGTGACGTACCAGAAAGTGTAAAACTTAAGGCAGAGTTTCAGGGACTGTGTGTTGAGCAGACTACATGAACTAGAGTGTCTCTTGCAGTTTGGTGTCTAATTCTCATTGTGTATACTTAGAGGCACTTTGCAAATCAGGCACTCTCTTTCAGATTAATGGTCAAAAAGATTCTAGGCTTAGCAAAGAAACAGATAATGAGAGGGAAAAAAATCAAGGAGAACAGTGCTGGAGTTAATTCATCTTTGTTAAGAAACCTCATTGTAGAAATATTGGCAGCAGCAGTGGTGAGAATCTCACTGAGGATGAAAGGCAGACACTCTTATTTTCATTCTCCTGGGGAAATAAGGACTAAGAATGAATTGGACCAGAAAGAAATCAGGCAGGAATTCTCATCTGACTGATTTGATTTCTTCATAAAGTTGAATATCTAAGATTTTCAACTTGCTCTTGAAAACAATTAAGAGACATGAAAAGATAAACATTATAGGTATAGGAAGAATGAGAATAAATGCAACCAAAAGCTTTCTTTTTATGGATAATTCTACATTTCTTAGCTCTTAGCTTAGTTTTTATTTGTATTATAGCACATTTTTTGAAGGTGGGGGAAGGAGAGTAATGGGATTTGAATACATAACCTCCTGCTTGCTGGGAGAAAATGGCTTTTTTAGCTGGGCATGGGTGGCTCACACCTGTAATCTTAGCTACTTTGGAGGCTAAGATCTGAGAACCTTGGTTCAAAGCCAGCTCAGGCAGAAAAGTCTGTGAAACTATCCCCAATAAACCACCCCAAAGCCAGAAATGAAGGTGCGATTCAAGTGGCAAATCACCAGGCTTTGAGTAAAAAAGTTGAGGGAGAGAGCTCTGTTCCTGAGTTCAAGCCCCAGGGGTCACAAATTCCCGGAGATATTCAAGTATGACTTATTCAACACTCTGACTAGTACTCTTAGCACAGGACCATTGGGAAAGAGGTTTTGTGGGTAGCAAAATATTAAAATATTCAGCCGGTGGAAGCCTCATGCTCCTCGGTTCATCTTCAGTGGACAGACTTTGATGGTCCTTCTTCCTCATTGATTTTAGAAAGGCTTCTATGCTCTAATCCCAGCTCTAATCATTCTATTTCCCATGAACTGATCTCTCTCTCTCTCTCTCTCTCTCTCTCTCTCTCTCTCCCTCCCCCCCATTATGCCTACATCAGGTAAGCTTTTGTTTTGATTTTTAATTTTATAGCTCTCATCAATGGAAGACATTAAGTTGTTGTGTAGCAAGCTTTGAAATGCTAATGATGAACCATGATTGACAAGAACGTGGAGCAATGATCGGAACCATGGATTTGGGATCCACTGTGTGAGGAAGGTCACGTGATTACCTCTGCTTCTTTTGAAGGCAGAAGAATGTAAGACTTGCCTTTTGAAAAATAAAGTTTACTTATTTTTTTGGAAGTACTGAGGATTGAACCTAGAACCTTCTATGAGCTGTCTAGGCTTTATACTACTTGAGCTGTGCCCCCAGCGTTTTTGTTTTAATTTTGTTTCTGAGACTGGATGTCACTCTCCTTTGGCACCAGCTGTCTGGAGCTAGTGTCCCTCCTGCTCCTGCCTTCCAACTAGCTGACGTTACAGGCAGGTAACCCCTGGCTTTAATGTTTCCATAATTTGACTTGTTGTAAAATTAACACTCCTTAGCGGTGAATGAAAAAAAATATTTTCTTTATAGTCGAAGTGCTGATAATGGTTGTGTTTTTATATACTGATAATATTATTTATCATTCTATTAGTCATCAAGAGTGACACTGAATGTATACTATTTGTCAAGAATTCTAAGCACTTGGGTGTGTGTGTGTGTGTGTGTGTGTGTGTGTGTGTGTGAACATGTGTGCATGCAGGTCTTGGTACCAACTCAGGGACGGGGCACTCTCCCTAAGCTTTTTCACTTAAAGCTGGCACTCTGTCACTTGAGACACAGCTCCACTTCGGCTTTATGATAATGAATTGGAGATTGATAGTCTTACAGAATTTCCCTCCCAGACTGGCTTTGAACCATAGTCCTTAGGTCTCAACCTCCTGAGTAGCTAGGATTACAGGAATGAGCCACCAGAGCACAGCTATAAGCACTTTTTTGCCTTTATTCTTTATGGGTTTTTTTTTGGATTTTTCAATTGTAAAGGTGATGTCCAGAGAGGTATGAGGACACAGTTACATTAGTAAGGGAATGAGTACAATTCTTGTAGAACATTGTTACTCCCTCTCTAGTTTTCTCCTATTTTCCCTCTCCCCCGACTCCCTTCCCCTCCAAGTTGCAAAGGTTATTTCCAATGTAGTTTCTTGTGAGTATCATTGTTGCATTGCTTCACCCTTTGTCTTTTGTCTCGCCACTTCTAGGATTCCCCTTCTCATTCCCAAATCAGATAAACTTATATACAATATAAAGGGTACCAAGAAAAAAACAGTGACAACGGGTTGTAAACCAAGGAGAAATTATAAAAAAGAAATAACTGCATACAGTACACTAAGAAAAAAACCCTCTTGTAGTTTATTTTTATTAGAATCATTTTATAAGGTCATAAGTACATAGCTATTGAGCTATTATGAACCTCTGCTAGGACTATCCTAGATGTAGACTAATTATTATGTATGAGGGAACCACAAACAAGGTCACAATAAAGCTACCAGCACAACTATGTTCATTGCAGGAATATTTACCGTAGCCAAGACATGGTATCAACCCAGCTGCCCCTCAGCAGATGAATGGATCAAGAGCATGTGGTATATATACACAATGAAATTCTGTGCTTCCCCCAGAAAGAATGACACTGCCCCATTCATAAGGAAATTTTATTAAGTGAAGTAAGCCAGACCCAAAGAAACATAGGCTACCTGAGTTTGCTTTTATTTTTAACAGAACAGAGACCCAATTATATATGTCTAGCTTCTTACTGCAAATCTCATATTGAGTGTTTTGAAGGCAATTTTATCTTCAGCTTCAAACTCACTAGTCTTTGTTTCTAGGTATAAACACTCTATCCACTCACTTCACTGGTCTTGACCTCGGCATTGCATTTGACCTGCCATTCTTTCTCCTGGGTTAATTGAGCAAGCATCAAGGCCTGGTGTACAGAACTGTCCATTCTAGTTTACATTAGCTGTTCCATCTCTACAGCTCTTACCTGTCCCTTACATCACCTGCTCTACTACAAGAGGCTCCTAGCATATCTGCAAGGGGGCAGTGTCACTGCCTTATGAGAAATCATCCACAGGATAATTACTAGCCTTGTCTTCAGACTTACCCTATGTCCCTGTGACTCCCCTCATAATATCCCAATCTTACTGGAGAAGACATTTTTATCAAGGAGAAATTCCCTGTTTCCTTATACTAGTCTTGGTCTTCCTGGTGTTGTCCCACAGTACATCATGCTTTTCTTTTTCTTTTAGCTTCTAGTTACGCATGCTCCAAGCATATTCCCTATTGAGTCTAGGCTTCATGGGAGCTGGAAACACACTAGTTGTGCTCAGCAAAATATTTACATTGTCTAGCTCTGTAATCGTTGTGTGTGTGTGGTGGGGGGGGGGTAACTGGTGTTTGAACTCAGGGCTTTGTGCTAGCTTGGCTGGTGGTCTGGCCCTTGAGCTGTACCTTAAGCCTACTATCTGGTGGTTATTTTGGAGAAAACGTCTAGTGACATTTAAAATGTTTTTCTGAATGAGCTGGTTATGAACCACAATTCCTCAGATCTCAGCCTCACAAGTAGCTAGGATTATAGGCATGAGCCGCTGGTACCTACCATATTTTAAATGAATGAATGAATAAAACCATACAGGTCTTCCATTTACAAGCTTGGTTCTTTTTACTATGCCATCTGCTTTCGGATACATTTTGATTTAATTCTCCTTTCATAAAAATGCAATCTTTGCCTTAGGACTCTGATGGGAATAGCCAATATATTCAATATAGACATTTACATTTTGTTTCTTATTTAGGTACTTTCCTAGTTTTTCTTAGTGATAAATTTCTCAGGTTCTTTTTGAAATACTTACCAAAAAGATCAGAGAGGAATGGCTGCTTTTGAATGAGAAATGATTAAAGCACATTTTAAATTGTGTTGGATTATCCAAAAGCAAATTAAAAAATGTGCTCCAGGCAAAAAGGTTTTGAATATTGATATTTCCTGAAAAGCATAGAAGTGACACCGGATATATGGGGAAAAAAGCCAGAAATGTATGAAATTTCCTAAAGCTGATGTTGATGGTTATGGTTGATCTTAGTTTTCATAGTATAGGAAGCATAGTCATAAGAGGGTTATGATTAAAGGTCTCATAGCACATACTTTTGAGTATCAGTGCTAAAGATGCATGAGTGTTTATGGATTTTAAACCAACACTCACTCATGTTTACAACAACAATCATCATCATCATAACAGTAGTAACCATATACTAGTATGTACCAGATAACTGTCTGATAGGTATTTTTCATGCATTATCTCCAATTCTTGCTATCCTGACAGTTAGATGTTACATTCACCGTGTTTAGATGAGACTCTATGTATATAGAAAGAGTGGATGAGGAGCACACAGCAAGGTGTGCCTGGCTTCCCAGCCTGTACTTTCTGCAGGTTTGCTTTCTCTGTGCAGCGGGGGTTATTGCTTCTTTTCTGGTCAGATTTGCCCTGGTAAGACAATGCCGGTGCTGATGATGTAGCAGGATTGCATATATTGTTCCAATCTGCTTAAATTGGCTACTGTGCAAAACTGAAGCAAACCCCTAGCAGCTCAATAGAAAATCTATATGTTCCAACAGGATGCCCGCGGGGGAAGCAGCACATCTCTAATTTGGAACAATCAGCACAGCAGGGAGTGTGGCAGGGCTGCTTTGGAGAAATATACAAGAGCTTCAGTCATCGGAGTTGGCAGAGGAATAGGATGCATTGTCGAAACTAAGCATTTTCTTTAGAATCAGTCTTGGTCTGGATCTGGAGGCAGCAGTTGAATTTCCTTCATGTGGGGCGTAGCTATGTCATTAACTGGCTAAATGATATTAGTTAGACAGAGACCAGGATCAGTAATCAAAGAAGTATGGAGAAAATTTGAGTAAATAGAGCAGTTTTCCTGGTAAAACCCATTCGATCACTAAAGCATATTGAATAAGAAAAATTCACTTGGGAAAGTTTGAAAGTAGCATTTTAAAAATGAATTTGAAAAATGCTGTGACTTCAATTTGTGGCAGATACTTTTTGTGAAAAAAATGTATCACAACTTAGATGTTTTTTCTAACAAGATTTTTGAAGAACTGAGGGAAGTTGCAGATGTGAAGGAAGTTACCAACATTTTATGATTTAATAATTTATTAAATTATTGGGGATTATAACTTGAACTCAATCCTTCAGTCTATGCACATTTCTTTAAATTATTTCTTGTTTTTTCTTTTTCTTTTTCTTTTTTTTTTGGGGTCTGGTCGTGGGGCCTGAACTCTGGGCCTGGGCACTGTCCCTCAGCTCTTCATCTCAAGGCTAGCACTCTACCACTTGAGCCACAGCGCCACTTCTGCTTTTTTCTTTTTGCTTATGTAGTGCTGAGGAATCGAACCCAGGGCCTCAGGCATGCAAGGTAAGCACTCTACCACTGAGCCACCTTCCCAACCCCTCTTTAAATTATTTCTGTGGGCGGGGGAAGGCTGGGAAGGGATGTGAAGGGTAAACAAAGGAGGAGACTGCAATGCTTGATAAGAAATGTACTCATTATCTTGCCCATGTAATTGTAACCCCTCTGTACAGTATGTTCACAATAAAAAAAAATTAAAAAAATTATTTCTGCACACCAATTTATTAGAGCACTATTGACAACAGCCAAACTATAGAATCAGATTAGACATCCAGCCTTGATGAATGGACAAAGATCTATCTATCTATCTATCTATCTATCTATCTATCTATCTATCTATCTATCTATCTATCTATCATCTGGCATTCAGCCATAAAAAAATGAAATTATTATCACTTGCAGGAAAATGGGTGGGAATGCAAACCATTATGTTATCTTTTTCAATCCTTTTGCTTTATGTCTATGTCTGTGTTTATGTCTCTGTTTGTCTTTGCTAGTGAAGGGCATTTATAGGGGCATTTTTAGGGTATTTTAAGGGTGGGGGAGGGCATCAGTCATGTGGCCTGGATGGTGTTCCTGAGATTTTGCTTTGTTCAAGGCTAGCACTCTACCACTTGGAGCCACAGCTCTCTTTCCCATTTTTCTGGTGATTAATTAGAGATAAGAGTCTCACAGACTTTACTACCCAAGCTGGCTTAGACCCTTGATCATCAGATCTCAGCTTCTTGAGTAGCTAGGATTATAGGTGTGATCCACCACGCCTAGTAAAAAGCATCCTTATAGGCAAGAAATGGTTGGGTCTTGATTGATTGATTGATTTAGCCAGTCCTGGGGCTTGATTCAGGATCTTGGCACTATACTTGAGCTTCTTTTGCTCAAGGCTAGCATTCTACCACTTGAGCCACAGTGCCACTTGTGGCTACTGAGGAGATGAACTCAAGGCTTCAGGCATGCTAGACAAGCACTCTACCATTAAGCCACGTTCCCAGCCCTTGTTTCATTTGTTTTTTAAATCTAAGCTGGCAGACTATGTCTTTTGACATAACGTTTGGAATTATTGTTGAAAGGTGGGTGATGGCTCAGGCCTGAGACTCCTGGGGATTTGGGCACTGCTGGCAGCTAGCATGCCTTCTACAGAATCCAGCTTTGTCAGGACATCCTGTGTCAAGACATCTGGCTTCTGCACACTGACTGGCTGGCAGGTGGGCCAGGTGTTTCTTCCGGAGGAGAATTGAGTCATGGTTATTTGGTTCAGATACAACCTGGAAGCATGCACAGAGTTGGAATGCAGCACTTGAAGGTTGGTGGTCTCAGGACTTTCAGACCAGGCCCAGAAGCTCCTCATGCTGTGAGCAAATCACATGATTTGCCGTATATTGGCTCAGAGATCATCGACCATGGACTTAGTGCTCTGTTTCTGCAGTGTTCCCAGCAATAAAACTCATTCCTGTGGGGGAGGAGGACTGTGGAGGCCTTCATTGTCCATGGCTCCTATTGCTTCCACTTCTCAGTTCATCCATGTCAGATTCTCTTCTTTCCATGACCACCTCTGATGGCCATTTCCTTCCCAGACACTGTGGTAATGGTAGGGTCCTAGGAATCTCCAAATCATGATTGCTTCTTATTTTCAAGTCCCCCAAAAAGTTTAGTTCTCTCTCAAGATGACATCTTGCTACAGTTCTTTGAGACAAAGGAAGCCACACAATTTTTCTATTCAAAACTAGCCTGATGTTCAGGAGCAGCTATGGCCACACCAAACCCCATAATATATATTTTATCCTATGTTTAGTGTTACCTACCTATCACCAGGATCATCTGGTCTACCTTGTCTTTTATCTTGTACTTCTTATCTCCTTCAGGGAGCTGGAGTAGAGGTTGCAAATGTTTTATTTTTTATCTCCTTTTTTTCCTCTCTTGCTTTCCTGTTTCTCAATTTTTTTTGGCTGTCCTCTCACCTCTTTCTGATTTCCAGTGTTCTTCCTCTTTTATAAATCCTCAGAATAAATTCTCTCCTTTGTTATCTCGATTCTCATTCATGAAGTTGAATGCAGGATGCTTCTAATCTGCCATCTCTCTCTACTCCCAATGTCCTTACATCATAAATTTTTTCACATAAAAACGTGAAGATAATACTGAGAGCTATTTTATTCTGTCAATGACTTTGGAAGAATAATATTTAGGAACAAAAAAGAATTCATGTTTAGAAAAGAATCATGATGTAATGACATTTTATTTTACTTCTAGGACGAAAATCTTGTGCCTAGTTTAGGGTTTTTCTGAATTTAAATGAAATTATTTAGCTTTCCAAAGCATTGGTTTAAACACTGTGTGAACCTTTTGGAAGGTTACATGGGATCTAATTGCCATATTCCTATTATATTGAATTTACTTGATAAAATACCTTGACATTTACTAGACAAATGTTTATCATTTCTTTGGAATGCTTTCTTTGTATACCAAACACTTTGAAAAAAATCCTAGACTATGCAGAAAAAATATATTGCAGACAAGTTTATTTGCATAACATCAATCTTATGCTTGACTTCAAAAACATGATTTGAATCATTTGCATGAAAACAAGATCTTTGTCTTTCAAGTGCCTGTCTTTTTCTGCAGCTCTATAGCTTATACTGGATTATGACTTCAATGAAGAGTAAACAGCAGGAACAGATGAACTCTTAAAAATAAAGATCCTGTTTTCATGAAAATACCTCTAATAATTAAAACAGAGACATACGGAAGTCATACTCAAAGTCTCTGGCTAAATCCAATGGAGTTTTCAAAAGTGAAAAAAATACTCTTTTGTTTTGATTTTACACCCCAAATCAGTGAAGTGTTGCTGTCTTTTTATGGATATTTATAACTTGTGGTTGGAATGCCAGTGACTTTCAATTCGAACTCTTAGATTTCCTGCCACCTTTTTTCTCCAAAGGACTTGGGGGAAGGAATGTAAGCACAACCATTTTCTCTCAGAGTTTATTTGTAAACACTTCTTGAACCTGAGAGGATGATGATAATAACGTGTAAATATTCATGTATCTATGCATAGGTATATAAATATATGATTCTTTCTCTATACTCATATATTTATGGTATTTTATATTATATTTTATAAATTAAAATATGTTCCTCTGACAACAAAAAGTTGTTTCGGCCTTTTGGAGGATGGGAATATGTGTGTGTGTGTCTCTCTCTCTCTCTCTCTATATATATATATATACACACATGTTTTAAGTTTCTCTTTTTACATGATGCATGCTACAGTTTTGCTTTTTTCCAACTTCTGTCAGTGCTTATCTACATCAATTTTGAACTTCTTTTGATGGCTGTGCTTCCCTCTGTTGCTCTTTCTAAAATAGCGACTCAACGCATCTCTTCCATGGGTCTGTCACACTGCATCTCTGCTTGGGGCAGCTTGACTAGGGCTAGGGGATCCATTCCCAGGCTTGCTGCTTCATATGGCTGCCAATTTGGGAGCTAGCTGGTGCTGCTAGCTCTGCTGGACTGCTGGGAAGGGGCCTAATTTGCCTTCTCCGTGGGTTCTTGCTATGGGCTTCTCCACAAGTTGGATGCTGGGTTCTAACAGTGAATATTTCAAGAGAGAGAAATAGTAGCTACTCGTCACTGAATCCCTGATTCCAGAAGTTGGCACAGCATCATGTCTTCCATTCTCTATTGATCATTCAGTTGCTGTACCCTCCTAGATTCAAGAGGTAGGCAACACAGCTCCCACCTCTTGATGGGAGTGTGTCAGAAGTTTTTTAACCATCTTCACTGTAGAATATTTCATTTTTTTTGCGATGGGTCTGAATTCAGATATTGGCACCCAAGCTTTCCTTCATCTTTCCAAGAAGTTGAACATTCTTCACCAGTTGCTCTGGTGGGTGCTGCACGTCTGTAAAGGCCTGCGGGCTCTCTTGGCTTGTCCTGTCAGGATTCCTCTAGTTCCTTAGGAGTCCTCTGCAGAGTCACCAGCCTCAAGGAAGATCCACATTCCTGTGAGATGGGAACAACTAGTGGGAATTATTCCAGAAATCCTTTGCTACTTAATCATATAGGACTAACACAAGGTTGGGAGATTGAGCTCTCCTCATTTAGTTATCTTGTTTAGCTGTTTCCCTTCTATCTTTTTATGATAATGAAAGTTACAGAATCAAGCTTGTTTGTTTGTTCCCTTGCCTACAAAGCTCACAGTACATCCAGTTACTTTTTTAAAATTTATTATTGGTTTTGTTCTGGTTTCTGGGTTTTGAACTCAATGCTCAAGAATTGTCCTTGAGCTTCTTCACTCAGGGCTAGTGTTCTACTACTTGAGCCACAGTTCCACTTTTGTTTTTTTGGTGGTATCTTAGAGATAAGAGTCTTTAGGTCTTCTTGAACTCAAAGCAGACACTCTGAAAACATTACAGGATGGAATAGGAGAAACCCTAGGTCTCCTTGGCTCAGGCTGAAATTTTCTGAATAGAGACCCGGAAACACAACAAATCAAAGAAAGGTTGGACAAATGGGATTGCATAAAGTTGCAGAGCTTCTGCAGGGCAAATGACATAGCTAGCAAGATCAATAGAAAGCCCACGGATTGGGAGAAGATATTTACTAGCCATACAACGGACAAGGGTCTCATATCTAAAATATACTTGGAACTCAAAAAATTAAACCCCCCAACAACAAATCCTCAAAGAAACAACTGCCCAATAAATAAGTGGGCGAAAGACTTAAAGAGAAACTTCTCTGAAGAAGAAAGAAGGATGGCCAATAGACACATGAAGAAATGTTCAACATCCCTAGCCATAAAAGAAATGCAAATCAAAACAACATTGAGATATCACCTCACTCCAGTTAGAACAGCAAAAATCAAGAACTCTAACAACAACAGATGCTGGAGGGGATGTGGACAGAAAGGAACCTTACTTCATTGTTGGTGGGAATGTAAACTTGTTCAACCACTTTGGAAAGCAGTATGGAGGTTCCTCAAAAGACTTCACATAGAGCTCCCCTATGACCCAGCAATCCCACTTTTGGGCATTTACCCTAATGTTTACAAACAAGACCACACTAAAGCTACCAGCACAACTATGTTTATTGCAGCATTATTTACCATAGCTAAGATATGGAACCAACCCAGATGTCCCTCAGTAGATGAATGGATCAAGAAAATGTGGTATATATACACAATGGAATTCTATGCCTCCATCAGAAAGAATGACATTGCCCCATTTGTTAGGAAATGGAAAAACTTGGAAAAAATTATATTAAGTGAAGTAAGCCAGGCCCAAAGAAACGTAGGTCCCATGGTTTCCCTTATTTGTAATATCTAGTATATGTATGAGTCAAGCGGAAAAGGTCAGATAATGTGATGTCAGGAAAATGAACCCTTAGATGTGTATTTTAATGTTTTTTTTCTTTCATGCATGTGTTTCTAACACATTTATAAGATTATCTCTTTGTTGCTTTGTATGTCCTTCCCCCACAGTATAACCCCTGCTTTCACTATATTTGATGTCAGTATAACTTGTGGAGGAGATGGGGAAAAACCAGTTGTTTAAGGATATAGGTGGACCTGTTGCAACAATGAGAAGTACAAGTTGTCATGTCCAAAACTGGTGCGGGGGGGGGGGGGGGGGAAGGAGAAGGATTGGGATTAGGGGGGGAGGGGGGAGGCTGGGAAGGGATGTGAAGGGTAAACAAAGGAGGAGGCTGCAATGCTTGGTAAGAAATGTATGCATTATCCTGCCCATGTAACTGTAACTCCTCTGTACAGTATGTTCACAAATAAAATTAAATTAAATTAAAAAAAAAAAAAAGAGTCTTTAGGTCTTTCCTGAGCAGGGTGACTTTGAACCATGGTCCTCAGATCTCAGCCTTCTCAGTAGCTAGGATTACAGGTGTAAGCCACTGGTACCTGATTTACACACATTTACTTTTAAATTTGTAAAACTTGATATCTGAACAGGAATATGGAGAGATACCCAGGGCTCTCAAATTGGCAGCCATGTAAAGCCGTATTTCGGTAACATGTTAGTGGCATATAGTACAGTCAGATCTAACCTTAAGTATATAGGAGCTATTTTCATGACTACTTGAGACTCAATGGTTGGACAGACTAACCCTGCCTATCTGCCCCTGGCAACATTTTATCTTTCAATTCCCTTTTCTAGTCTGGGCATCATGTCAATGCATATCAATTAGTTAGATATAAGAAATATATGACTTTTGCATTTAATCCATTTTTATTGTGACTAACTCGAGAGAGTAGTCACAAGAAAAGTATTATACTAATGATTAGAATACCTTAGCTGACATTCTGGAGAATGACCCTTCTTTCTACCCTTCCTTCTCTCCTGATAATTTTCTTCTTTGTTCACCATTGATGCCATTTCCTCCCCCCCTCACTTATTCTTCTTTTCTAGTCACATTTAGGGCATTCTATTTTTGCCTAACTTGTTTTTTTTTTCCTTAAAGCAAAGCTTTAGCTAATAATCAGAACTTCACTAGCCTAACACTTCTGTGATCTGACTCCCAAAAATGGGCACTTTAATTAGTGTGCCTTCAGTGGCATGGATGTGAATATAGCAAGTAGGAAAAGCACATTTTTTTCCCCTCTAAAAACCTTTACCAAATGAGCTACCTGATTGACCGCTGGATTTTAACCAAGTCCTGTGATGTGAGACTCCCAATTTCAGAGCAGTAATAATGAGGAGGTGAACAAAGAAGAGATGCCCTGTGTCAACTACAAAAATGAAATAAAGATATTCCTTCTAAGCTTTTATTATCTTATGAACACCGTCTTTTCCTAATTGAAACCTTCTTTGGAGTTGAAGAGTAGTCACGACTCGAAGGGAATGTGTAATTTAAAAATATTCTCAGTTGAAAAATCTACAAACGTTTTCTAGGGGGAGTTATGTGTTCAGAAAGCATCGCCATTTTATGTCAGGCCACAATCTCATCCCCAACGCTGTCTTCCTCAGAGCTCTCCTCCAAGGCTCCTTCACAACCAAGTTGGTCTCAAATTATGCAAAACAGATTCTTGACTATCTCTCCTCCTAATTATTGTCTAATGCTAGGAACGCTCATGCAGTTGTTGTGATGTGTTCTATGGTGGCATATGAAGTTTTATAGATTGACTTATGTGAGTCTTGAAGGTTGCCAGGTATTTTGTTAAACATTATTCTAGATGTTTGTATATGGACATATTGGAATGAAACTATAATTTAGATGGATGGACTTTTAGGGAAGCAGATTGCTCTCTATAACCTGGTTTGGTCTCATCTGACTAGTTAAAAGGAAACAAACAAAACAACAACAACAACAGAAACAAACCATGCCTTTTTCCAGGCAAGAAAGCACTTCCAGCAGAGTATCTTTGCGTTTTGGACTGTCTTTGATCTACAGCATCAACTCATCTTGCAGCACTAGCAGATAGTTTTCAAATTGCAACTTGTACATTGGCTGTCCTGGTCTCCAATCTATCTATAACCACATGGGCTACTTCCTTAGACGATGTACACCCCTCCCCCACAATTGGTTCTGTTTCTCTGGAGAATTCTAATATCAGCCAATCTCATTGGAATTTTAGCCATTTGAATTTTCTATTATCAATGACCAATTATTTAAGTTTTTAAAACTGTGTATATTTTATATTTTAAAAATATATATTTATAATATTATATTATAGTTCTCTTACTTTCTCGTTAAGTGTATTTCATCAATTATTTCTAAGAATGTTGATGTGTAGATCAAAGATACATCATACTCAGATGTGTAAAATATAGTGTTCTTCTTTTTTCCTTTAAGGCTTTTTTCTGTAAACCACCACTTCATTCATGGAAGATAGGAAAACAACTAAAGTTAGCCAACTAGAATTCTTTAAGTTTAGTACAGTTTATTTAAATTCATGTTAGGTGGTGGTTTAATAAAACTCAAATGAATGTGGCCAGTCTTATCTCTCTCTAACAATTTTACCCTTTCACCTCTTCAACAGAAAATTGTACTTAGATGTAGGAGAAAAGTCCTAGCGATGGATTAAAGGATGCTGGGAAGGCTAGCTTAGGGCTGCTCTTTTGCACTTTTCACTGGCTTCCAGGGAAATTTTCTAGGTCACTTTAGTCACCAGAATGCTGTAGATGCTATCGAAACACACCGCTAAGGAAAACCATGACCTCACATTCTGAATCGGCAACTTTGGACCCTGCCTTCCACCCAGCACTGTCCCATTGTGGCTAGCACTAAAGGGCTCTGTAGTTGTTCTCCAGCCTCCATGAATCCGGGGACCTTGTGATTCTCTGGTAGCTTTTGGCACAGGAGCATTTTACCTAATCACCCCATCCCCACCTGGGAGCAAGCTTGCAAGGCAAGCACCATCTGATTTCTTCTAGACTTCCTCCTCAGACCACATGGGATTTGGGATGCTTTTAAGCCACTCATGAGCTTAGGGAAGTTTAGAATGCTACCTCCATCCCATCCTAGTTGTGAATGTCCATAGCATTCGTTTTCTATTACACTTGAGGTTGGGGTGGAGTTCCGTTCAAAGAGGCAGTGTCTGTGGGGTGGGGGCAGGGCTTAAGGACCTGTTGAATCAGACGTCCAGTGAGGTGGGCCTTGACCAAAGCCAGGAGCGAGGGGATGCTGAACGCCCTTTTAATGTCACCTCCAATGTGACTTTCCTTTAGATTCCCCCCACCCTGTGGAGAACTCCACTCCTAGACTATTTTACTATCTTTATTGCCTTCATATTATGTAGCAGCCTAAGCAAAGTCTTACATTTTGTACAAAAAAATAAGGAAAAATGCACTGATTCAATATTTAAGGACATGATTCCATAATACAGGGGGTAAACTTGTTCCTAGTACACATCTATAGAATAACATAATAGATATCAATAATATCATAACAATGATAATTAATTAATGATATCAAATATTAACCATAGTATAATTAGATATCCTATTAACCATATTATTAATAATATATTGCTAATATTATTAATAGATATTGTCTAATAATCACAATGAATTTCCCTTGCACTATTAATGCTGATTAAAATAGTAAGCAAAGCTTCCTTCAATGAATTGGCCATGATTGTTTTGTGTTGGTGTATGGTGTTTAAATGAATTGAGTTCCTCTATTTTTAAGTCATACTGAGAGGTGAATTTCAGTAAATGAAACCAAGACAAGGTTGTACAAATATTGGGGCACTGTGGAAAGTGGTTGTAATTCTTTCTTTTTTTCTTGAGAATTCTTTTAGAACTTCCTTCAGGACTGTGGTACCTTTATATAATATTATCTCAAAATATGTAGGCTCTTTGCGTGTACTGCATGGCCAGATTCAGTGAACAAATCATGCCACAGGCTCTGACTTTGAGCTGTGATAGTATAATCTGCTAATGTCTTCCCCTCCGTTATATGCTTGCTCGTAATGATGACTTAGCTGTTTTTTCAAAAATATCTGAGAAATCGGAATAGGTCTCGCTCTAGCTGTTTTAGAAGTTTCTTTGCAACATAAATTAAAATGGTGAATTTATGATGTGAGTAGATTTTTCCTTGAGGAATAGCCCGACTCCAGCTGCAGAGGCTGTGTAGAGAAGCTGGGATTTAAATAGCGATGATCAAATTTTCTGTGTCCAAGGGAGTGAAGGAACACAATTCTAAATGGATCAAGGGGTTCCATCTTGGTACCCTGCATGCTGTAATAATGTAGGGCAAGACCCATGTTAAGTGAGGAGGGGTGACTTCATCAGGCTGTGGGGATGAAGAGGAAGGAGGCGTAGAGGTGCAGGATGGTCTGTCGCAGGGGAGGGCTGTTAACAGCTAGGCACGATGTAAATCCCGGGTCGGTTACATGGGGGTCACAGAGACAGCAATCCTGGAAGGAAATGAAACATTCCATGGGCCATTCCTAACGAAGGCTCCTCCAGTCTCTGACTTCTTGCCCCTGGTGAGTCTTAGCACTGGCTGATTAGGCCACTGTGTTTGAACGGAATCCAAGACCTTGTCTTATGATCACTTAACAACGTTTCATGAATATGATGAGCCCCATTCATGCTCAGACTGTGGAAAACTCTGGCAGGGGGCTTTTAGAAGACTCCACATCCCCTACCCTCTAATTGTGAGAACATGTCAAATTGATTATATATTCATTATCTATTTAAGCGATCTTAGATGCACTGATCAAAGAGAGTTAATAATAAACTAGTTATCCTATGCTTTTTGAAAAAAAGTAAATTTATCTCCATTGCTTTCTAGCTTCTATATTTAACCCATTAAGTACCTGAAGATTAAAAATTCCTCCCCCTCTACCTCATTTTTTTGTTCTCAAACCTAAGGAAGGAAATAATCCTGCTGGAAGGTCACCTCTAAAGATGAGTGCTGAAACCATTCATCCAGGAGGTCTGAGCATTCTCCCATCTTCCTTTGGAAAGCTGGGAGGATGATGGAACCCAAGGACAAAGTGGGTTTGTGAGCACAGTGGAGTTTTGTCTTTGTATCTGTCCTAAATCATACAAACCGTCTAGCTAAACATAGAGATTGCTCAATGCTTCTATCTACCCAAGTGGAAATTGAAAGCTTGAAGATGCCTCACCAGACTGCAAGAAGCCTCCGTATGGGAGGAGTAGTGTATGGCAAGTCTCCATGTGCAGGGCCCAGGAAGGGGAAGTACAACAGAGATACCCATCACCAGAGGGGCTCTGGTACCAGCAAGCTGCCGATCAGAATGAGAAATTCGACTTGGCTGCTAATGATGTCTCTAGCTGCCAATCAGGAATGGGCAGCTCGACTTGGCTCCTAATGATATCTCACACTGCTCACCAACAGGTGGTCAGTCCCCCAAATCCAATGGCAAATGACATGAATCTCCGACAGTCTCAAATGCCAGAATACCCTTCTCCAGTGTTAGGACTCAGCTCAGAAGTAACAGTGTTATAGCCCCATAGGCAGGAGGTAGCTCCTACACGACAGTTCCTGCTTTATCTCCACCATCTCCACCAGACTTGCAAAGGGCTCCATAATTCCAACACTCCACACATCGCCTTCAACCCTGTTCTAGAAAGGTATTTCCTTAGATGGGCCATGTCTGGAAATCTAAACATGTCTGCATTCTGAAACATACTTGTATATGTTCGTCACAGAGGGCACTCACACCTGCAAGACACACCTCAAGTGCACACTTGTCTACCACCAAGAAGGGAGGTGACATACTCGAAGAGAAAGAGGCCATCTGTGGACCACTGACAGCAGAACAGAAGATGAGGAACTAGTCTGCCAAGCTCAAAGTGTGGATCAGTCCGGCCTAACATCGAGGCCTGCTGAGACAGCCTGAGTTCACCCAGCAGTGCCCTCTCCACACCGGCACCAGGGCGGCCTGCTGTCAACTGACACTGCGCAGACACATGGGCGGGACAAAATGGTCCTTCCGCTGCAGGTACAGGTGCTGCTACTCTATCAGCCCAGGGAAAGCCACCCAATTCATGGTACTTTACTGCGGTAGCCTGAACTAAGAAAGAGTTTAAGGAGTCTAACTTTAGCCACACAGTTGGGAATTAGAACCAGGCAGTGAGCCAAGTCATCCTGGTGTCAAATAGTCTACTGTAACTTCCTGTGTGTTTTTTTTTAATGTGATTTCACAGTGTTAATATGTCTTGTTAAATTGAATTCGATTTTAAACCATTTAAAATAGATTTACATGATAGCAAAGGTTCCTCTCCTCTTCTTCATCACCTACTCTAATTCCTATTCTATCTCATTCTCTTCCTTTTCGTTTTTTCCTCCTTCTTTTGTTCATACTTCCTTATTTTCGGCTGCTAACTAAAAGATAATGAAGAACTTTGGAAACAAGTAAATTCAGAAGTAATGGCAGTTTAATTAAATTCTGACTTCTCTCTGCAAGTTTTATAGAGGAAGGAGATATGGTCTTAGGCTTTATTGTTCTATAAAATCTTGATTCTAATTCCTAAGAAGAGGCTCCCTTTTCAAGCGTGCCATCTGTCTGTTGCTTGTTAAGAGTGGCCCATCGATCACTGGACTTCTATTCTGGAATGGGAACTGGTGTAGGGAAAATAATTGTCATGACCTTGTTTGCAAAATGGGGGAGATAGTTCATCTTCACCACCCCTTCATCCCTAGGACCCCTACAGAAAAGCTGCTCAATGATATCAATAAGAGACCATGGCATTTTCTGCCCCTTAGGGCTTATGAAATTATAAAATAAAGCAACAACCCAAATGTTTAATGGATGTGTCTTATGTCCATAGGTTAATCATAGTGTTAGGGCTCAGAGGTGACTGTGAATGTTTATCAATGGAAAATTCTCCCTACTGGCACAAATATCCTAAAGAAACAGACAGTTTAAATAAAAACAATTGATGTGTAAATGGATTTCAAGACTAGTGGAGTGGTTCAAGTGGTAGAACACCTGCTTGGTAAGAAAAAGTCCCTAAATTCAAATACCAAAGCAACTCCCCAAAACAAATGAAGCTTCAAGATAAATCCTCTCTCATTTGTTCCTACCTTCCCCCCTTAAGAGGTACTGCCCTTCCCTCTAGAAGATCATGTAAGAACTCTTCTCAATCTTTTGGATGGAGAGTACAAGCTTTATAAAGCATGGTCTTCTCCCCCAGTGACCTCACAATCTGATTGGAGGGGAAATACATCAATGGTGACTAAGCAAAGAGCAGTGAACTATTTCCTGAAGAAGAGACAGAAGAGCGCATTGTAGGGACTTGGAGCTTTAGAAACATCCACCAGGGAGCCGAGATCCAGAAGCTGTTGCTGGAGCACCCGGCCTGGCTCCCACGCGGGGGCCTGCCACTTTTCAACCTTGGCAGCTCAGGCTGCAATTGGTTTTGTTTGCCTCCCACTCCATAGGATATGGCGAGGACAAAGTAAATGAACACGCCAAAGAATGTGCAGAACCTTTCTTGTCCAAAGAGCACAGTGCTGGTCACCGTGGGGTTGTTGTTTTTTGTTTTGTTCTAGTGCTGGTAGAGGGGGGTGGGGGGGAATGCTATATAAAGGTCCTTTGTACTGGTATGGCTTCACAGAGGTGAATCAAGAGATGAGAACATCCACTCTGTCTGGACCAGAGCTGGGTGTTTGTTATTCTAGTGCGGTGGTGAATTCTGTTTCTTCTGCGCTTCATCTACATAAGGTTCCAGGTCAAAGCTATTAACCACTATGATCAGTTCATAATGCTGGGGACAGGGAGGCTTTGCAGCTAAGCGGTTTCACAGTGTTTTTAATCATAATATTAAAGGGAACAGTTAACACCCAGCACTTGGGTCAGGTATAGTTCTTGTGCTTCATGTAAACAGTCCATCTTACCACAACAGTCAGAAAAGGGATCTTGTTATTTTAGTCAATTCTTAAATTCTTTTTGCAATACTGATATTTGAGCCCAGAGTTTTATGCTTTCCAGACACATCTAAGTCACATCTCCAGCCCTGTATTTTATTTTATTTTTCAGGCTAGGTTCTTATTTTCTGCCTGGTGTGTGACTGAGCTACCATCAGCCTACTTTTGAGCTTTCTGTTATTGCTGCATCCATTTTCCTTCCACGGAGATGGAAGTCTAAGTCTCCTGGACTTTTCTGTCCAGCTTTCTACATAGCTTGGGATGACGGGAGAAAGCCACTATCCTAGCTCTGGGTTGAGAAGAGGGATCTCAAACTTTTCTGTCCTGTCTGGCCTCAAACTACGATCCTCCAGTTCTCCACCTACCAAGTAGCGAAGATTAGAGGCATGAGCCACTAGAGCCTAGTTATTTTATTTTTGTAATAGTTCTGAAGAGACTTGGGGAAGGTAAGAAACTTGGATTCTTCAATGATTTGAACACATGAAATAGACTTCAGAGTTTTTAACCTACTAATGGAGGAAATATAATTAGGTAGCACATAGAGATGTTTTAAGGCACACAAAAGTTTTACTGCCTTTAAATTCATACCATTTGGGGTTCTGTCTGCTCTGTCTCTGGGTAAATAAACATTCTAGGGTCAATGAGTTATAGTTGCAAATGACTGAATCTAATGTATATAGTTAGATAATAATAAAATCCAGGAACAGGGTCTTTACAGTACTGAAAGTATCTTTATTTTGTACTCCAATTGGTTTAAAAACATTACATTTTGGGGGGTCCCATTGCATTTCACACTCTCCCAATTATCCATTACATACATCCATTTTTTTTGTACGCATAAGCCCTTGCTTATCTGGATACTAGGTTCAGCCTGTAGGCAGTAGCAGGAATAAGACACCCTTTCTCAGCTCTGATTCTTAGATTGCATAGCAACCTGAGCTAGGAAAGGAAAAGTGACTGGGAAATATTTCCAGTCACATCACAGTCCATTTGTCATTTTGTGTTCTTGACCCAGAAAGAGAAGACGCTATTTAGACTCAGTGGCTGGAACTTTCACTAAAGTGCACAAATAAAATTAATGGAGCACAGTGTGTGTCTCTGCATGTGTGTTTTTCTGTCACCATGTCATATGTCATGAATGATACAGGGAGTTCCAAGAGAAATGAAGTAAATGGCAGAGCAATTTGTAATGCAAAGAAGTGTTCTATTTTTTTGACAAGAAATTCTATTGATCAGATGGAAATGATGATAACATCTTATGAATTTATCATATGACACTAGATTGCAAAGATGATCCATTTGAAGAATAAGATGCTTACAATCCCTTGCCAAAAGTGACATTTATTTATTATTTAAGGCTATACTAGTAGATACTGTAAACATTAGAAAGCAGATATAGGGCCAGCATGAAGAGACTTCAGAATGCAGAAGATCCTAATAAATACACAGTATTTCTATACTTTCTTGATAAATAAGCTATGTTTTGTTATGTATGTAAACAAATAAATCTAAGTATTCAAATTTACATTTCAAGTATGTATTACTAGGACATAAGCTAGTGGAATGCTAGGTATTTCCAAGCTCTCAATTCATTGTTTTTTTTGTTTTTGGTTTTGTTTTGGGTACGGTCGTGGGGCCTGAACTCTGGGCCTGGGCGCTGTCTCTCAGCTCTTCAGCTCAAGGCTAGCACTCTACACTTGAGCCACAGCACCACTTCCGACTTTTTTCTTTTTGCTTATGTGGTGCTGAGGAATCGAACCCAGGGCCTCAGGCATGCAAGGCAAGTGCTCTACCACTGAGCCACCTTCCCAGCCCTCAATTCATTATTAAATACTATATTGTATTTATGTTCAGATAACTATTATATACAGTTGCATTGTAGATAGTGATTACAGTACAATATATGTGCAGTGCAAGTCACAATACAATGGGAACTTTGCTGTTTGGGTTTATCTTATTATTAAGGCATTTCTTCCTGGTTTTACCTCTCACTCGTATGACCTTAAACCAGAAGTAAAACTTGGATCATACCTCATTTAGAATTGGTTTTCTGAGGAAGAAAGGTATTGTTTATGTCTTTTGAAAACTCTACAAAAATAGGTGGGGGGGGGCATTATAGTAGAGTTTTTGATTAGCCACATTCATGTTGTGATAAAAGGAAGTTAAAAAAAACCCAAAATGTGAGCAAAAACCACAGATAGCTGTATATACTGAAATAAGTATTATTTTCTCTCTTCTCTCCCTTTGCTTTTTATTCCTGTTTCTCTTTTTCTGAAAACTTCCAAGATGACTGTGGGATGTGGGGCAGATTGATTTGCACAGCTTTGCTGTTAAATCACCCGTTCTGCCACCCAGAGTGCTCAAACCCTTCCTCCGCCATTAATCTCGACTACTGAGCTGATGGGAATTGGACTCTGAAAACAGGTTGTCTGCCAAAGGAGATATCCCCAGGCAAATACTTACAATATTTTTACCTAGTAAACTAAGTTTAGATTGTTTTTCTTTTCCTTTCTTTCCTTCTTTTCCTTTTTTTTTTAAAACAAACCTAATCAAAACAAAAACAATAATCTGTTTTCCCCATGGACTGATGAGGTAACTCCAAATGTGCTGGAATTGAGAGGAAAATAAATCACCCTAGACACATTCAGCATTTGCAAGACCTAACTAATAGCTCTGAAAAATGCACAGAATAGTAGATAAAAGACTCACTTATACCTGGCTTTGCAGATAGATATTCTTGTTCGGAGTTAGAAAGCAAATGCAGCTGTCTGTCTAGTCTCTATACCGTGCTGGCTGTGATGGGTTTACTAGTTTAGCAGACTTGCTTTGTAAAAAGCCTTGCTTTTGTTATCCCAACTTTGAGAGAGTGTGAATTTGGGTTGGAATCACATTACAATTTTGGCTACATGATTTCTGCTAAGGTTCAGTTTTCTCGTCTTGGGACTGAGGGTTATAGTAGTACTTTCTTGTTAGTGTTGTGGTAAGCATTAAGTTAGAAACTATTGGGGTTTATACCTGAAGTATTGCACAAATGTCCCGATGTTGAAGGCTCAGTCCCCAAGGGAACAGCATTCAGAGGTGATGTCTTTGGGGGAACAATTGGATAACAAAGGCTCTAATCTCAACAATACATCAGTTCATTGATGGATTCTTAGCTTGATGAGCTATTGAGAGATGGTAAAAACTTTAGGAGTTGGAGTCTAGTTGGGGGAAGTAGATTACTGGGGACAGGCTATTGATGGATGTGTTTTGTCCTTGGCCCTATCCCCTTCCCCACCCCTCCTCATTTCTTTTCTTCCTGGCCTCCATGAGGTGAGCAACTCAGCTCCCCCAAGATGCTCTGCATCACCACACAGCCAACAACAACGGCCCCCAGAGACCAGGACCCCAAGAGACACTGTGTGCCAAAATGGAATCATTCTTTTAACCCAGTTTTTATCAGACAGTTCTCTCATAGACAGGGGAAAAATAACTAGCTCAATGACTCAAACATAGACGTTAGATCATAGAAAGCTCAATACTAGCTTCTAATACAATATTTTTATGCTAACTGTTACGATGAATAGATAGCATGTTAAGTACTGAGGACTCTGATGATTGTAGGGTTAGATGTTAGTCATGAATGTACTCATGGTAGAATTGAGGATAATGCATGTAGCAAGCCATAATCAAAATCAGTGGATAAAAGGGAGATAGTTCTTAGTAAAGGAGTCACTTTTTTTTTTTTATTATAATGGCCTCCCATGAATTGTAAAGTTTCCAAATAAGCCACACATTTCTATTTCCAAAATCTATTTCTATTTCTAAAATCCTTGAATCTGGGTGGCCTTGAGACTTGCTTTGGAAAAATGAAGAATCCTGTTGCTTTATTTTCATTCTCTTGGATCAATATTGCCATCACATGAAGAAGCTTTGTCTGTCTTCCTAGAGGGACAGAGATCACGTGGAAGAGAATCAGGGAAGTCTAGGTAATGCCCAGTGTCAACTACCAAATACCTGAATTAAGGCCATCTTAGATCATCCAGCTTCACCAATATGAATGACCTCAGGAGAAAATAGTGGAAAAGAGCGGAACTACCTAGCTGACCTCCACCTACATTGCTCATGAGCAAGCACATGGCTCTTGTGTTAAGCCACTGAATTCTGGAAAGATTTGTTTTATAGCAGTAATTAACTCATCTGATTTCATATATGATTTTACTCTACAAATTTCAGTCAATTTGGAGGTCCAGAGTTGTGTTTATGTGCATTTTTATAGCACATATGTCAGATCTTGGCACTAGACCTTTTTGTTGGTGCCTGCCAAGTTGACATTCAAATGCAGAGAAATTTCTTGGAAGGGAGAGATGCTGCATCATAGGGATAGTAAACAATATGATCTAATAAAGAAAAAGATATTGTATTCCTTATAGGTTTCTTCTTGAAATGAAGTGAGAAAACTACTTTGTGTCAATATTATAATGTAGAATATAGTTTGTGTGAAGATCTTACTAGTTAGAGTTTTGAAAGAATACCTGTCAGCATAATGAAGCATTTGAGGGTAGAAGAAATGGGGACCTGAGCAATATAGAAAAAAAAGGCTTAATCATGATTGGTTTTCATTGCATCTTACATATTTTAGCAAACAAAAACTCTTCATTTAAACCCTAGTACCACTAAAGAACTCGGACAAAAACAAAACAAAAATATCCCACAGAAGCACATGAAATATCAAATATGTAAAAGTTTCATAACGTCAGCCCTCTAACAATAATATCGTTATTGGGGGTGATTTAATTGCTTTTATAAACGAGCTAATATACTAGATCAAATAGTCAAATCAGAGTCACATGGATAGAGGATCTTGCCAAAGTTAACTAAATAATTCCAAGGATCTAAGTAATCAGGTGAATCAGGTAGAACATAGGGGAATGTGGAATTTGAAGGCAGCTCTTCTGTTGTTACATAGTAGGTCTGTGATCCAGAGCAGTTGATGTATCTGAGACAGATTTGCAAATTTCCTTACACAAAGGGGGAGCATTTAGATTATTAGATATTTTTGTTACTCTCCTTTCCAAATATTATCACTTCTTTACTGTTTTCAGGAAGCCACTCCTCACAGATTCTAAGCTCCTTTCATGAAGTCTTTTTCTACTAGAAAGGAGGATCACATTATGTATTTAATGGTCCAGTTAGCAATAAGATTGGGACAAGGTCATCTGACTCCTCCCAAATTCTATCCCCTGGGGTACCTGCCCCACTCCTCCTCTGGTGAAAAGAATTGGATCACCTGCTTTCACTTCTGCCCCAAAGTTCATTATTTTTACTTCAGGGCACAAGCTACTGAGGAGGTATAATCAGATACTCCCTTTAAAACACAGTTAGATTAGCTCTTCTCGGGGTGGTTCTGGTTACCAAACTTGTTTCACTTAAATTTACATTTCTAGAAATTGCATTTTATATTTGTCTTTAAAAGTTGGCATAAATGAATTATGTACATAGTAATGGGGTTCATTATGGCATTTCCATACATATATACATACATACAATGTACTTTTGTTGTTGTTGTTGTTGGTCGTGGGACTTGAACTCTGGGCCTGGGTGCTGTCCCTCAGCTCTTCAGCTCAAGGCTAGTGCTCTACCACTTGAGCCACAGTGCAACTTCCAGTTTTCTGGTGATTAATTGGAGATAAGAGTCTCATGGACTTTTCTACCCGGGTTGGTTTTGAACCGTGATCCTCAGATCTCAGCCTCCTGAGTAGCTAGGATTACAGGCAGGAATCACCGGATCCCGGCTGCAATGTACTTTATAATACTTCCATACTATGTACTTTATTATACATACTATGTACATATTCACTTCTTAAGATGTCATAAAATGTTTATCAAGCTCCACATCAAATACATAAAACAAAGTATATTTAGACAAATCTAACTTTTATCCTTATTCTATATGCTTTATTCTCTCTTGTGACAGCTGTATTTATAGACTGTTCCTATTGAAATATATATCTCTTCTTTCTTAAGCAAATATCAGTCTTCTGCCTACATTTTCTTTTGCTTCCCCTTAACATTATTTCCTAGAAACTACAATCCAGCAGCAGAGATGTTTTCGTTTGTCATTGCATAGTTCTTCTGTGTGTGTATGTGGTATGTGTGCATGGACATTTCAAGTACTCACCACAATGATAGCCAGATAGACTTTTGGATTATTTCTCAGTCCCTTACCTTTCCTCACTTTTACTAATGCCATGGCAATAGCCTTGTACTCTTTTTATGTTTTTGCAAGTATAATTTCAGAATAGAAGCTAAATATGGTATTATAACATAAAATAATATTTAAATAAAATATTTTTAAATGTATGTGTTATATATTATATAACATATGATATAGAATATATTTTCATACATGAAAATATATAATATTGCATGTACAATATATTATACATATTTATATAGTAACATTATATATTATAATGTAAGTATATATACATTTTGCTATGCTTTTGCCAAATTATCCTTAGTGTTGAATTTCTCCATAGTCTCCCAAGCAAAGAATGATGAAACCTTCAGATTTTTCTTCCAAACTGATAGACGACAAATGAGCAGTTCTAAAATTTAATTTCTCATTTATCAATACTTAAGATCAGTTGAGCATCTTTTCACATGTTCAAAGATGGTTTGTGCTTTTACTTTCTATGAACAATGTTCATAGATCCATTCCCGTATCTTGCCCATTCCTTTGGCTATTGCTTCAGTTTTTAAAGGCTTTCGAATTACGTTGAGTGTAAATAAAGGTTGAAAGTATGATGCATAAGTTAGAAGAATTTTTATGGTCTTTCATTTTTATCCTCTCACGATAAAAGCTTTTATATATTCAAAGCCTTCCATTTTTATTTGGTCCCAATTATTTCTGTCTTATTGCCTCTCAATTTAAAACCTAGCTAGGAAAGGTTTTCCCACCTCCAAATTATAGAAAAGTTTGGCCATGTTTTCTTCTAATACTTGAATGACTTTATTTTACATTTGAATATTTGATCTCTTTAGAATCCATCATATGTGTACAAGTGGGAAACAGATTAAATTTTGTGTCCTATTTTTCTATCCAGTTATTTGAATATCAGTTATTAATGTCCACATTTCTCCCAGTGACAGCCTGTAGTCCTTATCTCATATTAAATTTTCATGTGGGATTAGTTCTATTTCTGTATTTTTTAGTTCTGTTCCACTGCTGTGCCAGCTTATTCATGGTCTAATGCTACATTATTGTGCAATTGCCTAAGTTCTAGCATATGTTTTAATATCTGGCACAGCAAAATGCCTCCTGACTCTAGTTGATTTTAGCTTTAGAATTTTCTTGGTTATTCTTATTTGCTTTCTCTTTCAAATAAACTTTATATCCAGTGGCTAATAAACTTCATATTCTGGTTCAATGACATGTATTTTTAAATAAACAACCCACGCACCAACACACACACGTTATTCAATCTCTTTGCTATCAAATCCATTCTTGAAAAATCTAACATTGCTCTTGCTAAAGTCAGTAACTTCCATGATTTAAAGTGTGACACACTATCGTCAGTTTGCTTATCTTGGTATATACATAGCATATGACAAGAAGCATCTTTACTTTTATTTTTTTTAAAATTTAATTTAATTTTATTTGTGAACATCATCCTTACTTTTATTAAAAAATTAAATGATTTTTAAAAAGTTATCCTTAAGTAGCTGCACAGAGGGGTTTCAATTCAACACATCCCTTGTGAGTACAATGCATCTAGATCAATTGCTTCTATATTTATTGTATTCCCCCATTTTCTCCCAACTCACACCCATCCCATAAGTTTACCTAGTTCCATTTTCACATAATGGATACACTGAAAATTCTATATTCATTTGCTTATCCGGCCTCCAGGATACCACTCTTCTAGTTTTCACTCTATCCACTGAGTTTTTTCTCAATGACTTTTGGTTTATTCCTACTCTCTACACTTCCAGATGAGGGAGTTCTAGCACTCAGTATTTGAACTTCTCACGTCTGTCTAAACTCATGCTTTTAATTACCTCACCGTACCTTAGGGGTTAAAAGTTATCCTGGATGCTGAAAAATACTAAATTCCATTTCTTGCTCTCATCTTCACTAATTTACAGTTTCCTGAATCTGATCATTTCCTATTACATAGCCTAAGTTTCTACTTTGAGTTCTAATAAACATTTCAAAATGAGCATAATTCAAACTGAAATCTATCTTTCTCCAACCTCAAATGTGTCATTTCCACTTTTTTTTCTTCTAGTTTTACCAGTGGGGGAGGAGTTCTTTCAATTGCTCAGGTCAAAAGTGTTAGTGATATTATTGACTTTTCTGCCATTTGTCACCCTGATACAAACTTGTAGCTCCTGGTAGTTAATCTGTAAGCTAAGTCAACAATGGCAGTTTGTTACAGGGAGTTTAGCCCAGCAACATAACTTGTCTGATTTAAAAAAATCACTATAAAATCTGGTCTCCCCATTCTCTTTCCACATATATTTATCTTCTCTCACTGTTTCAATTCTTACAAATTTTCCACTTTGAAATTTCCTTTATAGCTTTAAAAGGCATTGACCAATATTTAAGGCTTTCTCTTGTGAGGGTCATGCTAGTCCTCATCAATTTCTTGATTTTTTTTTTAATAAAAAGAAGGATCAGAAGAAATTGGAACAGAGAACAAAGCTACTTTTAATGGTGCAAAGTAAAGACTCAGAACTTGAAATTCTGCGTGCCTTGATTTAGATATTTTTCATTGTTTGAGGTAATGAGAAAAGTCACTTCTATGTCATGTGGTTCTGGAAGAAAGATATTTCATAGGTTTAATCCTCTCAGATTTCAAACTGCTTTGTCTCCTTCCTTACCTGTCTAAAGTTAAACAAATATGCATCATGGGATGCTTTCCATAGATTACTCAATGGAGCAAGGTCCAAGAAAATTACAAGGTGCTTAGTCTTCCGGTGAGTAAATGCCTGAATTATTGTGTGTTCCTTATTATTCGCCTTTAGTATAAAAGATGAAAATGAAAAATTCATTAAATACTCTGAAAAAAGGGCCAATGTATCAGGTAGAAGACAAGGCGAATATCACTTGCTTTAATATGAATGCTTTACATGGGGGAATTGATGATGAAGCGAAACAGGAAAACTAGTTGTCTCCCAGGCAAATGATGTCAAGGTTCCTAGAAGAATATATGTAAAAAGGTGAAGAGAGGTTAATAAATTACATCATGGTCATCCTTGAAGCTAGAATGTGCCAATCAAAGGATCAAATCATCTCTTAAATATATGACTTCCCTGGATTTGAGAGTAGCTATCAGTTCTGCATGCCTTAAAGCCACAGTGTAAGATGTAAGCATATGAGCAAAATTCTTATATCCAAATTAAAAAGCTTATTATCTCACTAGAACAGCAAGAAAGGAGCTCAGACATGACTTGTTATGGTTTGGCTGCTTGCTGAAGAAATTGACAGGTGCAGAAATGTTACTACCTCCTAGGTGATGTGTTTTATCCTCTGTGCCATTGCCCAAGGGAAAGGAGCATCCTACAAAGGAAGAATTTCTCTTGTGCACCACATCCAGGCTGGCTTGGTGAGGGTATGTTCAATAATTAAGACTATGAATTTAAAAAAAGACCATGAATAGTAGTTCTTTAAAAATTACTGCTTCTTTTTGAGTGAGAAGATGATTTTGTTTCTTCTCATTCCCATGTTGTTTCTCCCTCATTATTCTTCTTGAATTAAGTAGTTCAACAGAATTACTCATTGAGGTAATTTGAAATCTTCTTTCAATAATTATACATTGGAAGAGCACTTTTATCATTCTGTTTTATGAAGATATTTGTAAAACAAAATAGTGTTAAAAATGAGTGAGACTTAAATTTCTGTCTAAAGACTTATGGTTGAGTTACCATTGCTTCATTCCTTTTATTTTTTATTTACTCTTAGTTTATTCTGTTCCTTAGATAAGTTGACAGATATTTAGATGAAAGAGAAATGATGAAGATGTTATGCTAATAAATAATATAGCTTTATTCTCTGGATATGAAACAAATTTGTGGACTTTGTATATTCTAGACAATTGTATATTCTACCACAGAGCTGCATCCCTGGAAAATTATTTCTTTTTAAAACATTCCTTATAGATATGATAGTTAGGTAAGGACTTGCATATATTAACTTCTTCAGAATCCTACTGGCTTTTATTGTAATACAGTAATTGTATTACAGTAACTTTGTATTGTAATACAGTAACTTTGTTTGGAAAGTTACTCATGTGACATTATTTGTATCCAATAAATAATAAATATACATAAAATACATCAAAGTTTATCTTAGATTGCCTTGTACCACATGAATCATTCCTCCAATAGTTTACACTACCAATACATTGCTTTTATACAATTCCTTTTCTTTTTTTCTTCTTTTTTTTCTTTTTGGTCCTAATTCTGGGGCCTGAACTCAGGGCTTGGGTGCTGTCCTTGAGAATTTTTGCTCAAGGCTAGCACTGTAGCATTTGAGCCCCAGCTCTATTTACCACTTTTTGGTGGTTGATTGGCTTTGAATGCACACTATTCTCAGATCCTAGCCTCCTGAGTAGCTAGGATTACAGGTGTGAGCCACAGGCACCCAGCCCAATTCCTGTCTTTATACAGCAATGTCACTAAAGATGTGTTGTTAAATAATTCCTTATCACAGACATAGTAGAAAGAAGTAAGACTCATGCTCTGTCATTTGGACTTCACCAACTTCTCTGCGACACTCATTTAAACAAACAAGAGATCCGGATGCTTAAATATTGGAGTTGTTTATGAGTCAATCATAAAAATGCAAGGAATTCTAGCAGATTATCTCAGAATGTCAGGTCGAGAATGCTGGAAATGATATTTAACATGAAGAATGAGCCTATTTAGTATCTGAGAGTTGTTAGTTATATGTTAAAGTAGGTGAGAGCAGTACCCTTGTTCTTTCCAACAATTATCTTCCAGAGTTCCCCAGATAACATGACTGCATTTTATGCAATGGACTTTAGAACATATTCACATAGTGTCTTTTAAGAAAGATCATTGAGATAATGCTTAACATGTTCTTACCTGGGCCAACACAAATGTTTACAATTATTCTGTTGAACTGTTCCTTGTTGATTTGCTGCTGAGAATGAAAGCTTGAATGTTATTTTTTTTTTTTTTACTAAATTGGATGATTTTTAAAACAAAACAAAACAAATTAGATTCTCTAATTAGATTCTCTGTGGCAGTGATCATTTATATGAAATAAAGAATTGAAGAGAATAGACTGCATGTAGCATAAGACACTATTTTTAATGGATTTGTCCATTATAAAATTTGAAGTGCAACCTAAATGAAACCAAGGAGAGACTATCTAGGGAAAGAAGGCCCAAGAAGAGAAAACTTCAGGGTTAATTTCAGGCTCTGAGTGAGGAGAATGTTCTGAAAACAGAAATATCCCAGGGGTCAGTGTGGCTGGATTAGTGAATCAGAGTGAAGATATTAAGTACTGTTGATAGGGAGTCAGCCAGATCCGGTTAGAATAGAACTTTGTAATAGGGTAAGGAATGATAGCATTGCAGGTCTTAATGGATCACTGTGGTGGTTCTGTGCAGAAAAGACCCAAATAGAAGCAAGAAATTTTTCAGGATTTGATGACTACATTCTGGGTGAAAATCTGATGACTGAGTATAGGTGATACGGAGGTGAATTTGTTGACAGCCTTGACAACGGAACATAATGTAATGAAGATGTATGTAAACAGTGGTGCGATTTACTGATATGAAGAAGCTGGAGGCAGAAATGTTGGGAATAAGTTTGATTTGAGAAGCTTATGGAAGCAAAGCCTTTTGTATAGTTTCCTCTGACGCACACAGAAGAGATTGAAGGTGAAGTGAAAGTTGGAAGTCCTTTACATTATAATCATAGTTAAAGCTGATGGAATGGAGTATGTTAACCTCAGGAGGTGATGTCAATAGATACCAGGTCTGAGGAGTAAGTCCCTTGGGACTTTCACTATGTAGACAGTGAGGAAGCAAAGCCATCCCTCACAGGAGTGGAGAATGACCAGCTATGAGAAATACAAAGAATTATGATATTCTGGAAGCTAAAAGGCCAAATGTGAAAGTTCAGGAAGGAAATAGTTGAGAATTTTGGATGTTCTCCAAATTTAAATTAGATTCATAGACAGAAAATGAAACATTGAAAAAACAATGTAGAGGTGACAAATGAACTTGACAGCAGGTGTTGACTTTAGCATGGCTGGTATGAAATATCTGTTGAAGTAAGTTCCTTGATAGAAATGGTGAGCATGAAAGTAGAATCATGGAATATGAACAAATGTTTTATTTTTTTAAGAATTAGAAAAAGTAAAGGTAGCAGTCAGAGAGAAATAGTCAAGATAGAAGAAGAAAATCTGTATGTTGATAGCAAGATCTAGTGAAGAGAAAAATCAACAAAGTAGATCACAATCAGAATATCTAAAGAAGCAAAGTTCTTGGGCAGAAGAAAGGAAATTGTCTCTTGGGGATGATTGGAGGTAATAACTAAGCAGATGCAGCTGTGTTTGGCTCGATGTACAGATGGTACATTATAAGAGGATGAAGAATGTGATGAAAATGTCTTTATATGTGAAAAATGGGCATGGAGATTGATTCTAGACAGACAGAAGGTAGGGCATAATTGCTGAAGGAATTGGAGAATGAGTTCACAAGGAAAATGTAGGAGAATTGGCTTGGGTTAAAAAATGACAAACCATGATCTTGAGGTTGATTAGCATGATCACCAATGTACAAGTAAACCCAAATAGCAGGTAAAAAGTCTGAGAGGGCTTAGAAGTTGGCTCAGAGGTAGAGTGCTTGCCTCACATGCATGAGGCCCTGGGTTCGATTCCTCAGCACCACATAAGCAGAAAAAGCCCAAAGTGGCGTTGTGGCTCAAGTGATAGGGCACTAGCCTTGAACTGAAGATCTGAGGGACAGCACTCAGGCCCAGAGTTCAGCCCCCATGACCCGCAAAAAAAAAAAAAAGAAATCTGATAGTGTGTTGTTTTAGTAAGAATCATATTTAAGCTTGAATAAGTGGCTACCTTGGTTTTCCAAATAATTTTATAACCTGGAGGATCCCAGCATTTGAATATGGATATAGACTATAGAACCCTTGTTGTTTGGAAAGAAATGACATGGTATTACAATTGTCAGGATTATAATGAAATTTGTTGCTAACTGGACAGCCAGCTATCCAATGTGGCTTCCCAACTACTGACTCAAACATAGCATATCTTGTCTCAAATCAGGAGTTCTGTCTTAGTCAAACCCCAAAGCTCCACTTACTTCTGCTGTTGGTTTAGATTATGCTCAATGTCCAAATGGTTTAGGGCCTCCAAATGAAGAACCAAAACAGAGATAGATAAATGGTACAGAAAGGGGCAATAAGTAGAACAGAAAGAGGCAAGACTGGATAGAGAGCTGCCCAGAAAGTTTATGGATTTGGTAAGAATTCAAAACTTTCTATTTTAAACATCAATTAAATACTGTAAAATTAGCAGAAAAAGTCAAATGTTTTTAGGACAGGAAAAAGTGTAGCTTTAATTTTTTTGACAATTGAATGCCTTTGTATCCATTTATAATAACACAGAAAAATAATTTATAATAATTTATAATAACACAGAAAGCACAGAATGATTATGTGGGTCCTTAGACAGAGTCCTAAGCAAGAGGGCACAGTGTCCTTAAACATCATTTTAGGATCAATAAAGAAAGCTTTGAAAGTTCCTTAAAAAAACAACTAAATTCTCCCTACAAATAGATGGTCTGCCTGCTGAATTGTCACTAAGTGAAGAGGAGTCTGTGAAGACTGGAGGTACATTTCACCACAAACATTGTTCCTGATGGACACGCTCAAAGCAATGTCAGAACAAGGCACTTCTTAATCGAGTGGGTAATTAACACACTCATTATGAAACAGCTTTCAAATATCAAGTACCTTAAATGAGATTTGTACAGATGTTGAAGCTTATTCAATTTGTGTTCGATTCCCGTGGGAGCTACTAAGAGCAGATAACTTTCCACTTCTGATTTCTGCACGCCCTGGTGCTTTGCATGTCCCAAGAAGGCTGATGTGATGGTTTGATGGCAGATGTGGCTCACACTGCCGGGCCCTGGGTGATGTCCCACTCCACACAGCTGCGCAGTATGCTTCTGGTCTTAGGGGCTGAGATCTCATGAATCCTACTCAGGCCAGTCCCTTCGTGGGGGCCAGAGCTCTCCTGTAGTTTTCTGTGCTTTGTCAGTAGTATAGTGTTGAATGTGGAGTTGCTTAAAAGAATTTGATGATACAATTTCCACTCGGAGTTTTATAACCTCTTAGGTCAACATCATGAACTGTATTCAAGTCATGTGGATTTCTTCTAAAAGGCAAATTCCCTAGGTGCCTATGTCAAGAAATAAATACTGAGTTAAAATGTTTCTCTTTTCCCTCATCTGTATTCTACACACTTTCCTCAAGAATTTACTACCTCGAATGTCTAATTCTAGATTTGGTGGCATTGGACTCCGATCTTGCTAGTATGAGGACTACTTTTTTTTATTGTGAAAATACTGTACAGAGGGGTTACAATTACATGGGCAAGATAACAAGTACATTTCTTTTTTCTTCTTTTTATTGTGAAAATACTGTATAGAGGGGTTACAATTACATGGGCAAGATAATGAATACATTTCTTATCAAGCATTGTAGCCTCCTCCTTTGTTTCCCCTTCCCATCCCATCCTCCCCCGCCCCAGCCAACCCTCCTCTCCCCCCCACCAAAGTTGTGAAGTTCGTTTTCAATATAACGATCTTGTACTTCTCATTGTTGTAGTGGGTCCACCTGTATCCCTATTTAAACGATTTGTTTTTTCCCTTCCCCTCCACAAATTATACCAATATCAAATACAGTGAAAGCAGGGGCTATACCGTGGGGGAGGGACATACAAAGCAACAAAGAAATAATCTTATAAATGTGTTAGAAACAATCGCATGAAAGAAAAAAAAACATTTGAATACATATCTAAGGATTCGTTTCCGTAACATCACCGTATCTGGCCTTTTCTGCTTGACTCATACATATACTAGATATTGCAAATAAGGGAAACCATGGGACCTATGTTTCTTTGGGCCTGGCTTACTTCACTTAATATAATTTTTTCCAAGTCTTTCCATTATGAGGGCTACTTTTAACTAAATATTCAAATATTATTTTTTCTTAATAATTTTTTTCAAAAACAAATGCTGATAGCAGGTGAACTCAGAGCCTCAGTGTCTCACAGGGGGAGGTCTTCCAGGGATGGGCAGAAATGACAGGACCCACCCCTTCCGCTTCCTTCCTCGCTTCCTGCCCCCTACCCCATGTGCTGCTTCAACACAGACTCACGGCAATGGGGCCAGCTGGTCATGGATTGAAACTTCCAAAAACTCTAAGAAAAAAACCCTAAAACACAAGCCTTTCTCTCTCATAAGTATTTGATTAGCCTAATGGAAAGATGATTAGTCCAGCGTAGCTTTCTTCTAAGAAAACTCTTCAATCTGACTTAAGTTGATTTGCTTATTTTTACAAAGCACACAGCACATTGAATCAGATATGTTTTCGGAGGCATGGGAGTGGACGTGAAGAGTTATCATTCATTCTGTGTCAGATGGATGCATCAGTTAGAAGATGAACTCGAGGGAGTGAATTCAACTGTTTCAGGTGCTGTTTGAGGTGCTGCATAATCTCTTGTGTATTATTTTAGAAATTAATGTTTTGTGTACATTGTGGAATTACTGAGTATTTTGCGATACAAGGCTGCTTGGTAGTTATATCCTTTTCAACTTAAAGTATTATTTAGTTTTTAAAAACCATTTCATTATCTTTAAGTTGTACAAAGGAGGAGCCATTCAACAAAGCAGTTTATGAATACAATGCCTCTTGATCAGTGTCACCCCTTTCAACATTTTTAACGATTTTGTAGGATATGCATTTTGAATGTTTGATGGCATTTTCCCCTTTCTCTTCATTCATTTACCCCTCTCCCTTCACTCTTACCTTTCAAGTACCTGCTTCTTGGTGTTTATTTTGTTAACCTTTAATTTAGCCTGCCTGTATTATTTAGTTTTGAAGGAAAATATTTTTCATCCTATTCATACCATCACCACAGTGTAAATTCTCTCTAATAAGTAAAACTGACAAATTATTTGGATTTTATTTTATTAATATCATTAATATTTAATTATTGTTTTTCTTTATGTGCAACATAAAACTGACAAATTAAAAGCTAAAATTTTGCCAAGGAAAAAACTATAGAACCTTGTAAAAACCATTGGCCCTTGATCTGCCTGAGTTTCTTTATGGTTTTGAAAAATTGTTACCATAAATTAATTCTACCAAAGGATTATATCGTGATGTTTACAATTTATGTATAAAGTACTTTGACTAAACTCATCCTAACTTTATTTACTCTTTCTCATCCTGTGGATTGTCTCTGGATTCTGGAAATCGCTTCCTTCAAAGTGTAGAAAGTTTTTAATTTGCTACAATCCCATTTGTTAATTCCTTCTCTTTTATACTGAGCAATTAGTCCTATTTAGAAAGTAATTGCCTATGCCTACATCATTAAATGTTTTCCCATAGTAGTTTCTAACTTTCCAGCTTTACATTTAAACTTCTTATCCATTTGCATTGATTTTTGTGCAAAGTAAGAGATGGAGATGTAGTTTAAGTCACCTACAAGAAGATGTCTAGTTTTCCCAATATCATTAATTGAAGAGTTTGTCTTTTCTTTGACATACATTTTAGGCATTGCTAGTGATCAGATGGGTGTAGCTATGTGGGTTTATTCCTAGATCTTTAATTTTCTTCCATTGGTCTAATGCCTGTTTTTGGGCCTATACCATGCTGTTCCTGTTACACTGGTTCTTTAGTAGTTTCTATATTTATCTAGAGTATGAGTGACTTATAAATATTGGTACCCAGTCCTTGTGTTTGCTAGGCAACACTGTCTTGTCTTTATATTCTTGATTCCTTCTAATTTAATTCTGTTGAATTTTTATGTTTATTTTTGACTAATAGGGCTTTGTTACTGCCACATGTGCTTGCTTTTACACATACAAATTCTGCCACAAATGTTATATAAACTTGTCTATTTTCCTTGGAGTGTGATAAATTTGAATCTGATGGTAAATTTTTTAGTATTACCACAAAGGTTTTGTTATGATTTATTTGAAAACATTTGTATGGACCATAGAATAGGAATACTTAGGTAAAGCTCAGTGTGTTAGATTGAGTTAGATAAAGGTACTGAAATAACTCAATAGCAAGAAAACAAGTAGCTATTGAAAGTGAGCAAAGGAGTTGATTAGATTTTTCTCAAGAGAAGACAGGCAAATTACCAACAGATAAGTGAAAAAATACTCAACACCACTAACCATTAGGGAAATTAAAATGCAAACTGCAATGAAATATTACCTCATTATGATTATTATCAAGAGACTAAAGAGAACAAATATGGCAAGATGTGCAGACAGGACACCCTTGTACCCTGGGGACCAAAATGTAAATGAGGGAAGCCATTATTGAAAGTAGTATGCAAGTTCCCCAAGTAATGGAAAATAGACAGATGTAAAGTGAACACATTCAGGAGGTCAAGGCAAGAGGGTCATGAGTTCATTTGAACTCTTTATAGAGACCCTGTGGTAAACAATAACATCAGCAACAAAATAAAACAGCCAAACAAACAAAAGCTCCTCAAAATAATCTGGGTTAGTAGATGTTTTGTTGCTGTGACAAAATACCTGACAAAAATGTGGATTTTTCCTTTCTTCTTTCTTCCTTCCATTCTCCCTCCCTCCTTCCCTCCCTCCTTCCCTCCCTCCCTCCCTCCCTCCCTCCCTCCCTCCCTCCCTCTCTTCCTCCCTCCCTCCCTCTCTTCCTCTCTCTCTCTCTCTCTCTCTCTCTCTCTCTCTCTCTCTCTCTCTCGCAGCTAATGGTTTCAGTCCACAGTCATGGCTCCCATTGTTTTGATGCCTGTGGCAAGGCAGACGCACCTTGGGGGAGCAAAGCCATTCACTTCCTAACAGTGGAGATGCAAGGGGAGTAACAGTATGAGGCCAAGGTAGCATATGCCCTTCAACCTGTATCTACTGATCAGCACGGGAGTTTTGACCTGCTCTGTTTCCGACCTGGGCCGGTTCACCCCTCCTTAGGCAACCTGGTGTTCCCCTGCTCCCGGGAGGTCACCATATTGATGCCGAACTTAGTGCGGACACCCGATCGGCATAGCGCACTGCAGCCCAGAACTCCTGGACTCAAGCGATCCTCCGGGCTCAGCCTTCCGAGTAGCTGGGATTACAGGCGCGCGCCACCGCGCCCGGCCAACCTATATCTATATCTGTATCTATTCATTGTGCTTCAAGCGAGCAAATTCATTTTTTTCTGATCATATAGCCAACAGATATGAAATCAGCATCCTGAAGAGGCACGTGGGCTGTCTGTCTGTCCTCTTTTTGCTACAGCATTATTTATGATAGTCAAGTTATAGATTTCAACCCTAAGTTTCTATCAGTGGAAGAATGGACAAAAGAAAAAAAAATAGTATATGTACACCATAGGATTCAGCCTTAAAAGTGAGGGAAGCCTCTGTCACTTGTACCAATATGGATGATTACACCAAATGAGTTCTCTCATTAGTGGGTGGAATCTAAAACAATGGAACTCCTAGGGGTGGTAAGCAGAAGAATGGGGACAAGAGGCTGGAGCGCTGAAGGGGGTGGAGAGAGGTTGGCCGAAGGACACAGTGTTCCCACTACTCAGAAAATGACTACATATTGGAAAGAAATCTATACTTCTTTTAGGTGGTGGTATGCCATTGGAGAAGAAGCTGGAATGTTGGCTTTGGAAAGAGTTTCATAAACTTGAAAAATCCTGTGTTTTCCTTGTTCCATTAAGTACAAGGTGAGAATGGTCCTTCAGAAGATCTGAGCTTCCTGAAAGTGGCGGAGCATCTTTGTGCACCTCCAAGAAGGACCACTACTCTCCTCTTTCCACCGCCCAGCCTTTCTAATATTTTGTTTTCCTTGTATCATTTTTCTTGGAGCTCTACATCTTTTTTTTTTTTCTTTTTTTCTTTTTGGTTGGTCGTGGGGCTTGAACTCTGGGCCTGTGCGCTGTCCCTCAGCTCTTCAGCTCAAAGCGAGCACTCTACCACTTGAGCTACAGCGCCACTTCCGGTTTTGTGGTGGTTTTTTGGAGATAGGAGTCTCACGGTCTCTCCTGCCCGGGCTGGCTTTGAACTGCGATCCTCAGATCTCAGCCTCCTGAGTAGCTAGGATTACAGGCGTGAGCCACCAGCGCCCGGCTTCTTGGAGCTCTACATCTTAAAAATGCATTCTTTGAAACAAATCTGAAAGATGCACCCCTATTGCACAATTTTAAAAATACCTATGTGTAAAGTTAAAATCGTTTTTCAGAATACAAATGCCAAAGCAAAGCAAAAAGACCGTTGAAAGGACTTATCATTTTAAGAATGGAAAACATGCACAAAAATAGAAATTTTGTCAAAGAAAGCCTGTTATGGCAATTTACTCAGAGCCTGTACCTTGGAGAAAAATATTCAACTGCTAAGACCAATTCAGAAGTAATTTGTCTTATTTTTAAATGCAGGAAAATAGAAAAATCTTAAGTATGGTACTGGTAAAAAGCACTGTCAAAATTCATAATTTTGTGTTAAATATTGAAAACGCTAGTTAAAACATTTTTGAGACAGAAAGGATATATTGTGAATGGAATTACCTTCGAAATAACAAGAACACACATTCTTGTAATATGTTGTAGAAGTCCAGAGCTGGTGGCTCACTCCTGTAATCCTAGCTACTCAGGAGGCTGAGATCTGAGGATCATGGTTTGAAGCCAGCCCAGGCAGAAAAATCCCTGTGAGACTCTTGTCTCTAAATAACCACTCTTAAACTGGAAGTGGTGCTGTGGTTCAAGTGGTAGAGCACTCTCCTTGAGCACAATGAGAATCAGGGATAGTGCCAAGTTCAAGCCTCAAACCAACAAAAATAAAAAAAAATAAAAAACTCCTGTAGAATAAACTTCATGCACTACAAAATTGCTATTAAATAAAATCTATAAACATAATTGACAATACTTATCTATTTGATGAATACTGCCAGCTTACAAACTATAAACTCCAGTGCAACAAAGCAAATTAATTAAGGCATTTAGAAAACAGGAAAATAGCTGTGCCTTCCTTTGGGTACCGATGGAAACAATACAGTGTAGCTGAAATTGTAGTCATTTTTCTTCTTTGTTTGATACTTAGACACTGTAATGATCTTGACTTCTTTTGAATAGAATAACATGCACGTCTGTGTGTACAAGACATTAATGGAATTATGCACAGCTCCTTGTATTTGCTCAAATTTCTGAAAAAAAAAAACAACAGATCCTGTAGCTTTCTGCCCTCAAGTCAGGCCGTGTAAAGTGCTGTCCTTGGTGCTGAAATCACAGTTTATGGACCTAAATACAGAGTATAAGGGTAAAGTTTAAAGCACATGTGCGCGCATGTGCTTTAACTCACACACACACACACACACACACACACACACACACACACACACACACAGAGAGAGAGAGAGAGAGAGAGAACACTTCTTATGGCTGAACAATTATGTGACCACAAGAATACTGCTTATCCAACAACTTCCATAAATTCTAATAGACTCCTGGAAAATTCAAAGCCAGTAGTTAACTTAAGTCTAATGCCCATGTTTCTGACTCACATGGACTTCAAATATCATGAAACAGAACTCATGCTAACAAAAGACAGTATGCACTGATCTATAAACTGGAATAATTGTTTTTTAATCTCTATGTTGAAGTCTCTAATGAACATTTGCCAACAAATAAATAATCTTGTAGTACAAATAAATAATCTTGTAGTAAGAAAATATGAGTAAGTAGCATTTAGTTTTGCTGGGTGCTGTGCAAAAGCTTCACACACATACACTCACACACACACACACACACACACACACATCTATATCAGGTAACACAATCATCACCCCATCCCACATAAAGTCAACTCTATTACTCTCATTTTATAGATGAGGATATTGAAATACACACCTAGAAAGCAGTGTAGACAGATTTCAAATTTAGGCCAAACTTGTTCTTATGTGTTTTTAATTACTACAGCCTCTGCATGAGAACTCAAACTCCATTTAGAGGCTACTTCATAATGACAGCATAGAGAGAGATTATTGAGGTAATTTAATCCCTATTAGATATTGATTGTGATGGTTCATTCAGTATTTTTATCATGATAGAAATAGATCAGTCCCAGGACTCAATAAAGGCAAGAATAAGAGCCAGAGTACTTCTTTATTCTGAATTTTGTGAATTAATTTCATCAATAGAAATTAATTCAGCTTTAAACTTGATAAAGGCAATCTTCCATAATGATTAAGCAGGGTGAGAGGCAACAATGTTTGGTGCTAAGTACCACTTGGGACATTGGTCGTTGAATGAGCTTTCCAAGTAGTTTCTCTTTTTACACCTCAGTTTTCTTATCAACAAGTTGAGGAAAATAGTAATGATGCCTATTACACAAAGTTGTTTTTTGATTAAGAGGATTAATGCATATAAAGCACTGAAAATAATGTCTGGCAGTTCACAGTCCTCAAAAACATTAGTTATAATTATTGTATTTATTTATGACATTAATTAGGTTATGATTAGAGTTTTTGAAAACTCATTCTTTTTTCTTTTATATTAGCATTAATTAACCATACAAAATAATGGATTTCAGTATGACATTTCTAGGCCAGAATTTTTTTTTTTTAATTTAATTTTATTTTATTTGAGAACATACTGTACAGAGGGGTTACAATTACATGGGCAGGATAATGCATACATTTCTTACCAAGCATTGCAGCCTCCTCCTTTGTTTACCCTTCACCTCCCTTCCCAGCCTCCCCCCTCCCTCCCACCCAATCATACCACCCCTCCCCCCCCCCCCCCCGACATTGTAAAGCTGGTTTTGACATGACATTTTGTACTTCTCATTGTTGCAACAGGTCCACCTGAATCCTTAAACGACTTGTTTGTCCCCATCTCCTCCACATGTTATACTGACATCAAATATAGTGAAAGCGGGGGTTACACTGTGGGGGAGGGACATACAAAGCAACAAAGAGATAATATTATAAATGCGTTAGAAACACATGCATGAAAGAAACAAAAACATTAAAATACATATTTGAGGTTTCGTTTTCCTAACATCACATTATTTGACTTTTTCCGCTTGACTCATACCTATACTAGATATTGCAAATAAGGGAAACCATGGGACCTATGTTTCTTTGGGCCTGGCTTACTTCACTTAATATAATTTTTTCCAAGCCTTTCCATTTCCTAACAAATGGGGAAATGTCATTCTTTCTGATGGAGGCATAGAATTCCATTGTGTATATATACCACATCTTCTTGATCCATTCATCTACTGAGGGGCATCTGGGTTGGTTCCATGTCTTAGCTATGGTAAATAATGCTGCAATAAACATAGTTGTGCTGGTAGCTTTAGTGTGTAGGCCAGAATTTTTAATTTTTTCTTTTCTTGTGGTACTGGGGATTGAACCCAGTGTCTTGTGCATGTTGAGCAAGCTACCACCACTGAACTACACCTCAGGACTGAATATGACATTTTTATTCATATATATAATATACTTTGCTTATATTCATCACTACCAATTGCTCTCTCTTGTCCCTACTTGTGATAAACCTTATTCTTATTCACAAAATACTTTGGTCAGAGGACATTATTTACATATTTAATTATCATTCTAATGAGTTGATTTTGTTTTTAAATACAGAGGTTTAATTGCTTCCACCTACCATCTGTACCTATCAAATATTAGCTATATATTGAGTAAATTAGAAACAACATGAGTTACAAATGTGGACATCTAGACAAATAGTGTTTTGCACTGTGCAGCAGATTTACAATAGATGATGTTGGTTACAAAGTCATAAGCAATGTCTGTATACATTTGTGACTGAATCAATGAAAGTAAGGGAACTTAGGCTTCTTAATCATTATTAGTTAATTAAAAACTAAATAAACCAAGAAAATAACATTTATTTTTGCCACACTGAAATGGTCAGAAGGCACTCTATATAAATACTTGGTTACAACTGAGTTAAACAACATGAGCACTTTAGAAAATATTACAATGACAATTCCTAAGAGATATTGCTTCGTGTTAATATTAAAATGGTGTCATTCTTTTAGAAGGCACTAACAATTATAAGAAATTATTCTATACATAGTACTCAAACATCCTATTAAGTTTTGGTAGCAATAACTCTGATAGTGCACGTCATTAACTTCAGCCAGTTGCCAGGGATCAGAATTTAGAGACAGGATCCATTAAAAAAAAAAACACTAAACAAAAATGAGAACAAACAAAATGCTATATAGTTTCCATCTTTAAATGTTACAGAATGGGAAAGGTAGGAAGTAAGCCAATTATGACAGGAGAGCCTGAATTATATACAGAGTGGCCTGGGAAGAAAAGTTAGAGGGCATGGTGATGTACAGAGGTGTTACAGTTACGTAAGTAAGGTAGTGGATAACTTGTTATCCTTTCCTTGTCTCTGAAGTTTTAGACTTTTATTTTCACATTTTTTTTATTTTGCCATGGGCAAGCTCCCTTACTTTTGTTATTTCTCTATGTCTTCTCTATTCATTTCTTGGCTGTAGTCTTAGTAGTTTTTTCTTTCTTATCTTTAGTTGTACAAAGAAGTTGCCATGTAACAAAACAGTTTATAAATACAATGTATCTTGTACCTTTCAACATTCTTACCCATCCCTCCCAATTCATCCCTTCCCTCACTTTTCATGGTTTTACAGGATAGATATACACTGAATGTTTGACTGCTTTACTATGTTTGACTGAGCTGTATAAACTTATATAGATAGGCCAATAATAACTATTACAAAAATTTATTCCAGTTTTATTAAACATTCAATAATATGTCATGTTTCTCATGCTTAGAAACTTCTTTTTTTCTTTTGGTCATGGAACTTGAACTCAGGGCCTGAGTGATGAGTTTTTTTTGTATAAGGCTTAGCACTCTATTGCTTCGAGCCATAGCTCCACATCTGATTCTTTTTTGAGTGGTTAATTGGAGACAAGAGTCTCACAGGGACTTTTCTGCTTGGGCTAGCTTTGAACTGTGTTCCTCAGACCTCAGTTTCCTGAGAAGCTAGGATTACAGGTGTGAGCCACTGGTACCTGGCATACTTAGAAATGTTATTCAATAAAATATAGTACTACTTTATTTGTAATTTCTGTCACTGTTTTGAATGGAAATTGATTTCTTACTAATGTAAAAGTCTATGTTCTTAATTTTACTTAAAATTTATTATTTTTTAGTATTTAGTACTGTTATCTAACTGCTAAACTAAATGAAGCAAGTTATTTAGCTTCTCTGTGCATCAAGTTTCTGTCCAAAATGAGGATAAGTATTTTTTAGCATATTATGAGGCTTAAATTATATATGTAAATTTATATGCATATGTATGCATATATACACAGCACATGTGTATATAATGTGTACATATATAATAGCATGCACATAACATATGTATTATATACACATAATGCTTAGACAAGTACATAAACATAGTAAATTCTGAATATGTGAACTATTATTGTTCACAGCCATTTGTCCACAATTACAAGAACCAGAAATATCTAAACATTGAAAACTATAAACAACCTCATTTGGCAGCAAATATGACCTGCCCTTATATTAAGCTTGTTTTTATTACACTTGGTTTAACCAGAAATTTCACTACAGACGTTTATCTGTGTTTGTTTTCATGGTGCTAACTCAGGCCTCATTCCTTATTGGAAGGACTTATGCCATCACAGTCCTCCTCACACGCTCATCAACATGTTTGTATATCTATGTATATGATCCTGTGTATGTTTTCCATATGTATTCATAATTTAGATCTAACTTTCACATATGGGAAAACCTGAACCTTTTTTCTGTGTCTGACTTACTTCACTTAACATAATCCTTTCACGTCTTTCCATTTCCCTGCAAATGACATCATAATTTTCTTTCTTGTAGATGAGTAACATTCAGCTGTATATATACATACACACAAGTGTGCACACATCACATCACATCTTGATGAGTGCCTCTACTGTAGGGCATCTGGGCTGTTTCCATAACTTGGCTATGTAAATACTGTGTCAGTGAGCTATGTGAGTGTCTTTGCTATCTTAATGCCTTTATTGTATCCTGACTTGTGTTCTTTTGTATAAATGTCAATGAGTGGTATCTCTGGATCAGAGAGTAGTTCAAACTGCCCGATATAGTGGTTATAGTAGTTTACATTCCCACCAACAATGGAACAGGGCTCCTTAGTGCCCACATCCCCACCAGCATTTACTAGTGTCCATATTCTTGATGATTCCATTCTTGGAGATGAAATTCTAGTGTTATTTTGACTTGCATTTCATTTATTGCAGGAGTTAGGACTCGTTGACCTAGGCACAGTACCAAGCAAAATCTGCATGAGAAAATTTGTGAGGGCCATTCTCTGAACCACTCCACTTTTATGTGTCAAGGAATAGCGAAGGTCCTTTATAGATCTTTCATTTTCCTGTCTTCTTTTCCTTGTCCTTTTGCTTGTCCTGGTCCCTATAATTTGCTCACATAATTGGGTTCCCAGTATGACTTACAGGATTTAGCTTAGGAGCCTTCTTTTTATTGATTTGTTAGTTTATGAATTTTATATCACATTTCTTCCTTATCTTCTTTACTTACAAATCCCTCTGAAATAAAATACAGGGAAGGCAGATAGGGTAAACTTCTATTTCCAGGTGAAAAATGTAAAGTGGATAGATTAAATGAATTACTTATGCCATAAATCATACCATTAAGAGAATTAAGTCCAGAAGGAGACTTGTAGCATGCTGAGATTTTCTTACATGACTCCAGTGTGTGTCAGGAGTTAGAGTTCTCTTGGAAAAACAGGAATGTTCATTAGGGACTTTCCTCAGCAAATACTTTTTTTTTGAGAACAGTTAAGAAAATATGGCTGTGGAAGGAAATCTGTTGAAATATGACTCATAATCAGGAAATCAGAAAATTATTTTCCTGTCGTGAGCATTTGACTTTGTGGTATCCTTAATTCCATGCTTATGAATGGGCCAGTCAGACTAATCAAAGTAATATAAAGAAACATACAGGATCAAGCTGGGTGCTGGTGGCTCACGCCTGTAATCCTAGCTAATCAGGAGACTGAGATCTGAGGATCTTGGTCCAAAGCCAGCCCGGGCAGAAAAGTCCATGAGACTCTTATCTCCAGTCAACCACCAGAAAAGTGGAAGTGGTGCTGTGGCTCAGTGGCTCAAGTGCTCGCCTTGAGCTGAAGAGCTGAGGGACAGTGTTCAGGCTCAGAGTTTAAGCCCCACGACTGACCAAAAAAAAAAAAAAAAAAAAAAAAAGAAAGAAAAGAAAAGAAAGAAACATACAGGATCATAAACTCTGGGTAAACAAATGGAAGACAAATCACCAATACCTCTTTTACAGCTAAATTCAGTGAGCATTTGAGGAAAATCAAAACTCAAAGATCACATGACTGACACATGCTAAAATAAGTCCACATTTTACTTTCCAACTAGTTTTATTTTAGGGAAAATGGTTTCATTACATTCTTTTATAATTTGCTCTTGCTATACATAGAGTTTCTTTTTCCTTCCCACAAGTTATGTGCCTGTTTCAAAAGAGAACCATCCTCTCTCCTTCCCTCACTGTTCAAACAAAAACAAATTCTCAAATGACCACTTCTCTGCCATATTAGTCCCAATGATTGGAAATACTGACAAATCAGCAGGAAAATGAGCTTACAGTCAAAAGACAGATTTTGGCCCATAACTAAAAATATTTAATAACCAAAGAATGTTCCAAAAGCAAGGTCAAAGTAACATTAATATTTTGGACATAGACATGCACCAAAGAAGTGGTTGTCTGTGAACATATCTTGCAAGCATGAAGATTCCCACCATTTGCTTACATTGTTTAATTGGTAAGTGAGAAGCAATATAAGAGATAGGGTAACATCATACATTGAAAGAATGATCATGTACTATGTGTTCCTCTTAATCTTTCTGTAAATCTGTTCAATAACCCTTGTTAACAGAATTGTTAAGTGTCAGTCAATTATGTATACTAATAACATTTCTAAAAAGATAAAGATTTTGAAATACTCTATGATAAATATTTATACTTAAGAAGATTGGTTGAACATTTCATGTTTTATCATATTTTCTCTGATAAAACCATGTAGGCAAAATGAACCTCAAGATAAGGACTCAAATGTTTTTTCTTTCTTGCTATTGTTTCTAACATATTTATAAGATATTTCTTTGTTGCTTTGTATGTGCCTCCTCCATGGTATAACCCCTCTTTTCACTGTACTTGATGGTGGTATAATTTGGGGAGTGGAAAGGAAAAAACAAATTGCTTAAATAGGGATACAGGTGGACAAGACTTTATGTCGAAAAATGAACTTTACAACTTTGGCTGGGGAGGGGGGGCAGTGGGGGGATTTGGGAAGCGATGGTAAGGGGAAACAAAGGAGGAGGCAACAATGCTTGATAAGAAATATACTCATTGCCCATGATAGTTGTAACCCCTCTGTACAGTATTTTCACAATAAAAAAAAACAATCCAAAAAAAACATATGGGGCCTTTCTATATAAAATGATCAATTTTCCTGGCTAACATTCAAAATAGGGCTGATAGCCTTCATTTAGATAAGTGATATAGTTTACCTTCACAGACCTACCTCTTTTATACAGAGAAGATAGTTGTTAAGGCAATCTTTTTATTTAAATAATGGTATATGATTACTTTTTATTTCATTTTAAAGTAATATTTCCAAGCACAATGCCACCATGTTTGCTTTTTGTCTGAAACTGTTTAAGAGTAGATTAAATAGTAAAATACATTTAGTAGCCCCAAGATACTTTTTTTCATAAATAACCTTAGAAGTATATCATTAGTAGGGTTAGTAGAAATAAAATAATTGAGTTTTGGAATTGCTGGAAAAGTGAACATCACCTACCTCACCTGAAGGAAAGTTATCTAAAAGCTGCAGATTAGGCTGTATGTGTTCAGAAAGAGTAAATCTTACATTTGCTTTCTAATTATTAATTTAGTTGGCTAGATAATTTTTGTAACCCCTCTAGGTTTTGATTTGTTCCTTGCAAGAGAGGCCCATAATTTGAAAATTAAACAGCCATAATGTTTGACACATAAAACATTAGTTGTTTTTATTTATTATTTATCAACAGTTGACAAATTCATATCTAAGAAAACTTGTTTTACATATTAGTTATAAAATAGCTTATTAATTTCAACAAAACCAGAGCATAAAGTTTGGTAGAATCCATAAAGGAAAATGGTACAATACTTATATTTTTCCTACCCAAATAGCAGTTGCTTTTTGAAGAAAATCATCCCAAAACAGTTATCATGGTATCAGTAATTGAGATAGAATAAATATATCACTCTCAACCTTCAGTTCTGAGGTTTAATATATTCACCATTTAAATGTGATTAGAACATAAGTTAAAGTTGTAAGATAAAATCTTTTTTGATCTAGTTTTTTCGTAGAAACATAAAACCTTTACTTTTTTGGTGCCAGTTCTGGGGCTGAACTCAGTGACTTAGGTGCTTTCTCTGAACTTCCTTTGCTCAAGGCTAGCACTCTACCACTTGAGCCATAGCTCCACTTTCAGATTTTTTGATAGTTTAATGGAGATAAGAGTCTCACAGACTTTCCTGCCCGGGCTGGCTTTGACCAATGATCCCCAGATTTCAGCCTTATGAGTAGCAAGGATTACAGGACTGAGCCACTGGCACCTGGAAAACCTTTACATTTTTAAAGACAACAATTGAATGTTTTATTTATAACCATCCATTGAAATAAAAATATCTTGAAGTGTTCAAACAACATGGCTTACAAATCACAAAGAAGTAAACACACACACACACATGTATTGGATACAGGAATATTTTGGCTCTTGGTAGGTGAACACAATGGGCAGAGAAGTTCTTGTCACAAAGTACTAAGTTGGGGCTGGGAAGGTGGCTCAGTGGTAGAGCGCTTGCCTTGCATGCCTGATGCCCTGAGTTCAATTCCTCAGCACCACATAAGCAAAAAGAAAAAAGCCGAAGTGGCGCTGTGGCCCAAGTGGTAGAGCGCTAGCCTTGAGCTGAAGAGCTGAGGGACAGTGCCCAGGTCCAGAGTTCAGGCCCAACGACCAGACCTCCCCCCCCCCCCCAAAAAAAGTACTAAGTTCATGTTGCTAAGACTATAAAGTTGTAGTGACAGCCACTGGACTGTATTTTAAATTTTCAAATAATTCCAGAATCACAAAGCTGAAGACTTTTCTATCAGAACAAATAAACTATTGCATATAAATGCATTTCATTTTCCTTAAAGTGAAAGATATGAGATTGCTTTAATCTTTAAGAACATTGATTTTAAAAAATGCTGAAGAACGTATTTTCTGATCACTGTAGGAACTAAACTCCCCTGATCTGCTAACTACCTGTGACCTTCTTGTACCAGGCTTGTTCATTAGCCAAGAGAATGCTGAAGAACAGCAGATAAAAAGAGGCAATGAAGATAGATGGAGCATCAAAGAAGCAATCTAGAAGGGAGGTTTACAACTTGACCTTCTGATATTCTTAGAACAGCATCATTAGCAGTTCTAATTACTTTTTTTTCCAAGCAATTGGATCACTTTCTTATCTCAAAGACTGCCATTGTTACCTTCCCAGTTCCTGCTTGTCACAGTTTCTACCGAGTCTATTTCCCATTTGCTGTGATTTTTTTCGATATTTATAATACTTGATACTTTATTTTGATTATCATAATTATTTTGATACTTATAATCTTATCCCTAGAAGTTTGTGCAGTGTGTATATTCTTTTGTACTTTGGGAGAATGAGTATGTGGCTGTCCTTTAAGATTTTTTTTAAAAAACCTTAATTGAAAGAAATGAGGAGGAAGTTAAAGTACATATTTGTAGTACATATGAAAGCATTATATGTGCTGACAATGTCAAGAATAACTTAATTAGAAAATAACATAACAACACTTTTACATTTCCTATATTCCCAACTATGTGCATCACAACTTTAAAAAATATTTTATTTTAAAAATGCTTTCTGCTCTTTCTTTGTCATCTGTAGCCACTTTTGTCCCCCAGAGAAAATTCTTACTGGATCTCAATTTTCTAGCACATTAACAAGTCTATCTAACACAATGACTAGTTTTCAAGTTGTTGTTGGCATTGTTTTTGGTATTATTGTTGAGCCCTCTTTGAAGTTACAAATGACAAGGAGTTTCTAATGGTATCCGAATTTGTTATATAATCCATTGCTAACGTCTGTATCTCCACAGATTAATGGTGGTGAATCAGCCTCAGGGTCTACAGACAGAAGTTAGGTGTTTCCAGTTAAGCCTCATGAGTCAGCCCTGACCTTTGGTACTGTCCAGGGCAATTTTCGTTTCTTTCAGGGTGCTAAGTAGAAATCTGGAGAATTCTGGAGAAATCAAGGGGATCCATGGCACAGACAGATTAAAGTGGCAAAGTTTGAGGTCTGGCATGTGAATAGCAGGAATTTTTGGTATGAAAGCTGCTCGGAAGTGATGTAGGGTGGGATCTCAGATTGTGTGTATGTGTGTTAATACTGGTAAATCTTTCAAAGTATTGAGTCGGTTCCCACTCTTCTGATAAAACGATTGATACTATATACAGTACCGAATTGCTAGCCAAGCACGCATGGCTGACTGTTTCTTGTAATGATAGCTAGTCAGGAGGCTGAGATCTGGAGGATTTGAGGTCTGAAGTCAGCCAGGGTTCAAAACTCTGAGAGACTCCATCTTCAAATAACTAGCAAAAAACTAGGCTGGGGGCATGACTGAAGTGGCGCAAGATTAGCAGGCATGAGGTCACGATTCAAATTGTTTTACTGACAGAACAAACCAACCAACCCCAAACAGCACAACACAACGTATTATCCTACCACCGATTTCTCTCAGTAAACTTTGACCATGACGGATGGCAGGCCTAGGGGAAGATGCGGGGCAGGCGTAGGGTGAAGGTACAGGAGAGACAGCTGGTAGTATTTGGTGGGAGGAGAGGAAAATGACTCCTCAGGCCAAGGGTGAGTTTCTGCTGGTTGCTTTGTCCTCCGAGCGCCTCTTTTTGGTGTTTGGGTCATACACACATCATCCGCGGTCCCCTTGTTTGCCAGTGTCCCATCCATGAACCGCCCCAGCCTTTCTTCGTCTCTTAACCCATCCCTGAGACTGACACTGGCCAAACATCCTGTACTTTCTCCATGGCCTGGACTGGGACTTCCAGAGGCTCCAGCTATACTCTTGGTGCTCATCTCCCAGATAGGAAGCCAAAAAACTTTCTCCTCCTCACCCTGGGCTTGGCGGTCAGTCTAGATCTTGGGAGAGCAGAGCGCACTGGGTCCAGGCCCAGCCTCCATGGAGCCCACCTCGCCCACTCCCATCTCCCCTCTCCAAGTGACACCTTTCTCCAGACCCCTCCTGTGTCCCGTTCCCTGACTCTGATGATGATGGTGTGTTGGGGGGGGGGGAACGAAGGGGGGAGGCACGCTAGGGAACTCGCCCAGCCGGGGTGCCTGCCGCCTCCACCCGCTCGGCGTTCCCGCGTGAGCGCTGGATTATTCCAGTTTTTGAGCATGGCAGATTTCCACCGGATGACATCATGGGAGCCCAGTGAGTGCCGGCTCGGGAGAGGTGGGTGTGTGTGGCAGAGCCAGGGAGGGGGCGCAGCGGAGGGGAGAGGGCTGGGGAGCGGAGCCGGAGCCCGGGGGCAGCACGCGGCGAGCTGCGGAGGGTTGGGGAGGAGCGCGCAGCCAGCTGCTGACAAAGGAGGCGGCGAGGATGCGGCTTCCCCGGGACGCCGGCCGCCGCGCCGCCCTCCTCCGCCGCCCCCGGGTGAGTGAGTGAGCGCCACCGTTCATTCAGTCAGCCTGGCTCGGAGAGTCCAGCCTGCCTCCCGCGCCTGCCCCGGGAGGCCGGTGTCTGGAGCGCAGGACTCGGCACCAGCGCAGGGAAGCCGGTGCCTTGGCCGGGCGGTGGTGGGTAGCATTCAGGAGCTCTGGCCGCGGGCTGAGGTTCTGGGCGGGTGTTGGGAGCAACTCTCCGCGGCGGGGCTGGCCGGGGTTAGGAGCGGGCTGCCTCGGGTACTTTTCTGAATCGGAGCCTCCCCTGCGCCCGCCCTGCGCGCGCGGCGTGCGGCGGATCCCCGGCGGTGCGGCGCGCGAGGTTTGCGCGCGAGCATCTTGTGAGTAGTGGTCCAGCCGCGCCCCTCCGAGAGCGCGGGATCGCTGGGGACGGGCGCTTCCCCGGGCTCACCAACTCCGCGTGCGGGCTCGGAGACGCCAGCGCCCGGTTACCCACGGAGGGCGCGCGCCCCGCGCAAGATCCCAGGGCAGCCTTTGTCTGGGGTTTCGCGTGGATGCGCTCCGATCCGAGCCAGGCTCCCTGCCACAGTTGGGGTGGAATCCTGGTTCCTGGCATCCACCCGCCCCGGGGGCGGGCCAGAGGTCCCATCCCATTGTGTTCGCTCGGGAGCTGGGACTGGAGACAGCGGCAGGGTCCCGCGCTCACCGGTGAGTGTCGCAGTCATCCAGGTGTGTGGAGGAGCTCTGGGCAGGGGACTCCAGGAGGTGAGGGGGGTCGGTCGGTCAAGGCGCACAGACGCCCAAGTTTTATCCCCGAGTAGTGCCAGGAAAACAAACTTAGCGAGAATGGATGGATATCCATTATATATATATATATATATATATATATATACATATATATATATCCATTATATATACATATATACATACACACATATCACATTCTCTTTGCTACGTGTTTATTTGGGGGACGTCAATCGTGGCAGGTGGATGCGGTTAGAAGCCTGTGCGGTAGTTGGAGCCCCGTGTTTTCATGACAGTTCCTTTTGTTAGTAAGTCCGGGAGAGGTTTGCACGCTGATGTGTTTGAGATTGGGGCACCTTTTCTAGTGTATCCAGCTTTGCGGGCTTGAGGAGATTCAGGACCTGCTCGCTAGGTAAATGAGTTGGGAGCTCTGTCTACCGCCCAGGTGTGAACGTAGAGGTCCGTGCCCACGCGTGTTGGCTTCCTGCCCGTCAGACGCACGTTGCTTTATCTATGAATTCCTTCTGTTTGGGAAGAGTCCAATTTTCCTATCACCTGAAGTGAGGATATCTATTGGAACCTCCCCCTCCCCAAAGAAAACCCACTTTGAGAAAGAGAAACACGTGAAAATATGCTGTTCTGTGTTCAGATTTTTTATTTTAGAGTTTTCAATCACTGCAGTACAATCTCATGATTATTCCATATTCATGATTTTAGGATATAATCATCACTGGATATCAGGAAGGTTCTCTGTACAAGTTCGGTATTACAGTTCTAACATGATGACAGAAGAATACCCCAGTTATTCATTCAAAAGGTCATTTTATTTTTTTAAGGGCATATTTATTATTCTTCAGAACATTTCTTTGTCTTTAAAGATAGGTGATCTCAATGAAGCTTTTATATAAAAATGAGGATTGAAATACATTTTCTTGATTGGTAATTGTTTATATCCCTCATCACAGATAGTTTGAAGTGCCTTCCAAGAGACGGAAGTGAAAATTATTGGAATAAGAATGCGGGAGAAGTGTAGAAAGCCTTTGGGGAGATAGAAGAGGGAGGGTTAAAAAAAATTCTTTTTTAACTAAACATTAGTGGTAGCACTAGGAAGGCACTCAGGGGGTGTGACACTAGTTTTGTTTTTGGAAAAGATCCTGTGTCTTTGACAAATGCGTAAGTGCATGATCACATTAGAATATGTTGAGAGACCCATAATATAACCAAAGAGATTTTCTTTATTTGAGCTTTCTTGGGGTTAGCAGCTGGTATTTTTCTCTTGTGATTCAGAAATAATGCTTATTTCATTATTTCTTTCTTGGCTTCTTGTTACAAAAAGCTCCATCTATGTGTTCAAAGTTTCTAACTTTCGTAGCCATTTCTGTATAGTACAGCATAGACATATTTACATTAAAGTTCTGAGAACCTGTTGCTTGTGTCGATGAAGGCTTTCTGCACACAGGGTGATAGCAAAAAATGCTTCTTCAAACCTGGTCCAGCAAACAGGTTATTTGCTGATGTTGTTACGTGACCACGTGCGCTTGTCATAAATACATGCTTCCACATAAAACATATTTGTAATTCAGATCAGTCACTAAGCAATGTCAGGTAGATTTTTTCCAAATAATATTACCTATAAAATATGATGTGTTGCTCATTGAACATGGTAAATAAAATGTAGATTAAGGAGATCTGGTTGTATTTTATATCTATGATAATTAATTTCATTTAAAAATAGTTATCCAAGAAAGTCAAAAGCCCTTGAGTATTTTACTATACATGCATTAGAATGTGAAGGGGCAATACCTCACAAAATGCTAGCTTACAGACAAATATGATTTGATGTGTTTGATAGGAAGTACAGTATTTATTTTGTAAAGAAACAGGAAGTAAAATGATCCATGAACTACGGATCATTCTTCTAAGAGTCTTTGATATATTTCACAAGTAAGTTGGTTGTTTTGCAACCCAAAGACCTGTACTTGAGAAAGATGAGGAGAAAGAGGCAGAAGTTACACTGTAAGACTAAAACAAAGTCATAGCATCTTGTCCTGAGTAGGAATAATGATGTTCCATGAACATGGAGAAGAGCGTATGTGGGGGGTTCTTTTCAAGAAAACATTATGTGTAGGAAGGGGTACTTACTGCTTGATGACTCCAGCTTTTATGGTCCCAGTTGGTTGATTTAACAGATACTTTTAACTTATGCTTCATGAAATTTCCTTCACCTTCCTGGAGGGAAAGTTGCATCTTGAACTCTATCAGAAGGTTGCCTCGTGGCCTTTCCCTGAGGATGACTTACAGCTTTTCTAGTTTAAGGGTGCATATGGATCACAGGACATTATGGTTTTAACTTTCGCACAGGTCTTTAATGTGGAAATTGGTGAGTAAATTCTCGAATGAAGAGTTTTACCACTTAGTAGTTTTTTTCTCCCCTTTCTGGAATTACAAAACAAGACTGAAAGCCAACAATTTGTTGTTGTTGCTAGTCCTGGGGCTTAAACTCAGGGCCTGGACACTATCCCTAAGTTTCTCTTCTCAAGTCTAGCAGTCTACCACTTGAGCCACAGCGCTACTTCCGGCTTTTTCTGTTTATCTGGTACTGAGGAATGGAACCCAGGGCTTCATGCCTGCTAGGCAAGTGCTTTACCACTAAGCCACATTCTCAGCCCCAATTGTAGGGTTTTTGAAACTAGTGAGGAATATGATGCTATCTTATTCAAAGGGTAAAGAAACTTTGAGGCAAATGGTTTCAAAGCCACCATTATCCTCTTGCTGTATATTGTATACATTTTACAACTAAATGGGCTACTCAGTGCTGTTATTAATTTTCTACTTCATAATGTCCAAGTAAAACTAGGTAAGCGATGTGTGTTCTAGTTTTGAGTTTGTTCTACCATTAGGACTTGTCAGAACACATAAACACATAAACAAATAGAGGAAATTAGAACAAATAGAGGAATATTACTTTTCTTTCACAGAAAACAATGAGCATATTATAAATGCCTTCTTGTTTAACAGAAGGAAGGGGAAAGATGTGCAGCACATAGCAAATCAGTTAATATGCAGACGTGATTTCTAAATATGTAGGGAAAATTTTGACAGAAATCATTAAACATTGTGAACTTTTACATTTATAATTACTTAAAGGAACTACAGTCAATTTAGATTGCAATTTCTAATTTAAATATCTAGTAATTTCAATTTATGTCATCCTTAGCAATTCATTTGTCGTAATTTGCTCATGAAATTATGAAATTGGTTTTTATATTGACAGTTTCCTGACAAAAATGCTCGTGTCTCTTGTGTGGCTGAAAATATGTTTATACACATGTCATTCTAAAGAATTTTAAGGTGTGCACATGATGTTTGTTTGGCAGTTTCTTTTTTCAACAATTTACCTAGTTATTCCTTTGACTTCTGGCTGTTCTCAACCTGTGAGCCTTATTGTTTGTTATTTTGAAGGGAATATGTTATTATCTTTGGCAGAATGTAAGATTTTTTATCTGTCAGTTTCCTTGAGTTTTTACCATGTTGTTCCTAATACAGTTTATCTTCATTTTAGAGTTTCTTATACTTGTGGGTTAATATCTTTCATTGGATGGAATATTAGGGTGAATTTTCAACTATTACCTGTTGCATCATCTCCTTTCTGAGATCTCTATTCATATTTAGTTAGTGGTTTCACTACATCCATCGTGCCTCTTACACTTCTGTGTTTTCTGAAATTCTTTGAGTATTTCCTTTTGGCCTCTTTTTCGATTCAGTAGTCATCTATGACCTGTGTCTATTATTCTGTCAAATGTGTTTGTGAATTATTACTATAATGATTGTATTTTCTGTTTTCAATTATGCCAGTTGGTTCTTTCCTATTGATTCCAATTGATCTATTTTCGTGATTATGTATTTTGTCAGGTCTTGAACTCATGATCTCCTTGCCTAAGTCTCCTTTTCTTTTCATTTTTTCGGTGTTGAGGATGGGGAGCCAGGGCAGATGCTAGGCAAGCTTTCTACTACTGAGCTACTTTCCTAGTCACAAATCTTGTATTCTGCATTTACAGCTTTTAAAATAAGTGTGAGGTATTTGCTTGATAAAAATTAAATCACTATTACTTGCATTAAAAAAATCACAAACAAAACTTCAATATGTTAACTTCTGTTAAATCTGCATGGATTTCTTATGGGTAGGCTTAAAATAAATTTTTTTTGGGGGGGGGGTCCGGTCGTGGGGCCTGAACTCTGAGTCTGGGCGCTGTCCCTCAGCTCTTCAGCTCAATGCTAGTACTCTACCACTTGAGCCACAGTGCCACTTCTGGCTTTTTTCTTTTTTGCTTATGTGGTGCTGAGGAATCGAACTCAGGGCCTCATGCATGCAAGGCAAGCACTCTACTACTGAGCCACCTTCCCAGCCCTAAAAGAATATTTTTTTATGCTTGTATATAGCTATACAAACGTTATTTAATGATGGGCCAACATAAAGGGCAAATTAAAGCACATTGAAAGCAAGAACAAAAATTGTATTGGAGGCAAAATAAGAGGGGCCACAAGGAAGCACCTAGAATAAATACGTGCTCTGAAATGGAGTCTAAAGGCGTCTGATAGCAAAGATTAGGAAAGAGATGACAGAACACCAGTTCCTACCATTATAGTGCTTGACAGGAATGGTGCACATTGATGGTCAGTCATTGGTCATTTGTCTTCTGTTTCCCAGGTCAGAATTTCAAGAAGCAGGAAACAATATCGTCCAAGTCATTTATTACTCTAAAGGCCTCACTGTGTCTAAACTGACACAGGGTAAAATTTACCCAGTTGTGAAGTGTTACCATCTAGGAAGACAAGACTATTGTCCCAGATAGGAGTTTATAGATTCAGTTTCTTTCCTTTCCTTTTTCAATTTAGTGTATGCTAATTATACAAAACCACAGATTTCATTATGACATTTTCTTTGTCTTTAGATTTTATTTTTTATTATCGATTTATTTTTATTGTACAAGTGAGGTACAGAGGGGTGATAGTTGCATAAGTCAGGTAATGAGTGCATTTCTTTTGCACAGTGCCACCTCTTCCCTCTCATTAGAGCATTTTCATGCATGTATGCAATATACTTTGATCATTTTCATCCCTCATTATCCTCTCTTATCTACCTCCCGCCCGTCTCCTTCTTCTTCCCAAATATGATGACCTTCTTTCATCTGTATCTCTTCAAATTATATACGTAGAAAATGACAGGGTAGCAATCTTCTTTGCAAAGTTTTGCTTTATCATGGCATACCTAATATGAAAAGTTCTTTGAAGAATTTGCCTTTCAGCAGTGTAAGACAGAGTATGTGCTACTAAATTGTCTTGAAACTGTTGATCATCCATATTAACTTGACCATATTCATTAGCATAAGAGAGAATCGTTTCATGCTGCCATGTCTTTCTCTTGAGTGTTTTAATGAGGAGCCCTCTTATTTTCCATGGTGTTTACTCTGCTGTAGTTGATGGACTGAACTCACAAGTTTCCCAGTCCTTTGTAAGGTACTGTTTCTTTGCTTGGTAGCTGTCGAGGGACCACATAGGTGCTGGTAAGCACTGTTGCCTTGGGGGCAGATTTTAACCTTGGTTCTTCTTTGATGCCTAGGATTTACCATATTATATTAGGGGATAATTTTGTCATAAAAAACAGTTTTCCAAATTAAATAGGAAGAGTCAGTTTTGCTGCTAGAAGAATGGGAGGCCAGTGATATTTGGAAAAAGCTCAGAACCGAAGCTATGCTGAGCTATAATGAAATCTCCACTGGGAGTTGACATTGGTTAAATTGCCAAACATGTTTAGAGATTGGTCTCCTTATCTACAAAATGTGTCTAACAAGACTTTCCTCATGAGATGGCTATTAAAACGATTAGAGGTGGGAAGTAAATTCTCAGGTAAATTAATGGATAGTCTAAGTAGCTCCTACTGTCATTAATGACAGTTTGTCACTTTAACTTACCAAGTAGGTTTTTGAAACTTGACCCTCAAACTCAGCCTCCTGAGTGGCTAGAATTACAAGTGTGAACCCTTGGTGCCTGGCATAGCTGTTCTTTTAAAAAACTTTACAACATTACTCTCCAAAGCATTCATTCTATGTAAGAGGTATTCTCTGATTGCTTCTTTAGACCCATTCTCCATGGGGCTGCATTCTCCTGTGCTTCTTTGGCTGTGGTTTCTGGTTGGATTTGATCACTGGGACTACACTAGAAGGAGCCTGCAGTGGAGACTGGAAGGACAATGGAAGGGAATTCATTTCTCTGGCTCCTCTGGCTCTTAAGTGGGTTGTGGTAGTAGATGCGTATATTCATGTCCACAATTTCTCTGTGTCACTTCCCAGTTCTACCTGGATTTCTACCATCATTCTCTCTCATTAGATCCAGTAGGTAGCAGTGGTTGTGGGAGAGCTGATAAAGGAAGCAAGGCTTCCTCTTTTAATTCTGACCACCTGTCTGCATAGTCTCGATGGATGTGACATCTCTTTCTTCCAAGGGTTCTGACATACAGCTAATTAGAATTGGGAGTCTACTGGTTATATAGCTTATTTGAGAGACGTGCCATTTTAACAATAGATCTTTCCTATCCTTATACTCTATGTAGTTCTTCTTTTATGTGCTCCAATGATGCTATGTGTATTATATATATATATATATATACATATATATATATATGTATATATATATATATATATTCTGGAAAGATCTTGCTTTGTTGTTTTGAGATTTATTCTCATGGTCCATATTGTTTTTGTTGCAGCTGTGAATGAGAAATTTAAAAGGATATGTGCGCTGTTTATTGCTGATGTACATTGATTTTCACATGTTGATTTTCCCATCCAGCAACATCAATAATAGTTTTTAAGAGTTTTATTCAGACTGTATTATATAGGCTAAATAGCCATATTGTCTGTGTATAATGTGAATAATAATTCTCACTAAAATTTATGGAGAATTTACTTATTGGGAAAGACATACTTTTTCCCATTTATTTTCTGAGACAATCTCACTGTGTAGCCCTGTATCTCCATAGATAGAGAGTTCTCCAGTTACAGGACAATCTGTGGAACCATTTCTACATGATTGGTCAAGGTTTTGCTGGAGTATAGGCTCATTTCCCTCTGTCTAGTCAGGGGTCCCTTGCTGTCTAAAAAAACAAAATCTGTTTATAGAGAAAAGTATCTGCAGCATAACTAAAAGTTGGTGTACTGGTCTCTTTATTTTAAGCTCTTATAATATTTCATATAATCAGTTTAAAGATTTTTGTATTATTATTATTATTATTGTTATTATTATTGGCACCAGTCCTGGGGCTTGAACTCAGGGCCTGGGTGCTGTATCTGAGCTTTTCTTTTTTCCATCCAAGGCTAGTACTCTGCCACTTGAGCCATGGCTCTACTTCTGGCTTTTGGGTGGTTAATTGGAAATAAGAGTTTCATAGATTTTCCTACCCAGGCTGGCTTTGAACCATGATCCTCAGATCTTAGCCTTCTTAGCTAGGATTACAGATATGAGCCACCAGCATCTGGCTCTATTGATTATTAATGTAGAAGCCAATTTATTTTCTTGTGAATAGATTTTTAAGTTTTACTGTTTTGGGCTTCTAATTCATTTATGAGGTGAATTTTCAATGATAAGCTCTCCTTACATTTTTTTTTTTAATATAAATTCTATTTGGTCGGTTTATTCACATGCTGATGAATTTGGCTTTGAAAGTATTATTTAGGATTGTTGCAGCTGGGTCTAGGTATGAAATCTTATACTTTTCCTTTCTTGGATTATATTTTCTTAACTTTGGTATTAAGGCTATATCACCTTAAAAGTGAGTTTGTGAAATTTACTTGTCTCTCCCTTCCTCTTTTCTGAGAAGTGTCTTACATGATTAGTTTCTTCTTTGAATGTTTGATAAAACTTGCCTGTAAAACTCTTTACAATTAATGCATTTTAATACACTATTTCAAATTAGTTAATAATTATGCCTCTTGATGTATTCATATATGTGAGTCATACTGAATAGCATATATTTTATAGAAAGTTAAGCCAAATATGGTAGGCAGAGGGATGGGGATCTTGAATATGAGACCAAGTGAGACAGTGGATCTTGCTCTTTTTCCCCACCGTTGGTCCAGCCAAACCTCAAAATACAGGCATAATAGATGCAGGTATGCCTTAAATGGTAGGGTGCTTCCATAGTGCATTTGAGATTGGAAGTTCAGTCATTAGTGCCTGAAAAAAAAGAAGACAAGGGTGGGAAGGTGGCTCAGTGGTAGAGTGCTTGCCTTGTATGCATGAGGCCCTGGGTTCGATTCTTCAGCATCACATAAGCAGAAAAAGCCGGAAGTGGCGCTGTGGCTCAAATGGTAGAGTGCTAGCCTTGAGCTGAAGAGCTGAGGGACAGTGCCCAGGCCAGAGTTCAGGCCCCACAACCGACCAAAAAAAAAAAAAAGCAGAAAAATCTTGTCAGTATCAAATACAGGCATTCTCCCAAAAAACTTGGAATGTGGGAAGAAGTGAGCAGACTGGAAATGATAAGGTTTGAAAACCAAGTTGGATGAAATTTTTCTGTCTAAACAGAAACATTTTTCTCTAATTCACAGTTTAGGTATGAGTTTGGATATTTCTCACATGGGTGTTTCTGAGAGTTTTCTCTTCTTAAGGGTGCATTTATGTCACATGTTTATAAAAGAAAAAAATGACGGGTGGTTGTCAGTCTGTGAATAGTTGGCTTTTTTGGAAGTAGGATATAGTCAAGGGACAGCAAGACACCTGCTTCGCTGGCTGCCAAACTCTACCTTCTTTCTTTTAAATCCTGTAATTATGCATTTTGAAATATACATGCAACCTTGTACTTGTTTTGAACGTGGTGTTGTTAACCTTTAGTTTTTCTTGGTTTTATTAACTGTGCTAATTTATGGAATATTTTTTGTCATGCTCCATAGTGAGAATAACTGAAGAAATGAAAGGACCAAAGAGTCTAGAGTTTGAAGACTTAGAAATATAGCTAGAAAGAAAAGCAAAGGAAAAATAAAACTCGGAAAACTTATGAAGGAAAAGCTAACATAGATAAAACTACATATTATGTCAAATGGTGACCAAGATATTTTTTAAAGGGAAATGGTTACAAGAAAGTACTAAAGAAAAATCATAGAAAACCTGGATATTAAAAAAGAATTTGATGGCTCATACTTGTAATCTTAGCTACTGAGGAAGCTGAGATTGTGGTTCCAAGCCAGCCTGGATAGAAAAGTCCATGAGACTCTTAGGTTAAGCACCAGAAAAGGTGGATGTGGAGCTGTGGCTCCAATGGTAGAGAGCTAGCCTTGAGCAACTATGGTCAGGGACAGCACTAAGACCCTGAGTATAAGCACCAGGAACAGCACCAAAAAAAAAAAAATTGAAAAATGAGATGATGGGTGGGGGGAGAAAAATGAGATGGCACCTCTCAATGGAAAGTGAAAGTGAATAAAATTAAATAAATGTTAAGAAATTGAATACAGACAGTTTAAAAAGATATGTACGAAGTCAAATATGAATGCATGTACATTTAGGCACTAGTGTGTGAGATAAATAAAGGTTATTCTTTGTGAAAGATTATTAATATTTTGGCTTGGATGCTAGCTTTAATTACCATAATAGCTCACAAAAAATGAATGTATTTGGGGAATTTTCCAAATTCAGAAGTAATCACTAAATTTCAGCAAGAAATGAGCTATTTAAGGACTCATGATAGTTGCTTTGCTGATTCTCACAATGTTAATTATGATGCTGTTGATAATGGTTGCCCAGGGCAATTAATGAGGTGAGCTGGAGCAAATGCTTCTGGAAGAGGTGCCCACACCAGCTTGCTAATGCCAATTGCATGCAATGTTCCTGGGAGATTGCGCTCACCTTGGCTACTAGAATGTGATGTTCTCTGAACCAAAGTCATTGCGAAATTTAAAAACACCCCTGTCTGTGACCCTTGATTTTGCTGTATCTCACAATTACCCAGAGATGTCCTAAAAAGTCCAGATTTCTGGAGGGTTTTCTGACCACTTAAATGAGAAAGGAGCATCTGTCATCTTAGCAGACCTTTGTTGAAACAGAAAAATTGACTTAATTTGATGGCCCTTATAGGTATTTTCAGCAATGATAAGGACCTTTGTTTAAATAAATAAAAGACATAATTACTTCAAAGAACTCATTAAAATAAAAAAAAATAAGCTCTAGAATATCTCTCATTATTTCATAGTAGAGTATAACTATGGTTTGGGCATTCTGTTGCAGATATTTAACCCATACATTCACTTTGTCTCAAATATGGCCTTCAGGCTTCCATGATTTGAACATAGCACAACAGGAGAGAGGATTTTAGGGGGTGTGCCTGGACCGGAGGACTTCAAGGAGTGTGACGGGGCAGTGTAGACCTCAGAAAATGTGTGTCTCTTGTCCAAGAGAAAGCCTCAGGGGCATCTACTGTGATGCAGGGCAGTGCATGCAGATGTGCATGGGCTGGCTCCGAGCTTTGCAACACAGCAGACAATACTGAAACCAGCGGCAAGTGCGAAAGATGGAATTCTTCCCCAAGCACATCGCTTCATCAACAGAGCCACCTCTTCCAGCGCCACACACAGGCAATGACACACACCACTGGAGTTAATAGAGTGCTCACAGGCAGGATGCGGAGACCCAGCTCTCCTGAACATTCTCTAACAGCTCGATGAAAAGAAGCCCAATTGTCTTCCTATGAAATAATGTCAATTGCCCAAGCAATGTTTACTCTGAACCCCCCAGAAGGAATTGAGAATCTTTGCTTTTAAAGTTAGATTTCCCAGAGTCATTAGAGAAACACTTTTTCTTAAATGGGGTGTGATAACAGAGTACTTTTATTGTTCTCATATATATATGTATATATATATATATTTATATATATATACACAGAGAGAGAGAGAGAGAGAGAGAGAGACCTTTCTGTAAAAAAAAAAACAAATGGAGAAAACTAAATAACATTTAGAATTCCTTATAGGTTTCTATGTTTTTTTTAAAAAATCTTTTCAAATGTCCTCTTGCTGAGTGTCCAGTATTATCCACAATCTGAAATAGCAGACGTTTTAAAAATATTGCCATGAGCTGGGCACTGGTGGCTTTCAGGAGGCTGAGATCTGAGGATCTCAGTTCAAAGCCAGCCCGAGCACGAAAGTCCGTGAGACTCTAATCTCCAGTAAACCACTCAGAAAACTGGAAGTGGCACTGTGGCTCAAGTGGTAGAGCACTAGCCTTGAGCTGAAGAACTGAGGGACAGCGCCCAGGCCCAGAGTTCAACCCCCATGAACGACAACAACACATTGTGTGTGTGTGTGTGTGTGTGTGTGTGTGTGTGTTGCTGTACAGAATTTTCTATTTCATAAACTATCCTGAACCTGGTTTGCCATCCACAGGTGACATTTATTTGTAAGACATTAATTACATGAATTGAGCAATGACATCACATGAATCCAACACATATTTACAACCTGATAATCTTACCAACTTCCTTCTTTAAATGACAAACTGTTATGTTAGGCAGGTCTACCAACTACTTCTCACCAAGAGTAGTATCATTTACTCCCTTTTAATTCTATTTATGTCTGCAAGCCAAAACTCATATTGAACATCTGTTTTATTTTTGCACAAAAATTTCAGCTCTCCTGCTTGAATGGAATTCATTTTGAAATTCTTGCTGTTTCTGTTTTCTTTCTCAGTTTTCCTCCGTACTCTTGACAAGTTTTGTTTTGTCTTCTAATGATTCCTCTGATATCAAGGCAACTTTCTTGGCTGCCATGTATTCAAAACCAATTCACTTGTGACTGTATTGTTAGTACTTATGCTCAGAGTCTGTTTCAAGGCTCCCCATTCTGAGCACTGTTTCTAGGCACCCAAATGGAACCAGAGCCTCCTGCTGTACAACTGAATGTCAATACTCTCTGGGCTCTGCCCAGGTTCCGATGCTTGCCTGGTGGAGGAGGCTTGATGTGGTCGGCTCTGACTCACATCTTGAGTTCTCATTGCATAATGTGAACTGAGCCCTGGAATTGTAATGATTTTGTAGGGAGAGTGGTTCCTATTTTATTCATTAGGAAGACACAGCCATTCTTTGCGTATTTTCTGCAGTTCTCCTGTCTCTCCTTTGTTCCCCCGCTCACCTTGCCACCTGTTTGTTACCTGTGCACTGAGACTCTATAGCTCTGAGAGAACTGAAAACCCTCCCTGAAATTTCTCCTGGAAATGGACATTTCCTTTATCTTCTGTGGTTGTGTGGGTGGGAGGGGGGGTGGCTGGGAGAGGGAGGGAGGGAGAGAGGGGGGTTGAACCATTTCTCAAAAATCTGTTTTGTGCAAAAATCTCCATACCTAGTCGAAGATTGTATTTTGTCAATATTGAGGAGAACATAAAATAACTTTTAGTTTTTATCCATCACACATTATTATCAACTGTCACTTCAAGTACAGGGCTCGTGATGATATACTCACATTCATTTTTACAAAGCCTTCGTCACTATAGCATTCTGGCTTCCTATTGCATTGAAAATGGATGGAACTGTGCTCAGAAGCATTTTCCCTCTCTCTCTCTCTGTCTCTTTCTTTCCTTCTCTTCTTCCTCCTCCTTCCCCTTGATTCTTCTATTTTTTTAAAATTGATCAGTGTCTTACTATGTAGGCTAGGTTGGCTTGAACTTGTGATCCTTCTGTCTCAGCCTCCTGATTGTGGATCATGACACTCAGGTAGTTGTGGTGGTAGCAGCAGGGTACATTTGTCTTGATAGCAAAGCAGATAGAGTTCTAGAATTGATGCAATAGATGTAGTCAGGGACAGGAGCTTTCTCTTTCTTCCCAAACATTAATCCTCTCTAGAGATTAATCCACTCTAAGATGTCCTATTCCCCAGAAACAGGACAATCTTTGGGTACACCAAAGCTTGCTGAGCCTTAAACTTCACAGTAGATGTTATTTATCCTCATTAGAACATAAGACAATTTGTAATGGAGATTATCTGGCTTAATTTAAAAATTTTTTTAGTTGTGAAAATACCGTAAAGAGGAATTACAATTACATGAGCAAGGTAATGAGTTTATTTCTTATCAAGCATTGTTGCCTCTGCCTTTTAATTTTTGGCTGCATTTCTAGTATGTGGAAGACTACATGCAATACAGTGCAGTTTCAATGAGTAATGCTTGATTGCATGAATGAATTGAGCGAATGTGCTTTGTCTTGGTCGTACATAGTTAAAAACCAGGAGATCTTATTTTCAGGCAAAAACTATGGGTTCTGTTTTATGTGCTTTGTTTCTTAATGATCCACAGTATTATTATTCAGTTGTTCTGGGCTTTTTTCCATCTAGAAATGATATTGAAACTCCTGTGGAGGTTAGAGTTCATGGCTCTCGAGGTCATACTCTGCAGCCTTCTTCAAAAGAGAATCAATATATTGTCTGAATTTAGATGTTTCATATAGAACTGAGGAAACAGACATCTACTTACAAGCTATGTTATGATGTGTGTTTTAGGCACCTCTGAGTGAGATGAACATAGCATAAACCTCATGGAAAGTTGGGATGATATAAAGTTCAACCTTACTGTAGGAAGAGAAACTCTTTTTTTATTTTTATTATTATTTTTATTGTGAACATACTGTACAGAGGGGTTACAATTACATGGGCAAGATAATGAGTACATTTCTTATCAAGCATTGCAGCCTCCTCCTTTGTTTCCCCTTCCCATCCCTTCCCATCCTCCCCCTGCCCCCCAACCCTCCCCCCCCACCAAAGTTGTTCGTTTTCCACGTGACAAGGAAAAGAAACTGTTGTCTAATGTGAGTAAACATTAAAGAAAGATAATCCTACTTTTTTGTTTCTTTTTGCACACATTAGGGTAAAACCTTGACTCCTCTTCATCACCTTATTATAAAGGCAGTTAATAAATGCAAATGGACTGTTATCTGCCAAGCAAAGTCTGTACTTTTTATATAAAACAGACTTTCTATGAAAAAAATAAAACACATTCTCTTGAAGGCAATTACTTGGAAAACATCTAGACTTTTTTTCTCTCTCTCTTTCTCTTTTACTGGCTTCCAGAATATTTTGAAAATATCAGATTGTCACCCTATCTAAACCAGAGACAAATGTTGATTTTTCATTTAAATGATTATTCTTTAATTCTAACTGCCCTTACTTTTCAAAAGAAAACTTAATAGGGGTCTAATTGGATTCGAGGAAGAGTTTCAAATGCTTTGTGCTGACAAAATGAAAATAGAATAAATTGTATTAAATGTCACAAACACTTTCTACTTACTTTAATTAGCCTAAAATAGAAACTTTCCATTTTGTTTCTCTGGATACCTTTGTTCATATTCCTGGTTTACCCTCTTGTCTCAACGTTGATGTATGTGAAACAGCAAACTCGCAGTGATGACAGAACTCACAAATAACGGCTGTCCACCTCTCTGCTAAATAGCTACTAAGAGCTTTCACTGATATTTCCCTTTGGCTAGTAAGATTAAGAATATTTGATTATCCTACAAAAAATGTGGCACAGTGCATCTCCAAGACTAAATAATTGCGTATTTTGAGAAGTGAGATATTGCTTTTTATCAGCTTGGTAAATGAAGAGAAAATAGGAATAGCTAAGAACAAGCAAAGGAAACAAGATGAGTCTCAGATTTAACATGACACAGGAACTGCATAGAGCAGACTCCTTGGGAGAGTGAAATTCTAGACAACGACACGTAACCACTTTGCCTAAAGGATACGCTTGTTTTTGACAAAGAAAAGAACATACCCCCTTCGTCATTGTTCAGCTCTCCAGGCCATTTTTCAACCATGTACGTCACCCAGGGAGTCTTGGGTTAGAAGGACACATAGAGAGAAAATCTGCCATCTCCCAACTGTGAATCCTGATGACTTAAATAAAAAAAGAGGCAATAGGAAAGAGCTCTTCATTCATCTCAGTCCTGATTCAAGCTCCTCCTCAGAATTCACTTATTAGTCCATGTATTCATTGACAGCTATTGAGCACCTATCAAGTGTCTGACACAGATCAGTGTGTTTAGGGATTATCAATAAACAAGCAAAGTTCCACTCCTTCCTAACACACTCGCCAAGAGGAGTCTCAGTATGAATATAAGAACAGTGTGAATTCTGTTTCTAATATGGGAATGTGAATACTGGTATATGAGTAAAAACAGTCTAAAATTTAATTCTTAAGAAAAGTATTATTTTGTTGTTATTACAGGGGGGCTCAGGGTCTTACTTTTAGTCAGCAACTGCTCTAAACACTTGAACCAGACCCTTTTAGCTTATCCATTAAAAAGGGTCTTAAATCTATTTCTATTGGCTCACATCTATAATCCTAACTACTCAGAAGGCTGAATTCTGAGAATTGTGGTTCAAAGCCAGCTTGGACAGGAAAGTTTATGAGACTCTTATTTCCAATTAGCCACCCAAAAGGCAGAAATGGTGAGCTGTGAGTCAAGTGATAGAGCACTAGATTTGAGCAAAAAAGCTCAGGGATAGTACCCAGACCCTGAATTCAAGCCCAAGGACTGGCACTCAAGCCCACACAAAGGTTTTTGCACTAAAAAGGCTAGTCTCCAATTGCTGGCCTCCTGTTTCCATCAGCTGAGTGGCTGAAATTACAAGAGTGAGCCACCATGCCTGGCTAGGATTATATAATTTTTTAAAATTTGCATTTTCTATATTTTCAAAAGCCATTTAAAGAGGAAGAATCCTGATGCCCATGTGCACCATGAAAATTTTCTATAATGGTTATGGCTCTTTATAACTCATTCATTCAGTATATTCTTACTCTAGTGCCGCACATTATCCCTAGGTGCTATATCCTAGAGTGATCTTTGAAATGATTCAGTATCGACTCTGAAGCCTGAGCATTTTATATGGTTTAAGGTTCATATGTAAGCACATGTGCACATGCGTACGGGCATAAGGACATATTTGTCATGATCATTTCTTACTTGGTTCAGTACATTAGATACCAAGATGTGAAAGATGAGGACTAGATCTTCAGAACTTTTTTTGTTCTACCTATTGAGATCATTCTTTAAAGAATAAATGTATAGGAACAATGCAATTCAGCTCTGTTTTCTCTTCAAGAAATGATGGTTTATAGGGAATCATAAAATCATACTTGCTTCTTAAAAACATAGGGAGTTATTTTATATCATACCAATGGCTCTGCCCATTCGATAACATTTCACTCCTGTACATTTATATGAAACTAATGTTTAGTTATCCCAATGTATCTTTTGTCTCCTTATTATATGAATTCAACTTCTAAGAGGTTCATTTTCTATATCCTGAGACATCTAGGGTATTATCTGTTTAGATCTTCTAAGCTCATTTACTCAGAGCTAATGAGAACTGAGTCTCAGCTCTGATACCCAAGGGGACAGCTGGTCCTGAACTTGAATACTTATATATAATCTCAGCTCTTACTCATAATAGTGAATTTATCTCCGTAGCAATCAAAGCTTTGGCCCACTAAAATTTATATGGATGTTAAAATGCGTTTTATATAAAAAACTAATCTTATTACTTACTCAGTCACTAGTAAAGGAATCATGTGAATGATTTTATTATTGTGAGACTCGTCAAAGCTGGGCTTAATATATCTTTTATTAAACTCATCAAAGAGCTTCTGGTATTTTCAATGCATTATCAAGTTCTGGATCTAAGGATTTATTTAGTGTTGACAAGAATAAGAATTACATATATAACTTGAAATAATACAACTAGAAATTGTGGCCTATTGATGATAGATTTACAAATTAGACTAATGCATGACATATAAGAACTATTTGATTATTCTTTCCCAAAAGAGAAAACAATTGCTTTTGGTTATAAAGAAAATGTTTTAAAGACACAAACAAGCAAAAAAAAAAAACTCACTTAATTTAAAGTTTCCTTACTTTGTAGTGTCTAGGTAGGTTAGTTAAGGATGGGTATGTTCTTTGCTATTTCTGGTTGTATTTTTGTAGATGTGTGAATGGATGGAGAAGGAAGTGAGATTTTGACAGATAATAGTTAATTGGTTTTTGTTGTTGTTTATAAAAAACAACTAATTCCCAATGGATAACTTGAAAATTAGTACACTTTTTTTTTGGTCAGCTGTGGGGCTTGAACTCAGGTCCTGACGCTGACAGCTTTGTGTAGTGGCATGTTTTGGATCTTTTCTTTGTATCTTTTGTCTATCCAGTGTAGATGTGTGTCTGAGGCTTACATAGCAACCCATAATAGGCTATCTTTTAGCTTGTAATGAGTTAACTTTCTTTTTAAAATGTAATTTTTAAAAATTATCTTTAATTAGTTGTACAAAAGAGGCGTCACATAACAAGGCAGTTTATGAGTACAATGCATCTTGATCAGTGTCACCCTTCAACATTCTCACCTCCCTTCCACTCACCCTTCCCTTACTTTCCTTGACTGCATTCTCTCTCTCCTTTCTACTTCATTCATTTTCCCCTCTTGCCTTGTCTGCCTACCCCTCCTAGATGTACACATTTCCTGGTGTTGATTTTGTTGGGCTTTGACTTAGTCTTTCTAAAAGATTATACTAGTGAACTAGTATATGTCTAGGACAAGCAGAAAAGCTCAATAGCTATGTACATATGACCATATAAGACGATGCTAAGTGAAATGAACCCCTAGATAGGGACACAAGTGTATTTTTTTCTTTCTTGATATTGTTTTTAATGTACTTATAATATATTATGTGCTGTGTTTGTTTCTTTTGTATGTTCTTCCCCTACTATAGAACCCCTGTTGTCACTGTATTTGATGTGGGTGCCCTGCATCCTGTACATACATTTTTCTAGTTTGGGGAGGGGAAGGGAAATAACAAAATGCTGAAATAGGGATACAGGTTGACCCATTGTAACAATGAGATGTACAAGATGCTGTGTTGAAAACGAACTTTACAGCTTGGGGCAAGGGGAGGAGTTGGGGAGGTGGGGAGGGAAAGGATGGTAGGGGAAAAACAAAGGAGGGGGAACGATACTCGGTAGGAAATGGACTCATTACCTCACTCATGTAACTGTAACCCCTCTGTACAGTATTTTTACAATAAAATATTTTAAAAAGATTATACTATTGAACTCTCCATAGAGTCTACTAGACTTCAATTAATTCATTTGTAGCCAACAACTTAACTTTGATTACATGCCCAAACACTTCAGTTTTATTCCCCTTTCTCTCATCATTTTTGATGTAACAAAAGCATTCTTTTATTTGTATCCATTAATAGTTATTGCAACTTTGTTTTTAAAATACTTTTCCTTATAATCTTTGTGCAGAGGTATAGTCTATCACCATTAAATTATTAGTGTGTTTTACCAGTGAGTTTTATATTTTCATATGTTTATATATAACTAACTAGAAATTTCTTCTTTCAGCTTGAAGAACTTTGCTTATCATTTCTTGTCAATAGGTCTAGTAGTAGTGAACTTGGATGCATTTGTCTGAGAAAGTCTTTATCATTCTTTAATAGAGAAATTCAGGGTTGTTGGCTACAGTGTTCTTGACTTATTTTTAATTTCAGAAATTTGAAAATACCATCATACTACCCCTGGATCTGCATGGTTTCCAGTGAGATCTATTATTGATAATCTCCTGGGAGTTCCTCTTCATGTGATCTCTTTTTTCTTGCTCCTTCCAAAATCTCTCTCTTTAAATTTTAGTTCTTTGATTATGCTGAATCTCAGGTGGTTATCTTTGGATTTATATTATTTTCAGTCCTTCCTGAATCTGAATTTCTATTTCCTTTTTTTGACATGACATTATTTCTTTCGAGTGTGTTTTTTCTGTCCCACTTCCTTTCTCTTCTTCTGTTATGCCAGGGAATTAGATATTGTCATGGTGGGTAGTGTTCTATATGTCTCTTGAACCATTTTTGCTCCTTTCTTAATTTTCTTTTTTTTATTCCTCAAGTAAGGTTATAACTACCTGCCATTTCATTCACCAGTCCTTTCTTCTGCTTGACTTAGTCTGCTGTCAAACTCTCTATTGAATTTTTCATTTTATTTATAAAGTTTCTTAGTTTTTCAGTTTGCTTTCCTTTTTCTTCTATGCCTTTGCTAAAATTCTAAATTTGTTCTAGAATTGTTGTGTCCAAATTGGTGAGCATCTTTATGACTATTGTTCTGAATTTGTTGTTGGAGATATCATGGTTTTTTTTTTTTTTTCAGTTCCTAGTGTTCGCTTCTGAAAACTCATTCTTTTATTTGCTATGTTTTTTTTCTTATTTACTATGTTCCTCTATTTCTTTATATAACTTTATTTCTATGTTGCATTTTGTGCATAAGACAGTTTTTCCCCTAGTTTTGTCAGATCCATCTCAAATAAAGAGTTTGTGGCCTGAAATTTTTTAATATATATTTTTATTGTAAAGATACTGTACAGAGGGGTTACAGTTACATGAGTAAGGTAATGAGTACATTTCCTATTGAGCATTGTTACCCCCTTTTGTTTTTCCCCTACTATTCCTTCCCTCCCCACCTCCCCAACTCCTCCCCCTACCACACCCAAAGTTATAAAGTTCATTTTCAGCATAGTTGTGAACTGAAATTTTAAGGAGTCTCTTAATTTTTTTGTTTGTTAGGTGGTTCTGCTTTGTGTAGCTTCCTCGAAAATACTATATGCCAAATTGTGTCAGAATATAGAGATGGGCAAAGTAGAGTCTAGACCCTGCAGGTGCCTTGTGAAGGGCAGAGGTGTTGGATAGTGGTACAGTTTCATCTGTCTTCACACTAAAGCAGAGTACAGATGTTTGTGTCTTAATCTCTGTCAGAAAGTAGGGAGATGCTACGTAATAAATGTTTATACTAACACTAGGCCTGCACTCCAGAGTCATAAGGCGCCATATTGGAAGTAGGTCCAGTCTAGGTCTACCTTCTGGTTTATTATGTAGACCATTCAGGAATGCAAAGACCTGTCAACCAGCAGAGCTAGAATGTCAAGGAGATAGGAGATAGTTCTTTAGATAGAAACTATAAAGTTGCAGTATGTAGCTGACATTATGCAAATGTTCATGATTAGTTACATTCTGCTGCCAGAGCTAAGTTTAGTTGTGTGTGTGTGTGTGTGTGTGTGTGTGTGTGTGTGTGTGTGTGTGTATACCAGTCTTGGGGCTTGAACTCAGGGCCTGGATGCTGCCTCTGAGCTTTTGCACCCAAGGCTAGTGCTCTATCATGTGAGCCACAGCTCCACTTGTGGCTTGTTTTGGTGGTTAATTGGAGATATGAGTCTTACATTCTTTTTTGCTTGGGCTGACTTTGAACTGCGATCCTTAGGTCTCAGCTTCTTGAATAGCTAGGATTATATAGGTGAGGCACTGGCACCTGCCTAGGGTGGAGTTTGTTTTTTTCTTAAGAAAGTAGCTATACAAGTTGAAATGTTCCATTTGTGGCATATACCCATACTGGAGAGATACTAGAGAAATGTGTGTATGCCCATGTAAAGTTATGCTTTTTTTTCTTGTGGTTTAAAGAGTGTCACATATATTTAGTCCTCTCTGTCTCTGCAGCTAGCAGGTTTAGGATACAGTCCCTTGGGTAGAAACTGCCAAAGTCACGGCACTCAATGTGTAGAAAGCTCTATTTTTAGAAGGACTAATAGAGTTGGAATTTTCACTGGGTCAAACTTGGGGAGAAGGCAGAGGAAGTGCTGGTTTGTTTGTTAGGTTACTGGCAGGCCAATATGAGGGTACACTTTCAACTCCTTGTTCTAAGTTCCTTAGAAACCAGGCTAAGTAGCCTCCAGAAGATTGTCATAACTCTCTCTAGGGAGAAACAAAGGGATGCTTTCCTTTAAACCTCTTCTTAACGCTGCTCCCAAAGGATGAAGGCTTAAGATGTGTTTGCATGCCCATCTTCACTGCTACCTTTTTCCTTTACTTGAGAAAGATTAATTCCCAACCTTGGTGAATTAAGAGTCTATCTATAGAGAAACTTAGAGTCATGTGTGTATTGGAGGTCCAAACCCTTTGCTCCACAGGGATGAGTTGGCTGTTAGAAATTCTTTTCTTCCTTTTATGACACAGTGCGTATGCCTTGGGGTATACTTTCTGCCTGAGTGTGCTCCACTATTTTGGACCTACTGTGAATGTTTCCTAATCTGCCTGGTACATAGGAAGTGATTCACTGTTGTCTTTTCACCTCCTAGCAAGTCATATTATATTGCAGGAAAATCTCAACTAGCTATGAAACCTACTTCATATCACTCAGAAAAAATTCATTATGTATTTGATTGCAAAAGCACCCTATAGAAATGATAACCGTAACATTACAATCCCACTTCAGAATTAGCAAAAAAAATAGAAGTATATTTCATCTAGGCAATTCTCAAACAACAAAATGTCTTAAAGCCGTTGCTCCTTTCTCAGCCAACTCGCAGAACCTCTTGCCCACCATTACAATCTTGTGATACTGATTTCTGATTGAAACTACATCACAGATGCCCAGTTAATCAAGATGCAGTTAATGTGTGGCACTAATTGCACCAAGTTTTAGGTGCTGAAGTCAGGGCTCTTCCTTCTTGTACTCAAGGCCAGCTGTGATATAAATTTGGAAATGCAGTAAAACTGACCTTCCTTTCTGCATCTTGGTCCCAGGAGTCAAGTTTTGCAGATGTGCTGTTTCCAGAACTCATGATATGGCTGGCACTCAGAATCTTCCTGTGCTCCTCAGTGTGAGGAAGGTCCACTGAAACCTAGCTCTAAGCCTATTCTGGTCCACAGGACCATGTGCTAGTCCATCACCGCTTCATTTTCTGAGCTAAATTCTGGTAGAGACACAATCTGTGCTAATTTAGACCAAGATATGTAAATTAGTAATATTTTCTCGTAAAAATAAGCATTTAATTTTCTAAAAAATTATCATCTTTTGCAAGAAAAATGAGAATGTCAGAGGATATGAAGGATGGAAGAGTGTGGCGTGAAATGTAAACTTTAGTGCCCTGAGAGGGACAAACGGAGCATGACTGAGAGAGGTTTTAGCTTTAAATTTCTACTTGCATAGTTATAATTTTTATTTGTAATAATGTCCATAAGAGCAGGCAGCTTAAGAGAAAGAATAGTTAGAAGAGGAATAAGAAGAGGTACAAAAGGAACACAGAGGTAGAAGGAAAACCAGAAGGAAGATAAATGCTTTGAAGGTCAGTGATTTGGAATCTGATATATTTCTAAGGAACAGAACTATTTGGACTTAGACCACACATGGAGATGTTAAGATGTATTTCAGTGATAGAAACTTTGATAGTGCATCATTGTGCCGCCTCTGCTATTGTAGGTGTTTGAAATCTTACATAGTAAAAGTGCAGATAAGCTCTGTATCAATATATTATCAAAGAGATGTTGCTGAGGCTGAGATTAAAGACTTATTCAGAGATTCTTTTATTAGAATGCAAAACACATTGTCCTGAGAATTGTAAATTATATATACATGCACATTTGTAACATACACACCCAACACTACATGTAAATGTGATCAAAGAGAAGAAAATGGAGCCAATCAAAGTTGGTTGTGGGGCCTGAACTCTGGGTCTGAGTGCTGTCCCTTAGCTCTTCAGCTCAAGGCTAGTGCTCTACCATTTGAGCCACAGTGTCACTTTTGGCTTTTTCTGCTTTTTTGTTCCTGGGTCTTGAACTCTGGGCCTGGGCGCTGTCCCTCAGCTCTTCAGCTCAAGATGAGTGCTCTGCCGCTTGAGCCACAGCACCACTTCTGGCTTTTTTTTCTGCTTATGTGGTGCTGAGGAATTGAACCCAGGGCCTCAGGCATGCAAGGCAAGTGCTCTACCACTGAGCCACCTTCCCAGCCCTAAGATTTTTTTTTTTTTAAGTAAGCTGGGTTTTAAAAAATAAATTGCTCTAACTAACGAACAAAAACATTAGTTTGGGGATATAAATTGGACTAACAATTATTTGAAAAAAATTTAGAACCACAAGAATGTAAAGCTTCAATTCAGGAATGAATGTATCCTGCAACTTGTAGGTGACACAATCAGTTAAATAGACCTGGTTCCTCATTATATAGAGGGCTGACCCTCACATAATCATGGTTTACGTATCTCAACAAACACAGGAATAGTATGGATGACAAATATCTTATTTCCTAAATGTGGTTTAAAAAAGAAAAAGGTGGTGGTGGGAGGGGAGGATCTTAAAACAGAAGAGCCTGGCTGCCGGCAGGACTGTGATATTTTGGGATTCCATCTCGTCAATCGGTCTTACACCACTACCTCTGTGTGAGCAGCGTCAGGGCTGGGTGGATTCCCATCTCCACACTGGGGCCTCTTCTGTTCCTCGGATTGGTAAGAGAAAAATCTGCCTGCTTTGCTTTTCTACACCACAGACTTAATAATCATGCAGTTTGCAACTTTCAGAGTTGGAAACACAGGGAGCTTTTATTTCGTAGTTCAAGGCGGCGGCGGCACGCGTGCCCCTGTGTGCTCCTAGTGCAATTTTTCCACGTTTGTATGAATGAATAGTGCAGCTTCAGAGGTCTCGCGTGGAACTCAAGAGACGCGGCAGCAACCTGATGAGCTGCTTTCTGCAAAGGTTTTGCGGGCTCAGAGCTGATTCTGCACTGCCCACGTGCATCCGTGTATCCCGGTGACAAGGCCTGCAGGTAAAAAGGCCTTGTACCCTGGCTCACAGACACTCACAGCCAATCAAGTGGCCTTGGAAGCTGAAGGCGGGGCCCTTTACCTGGATTTAGCCTCTCCAGGGGCTTTCACCTTGGTCTCTCAAGTGGGGGTGCTGGAGCAGAAGACGGAAAGTGAACAGATGCTGGCTGATGGGAACACTGGCAGGCTGCTGTGTGAGGGGACGGGAGGCATTTCTGTTAGGAAGCCAAGATGCCCTCCGAGGGGTGAAGGCAGTGTGCCACGAGCAGATGGCACGCTGTACCATTTAAATTTGTGCCTCAGTGCAAGTAGACCATTTCCCTTCCTCCTCCCTTCCTCCCTCCTTCCCTTCCTTCCTAATTTCCTCCCTCCCTCCTTCTCTCCCTTCTTCATCCCTGTCTCTCTCTCTCTGCCTCCCTCCCTCCCTCCCTCCCTCCCTCTCTCTCCCTCCCTTTCCTTCTGTGCAGATGCAACCCACAGCACACTGACTGCTTTCTCACGTTGTATGTTCGATATATGTATTTTAACCCTTTGGGCAGGAGAGCCTTTTAAATCATAAAAGAAGCAGATGTTACAGTTTCCACCAATAAAAAGATTGCCACAGAGGTCAAGGGTAGTTTACTTTAGCCGAAGCACATCTGTTTGTCTCTGCTGATAATGAGGATTTTCTTTGCTTCTGGCATTTAGAATTTCTCATCTAGGGATCAAATGAGAGAATTTTCTTTTGAGGGGAAAGTTCTTTCTCCAATAATGAGGGAGAGATGCAGAGCATCGTGAGAATGACCAAAGGATGTGCATCCAAGCTTTACATGTACTTACCTTGCTAATCTATTTAAAGTATTTTGGTAATCCTGAATGGAAAAAAAAATATTCGTAATTGAAAGTCTATTCTATGGCACACATGTTTAAGTGAGGGATCTTTGTGATTTACTGTGTCTTCACCCAAGTGTTGCCATGGAAATATGTAAATTCACATTTAATTTGTTTCCCAATATTTCTCTGACCTTGGTACATGGACTCAACTATACTAGGTACTGTTGTTAAATGTCTTCTGTTGTCCATTTAAGGCGGAGTCTTACTATGTAACCCAGATTAGTCTTGAACTCAGGCTCCTCCCGCTCAGCCTCGAAAGTACTGAGGTTCCAGGAATGTAGTCCTACACCCTGCTCTATAGTTTGGATGTGAAATGTCATCAAAAGGCCTAGATGTTGAAGGCTTAGTCCCAATGGTGATAATGGGAGGTGGTGGGGCCTAGTGCAGGGCACTCCCCGAGTGACCAGGAAGAGATTGGGGCACCCTGTTTCCTTCTCTTTCTCTTCTGTACCCTTGTCAGGAGATGAACAACTTTAACACATTCTCCTGAATGGAATGCATTCTGCCTTGCTACGGCCTCCCTCAAAGCAGCCAGTGAGCCACGGATGGAGCCTCCCCAGTGGAGCCAAATAAACCTTATCTTTTTCCTTGCTATAGGTTAATCTCAGTTACTTGCTGTAGTCATGGGAAGCTGACTAACACTGGAGCTTTGCTCTTCAGTTCCGTTTTAGCTTTAGGTTTTTAACGGCTTGGAAAAGTAGATGAAGGCAGACAGAAAGTTTTCGTTGGTAGTTGTTCTAATAACCACGCCCCTGTGCTTGATACCCAGCTGTAGAACTGTGGAAATCACTTTAAACCATAATTCTAAAACTACTCTTTGCTTTTTTTAAGTAAAAAAAAAAATCTGTCGTCTTTCAGAAAAATCATTGTCTTTCAGAACACTCCTGGTTGGTTAGCATATTTTTCCCTTATTTAGACGTGAGAAAATACATCATTCACTCAAATACTGGTTCCAATCTTACTTTAGAATTTTCTCTCTAGACCTATTAAAAACAACCCTAATAAAAATCTATGATCTGTAGTCCAACCCCATGCTCTTCTCACCCTACAGCTTCTCTCGGGGGTGAAGGATAATATATATTCCGAGCGGGGATGGATACGGCTTTTTATCTCTAGCCCAAACATCTCTCCCAAGCCTGGGACTCAGTGCCTAACTGCATGGTAAACATGTTTTCTTGGATGCCTCTCAGAAGACTCATCTTGGACATGCCTCTCACAATCTGCTCCTGTTCCTGTCTCAGACTGGCCGCCTGTGCTTTCCAGCTGCAAGAGCCGGAAGCTGCATGAGTGGGGAAAAAAAATCACGGTAGAGGCCTGCAGTCCCTCAAGTTCCTACAACTAAATTACAAACCAAGTTGTTAAAGACTGGTTTCTTCTGCTACCGTTTGCCCTGTTTTTCCTTCTTGTGAATGAACTATCTCTAGGTTTCCCTCAATTAGTCACCTCGGCATTTGAAGTGGCCTATGTGTCTCAGTAGCCTACTCTCCATCTTGGATTTGGACTGCGGGGGCAAGTGTGAGAAGGTGGCTTCCTGACTTAGACGCTTTTCAAGGTTGCCAGGTACCAGCAGCTCACACCTGTAATCCCAGCTACTCCAGAGGCTGAGATCTGAGGATCATGGTTTGAATCTAGCTCATGGGCAGGGAAGTCCATGAGACTCCTATCTCTAATTAACCACACAGGAAAAGCTGTAAATGGAGGTGTGGCTGAAAGCTTTTCAAACTCATGTTCAAATTTTCAAGCATATAACATCTCATTTACTGATGATGTCTCAGCCACGCTACCTGGGTTCCTGTCCCTTGGTCCCTACCTGAACTCAAGTTAAAGAATAATTTGCTGGTTGGGCACCCAGTAGCTCATGCCTTTAATTCTGGCTCCTCAGGAAGGCTGAAATCAGAGGATTGTAACTTGAAGCCAGCCCAGGTTGGAAAGAGACTCTTATTCCAATTAACCAATATAAACCCAGAAGTGGAGCTGTGTCTCAAATGATAGAATACCAGCCATGAGTGAAAAAGCTCAGGGGTAGCATCCAGGCCCTGAGTTCAAGCCCCAGGACTGGATACAACCCCCTCTCCCAACACACACAGCATAACCTGCAATTATTTCACATATTGCATTCACTTACCACGTGTATAGGTTTTGCACTCACTTTTCTTACAGTTTTTGTAACTGAAATCTAGAAGCAGGGTTTTGTGGATGTTCTGCTTTCATTGAGCTGTGTTTCTCCCTCTGATTTCTCATATGCCTCTGTGTATAAATTGCAGGGCCTTGGCAGTATGACTTGAAGTTCCCAATTCCATGTCCCTCTCCCCATTAAACTAGCTTGACATTAAGGCTGTAGTTATGTTTCTATTGCAAGTGCTAACGTAGCATCTAGTATCTAGTAGATTACTCAGACATTGCAATTTGGCTGCCTGAAGTCAAGGTAATAGTAATCCCTACTAATAATATCTACCTATGTCAGGAATTGGGCTATGCCTTATACATGTATATTTACATTTGATCCTTATAACAAGCCAGCGAAGTAGGTGCTATTACTACCTCTATTCAACCAAATCACAATGACCTTAAGCAGCTAAGTAGAAAGTCTAAGACTAGACCATCAGCAAACAGTCCTTAGTTTGGCCCAAGAATCTATGCTCTATGAATTTGTGAAAGCAAAGATAACTCCCCTTAACTTCTGTTTTTAGAGATCTCAAATTGGTCCAGGCTTTATTAAGGGAGTTATAATAAACAAAAAGGTAGATAACAAAAGGTAGATAACAAAAAATAAGGAAGCAGTAAGATGAATACCCTCAGGCACTCATTCCATTTCTTTTGACAATGTTAGTGAAGAAGGTCAAACACTCAAAATCCCACATTTTTATTTAGACATAGGATAAACAGCCACACAAGCAGCATTTCCCCCAGGTTTCATGCAGACTCAAGCACAGTAGTCAAATCTCCTGCAGAGTTCCCACAGGTCTCTGTAATTTTCATTCAAATTCATTATTTGTTTGTTTGTTTTTAACTAAGGAGACTTCGATCTGAAGGATCTGTTAAAGTTAAGCAAGGTAGAAAGTTTGGGATGAATCTTTAAAAAAAACTATTTAAGGGCAGTTTCAAATATTAATGTAATTTAAAAAACTTTTGGAATAGACAAAAAATGTACAACAATGATGTTCAACTTTAATACTTGCTGTGGTCACTGTTCCATATAATGTGTTTTTAAATCTTAGGGGAAACATGCCATTTAAAAATTTATTTTTAGTTTTTCTTTAGCTACAGGTAGCAGTTACTTTGTGTGTAGTGTATTTTGTAAATTATAGTATACATTTTTAGTAGAGTGAAATATTCCTATTGAGTTTCATATATTTGAGGTTTCCTAACTTTGTGAATAAGCTCATTTGAACATGCAATGGCTAAAAATAACTATCTTTAAGTGATCTGAAACTAATACTTGTATATGAAGTGAAATAGGGACCTAATTTAATACTTTATATTTATGTAGCCCATTATGTGAATACTGTTTATATAAAATGCAACCTTCCAACTGGCTTGATTTATAACTTGTCATCAGTCTAAATATATACATACACAAGTGAACAGAAAAAAGTATTATATATATATATTTATTTTTCTACAGATCTACTTGTCTACTCCTATTCTTGTAACATATGGTTAATTATCTTGTAAGACAAATGTCTTTCTCTTCCAATATGCTTTTTTCCCCTTTTTTTGATGCTGTTTTTTGATATACTTAGGATTTTTTTTTCCATGTGGACTTCAACATCATCTTTACTCAACGAAAATTTGTAAATATTTGGTATTGTATGAAATTTATATATTCCTTTTTTGGGAATTTGTATTTTGGTTTTATAAATGCAAAAAAATAGAATACATCTCCTTTTTATTACATCATGGTTTGAGTCTTTTCTAGTTCATTTTATCATTGTATTTTTATAGATCTTGTGACTTGGTTGTTAAATGAAATCTATTTCTAAAGATTTTATAATTTTATTGTTTTTTCCAATATTCTTTCTCACTTCCTTTTCAATTACTTCTTGCTAAAATAGAGAATAAATATTGATTTCCTTTAACGTCTTTTAGACTGAACTTATGAATTTATTGTATTAAGCATAGACACTTTTAAACAAATTCTCTTGGGTTTTCAAAGCAATTGTATTCTCAGTTCATCATATAAAGTTTCATATAATCTTTTCCATTATTTATAGTTAATTTTATTTTCTTCTCTAATTATATTTACTAGATTTTCCAAGTCAATGTTAAATAACACTGTGATTCACTGCAGTTTCCAATTACAGTTGTAATTGCTGTAGTGTTTCATATTTGGAATAATATTAGCTGTTGATTTTGAGGTAATTGTCATTGCATATCAGCAATGTCCTTTTCTTCTGTTTTACTTAGAAGTTCTTTTTGAAGCATATAAAACGTGTCAAGTGCCTTTCCTACCATACTGTCATGCTTATCTAATTTTTATCTTTGTTGATTAGCATAATTGATATCAGATTTCATGAAATGGAATCACTCATATACTCATATTTTTAATAGTCCAGTTCTCTATATAAGCCATTCTTGAGCCCTCAGGTATTAAATAAAGTTTGTCCTTTTTGTTTGCTTTTGACAAATAAGAATAACACGTCATTCAGGTTATGCTGTCTTCTTAAAATCAGACAAAAATGTTCAATGTATTTTTACCTTGTTGGTTATTTTGAATTGCAATGAAAATTTTCACTCTTTCAAGTCCATATCAAATTTTCTGAGTTCATCTAGCCCCGATTCCTTTTCCAATTCTAGATCCTTGCTTACCTTGTCAATCTTATTATTAGTAATCAAAGCCTTCCAAACTTTCCACTTCCTAGGTTTTAGATTTCATCTTGGATATTCATATTTAGTTATGGTATATATTCTGTTCACCCACAATTCATTGCCAGGGTTTCATTTATAATCTTGTCATTCATTTAATGTTTTCTGAAAGATGTGGTGATGTTTCTTTTCTCAATATGAACCATTTTCTATGATATCTCAACTCTTCCTTAACCACGGGTTAATTTGACTCATTGGCACTTTTGCAAAAGTTTTGAACCTATTTATTTTCTTGTGTTTCAATAATTTCTGCTCATTGATATTAATTTCATATTCCACTTCTTTCAGCACTTTGTTTAAATTAGTTGTGTTTTCACAACTCTCTTGTCTTTCTAATAAAGGCTACACATGCTGTGTGTTTAACTTCTACATCTCTTCAAGTGGTTGGTCTTCTCTCTATCTGCAGGGTTCACACATAGAGTTTCAACCAATTTTGAGTTGAAAATATTTGAAAACTATTGTGTTTGTTGTGAGCATGTTTGAACTTTTTTTAAAACCATTCCTGGGGTGTCAACTCAGGGCCTGGGCACTGTCCCTGGGCTTCTTTTGCTCAAGGCTAGTACTCTACCACTTGAGTCACAGCACCATTTTTGGCGTTTTCTGTGTATGTGGTACTGAGGAATCAAACCCAGGGTTTCATGCATGCTAGGCAAGCACTCTCCCACTAAGCCACATTCCCAGCCTCAGACTTTATTTTTTTAAGTCACTATTCCCTCAGCCAACACAGTATAAAACTATTACTATAGCACTTACATTATATTAGGTTCATAAATATGAAGTATTTTAATTGTATGAGTTAGTATGGTGATTAGTTATTAAATGTTATATTAGGTATTACAATTACCCAGAGATGACTTCAAGCATAAAGAAATATATGCCTAGATTATTTGCAAATACTAAGCCATTTTGTATGGAGGAATTGAGTATCCTTAGGTTTTAGTATCCAGGTGGGTTTTGGAAATAGTTCCCTGCGGATACTGAAGACTGATTTCCATACTTTTCACACTCTTTATATTTAGCTGCTGCTTTCTTCTGATCCAGGGGTTATTTTTGGCATATATTCATTCATTTGAAATAAGTTAAGATTACTTAACATTCTCCAAATTTATTGGAATATAATCAAAATATTTAACATATAGGATGTCTATAAAATACCCAAAAAGTCACTTTGAGGCAAAATATATAATTTATTTTTGTTGTATTTTATTTCTTCTTGGTATGCTTTTAAGACACATGCTATATAGAAATATAATATTCTTTTTTTTGCTCCATCTTATTATTGTTGTTGCTGCTGGTGTACATGTGTGTGCTGGCATTTGGATTTGAACTCAGATCTTTGAGCTTTAGCTCAACTTTTCACGCGTGTGTCTGTCATTCAGCTCTAGAAAGATAATATTCTATGCAATATAATTAATAAGGTTAATTTCCTTCATGTTTGAAATGAATATCTTTTAAATCTCAGTGATTTGTCGCTTATAATTTTATCCTGTATTTACTTTCACTTTCCCCTTTCATTTCTTTGCTTCGTTAGGTTTGCTTTGCTTATTTAGGGTTTGTATTTAGGCATGTTCATGTTTGTGGGCATAACATCTCGTTAGAAGTTATAATTACATGTGATGACATCATATTCCAACTTGTGTAGTTGTTTAATCTCAGGCTTTATGGGATCTGACAATAGTGATGATATTTTTGCATTCTTTTGGTCTGCATTCAGTACATGTTTTTGCTTCGGTAATCCCTTCACAGTTTTTTTTATATTACACAATTTTCTTTGATTTTAATGAGTCTCTTAAGTGATGTTTTAAAAAATTCAGATATGCTAATAGCAGAAGTCAATAAATGACTAATACAATTTTATTTCTTTTAGAGATGACTATTTTCCTTCAGAAGAAATTGTCCTTCCTTAACAGCCTCTTCTCTGTCTCTCTCTTTCCCTCTAAAGATACACACACACACACACACACACACACACACACACACACACATACACACACACACAAAAGAACTATAGACTATTTTTACTTCTCTTTTTATTCCTTCTAGGCTGACATACTTTGCTTTCTATTTCCTCTACCCACAACTCTTAGTTTTGAGGTCAGTATAATAATAGTTTGGTTTGTTGTGAGGATTAAATTTAAAAAATACTCAGAGCACCACTCTGTTACACAAGCAGCATTATTCTGTATTTTTATTGCCACTACTTCACCATCATCCACTTGGATTTAGTTATTTGTAAATGCATCACATGAGCCTCTCTTCATCATTATTTACTTTCTTGTTTATTTTCCTGCTTAGGTTTCTCATGTTAATTATTTCAGTTCTGATTCATTTCGAGAGCATGCTTCTTTGTTTACCCTCAAAGTCTTCTGTAATGTTGAAGATGATTGATATCTCCTCAGGGTTCTTGGAAAGTAGTTATCCAATTTGCCTGGTATGTAGATGTTTTTTTCTGTGAAGTTCTTGCATCCAGTGTTGCAGGTGAGAAATTTCATGCTAGTCTGATTATGGTTTCCTTGCAAATAACTTGTGCATTGTGGCTAGAATAGTGCCTTGTCTTACTATCTCTCTTTGATGTTTCTGTTTTGCCAGGATATCAAGAGTTTTATTTCCTCTATCTTTCTCCTTTGTGGAAATGTGTCTTCTACCTGGGTCCTGAGTTTACTAAAGCAGGTCACAATTCCTAGACAAAGTTAGTCAAATGCTTAGTACCGTGAAGATAGTAATACTTACTGTCCTTTTGTTCTCTACCCAGCATCTGAAATAGAAGATGACAGTCAGTATTTGTTAAATGGAAAATTGGATTCAGTGATTCACAATTAGACACAGGAATGTGTGAAATATGGTGATAGGGATTTATCCTCATGTGACATTGCAGTCATATCATCCCTCTTGTTGCACAAGAAATTGTGCATATTCCTGAAAATAGCTACAGAAATGGGGCAGAAAGGGCTAAGTTTAAGGGGTAGGTACCTTGCTTATCTATACTTATTCTTTGTTATTCTCAATGACTGGCGCTTGTTTGCAGTGGTAGGGATTGAACCTGGGCCCTATGCATACTAGGTAAATGCTCTACCATGGAGCCACATCCCCAGCAACTAATGACTGTTTCTAAATATGCAGAGAATTTTGCATATTCCTCTACCATTCTCATTCTAAGAAGTGTAGTTGACCTAAGCATAGCTCAAAGGAATGCATAAGACATTTATCTCACCATTTACTTCATTGATCTTTGTCTTCCTCTCCACTATAAAAAATCTTTTATTTTATTGTCAAGGTGATGTACAGACAGGTTACAGTTCCATAAGTAAGGTAGTGATTACATTTCTTGTCTCACCACAATAAAAAAAATCCTATTTCAACAAAATTCATCTGGACCAACTAAATAAGCAATTTAAAAAGAAAAAGTAGAACACATTAAAACTTGGGGCTAGAAATGTAGATGAGTGTTAAAGTACTTGAATCACATGCTGTAGGCCTAGGTTTATTTATTTTATTTTATTTTTTCATTATCTTTAAGTAGTTGTACAGAGGAGGTGCCATTTAACAGATCAGTTCATGAATACAATGCATCTTGATCAGTGTCACTCTCCTTAAGTTTTTAAATTGTCTTTTTTATCTATATTTTACTTCCTATTTTACTGATTTTATCTATATAGGTTTGATCCCCAGTAACCTAAGGAAACAAAATAGACAAGCCAACGAACACAAGAAAAAAAATAAAGTAAACCTTTGGCCCTATGACATTTTCACATTCCTTTCTTTAAAGAGCTGTATCAATGACAGGTTGAAAGATATTTCTACTACACATGGATTTATTAGTTCCTGCTTTTTCTAGGAACAATATTACTTGAAAGCCAGTCAGAAGGGAATCAGTGAGGCAAGGTAGCCTTCTGGAGGTGCTACTTTTCTGCTAGCTTGCCCTGGGCATCTAGATCCTGTGATTGCAGTAGAATCTCCCAGCATAGATGCTTAGGACAAAACCTGAAGAAATCCTTGAGCTCTTTTTGTTATCATGACAAAGCACATAAAATAAATTGAGTAGCTGGGTGCCAGTGGCTCATGCCTGTAGTCTTGGCTATTCAGGCGGTTGAGACCTAAGGATCGGAGTTTCAAGCCAGCCCGGGCAGGAAAGTCCATGAGACTTATTACCAATTAACCACCAGAAAGCCAGAAGTGATGCTGTGGCTCAAAGTGGTAGAGCCTTGAGTGGAAAACCCAAGGGACAGAGCCCAAGCCCCACCTCTGGAAAAAAAAAATGAGTATTATTGAATCGTTTGATGATCTGGAAATGGTATAATGAATTTCAATAGAAATGCTTGTTTCCATGTGTCTCTATATTATAAAGGATACAGATGAAGGTTAGGTATTGAGTTTTACTTTCTCTTGTGGAAAGTGGTTATTTATGTTCTAAATGACATGGAAAGTTAATCCACATCTGCAGGGTCTTCCATTTCACTCATCTCATGCTGCTGCAACGTATTAACAGCGGCCGAGAATCGACAGGCAGTAGATCTGCACTTCGCACAGTCACCATTCAAGTACATTTCTATAGCCCAACTCACCTTGCTTTTCACTGTACAAACCCAGATAATTCCTTCTGCATTGACCAGGGTCTTAAAAATGCCTGCTGTCTCTTTTGTCCTATAATGCTTTCTCCCTTTGTAAGATGCTCTTCCTCTCTGACATCTACCTTTGTGTCCTTCTACACAACACACAATTATTTTCCCTTCACGGTTTCGGAATTAGGTTGTAGCAGTCTAAAGATTTTACAGTATCTCACTCTTCCGAGGGAGGATCGATGGTAGATTGAGTATAACAAACCAAAATTGCATTCTCCTTTTCTCCCCCATTAACTTCAAATATTTCCTCACACTGTGATTTTTACTTTGTGCTCCACCACCTTCTGGGTGGTGGCTGATGATAGTGCATGGTCCTTTCCATAATCGAAGTCTGAAACTGGTCAGAGGTTTTTTAACAATTGCTGTGAACAAAGTAATGGTTTGCATTTAGATACTTGTTTAATCTGTGTTTATTTATTCATTCATTTAGTTAGCAGTGTCAGGGATTGAACTCAGGGCTTTGGACATGCTAGGCATGTATTCTACCATGTACTCAGATTTATTTATGTTGATTTTTTTTTTTTTTTTTGGTCCAGTCGTGGGGCCTGAACTCTGGGCCTGGGCACTGTCCCTCAGCTCTTCAGCTCAAGGCTAGCGCTCAACCACTTGAGCCACAGCGCCACTTCCGGCTTTTTTCTTCTTTTTGCTTATGTGGTGCTGAGGAATTGAACCCAGGGCCTCAGGCATGCAAGGCAAGCGCTCTACCACTGAGCCAACTTCCCAGCCCCTTATGTTGATTTTGAGACAAGGTCTCAATGGTACCTCTGCTCAGATTGGCCTTGAACTTGAAATTTTCCCTGCTTCTACTGCCTGATTAAGTTGGTATCAAAGGCATGCACTTCTAGCCAGTTCAACTTTAATTTTTATAACAACTCTGTGAAATAGTGTTCATAATTACTTCCCTCCCCCAGATCATAAACCTAGGATAGGAAGATATTAAACAATTTGCGTCTGTACATCCATCTATGTACTATGCTGTCTCTCATGATCTTGAATTTTTACTCCCCCTGGAGTTAAAACCATAGTCTGATTTCTTTCTTGTCAAGGACAACTATATATTTAAATTTAGAGTGTAGATTAGGATAGAATCCTTCATTGTAGATGAAAACAATCTCAACTGTTGCAGAGCTAGGTCTTCTATTGACTGACTGTTATGGTAGGTTGTCAGATCCTGGAGATTATTTTATTAATAGTGTACTAGGTGCAACTCTCAGAATCTCAAGTGAACGACAACAACAACAAAGAATACTGTTGATGTAATTCGGGTGGACTTTGGCAAACCTGTGTGAACTTGGATTTCCAAGAGTCTCTAGTCTATCTGGAGCCATTCACCCATTTTCATACCTAGTCACAGCCAATGAAACCAAAATGCTGCCTACCTACCTGCAAAAGACCCTTCTATTCACTTTCACTATTCTTTGATCTTTTTCTTTAGTGGAGTCAGTTGCTTGTCTGCCATTTTTGGCTCTTTTATTTACTTGTTTGTTTTTCTTGAGGAAAAGTGCTATTTGACCAAGTCTTAGGTTTACTTATTCTTAGATCAGACCAGGCCTTCAGCTTTCTGAGAGAGGACAGCAGAGGGTTTGGGCAGCTACAAGCAGTTCTAGATAATCTACAAAGTGGTTATTCCTTTAGACACTAGACACATTTGTCTCCATACACTTTCTTTTAAAAAATCATGATTATTTTCTTATTTAAAATTGTTTAAACGGTCTTTAAGCAGCTGTGCCAAGGAGGTTGCTGCTTTTAACAAAGAGTTTAGGAATACAATGCATCTTGATCAGTGCCAGCCCCTTCAACATTCTCACCCCCTTGGGCCCACCCCTTCCCTTACATGTTTTAATTCTGTGGTAAATATGATGAATTCTTGACTTCATTCTCTCTCCCTTCACCCTTTCATTTGATTACCCATCTTCCTGTGGCCCTAGCCCACCTTGCACGTATCCATTTCTTGGTGCATATTTTGTTGGGCTTTGACCCAGTCTTCCTAAAAAATTAAAATTTTTTGAGCTCTCCATAGAATCTATTATGCTTCAGTTAATTCATTTGTATCCACTTGCAGACCACCCAAAGTATTTACTTATAAACACATTCTATCTACCACCAATGAGGTAAATCATGCAATCTTTGTTTCTCTGGGTATGGCTTACATCTTCTTCCTTGCTAATGTAGTTGACTGCATCCTGCTGGTGTGGAACATAGTACTACAGCATGGAGTGATTTTTGCTTTCCAGAATTAGGAAACTTTTGATATAAGCATGGCGCACTGGGGCCTCAAGTTCTCGCATATGGGTCCTGTTCCAACAGTGGTTTGCTAACTATTGTCTCCGGATAGTAATGAGTGCTTTGCATCGCCTCTACACTTTCTGCAAGATGGCACTGTAATTGAAAGTTAAGGATCTGTGGAATTTTTTTTTAAGTTCAATTAACTCAACACAGAAGAAAACTAAAGTTGGCCTGAGCTCCTTTTATTGGCATTATTCACTTGGTTTTAATGGGATCTGAAATGTTTTATGGAGCATAGACAAACTTGGTGTTTCGTGCATAAAATTAGCTTGGCCATCTCCCTCTATTCTGCTATACTCTAGTAAACTGTGGAATAACCTTCTACTCTTTTATTCATGTATTTCATTTAATACTTGCTTGATGAGTGGCTTTAAAAATTATTCCTGAATGTTGTGGAATTATCACTAGTGAAAGATGAGAGTTTTCAGTGAGAATAATCAAAAGATACATGCATTCTGACTTATTTATTTCACCAAGAGAAAAGAACTTGAGAACTATAAATTTACTTAGTATAGGAGAAGGGAAAACATCACACTGTAAATGTAGTAAATGTGTGACTCACAGGCACCTGACACATGAATTAGTGAAAGATGATTATGAAGACAGGCAAAAACAACATTGCCAAACTATCAGAGGACTAATGGATACTTACTTAAAGCTTTGTATGACTTAGAAATTGCCTGATAATTAGTATGTAGTATGCTAACCACTGTTATTATTAATGAATTTTATGTTTGTTCAGTTTCTCTAGGGTTAAAAATCGGGTTCAAGGGTATATCATTGTCTGGTATTGCTTTTGTAGTAGATGTGATATTTGTAAATGCATGAAAGGACAATTGGTACTCGATGATTTATGTGTAATCGAAGAGTAATTTCAGGTAAAATGATCTGAGAAACCCTTCACTCTAGCTTTTGGTTGGTATGGAGAAAGAGAAAGAACAGCTATACCCAGCTAACTTCCTCTAGATAATTGTGACATGCAAGATTAGTTCATCGGCTCAGGCATTGTGTGGATCAGAGACAAATACAAGTTCTGACAAACAGCTCTTAAAATTTGGACTCGAGGTGGTTAAATACAGTACTCCCTCAACCCTTCCCGAGTTTTCAGTTGCCCAGGCTCAATTGCAGTCTCAAAATGCTAAATGGAAATTTCCAGAAATAAACAACTAATGCATTTTAAACTGCCCAATGAAATCTCACAGCATCTTCTATATCCTTTAGAGAATGTGAGTCAGCCATAGATAGGTACAGAGAGAATGACCATACGGTGTAGATAGCCTCCCATTAGTCACTCAGTGTTGGTGCCCAAGAAAGCCTTATTTTACTGAACACTGGCCCCCAAACACCAGATCGATGAGGCTAGAAATCTAGATATGCCAAAGAGAAGCTGTGAAGTGAAAAGGTAAAAGTTCTTGACTTAATAATAATGAAAGTGTGTGTGAGGGGGGAACAGGCACCGGTCACTGTAATTCTAATTACTTGAGAGACTGAGATTGGAAGGATCATGGATCAAGGCCCGTCCTGGCATAGAGACAAAAACTCCTCAACCATAGTTGAGTATAGTGGCATGCATCTGTCACCCCAGCTATGCGGGAAGGAGATATTGGGAAGATCAGCTCCAGACCAGCTGAAACAGAAAACTCCCCCAAACTCCCATCTCAACGGAAGAAGCTGGCGGTAGTGGTGTGCACCTGTTGTCTAAGCTATGATGATGAGAAGCATGAAATAAGAGGATCACGGTCCAAAAAGTGCAAAAGAGAAGGCTCCATTTCAAAACTAACAAGGGCTAATAAGAATTGGAAACATATTTCACCAAGGGCAAGGCCCTGAGTGCAAACCCCTGTACCCCCCCCCCCCCCCACACACACACAGAAGAAATATTGTGTGCCCAAATTCTTAAGATCCCTGGAGGAGATAATAGGGAAAAGTCCTTGTATATGTCAGGTTCAGTTCAGTCAATTTCAGGCACTTACTGCAAATTTTTGAACACTTCTCTTGTGAGTAAGAGGAGACCGCTGTCAGGACAGACAGTGCATGCTCTATCTAGTAAGTCGTGATGAATGAAATTATCCATTTGGATGCAGATCAGAAAATGCCATTGGGCAATTTGTGATCTAGAAAACAATCTGTGGAACATGCTGAATGAGCACAAATGAAGGACCTTCCAAAAAGCTGTAGCTTAACTTTATCTTTGGAGCAGTGATGGGTTGAAGCAAGGAGAGTGTCAGCTCTGATGTAGCTGTTGAAGAATTCCCTCCGGCGTTTGAGTGGGAAATGAATTAAAGGATGCAACTCAAGCTAGAAGGCTGTTTTCTTTCAGGCAGAAGAAAATGAAAATTGGAGCTAGGACAGATTAATAGGGATACAGAAAAGGCCATGGATTTGTGAATTATTCGTGAGACAAGTCTGTCAGCGTTTGTTAAGTGATTGAATGTGGGAGAAGGGGAACATTTATTCTGGCTCTCTTGGTGCTGGTGTGGGTGCTAGTAGATTAAATTTTCATTCACTGAGTTAGGAAATCCAGGGAGAGTAGTATTTTGGGAAGATGATGCATTTAGTTATTCAGGGGTTTTGTTTTCTTTTAAAATGCATATGATTTTTTGGCATGGAGATGCATTAAGCTTTAGGAGCTATTCAAAGCTGGTGATATTGTTACTTAGGAAGAAAGGAACGGGAGCAGAAAGAAGAAACAAAAGCCACGATGATTATATGTACTTCACTACCTTTCTTGCCATGTCTCAACTTTGATCTTCTGTTTCTGAAAAATGAAGTATAAAGAAAACCCATGTTTTGACCCTTCAGAGGGTATAAACTTTGGCTCAGTTTATTCTAAAGAGAGATATCAAGGGCCCGGTCTGTAGACACTCTGCTTGTTTAGGTGCGTCAGTGGATTGAGAGTTACTGCAAAGCCAAACATGGCTTTACACAGATCCATATTTTACCATTTGTTCCTGAGCAGTCCAGATGGAGACAAAGCATCCTCATGTGTCAGCGCCTTTATTTATTGAGGGTGTAATTACCCATCTTCAGTGATGTCCTGGGGTGACCCGCAGCTGCTTCATCATTCTAATGTATAGTTATGAAGTTTGTGGACCTGTGGTCATGAACCTGTGTCTCCACATTGTATTTTTACAAGAGTAGAATATCCTCTTTAATACGTACCTACCCGGAGGTCAACATGAAGGGCATTAAACATTTTTTGATGCTTGTATTTTTCTTCAACATGAAGAAGCCCTGTAAGAAGTATGAGATCATTCAGAACTCCAGAGATAACTTCTTGCTCCAATTTGGGTAGCTGTGGTTAGGGAGTCTGAGGAAAGAAAATCATTTATGAGGGGGAGAATGGAGAGAAAAAAAGGGCCTGGATTTGACTAGGGTATGTGTTAAAATGGTCTGAGCTCTGTTAACATGTCCAATGAATACATGTTAATCAAAAATATGTGAGTAAATTAAATGAAAACAATGTACAAGAGCTTCATGTGTCATTCATACATGAAACCCGATTGCTTGAGGAAGGTTTGTGAGAACATCTCTCGTGGTATTTACTCAGTGGGATGTCTTCATTGCCCTGTGACTGAGAGAGAGCTGTATTTTGTATGTTGGATTTACCATATCTAGAAATTCAACTGACAACTTGCCCAAGTTCTTGAAAGATTCAGTTCTGTGGTAACAAGGAAATTAGTGCCATCTTCTATGCGGGTGAAGGTAGTGCCATAGATAAAAATGGACTTTGTGATTTTTGGAGTGAGGAGTGAATGCTCCGTGGTCATTATGGGTTTTCCTTGAAGTTAGAGATTAAAAGGGAAAAAATGGAAAAGAAATTCAGTCCAAAATCAAAGATAAGAGAGGGTCAATCATTGTTCAAAACATTAGCTAGCAAGGCACAAAATTCCTGTCCATGCCAGGAAGGATTTACGTGACCAGATTGTTGAGTATTCTTTTTATCTGACACACATACATCGTACAACGAAACTCTTGGTCATCATACTAGTGAGTCTCACATGATACACTTTATATTCATGATTATTTGGGTGTAGTTTTAATTCAAATGAGATTATGACTAATTCTGAAAGTTCTTTTTTGATTTATAAAAAATAAATTTATTATATAACACCTTGTTTTTTAACAATGTTCATTTTTTAAAAATTCAGAATACTTGTGTCATTCATGTAAGCTTGATACAGTACATTGTATGTTATAGGGTTTTGTTTTCCTCAAAAATTCTGAGGCTTTCCTATTCCTCCTCCTCTGCTGAAGTAAGGGCATCCTAAATAATGTACAAACAAGTTTTTAAAAAGAAAAGTAATGGAACAAAATAATAGCACTACACCAACCAGCTTTAAAATCATGACAAAGTATCTGAATTGGATGCTGCACCTTTTTCTAAGGAAGTCATCATTCATGCTTTTCTCATTTTATCTAGTGTGATTATGAAAAAAATACTTTACCCCAAAAGATAAACAGCAAGATTAAGGTAAGCCAAGATGGTATCTGACATCATATTTTTCCCCTTAGTTTCATAGCAACTGGGAATGAACTACACAGATATCTTTTTAAATGCCTTATTGCCTTTCAGAACTTAAACAAACAGTTTAGCCAGATGGTTAGTGGAAAAGTTCCTTGTCCAATTGTTCAATAAGTAGTAATCTTGAAGAATATGTTGTTTTCCTTAAAATGTGAAGAGCAGAGAAGTCCGTTAATCATATATGGAATAGGATCAAACTGATTAGTTTTACTTATTTTTCTATTGAATCATACAAGTAAAGAAAATGTAACTAAGAGTCACACTTTTTGTTCCTTTTCTGTCTGCCTGAGCATTGCACCTGGAGGGGGTGGGGAACAGAACTTATTTAAGAAAATCTTGGTATTAGTGATAATTCTTAGAGGGTTAACTGGATACACATCTATCAACAGTTCAGAATTGAGCTCAGTCAGCTAACAGGAGAAACTGCTCAAGATTACTAAATAAGTGGTTAAAAAGCAGCATTTGCCTCTGGAGACAAGGTGGAATTAATGGTGGAGAACAGCTTCTGCCTCTAGAGACAAGAGTCCCTTTTCTAATGCTTTTGAAATTTTTCCATGTCCCTGGGATTCTTTAAGATTCCGTAAGACCAATCATCAGCAGAAGGCAAATGTTTTAGTGGGAAGTCTGAACACACCATCTTAGTATACTGGGTTTTTCAAAATTAAATGTTTCAGCTTGCAGTGTGAACCCACAAATTGTTAAATGGAGAAGAAAAGTCAATATTTATCATCCATGATTATTAGAAAAATTCCAAGCTGTGAGGGATAAATTATATATTTATGTAATCTTAGTTATTCACCTCTATCTGTTCTTGGTTTTCTTAGAAAACCATATTGTTGCTCTTTTATTAAATGCTTTAAAATTAAGTAGCTGTATTAGCTTTAAAAGCAGCTGTACGGTTTCTCCCAAAGCAAATATGTTACATGTGGTAAGAGATTAAACACGACAAAACTAATAAATTTTGTATCTAATATTGTAAGCAACTTTTCAATTTTCAGATAAACATAAAACTTTTTTCATAAATGGCATTGTTTTAACAGTCTCTTCAGTCTACGTGTTCTTTGTAAAAATGAATTTTCTTCCTGTTGATTGACTGAGCATCTAAAAGGATTGTCATTTTATATGTTTGTTTCTTTGAATAACAAAAACATAATTTGTTGTGAAAGAAAATTCCTGCATTTTTAATATGGGTTTGGTTATATCACTCCAAAGAAAGAGAGATGTGGGACATCAAAGAAAGAAAGGGCAATATATGATTGATTTCTCAAAATGAGCATTAGCCTAGTAAGGGATAACTCAGATAGGACCATCACTACCTGGCCTGCCTAGCAATTCCTCAGATTTACTGAATTGATTGTTGTATACATTGTATTGTATTGTATTTTTTTGAACGTCATTCAGTACCATGACTGGTTACTAGGTTCATGGCAGTTACCTTTTCTAAATGTAGCAGTAGGACCTTTTACCGAGCTGCCTGCTTAGAATGCTGTGAAAGGTGTTGTTCATCCAGATGTGAGTGAGTGACGAGCTGAGTTCCATCTGTCATCCTTACTGGGTCCACAGGAAGGAATCTGTCTATAGGTCTCGGTTACCATCTCATCTGCTGAGTGAAATGTAGAGGAACCGAAGTGCAGACTACAAAGAAAATCAGACTCCTGCCCCTACCACATGTACAAGCATTATGCAGGCTTCACTCATGCTCTATGTAAGTGTTCTCTCTCCATATACACATGTTTATGTATGTATATGCATGTGTGTGTGCACACACAAAATTCACCAACATTTGGGAGTTTCCTAGAATAGTATCTCTGAAAAGAATTTTAAATTTTATTGACCACCACATATATAAATAGTAAAAAATAAATATTATTTAAAAGTGATTCAATAGCTTTTTTTTTTTTTTTTTGGTTGGTAGTGGGGCTTGCCTGGAAGCTGTCCTTGAGCTCTTCAGCTGAAGGCTAGCACTCCAACACTTGAGCGTCTGGCTTTTTTTTGGTAGTTTAATGGAGTCTCCCAGACTTTCCTGCTCAGCTGCAATGGACATCCTCAGATCTCAGCCTCTTGAGTAGCTAGGATTACAGGCATGAGTCACCACATTTAGCACTCTGTCTGATTTTTTTTTTGAGTTATGTTTTTTTGCTTTAATGGTATTTCTTATTTGGTGTGATCATGAGGTTCTTTTTTTGGGTTTGATATTTTAGAGTTTTCGATTTAATAGGTTGTTTACATTTTTTGTATTCTATCTTTTCTTAAACAGCAGCCATTGCAATGATCTCGAATAGTTAGTCAAGCTGATCTGGAACTTGACCAAGCAGAAACTTCAAAGAATGCAGTGTGAACTGATTAAGAAAATAATTATGCTTACATAATAATCATGCTTACAGATTAGTGCCCCTGTGAGTGTGACTGGAAATCAGTAGATTTCACTAATGATGGTGAAAGGAACTCTCATTTAATGACCTCTTTGCTTTGGAATCTGGAACAGAAACTATTGAAGTACTTCCCCTTTTGTATGTATTGACTTGAATACAAGAATGATTTCTAAGTTAGTATTTGTTGACATCACTCACCTTCAATGCTAAGCTTTAATGACATTTCAAGATCCTCTGTGAATTATATACAAATCGTCACCATCATTGTGATTTTTTTCCCCTACTTAGAATTAAATGTATCCAATTAAGTTAGCCGTCAATGAGAGATGGTTGATCTCATAACGCTAGGTAGGGAGGTGAATTTTCCAGTCCTGTCCCTCCAGCTTTTCTCACACATTGATTTGTATTCATTAATGTGCAGTTACCCCATCTGGAAGATATAAAAGAGTCAATACAGCTATAAGACAACCTTAAGATTTGGCATGTTTAGTAGGCTCAAGGGGGCAATAATGTGAATGAAGACACATGATTTGGAAGCATTTACAGCACAATAGTTTTGAAGACTTGAACATTAAACTCATAAATTCTTCCTGAAAGGAAGAACTCTATGATATGCAACTATATCATTGTTTATCTTTTCCCATATTTTTGGTGTGCCTAGACTCTGTCTTCTAACTATAACACTAATTTAAGGTAAAATAAATCTTTGGATATATTGGAGTCTTTGGTGCTTAGCTTAGTCTACAACAGAGAGAGTAGCACACATAACACATAACAGAATGCATCGCCATTTCCCAATTTAATTTGTAATGAGAATTTCTATTCCGTTGAGTGGCAAGAAAGTGAAATGAATTCAGGTGTTAAATTCCTTTTTTTTCCAGGGGCTCAGGCTTCATAGGTTTGGGAAAGAGGAAGGTTTTGACCATGTATTGATCTATCACCCACTGGCCCACCCATCGATTTTTACAGCCTTAAAACATTACTGTTGTTCATCTTTCTGTTTGTGCTGAAGACCACAACAAGGCTAATTCCTTTAACCAGAATCAGTCTACCTACTTTTTGACTATGCTGTTCTATAAGAAACTATGAGTCTTTATTTCTCTCATCCCTAGGGATTTCTATATGGCTATAAAGCACAAGTCAGGTTCTTATTCCTGAGACTTTAAATTGTTTGAGGTTCTCAGCTTGGTATCTAGTTGGGTAAGAAGTGAGGTCTGAGGAATGAGCAACTTTACTTTCTACTCATGTGTTCATGCAAAGCTTTGAGATCTTTCATTCAGGCAACGTTCTTCCTATTCCTTTTAGATCTAAGGGCTTAAGACTAAAGGCAGGAAGAAATCCTTACAGATTGGAGGGTAACATGGTAAGAAAATATATATGTAACATCTCTAAATATTACCCACTCAGCATTTAAAATATTCAGTAAATTGATGTTACATGATGATTATTTCATAGCATGTTGTACCTCAGTTTCAATCAATATCTTTTGTATAAGAGGATAAATATTTTCTCATTTTATTTAATTAAATATCGGCTCAGATGGGTGATAAATTGGCCTAAGAGTCTAATTGTTTTAATATATGAGCTCTCTACATGTGCACTGGATAATATGAGGGCACTCATTCATATTTTCATTATCTTCTCTGTCTATTTGGCTTGGGAAAGAATATCTTAACTTTTCTTAGTAGCAGACATACATTGTGATCTAGTTGCCTATGGAAAATATACAGAAGTTTTACTAGCTCTCGAGTAATAAAATTTGAAATACAGTTCATACCAAATAAAGGCATCAAATATCTTTATTTTCTGTGAAGCACCAATTCACCAACTTTTCATTGGGTCACATTGTGAAGTCTTGGCATCTGCAGTAGGAATATGTGTTCTGTTTTAAATTTAGTGTTAGGACCATACAGCCTATTTGTTTTTAATGTTGCCCTGAATCATATCTGAAATGGATGCATGCCACTTCGGTCTCCCATTTCTAGAAGTTTAAAAATCAGATCTTAGCTTAAATGCTCTTCAACTTCAATTTACTACTCAAAAGTCTGTCCCAAAATAGTCCATACTTTTCTTTTATAGTACTTACTCCTAATTTGTAATTTACATTTATTTGTTTAACACCTGTCTTTCTAGCAGGAGTGGGACCCATGTATGAGCAGGGATTATTCTCTCTTTGGTCTCTATTGTTTTCAATGCATTGAATAGTGTCTGGCACATAGCACACACTAAGTAAATTAAGATGTGAATGGGTGAATGAAAGAGTCCACCATGATCATCGAAATATCATTTAAGACTTTGAAATGATGCCAGAAACTTCATAGACTACATCCATACTCACAAATTGATCTAAAAGGCCCAAGCCAACTGTTGCATAAACAAACAACAACAAAATAAAACAGATAAAATTGAGTTGCTATTTTTCTGCATTTAGCTTTCTTTCCCCCACAAACAAAATGAAAATAACACTTACAGTCTCCTATGGGTAGACCCGGCTCTGGGTCTCATAAACATTAATAAACAGGCAGCATATCAACACAATGGACCCAGTCCTCAGGACAAGTTATGCTGCTTATATTTATCGGGAAGTATCGAGCTGTTACAGGATCAGTGGTGCTTCCAGTGTAGGAAGAAATGACATGTCTTGCCATGGACCTTGCCTTGATCCCTGTCACCGCAGTGCATTTCCATCAGGGAAACCCAACGCTTCAAGTGCAAAGAAAGCAACTCAGAGAGTTTGTATACAGTCTTGGAAATTATCCTTAAGAAAAAAATCTAAGCTTGTTCTGATAGATAATGTTGTATTCTGACTCTAAGTCATTTAAAGATGTGTAAAATTGACAAAGGAGTGGGGACAAATACCACACTGGAGAATGCATGTGACTTTTTTTTCCCCACAATGCACTTGCAATAAATGTAAAAACTCGTAGCTTACTAGTCAGCAATACCCACTTTACATTATTGGCTTGATTTGCTTCTGTACAATTCAATAGGCCATTGCTACAGGCCTCACAGTTTGTGTTATTTTCCCCAGTAACTTGTTTTGGTATACGGGGACTATCTTCAGGGATGTCTACCCTTGCTTTACCCCCTTTGGTTATAGCCATTTCTAGCATCTTTTGTGCAATCTCCTACTTATGATCCTAATTGCAAGCTTCTGTACTATTTCATGGCTTCCAATCTTCCAATCTTTGGGGATTAATTCATAATTTGATTGCTTTCAAGAAAGAAATAGCTTGCACAGTTCCATTTGGAAGAGATTGAGCAGAGTATCAGCTTGAGATGTTAAATGCCAGCCGTGAATAGGGACAGGGGAGCTTTTACTCAGATTCATCAGTCACTTAGGGTGTTGATTATCCCAGCAATGCCCAGAGGAGCTAGAACTTTCTTTTTTCCTAGTAGCAAGTAAGAAAATAAAAGTCTCATTACATTGTCTCCCATGAAATTGCACTTAACATTCTCAAGCTGAAAGGTGAATGTGTGTGTGTGTGTGTGTGTGTGTGTGTGTGTGTGTGTGTGTGTATTCATGGTGAGGACCAGGCCAAGGGCATGTAATAGTTATGGTAGTAAGGTGTAGTGAGATAAGCTGCCTGGTTAGTTAATGACTCCTTAACAAAAGTACTTAACAGGTCACGGGGACAATCCCATGCAGGAATGAAGGATGCTAAGTCTCTGACCACCTATTTCGTGTAGGCAAGGTAAAATATGGTCTTTATATATACAATCCTATTTATTTCATATTTAATCCTGGGGTATATCAGACATAACACAGAAGAAAAATGTTAAGTTCTTTGTCAAAACTGGCCCAATATATTTGCTGTTTTTCCTCTGGGTGTTTCCCCAAATCCATCTTCCTCATCCCAATTGCTTTCTCCCTACCTTCAAAGGAAAATATGTGCTCTTAGATCTAAGTTTCCTAAATTTATTGTACAGAAACAACTTAGAGTTTCATTACAATTCATAGGTTTTCCCTATCTGTTTTTCAGCTTCTGCAGACATCCCCATGGATTAGCCTATTGGGTTTTCCAATCTCAAATGCCTTTTCTTTCTCAGTTCTTCTCATGTGGTCAGGGGAGTTATTACTCCTCTGTAAAACTTAACTGTCTTCCATTTTCAACATATTAAATGCGCAATTATGTGTGATGATGTTTTAAGATCTGGTTCCATCTTAATTTACAGTGTTTTTTTTTTTAAAAATTATAGCTTTCCAAACTTTATTCCAGGCAACTTTGAATGTAGTTGTATCTATATAGTTTAGCTTTTTCCTTTTATCTTCTCTTTTTCCTTGTTGACTTAGATCTTCCTTATCCTGTAATGCTCAGCTTACATGCTACTATCTTTGTGATGTTGCTCTGAATCAGAGTAAGTGCCTACATTTTCCCATTGTTATTACCTTGCATGTGAAACTCTTATCTCCAATTAACCTCAAGAAAACCAGAAGTAGTTCTGTGGTGTTTATTTTGTTGGGCTTTGACTTAGTCTTTCTAAAAGATTATACTATTTGAGTACTCCATAGAGTCTATTATACTTCAGTTAATTCATTTGTAAACACTTGCAAATGGCACAATGTGTTGACTTACAGATTTTAGAGCATATTCTATATACCACAAACAAGGGAAATCACGCAACCTTGTTTCTGTGGATCTGGCTTACTTCTCTTAATATAATTTTCCCCAAGCCTTTCCATTTCCTTAGGAATGGTATGTTATCATTCTTTGTAATAGATAAGTAACATTCCATTGTGTCTATGTACCATATTTTCTTGATCCATTCATTGACTGAAGAACATCTGGGCTAATTCCATATCTTGGCTACGGTGAATAGTGCTGCAATGAACATGGTTGTGCTGATGGCTTTACTCTAATCTTATTTGCGTTCTATCGGATAATTTCTGAGGAGTGGGATTGTTGTTTAGTTTCTGAAGAACCTCCATACTCTTCTTCAGAATGGATGAACAAAATTATGTTCTTTTCCTGGTTGAGAATGGATTACAACAGAGCACTAATGCTCAGTGGTGGTACTTGAGGATATGAAAAGCAGGCTAGAAGTAGGTTTGTGTTCTTCATCAGTTGAGCCAAATAAAAGAACTTACTTTTGTTTAGCTAAGATCACTACAACCTCAGCTGCGGTGCTAATTGAACTTCCAAAATTTTAATTCAGTGGGAAAAAATGTAACTTAACTTCCCATGAAAAACTGTGCTCTGTGTATTTTTGATCACTTGACTCATTTTTTTTGTAGTTAATACCCCATTTTAATAATAAAGGCAATTTCAAATTTTCTGTCATTATTTAAGGCTTGCTGCTTTCTTAAGCAATGATTTCTGTTCCATTATAATATTTCTAAGATTTCCATTCAAAATGTCAAAGTTGTCAGGACTTTTAGTGCTAGTTGGTTTTTATGAAAGGAGATTTAGGAACTATAAATTCTTGTAGTTACTAAAGGATTAGTTCTAGGAGATATCTCATGGAGAGAACAAAATCTATTTCTTGGCACAAAGCCTAGAACAAAGTAGACACCTGGTAAATACTTGCTAGCTGACCACAAGCTCATTGTGTGCCTTCAGTGATCATTTTTAGCAGATATTTGCTTGGTACATGTGTGTGTCTGGAGGAAGGTATTAGGAAATTGTAGGTATACACACCATTAGGTTGTATTTTACATGAAATATCTTGCTCTGTAAAGAAAATACAACTTGAATATATTTTTATATGCTGCTGTTGTGTGTAGAGCCTTATTGTCCTGAAAATACGTTTTTGTTTTACTTTACAGAGTACACTGCGTGAGATGTTAATTGTCTTCTATCACTTAATTTCCTGTATTACAGAAATTGCTGTATTGCTTCAGTCTTTGCATAGGTGAAACTTAGAGGATGATAAAATGTGACTTTCTTTGTGTAGATATTATCTAAAGGGCACTTCTTATCAGTTACTAGAGTGCTGTTTGTCTACAGAAGCAACAACATATTGCTTATATATAATAATGTATCATGTAGGGTGTTAATATCCTGAAAGAATAGCATCCTGAGAGAAAAGTCTATGTGAAACTCTGGTGGGAGTTAAGTTTCATTTTGTTGAAAACAAGCCTGAGAATCCTTTAAAGAGACTAATTTAAGGATAATCATGAGTCCCTGCAAAGGTGTATTTCATCTTACATGAAACAAAATATAAAAATTATTTAAAATATATGAAAAGAGATTGTCCAGTTGTAATTGGTTACTTTCAATGGATAATCACTGATTGGACTCTGAAAAAGTTCTTGCCCATAAGGTTATTTTTTTAACCTGGAAACCAGGAAGAGAAATATTGCTTTAGTTAATTAATTTTCTAAATATAGCCATCTTCTCAGTAACAATGTAAAGCCACTCTGGATGGCTCTTTATTTTATATACATTTTATATACTATTTTAAATTTATTTTGTATACTTGTTCTATACTTGAATTTGCTATAAAAATATTAGTAGGCAGTGGGAAATGCATAAAATACATTTCTACTAAAAAAAGTACTTCTGCTTAAAAGGGTAAAAATTATTGATATATTTGGGAACTAGAGTGTTATAATTTTTCTTCAATTCTTTTGCTTTTTCAGACATAAGAGGGGCATGAACTCATGCTTTTTCTTTTTTTTTTTTTGTCAGTTGTGGTGCTTGAACTCAAGGCTAACACTCTGCCACTTTAAGTCACAGCTACCCTTCCAGTTTTCTGATGGTTAAATGGAGGTAAGAGTCTCATAGACTTTCCTTCCCAGGCTGGCTTTGAACCGCTACCCTCAGATCTCAGCCCCCTGAATAGCTAGGATTAGAGGTGTGAGCCTCCAGTGCCCAGTGAAATCATGTTTTTCACCCTCAGATTATATGTTAAATTATGCTCAGGATGGATATTCCCAACAATATCAAGACATTTTTTGCATATCTTTTTCTTCTTGTTTCCACCTACATTAAAAGATGTAAGTATGAGAGTAATTACTTCCATGTGAATGAAAGTATGTAACTTGAAATTTTAATCTTTCTAGATATTATATGGATACTTGCCCCTGACAAATGTCATACGTTCATGGAAAAGGTAGATGTGGGATTTGAGAGTAACAGAGACACTATTTATATCAAGTATATAAATATTACATTAAAGATATTGAGCTCTTCTAGAAATTAAGTTTTCATCATTATCATATGCTGGGATTAAAAGAAATCAACAACAATGAGAGATATCAAAAGAATGGGATCTATTTTACCAGAGTCAATGAGCAGCATCCTTTTGGGTGAGCTGACATATGATACATGATTGATTTAGTGATACTGCTTTTAATTAAAAAGTGGTTAGTATTTCTGATTACTTTGTAACTTTCAGGCAAAATTTATTTTGAGAATTTAAAAGTTCATCTCTAGATAATTACATATAATCTAGATGTACAGGAACAAGGCTATGAATTTCTCTTTGTGATATTTCCATTTTGCTTGGTGCCAGTGGCTCACACCTATAATCTTAGCTACTCAAGAGTCTGAGATTGGAGGATCATGGTTCAAAGCTAGCCCAAGCAGGAAGTCCATGAGACTCTTTTGTTGTTGTTGTTGTTGGTCGTGGGGCTTGAACTCTTGGTCTGGACACTGTCCCTGAGCTCTTCAGATCAAGACTAGTGCTCTACCACTCAAGCCACAGCACTACTTCCTGTTTTCTAGTGGTTTATCTCTAGTGGAGATAAGAGTCTCACGGACTTTCCTGCCTGGGCTGGCTTTGAACTGAGAGCCTCAAATCTCTGCCTCCTGAATAGCTAGGATTACAGGCGTGAGCCACCAGCGCCTGGCTCCATGAGACTGTTGTGTCCAATTACTCACCTAAAATCTGAGAATAGAGCTGTATCTTAAGTGGTAGAATGCTAGCCTTGAGCAAGAATGCTCAGGGACAATACCTAGGCCCTGAGTTCAAGACTTGGACTGGCACACACATACAAAAAATGGATTCCCTTTTTGTTTTGAAATAGCAGATAGAGTCATCATCTTTACTGGTTGAGTGTGTGATTCTTTATTCTACTCTATGCTACTAATTCTTTATTCTACTAATCAAGTGCTTTCAAATTTACTTTCTCCTACTGCTTTTGCATTAGTTTAGTACATCTTCTAGCTTCATAAAAAAAGAACATCTTTGTACCCTCTCTTGCTCTCCAACTTCTGCTTTTTCTCTTCTATTCAGTGAGAAAGGACTTTATCATGTGATATTTATGATTAATTTTTTTCTGCCTCTTCCGTGCAGAACTGATAGTCAACAAATATAAACATAAGTTGCTTAAATATTCAAAACTCACCAAAGGGTTCTATCTTAATTGAAGAAACTTCTTGAGTATCATATTCCCATAGTATTAAGCCTACATTAGTTCAAATAAAATGTTATGTTTCTATTTTGTATAAAAGGTCCTACTTCTTTGATCATCTCTCTCTCTCTCTCTCTCTCTCTCTCTCTCTCTCTCTCACACACACACACACACACACACACATATGCACTCAGTCTACAAAACTGAATTCAGAGCATTACCATCCCCAAATATGCCACATTGGCATGTGTTGCTTGGATGTAAAGGGACTTGAAAGATAGCAAATACCAGAGGTCATGTTAATCTCCTACTTTCTCCCTAAAACAGGAAATTAAAATATTGTCTGTGAAAGATGTTCTCCTATACCAGGAAAAATAAATCTACAATGGAAACCATGGTCTAGGACTTCTGTACAGGCTTCATTAGCTATTTCTTATCGCCTTTAACCTTGACCTATAGTTTACTCATTTTTCCAGAGTTCTCTCTCTCTCTTTATTCAAGCTAAGATGAAAATATTTATGTTCTGCTCATTCTTTGGATCCTCATTTCTTTATGAAGATTGTAATGTCATGTAAAACCTATATAAATTAATTTATTTGACTTCAGATCCATCCAGCGTTCCTACAAATAAAGTAAAATTTTCATGGAAAAAAAACCTATAGGTTAGATTTGGGCAGTAAGTAGGTGTTCCTGTAAAATCAGCTCAATTCATGTGGTTGAATTCATGTGTGAGGAGTGTGAATCCACAGAGAAGGAGAGAAATAAGCGAGTGATCTGTGAAGCTGGCAAGAAATAGGACAGGGTTCATGTATTTGTTGACTTTCACCCAGAGTGGTAGTTCTCAGGCTACCTCATTGTTGAGAATGTATTATGTGGGAACACTTTTGTGTTAAAGCATTTAATAAGATTACATTTCTTGTATCCTAGCTTCTGATAATGATCTTGACAATAGATAATTTGAGGGTTGAGGACTGCTGGTCTTCAGCAATGATTTTCAACCAGGGAAAGTAATTGATAAGGGGCCGAAGAACCAGTGCAAAGGGTCTCTCTTGTCTTTAGACATGCAAATATAATCATTAGGAAAAAGTCTTTCAGTTACAAATACTACTAATGTAGAAGTACATAGACTAGCTCTGAAGATTTCTAATGAAAAGACTTTATCAGAATGATTTGTTAACTGAATAGTAGCTTCTCATTGTAACAGGCTTTCTCCGTCTGAGAATAGTAAAATATGACTAGGTTCTAAAAAAGTCTTTAGATGAGATTAACTTAGTGGGGTTTATTTTTCTGTGTCACTAGAACTTGGTAAATATTTTACAAACAAGTACCTTGTTTTGGGAAAATAATTAAAACGAACAATCCAGTAATTAGCAAAATATGTAAATAGCTTTTTAGGTAGTAGCTAGCTTCAAGAATGCTGAGAATAGACATATGCCTATATGAAAATGTCAGAATGAAACCCTTTTCACAGTTAATATAAACTAATAGGTTAATGATGGACTTAAAATTGTATGCCATTTATTGGTTCAATTTCTCAATATAGAAATACTTATGCAGAGAGAGAACCATTTGGCTTAAAAAAACCTGTGCTATCATGTATTAATCTTCTAGGAGGGTTGTCAGATAAAATAAAGGATATTTTAGTTAAACTTGGATTTCAGAGAAACAACCAATAACTCTTTTAGCATAAATATTTAACCACATTGTGGATATTGTAATTCAGGAGGTTAGGGGAGTGTTAGGAATATTTAAATTAATTTATTGATTAAACAATTAATTAGGAAGTATGAGGGATTGAACACGGAGCCTTGAGCATGCTAGTCAAGGTTTCTACCTCTTGAACCACATTTCAGCCTTCTTGTTTCCATTTTGCTTTGAGACAGGGCTCAAACTACCTTTACACATCCTGGCCTGGAACTTCTGCCTTCCCCCGTCACCTCTCAGGTATCTAGTATTATGCCCCCTCATCTAGTGTGGAATCTTAGCTTTTAAGAAGTTTCTCAATCACTTCTCACTATCAGGCTTGCTTACACACTCTCTTTAGAAGCTCTGAAGTTGGGCTGGGAACATGGCTTCGTGGTAGAGTGCTTGTCTAGCATGCATGAAGCCCTATGTTCAATTCCTCAGTACCACATAAACAGAAATAGCTAGAAGAGTGCTAGCTTTGAGCACAGAGAGGCTCAGGATAGTGCCCAGGCCCTGAGTTCAAGACCCAGGATTGGCAAACAAACAAAAAAAAGCCCTGAAGTATACTTGGCGCTGCTACAGCATTGGCCTTCCAATCTGACCCCCTTGGTTCTTTCCAGGCCCTTGGGTTTCTCCTCATGGTGTGTCTTCATTTGCCATCATTAGCCTCAAAGCATGGCGTCCATGGAAATGCATCCATGCATAGGCAAAGAAGGTTCACTGTGATTCCTCCTCCTCCTTCCAGTCTACTTCATTATTTGATGATCATATTACTCACTGATTTTTATGAAGATAATATAAGGATTACAATGAAATCTTACATTTGGGGGGGGGGGGAAACAAAGGAAATCACCTCCTAAGAGCTCATTATAAAAAGCATGTGGGATTTGTTTTTCCCCTAGTATTCTGCACTGTAACTTTATTATATACTAGTTGCTTTTTAAACATATGGGTTAAATGAACAGGGTAAACATGTGGACTCATATAGTTTCTGCTCATTTGGGGAGATGAATCTCAATGGAGGCAGGATGTATGGAGAGCTTTACTTAAAATTAGTTTTTCTTTAAAAAATTGAATGTGCTCTTTGCACTCTCACCAATTGCGCATAAAACTCTTTACGGTTTGAGAAATTTCTATTCACATCTCTAGCCCACATTTTAAAGTATGTTACTTGTTTTATTGATATTGACTTTTTTTTTTGGTCGGTCGTGGGGCTTGAACTCTGGGCCTGGGCGCTGTCCCCCAGCTCTTCAGTTCAAGGCGAGTGCTCTACCACTTGAGCCACAGCAGCACTTCCAGTTTTCTGGTGGTTTATTGGAGATAAGAGTCTCACGGACTTTTCCTGCCTGGGCTGGCTTTGAAACCACCATCCTCAGATCTCAGCCTCCTGAGTAGCTAGGATTACAGGTGTGAGCTGCTGGCACCCAGCTGAGTTGACTTTCTTATGTATTCTGAATAGGAATCCTTCATCCTTCCTACTTTCCACTCTTCCTCCCCATTGTAGGTAGGCTGGCTCCTTCTTTTGCTTATTGGTTTCCTTGCTGTGCAGAAGCCTTTTAGTTTGATAAAAAATCCAATTTGTCTGAGTTTGTTTAAACGGCCTGTGTGCTTGGTATCAGACCCAAAAAGGGCTTGTCCCCACCGAGGCCTGTGACCTAAGGCATGTTCTCTGTGTCTTCTGTAGTTTCAGAGATGAGGGTCTTACACTGAAATCTTTAACCCATTTTGAACCCATTTTTGTAACTGCTGAGAGATGCGGTCTGCTTTTCTTTTTTTTTGCCTAGGGACATTTAGTTTCCCCCTATTTCCACTATTTATGGACGAGACAGTCTTCCTCATAATGTACTTTTTAACTTCCATATTTATTTACTGCAAGAACTGTTAATAACAGCCAGTGCATGAAGTAAACCTAAATGCCCACCATTGGACAATGGATAAAGAGATGATTTCGTATATTGTGGAATTCTTTCAGCCACATAGAGTCTTGTCCTTTGTGACTATGTGGATGGACTCTAAGGATATTAGGCTAAAGGAATTCAGTCAGGTGTAGAAGGACAAACACCACAGGATTTCACTAGTAAGTGGAATCTTAAAATACTAGTTTCAGAGCTGCTTAGAGTAGAAACATAGTTAACAGAGACTGGGAAGAGTAAGAGGTTGGGGTAGGGTAGAAATTAGTCAGTGGTACAATGTTACTGTTTTATGGGAGGAATAAAGTCTGGTGCGCCATGGGCATGGCAAGGTGAATATAATTACCTATGGTAACTTATGTGCATTAAAATCTCTCAAAAGAGAAACAGGAATTCAAATAATAAATATATTCAAAAATTTTAAAGTGATATTCTAATTACTCTGAATTGATCACTACCCTATATATTCATCTGAATATATTCATATGTATGATTTATCAGATCAGTATATTGTTTGGATTTATGTACATATATTAGATGTAAATCTTACATGCAAATCTAAAGGATGAAGTGAAAGAATGATCTGGGCATTGGTGGCTCATACCTGTGATCCTAGCTACTCAGGAGACTGAGATCTGTGGATCAAGGTTTGAAGCCAGCCAGCAGTATAGTCCTTGAGATTCTTATCTCCCATCAAAAAGCTGGAATAGAACACTAGCTTTGAGCGAAAAAGCTTATGGACAATGTCCAAGCCCCAGGACTGGCACCTAAAATAAAATGAATGCATGCAGTTATACAATGCATGCATTAAAATGAACAAAGTAAGGAATTTGCGGCACTATTTTCAAAGGAATGAAAGAAAAGGTTTTAATTATGTGAGTGACAGAGAGAGACTGAAAGTTCAGTTGTGTTTAAAATAAAAATTACCTGTCATCTAAGAGACATAATGACTATATTTTGATTCTGTCTTCTATCACTTGAACTTTCCCTTTTAATGCTGTGATTCTCTGTGGGAAAACAGAGGACAGTAATCACTGAGCGACACATCTTGTCAGGTTATTAGTTTGTCAAACTAATTTAGATAGCATGTTCTATGTTACCGTTTTTATTCCTGATGTTTGTTAATGTGGATAATTAGTAATAAGTACTTAGAAATGACCGGATATGTAGAAATATGGAGTTGTGTCATAAGGCTAAAACTCAAACATACTTTTTTATTTTCTCAGCCAAGTATTTAAATATCTATATACCAAATGTGATATACCTAGATTAAACGGTTGGAATATACTATGAACTTAGATGTTATGGATGGTGGTTAAGTGTCCATATGAAGAACTTTCTAATAGAATCTTATAAAATACACAGTACTATAATTAAAATCTTATTCCATCTTTCAGAATTTTGAGCACAAGTAGATTACCCTGGCAAACTACTGAAAAAGTATAGTTATTTTGTTAGAGTGGCTTTTTTTGTTTGTTTGTGGAATATTTTCCTATTCTCCCTACTCGTAGTTTTCTGTTATTATTATGTTTTTTTTTTGTTTGCATGCTTACTTCTAAGTTCACTGATAAGGGTAAAAATGAGGCCCAAACAAATCTAGATTACTAATTTCTTAAATCAACAGTCCTGTTGAGAAAAAGAGATAATAGTAGTAATTATTAATTTTTCTTTCACATAGTGTGTAGCTACAGTTTAGCCTCTCTAAAATAATACAGTGAAAATTGGACAATTACGAGGCTGTTCAATTTAGAACATAAAATCAATAACTTTTTTTCTTGTGGTGCTAAAGATTAAACTCATAGCTTTGTGCATGCTAGGCAAGTACTGTTCAATTCAGTTATGTCTTCAGCCCCAATAAAATACTTTAAAAGTAAGTAGCATTGCAATTTTTAGTCTCAGTTTTTGATTGTAATGAAAATAATCATTCCTAGTGATGTGTCTTATAATTGTCTTTGTCTGGAAGCTCTCAGAATTCTTTACATTTCTATCATAGATGTATTATTGTTCAGCATAGTCAGGTAATTTTTGTATTATAAAAATACTCATATATTACCCCCTACAGTTGTCAAACTACTTTTATAAAATAAACATTTGCTGAAGGGGTTGGCATTTTATTTATTATCATACTATCAATTCATGAAGAAATAACATAATTAGCTACTGTAAGTGCATATGCATTTTAGCTAATATGACTGGGAGAAAATTCACTCTTGGTAAGTTAAAACTGTAAATATAGTTGGGTTACTTTGAGTTTAATTTTGGTATGCTGTGTTTGAAAAAGATATACCAAAGACATATGATACTGAACTACTTCAATGTTTGTCTAGGAAGAAAAGTAGTTTGGTAGATGACTATTTTGGGGAGCAATTTTTAATATATAATTCTAGATGCGAGGTAGATATCTGTGAGGGGAAAGTCTAGCCAAAACTTATATCTTTCTCTTATTTTTGCATGCCAAGCTTATAAAAGCTTTCTTTATTGTTAATTGAAAGTGCTTATCCAAAATATCTTTTCAGCAATTTTAAAATGATTTTATCTATTAAGGTACCAAATACTCAAATACTTAATTACCTATGTGTTATAATATTTTATAAAATTATGTATGCAGTCTATTTCCTATAGAATTTTTCTACTGTTATCAACTGACTCAAACTAGTTAACTGGTTTTCCTCTTGTTTTTTTTTTTTTTGTTCATCATGGGGCTTGAACTCAGCCTAGGTGCTATTATTGAGCTCTTCAGCTTAAGGCAAGTGCTCTACCACTTGAGCCACAGCTCCACTTCCAGTTTTCTGGTGTTTAACTGGAGATAAGAGTCTCACGAGGATGTATAAGCAAGGCATGGGAAAAAAAAGTCTCACAGACTTTTCTGCCTGGGCTGGCTTTGAACCGTGATCCTCAGATCTCAGCCTCCCAAGTAGCTAGAATTACAGGCCTGAGCCACTAGCGCCTGGCTCTTTCTCCTTCTCCTCCTCCTTCTTCTCTTTCTTCTTCTTTTCTTTGTCCTCCTCCTTTTCCTCCTCTTCTTCCTCATCCTCATCTTCCCTCCCTCTCTACTTTTCTTTTTTTTTTTTTTTAGTGTAAGGACCACAATAATGGCAAAGTGAATAATCTAAATGTATTTCCATTTGGCCTATACTTGTAAAGACACTGGAATACTCAAAAAAAAATGAATTAGTAAATATATTTAATCCTACCTCATATCCAAACTAAGAATGTGAGCTTTTCCTTCTATTCAGTAGGTGATTTGAATAGTTTTCAGGGTGAATGTGTTTTTATGCTTTTATTGACTTTAAGTAGTTTTACAAGGAGTCGCTATTCAACAAAGCAGTTTATGAATACAAGTTTTCTTAGCCAATGTCTTCTCTTTACCTTACTGGATACAGTACGATTACTGGGGCAGTGAAGTTGCAGACGTGAGCCTGTCAACGCATGGCTTGGGTGACTAAGTGAGGAGTTCAAGGCACTGGGAAATCGGATAAAGTTGAAGAAGTTTTGGAGAAGAGTTTGATAGCTGGACAGAAATTTGTGTGAGGAGGGTGGAGGAGCCAGCTGGTTTGGGTGTTGAAGATGATAATGCGTGTCGGAGTAAAGAGCCAAAATGATCAGAAAGTGGTTGTTGTAAGCAAGAAAGAACGTTTCCTGAGGTATTCCACATGAAGAGAACAAACTTCATGTAAATGGGATTCAGATAATGCAAGCATGTGAAGGTGAGAGTTATAAAAAGATTGATTAATGGGAGAGTTTATAGAGTTCAAGGTCTATAAGGTAGAAGGAATCAGAGATACAGAGATACAGGACAAGTATGACTTGTGCATAGAATGATCTTGCCATGGAAAGCTTCAGTTAAATTCTTTAGAAGTATGAGGTTTTTCTTTGTAGTTGTTGTTTTAAATGTAGCATGTGATTTCTTGTTTCTTTTGTATGTTCTTCCCTCTGTGGTATATCCCCTGTTGTCACGGTATTTGATTTTGGCATCCTGGGTATTGTACATATGCTTATCTGAACTAGGGAAAGGAAGGGGAACAACAAAATGGGGAGACAAAGGACAAAGGGGGAACCAATGCAACAGTGATATACACAAGAAGTATGTTGAAATGATCTGTACAACTTGCTGGGGGAAAGAAAAGAGGGAGAAAAAATGAGGGAAAGGGTAACAAGTTTTACAAGAAATGTAATCACTACCTTACTTATGTAACTGTAACCCCTCTGTACATCACCTTGACAATAATTTTTTTAAGTATGGATTGTGATTGGCTTAAATTAATTTTTTTTTGGTTATGGGACTTGAACGCTGAACCTGGTCACTGTCCCTGACCTTTTGTGTGCAAGGCTCTCTACCACTTGAGCCACAGTGACACTTCTGGCTTTTTTTTTTTTTTGGTTAATTGGAGATAAGAGTCTCATGGACTTTACTACCCAGGCTGGCTGTGAACCACAATCCTCAGATCTCAGCCTCCTGAACAGCCAAGATTATAGGTAGGCTTGTCTTTTATAAGATAAGCTTACTGTCACTGTAGCTTACAGTGGTGCGATGTGATGTGATGTGGTGTGGTGTGGTGTGGTGTGGTGTGTGTTTGCATGTGTGCGTATGGTGTGTGATGTGTACTTGTGCAAGTGTCATGTAGCTTGGGTGACTGACAATGCTTCACTTTGTCAGTGGCTGATTGCATCGTAGTGTCAAGTTTCAAGTTGGACACGTGTGATCTTTAGCATTGCTCCTTTCAGCACAGCTAGGGAACCACTCTCAGTCCCCCCAGTTGATCTCTATAATCTCTTGCCTTTGGTCTACATATCTTTTCTTCTGCCTGAACAGGAACTCTGCTCTCATGCCAACCATCTCTGGGTTGAGCTGACACTTGCAGTCATCATGCATGCTGCAACTTTGGAGTTGTCTCCTCGAAGAAGCCACTTCTATGCCTCAGCAGTGAATTAGTTATGGCCCGTGTTCCCGGCATGCTCCCCAATACCTTGTACGCCAATCAGAGTACTTAACTGCCTGGTTGCATTGCTGATGTTTAATGCAAACTGTTTGATGGAAGGCAGCTTGAAGAGAATTTCCACCCTCTAGGTAGGGAGATACCTGATAGCTTTTTAATATACATTCGCAGCATGGATGAACTGATTTGATTAAAATCAATTATGACATGAATTAGTTTCTGTTTTCACTACTCATGTCATTCATGTATGTTTTGCTATACAATAAATGATACCTATGTATATGAGGATTGTGTGCTCCAATAGATTTAAGAATATAATTGGAACATTGAGAGACCGAGTGAAAATTTCATCCTGAGTATTCAGTTGATTACAGTACATTTTCCTTTGAGATAAATTCTGACAGAAAACATCTCATTCAGTCCTCCCTTTATTCTCCACAGTATTATATAATTGATGACTCTCTCTGTACACACCAGGCAATGTTCAACGAGAGTTAGGAATGTTTTCAGAATTACAAAATCACAACCAGTGTTCACATATCGTTGTAGAGTGAGCCCTGGTAAAAAGAAATAGAAATACATGTTCTGATTTTAAAAAGTCATGTTCCTACTAACTACCCAGTTCATTTAATGGGTCTAATCATATTTAAAGAATAAACTTCAAGAAATGAAAAATGGAAAAATAATAGAAGTCTGACTTTTAGTCTCACGGCGTCTTATACATATTCTTGAAGTATATGTGAATTTGTGAAAATCACTCTTTTCCCTGCTGGGCTAAGTTGACAGATGTAATAAAGTTGATTTAAATATTTGAACATAAATCTATAATCCATCTGGAGTTTCTTTTGGTTTGTGTCATGAGGTGGGAATCAATGTTATTCTTTTTTCCAAATGGTTAGCCAGTTGAACCAACACCTTGTCTTGAATTATTCATTGCTTTTTGGTAGGTTAAAAATGCCATCTTTATGATACACCAAAATTATTTATTTAATTAGGTTTACTGCTATTCTTTCTATGCAACAATATTGGGTTTTCTATTCTTACGTTAGTATATCAGTATATCTTGGTGTATGTACGTGTGTGTGTATGTGTGTGTGTTATAGTTTCTTGTTTTTGTTGGAGACATTCTTTGAACACATAATAACATAGGTTCAAACTTTAATTCTGGTTCATGCTATATTGGTGGTGTTCAGGAACTATCTCTCTAAAGCTGAGTGAACTCATTACTAAAATGGAAATGTTAATAATAAATTGGGAATAATGATAACACATTTTATAAGATTATTGAGGATTAAGTGAAATAATTTATAATAATTTTAGTAATAATTTATAATTTTAGTAATAATTTCATTGACTATTTGGTAAATTTATAATCTATTTCATTGAAAGATGGAAAAATTCTCTTTGACTTAACCTCTGTCTTAAACTCCAGTTTCCCTCTGTATATATTTAAGAATCTTAGCCGGGTACCAGTGGCTCACAACTGTAATCCTAGCTACTTAGGAGGCTGAGATCTGAGGATCACAGTCCAAAGCCAGCCAGGGCAGGAATGTCCATGAGACTCTTATCTCTGATAACCACCAGAAAACTGGAAGTATAGCTGTGGCTCAAGTGGTAGAGTGCTTGCCTTTTGCTGAAGAGCTGAAGGACAGTGCCCAGGCCCAGAATTCAAGCCCAATGACCAACACCACCAACAACAAAAAAGCTATGAACAGGGTTTGTATTCAGGACTTGTCACTAGCTTGGCTTGCTTGCTAGGCTGGTGCCCTATCATCATCCTTCCAGACTGGCTTTTATTTATTTATTTTTGAAGCTGGAGTCTAGTGAATTTTCTGCCTAGGTAGCTTTAAACCACTGTAGTCTGGATTTCAGCCCTCTGTGAGTAGCTAGGATTACAAATGTAAGCCACCAGCATCTGACCCAAAGGTATTACTTGTATATCTCCCTTATCTCTCTCTCTTCCTCCTCCCTTCTCTGTGTTCCTCCATTAGTATATAAACTATGAGCTGGCACCCACATCTGTACAACATGTAATCATTTAAGTAATTAGCACACACAAAACAAGCTATAGAGACAAAGCAGTGAAAAGAGCAATAGATTAAGCCTTCACAAAGCTTTCAAGATTTAAAGGCTAGATGGAGAAAGATGAAATGACTCTAGATGTGAGAAAGTACACACGCAATCCCCCCTTCCCATGTGTGTTGCTTGCCAAAAATCATGGAAAAGTATGCAAAAAGAAAATGTTTTATCATCAGATTCTTGTCAGTGATGATAAGAATTTGAACATTTTTTTTGAGTTGAGTGACTTCAGGGGGACTAACACTTATTTTGGAGGCGTAACAGGAACCAAGTCCTTGAAACTGGAAAGCCAGACATAGGAAGTGGAATCATAATATCTAAAAAATGTTAAAAATATAAAGAGATTAAATAGTACTTTAAAGAAATCATTGAAGTGGGGGAATATAAAATGTGTCAAATTCGCCTTTTTGTTTTCATGGGAAAGACTGTGATGTATTTAGAAGCTGATATAATAGATTCAGTTAAGGTAGGGATATTGACTATTTAAATGAAAGAAGGAAAAATTAATAATAATTCAGTGGGTCATTTGGCTTGGAAATATGGTGTGACTTCCATGGGGGCTTTACCAACTGTAGAGACATCTCTCCAGTAATCAGGAGAACCATTGAATTGTTTTACCATTAGTATTTTAAATGTACATCTCCAGTTATCCATGACTCCTTTGTTAACTAATGCTACTGCTTTTTATGTGAAAGAGAAAAAATGCCCTTTCTTTCTCCTAATTTACTACTGAAGTTCAGTTACGCACTGCCTCAACTTTGCCTTGCCTAAGATGAATGAAATTTACACATAACATACATTTATAAGACATGACAGTAGATAAATAGCCAAGGTTCTGGAGTGAATTTCACGTATCTGAGTGGAATTTAATCAACCATTAATCTCTTTCTCTCTCCTCAGTTAATCAAGTTTATGTCAAGAGACAAGGAAAAAATTATCCAAATATTATTTAGAACAATTATCATTAATTAGTAATATTTATCCAGAGGGGATTTTACCCGTCCCCTACCTCCACCCCTTTAAGGATTAGTCTAATATTAGATTTGAATTCAAATGGTGTAATGATCTTGTCTCTTTCCAGCTGAATATTGATCATAAATCAATCAGTTATGAGATAGAAACATGGAGTGACAGCTTGGTTGTCACAGTATATACACAGTAAGAGAATAACAGGACAAGAGGAGCCATCTTTCTAGGTAAATCATTCTCAAGTTCTTTTCTCTCATTTATTTTTATTTTTCTAGACAGAGTCTATGTAACCAATGGTGTCTGGCCTAGAACTCATTTGGCAACATTCAGCCTCAGCTTCCTGAGAGGAGGTGTATGTTCACCATACCTGTCTGATTTTAAATATTTGGCGTAATCAATGAGCTATACTATTTTGCTTTACATTGGAATTCTTTATTGGTATATACATACTTTACTTAGAGCAAATTAATCTTATCTCCTCTCATGCTTTTACAACTTGCAGAAGAGTATGTTTCTGAGTAGGCTGAATACATACTGGGTATCATTTGGAGAATTAGTATAAATACTGGCTACGTGGTGTTCAAGCCGAATTGACCTACTTGTTCAAACAGATATGATCTCTCTCTCTCTCTCTCTCCCTTCCTCCTTCCCTCCCTTCCCCCCCTTTGGCAGTACTGGGGTTTGAACTCAGAGCTTTGTGCTTGATAGGTAGGTGTTCTTCCATTTGAGCCATATTCCAGCTCTTTTTTGCTTTTGTTACTTATTTTTGTCAGTCATAGGGCTTGAACTCAGGACCTGGGTGCTGTCTCTGAGTTCTTTTGCTCAAGGTTATCACTCTACTACTTTGTACCACAGTACTACTTCTGGTTTTCTGGCAGTTAATTGGAGATAAGTCTCTCAGACTTTCCTGCCTGGACTAGTTTCAAACTGCTAATCTCAGATCTCAGCCTTCTGAATAGCTAAGATTACAGATGTGAGCCACTGACACCTAATTGCCTTTGTTGTTTTGAGATATGGGTCTCCCCTGTTGGCTAGGCAGGACTGGACTTGAATTTGCCTATTACGCTTCCCATGCAGCTGGAATGACAGAGGTTTATCATCATTTTTAGCTTCTGGTTGAGATGGGAGTGTTATAAACTTTATGCTTGGGCTGGCTTTGAACTGTGATCTTCTAGACTTCAGCCTTTGTAATAGCTAGGATTACATATGTGAGCTATACACCTCATTGATTTTTCTATTTCATTTAAGAGCGTTTCTATTTGTTAATACTTTTTAAACAAACTTTGGGATGGTCTTTCTTTCTATTTTTCTTTTCTATCATGGAGCATTCTAGGTGGTACTTGATTCTGTGAGTAAGCTAGCATCTTTGGGTGTTGTTTGATGAAGAACATTATCAGTGGAGTTTCACTACATTTTAGTTGCTGTGACTAGTGAAACACACACATATCTGTCTCACTGTGGATATTTTCCTGTAGTCAGAGTTGTAATAATAGTTCTGTGTCAGATCAGTCACTTGAATCTCTGCTACGACATTGTGCATGTTGGAAATTAATTTGCTTTCTTAGGAAGCTGTATCTACTATTGCAACTGAACAAATACATTTTATACATTAGCATAGGTTGGTTTAACACTTTCGATTGCTCTGTAGAAAGAATCCCAGAAAACATTAGCATATATTTTCCCCTGAGTTTAAAACCTAACACATGCCTGCTACATAAAACTTGATATATTGCATGAAACATATATACTTACATACATATAGTTTGCTTAGTATTGTTTTTTCCAAGTCCTTCCATTCCCTTCCAAATGGGGCAATGCCATTCTTTTTGATGGAAGCATAGAATTCCACTGTGTATGTATACCACATTTTTTGACCCATTGAGCAGTATCAGGGTTGAGGAGAAAACCATACAGTACACTATAAATAGCTAACTTCAAGTTAGCAGATGTTCTGAACTTTCTACACTGTCCCCTCTAATCATTTCTTCTAGTAAAGGACAATTCCTACCAAGTTGCAAAGTCTTATTGTTATTCTGTGGATAACATTCAGAATTGAGACTCTATCCTCATCCAAACACTCATGTATTTGTCTTCAGAAGATCAGCATGTGTGTTTCTTTTATTCATATTTTCCTGTGATTCAGGGCATGATCAGGAAACAGAAGCCATTCTACATATTCTAGTATTACAATATTAACGAGAAGCTTAAGCTATTTTTGGAAAAGCTAGGACATAAGACATCAGGACAGCAACTAGAAAAGACTTCAAATGTAGTAAGATCAGAGGAGTTCTGTTTGATAACAGAGATGCCAGTCTGAAAGACCAGAAAGTAGGCAAAGAGCCAGACTTTGCATGGATTTCTGAAGTCTATAAGTCCCATCCAAATGACAGTGGGAGCTTAGGAGGTAGTGTGCAGGCCAGCACGCTGGAGCCAATCCTGCCATGTGTATTCCCCAAGCATGCTACATCAAAGGAACCCATCTTCCCCTCTTTCTCAGCTGTTCATTAGCCAATTAAACCCAGAATGGTGTATGTGGACAGAGGCCTTCTTTATCCTTCTTAGGGCAGCCATGGTAGAAGTTGACTATCCAGCACAATTCTCTTCCCCTTTGCTCATGCTTTTCATTTTTCCTTTTACTGTTAACCATCTTAATGTGCATATTTTATAATCGATATTTAGCAAGCGAGACATGTGAAGTCATTTCAAGTTTAATATATTTCTCTATTTCCCCTAAGTTGTTTTATTCTATAAGGTAGAATATATATGTACATATATATATATATATGGTAGAATATAGAATATATTTTATAAGGTAGAATATAATACATTCTAGAACTTACCATAAAAGCACAGGAACAAAATTCCCTAAATTAACACAGAATCATTTTCAACAATGCATCAGAGAACACATACAATTGTGTAAAAGTTAAAATACACACACACACACACACACACACACACAAACAGAAGCACAATCTATCATTTCTTTTTCTTGGTACTACTAAAAGATTATTTTGTCCACGTTATTTTCTTAGACTAGAATACACATGCTTAAGGGTAAAATAAATTCTCTGTTTTTATTTAAATAATAACCCTTGGTTATTGTCTGTGTTTATATACAAATACTCCCTTGAAAAGTATACCCTTAAGGGGCTTTGCCAGTCTGATTTCCTTTTCTGAGCTATAAGAAATATTTAATTTGAAGATCTGGAGACAGAAACCTAAATGACCATGATTCGGTAGTCTTGAGAGCCACTGTTACCATTGAGCATCCCAGTGATGGATGCTCACTAAATCAGGCCCTTCAAGGAACTTCGGGGGATTAAAATGGCAGAGACTGTTGGTTGACATTTGCCTGTTTTAGAATGGCTGTATGTAAATAATGAGCATATTTAAGGCTGTCATACCTATTATCGTTTTTAAGTAAGAAATATAGTTTCTAATAATATAATAACCACATTTATTAAAGTTATTTTAACACTTATGTTTTCTATTACTGATCCATATCAACCATCTCATTGGAAACTTAATAACAAGACAAGATGTTACTATTAGGGTTTTCTAATGAAATAATCTGAAGTCCCATCAAGGTAAGAGACTTCTGAACATCATGTGCTCCGGAAAAGATGGACCTAGACCACATTTATACCTTTCACAAAAACCTGCAGGATATTGCTGTCATAATCCATTTAGCATTCTGTTCTATCAATCAGGTGACTTCCAGCCATTCAGTTCTTCATTCACTTACTTATTTGTTGAGAACTTCTGGCATATTCCAGACATAACTCTGATTCATACAGGAGTGCACAAAGCATTCATTACTCTCACACTCATGAAATTACAGTGTCACATTGGAGAGAGAAGTTAAACAAGGAAATTTCCCAATTATTTTGAAATTTTAAATATGACTAGATATGATACGACTATAGAGTTCTTAATTTAGGGGATGTGAGGAGCCATTAACAAAAGCTTCCCTGAGTCAGTTCCATTTAAACGGAATCATGATAGATGATGAATAATTTGTCAGGAGAAAAATAGTCGAAGGTTGAAGAAAAAGCCAGTATCAAGACATGAATTTTGGAATATGTTGGGTTTAAAAACTAGACATGTCATGTTGGCTAAGGCTGAGGATATAGCGCAGTGTTAGAAAGCTTGCTGCACCCGTGCTTCACAGTCCCAAACTAGCCCCCTCCTCCAAAAAAAAGAGAAAAACGTTATCATATTATGAGGTACGTTAATGTCTAGCATTGCTGTAACAAAATACCACAAGCTGAGGTTTCTTAAGCAACAGAAATTTAGTGTCTCACATTACTGCAGGTTAGCGTTCTACCACCAAGGTGTTCCCAGGAGGCCCACCCTGGTGGATAGAGGAGCTGGGACATTTTTCGTTCCTTGTCTCTTGCTTTGCTTCAGTTTGTGACAGCAGATTCCGGCCTTCTCATGATGTGCCCTTCTGTCTCTTTGTCCAGTTTCCTTTATTTTGTAAGAAGATGGTAATATGGACTCGAGCCTCCTAATGCTTCATCTTAACCAGTTACCTCTGCAATTTCCACTCAAGCAGTATTGGGTGGGGAAAGGAGGGGAGACTTTCCAGTAAATAAAGGAACTCTTGATGGACTCAACTCATCACGTGTTGATTCTATGAAATGATTATTGAATGATAGTAGCTCCCAAACAGAAAACAATTCTGTGATCTCATGAGTACTGAACCACAACTTTTGTAGTGTCACTGTATTTGTGTACTGTTTAAAGGCACAGCCATGCATATGTCTCCCACTTCTGGCCCCTGATAGTAAGGAGGTTCTTGCAGAATCCAGATACTGAATATTAGATCAATGCTTTTTAGCCTCATAAAAACTGTTTCCAATTGAGAGTCTATAGGTCTAGTAAAGTTGTTAAATTTATGGCTCAACCAAGTCACAAGTATCTCCTGCAGTATATCTCTGGATTGAGGGAAACAAGGTGAGTGAACTAATCAACCTGCTTTTGCTGACTTCAGCTGCAAGTTATGTTTGGTTGGTCAAGAGAAACACCTCACAGGACTCCTGACTCCCCCCCTGGTAATTAAGAATGTTACATGGAACCATTTCCAGAAAGTGTGTCAACTGGAGAGAGATAGGAAAGGGATAGAGAGTTCATTTACCATTTGCTCAAGTGAAGAATGATCTACAAATCCCACAAAATTTAAGTAGTCTTAAAGGACATGCCATTGGCAGATTTATCTTATAGTCGTTCCGTCTCTCGTAGAGTGCTTCAAAACAAAGCAATTTATCGATCCCAGTAGTCTCATTATTCTGGAGGTTTATAAGGTTAAAAATACCTGGAGTTTTATGAGCAGTGATAGTGGTGGATTGTGGCATTAACACTAAAGTGTATGTTTACAGCACTGACTAACGCAGATAGAAGCTGGAGGACCAACAGCCTGGATTGAGAAGGAAAGATAAAAATGTTGTAGATTCTTTTTAATTTTAAGAATGTCTATATTGTTGGTGAATTCTCTTCTTAATACTAGGTTGGTGATCTTCATCACCAATTACCTATTAAAAAAATCATCTACAGATACCTAAACACTGTCAACACTCAACTGTGTTTCAGATTAAATCACCACAGAGCCTGGCTTTCCAGCAGCCATATTTGAGACCAGAGATTTTCTCTGTGGCAGTCATTCATGGCAGTGATAATTAATAGATATGAAAATTGCAAAGACAGTAATTGAAAAATCCTTTAGCTTATCTTCAAAGAACTGACCATAGTGAACCTAATGGTCCTTTTAGAATGAATTCACTTTAGACTTGCTCTTCATTGCTCAACCTAACACTGGAAAAACACTTACTTTCACCTTTCTATATATTTGTGGTCTCTTTTATTAGAAGTGCTCAGTAGATTATCTATTTTTAAAAAATGAATTCACTATATGAAAGTCTATCCACATAGTACCAAATAGACCTTCAGTAAGCATGCAGTTGCCTTTCTAATCTAACTTATGATGGCAAATACTAAATTTTGGTGCCAAAAGTATTTGTATAATTCTGAAATGTCCTTATTTTTCTTCATTAATGTCTTTGACTATGAAGAACAATTTCCCAAATAAACCGAACCTACTAAAAAAAGGAGTTATATGATCCATAAGTCAGTTGGAAAATAAATTCAAGTATTCTTTGAATATATATTTAAATTCAAAGGGAAGGATGGACTTTAACTTAATACTCGAAATAGAAATGCATTACAAAATGTCTGCACAAAATGATCAAAACATAAACCTTGAAGTCTGTTCTTTGATATTGTAACTCTCTTCACGTGGCAGGAACTCATTTTGACAATCACATTCAGAGGAAAGAACTCTAAGACATAAAAGTAAGATAAACTACAAGCCTTAGGATATGTGTGGTAGTCCGCTTTCCATCACTGTGACAAGATTCCTCAGAAAAGTAACTTAAAAAAAGAAGTGATTTATTTCGCCCTATAGATTGAGAGATCTCAGCCCGTGTTGCTCAGGCCTCATTGCTTCAGGCAAATGGTGAGGCGAACCAGCACAGAGTCCCATGATAAAGAAAACCAGCTCATTTCAGGTGCTAGGACAGGGATGGGGGGGAGGGGAGGGGCTCAGGGGGAGGGGACAGGGCAGGGAGGGGGCTGAGGTCCCCACATCCTTATTAAGGGTGACCTAATTTCCTTCCCCTAGGCCCCATCACTTCCCAACAGTTGCCATATCTTATATGTCTAATTTTTTTAATCCATAAAACTTGTTTCTTCTTTGTGAGGGTTTGGGTTTTTCCCAGGTATGGGACTTCCTAATGTCTTTGACTTTGAGGAAAGTACTGAGCTGCTTCAGCACCCAGGTAGTTACTGAGCATGGGTTTCCATTGTGGGAATGAGGGGTTTGGGAAGGAGCTTCTGGGTTTCCTGAGCTTTCTGAAGCATCCTCTTGTTGCTGGGGTAACCTCTAATGATTTTCTTTTTCATGTGTATATAATACAATATTATATATTACAATATACAATATAATCATATATAGTTGCATACTCTTTTATATTAAAACATCTATTGTTTCTTTTTTATTTTAATTTTATTGTCAAGGTGATGTACAGAGGGGTTACAGTTACGTAAATAAGGTAGTGAGTACATTTCTGGTTGAACATTGTTACGCCCTCCCTTGTTTTTCTCCTACTTTCCCTCTCTCTCAGTCCCCCACCCCCCACAAGTTGTAAAGTTCATTTCCAACAGCTATTGTTTCTCTTTTATACATCTGTTCAAGATGCTGGTAGAATCCATGTATTCTGTATTCTCATAAGCTAAAGATATAGAGCTATTCTCTAATACAATGATTAAAACCATATTTAGGTATAGAGTTAAACTTTTAGAAATTGTATCATTTAAGTTATGGAGGTTTTATCATCTAGGTTTTACTTTTATATCTCTACAAAGATAGACTTTTTAAAAAATTCATATTCTTTCCAAATTTAGCAGTCATCATCTCTGAAAATAATTTTGAGAATTTTTCTCTTCCAGCTCTTTATTTTGTGGCTTAATAAAGATAATATTATTGATTTCTTAGGGAACTAATCAAAATCACTTTTGAATGTCCATTGGTTCTACATCCTTTTTGTGTAAAATTATTTAATTATTTTGTACATTTGTCTCCTCAAAATTTGAGTTCTCTTGTCTTTGTCCTGTCAGTTCTGAGAAGTAGCTTTTCGTCTTTGGGTCTCTAGGTTTTCATTCCACTGAGATTTCGTTAGCACGAAGCTGTGCGATGCTGTCAGCGCTGCTTGGAGGGTTATGCAGGAAGGGTTGGTAAGGCAATGCAGAAGTGAGTGGCTCCATGTAAGTGAGGGCTTGAATTTTCAAAATCACTGTGAATTATTGTTTTTAAAGTCTGCAACAAAAAGTTTTGTTTTATCCATACTATGTGAAGTAATTTGACTTTACCATTATCCTGGATTGCCAAACCTCATCCATTTACACACTTTGTAAGACAACAATTTGAAGTGATCACTGTTTCCATGTGAATTTCCCTTTGGCTCCAGGCTAGAATTTGACATCTGCAGGATACGCAGGATTGACTAGGAGAAATGCCAAGAAAGAAATCTTCTAGGGCAACTGTATATTTCATTATATTGTAAGCACCCTCAAATCATTACAACCTCATGGCTTATTCTATATACATGGCTTATTCTATACACACACATAATATACATTATATATACAAATATATTTCTGTATATAATCGAATGAAAATATTGTGAGCTTGAATTCGGTGAATAAACTTACATACTCTGCCTTTGCAGTGGTATTTTGCCATAGAAAGAATGACTTCCTCTATCATATAGGGCAAAGGGCAAATTCAAATAAATTTTGCTAGGGAAATCCATTTCTGAAATAAATAACTCAGAGGAAATAAAGGCATAAACTAAACATTTAATCATACAGAGTGACTAGCATGCTGATAATCATTGTATTGTTAAAGCATTGTGCTAGTAAATGAATGCTCATGGCATTATATTTCTTGATCATGGTTATAGGTCTATGAAATGTCAGCAACAAAGGACATGTTCAAGTCTGTTCTGTTCTTCTCAAGTGAAAGCAGCAATAAAAACAAGTAGGGAATAACAAATTAGGTCAATTCAAGAAGGAAAAGAAAGCATAATTAGGATTGATAGTGAATGGCTTAATTCAATCTCATCTCCATTTTCCTTGTAAGTTAGATTTCCCCTCTATTTTAACCAATATTGTTGCAATCTTTTATCCTATTTCTCTAGATTCCAATAATTTTTGAAATCTTGAATTGCTTTTATTCAACAGATCATACTATTGTTTACTGAGTGATTTTTTTAAAAACCTTGTTAGACTTCATCAAGTTTTATGGTATTTATATAAATTACTCATTCTGTGTAATCGACCTTGGATGAATGTTTTCAAAATATTAAAAGTGCCACACAACGTATTAGTTTAATGTATGTGATGCTAATTTTATTAATTATGAAACCTTGAAGGGAAAATTAAAAGTTACAATTTTCCTCTAACTTTATTCCTTAGTTTACCCAGGCAAGTCAAAAGAGTACTGAAATCATCTGATCTTTATCATGCAATTTGAGAGTTTATCTTTTATATTTTGTAGATTCAGACCTTATTTCTTGGTTCTTTTTTTTTGAGGAGAAACTTCTAAAATTAAGTAACAAATGAAGATCTGTATGACATCAAAGTTTACACGAGTATGTCTCTTCTATTTTCATTGACTTTCTCCTACCTTTGTTTTTTTTTCCTTTTTTGTTTTTTACCAGTCCTGGGGCTTGAACTCAGGGCCTGGGCACTGTCCCTGAGCTTCTTTTGCTCAAGGCTAGCACTTTACCATTGAGCCACAATGCTGCTTCTTGCTTTTTCTGTTTATGTGCTACTGAGGAATCGAACCCAGGGCTTCATGCATGCTAGGCAAGCACTCTACCACTAAACCACATTCCCAGGCCATACCCTTGTTTTTAATACTGTGTTTGTTCTCTCTCTTGGCGTTCTAAATTAACATGATACAGACTGGACTGTGTTTCTTCTCTGGATCTGTGACTCACTAAGTAACCTTAGATAAGCTCCTTAAATCGCCCTAATTTTTCCCATCTATTATGAGTCAACACTAGGTAATACAAATAAAATACTTAGCATTGTATATGACTTTTCCTTCCCTGATACCTTCTAAGTTTTCCTTTAAAATTTTCTTTTTATTTCAGTCCAAGGAACATTTTTCAGTTTTTAGTTATCCTTGTTTCTTCTATCAAATTAATAAACGATCATCATTTATTTCCCTTTGATTTTGCCTGTACTTGAAGTCAAGAGATACTTTTGAGGGGCTAACATTTACTGTTCTTGACTCCAGGCTCTTTCTTCCTCAATAAGTTCTTATGTCATTAGGAAAAAACCACCTGAAATATAGTTCTATTGTGGCCTTTACCCATCATTTTCAGAGTACTCCCCAATACACATAGAACAAAGTCCAGCTTACGTTGTTTTAGATGCAGGAATATTGTCATGTCCTTTTTCTAGTTATTGTTATTGTCTTTGCAAACGTGTCTCTTCTGTTACACTAAGCTGTTTCAACAGCACACATTCCCCGTGTTCTCTTCTCAGAGTCTTTGTTCATTCTCTCGCCAGCCTTAGGGTCTCAGAAAGTCTTCTTCAAGTCCACATGCCCATATGACCAAACTCACACCCACACTTCAAAACTCAGGCCTTCTCCCTCAGACAGTGACTATTTAATTTAGTCCAGTCATTTCTTCACCCATACATCTCACTATAGCAAGTTGTCCAGAAAGTTCAGCTGTGATTATAGATGAAGAAAACAGGTGCTGAACAGTGGATTTTTTTTTCACATAGATAAAACATTCTTTATATTGGAGAACTATGCCCTTTAGGACTTTCCTAGCTCAAGAGACAAAGTCAGGTCCGGCTTCAAACTTACAAAGGAGAAGCTATCTCTTTTTAGAGGCTGAAGTAATTAGTGAATTTAGTTTGAAACTAATACCATGCCCCCAAATTCTAGGGCCTTTAAAAGTTATACTCAATCTATTTACTTGTGTTCTATCAATGAAACAACAAACCTGAAATCACAACACATCTGTTAACAATAGTGTTTCGTGAATGTGCTAAGCCCATGGGTGAAACCTGCTTCTGCGCAAAAGGATTATAGTCAAAATATTACTCATCATTGATAATGCATCTAATTACCCAGGAGGTCTGATGGAGACTTAACAGTGTTGTTTTTAATGCCTACTAATACAATAAGCATTGTGGAGCTTCAATGAAATATAGATGACATGTATTTAAGAAATACACTTCTTAAGCTATAGCAGCCATAGGTAGTGATTTTTCTGATGAATTTGGGAACAGTAAATTGGAAGCTTTCTGAAAATGATCCACGATTCTACATACAATTAAAAACATGACAAAGATAACTTTAAAGAGCACTCTTTTGATTCATGGTATGAGGTTAACTCCCATTATTAATGGGAGTTTGGATGAAGTTGATTCCTGTCTTTGTGGAGGACTTTGAAGGATCCAAGATTCCAGTGGAGCAAAAGATGAAGATGTAGAGATTAAGGAACATTACCCAAACAAGCAAAGCCTGAAGATGGGACCAAATGATTGCAACTGCACTTTAAGACTTCAACAGATGAGCAGTGGTCTCCAACGGAAGAGTAAACAAAACAGCTTCTTGAATGAAGCATATTCCTGGTGAAGATGCTATGGGCATTAATGAAGTGACCACAAAAGATTTAGAACATGTCATAGACTAAAGTTGATAAAGCAGCTGTAAAAAGACTAAAGATTCTCTTTGCTGTCAAACAACATTGGATGCTTCAGAGAAAACTTTTGTGAAAGGAAGAGACAATGCAATGAATCTTACCAATTTTGTGTTTTAAGAAATCATCACAGGCTGCTCAGCCGTTGGTAACTATTTTTCTATCCGTCAGTATTCATCAGTATTCAATCAAAACCCACCTCGGACAAAAGGTTCTGACTCACTAATGATATGGGTGCTTGTGACCATTTTTGTCAATAAAGTATTCCCTAATTAAGGTATACTCATTGTTTTAGGCTAAATAAAGAGGAAAAAACTGTAGTCTATCTCACACTGAATAGAAAACAGTGTAGTCAGTAGCTTGTATATGCAATGGGAAACAAAAAACTAATGGAACCCAGTTTATTGTGATGTTTGCTTTATTGTAGTGGGCTAATACTAAAGCATGCTTATATAAAACCAGCGTTCAGTTCTGTGAAATTGCTGGAAAGGCCAAAGAAATAGAACAAAGAGAAGGACACACACGCACTTTGAAGAATTCTATGAGGATTCATGTTTTCAACAGTACATGTTAACCATCAAGGCTTACATAACTCGTGGTTTTATTACTGGAAATGTTGAAAGGCATTTGGATAACCAAAGTCTCTCAGTACATGACTTTTTCAGATTTTGTCAAAACACTTAGTTTTGTTCTAAGCAGGTTGAATTACTCAGAATGTACTGCTTCTTGACAAAGCAGTTTGTACACTGTGTAATCCAGCAGGAAAAATCAAAGATGTCACAGACTGCCTAACTACAGTCATGTCAAACCACAGATTTAGCTCTCCAGGGGGGTATTTTATTTTCCTATGTGCTGCAATTGCACAAAAGAAAAGTTACCAAGTACTAAAAGTCTCAGAGTGAAAAGAAAAATGGACTCTAGGTAAACTGTAGAAAAATTGTCTTTTTTTAAAACTAATAACATATGTCAGGCACACAGCCAAGAACTACTCAGTAATTAAAATCAGATATTTATCAAATCAAAATAGATACTCCAAAATTCTTGGAGCACAGATAATGTATTTATATTATGACCAATACTGCTTGATCCCTTCCCTTTGAAAGGCAATTTAAATTCTCCCCTAGGAAACAAATTACTATGATAAAATAACTTTAGGTATATATGCTGAAGAAGTGAGAAATCATAGTTGAAACATAAATCATAAGAAAGCTCAGCAAAACCAAAACAATAAAAACCACTCTGTAATCAACAAATATATTAAAAATTCTAACAGTCTAGAGCTATTTATTTATTGGTTGATGGATTGATTTTTTTTCTGCTGTTCTGGGGCTTGGAATCAGGACACTCAAGGTTAATGTTTTACCATGTGATCCATAGCCCTACTTCTGGCTTTTTGGTGGTTAATTAGTGGTAATTGTGTCATAGATTTTCTTTCCCAGGCTGTTTAACCCTCAGATCACAGTATCCTGAGTAGCTAGGATTACAGGCATGAGATACCTACAAGAGTTAGTTATTATATAGGTGAATAGTTAGTTCACCTAACTGTAGGTGAACAGAATATAAGAAGCTTCTTTTTCCAGACCTCAAAATTGCTCAGACATGGTCAAAAATATTTTGTGTATTCTGAGAAATGTTTATAAATGTATAAGGACATAGTTACAAACTAGAAAGATAAGTAACAGACTGGGAGAAGACCTTTACAGCAATACATCTGAGAAAGGCCTAATATCCAATATATCCAAGGAGTTGAAAAAGCTAACCCCTCCCAAACCTGTCACTTCATGGAAAAGGGAGCTAGGGAGAGACTTCTCAGAAGAAGAGGTAAGAAGGCAAAGAAACACATGACAGGAGGGGGGGAATGGAGGAGTTGGGGAGGTGGGGCAAGAAGTGATGATAAGGGAAAAACAATGGAGGGGTAACAATGCTTGATAGGGAATGTACTCATTACCTTACTCGTGTAACTGTAACCCCTCTGTACAGAATCTGTACAATAGAAAATATATATTAAAAAAGAAACACGTGTGGAAATGCTCATCAGCCCTGGCCATAAAGGAAATGCAGATCAAAACAATGCTGAGATTTCAGATTACTCCAGTTAGGTTGCCAACATTGTGAATTCTAACAACTAATATTGGTAGGGCTGTGGGAAAAAGGGACCCTAATGCATTGTACTACTGGTGGGAATGTAAGCTTGTACAACCACTTTGGAAAACAGGCAATAGGTTCCTCAAAAACTTAAGCGAAGACCTTTTCTATGACCCAGCCATACCACTCCTGAGCATCTATGTTGTACTGTTCAAAATAGCCACGATATGGAAACATCCCAAATGCCCCACAATAGATGAGTGCATCCAAGAAACTTGGGACCTATTCACAATGGATTTTTACACAGCCCTTAGAAAGAATAAAATGATACCATTTGCAGGGAACTGGATGGAATCATGTAAAGTGAGGTAAGCCAAGCTCAGAGAGACAAATGGCACATGTTCTCTCTGATGTGTGGAAATTAGATCTAAAATTCAGTGAGATATGACAAATGATACAGGATTCTAGGTACTCACACACAGTGAGACCAAAAGAGGAAACTCTTAGAAAAGAAACACAAGCAATGCCTAAGTGCCTATTTATGCTTTTGTAAAATTATATCCAAGATATGGAAGTGAGATCTCTCTTTTTCTTCTTAAAAAATTTCTTTGGATGGTTCTGTCTTCTTTACCTTATATATGGTGTATTCAAGTGTGTATCTTCAGGAAGGTGGGGAGAGGGTATAGAACTCAAGGGAAAAAGGGTGAACAAGTGCAGCGGTTGAGCTCACAGGGTACTGATGAAAGTGAACTATACAACTGGAGGATGGGGTTGGGAGGAGAGGACTGGAAGACAGTGAGAACAGAAGCTATTATATGAAGGAAATGTACTCATTACCTGGCTCATGTGATTGTAATCCCTCTGTCCATCACCTTTATAATAACAATAAAGTCAATAATAAATGTACAAAGTACTTAAAAATATTATCATTATAGAATTGAAAACCCAGAAATGAACCCACAGACCTATAGCCATCTAATCTTCGATAAGGGAGCTAAAACAATAGAATGGAAGAAAGACAACCTCTTCAGTAAATGGTGCTGGCAAAATTGGTTAACTACATGTAGAAAACTTAAGCTAGATCCTTATATATCACCCTGCACCAGAATCAACTCCAAATGGATCAAAGACCTTGAACTCAAAGCAGACACTCTGAAAACATTACAGGATGGAATAGGAGAAACCCTAGGTCTCCTTGGTTCAGGCCGAAATTTTCTGAATAGAGACCCGGAAACACAACAAATCAAAGAAAGGTTGGACAAATGGGATTGCATAAAGTTGCAGAGCTTCTGCAGGGCAAATGACATAGCTAGCAAGATCAATAGAAAGCCCACGGATTGGGAGAAGATCTTTACTAGCCATACAACGGACAAGGGTCTCATATCTAAAATATACTTGGAACTCAAAAAATTAAACCCCCCAACAACAAATCCTCAAAGAAACAACTGCCCAATAAATAAGTGGGCGAAAGACTTAAAGAGAAACTTCTCTGAAGAAGAAAGAAGGATGGCCAATAGACACATGAAGAAATGTTCAACATCCCTAGCCATAAAAGAAATGCAAATCAAAACAACATTGAGATATCACCTCACTCCAGTGAGAACGGCAAAAATCAAGAACTCTAACAACAACAGATGCTGGAGGGGATGTGGACAGAAAGGAACCTTAATTCATTGTTGGTGGGAATGTAAACTTGTTCAACCACTTTGGAAAGCAGTATGGAGGTTCCTCAAAAGACTCCACATAGAGCTCCCCTATGACCCAGCAATCCCACTTTTGGGCATTTACCCTAATGTTTACAAACAAGACCACACTAAAGCTACCAGCACAACTATGTTTATTGCAGCATTATTTACCATAGCTAAGATATGGAACCAACCCAGATGCCCCTCAGTAGATGAATGGATCAAGAAAATGTGGTATATATACACAATGGAATTCTATGCCTCCATCAGAAAGAATGACATTGCCCCATTTGTTAGGAAATGGAAAAACTTGGAAAAAATTATATTAAGTGAAGTAAGCCAGGCCCAAAGAAACGTAGGTCCCATGGTTTCCCTTATTTGTAATATCTAGTATATGTATGAGTCAAGCGGAAAAGGTCAGATAATGTGATGTCAGGAAAATGAACCCTTAGATGTGTATTTTAATGTTTTTTTCTTTCATGCATGTGTTTCTAACACATTTATAAGATTATCTCTTTGTTGTGTATGTCCCTCCCCCACAGTATAACCCTTGCTTTCACTATATTTGATGTCAATATAACTTGTGGAGGAGATGGGGAAAAACCAGTTGTTTAAGGATACAGGTGGACCTGTTGCAACAATGAGAAGTACAAGTTGTCATGTCCAAAACGAACTTTACAATGTTGGTGGGGGGGGGGGGCCTGGGGGGAGGGAGGAAGGAGAAGGATTGGGATTAGGGGGGGAGGGGGGAGGCTGGGAAGGGATGTGAAGGATAAACAAAGGAGGAGGCTGCAATGCTTGGTAAGAAATGTACACATTATCCTGCCCATGTAACTGTAACTCCTCTGTACAGTATGTTCACAAATAAAATTAAATTAAATTAAAAAAAAAAAAAAAAAAAAAAAATATTATCATTGAAAAATGCTTGAATTTCACACGTTTTAACCATCACAGAAAATCCCTCACTTAACCACAAAAAAAGAGGCTCCAGTTTTTACTACAAGTTGGTTAAGATGTTTATAAAATATACATTATTCTGAAGGACCTAGTGAAAACTCATTTGATAACTCTTTTCTCGATTCAATTATATTGCTGTTTCTATAGAAATAACTTCAACATAGAGTTTTGTTTGCCTTTGGTTCAAGACCAGGACAAACTTGGTACCTGACCCTTTTGCTCATTAGCTACCGTCTATCAATCACTGGCAAGCCTTCAACTCCATCTTCAATATATTTTATTAAAACCACAAAGTGGGTTAAATGGAAGTTTTTTTAACTTTTTCTTTCTCTCTCATCACTGTTTAGATGGGAGTTAAAGTTACCTTCCTATTTATTACCTAGATAATGACCAGAAACACAAACAAACTCACGACATTCAAGATCTTAATGAAAGGCAACCACAGGGTATACTCTTAGCAGCAGTGGAGATGAGCTCAGGGTCGCACGCTTCCTAGGTACCTGTTTTGCCATTTAAGCCATACCTAAACCATTTTTCTTTCAGTTTCTTTTGCAGATAGGATCTCATTTATTACACTGGTTACCATTGGGCTCTGAAGCTTCTTCCTGCTTCTTAAAGTATCTGGGATTACAGACCTGTACCCTCACCAATTAGTAATTCAACTTTTTAATAGGTTTATCTTGTTTTTTTTTTTACTGTTGTTTTTCTTTTCGATATTAATATTTCTGTCACCACTGAGGTAGAGGGAAACCCAGGCTCCTAGTATCTCGGCTTTCTGAATCTGCTTTTGAGTTGAACTAGAGTTATTCATACAATGAAAATATACTTTGAGAAACGGATGCACATATTCTATCCTCAAATGTTATTTATTTTGATTTTATTGTCAAGGTGATGTATAAAGGGCTTACAGTTTCATATGTAAGGTAGGGACATTTCTTTTCGAACTTGCTACCCCTCCCTCATTTTTCTCCCACTTTCCCTCCCTTCACCCCCCCCCCTCCAAACTGTCTGAGTGCCCCTGGTCTTTAGAAATGTACATAGATAGTAGGAAAGAAGGAAAAAGAAGAGACTGTTGAGAGGTGTAGAGCAATATCAAGGAAGCAAGAAGAATATGACATCTGGAGTGGTCAAAGGCATCAAGCAGTGTTCTAGTCAGTGCTTTGTGTTTGGGAGACAAGCTGTTAGATGTCATGGGAGAGAAGTTTCTGGTGTCAGTGAAGAATAAAAATTTAATTGGACATTGGATGAAACAACTGGATTTTTCAAAAAGAATTTGCACTCTATCACATGTTTTGCTTATACAATGTGATTGTAAAAGGTGACTATTAGGGGAAAAGGAGAGGAGAGGAAGACGGGGAGGAACATTATTGAAACATGATATCAATATCTGTGTCGATGTATATGTTTGTATATGCATGTATGAAAAAAACTGCAAAATGTTAAAAAGGGAAGAGGAAAGGGGTGGAATGAAGAACAATATAGATGGTGACACTTGGGTCAAAGTGCATCATATACATGTATATAAATATTACAAAGAACCCCCTTTGTACATTTAATTTTTGCTAAATAAATTCTCAAGAAAGAATTTGGATTGCTAGGAAAACGAAATCATGTCATTGGGTAAAAGTGGTTTATACAAGGATTTGAAAACAGAATGAAAATGAAATAAGAAACATGGCATGGACAAGGAAACTTTGGTCCAGTTAAAGGGTGCAATGTGTTGGAAGGAGGGGTTTGGATTTGGAAGTGTGAGGAAGCAAACGAGGAAGGTAAAGATAGAACAAATTTCTGTAGTTCTACAATCCAAGGTAGCTTTACTGGTACACAATTGACAGAGATAGGCAAGGAGGAACCATGGGCAGAGATACATTGAGTGAACAGTTTCTAGGGATCAGCAAGCAAAAATATGGTGCTTAAATGCTCAAGGTATGATTTGAAGTGTGTTCTCAGTAAGATGTGACAGTGACTTGGAATCCTTATAATCAATTTTATTGATTCTCAGGTTCTGTATTTGTGGATTTAGCGAGCTAAACTTTTTTTTTTGGTGACCTCAAAAGTAATCTTGTCTGCATTGATGTGGTCATTTGCAGGCATGCACAGACTGGCAGAGAATTCTCTTTGCACATAGTAAACACAGGAAAGCTGGGCTGTGCTTTACATTAAATGAGTATTACATAAACTCGGTCCAGCTGTAATCCTACTCAGTATGAATGTAATGTTTAATATACGCTAAACAACATATATACAAAACACACACAAAACAGTTATTGATTGGTTGATGGAATTACTGTGACTTTGCACTCATGGGAATTTACCTACTTACTCAGTACTTGCTAGTTCAGATTGGAGAGCACAGACTTACTTCCACAAATAATAAGAATTGATTGCATTTTTTTAAATTGATTGCATTTTTAAATCACCCATATGTAAATAGGCCATTCAAATAGAATTCAAACAGCTCTTGAAATATTTCTTAGTTCCGTGTTTTCTGCACTAATAAATCATTTGCAAATTGAAAGGTCTGGATAAATACATGACTCATGACTCATACTTTTCTTTAACCAGAGCCTGGCAATTGATAAGAAGTTTTTCTGTCAGCTTCTTTCCTGAAATGAGTAAAATATATTTTGCTGTCTTTCCAAGCAACCCAAACTTGAGAAAATTTCATAATATTTTATTCAATTGTTATAGATCTGTCAGATAATGATCCATTAAAAGTGATTTGCTAAATGAATCTTCAAACAATATTTTCAAAAACATCTACTATTTTATCATATGAGCTGCCATAGATAATAGCATATGGCATGTGTATTTTCTCGAGTTGGTATCTTTAGTTCAAATCAAAATCTTAAAATTCAGTTAGTATTATGAACATTTCCATAATATTTCCTAAGCCTTTTGTTTTATTGGTCCAACTGTAGTTTTCCTATCAACATATCCAAAATAAAGCTTATATCAGCAGTGAGGAAAATCAGTAGAGAAAACAGTTCAGTAATAAGAACTCTATAGTATTTTTGTAGGAACTATGGAATAAAATGCATAATAACAGTCTTCTAACTAAGCTTTTGAGTCCCTCAGAAGATAGCTCATGTAATGAAATAGTGAAAGATAGCACTGTTTGAACTAAAGGATTCAATCCACACCCAAGCTTTTAATATTTAATGCAGACCCTTCTGAGAAATTTAGTGGTACAAGTATTAATCGATTTCACAGGCATTTAATAAGTCAAACAAGCTTAAGTGAAATATTTCTGTGATTAAGAAGGTAGAAATGATTGAAGAACTGAAGGGAGGTTGGAGGGAGACTATAAGTGCATTAAACTGTGACTGAGAGGTTCTAAGCTCATGTCCTTCTACCTTCAGAAAGTATGAGATTGAAAATGCAAGCTTTGCTTTGCAAGTCATTATTGATTTGATATGTAGCAATATAAAATAATTGTTGCTATTTATCTTTATTCTTTGTGGTCAAAATCTTAAATGTTCTTATTTGTGTTGTTAATCCTGATTTGTCAGAGTAATTAAAATAAGCATTGTACTATAATTTGGGATTTTGGAATATCAGGAAGGTATTCTTTTGCAGGACACATTACTTCTTGTGTATCAGAGAACAATAAAAAATAGAAAAATAGAAAACAAAACCTTAAGAAATGCCATCTTTCTTGTGTTTAAAGCCAGAAACTGAATTCAGCCAACATAACTTGTATATGGTTCAGGTTCTATTTCTTCCTCCCAAGTAGTGGGCTTACAGTTATGGATTCAAGAGGTTACCCAATTTAGTTCTGATACCAAGGTATAATTTTAAAAACGTCAGCCCAATTCAATCCACTAGAGAATTTCTTTTTCCTTGTCATTGACTACTATTTTTGTAAGTGTATGAAAGTAATGAATTTAATGAAAGAGAAAAAATGGGGTTGAAACACTGTATTAATCATTTACCATAGAGAATACAAATATGAATATACCTATCTATCTCTATCTATCTGGCTCCTTTTCGTGAGACACTCATTGGGAAGATTGGTCCAACAGTAATTCTTGAAGAGTGAAAAAGAGTTGCATATAGTTATCAGGACCTCTGAGCAGTGTGGATAATGTTTTAGAAATGAGTAGAACCTAGTTATAAGAGCTGAGTCACAGGCGGGAGTGAAGGGAGTGGGCCTGCTGATCAGATCTGATGGTTTACTCAACAGGTGCTTACAGGGATGCCATTAAACACCACACTTCGTATGGTCCAGAAGGATGTCTCTAGGTATTTCAAACATTTTAGGTGCTGGGATCGATTCTAAATCAGACCTAAGTCTGAAAATGAGGTTCAAGTACAAGTTTTGTAGAAGCAGGGTTAAGAAGCCCTCCTATAGGTCAGAGTATGAACATTATATATATATTTATACACACATTATTTACACATACATTATATAAGTATATTAAATATTATATATTACATATATTATAGATATGTTGTATATAACATTATGTAATACATAACATAATATGCTAGTATATATTGTATATTACACAATGTTACATATAACATGTAACATGTTACATATATAATATACTAGTATATTATATGATACATAATACATGGCATAATATATTATGAATGATATATGACATAATGTGTTTGATAGTATATATTTCATGATGCTTTATATATATAAATGTTATATATATAAAATATTAATTGATGATGTGAGTAGGGGTCATTCAGTCATTTTCATTGTAATTATGGTGGTATAGTACATAAATCATCCACAATCAGTTAGAAGGGCTTGAAAGTAGAGTTATTTATAGACTGAAGAACATCCTGTCATTACTTTTATTAAATATTATGAGTATGACCTATAATACTAGAGGAAACTGGTAAAAGAGCATATTCTTTGGAAAGTCTTAAAGCAAAACTGTTGTTAACTACTAAAGTTTCAGAAACAGAATCCATAATATAGCACAAGAACTCAGGTGTGTCTGTGGGCATTCAGGTGTGGTTGTGAAACTGCTATCATATTTGGTGCTGAAATTGAAAATATAGTTCGAGTTATACATACATGTGATTTATGAAATATTCTGTGGCCAGACAAGCAAAGTGTAACTTATTTTACATTCAATAATATTTGAATGTAATACATGAGAAGGTATTTTAGAAATGATACTATTTTAAGGTGTGGATTTTAAATAGAATCCATAAAGCATATTATTTGTGGGTGAAAGGAAAAAGTACATGTTAAATACATGGTCGTCAAAGATCGCATAGCTCACTTAGGTAGGTTAAGGACAACCTTGAGGTTTAAAAACAGACCTTCAGGATATGAGGCAGGGGTTTATACTGTTGATTACTGGTTGTCAGTCATTGATGTTAGGGATCTCTTTGTGATCGTATTTTGTGTACTTCCTTGTCATTGTACAGTGAGTCCCTGGTTATTATGTGAAGCATTATATAATCTCCCACTTCTTTTGCTCCTTCGCCATCATGTATACTTATGAGGTGATATGACATCATATTATATGGTATATAAACACCTAGGCACTAATTCCAGGAATAATGTTTAAGTGTTGTGGGACATTTGTGCTGTTTTTATAGCAATGGGCACAAGTGAAGTATATTAACCTTCAAAATTAGCAGTCATTTTTGTTAGGCAGTCAAGTAAAGACTGTGATTAGAACCAAAAGATGATGAATGAAAATGATGTTGCTTGATTAAAATTAGGTTTTACTAAAATGAGTGCTGACTTTGTTCTTTGTGAACTAATCAAGCTTGTCGAAGGGATGGTTGCCTTCTTTTCTTTAGAGTTCAATAATGTGTACATGAAATGATACAGTGGTTTCATTCTAAAATATCCCATTGGTCAGTCAGAACACTGAAAAAGTTATACATCTCTAGAATATTAATTGATGATATGATTAGATGTCATCCAGTCATTTTCATTATGGTAGAAAAGTACTTAAGTTGTCCATAGTCATTCATTAGGGGCTTGGAAATAGAGTTCGTTTTAGACTTACAGACTGAGTCTGCTGTCACAACGCATTACTTCCATTTAACATTATGGGTGTGACCTATAATATTAGAGGTTCACGGGAAACTGTGGAGCAGGAGCCTATTCTTTGGAGAGCTCAGTGTTCAGTATTTTTATGTGTAATTTGGGTTAAGAGTTAGAAGCAAAAGAGAGGACCTTCTGAAGTAAAGCTGTGAATTTTGACCCTAAGTTCTTAGTAGCCCACTGCATATCAACAATGCCTACACTCATTCATTCTTTTTAATTTTGTTCTCGTAGGAATGTATGTGTTAAACTCTTCAGCAGAAATACTAACCATCTCAAAATTTGGACAGTCTAGTTACTCTGTTTTGATCCAGATTGCAGAAGTATGTCCACAGGGAAAAGAAAGTATGACTTACCAAGAATCTAACAAATTGGGTTTTCTAAACTTAGCATGCTCTAAAAATAGAACATTTATCCATCAATGATATTATGCAACAGAAAGCCTTATTACAAAAATGTAAGAATTATTGTGGAAGAAAAGTCTGTGGAAGGTTAGGTTACATTATATATATACACATATATATGTATATATACACACACACTTTTCCTGCACTTCTAAACATTTCATTACTTTCTTCATTCTTTTTTTAATAATCTTTCTTATGCTTTTCTTTCTTCATCAATGCAACATAGAATCCATGGTTCAGACAGAACTTGGACAGCAGTTCACAAGGGAAAGGAACTACTACATTAAAATACTAAACTATATTAATCTTCCTCCTATTCACTTTGAAAGAATTCTACTAGTTGTAAGGAAATTCTGTGCTCAGGAATATGATCATCCTGACATCCTAAGCTTGTGTGAGTGAATGACTCATTATCACCTTACAAACTAGTACACTGCACAATTAAAGCAGATATACATTTTCATTTACCCAATAACAATAGTAGCATATATTAATGGCAGCATAACAAAGTACCGTCAAATTTAGCAATTTAAAAACAACTTAAGATAAAGGTATATACAAGATGCAGCGTATCAAAATTAAATATGTTGACATCAGGGGATATACCATAGGGGGAAGAATATACAAAAGAAACAAAAAAATTACATCCTACATTAAAAACAACAGAAAAACCTCTTGTATATACATTTATCTAATTTGGGGAGGGGAAGGGGAATAACAAAATGCTGAATCAAGGACACAGGATGACCCATTGCAACAGTGATACTTACAAGCCACTCCGTTGGAAGAACTTTACAATATAGGAGTGGGAGCGGTGGGGGAGGGAAGGGATAATAGGAGGAAAACGAAGGAGGGGGTAACAATGTTCGACAAGAAATGTACTCATTACCTTATTCATGTAGCTGTAAACCCCTCCCCCCTACAGCATCTTTACAATAAAATTAAATTAAAAACAAAAGCAATAACTCAAGACTGGCTTAACGGGCTGGTGCTGGCTAAGGCTGAATGATGCGACTGCGCTCAAGCCTGGGCTGTATTAAGGAGAAGGCTGACCTGGGGTAGAGGTTCCACTTGTGAGAAACATTACATATATGGCTGTTGATCTAAGGGTCCAGCTTCTCCCTTGGTATTGGCAGCTAAGCTTCTGTTTCATGTGTTTCTAAACTGTTACCTATGACATGTCCCTAGAACAATCCAAAGAGAGAGCAGGCAGACGAAGTGGCAAAGACACCTTTCTATCACCTAAGTTGCTAAAAATCACAACCAGCCTTTTGTACTTCGTCATCTTCTTCACTAAAAGTAAACCCACTAAGGGAAGTCCTACTCCAGGGGACCGGCTTCAGGCCTTTGCCTCTTGAAGGGAGCGTAGAGGTGGTGAACATTTTGCCAGTTTAAAATGGCAGGCATCTGAATAAGAGTTTCTACCATGGTTAGAATAATGGTGTCATCTTCAGTGTAAATGTGCTAAGAGGCAGATTCGACCTTCCCCAGGAATGAGATTAGCAACCTTATAAAAGCATTTTGGAGCCTGAACTTACCTTGTCTGTCCCCTGCTCCCTGTGGGCATGCTGGAGGACCCACGGCAAGTCACCCTGGTGGAAGTGGAGACAGGTCTCCTCGCTAGACAACAACTGCTGTTCCCTTAACCTTGAATTTCCTAGCATCCAGAACTATAGGGAGTTGGCTGTTGCTGTTTATAGATGATCTAGTCTCAGGAATTTTGTTGTAGTAACACAGACAGACTAAGGTCTGAGTGCTTAGACTTTTATTTTTTCTTTTTGTGCTGGTTCTAGGCCTTGAACTCAGGGCTTGGGCACTGTCTCTGAATTTCTTTTGCTTAAGGCTAGCGCTCTACCACTTAAGCCAGAGATCCACTTCTGGATTTTTGGTTTATTTTATTTTATTTTATTTTTAATAGTGGTTTTTGGAGGTAAAAGTCTCAGGGACTTTCCTGCCCTAGCTGACTTGGAACTGTCAGCCTCAGATCTCAGCCTCCTGAATAGCTAAGATTACAGGTGTGAGTTACAGGTAACTAACTAGAGACTGTTCTATAAAAGCACAAAGCTGCTTCCTCATAACCTCATTTTCTACCTAAAATTGCCTGATAAACACAGATTGCCTGCAAAGTTGGGTTGTTCTTCATTTCTATGGTTTCATTTCTTGCTCTGATTTAAGTATCAACTTTCCTATATCTACTGATTTAACCCTGGGTTCATGTTGTGATCTTCTTCCATGAATTATATACTTTCTCTTTTCTCCTTTTAATTAAAATTGGCATTTGGTCTACTACCTCCTAGAAGAATTTTTAATTTTTTTTCCTCTTCAAGAAAGACAATAGTTTTCAAACATTTGTTTACACTGAGCTAAAACTTGTTAGGCTAGGGACTCAAAAACTCTACCCCTACAATTCAATATTTAATTGTAAAGGGCTATGAATTCTCTCATTCTTATTTACTGATTTAAAAAACAAGAAAAAAGATATGTATGTACACTGAATTCACCCCTGTTGAGTGCAGTAAGAGTAAAGAAAACATTCCTTTGTCCCAGAGCTGATAAATTTGATCAGAAATTTGTGATTTCACAGTAACTTCCATGGCAAATTAAATGATTCTACATGCCCATTAACTGCTAAAAGAACTTTTTAAAGTAAAGGTTGTTAACTATGATAATTAGCCAAGAGTAAATCTATTTGTTATAACGTTTCATTTAATTCAATTAGAGAAAGTCCTGTGTTTAATTCATTCCTCAGATATTCTGTAATAAATTCAGGAATCTTTTAGGCTAATGAGACCAAATAGAAGAGAGAGACAGAAAATACAATCTTTTGTCACCAAGAGGAGATGTGTACCTATAAAGTAAGCTTGAATTGTAACATTATGTCACCATTGCCGCCACCATCAGTTAGCAGTTGTTGAAAATTTACTATAAAAGTACTACTTTGCATACATTCAAGATTGTGTTTCTAGCGAACATGCAGGTCACTTGAATCCAGTATTCCTATGTCAGAAATCCACATAGCATCTTATTGTCTATCTGTACATTCTCTACTAGGTGCATTGCCTCTCCTTTCTACCACAATGTATTTATCATCTCAAAACCTTGTGAAGACATCCCGTATCTATGCAGTCATAGATGATAAGATCATAAGTAGTGAGGGCAAATGAAGTGAATTATGTAACAGTTACTTGTATAGCTCTAGATTCTACAAAACTCCCACATTGTCGTTTCTTGATGCACTAAGAATATCAGTATCTAGCCACCAAGTGTATGTTACTCGTGCCTCTAGTTCTAGCTGCTCAAGAGGATGAAATTAGACAGATTGTAGTTTGAGGCCAGCCCAAACAAAAAATTGAGAGACTCCCTTCTTAAGAAATAGCTAAGTCATGGAGTTCTGCATCTGTCAACTCAGCCATAAGTGGAAAGCAAAATACAGGATTGCTGTCCAGACATTAGCAGTACTCTATTTCAAAATAATCAGTACCAAATATGTTATAATATTTAATATAATATATATTACCACCAGTTATCTCCCTGAAAGACAGAATGATTTTGAAATCTACTTAGGATTAGAAAGCATGGAAAACAAAAATTGTATTTATGCTAAAGTGTATAGATCACCCGAAATCAGCAGACTAATTGCATAAGCTTGATAAATTTGATGATGAACTTGAAAAAACTGCCTGCCAGAACCTTTTTAGACTAGCACCCAACCACTCCATTTCTGGCTTTGTTAAAATGGTTAATTGGAGATAAGAGTCTTGTGACCTTTTCTTGCCTGGGCTGGCTTTGAACTGTGATCCTCTGATCTCAGTCTCCTGAGTAGGTAGGATGACAGACTTGAGCTACCAGTATTTCGCTCTGCCAATATTTTTGAATGTGCCCTCAACATTTTTAATCATACCTGTAATATATCAGACAAAATTCCAGTTCCTTTATTGTCTCATGAACACTTTTTAAAATCAGTTCTTCAATTTCCAACCATTGTAATATAGTGAAGGAAACCCCCCTGTGAATGATTTCCAAGAAGCATGAATATCAGTTCTTTCTGGTTGGGAAGAGAACATGCTTTAATTTGATCTCCATACACTGTAGATGTTCTAGAAGAAATGATGACATCAGTCAGTCACTCTGTACTTTCTCATATTTTTATATCTATAATTTTTAGCATCAGCTATCAAAAATCAAGCAAAATGGTAAAAAAGAAAATTCTCCTGTCACAGGATCTTGGCTGTTCTGGAGATAGGCAAAAAAAAATTGGCAGGAGAGTCTTAAAATTATATACCTTTGGATTTTAAAAAATAAAGTATTTCCCACAAAAGAGGATAAACTTGAGAGAGAAAATAATCTATTCATTAAGCAAATGTTTCTTCAGTGTCTACTTTATGAAAAGACATCCTGGCAAGCACTGCCACAGCACAGAATAGAATGCAAGTTGGTACAGGCAGGCTGAGACAATCGCACAATCACCTTTAGTCCAGAGCGAATTGTGCATTGTGCGTGTGAGGCATGACTGTGGGGCTGTGGCGTTGTGAAGCAGAAGCCCTGGCATCTGTCAGGGAGCCGGGGGGAAATCTCAGAAACGATGAAGAACACCAGCATGGCCCGGAAGAAGGCCTAAGGGTCTCTGTGTTCATTTTGTTTCATTTTTAGTTGTAAAATTAGGAATCTACAGTAGAAAGTTTTGAAAATCGAGATACTCACACCAAGAAAAAGAGTTACCAAAAATTCCACATGCAAGTAAAATCCTAACTGAAACATGGTTTTAATCCACTTTCAGCTATCTTTGTACTCTTCATATATTTGAGAAAATCATTTGTATATAATTTTACATGCCACTTTCTAATGTTCACAACATTATATTATATACAACATTATGATATACTCTATATTATGTAGTATATTATTATATAATTTATTATACTTATATAACTATATAAATATATGTTATATAATATATACTATATAGTGTATATATAAATATATATAACATATATATATTATATATAATATATATTATAACATATAAATATATATAAATTTATATATAGTATAAAATATTTATTTTATTATTATATAATATATCAATACATATTTATAAACATATAAATATAATATATGTTATATACTATAAACTATATATTATATACGACATTATATTATATTCACTTAAAACAGCTATACTGGATTTTAAAAACAATTTTAGAGCCTTAATACTAAGTAGTTGTTTGTTTTAGCATTCTAAGTACTCTAAACACAGTCCATACAACACGTTTAGGTCATGTCTTAGGCTTTGCTATCCAAAGTCACATATTGAGATAAAAATGGATCAAGAAAATGTGGTGTATATATTAATATATATGCATATATATATATATATATGCAATGCAATTTTACTCATCCATTAGGAAGAATGATGTTGCACCATTTGTAAAGAAAGGGAAAGACCTAGAACAAATGTTGAGGAAGTTAGACCCAGAAAGACAAAGGGTATATGTTTTCCCTTATATGTGGAAGCCAGATTTAGCTTATACACTTATAAGTAAATACATTGGGTGGTATGCAAGTGTGTACAAATATTTACTGAAATATGGTAGATTTGAGGGAGATCTCAGATAGTGTAATTCCTTAGAAAGCCCAAAATCAAAGCTCAACAAAAAAAACACCAGAAAGTGGTTCTCAAAAGGTTGGGGTTAAGAGTTAAGGAGTGGGTGAAGAGGAGAAGAAGGGGAGAATGCAGTCATACACCCAGTGTGCAACCTACACAATTAAGAAGAATGAGGGAAGAGATGGGTGGGGGAGGGGGCGCATGAGAATGTTGAACAGGATGACATTGGTCAAGATATATTGTATTCATAAACTCCTTTGGTAAGTGGAAACTCTGTTGTACAACTGCCTAAAGATACTAATTTTAAAAAGGAAAGAAAAAAATAAAAGAAAATGGAAGCAGGTAAATTAAGGGGTGGGAGAGTTGGAGAGACGGGAAAACAATGGAAAGAGCGACACTGATCAAGATGCCCTGTACTCAGAAATTGACATGTTGAATTGACACTCCTTCGTGTAATTACTTAAATATAATAATAGTCACATATTGAACATTGAGCTTTCAAAAAATCTTTTTATTGTTATCATACAGATTATGTACAGAGTTGTTACATTTACATAAGTCAAGTAAAGAGTTCATTTCTTTTTGGACAATGTCACCTTTTCCCTCATTCTCTCCAGTTTTTCCCATAAGTTGTATAGTTCATTTTCAACATATTGTCTAGTGAGTACCATTGCTACATTTGTTCATCCTTTGTCCTTCTATTTCTTTGTGTCCCCTTGCCCTCCCCCTAACATATAAATGAACAAATAAGATCCAAGGAAAAGATAATGAAAATAGCAACAAAGAAAAAAAAACCTGATTCCATTTCCTGAAGTTCATTTTGCTTTTGTGTGCCTCTCCTAAGGGTATCTGCCTTTGGTCTTACTGTGTGTGAATGCTCAGAGACTTGTATAATTTATTATGTCCCAGTGTATTTTAGATTTGGCTTTCACATGTGAAAGAAAACATGCACCATTTGTCTCTCTGAGCATGGCTTACCTCACTTAACATGGTTTGTTCTAGGTCTGTCAATTTCCCTGCAAATGACATAAGACTGAGCTTTTATTTAAAATTTTTTTCTCTATTTCAGACATTTATAGGACAGATTATTAAGGAGAAGCTAGTAAGTGTAAGGTTGAATGCATTTTTCCACGCTATCAATATATGGTTAGGTGGGTAAGAGACAGATATGAGTAAGCATGGAGATATTTTTAAATGAGAAAAAAAGTGCAAGGATCCATACCTGTAATGTGTCTAGTTCTCCACTCTGACCAGAAGATAAAATAAAAAGTGAATAAGTAAAAAGAAATGTCCTGAGATGAAGCAGAGATGTTCTGAATTATAATATTAGTTTCTTCTTTTTGTGCAGGTAGGTCTTGGTCAGGACCTTAATCTCTTGCTTGGTCTTTTTGCTCATAGCATGGCTTCTATCACTTGAGCTACAAAGTCCAGTTGAGTTGATTATAAATGAAATTTTGTGGGCTTTTCTGCTTCACCTTGCTTTGAGCCAGGATTTTCAGATCTCAGCCTCCTGAGTAGCTGTGTTTACAGGCATTATCCAAAGGCATGAGTTACTTCTTGTTAAAAGAATTTACTCATTTATGAATGGTGTAAATTTATTTCAAACTAGAGAATAAAAATATTGTGATGTTTCAATACACGTATCATTGTGTAATGTTTAAATTAGGCTAAATATGTCTGTCTCTTCAAACATTTTTCTTAATGGCGGAAATGTTTAAAATCCATTCTTTTTGCTTTCTGAAATTTATATTTCACCATTTTGCTTTTTTATAATTTAGTAATAATAAGTAGTCTAGGATAGCTGAATTGCTTTCAACAGTAGAATATAATAATTGGCAGGTAGTTGAGAAATTAGCATAGAATCTCTAATAAATCAATATTTTATAGTAATCTCTAATAAGTAGTCATCTCTAATAAAGTACTCACTCTGTAGATTTTCATTTACTTCTAGTAGTTACAATTCTGCATTTGCATTCTTTTAATTCTATTGTTAAGGTATATTTCAAAGGACCTTTATGGAATATCTATGCGAATAAATTTTGTTATTTGCAATCATACATTTAAAAATTAGTAGTCAAAATATTGGATTATAACAGTGACTGGTAGTTTTAGATGACAGAAAAGTGGAAATGTTACCATCTTTTTAAAGTCAGGAACTTTTTTTCAGTAACAGTAACCCTGTGGAGGTTGCTGACACAGTTTTTGTTTTTTTGTTTTTTTAGTAAGAAATGAGATACCTGTGGTTCACAACCTAGAGTATGAGTTTGTATTCTATCATTAAACTAAGGATAATGGAAATTTAAATATTTTTCTTCATCTGTAATTAATCTAATCCAAGAAAAGACTTTGCTTTATTAATAGAAAAATTAACTAATCTTGATCATTCCTTTGTTAGCCATTGGGTCCCAAGTAATTAAATTTCATATAATTATTTTTCAATCTGCTGCCATTCTTTGTAAAGCATCCATTTTCCTCCTTTTTTTCTTATTAGAATTACATAGCCTTTCACCTTAAATTGGAAGATTTAATGAAGCAGTAATGAGACTTGTAAATTCAAGAGAATGTTTCACAATGTTATTTTCCAAGGCATTTAGAATAAAGAGCTGTAATTGCACATCGTTTTCCCACCTCTTGGCTATCTGAAACTTTCCCCTCAAATCTTTTTTTTTTTTATTTCTAAACAAATGAATCAACTGCCAGCATTAGTACTTAAGGTGATTTCTTCAGTAAAGGTCAACTAAGAAGAAATGGCTAAACCATAAAAGAAAATAACACATTTATGTGATCCAAGGCTGGCCTTCTTATATAGATTTCCTTTTTGCAAACACTTTCAGTGCAATTTATCTTTGCTGGATCTGTAAAGAAAAGTCTTCTAAGTTGCTGGCTCTAAACAAAATCAAATCCCAGAGTTCTCATTGATTAGCTAGGCCTTATATGTGAACTAACTTGAGGCTAAATATCATATTTTTCTTCATCTTTTCATTGTATCTGTTTAATTTCTCATTGTGTTTAACCATTTGGCTTTGTAGTAAGAATAGAGAGATAGGCCTTCCCTAGAATAATTGAGAAGTGTTTTCATTAATGATGCTGTAGATACATACTTTTCCACCCCGCCATTCATCACTGGACATGATACACAATTCCTTAGCACTTGACACCCCTCTTCATTTTTCTTCTATGTCTCCATCTCCTGTCAGTCTTGCCTTTTCTTCTTCTTCCCATCCTTTCCATCTCTTTCTTCACTTAAGTTTTGTTGATCAAGCTCTTGACCAAATTTGAAGAACCAGATGGAAATGGGAAACTATAATAAGGATGATGAGCAGAGAAATGAGGAGAATTGTGGCGAACTCCATGAAGCATGTTTCATGCAATAACAGTAATGCATAATGATCTCAATGCATGAGAACAGACCTTATCATTTAAAAATACACTGTACATTTTCTCGCACCAAGAAAAAAAATGCATCAATCACCTTCACGCAAGCAAGTATCTCAGACAATGACAGAGCACTTGCTTTAAAAGTATTTGAAGGGTGGAAGGAAGGATGGTCATGACTGTTCAAAGTTCTTTTTCCTGTGTCTGGGGAAGAAGGAGAACAGTGGAACCAGAAATCAAGGACATCTCTACCACAGGGCTCTGAGCTTTCCAGAGGCTTTGGAGACCACCAAGTTTGGCCATACTTGTTCATGGGAATACCACTGAAAGTCAGAAAAAGGGGAGCAAGGTGCTCTTCCTGCCTCTGCTTCCTTCTAGACCTTTGTATTAGTGGAACTTCAAAGGGACATGAAGGCCAGTCTGGGAAATCTCATGTATGGGATTTTTACTGCTCTGAAATAGAAAGGATGAGGAGAAATGGGCAGAGCTGTTGCCAAATGACAGTCACATCAGGAAAAACACTGTAGAATCTGGTGTCCTTCCTGAAGTTCTGATGAGCTCATTTTCTTTTTTTTTTCCCTCCCACCCAATCATACCCCCCCCCCCCCACCGACATTGTAAAGCTGGTTTTGACATGACATTTTGTACTTCTCATTGTTGCAACAGGTCCACCTGAATCCTTAAACGACTTGTTTGTCCCCATCTCCTCCACATGTTATACTGACATCAAATCACTTTCCTCAACACATCGCTGACATTTTTAATTTAATTATTTTAATTATTACTAGGGTTTGAACTTAGAGTCTTGTTAGGCTAATGTTCCCCACTGTGGAGCCACTGGGCCTTTTGATTAAGCTTGTTTTTCAGATAAGGTCTTGTACTTTTTTTCCTGGGCTGGTCTGAACAAAAATCCTACTACCCCTGTTTCACACATAATGAGGATTACAGATGTAGTACTATGCCCAGCTTGTTGAGATGGGGTATTGCTAATATTTTTCCCAAAGTTAATCCTCTTTATCTCTGCCTTTTGTGTAGCTTAGATTATCAGAGTATGCCACCATGCCTGGCCTACTTTGAAAGTTTTAATGACAGGAAATATGCATGTATTTTTTTTATCCATTTGCCTGTATTGAATTTCAATCATATTTATATCTGCTGGAGTCTTATTGATTCATAGTACAGTTCAATCCACATCTCTGGTGTTCTGATAGTAATCACTGTACCTTTATAAAGCCATAGGTTTTACAGTACAGTATACTTAATTTGGGAGGGAAGAGCACAAAATACTTAGGATTCATGTGTTGTCTTAAATCCAGGACTTTTTCATGGTTTGAGAATATGTACATTTGTAAATATAGTGTACATTTTATATTTTGGACTTTTCCGTTTAAGTCTATGGTCAGTTTCAAATTGTCTATGTGTGTGTGTTAAATGACATATGATTTGAGGGTCAGTGTTTTCCCCCACCTTTCCATTGTTATAGCAACCCTTTATTAGAGGTGGTATTTGAAGAGTTCAATTTTTTACTTTTGATATTCTTGTCATGATGATTAGCTTTATTTTTACAGCTACAATTCTTAACAAGCATAAAAAACCCAAACCATTTCTGTTTTGTGTTTGCCAGTCATGGAGAATCAAGTAAAGTTCAAAGTCATTTCAACAATAGGAAGTGTATTTTGCTTTTCAGCAGCAATGACATCACTCTTTTTTTAATTTGATTTTATTGTCAAGGTGATGTACAAAGGGGTTATAGTTACATAGGTAAGGTAAATGACCTCACTCTTAACTTGTAAATTTATATGAGTCCTCTGCTTCAGGTCTAGATGGATCCTAAGCCATCACTAATAAGTGACCAAAGATTTTTTTTCTTTCCAACTGTCAGAGAAAAATTCTAAAATATTGTGTCAGGTATTTTTAATATATCCTTGTCTGTTGCCAAAATGTTATGAGTTCTCTCAAGTGCCCATAATTTTCTAACTCTCCAGTGTACTATATATTCCCTAACAATTAGTTCTCTCCATCTATGTGGAAAATGAGCAGTTAGCAAAAATTCTAATATCAGAGCCCCTATGTACTGTTGCGTGAAGCCTTGTCACTCTCAATATTCCTGGTAAAGACTGTGTTTTACTACATGTATCACATATATTCATATATATGTATACATATGTATTTATGCTGTATACACATGCACACACACATATTGATTCCTTTAGATATTTTGCCATCTTAACTTAGTTTTAATTCACACATTTTTTTAAAAAACACCAGAAGTCATCAGTTTAAAATTAATGATTTTTTTCTGCAAATGTAGACATAGGTTTTTAAATGAATATTCTTGTTAGAATATATTTACTAGGAAAAAAGAATATATTACTCACAATATAAAATACATTTTTTGGGGGGCTGGTGCAAGTAGCTCATGCTTGTAATCCTAGCTACTCAGGAGGCTGAGATCTGGGGATAATGGTTCAAAGCCAGCCCAGGCAGGAAAGTCCATGAGACTCTTATTTCCAAAAACCACTAGAAAACTGCAAGTGGCGCTGTGGCTCAAGTGGTACAGCACTCACCTTGAGCTGAAGAGCTGAAGGACAGTGCCCAGGCCCAGAGTTCAAGGCCCATGACTGACAAAAAAAATTTTTTTTCAGGATGAGGGTATCCATTTTACATTTCAATTAATAAGATTTTGGGTGTTTATCATGTTTACATATATTTATAAATGTAATTTTTCTTACAGAACAGAATTGGGATCACATCTTAAGATAATAAGAGTTATTGAGTCCAAATGATATCTTGTATATGATATATGGCCTTTACAATTTGAAAAATATTCCATGTAAAATATTCACTGAAATATCCTTCCTCTGACTACTATCAACATGTTTTCAAGGATGTGTAATATTCCACTGCTTACACATACCACATTTTCTTTATGTAGACAGCTTCTTGGCTGTTGGTAATAGTGCTAGTAGTTCTTACTACTTAAATAAGTTTTAAATATACAGGTTTTTGTGTACTTATGCATTCATTTCTTATTATTGCTTTTTATTACCTTCATAATTTTGAATCCTTTCTATCTACCCATGAATGCTAATTTTGATATCTTCTGATTAGAACCACAGAGCTCCAGTGTATCATATATGTAATCGTTTACCTGCCTTTCTCAATTGAGTAACACCTGGGCATCTCAAAACTAGTCTGCTCCGCCGGGCGCTGGTGGCTCACGCCTGTAATCCTAGCTACTCAGGAGGCTGAGATCTGAGGATCGCGGTTCAAAGCCAGCCCAGGCAGGAGAGACTGTGAGACTCCTATCTCCAGTAAACCATCAGAAAACCAGAAGTGGCGCTGTAGCTCAAGTGGTAGAGCGCTTGCCTTGAACTGAAGAGCTGAGGGACAGCGCCCAGGCCCAGAGTTCAAGCCCCAGGACCGACAAAAAAAACAAAACAAAACAAACTAGTCTGCTCCAATCTTTACTCTTTTCTGTTCTGTTCTATCTATTATCTATTTTTTTTCCATTTTACTTAATGGGATTCTCTCTTATCCAATTTCTTATGCTCGAGATGAGGAATTGTCTTTAATAGATTTCCTCCCTCCTTTCCTTTCCCATGAAGCTCTAACTTTCTACTATAAATGTTCGCGGGCTTTAAGAAGTCATCTTCTCTACCTCTCTGCTGAGAGCGGTTAGTGATTCAGCCTCTCTCACACTTGGGCAAATGTCAGGGTTTTCTATCAGTCTCTCTGTTTGCATTCTGGCCTCTTTCCAATCAATGCTCTATGTGGTAACAGAATCTGTATTTCAGTATTTTTTTTTTCTTTATGTAGTGGAATGCTCAACCAGACTATTTTTGGGCTACCCACAGTGAATAATTCTGAAGCAAAAAGGAAGAGAAAAAAAATCTCATGATCTGCAACTTGCCCAAATATGTTTTGTGGAGTAGGTCCCTGCAGAGTCTGAAATGCCAGATAATCAATATGTCTCCAGTTTGCTTTAGAGGCGGCTTTTATTTTGTGTGTGCTTGGTTTTCTTCTTGTTATTAATTCTATATTACACTTTGACATGATTTCCATGAAGTCCATTTTTTTAGGAAAATTAAGAGATTTGTTTGTGTATCAGTAAAGAGTTCAAATTATACCAATGTGTGCTTAATGAAGGAGAGCAATATGGGGGTGAAAGGCAGTGTGTTTCAGGGTAGGGGGGGAATAGATTTATGACACTGATTAGTGAAGAGAACCGAGAGCCCTCGTGCATGAAAGCGTTGTGGTCTGTCTTGCTTTCCTACATCTGAACTTCTCTACCCTATTGATGGTTCCTTGGCATTGCAGTTCCCAGAAATACATAGAACTTATTATGCCAGAGACTCTGTTCTTTAGTTGACCTGTCTTATGTTCTTCTTGGGAACACAGCTGGACTCTGTGGTCCAGGTTGCTGGGCACTGAAGTATCACTGAGTTCTTGCTAGATCGGTGATGAGATCCCATCCCTTGGGCTACAGGAGTCTCCTCTGCCTGTTATTCATTCTCACTGCTGAGATTTTATAAAGGTGGATCCTCAGATTCCAAAAGACACATTTTTACTGAGGTAGGCATCATGGTGGTGCACACCTGTAGTTGTAAACCCAACTCCTTAGGAGGCAGAGTTTAGGAGAAAAAAAAAACTTAGATTTCCTGCCCACCCCATCTCAACAAAAATCTCAGGTGTCAGATATAGAGCATATCTCTTATCCTAGCTATCTGAAAGATAGAAGTAGGTGGATCACAGATTGAATCTGACCCAGGACAAAAATGAAATGTTATCTGAAAAAAAAAAATGGCTTGGAGGCATAGTTCAAATGGCAGAGAGCCTGTCCAGCAAGCCAAGATTCCCAGTTCAAACTCAAGTATTACCCCCACCCGCCAAAAAGAAAGTCAAGATGGGAAAGGTTGAGGTTGGAAGGAATTATTCCTGAGTTGCCGTTTGGAGAGCCATGTGATCAGGAAGCACATTCTGTGTTTGATTTGGGCAAATGAGCTACTTCCCTGAGATTTTTTTTTTCATATTTTCCAGCCTAAAGAGCATTTAGTGTACATCATGCTTATGCCTTCCAGTGGCAGCCACAGTCTTTCCAGTAGAGTTGGGTTCTAACAATGCTGTTTCAGAAGGAAGGAAGTTGTGGGAGGGTTGGGGGGGGGGGGTGGTGAGTAATGGAACTGGAGCGTTCCAGAGCTTCTCTATGTTCTAAACGTTAGCTGAAACAAGAAGACACGAGAATCTGGTTGTCACTTTTTGGCATATGCATTCATTCTCTCTCTTGATCATTGGTCCTGCTTTCAGACGCTTGGAAATCATCTGTGAGGTAGGCAAATCCAAGCAGGAAGCCAAGATCGCTGCATCTCTTTGGGGAATATCTTCAGATGGCTTCTGGAAAGACTCAGAACATACTAATTTAAACGTCTATGGATTAGTGGGGGGAAAATCGTTCTTGCTCCTTGGGCTGGGCGTAACATAAAACTTATTATTTTCCAGTTTGCAACAAGACTGGGGAGGGCAGAGCGAATCTAGACTGGGATATTAGAAGACAGGATCTTTTACAGATGTGATTTTAATCCTGTCACTTTCTTGTAGAAATACTTCCCTGTCACTCTTTCAAATAACCTTCTCATCCCATGGGAGACAAATTCCACAATCTTGACAAGAACTAGCAGGCACACAGCCCTTGCCCATTATTCCAGAACTCTCCGCAGGTGTCTGTGGTTTGGATCTAACCATTTTATTTCTAGAAGAGGAAGATAGATCAGAAATTCACATTCAAAACAGCCCCATTCCCAGAGAATGCCACCCAGAGAGCTTTGCCTGTCAGTTTGACCTACAAGACTCTGCTTAAATATCCCCGCATGCAGTGAATTTTTATCAATATCCGTCCAAAATTGCCTTCTTTTGTTTTCAAGCTTTTTTTTTTAATGAAAGGTAATTTTCCTTTATGGAAGCACTTTCAATTTATATTTATAAATTTGCTTTTATGACAACTTGTTTGATATTGCCTGTTTTATTCTCATCTGGAGCCATTTCCAGTGCCTGTTACAAAGGGAACAGCCAAGAAAGGCATATCAAATAAATGAATTCCTAACAGAACATTAAAAAGACTATTAAATTTGCTGGCCCCCTATTAACCGATCATCTCTGAGTTTGACAATGCTTTAAGCAGTGTGATCAGATTATGTAGATGTTTTTAGGAAGTAATGTTCTTATGAATGGTAAAGCATAAAATAACAGGGTTTATTTTGGCACATATATTTCTGTTCTTTGTTCTTAAGACTGGCTTTTAAGCTAGGTGTGGTAGCAGATGCCTTTAATACAAGTTACATGTTGTGAAGATAGGAAGCAGGAGGGTCATGAGTTCAAGGGCAGTCTAGGTAAAGTTAGCAAAATCTTGTCTCAGAAACAAAATAAGGAATTGATGAGCAGCTGGACTCCAGTGGCTCATACGTATCGTAACCTTAGCTACTTAGGATGCTGAGATTTGAGCATCACAGTTTGGAGCCGCCTCAGGAAGCAAAGTCCAAGAGACTTTTATCTACAATTAATCACCTCAAATCCAGAAGTGGAGCTGCAGTTCAAGTGATGGAATGCTAACTTGAGCAAATAAATCTGTGACCTGCCCAGGCCCTGAGTTCAAATGGAAGAACTAGCAATACCACACCACACACACACACACACACACGCACACGCACACGCACACACACACACACACACACACACACACACACACATCCAAACAATCCAAAGAGCTAGAGGATAGAGTGGTAGAGCACTTGTGAGCCTGCACAAGGCCCTTATTCAATCCTTAACACCCAAAAATTAAATTAAGAAAGAATGGCTCTTTCTTCCTTTTTTCCTTGTCCTCCCTCCATCCAGAAAAAATAGAGACAAGAACTATCTTGAATAAATATATGTAACCAGTGCTTACAAGACTGCCTTCATAATGCAGGTGGGCTGTTACATTTATTGCCAATTTTTAAAATTTAGTATATATGTTAGTGATAAGTTATTATAGTTTTAGTGATAAACTATTAATGATATGTTGTCTTAATTTTAATGATGGCTTATTACAGTTTTAACGATGTTATTAGGGATAATTGACCTTAATTTTAATGCTAAGTTATTATAGATTTCATTTGGTTTTAGTACAAGTGTTAATCATGATGCTGAACTTGATTTTTTTATTGTAATTTACAGAATATTTTTACTTTGCTCTTGATTTGTTCTGTTAGTGTGAACACTTATATGTAATTATTAAATATATTTACTTTATTACAGCTAAATATATGACTATACTAATTACTTGTACAAAGTACATTTTGGCTAATCATTTTTTTTAAAAAGATGAGGATCTCAACTCACACATAGTTCCATCTTTGAAAGTTAAATCTCTGTTCTCTTTTGTCTCTTTCTGTCTCTCTCTCAATTTTAGTACTGGGGTTTGAACATGGCCTCACACCTGCCAGGCAGACAATTTACCACTTCAATCATGCCCCTAAACCTTTTTTATTTTTAGGTTGTTTTTAGAGAGTCTCTTTCCCCTCCCCTCAGGTCAGCCTAGCCTAAGACTGTGATTCTTTTACTAATTCCATCCTTATAGCGGGATTGCAGACAGGTACCACTACTTCTGATTTATTGGTTGAGATATGAATCTTTCTCACTTTTCCCCTCACTGTCTTTAAAATTCAACCCAACTGATCTCCATTTCCTGGGTAGCTAGGATTACAGGTGTGAGTCAAAGTGCCTAATCGAAATATTCTTCTTTATTTGAAAACAAAAATGAATGTGGATTCTGTGTTACAATAAACTAACAGATTCAAAATCTTTTACCTTTCAGTTCTTAATTTGAAGCCTGTGTTTTATAGTGTTTTACAAATTTTAAAAAAATAGAGCAGCTTATTTTAATTTCAGTTTCATGAATGTGGTTTTCTAGAGCAATTCTGGATATTCCATAGAAAGAGAAGAAAGCAACATGAAAGCTTTAGCTTGGACTGTGTATAATGAAGCAAAAGTTTATCTATTTTTAATTCTTACCGAAAGTAAGTGAGGATGATAATTTCCTGGTGCTTTTATTCCTTAGGAAAAAAGTATATAGAATAGAATAGGGTAGAAGAGTAGAGAGGAATAGAATGGAATGGAATGGTTCATTCAAAGCTTGGTCTTAGATCTGATTTTTGGCTTTTAGAGAAGATACTTTGTTGCTATAGACAACAGGATCAAAGCTAGGGTTTTCCATGTGGCTTTAGACAACTTATCCTATATAAATCTTGTTTTTGTGTTCCAAATGCAGGTGAAACAGAAACCACTGTCATCAGCAACTTATAAAGTATTGAAAGAAGTTCTTATTTCAATCTATGGTTTTCTTACTAAGTGCTAAAATGTAGCTAGCTGTTATAACTGTTTTGCATTTTAATCAGTGACTAATTATAAAAATGTTTCCTAGATATTAATTTTACGTGATTAAATAAAAAATGCTTATAACATGAATCAAACAATGAGGCACTTTAAATCCTGAAAGGAAGGAATGTACTAAAGCACTAAAGAAAAACTAAAATAATTCCTCATAGAAAATATTGACCACACTGAGATCACTGTAGGTAAAAAAGAAAAAAATCATTGAATACTCCTTTAACTCTCTTTACCTTGAAAGAAATTGAGTACCTTAATTGTACAGATATATTCAAATACTGATGTGTCAAGAAAGAGTTGAATATTGTAAGTGTGAAATTAAATTTTAATGTTCTTCTTTAAGTTTACAAGTCCTTGAACCTGTCGCCTCCAGAAGATATTTAGTGTTCTGTACTCTAAATCATGTCTCAGTACCCCCACAGTATCTTTACTCAGCCTTTCCTGACAGTCATTGCTGCTTTTCTGATTCCTTTCTCAGGCCACATCTTCAGGATTGCTCCTGAATCAGACAAACATCTTGCATGTTTTATGAGCCATAACGTTTCCTAATACAGAACAGTTAACTATAACCGGGTCATTGCAACTGAACAGTGAATGGCACATTGAATGTCATTTTCACTGCAAAATTGGCTCTGTACTTAAAGAGACCAGTGACTCACACAAAATGGAAAAACACATTAGTTTTCTTTTGCCTGGCTGTCTCAGAGCAGTAAAAGTAGTGATTTTTTTTAAAAAAGTGAGTTCCTTTTGTGGTGGTCCATGGTTAAAGTGTAGAGGAAAACATCACTCATTCCTCTCCTCACATTTTGTCAGTGAAAAGTTTTCTTAACTTGATGACTGTTATGTGTTGATTTCTAATATTTGTTCTCCGTTAGCACACATTCCAAATGGTGAGCAATCAAGATTTTGCACCATCTTCTGCATTGAGAAAATGGCATAAAAAGCTTAAGAGTTTCTACTTTAAATAAGGCTTCATGCCACTAGCTTTCATTTAGCACCTGTCATCCATGTGTACATCAGAGGGAGTAAGAGAGTTTGTTCTTCCTATGATTGATGAGGATAGAATCACATCATGATGACTGTAATACAGGGCGTGTGTACTAGCACAAGTAAATTTTGTGCACAAAAGTACCCCAAAAATCAATGGCTGTGGCATTATAAATGGAACATATTCATAAACAAATATTTATTCCTTATAGTTGGTTGTATTTGCAGATATTTATTTAATCAGTATGTAAGTACACAGATTTGATAACTGCCATATAACTCATTTACTTTATATTTATATTTCAGTCCCAATTTTCCACCTTTCTCCTTGAGATTGTCCCATATCCTCCTTTCCACCACTTTCCACTCTTCCTACACCATAATCAGTTCTGTTCTCATTTAGGGATGTATTCTAGGGTCTAGGTTAATGATAAAGCAAATCTCTATTATTGTCCAAATCTCCAAAGACAGTTGAGTATTATGTCAACTTGGCTGAGCCATTAGTGGCCAGAAATTTCTGGGTGTTTATGTGAAGTTTTGTTAGTTTTCTTGTTTTCTGAGATCAGTTTTGATATTTGTGGGCTTAGAGTACATCAGATTATCTTCCATACTGCCAGTGGCCTCATCTAATCAGCTGAAGGCCTTCATAGAACCAAGACTGGTCTCCTGGAATAGACTGACTTTGAACTTGAACTGTAGCTCTCTCCTAAATTGACTGCTGGCTTTCTACATCAGACTTGGAGTCTCTAAAATTTTATGAGCCTATGTCTTTAAAAAAAAAACCCGGTATCTCTATCTATAGCATTTATAGAAAAAAATACAAAAGCCTTTTGTATTATACTATGGAATTAGAATGCTGAATTTCTCTCCTGAAATGTGTTCCTTTCTACCCGGACCCAATGTAATGACACTGCTATTGCTCTAGCTACTTAAACAAAATTCCACGAGGGTTTCCTTGAGGCTGCTGCCCTATCCCCATGAACAAGTCCTCACGAATCTGTCTCCTGCTCTATCACTATTCCCTTTGTCTAGACCACTGATGAGCCCTATCGGTACACTTCAAAAGCCTCCTTCTAAAATCCACTTTTTCCTCCAAGCCATTTTGAAGAACACGAATCAGATTTTGGGGTTGAGAAGTCTTAATGTCTTATCGCCCAGCTAAGATAAAATCCAAAGCCTTTTCTTGTCATGTAAGGCCAGTCTGCAATGATTTCGGTCATGTATTTCTTTCCCATCTTCTCCAGGCCTTTCTTCATAGCCTCCTGGAGCTGACCTTCGTTCTGTTCTCGATCTGATCTCTGCTCTGCTTCTTCACCACAGACAGGTGCACAATCACCACCTTCTCTGGAAGTCCTCAGCCCTCAGATGTGCTCTTTGCACACCAATCCAGTTTCTTCTCTTCTTAGCAATTATCACCCCTGGAATGATCTGCTTTCATTGCCTTTTTAAAAAACATTATTCTTACCAGGATATAAAATTCCTTGAAAACAGAGGCCTGGTTTTATTTTATTGTGATACATTTGGTGCTTGGGTTGTAGAGGGATTTAATCTTTTCAAAACAAATTATAAAAGAAAGGTGCACCCTTTTGTAGAAAGGTTATTGTAAGTACAGTTTTGTATACGAACACTTGCAAAGTATCTCTAGGTGGCTCATCGGTCATGGTAGAAAAAGGAAACACAAAAGAATAAGTGTCTTATGGAACTGCACCTTGAAAGACAAGTAGGATTGTTAGTTGTGCAAGAGATATGCAGGAAAGAGACACAAAACATAACTTAGAAAAAAGTTACCATATGGGTGTAATTAGAATGCTAGTAAATAGGCAGGGATGTAAGGTTACATCTTACTGTTTTATAATTTTAATCATACCAGAAGGGATGTCAGCTTGATACTTTTGGAAAATACCCAAAGTGTGTGTGTGTGTGTGTGTGTGTGTGTGTGTGTGTGTGTGTGTATGTGTGTGTGTGTGTGTGCACGCATGCAGGCACGCACGTGCCAATGCTTGAACTTGAACTCAGGACCTGGGCACTCTTCCTGAGGTGTTTTGTTTTCCTCAAGGCTAGCACTCTACCACTTGAGCCACAGTTCTACTTCTGTTTTTTTGGTGGTTATTGGAGATAAGAGTCTCACAAACTTTTCCTGCCCAGGCTGGCTTTGAACCCTAATCCTCAGATCCTCAGCCTCCTAAGTAGCTTGAATTAAAAGTATGAGCCACTGGTACCCAGCTTCCAATGATTTCTTTTAGATATCTTGTGATCATATAATATAGCAGACACTAGGATCACAAAGTAGTGAATGGAGTAAGGCATTGTAGAGGATGCAATGATAAACATCTGCATATTACTAACAGAGGCAGACAGGTGTGCTTCTGCAAATCCAGTGTGGCCTGCAGCTCCCTGCAGGAAGTAATGAGTGTCTTTTTAAAAAATGTTTTTAAATGTGAAAATACTGTACAGAGGGTTTACAGTTACATGAGCGAGGTAATGAGTACATTTCTTATCAAGCATTGTTGCCTCCTCCTTTGTTTTCCCCCTACCATCCCTTCCCTCCCATCTCCACAACTATACTCCCCCCCCCCCACCTAAATTGTAAAGTTTGTTTTTCAACAACATCTCATAGTTACAATGGGTCAGCCTGTATCCCTTTTTAAACATTTTGTTTTTTCCCTTCCCCTTCCCAAATTATACTGACATCAAATACAGTGAAAACAAGGGTTATACCATGGGGGAGGGACATACAAAGCAACAAAAAAATCACATGGTACCTTATAAATACATTAGAAACAATAGCAAGAAAGAAAAAAAAAACCCACTTGTGTCCCTATCTTGGGGTTCATTTTGTTTAACTTCATCTTATCTGGTCATATGTACATAGCTTTTGACCTCTGGTTCTTGTAAGAAAAGGTTAATCTGACTAAACTATCATATGCATACATGTGAATTACAGAGCTATAACCCCTATGGATGATTAATATACAATAAAACTATAGGACAAATTGAATCAGGAAAGTACTGCAGGCTGTGTTGGGAGGCGGGAACTGAACAGGTGTGGGGAATGGAAAGGGTGGTGAGGTGAATTTGATTGAAGTTCTTTGTATGCATGTGTGGAAATCCTTCTGTTGTAGAACTAAGATATGCTAAAAAAGGATTCAAAAAAGGCCAAGGAAACTAACTGACCATTGCCAAAAGCCCAAGGTAGGAGAGTCTGACTCTTCCAAGGCAGAGCTTTGAGCTGTTTGTTTGTGCGGTGTGGCTAGCGCTTGTGATGAGATAAGAGGAAGACTGGAGAGACAGTCAGGTATGCGGGCACAGAGCACTCCAGGTGTCAATGAAGTGAAGAACCCTTTGGCATGCCTCTGAGCTTGGGGAAAAAGATGTTCCTATCTCTATTTTAGAGGGGTCCTTCTGGTGTCTATATATTTGCTGGACTTATGAGAGGTAAAGCAGAGGATAAGAATTCAGCTCTAGGGGTCTGTTTTTGTGCCAGCACCAAGCTGTTTCTGTTTTGATTACTATGGCTTTGTAGTAGAGTTTGAAATTTGGTATTGATATTCCTCCAGCACTGTTCTTCCAATCCAGGAGCATGGTAGGTTTTGCCACTTTCTAAGTTCTGTTTTGATTTCCTTTTTCAGGTTTTTAAAGTTTTCATCATAGAGGTCCTTCACTTCTTTGATTAAGTTAATTCCTAGGTATTTTATTTTTTGTGGGGCTATTACGAATGGAGCTGCTTTCCTGATTTCAGCCACACTTTTCTCATTGTTGGCATGTAGAAAAGCCATTGATTTTTGAGGGTTAATTTTATACCCTGCTACTTTGCCAAAGTTTTGAATCAGCTTGAGTAATTTGGGAGTGGAGTCTATGGGATTCTTTAAATACAAGATCATGTCATCTGCAAAGAGGGAGAGTTTTACTTCATCTTTCCCTGTTTGGATCCCCGTTATGTTTGCTTCTTGTCTTATTGCTGTAGCTAGGTATTCTAAGACTAAATTGAAGAGAAGTGGAGAGAGTGGACATCCTTGTCTCCTTCCTGAGTTAAGAGGAAATGGCTTTAATTTTTCACCATTAAGTATAATGCTGGCTGTAGGTTTGTCATATACAGCCTTTATTGTATTGAGGAATGTTCCATGGATTCCTAATTTTTCCAGAACCTTCATCATAAAGGGGTGTTGGATCTTGTCAAATACCATATTTATAAGATGATTTCTTTGTTGCTTTGTATGCCCCTCCCCCACATTATAACCCCTGCTTTCACTGTATTTGATGTTGGTATAATTTGTGGAGGGGAAGGAAAAAAAACAAATCATTTAAATAGGGATACAGGTAGACCCATTGCAACAATGAGATGTACAAATCATTATGTTGAAAAACAAACTTTACAACTTTTGGTGGGGATGGGGGGAAGGTGGGGGGAGATGGGAAGGGGTGGGAAGGGGAAACAAAGGAGGAGGCAACAATGCTTGATAAGAAATGTACTCATTATCTTGCCCATGTAATTGTTACCCCTCTGTATGGTATTTTCACAATAAAAACAAAACAAAACAAAAACAAACAAAAAAAGAAAATTAAAAAAATTAAAAAAAGAATTCAGCTCTAGCTAGAAATTTGCTACTGTAGAAGCTGGACAAAAGAAGCTGCTGAGGGCCAGAATCTAGAAATGGCTGTAGGAATGGTAAGGGAATGTCAATATTTGGGAAGAAAAATGGGAAACTTTGCAGGTGTTTGCTTTTGAGACATTTTAAGGTTATTAGCTGGTCTAAATATTCTCCTGCTATGTATGGGTTATAGGATTTGGGACATACCAACACTTTAAGTACATCTGAATAGGATTGTTATAATCTGTAATTTTTTAAACTACTGGAACCTGAGCATACCTAAAACTTTGCTATCTTACCAAAAATTGTACAACACACATCCAAACCATAGAACTGTATATCTACAAGGTTTAATGGAAAAAAAAACCTATGATTAAATATGCTTGGAGAAGTAACTGTTATTATCAGCTAAAAGAGATACAACCCATACCCATAAGGAAAATAGTAACCATGAAACTAATAATAATTATAATTTAACAAGTGATGAATAGCAGTAATTGAACTCTGATATAACAGAAGACACCCTCAAGGAGACCTTTAGCAGTCCAGGTATTTATAAATGTATTTATTACTAGAAAATTGTAACATTTTTTCCTATATTCATGTTGAATTTAAGCACTAAGGGATTTTTTATTTTGCGTATCATTAGAGACTTCAATTGATTCTAGTAAAAATTTTAGCTTTAGTTACTATTATTCGACATCAGTTGACCTTTAATAGTTCATGCAATTTATATCATCTGTAGAATAAAGGCCTATAGAATTTCAGAGCAAATCCCAAAGTTTATATAATGTTGGGTTAATCTAAAACGGAGTAAAGGCAAAATCCAAGGTGATCAACAAGGTGAAATGTCATTAGCCTCTATTGCCAGACTTTTATTGCTGGCCTAGATCATCTTTCAAGTCTAATTTTGTTCTGAAATCCTCTTACTTTATTTTTTTTTAGGAACTTAAATTCAATGGTTCTTTTTATTTCTTTTTTTATTGTGAAAATACTGTACAGAGGGGTTACAATTACATGGGCAAGATAATGAGTACATTTCTTATAAAGCATTGTAGCTTCCTGCTTTGTTTCCCCTTCCCATCCCTTCCCATCCTCCCCCTGCTTCCCCACCCAATCCTCCCTGCTCCCCCTCCCCCCTGAAATCCTCTTGCTTTATATATCATGCAAATGAGGCCAAGAGGAGTTGAATCTTAGGTCATAGGCACCAATCTCCCAGGGAGTTACAGAGCTAGGCTACGGGGTGACATGTGTCCCCATTGTCATCAGACTCACCCAGATGGAAAGTCTGGAAAACTTGAGACATAGATCTCATTTAGTTTCTATATGTAACCCTCTGGGTTTGGTTAACACATCTTTAATTTCCAAAACATTCTATTTACCATTTAAACATGTATAAGCATATATATAATCCTATATATACTATAGATAGGTATATATATATAAATATATATCTACATATAGATTAGATATAGACATAGATATACTATAGAGATGGATATATTCTGTATCTATATATAATTAAGATTTTCTCTTTTAAATTATCCATAGTTATAGCAATATAAAAATTCTAAGATTTTGCATTTATAACTGTAGTTGGAAAAACATGTTTTTATTCATTCAACAAACACAAATGGCTTGTTACACAGAAACAACTAGCTAGATATGTAGGGAACAAAGAGGTTGGTAAGGAATGAATCACATCTTCAAAGAACCCAAGTGACCATGACAAAAGGAACTTTGCTTTCTGAATGAGTGTTCTCAGGTTTGGGCAGTGATATGCTAGGTATTAAATATTTTCAATTTCTAAAATACTAAAATTTTGAAATTTAGTATTTGATATCCAAAGGTTATAATCAGACTTTTCTCCCTTCTGATGAAAAATCCATTAAATGTGTCACAGAACTTGGCCCTAATGTTTCGATATTAGTCAGTACCATTCTGCTAAATTTTACTGTAGAGTGACAGCATATAATTAAGAGAAGTAGACTGAGAGTGTGAAAAGTTAATTAACTGTGAGATTTTTGACAGACACCAGATAATTAAAAATTAAAATTAAAATGGGTGTTTTGAAATTTTTAATTGTGTTTTATTTCGTATTGTGATGCCAGGCCGTGTGCAAAAGGATGCTTTTCCACGAAGGAGATTGGGGTGTCCAGCGTTAGCTCCCCAGAGAAGTCATAATGCACTTCCCACCTGCCGTGTCCTTAATCTGTTTCTGAAAGTAATTTTCGAAATTAGAATACTGCTGTGGCATTAAAATTTAATTCTCTGTTGGCACCACCGGGAAGAAATTTCTAGAAAAAAGAAATCCACACAACTCAAAAGAAAATTATATTTCTTACACTTTTGTATTTTCACAAAGGAAGAGATAGTGCTGGGGTATGTAATTCAGTCATGAAGGAAAACAGTTTTGTGCATGCCTCAATATGATGCCTCAATATGACTCCTTGTGTCTCTAACTCAGGTTCCTGACATTTTTCTTTTGTTGATGATTTCGATGTACTCCTCCCAGTTTTGAAAGAGACAGCACAGTTTTGGAAATTATAGCCTATGCTCATCAGTTCCCTTAAAATACACTTGGTCTACTACATATTGAAAGTTTTAAACAACTGAGGTTGTTAAAAAAAAAGTCTAAATTGTTACTTAAAACTTCTCACCGTAGAAATCCAGGGTCTTGGCATATATGAAAAAAAGGCCTTATGATGGTTTGGGTATTTTTGAAGTACGTTGTTTACCATTATTTTTTTTTAGAGAGTACATTTCTTTTTTTTTTTTAATTGTGAAAATACTGTACAGAGGGGTTACAATTACATGGGCAAGATAATGAGTACATTTCTTATCAAGCATTATAGCCTCCTCCTTTGTTTGTTTGTTTGTTTTTTTAGAAGCTTGCTTTCCAGTTTGATGGTAAAGAAGCATTATGGAACTTTTAAGAATTGGCTAGTCGAAGCCAGGCACTGGTGGCTCATGACTGTAATCCTAGCTACAAGGCCCTTTGGACTGACACAGAACGGAGTTCTGGCCTGAATTCCAAAGGAAATCTATTCCTTTGCAGAAGTAAACCTGCTTCCTGCTCATTGCAGTTTTCACTGTCCTTGAACACAGCTTCTAATGCCCTGTCCTCAAAAGATCCACATAGCTGCCAGATTCATGGAGTTGGTCTCCAAATCTGGCTGCATCCAATGTCTGTAGGTGTGTGCCGATGCTGAGAGTCTGGGCAGGACCAGAGGTCCAGAAGCATTTGCACTCAAGACAAAGCTATTGCTTCACTCACCGTGGCGCACAACTTACTAGCATCTCATCATATTTTTGTGAATAAAAAATTCTTATGTATTGCTTTATAATCATGTAGGCCAATGACTTTGACATGTAGGCCAATGACTTTGGATATTTAAGCTTGAGATTTAATCTTGTATCTTAAAAGTCTTGTCAAGAAATCAGCGATACATAACCATTTACATGATAGGAGCTTTAAAAAAATGAACTGTCGTGAGACTTATTTTAGTTAAACCTTAAGGATTCTTAAATAGCTAAGTGCTGTGCTTAGATGTTTTTTTAATCTCCCAACAAAATATGAGCAAATTTTATTTTATTTTATTATTTTTACTAGAAGTGGTGCACTTTCTCTTTGCCTCAGGTCATATTGTTTTCTCTTATAAAGAATGTAAGAGAAAAGAGGCCACTAACTGGAAAGATTTTCTTCCTAGCAGAGTCCTAGGAGACTGACTTGACCCAAGAGCATGTTGCTGGTTTAATGAAAGTTGGCATCAAGAATTTAGGAGTTTGAAAAAGTACTCTCAAATTTTCCTACAACTGGTGTGCATAGACCATGGTTAAGCTATAACCTAAATTCTTTGAGGATGACATTTTTTTAAAAAAATTATAAAGTGAGAGTCATACAGAAATATCAAAATCAATGAAGGCGTTTTAATCATTGAGGGAATCCCTTGGTTGGTTGTGAAGTGTCAGGATTATTGCATATTTTAAAAGATTACTAAAATGAAATCAACAGTTAGCCTGTAAGGTTCAATAAAAGCATATACTTATACAGAAATTTAACTATTGGCCTGAAATTGTTTTTCTGAGTAGTTAGAGTATCTCTTCCAGAAGAAGGAATTTACGTGTTTTCTTTTCCTGAAAATACGTGACATAGTTTATAAACTATCTGGGAATGTTCTTATCTCACCGAAGGAAGATATTTCATTTGTTAATCGCTCCAGAATTTGCAGCAAAGATGTATGTATCCATAATTCTACTTTCAGATGAATTGAGTCTCAACTAACATGAAAACAAATTTGAAGCATGGTTAAATATTTTACATCACAGCAGTCCATCTTGGAGTATTTAATGTTGTCCTGAAGAATACACAACAGTGTAATGAAATCTATTGAGCCAGCAGGTTAATAGTGGACTCGAGAAGGTATCTTTGCTGTGTGAAGAATTTAAAACTGATTAACCCTGGAATGAAAATTCCCCTAATGAAGTTATTGGATTTAATAACTGCAATATTTCTTCATTTAAGTGAGAGCTCAATTCAGTAAAAATAACCATTCCCTCAGATATCTTAAGTGTGCTTATGTTTATTGGTATCTTTCAGTATTAGAACTTCAGTCAGAATGAATGTAGCATGCTACACGCCACATAAAAGAAATCCAAACAGAAAAGAAACACCATGACAGCTAAGATGGGCTATTTTTCCATTCCTAATACCTGTCCTGGGTATCTAAACAGAATTCTTAAAGACTTAATTTTTTAAAATTGTTGATTGTGCAGTTTGAACTCAGGGTCTGGGTGCTGTCCCTGAGCTCTTGCTAGCACTCTACCACTTTAAGCCACAGCACCACTTCTGGTTTTCTGGTGGTTAATTGGAGATAAGAGTCTCATGGACTTTCCTGACCAGTCTGGCTTTGAACCACAATCCTCAGATCTCAGCCTCCTGAGTAGCTAGGATTAAAGGCGTGAGCCACCGGCTGGCTTCTTAAAGACTTTTGAAATGCAGCAAAATGATTTCTTTAAATGATCAGTTTGATACTGTTTACTACCAGTATGTCAAATGTTATGTTGCTTTGTTACTTTTACCTTCTGAAATCTTTAAGAATTTTTAATCCTTAAAAATACCTGTGAAATGAAATTTCAGCATCTCACTCACCTTGAAGACATCACTTCATTGTGCACCTATTATCACTACTCATCTGTGCAACTCTTTGCATCTTCTTTTACCTATGTGGGTTCTCCTCAACAGATGAGGAATGTTCTAACCTGTGCATTGTAAGTCTCACATTGACTAGCCTAACCTACTGAACATCCCAGCTGAGCAACATGGCACCCAATAGAGGATCTGTGCTTTGCTCTTGTGATCTGGTGGCTGAATGGCAGTTGTGGTGGGATGAACCATCCTGTACTGAAGACTGTCTGGATTATGAATATCCGACTCATCATCGCTAGGAGCCATAGATAACTCTCAGGCATGGTGATTCGGTGAAGTCTAAGAAGGCAACCATGACCGGGTTCAGCTTTCCTCTCACCAGTGTCCAAATGACCAACTCCACATACAAGTCTGTTGTGACATCTAGGGCTGTACTGCCAAGAGAGTTAATGATTGATTGTGTCTTTGCTAACGTGTTATTTGATATTGAGTTGTCATTAACTGGTTGCTATGGAAAGGTTTGAAAATGGTACAACCATTTTTTTTTTCTGATAGAACCAGTGTTTTGGAGTGAAAGTTATATCCTCATTGTGTAAGTAACACATGACATGCAACTCTGTTAGTGAAAGCAGTTGCTATGCCTGTCAGGTGAGAGGTAGGCGTAGAGACCCATTCACCCAATGGTTATTGAAAGGGTGGAATGAGATATGTGGCAAAAACAAACCAAGATTCCTCAATGGAGCTTTATCCCTGCATCCAATGGGACATGGAGAGAAACAGAAATGATAGATGGAAAAGTCAGGAGGGGTTAAGAAAACAATTGTAGACGCCAACTTATTCATACAACTCATTCCATTAGTGTCTAGTGTGTTGTGATTTGAACAAACCAGCCCTGCATTGTAGTGAGTCTCTACCCTCACTAAGGGTGCTGAGCCAATATTACATCTGAATGGTGATTCCCCCCCCCCCCCCATTTCTATTATTTCCCATTGCTTTCAGAAAAATGTTCAGGTGCCATGGTGAGCTTTCAAGATTCTTTCCCAAAAGAGCCCCTCCCAGACCTCTTTCTTCCTGCCTCCCTCTTGTTTCCCAGCTTTAATAACCTAGTGACCAGGGAATTTCTTTCCTTCCTTCAAATGTCACTTCCTTGGGAAGGTTTTCTTTTTCAATTTGACCCTCCCCTGAACTTGATTACATCCATCTGTTCTGTGTTCTCATAAAATCCTGAACTCTATTTATCATGAAGTTCATTGCACCTTATTTATTCCTCCTCTGCTGTATTTTATATTTTATGATGGCAGTAGATACTATTCTTGTCGCATACCATCATTCAGCCCTGTGCTTTGTACCCTTTCAGCACAAAACATGGAAACCATTCTTGAAAGGTGTACATGCAAAGGAATAGGAGGATAAGAGATGCGGGAAGAAACATAGGATGCTTTCTTTAAATGAGAAAATTTCTATGTGAAAACAGTGTGTACTTGATTCAAACTCAAGAAGCTTCATTTTGACCATATAAAAATCAGATACTTCTATATAGCAAGAAACCCAAACAAACAAAGCCAATGATTGAAAAAAATGCATAGTGGAGAAAAGATTTTCTACTCTTTATATGGATGAAAGATTGTTGAGAAATACCAGTGAACCAAAGAGCAAAGTATTGGAACAAGCAGTTCCCAGATTCAAACTAGTATATGTAGCATTGGGAAAGTTCTGCTGCTGATAATCTATGCTATTTTGGGAGTAGGTGTGAATGGGATTTGAACTCATGTCCCTTCACTGGCTAGGCACTTGGACCAAACACCAACCACATTTTGCTGTGGTTATTTTTTTTTTGAGATAGAGTTTCACTTTTTTCCTGGATCACAACTTTCCTATTTATACTTTCCTCTGCATGACAGGTGTGTACCACCATGCCTAGCTTTTTCTAGTGAGATGGGGGGATTCACAAACTTTTGCCTACATTGACCTTGAGCCACAATCCTCCTGATTGTAACCACCTGAGTAGCTAGAATTACAAATGGTAGTCCATGCCCAGCTTGCTAAGATGGGCCTTATGATATTCATGTATATTTGAACTGTCAATGAACAACTTGTCAATGATTTCTAAAATTATAAGTTGAATCAGTAATCTCCCTTTGGGAATTTTAACTGAGACGAAAATCACACAGTTAAAAATGATATTCACACTGAATTATTCATCTTACAATTCTTTTCAAGAGTAAAAGTTTAGAAATATAAATACCCACCAATTGCACATTGGTTAGATAAATTATAATGCATCACTACTATCCAATATTGTACATGGAAGAAGTTCTGCCAGTATTTTTGTTTATTGATTGATCTTTGTGTCCCGAGTGGGCTGGAATTCAGGACCTTGCCCTTACACTTGGCTCTTTTTTTTTGGTGCGAGAATGGTGGTGTACCACTTAAGCCATGTCCCCATTTTAAAATGACAATATTTCAAAGGTTTATTATTTTGAAGTGTTTCACAATTATGTATAAAGGATCTCATCTTATGTAGTAAAAGAGCTCTGTGTGTGTGTGTGCGTGCGTGCGTGTACCTTACATATTACATATACAAGGATATGCTATATATACTATATAAATTATATATATATATATATATACTATATAAATGTATATATACTATATAAATTATATATATATAATTTATATATACTATATAAATGTATATATACTATATAAATTATATATACAGTCACCTTCCTCCCTAAATATTATAATTTAGCTCTATTTGTGACAAAAATTAGTTATGATCAAAACCATTATGGAACTAAATAGCAAGAAATGTGGGTTTTATTTTGTAAGGTTTTATAATTTATAAGGTATATTCTGTGCCCTAACATTGGAATCTTTTTTTTTTTTACAAGCAAAAGGACTCTTCTCTTCATGAAATCAATTGTTTGTGAACCGTAGCTAATACATTTGCTGAGATTCAGAATGTCTCAGAAATTAGAGAATAATAGATTGGCAAATGTAAAGAGACTTTTAATATAGACACATTGTATATGTGCATATGCATAGATACATACCTTCTATATATACATATACATATGTTATCATACATGAATGCAGTATCTATATACAACAGAGAACAAAAATACTCAAAAGAGATACATAAGACTGCATGAAAAGATTATGAAAAGTTAATTCAGAGCCAAACTATATTGAGATTTCTTCTTTTCCCAGTTGGAGTGGCTATCATCAGAGAAAAGAAAACAATAGGATGCTAGATTTCAAAGGAAACCTGTTACACACTAGTGAGAATGTAAATGAGTTTGGTCACATGGTAGATCCTTAAGATCTGGGTCTATGTCCAAAAGAGTCAAATTTAGCTTCCTGCAGAGCTTCCTGTATACTCATCTTTGTTATTGAGGTATTTATAATAATCAGTTTATGGAATGAGCATGGCTACTCATCATTGAGTGGACAGAAAAAGAAAATCTCACACACACACACACACACACACACACACACACACACACACACACACACACACACACACAGAGCAAATATCCAATACCAGGAATCTTATCATCCCATATAGAAGTTGTTTTTTTTTTAAATTCCTAGTCTCTCTTTGCCACAGCAATCAGTACACTTAAACTCTCCTCCCAGTGGAGATTATTGAAATATTCTTTTTTGTACATTTTTATTGTAAAACATGCTGTACAGAGGGGTTACAGTTACATGAGCAAGGTAATGAGTACAATTCCTACTGAGCATTGTTACCTCTACCATTGTTTTCCCCCTACCATCCCTTCTCTCCCACCTCCACAGCCACCTTTCTCCCCCCCACCTCCCCTGCCCCTCGCTGAAGTTGTAAAGTTCATTTTCAACATAGTGTTTTGTACATCTCACTGTTACAATGGGTCAATCTGTATCCTTATTTAAGCATTTTGTTTTTTCCCTTCCCCTCCCCTAATTAGAGAAGTGTATAAACAAGATGCAGGGCACCAACATCAAATACAGTGGGATTATGCCATGGCGGAGGAACATACAAAGAAAAAAAAATCACATGGTACATTATAAGTACGTTAGAAACAACAGCAAGAAAGAAAAAAAGATATTTGTGTCCCTATCTTGGGGTTCATTTCACTTAACATCATCTTATATGGTCATAAGTACATAGCTTTTGGCCTTTTCTGCCCATCTTACAAATGTACTACTTATTGCAAATAAGGGAAACCATGGGACCTATGTTTCTTTGGGCCTGGCTTACTTCACTTAATATAATTGTTTCCAAGTCTTTCCATTTCCTAACAAATGGGGCAATGCCATTCTTTCTGATGGAGGCATAGAATTCCATTGTGTATATATACCACATTTTCTTGATCCATTCATCTACTGAGGGGCATCTGGGTTGGTTCCATATCTTAGCTATAGTAAATAGTGCTGCAGTAAACATAGTTGTGTTGGTAGCCTTAGTAGGCTTTGTTTGTGATTGTTTGGGTAAATGCCCAAAAGTGGGATTGCTGGGTCATAGAGGAGCTCTATGTGGAGTCTTTTGAGGAACCTCCATACTGCTTTCCAAAGTGGTTGAACAAGTTTACACTCCCACCAACAGTGCAGTAGGGTTCCCTGAAATATCCTTAAATGGAGCAAAGCTTCTCAAAAAAAAATTCCCCAGCTTGATATTGCCCCATTGACAATGGGGGAGGGGGAGGTGGGGAGAGGATGGGAAGGGATGGGAAGGGGAAACAAAGGAGGAGGCTACAATGCTTGATAAGAAATGTACTCATTATCTTGCCCATGTAATTGTAACACCTCTGTACAGTATTTTCACAATAAACAAAATTCCCCAGTTTATTGTATTATATAGATTGTAGACTAGTTGTTTGGGTGCAAATCAAAATTCTTTATCACAAAAAAGAAATCTTTTTGGAATTTTACTAGACAGAGAGTAATTAAGTGCAAGTAGGAAGATTTATCAATGGTGTCTTATAAAAGGACATTTTCCACAGGAGCTAGGAGAAACAATGGATGCACAAGGTTTGCTTATTGAAGTGCCCTTTACAAGCTCTCTGTGTGTATTTTAATTTCAGGTAATTAATTTTTAGAGTTGACTTTTATGTCATAAATGAAACATTAATTAGAAAACGTGCATCTTTCAGTGATCCCAGACTTATTTTAGCTTTGAAACTATTTGGTATTTATATAGTAGTGGTTTATTTGCTAAATCACAGAGAATTGCTACTTTTCCCTTTGTATCTCCAAATGTTGCATACTTTGGCATACAAATATGGCTATTAGAAATTGATGCCAAAATAAATTGCAATATACAGCTAGGGGAATGTGGAGCTTATTAATTTTTTTCTGTTTTCTTTCTTCTGGTGCTGATCTTAGGGCTAGAACACATGGCCTGAGCCACTGTCCCTGAGCTTTCCTGCTCAAAGCTAGGGTTCTACCACTTGATCCATAGCTTCAGTTCTGGTTGTTTTGTTTTGTTTTTTGAGTAGTTTATTGGAGATGAATGTCACAGATTTTGACTGCTCTGGCTGGCTTTGAACTGCAATCCTCAGACCTTGGCCTCCTAAGTAGCTAGGATTGCAGGTGTGAGCCACTGGTGTCCAGCTAATTCTTAGCAGTTTAGCTCATCTGTAATGAGGGTTTACTGTGTGTAGTACCCTGTGTTGAGTGATCCAATAGTGACTTTTGTTGAATCCCATGAAGGAGAGGCTATGGCTTCTTCCATATTATCATCTTGCTCCTTCTGTTTGCAGGGGTTGTGTACCATCTGGCCCAGTAGTTGAGAAGCCAGACAGAGGTAAAAGGCTCCTGGACATTATCAGGAGAAGAAGAGGTCCCTTCACAACCAAACTGTGCTAGGGAGCATGGATGCAGACAACTGTGTTTTCTGATTTTCTTTGCTTTCAGCTGATGATATGCTGTCATCTTAAGAAAACAACAAAACAACAACAAACACCACCACCACCAGAAACAATCAACAAAAACCATGATGCAGCTTTCCAATTTGTAAAAGAAACGTTTCCCCTTTTTTTTCTTGGAATTTGTCTCTTCCTTGTGCCTCTAGTATGATTATCGTCGTGTTACACCTTTAATATTTTCACTGACGCTGTGTTTCTCCAACTCTTAGGTAAAACATCTCAAGAGTTTAAAAAACCATCATCGTTCCAACCACTACCAGATATAAAGCTTCATCTGACAAGAGAAAACAACCTAGCCCACCCAAATATGGCATGCTAATTAAAATCATCGTGACATTTAAAAATTCCATATACAAAATAGCATCCTCAATTCTCTGTGATTTATTCTGAGAGGCAAAGAGTGCGTCACTTTACCGCTTCAGCTCCTTAGTCTGATGAGAATTCTATGGCAAATTATAATCATTTGTCTGTTACCTCATTAGTTAAAAGTGTTAAACCAAAGGAGGTGAGGGAAAACTTGCTCGTATCGGGAGCCTTGCCCTTCATGGCATGACCTCCCAGCTTTCCTGAGGACCGCCACCTGTGCCCCCATGTTTCTTCTTGCCTCGTAGCTGTATCCTTCAACCGCGTTTCTATCTAAGCATCACTGGCTATGGCATTTGGTTGCTGGCCGCTGGCTGCTTCACAAGGGCAGACCTGGTGGGGGGGGGGGGGGAGGTCTACTATCTCCAAACTGAAGTTATTTCTTTAGATGACCTCTTCGGGGACAAGGTCATCCCCAATACACTGGAGACCTTTCTTTCCAAAGTTAGAAGGTAGATGCGAGTTTGCTATGGTGGGGTTATTTGAGTTTAGAGATAGGACTATTTATGAATTGTGACAATGACTGGGTTCAAGACTGTGAAATGACCACTATCATCAATGGCTTGTCTTAGATTCATAAGCATGTGCTCTATGACGTTCTTCTAGAGCGGCAGGTAAACTCTGAGGAACCAATGATGGAATTGATGTCCTTCCCTGGCTAACAGGGTCACCATGCCAGTTTGCTAATTTGTCTTCTAAATGCTAGGATTATATTTATAGTCCTTCTCTTCTCTTCCTTTCTCCGCCCCCATTTAGACTCACATATACAGGGGCAGAAAGTTTCATATATATTGGTACAATATGTTTCTGCAGATTACAAAAATGATAGCCCTCAGTTTGCCCTGAGTTTGGGAGTTTGTGCTTTTCTTCTGTAATGTGTCCACTTTACAGCTTGTTCTCATGTAGCTTGTATCTAGCAAGTTCCTGGTCTCCATCATAAGAATTACTGTTTCCAACAGAATAGATAGAGAACAATCTACTCATTGTACTTTAAAGCCAGAAAAACTTTTCTGTAGAGTCTTCTTCCCGCAATATTCTCCTGTGGCATTTACAAGTCAGGCAATGCTTGTGGCATGATAATTGTAGCACACTGGAAATGAAAGACTCCAGATTCTGTACTCACTTCTGACCTTTAGTGATTGTGTGATTTTAGTAAATAACCTTACTTTTTATTGTGTGGTATTGAGGGCTAGGACCCAGGGCTTCAAAAATGCTAGGCAAGCCACATCCTCAGTCCAAACTTTACTTTGCCAGTCTTTAGGTTTTAGTTTTATGAACAATAGGGAAGTCACTGTGTGAAGTAATATATCTGAAGTTACTGGCTCTTGAAATCATTAGATCAGGATGAGGACTGGTGTTGTTAGAGGATAGAGACCCACTGCTCTGTGCTGGAAACTGACCCATAGGTAGTATTAGAAAAGTTACCTTGATCATATATTATATGTACATTTGTGTGTATTAAAGGCAGTCTACTTACTTATATTGGTAGTTCCATGGTGATAAGCAACATGCCTAATGTTGCCTGTGAAGTACATCTTTATACCTATACCTGTCTCTGTCTGTCTGTCTGTCTGTCTGTCTGTCTGTCTCTCTCTCTCACACACACACACATATACACATATCCCTGGGTAGGAATAGAGGGGCAGTTATTCTGTTATATATCAAATTCAATTTAAGAAAAAAGTAAAAGAAATCCAGGAATGAATCTGAACAATTAAAGATGTTTTATGGAAACCCAGTACCCTTTCCGAAGGACCGATTGCTTGGTTATTTAGAATTATAAGCTGGAATGTGATTGCTTATAACTGTAGTCTCAGCTACTCAGAAGGCAAAGATCAGGAGTGTCATGGTTGAAAGCCAAATATGGACAAAGAGTTACTAAATCTCCCTCTCCATAAACCAGAGATGGTGATGCATGCCTATGGTTCCAGCTATGTGGGAGGATATAGGAGGAGAGTGGTGATCAGAGGTTGGTCCCTTGGCAAAATCGAGACTCTAACTGAAAAACAACTAGAGCAAAATATGGGCTGAGAGCATCGTTCAAATGAAAGAGGGCTTTCCTGGCAGATGGAAGGGCCTGCATTCAAACCCTAGTACTGCCATCCAAAAAGAAAGTCAGAAGGGCTACAAACGAAAGCCCTGACCAGTGGATCTATCAAAGGTATCTCTATACAACATCTGGGTGACAAAATAAATCAACAACTTAAAATGGATCCTGATACCCCTCTTTCTCAGAAACGCTTTATCTTGAATTCTCAAATTCTCAGGATGTGCCTATATGAATTGTGGGTATGATTTAATGCTCTGATAGCGTGATCCTCTACTCTTGTGCACTTGATTACCCTTAGGGAGTTAATTAATTTAAACCAGTTGAATATTAATTTTGCTAAGAGGGTTGGCATTACCTGAAGTCATAGGAAAATGGGGTTGCTGTCTTTTTTCCTTTGAATCTCTCTCTATATATATGTAGATATAGATATGTTTAGATATTTATATATCTATAATATCTATATCCCTGAACAGAACAAACTATCCTGAGAGAATATATAGATACCCTTAGGTAGGGCTAGGTACTACAGATGTGGGGCAGGTCAGGTTCTGCCTGTCTCTGTGCAAGCACAGGGCTTTGGTATTGGATTCATGCCTTAGAAGAGCAGCTGTGAAATGATTGTGTCTTTCTCCCTGACTCCTTGGCATCGTTGTCATAGTGACCACATTTAGTCAGGTTGCCTTAGTGACCGCCGAAGCTTGAGGTAAGATGGGAAGAGAGATTTCCAGGTTGTAGTCATACCACTCAGTATTTGTTTTTAAAAGTCTATCAAACTTGATCTTGAGTTTATTTTGTGTCAACATACTGGTATTTACGCTAATTGTTTTAGCCTTGCATTCCAGAAAAAAATAAAGGTTGCTTTTTTTGGGCAATGGCTTGATGAAGATGGATGAATAATTTTTGGAATATTGCTGAGTTGTTGAAGTCTGAGTGAAAATAATTTGGAAAAGGTTATGCGAATGTACTAGTCAAGGGTTGCAAGAGAAACAGAGGCAGTAGATGTGTATGTGGAGAGAGAGGGAGGGAGAGAGGCAGGGGAAGAAAGAGAGAAAGAGGAAAAACAGATAGGATAATGTATTTTATGGAAGTGTGTGTGTGTGTGTGTGTGTGTGTGTGTGTGTGTGTATGTGTGTTTTAAAGTGCTTGTGGAGGCTGGCTAGTCTAGAATCCGCTGGGCAGTGTGTACTTCAGTGATTAAAAGTGATCCGGAAGCAGAATTTCTACCTTTTCTTGGAATCTCCTTTCCTTCATGGTCTTCAACTGATTAGTTAAATCCGCCTACACCATGGAGGGCAGTATGTTTTTCTCAATAATTGTCGATTTAAATGTCTGTTCTATCATGGCAGCACTTCTAATGATATTTGAACCAGAAACTTAGTATCATATTCTAGCCAAGCTGACTCAAAATGAACCATTATAAAGATCCATAAAAATCCCCTAAACATTTAAAAACCACCATAAAAATGATTTCAACTACAAGCTTTATATTGCTTTGGGGGACAACCTAATAAAGTAAATAATATTGTAGAAGTCCCAAGTCTGAATACTGGAATTACTCTTGTGGGCATCTATGTAGAAATGGGACAATATTGTAGGAAGATACATTTAGATTGTAGGAATATACATCTTGGCTTTGGTAATCATAAATAAGGACAGGCTTTGTAATGACAACATAATAATTGCAATGATAAGTAAGTCTACTCTACCACAAAACTGAAAAGCTTGAAGTTTGTGAAGACTTTCTCAACTCTATATTTGAGATTAGTGCTCAAATAGGTTGAAGCTAGTTTAAGTTTAGTCAGTGTGAAATACAACTTGATAACAATGCAGGTGAAATATTTTTTTGCTGCCATCACAATTCCAAACTATCCTAAATAGAAGATGTTTTCTCATTCTTCTATCCATTGTCTTGATGAACTCAAAATACCTGCACTTTTTTTTCTTTTAAGGAAACTCACTCTTCCTAGAATTAGGAGCATATTTTCTAAACAGTATGTAATTTTTTCCTTCCTGGATAATTAGCCAGAATTCATTTTTGAGATTAATATTCCTGGGGGGGGGGATGAGGATGATGTGGACACCAAAGCATAAGTAGGCAACGAATTGCCACTGTAAAGGGCTGGATATATTTCCAAAAGACTTATTTTCAAAAATAACTTGCAATTAAACTTTTAACCCATTAAAGAAACATTAAGTCCCATAGGCTTGACAAAAGTTCTCACCTACCAATGTGTTATACCTCCTTAGGAGATAGTTGGCAGAATGCCTTTCACCAGGCCAATGATGAGGCTGAGAGTGCTCCAGCAATCTTTTTGTTTCCTCTATCACTCTTCAGTGGAACTCTCCCAGGGACCACTCTCAAGTCCTTTCTGCTTCCTCAATGACATAGTCATAGTTCTGAAATATGTCTAAGAAGGAAAGAAAGGAAGGGGGAAAAGGAAGGACAAGAGGAAAAAGAGGGAGGAGAGGAAAAGAAAGGAAGGGAAGCAGAAAAGGAAGAAGATAGGAAGGGCAAGAATATTCTTGAGAATATTTACTATCCAACACTGCTTTTACCTCTCTGCCTCTCATTGCTTGTTAGCACCCTGCAGGAGCTGAGAAGCTGTAGGAACTGCTTAGGGCTGATTCATGTGACCATGTTGTCCTTTAAGCTCTCTTTCTTGTTCTGCTCCTGTCACTACGGGTTTGCTATATATAAAGCCAAGGTTGTACATGTAAGTTCTCAGACTTGCAGAAACTGAATTGGCTTTTAACTTAAGAATGGCATGTTGTATTTTATTGAGAATTTATTGTATCAAGGTCTATTCTGTGTAAGAGCATATAGTAATAAAGAATACATCTTTACAATGTGCTTACAATATTCTGAGAAACACAGGCAAGACCTTAAGTTTTATTAAGGGAAAATTAATTTAGAGCTCTGATCATGTTAACTTTCTGACATTCATTCTAATTCAACAAACATATAAGCAGTTGCTAGAAAACGTACCGTATTTATTGTCCATGAAGAGAGTATAATCTCAAAAATAAGAATTTTGATGCCTGTCAATGGAAAAAATGAATAAAGAAAATGAGGTATAGATACACAATGGAGTTTTACTCATCCATGAACAATTTGTAAAGAAATGGAAAAACCTGGAAAGAAAATCATGTTAAGTGAAGAAAGAGACAAAGAGACAAAAGGATGCATGTTTTCCCTTATATGTGAAAGCTAGATTTAGCTTATGAACTTATCAGTAATTACATTGATATTCAATGGTCAATACATCGATATGCAAGCATATACAAATGTGGTAACTGAAGTACAGGAGATTCAAGGGAAAACTTAAATAGCGTAATTCCTTAGAAAGGCAAAGAAAGTTAAAAGTTCAGTAAAATGAAACAGCAAGAAGTGGGTACTCAAAAAGGGGTAGGGTGGGTGAATAGGAAATGGGTAGATGAATGAGGAGGAGAAGATGAGGAGAATGTAGCCAAGAGTCTAGTGTAGATCCTACAATTAAGAAGAGCAGGGGAAGCGGTGGGTGGGTGGGGGATGGGTGAGAGTGTTAAGAGGGGTGACAGTGTATTGTATTCATAAACTGCTTTGGTAAGTGACAACTCCATTGGACAACTACTTAAAGATAATTTTTAAAACTCACGAAAAGAAAAAGAAAGAATATTGGTTACTTTATAGGTTTCCATTTTATTTAATTTAAGAACTTTGCTCACATTCCTTGTTCTAGGCACTAGGGAAAGAAATGAAGCCATATAGATGAGAAGTCATAGTTCTTACTGTAAGAGTAGAAAACAAATGAGGAATGAGGGATGAGAATGGGCTACACAAGAAAGGAGCGCAGGAAATGGAACTGGTCAGTGTGCCAGGTCTATGCAGTGCTACCGGGCTGGTGTGGCTTTGACATTTAATTCTTTCTTTTTGACATTTTAATTCTATGACATTTAATTCTATGAGAGCCTGATGGATGTTGGAGAGACTTTCTTTGATGTGGAGTTTAATTATACTAACATCCAATTAACGGAGGGGGCCAGACAGATAAAGTCAATGCCAACTGAATGGACTATTCCTTGGTCATATCAGTACATTGTTCTTAATAGTTTACTGGGAAAGTGGATCCATATTGGTCTTACCATATTACAATTGTGCCGCTAGCTCCAGATTTACATATTGCTTGAGAAATTGTGAACAGTAAAATTTAGAGACTTAATTTGTTTTCTTCGCAGCCTTCGTTTCCAAAATGATCGGCATTTGGGTGACAGGAATTGTCACTATATTGAGGAACTCAATGTAAATTTATCATTCTTTGAAGTATTTTTTAAAGTTTTGGACTCTAGAGTCCCTTCTTTAGTAAGATTTAGAAAAAGCATAACACACAACACACTCTTCCTTTTTTATTATAAAAGTGTAAAAATGTATTTTTAACAATTAAAAGAAGAATCATTATTTGTGAAATAAACATGCCTAGAAACTTCTAATCACCTCATTAACTTTGTATACAGTATAAAAAGCACTGTGAAAATTTATGGATACTGAGCAATATGTTTTAAAAGCAAATGAGTAGAGGTACATAAATACATACATACTTGTTATATTATTACTCTTCTATCATTTTTATTAATGTGGCTTTTCTAAGTAGGCATATTTCTAAGTCAAAAGCAAATTACCATGATGGAAATACTTAATGTCTTGAATAATCACATGCTCTTTGTACCTTTTATTGTCATGGAATCAGCAAGCTTTATAGTATTCACATTGGAAATGTTTTATTGAAATAAATGACAAAAGAGTGTTTGCAAAAGAGGAAGCTTATACCATCAACTACAAATACACAGTAAGATATTTTTTCCTTGTAGTTTAATTATCCTTAACATCCAATTAACAATAATATTTATTGAGTAAAGAAAAACCATGAGTAGACATTGGTTCATATATAAATGGATAAACTTTTTTTTTTTTAAATCCCAATTTGGGATCTCGGTAGTAAGCAGCAATAATTCGTTATGTAATTTTAAATTAGTTTCATCTGATTTTCTCTGACACCTTTATTGAAGTAGAAGGAAGTCATCATAATTGCCCATGAACATTTGTGCCTGGGAACATGAGTACATTTTTCATGCCAATCAGCACCTCATAATGCTTTCTCCCCAGTGTTCTAGATGACATTTCCTTTCACCTCTGAGGAGATTTGTTCCAGCAGTTGTGAAAAGTCCTTACTTTCATGGAGCTCACTTTTAGACTCCTTTGTAAAATATTTCATGTGGATTTAAGAAAAAAAACAGTCAGGTTCAAATGCTTGTCCAGACCATCCAGTGATAGACCAGTACCAACATTGCACACTCTTGGAGGGAAGAAGCTGTACATAATTAATGTGCATTGAACATGTGTTCTGTACCTCACACAGTCACATACAGTGTCTCATTTCATCTTTACCTTTGTAGTGGTTGTGAAACGCAGTGCTAGTTGTGATTCAGGCTCAACAAACACTTGATGCTTAACAGATTAATGTCACTGATGAACCTGAGTTTATACAGGCTGAAAAATACCAAAATTTCTCCAACCCAGTGGTTGCAAGCTCAGAAGACATTTTCAGTAAAAGAAATTAATTTCTGCTAAGCTTCGCCAGAAAATAAACTGATGTGTATTTGTGAAGGGTTGTGTGTGTGTGTGTGTGTGTGTGTGTGTGTGAGAGAGAGAGAGAGAGAGAGAGAGAGAGAGACCCTATCATGATGCTTTTAGAAGAGTTGCTCACATTTTCTTCTGGATATATTTACTATTTTCATTAAAATAAGAAAATCTGATTTTCAAAAAATGCAAAGAGCTGGCTCCTATTAATTTCATCCCCTCCAGCACTCTTGTGTGTTTTGGACATCTGCCTTTCTGGGTAGATAGCTGAAAATTTTGGCTACCAAAATACACCTGAGTCCAATTAAGCAGTCCGGAAATATGGAGAGCACTAGGTGTAAGTACAACTAGTCAGAAAATGACATGATTTGGTGATGTTAAATGAAGGGCAAGTGTATCCTTTGTGGAGGTGATAGATATTTAATTCACCAAGTGGTTTGGCTGTGTTTGCTGAGTGACACTGATGCATGGGTGGGTTACTAAGCAAAGATGTTAAGTAGAAAAGGTCTCGAAGCAAATGACACATGCTGCTGGGCTCCAGCCATATAGCTTTCAATGCCCAGCAGTCCTGAGTAGCACGGTTTTTGCATTTTTCTTAAAAATGTTGAATGTATCTTAACAGACATAGCAGTTCTCTCTTTGATCTTGATAAATGGCCACTATCCCAAGAGAAAGTATTTCAAAATGAAGGGAAAATTTAGTGACTAGATGTTTTCTTGATAATCCATGGTCTGTCTTTATCAAATAATACTCAGATATGAAATTTTTTGATATATGATTTTTCTTTGGATAACTTGATTGTATAAGTGCAGAAATAATGAAAAGCATTTAACTAGCTTCACACTTCATTTGGACTGTGATGGGATTTTATTAGAGTGAACAAGTTCACCCAACATGCTTATATATTTATCATCTTGCACACAAAATAAGGGTGGCAGAGGAAAAGGCGTGGAGAGAGACAAAAGGAGAACTTCAAAGGCGAGAACCCTTATTAGGCTGATAGAATTCTATCCCCAGGTTGATTTTTAATAGGCATACAATCCTTTGAATTTCTTATCCTAAACTCCAGAGAGAGTGTCTTCTTAAAAGCTAAGTCTCTCTGTCTGTGTTTTTTGCATGAATTAATTTTAAAAAAAATCTTTGAAAATGAGTTGCTGCATTATTTGCGAAGCATACCCAGCCTCTGTAGTTTCATATGCAATTAAAATAAACAGGGAGAGGGGAAATAAACTGGGATGGTATTTGATTCCTCTGTTGGTTTGTTCAGTGATGATTCTAGCAATCCACTGGCTGCTTGGTGTGCTATAGTAATGGAGATAAGAGAAAGAAGAGATTTAGTAGGGAAGACCACTCCTGCATACCTGATAACGCCAAAAGATGAAGGAAGAAGTAGAATTTAATGTTATCAGGCAACTCCAAAGTCAAGTCTACCCGACATCCTTTCTGTGTCCACTTGTGTGTTGTCCTAAAATTCAAGGTCTTTCATCTCATGCTTATCTTGTCTTTTTATTCTACCAAAACGTTCTTTACTGTAACATATAACGCATGTTCACCAAACGCTGCTAACATATTGACTGGAAATAGAAATTGAAGAGATCTTAGTCAACTTGTGCTACTAGAGCAAAATACTACAGACCAGGTATCTTAAACAATAGCAACTTATGTTCTCAGAATTCTGGAAGTTGGAATTCTAAAATCAGTGTACCAGTGTGGTCTGGTTCTGGTGAGGGTTTGTATTCCTCTTAGCTAGCAGTAGACCACTTTTCTGCTGTATCTTTATATCACACACACACACACACACACACACACACATACACTTTCCCAGCCCACACATGTATCACTGCTTTAGCTGTATTCTCTCATATCATGTAATATTTTGAACTCACCCAGTTGAGTTACACATTCTAGTTAGCTAGAAATTCATCATTTCCAAATGCTTGTTAATTACAGATAGCTTTATGCTGTTGATTATAGCACAAAGATAGTTATTCTTAACCTTGCTTTGGTGATGAGAAGGAAGGGAAGGGAAGGAAAGGAAAGGGGGAATGGAAGGGGAGAAAGGGGGGGACAGGGAAGACCTTGTAAGTCTGACTATATTGATCCCAATCAGACTTTCTCATAGATGTAAAACTTTGTAACACTTAACCTGCATCCTTATTTGGGAGCTTCCATTTTTATTGGTGTGATATTCTTCGTATTTTCTTCTAGTAGACAAATTCTTGCATACTTTTCTATTGATGTGTTTTACATTATTAAATTCTAGAAATGCCATTTCATTTTTAATCAAATCTGTTGACACTTTTAAAACAAGTCTTTGGGTTTTATTCATTTTTATCTTCTTGTTTTAGGTATTTATACCTACAAAAAATTTCTTTTATATGCTGATAATCCCTGTATCTGAACTTCTCATAGATCTGATTTTGCTGATCACTGTTTTGTGCATATACTGTTTTCTTTTAGTGCTTTGCATATTGTAAATGTGAGTTGTTTATTGTTGGAATTTCATTTTTTTTTTTTTTTTTTTTTTTTTCCTTTGTTTCTTTTTTTTTTTTTTTTAATTTTATTTTATTTTATTTGAGAACATACTGTACAGAGGGGTTACAATTACATGGGCAGGATAATGCATACATTTCTTACCAAGCATTGCATCCTCCTCCTTTGTTTACCCTTCACCTCCCTTCCCAGCCTCCCCCCTCCCTCCCACCCAATCATACCCCCCCTCCCCCCCCCCCCCCCACCGACATTGTAAAGCTGGTTTTGACATGACATTTTGTACTTCTCATTGTTGCAACAGGTCCACCTGAATCCTTAAACGACTTGTTTGTCCCCATCTCCTCCACATGTTATACTGACATCAAATATAGGGAAAGTAGGGGTTACACTGTGGGGGAGGGACACACAAAGCAACAAAGAAATAATCTTATAAATGCATTAGAAACACATGCATGAAAGAAACAAAAACATTAAAATACATATTTGAGGTTTTATTTTCCTAACATCACATTATCTGACTTTTTCCGCTTGACTCATACCTATACTAGATATTGCAAATAAGGGAAACCATGGGACCTATGTTTCTTTGGGCCTGGCTTACTTCACTTAATATAATTTTTTCCAAGCCTTTCCATTTCCTAACAAATGGGGCAATGTCATTCTTTCTGATGGAGGCATAGAATTCCATTGTGTATATATACCACATCTTCTTGATCCATTCATCTACTGAGGGGCATCTGGGTTGGTTCCATGTCTTAGCTATGGTAAATAATGCTGCAATAAACATAGTTGTGCTGGTAGCTTTAGTGTGGCCTTGTTTGTGATCATTTGGGTAAATGCCCAAAAGTGGGATTGCTGGGTCGTTGGGGAGCTCTATGTGGAGTCTTTTGAGGAACCTCCATACTGCTTTCCAAAGTGGTTGAACAAGTTTACATTCCCACCAACAATGAAGTAAGGTTCCTTTCTGTCCACATCCCCTCCAGCATCTGTTGTTGTTAGAGTTCTTGATTTTTGCTGTTCTAACTGGAGTGAGGTGATATCTCAATGTTGTTTTGATTTGCATTTCTTTTATGGCTAGGGATGTTGAACATTTCTTCATGTGTCTATTGGCCATCCTTCTTTCTTCTTCAGAGAAGCTTCTCTTTAAGTCTTTCGCCCACTTACTTATTGGGCAGTTGTTTCTTTGAGGATTTGTTGTTGGGTGGTTTAATTTTTTGAGTTCCAAGTATATTTTAGATATGAGACCCTTGTCCGTTGTATGGCTAGTAAAGATCTTCTCCCAGTCCGTGGGCTTTCTATTGATCTTGCTAGCTATGTCATTTGCCCTGCAGAAGCTCTGCAACCTTATACAATCCCATTTGTCCAGCCTTTCTTTGATTTGTTGTGTTTCCGGGTCTCTATTCAGAAAATTTCGGCCTGAGCCAAGGAGACCCAGGGTTTCTCCTATTCCATCCTGTAATGTTTTCAGAGTGTCTGCTTTGAGTTCAAGGTCTTTGATCCATTTGGAGTTGATTCTGGTGCAGGGTGATATATAAGGATCTAGCTTTAGTTTTCTACATGTAGTTAACCAGTTTTGCCAGCACCATTTACTGAAGAGGCTGTCTGTCTTCCATTCTATTGTTTTAGCTCCCTTATCGAAGATTAGATGGCTATAGGTCTGTAGGTTCATTTCTGGGTTTTCAATTCTATTCCATTGGTCCTGAGGTCTGTTCTTATGCCAATACCAAGCTGTTTTGATTACTATGGCTTTATAGTAGAGTTTGAAATTTGGTATTGATATTCCTCCAGCAGTATTCTTTCCGTTGAGGAGTGTTTTTGCTATTCGGGGTCTTTTATTGTTCCATATGAATTTTTGGATTGCCTCTTCTATTTCCTTGAAGAATGAGGGTGGAATTTTGATAGGTATTGCGTTGAATTTGTAGATAGCCTTGGGCAGTATTGCCATTTTCACGATGTTAATCTTTCCAATCCAGGAGCATGGGAGGTTTTGCCATTTTTTAAGTTCTGTGTTGATTTCCTTTTTCAAGATTTTAAAGTTTTCATCATAGAGGTCCTTCACTTCTTTAGTTAAGTTAATTCCTAGGTATTTTATTTTTTGTGAGGCTATTACAAATGGAGTTGCTTTCCTAATTTCAGCCACACTTTTCTCATTGTTGGCATACAGAAAAGCCATTGATTTTTGGGGGTTAATTTTATAACCTGCTACTTTGCCAAAGTTTTGAATCAGCTTGAGTAATTTGGGAGTGGAGTCTATGGGATTCTTTAAATACAAGATCATGTCATCTGCAAAGAGGGAGAGTTTTATTTCTTCTTTCCCTATTTGGATCCCCTTTATGTCTGCATCTTGTCTTATTGCTGTAGCTAGGCATTCTAATACTAGATTGAAGAGAAGTGGAGAGAGTGGGCATCCTTGTCTTGTTCCTGAGTTAAGAGAAAATGGCTTTAGTTTTTCACCATTGAGTATAATGCTGGCTGTAGGTTTGTCATATACAGCCTTTATTGTATTGAGGAATGTTCCATGGATTCCTAATTTTTCCAAAACCTTCATCATAAAGGGGTGTTGGATCTTGTCAAATGCTTTTTCTGCGTCTATTGAGATAACCATGTGGTTCTTATTCTTGCTCCTGTTGATGTGATGAATAATATTAATTGATTTGCGTATATTGAACCAGCTTTGCATCCCTGAAATGAATCCTGTTTGATCGTGGTGTATGATTTTTTGGATGAATTGTTGAAGTCGATTGGCCAAAATTTTGTTGAGAAGTTTTGCATCAATGTTCATCAAAGAAATGGGTCTATAGTTCTCTTTCTTTGATGAGTCCCTACCTGGTTTTGGGATGAGGGTTATGATGGCTTCATAGAATGTGTTCGGTAGTGAGCTTTCTCTTTCAATTTCATTGAAGAGTTGGAGGAGAATTGGTGTGAGCTCTGCTTTGAAGGCCTTGTAAAATTCCGCTGTAAAACCATCTGGTCCTGGACTTTTCTTAGCTGGGAGGTCTCTTATTGCTGTTTCTATTTCAATGCTTGATATGGGCCTGTTAAGATAGTTTACCTCATCTTGGTTTAGTTTTGGCATGTCAATATTTGCTAGGAAGAGGTCCATTTCTGTCAAGTTCTCAAACTTATTAGCATAAAGTTTTGAGAAGTATTCCCTTATAATGTTCTGAATCTTGCTTGTTTCCGTGGTGATGTTTCCATTCTCATCTCTGAGTTTATTAATTTGGGTGTGTTCTCTTCTTTTTCTGATAAGATTTGCTAAGGGTCTGTCAATTTTGTTAAGTTTTTCGAAGAACCAACTCTTTGTTTTGTTGATTCTTTCTATAGTTTTTTTGGATTCTAATTCATTTAATTCTGATTTAATTTTGATTATTTCTTTCCGTCTACTGGATTGGGGTTTATCTTGCTGCTCTTTTTCAAGGAGGTTTAGATGTGTCATTAAATTGTTAGTTTCAGATCTCTCCAATTTGTTGATGTAGGAGCTCAGAGCTATAAACTTGCCTCTGAGTACTGCCTTTGCTGTGTCCCAGAGGAGCTGGTATTTTGTGTGTTCATTTTTGTTGAATAGCATGAACATTTGAATTTCCTTTCTAATCTCTTCCATGACCCACTCATGATTCAGCAGTGTGTTGTTCAGCCTCCATGTGATACCGGACTTTCTTTGGTGGCTTTTGGTGTTGAGTTCTAACTTTATTCCCTTGTGGTCAGAGAGAATGCAAGGTATAACTTCAATGTTTCTGAATTTAGACAAGTTTGCTTTGTGGCCTAAAATGTGGTCTATTTTAGAAAACGTTCCATGTGCTGCTGAGAAAAACGTGTATTCTGATGCTGCTGGGTGAAATGTTCGGTAAATGTCTGTTAAGTCTAGTTGATCTATGCAGCTGTTTAGATCTGCGGTTTCTCTGTTGAGTTTTTGCCGAGTTGATCTATCTAGTGGGGAGAGTGGTGTGTTAAAATCCCCAACGATTAATGTCTTTGGATCTATATGGGATTTGAGGGAAAGTAGTGTTTCTTTGATAAATTTGGGTGCTCCATTGTTTGGCGAATAGATATTTAGAATTGTAATATCCTCCTGAAGGAGAGATCCTTTAATTAGTATGTAGCGACCTTCTTTATCTCTTTTCATGAATTTTAATTTGAAGTCTATTTTATCTGATATTAGGATTGCAACTCCCGCCTGTTTATGCGGTCCGTTTGCTTGGTAGATTTTGTTCCAGCCTTTAACATTGAAAATGTGTTTGTTTTTATGGGCAAGATGTGACTCCTGCAGGCAGCAGATAGAAGGGTCTTGTTTTTTAATCCAACTAGACAGTCTATGTCGCTTAATTGGAGAGTTCAGTCCGTTAACATTAAGAGATAGGACTGAGAGGTATTTGGGAGTTCCTGCCATGTTATCTACCTTCTTGGGGGCTGCGAAAACTGGGTTCTTCCTATGGTTCTTGGATTCTCAGTTTGGGTGCAGTTTCTTGGCCTTTATTGCGGTCTTGTTGGTTTTCTATGTGTAGGACATCTTTAAGAATCTTTTGTAGGGCTGGTTTGGTGGAGATGTATTGTTTCAATTTTTCTTTGCTATGGAAGGTTTTTATTTGGCCTTCAGTTATGAAGGAGAGTTTAGCTGGGTACAGTATTCTTGGTTGATAGTTGTTTGTTTTTAGGGCATGGCATACATCATTCCAGGCTCTTCTTGCTTTGATTGTCTCTGCTGAGAAATCTGAGGTGATTCTAATTGGTTTCCCTTTATAAGTGATTACCCTTTTCTCCCTGACAGCTTTAAGGATCTTTTCCTTGTTCTGAGTTGATCCTGTGTGGATTATAATGTGACGGTGGGATGTCCTATTCTGGTCTGGTCTATTTGGGGTTCTAAAGGCTTCTTGTATCTGGACAGGCCTATCTTTCTGCATGTTTGGGAAGTTCTCTGCTAGGATCCTGTTAAACAGATTTCCTAGACCATTAACTTCTGTTTCTAGGTGTTCCTCTACACCCATTATCCTTAGATTAGGCCTTCTGATGGTGTCTTCCAGGTGTTGGATAGATCTATCATATTTCTTGGACTTGTCTTGGATGGTTGTATGTTCTTTCTCTATAATATCTAGGCTGTCTTCAATCCCTGAGATTCGATCTTCTGCATGGTCTAACCTGCTGTCAAGACTCTCTACTTTGTTTTTTATCTCTTTTCCTTCTAGTTGGTCAGCTTTGATGGCTTCAAGTTCTTTGTTGAAGCTCTGTTTTAGGTCTTGTATGAATTTCTTTACTTCCTTAATTTGGTGTTCAGTGTTTGTCCTCAAATCACTTAGTTGATTGGTTATGGTTTCTTTGGGCTCCCATTCCTTCTGTTGGGTTCCATTCAGCATTCCCTTTGTGGTCTCCCTGACTTCCTTCAGCTCTTTGTTAATGGATTCCATGAATGCCTTTAGTGATCTTTGTGTGTTCTCTACCTGGTCTCTCAATTCCTGTATTACTCTTTGATTAGCTTCCTCCCGTTCGTGGGATTCCTGCAGATCTCTTTGAGTGTTCTCAGCCTGCTCACGCCATTCCTCCCTTTCTCTTTGAGTATTCTCAAGTTGTTCACGCAAATCCTGTATCAGTTTTTGAGTAGCTTCCTCACGCTTATGATATTCCTGTATAAACTTCTGGGATGCCTCCTCTCTCTCCCTATCACGCTCATACAGAGTCCTTTGTACGTTGTCAAACTTTTCATTTATCATGTTTGCCACCAGTGTTTGTAGAGCTGTTTGGGAACTCTCCTCTGGATTATTCATTATCTGTTCTAACCCCTGATTATCAGGATTGGGAATTGAGATACCCGAATTTGCCATTTTTCTTGTGTTTTTCCGGCTTACTCTGCCCATTTGAGATGAAGATAGCACCAGTTTTGTGCTAGAACACTATCTTAAGGCAACCATCAACCAAAGTTTGCATTTGTACAGTCAATAGTCTACAGATACAATCTAGTTCAACAGATACATCTATTCGACATCAAACAACTATATGTTAAAGAACTTCGAACCGCAGAGAAGAATTTGGAAAGCCAGAAATTATTAGGGTTAGGAAGAGATGTGGGTAAAAAATAGGAATAGATTGGTGTGGGGAGGCACCACAATGCAGGAAATAGGTTGGGTAGGATGTAAGTAGAGAGAGAGAGAAAAAGAATAAGGGAAAGGGGAATGAAAAGAGACCAGAAAAAAAATAGAAACGTAAAAATTAATGTTATTTTAGAGATTAAAAGACCATCTATTTATAGAGGAATATGAATATGTTGAGAGAAAGGGAGGGACATAGAGGAGATGAGAAAAACTTTAAAAAATTGCTTAAAATATTGTATAGGTATAAAGTACTGCTATTAGTGAATTTAAGTCTCAGAGGTTTTGAATTGAGTAATAAGTTTGTGGATTAAGTGTGTACACAATGGGGGATAGGGTCTACTGGTTAACTACGGGTTTATCTGAGGATGTGCAGGACAAGAGTTAAGTCACATAAAGATGAACAAAGAGGAAAAGATGGAAAGGATAGGAAAGTGAGAAGAAAAGATCAGAAGTTCAGTAGAGCTAGAAAAAAAAACAAAAAGATAATTAAGAATGAAAGAAAAAGAGAAAGAAGACAAGAAAAGAAAAGAAAACACACACTCACGTATTCCTAAAATAAAAATTATAAGAGGAGAAAAAAAAAAAGTTAATGGAAAACAATTATTTTTTCAGAAGAGGCAAAAATTAAAGATTAATAAAAGTTTTAGAAAAGCAAAAAAAAATTTTTATATATATATAAGGTAACAAAAAACGAAAAAAAAACAAAATAAGAAAAAGAAAAAAAGAAAAGAAGAAGAAGAAATAAAAAAGTTCTTTGATTTTTTTTTTTTTTTTTTTTTTGGGAGGGGTGGGAAGTGTCCTGTATCTCCCTTTTGTCTGTAACCAGAGTCTGGTTGGAGTCTCTGGTCAGCTTGAGGTCCTGTGGCTTGATTGGTTTCTTAAGTCAGTTTGTTGGAACAGGCAGGAAAATGCTCTGCTTTACCCAAGATTTTGAGATCCCCCTCCCAGGTTAGTTTACTGGGAGGGTGATCTGCTTTGAGAATCACAAAAGAGGGGGATGCAGTGATGAGGCTAGGTTCTGGGTAGAGTTGAGGCCTTTCAACGAACAGTAGCTTTTCCCTGGGGCTATTTTGTGAAAAAAAACTCACAGCACCCAGCCTGGAGCCATTCTCAGGGTTTCTGTTTTTCAATTGTTTGTGGTGGCTGCTAGAGGGAGGGGCAGCCTCTGGCTCTGGCCACCCAGCGAGGAGAGCCACTCCAGTGGCTGGTGCCTGAGCTGGGCGACCCCTCCCTGGATGGAACTGAGTCTGTGAGGTCACCTCGCTGCCAAGTTCCTGTGACCTGCCAAATGACTAGCTCTATTCCAAGGCCTGAGCTGGAGCTAGCCGCTCCTCTGAGCTTTGTCGGTATCCAAGATGGAGATCACCGGTGCTGGGGGGGGAGGGGTGGCCTTCCCTCCTCTGCTCCCAGAGGAGTGAGGAAGTGGGGCTTCTACTCACGTGGAGTCTTGGATCTCGGGTCGTCTCTGGTCTGCAAAGTGCAGGATGAAGTTGTCCGCTCCTTGTCGGTTCTTGCTGGTGTTGAGTAGAATCCGCTCGTCCGCTGCGTCTGGCTCCTTCGTCCCGGACTGCGTCTCAGGTATGCCTCCGCGGCGGTGGTCGCCGCTGCGACCCTGCCGCCGCAGCGGCAGCTGCTCAGATGTGTCTGCTTGGCTTCCCCTCTCTTGACTAACTCTCTGTCCTGTGATGGCACACTTGGTGTGATTCTCTGGCTTGGGACTGTTCACTGGAACTCTGAAACTGTTTTCTATGCAAGAGCTTGTTCAGATTCCAGCTTCTCCTCCGCCATCTTCCCGGAACTCCCTGGAATTTCATTTATGGCAGTGTTCTGAGTCCTGGGATGAATAGTGGTTTTCTCAAAGGATTCCATTTTTCTCTACCAGGTCCCTCAGAGAACTACATGTCAAGGATTACTATAAATAAAAACATTCTGAAATAAAGACTATATGGAATATGTCTAGTGGTAATTTTTCATTTCCACAGCAAGATAGGTGTATCTAATTTACCCTTAAGCCATGGTGATAGTAATTCAGTGGCCTGGGCCTGGATCCTTTTACAAATACTTAACCTGGAAAGTGACAGCAGGCATTATCTCACAGCCTTTCATTTATGCAAATCTGCAAGGAGACAAACTCAATTTTGTAAGATCTAACAACTACGCTAAAGATACAAATTATTATGGGTGATTCACTATCCTGGTTTCTGCTTTTAGCCTGAAGATGAAGTCGATGGTGGTGGTGATGGTAATGATTTTAACATCACTCGGAGAGATTAAGAGTCTACTTTTGCAAATTATATCCAACTTTGGTAATTGACTTCACTTGGATGAGGTCTTGGTATACCTTGAAAGACAGTGCTAGAATCCACACTATTGTGTTTCCTTCTTATCTTTTTTTTTGTCTTTTTGTACCAGATATGGCTTTTATATAAAGAGCTTAGAGTCACTTTTACTTTTATGGAGTCGGAGATTTCATATCATTTAATTGTGTCATCTGTCTTCTGTTATCTTATTACATGCTTTTCTGATCTTTAAAATGCTTTACGTGGGTTAGTCTTTAAAAGTCTCATGGAGAAGCAATGCCTTGAGCGGATCATGATGAAAGCGTAGCTGTCAGTTGGAGATTTGTAATGAGAGGAGGAGGGAGTCCTTCAGTGAGGGAACACGTGCTCAGGCTGGATCATGCAGTTTCTTTTATTTGAAAAGGCCATATCAAAGTTCCCACCCAGAGGTTTTTGTTAATGGTACTTACTTTTCGGATAATGGATATGTAATGTTTTTTTTTTCTAAAAATGTAAACTATTCTCTAATTTTGATGATCAGAGCAGTCATCTAAAGCCACTTGGTAACAATAAAATGTCAATAGAGAGTTCTAACTAAAATATGAAATTGAGGAAAAAAAGTTTTCAGAATTCATCCATCCGTAGGATGGTGCATTAAATTCCTGCTTTGTACCACCAACAATAATAAGAAGTGATAGAAGCTTTTCTGAGGATAATACTAGGAAAGATGCGAAGGCAAAATCCTGCTTCAGTAAGAGGAAAGTCTTGAAGGATAAGTCCTGTGTTTCAACGACTCTGAAAGCATTGAATGCCACCCCTGGACCCACAGTGATTAAATTCATTGGACTCAAGTTACACTTGAGACTCAAAGAAGAGACACAATTACTGGACTCAGACAGCTCTTATCGGGCACAGAAAGGGTTTAGATCTTACATTGACTCTAAACTCAGTCTTTTCTACCCTACTGTATTTTGTGCTAGCTTACATTCTTTTCCACCTCCAATAATTCCCATAAAAAGGTTTCACAAATATCTCCTTTATGGCTGGTTTATGCCAATATAATAAATTTTTTGCACGTTTTTACAAGCATCACCTGGATAAATACACAGGCAATAGTGAGACCGTGCTATAAGGAATATGCTAAAGGTGTAATCTCTTAATTGCCCGAGATGAGGAACAGCTATATAAAATACTTTCTTCATCATTTCCTGTATTTCTAAAAAGCTATTATTATTATTATTTTATTGTGTATGGTAGCAGAATCCTAAACATGCTCAGTTTTCAGTTCTCTCATCTGTGTGTATTACACAGTGGTTATTGAAAAAGAGAGGCATACTTATGCTACCAAGAAACAAATGAAAAATAAATTAAATACAATTAAATTTTCTTAGAAGACATTTGTGGTAAATGACCTATGACAATTCATGTAATTCACAGATACAACAAATATTGGTACTATTACCAATAATTCCTAATTTTTACCAATTTTGATTTAATATTTTTTTAGATCAACTGCAAGGGGCTTTATTTAGTACTTACACTAATGCTATCAAGTTTATTGCTTTATCTAATAGCTCCATTTATATTAGAGGAAACAGAAACTGGGAGGGGTTAGATAATTTGGCCTTCCTCTCACACGAGTCAATCAGGACATGGATTCTCAGTGCATCTGATTGCAGGCTTGAGGTCTTAACCACAAGGCTCTCTATTGGAATCCTGAGCACAGTTAAGACTTGGCAGGAAAGAGCACACTATTTGTAGAATGCTACATGAGACCTTGCTCATTGCCATGGTCATTTCTGAGATGCCTGTTTAGGAGAATGACTCAAATGCACAGACATTCATTCAGAAAATGTCATTTAGGTGGGGCTTTGAACGAAAGGAAAGAGGACAGCATTGGATGTTGCTGCTGGCTGGTGGTTGGAAACGTGGGAACAAGTGTGGCGAATATGGAAATGCTTAGGTCAGTTTAGCTGGGGAGAAACTGCATGTGAAATAGTCACCTGAGCTCTTTGGAATGAGAGCCATCTTTCATATTTGTGTGCTATATATTTGGTTCCTATGTCCTCATCAGAATTGTATTTGTAGTTCATGACTACAAAGTATAACACGAATCAGATTAGGCAAGAAGATACAAGCAGGAGTGGAGCACATCTTATCCAGTGTAAAAAATGAATTATCTGTAAGCACACCTTAGATTGAATATGTTTAAACTATAAGAAGAGTCATTTCTGTTGGGGTTGGAAGGTAACACTAAGTGCATGCAGGCTCTTCTCTTGGAAGCTGTAGATGAATTTAGCCAAATGAATATGAATAAGCAATTACTTAGACTAAGACTGATGGAGTCAATCATCAAACAGATCATTGAAAACCACTGTTAAGCTGAGTACCAGTGGCTCACACCTGTAATTCTAAATACTCAGGAGGCTGAGATCTGGGGATTCTAGTTCAAAGCCAGCCTGGGCAGGAAAGTCCTTGAGACTCTTTTGTTTTTTTAATTTAATTTTTTTTTTTTTTGGTCATGGGGCCTGAACTCTGGGCTTGGGCACTGTCCCTCAGCTCTTCAGCTCAAGGCTAGCACTCTACCACTTGAGACAGAGCAGCACCACTTCCGGCTTTTTCTGCTTATGTGGTGCTGAGGAATCGAACCCAGGGCCTCATGCATGCAAGGCAAACACTCTACCACTGAGCCACTTTCCCAGCCCCCGTGAGACTCTTACCTCTAATTAACTACCCCAAGAGCTAGAAGGGGAGCTGTGACTCAAGTGGTAGATCTCTAGCTTTGAGCAAAGAAGCATAGGGAAAGCACCCAGGTCCTGAGTTCAAGCCCCAGGACTGGGACAAAAATAAAGAAGAAAAAGAGAAACCACTGTTAGAATTGCCCTGGATGAATTGCTCTGAACACAGATGGCAGTAAGCCAGAGGTCCCCTGCAGGTCTCAGAGGGAGCAGCACTAAACTGACTCCTTGACTTCAAGCATCTAGACGTGTGGTAAAAGGCTTTTCTGGGAATTCCGTCTACTGGCTTGTGGCATTTTGTTATTGTAGATCTAAGAAAATAATACAACATGAACTTGAATAAATCAGAAGTTTGCAACTTTTTTTAAACAGAGTATTTTTGCATGATCTTAAAACCTTTTGAAGGCTTTTCTAAATTTTTAAAAGAAAAGCATATTTTGTTTCATCTTGAACGTTTTGCTTAATCTATTTGAATAATACAATTATTCAATAGAAATGTCATTTGCTTAATATTAATATAAAAAGCAATTATTTTACCTGGCTCTGGTGGCCCATGCCTGTAACCCAAACTACTTTGGAGGCTGAGATCTAAAAACCCCAGTTCAAAGCCAGTCGAGACAGGAAAGCCTATGAGACTATTATCTTGTTAGCCACCAAGAAGCCAGAAATTGAGCTGTGATTCTGTGATTCAAGTGTTTATGTGCCCACCTTGAGTGAAAAAGCTAAGGGCTAGTGCCCAAGTCCTGAGTTAAACAAAAGAAAAACAATTATTTCATCATATTTATTTTAGATTTGCTGAAAATTTAAATTGAATGTATTCTACAGTATTATACATATATGCTGTGATATTTTCATATTTATTATATTCTAGTTTTTAATTTTTTGTTTGTGGAAAAATGAATACATCTACATGTGGGTATTTATCAGGGAACTAAAAAGCAATTTTTAAGGATGAAAGAGGCAGAAAAATAACAGGACCAAAATGAAGGTCAAAATAACTGACTTCTAATATTAGCATCGTTATTTAGATGCAGTCTCCTTTAGCCATTTAATCTCTGAATAAACATGTGATTTCCTCTGCAAAAGTGGCATTTGCTGAGATGTTTGAAGCTCAAATGAAAGGGTACCTCTTCCACTGGCAATGTTCGAGTACAACGCCCAGGTCAGAATAGGACTGTAATTGGAAGAACTCTTGAATTAATACCGTATTTGTGGCAGACTTCACTTAATATAAAATGACAAGGATTTTGGTTTCTCTTCCTTATTTCTCTATTGACATTATTCCTACTGAAGTGAGAGTTAACTTTGCTTCATTAGTTGAGATACTACGTACATATATGGGATATATCCATATATCATATAATGAAGGCATAAAAAATTGTACAGTTGTCACTATCTTTAAGAAATTAAATCAGTTTGGTGTGACCCTAGTCAAAATGACAATCTGCAAGAAAACAAATGCTGGTGAGAATATGGGGTGAGAAAAGGAAGTGAGGGAGGGGATGTAAATTAGTCAAGCCATTAGGGAAATGAGTATGGAGGTTCCTTGAAAAACAAACTATGTTAAGATCCTCTATTCCACTCATGAATATATTCTCCAAGGAAATAAAGTCAGCAGGCAATAGAGATACCTGCACACCCATGTTTATTGTGGCACAAATCACAGTAGCTATTCTATGGAATCATCCTAGGTGCCTCTCAACCGATGAATGGATAAAGAATATGGAATAAATGCCTAATGGAGTATTATTTAGACCAAAGAAGATAAATTGTGTCATCTATCAGAAAATGGATGGAACTTGGGATCATGATATTAAGTAAAATGAGCCAGACTCTGGAAGACAAATATTGTGTATTTTCTTTCATTTGTACAAGGCTAGTGCTCTACCACTTTGAGCCACAGGTCTACTTTTAGTTTTTGAGTGGTTGGTTGGAGATAAGAGTCTCACTGGGACTTTTCTGGCTGGGCTGGTTTGAACTGTAATCTTCACATCTCTGCTTCCTGAGTAGCTAAGATTACAGGCATGAGCCACTGGTACTCAGCCAATCTGTATTTTTTTAATGACATAAAGGTAGAAGCTAGGCTATTTAGGGTGAGGAAACAACGGATAGGCTATTTAGGATGGGAGAAAGAGAAAGTCTGAATAAGTCTGATGAAACTACATTTTAAGCCTGTATAAAAATGTCATGATGAAATACATTACTCTTACAGTTCATATGTATCAATAAATATGTAGAAATATTTTAATGTGAGAAAATGCACTTTGAGAACTTGTTTGAGATGTATAATTGGGGGAACTTGCTTCTAGAAATTAAACTCAGTAGGATTTCAGTCACGTCCAGATTCTGTATTTCAACCATGGCTCTGTAATTCTTGAGCTGATGACTTAAATCTTAAATCACATTCAATAAAATATCTCTGTCTTAATCTCAGCTGTACTGCCTGGCAGAAGGGTTATAATTTGATGTTAGCCTGGACAAAAATGTCAGCAATATCTTACCTCAAAACATAAGCAAGGCATGGTGACATAATTTGTAATCCTAGTCCCATGCGAGGCACAGGTAGGAGTATTATGGTTTGAGGCTGGCCCTGAGCCAAATCAAAACCCTGTCTGAAAAGCAAACTAAAACAAAAGGGCTGGGCATGTGGTTCAAGTGATAGAGTGTTTGCCTGAAACAGACACTTTCCAAAAAAGCTATAATTTCATTCCCTGAAAGAGATACTTTCCAAAAAGCTATAATTTATTACCACTATATGTTTCTTTGAACTATACCTGAAGGATGAAAATCCTCCCCAAGGTAGAAGATGGAGATTACAGACACTAAAATTTGCTTCACATAAAGAAACTCTCAACAGAAATTTCACATCCACTGAGGCTGAAAACTACTTTGCTGCATGAAAGTCTGTGAAATTCAAAGAATAAATGACATCATTAGGTCTTTAGTAAAGACTGGCATAATTTTAATGTTCTTGAAATGATGATTAATGTTAATTAAGTAAAATCATGAACATTCACTTTTCTGGCTCCAGAAGATGTTTGTTTTGATTATTTATAACAATCAGTATGAGATTTCCAATAGATGAAGCAGAACATGTTAATGCAGGACAGACCCAAGCTGGGGCTGTGCAGACCCATGTACACGGTTCCTCATTTCTTGATTGGATACCACACTTTTTACATACCCCCAACGTGTGTGTATGCCTTTTTCTATTTCTTAAAGATATAATTCTGCATGTTTGCTTTTGCAAGGCATCCATTAGCAAATTTTAAAGCATGAGTGAAGAAAATTCCATTTTCTTTATAAAAGCTAAATGGCAAATGACAAGACATTTTTCGCATTTCAGTAGCTACTTTTTTTTGAAGCCTGTTGTTGTAAATGTTTATCGCATAAGACATGCAAAAGTACATGGGAAGTATTATACTATGTTTTGAAGGGTATCAACTAATTTGTCAAATATTCACAATGTGTGAAGTGCACCAAACTCATTTAGGTTACTTCTTGAGTGGCACAAACTACCATATGGAACAAGGAATTGCAGTAATTATATTTCTCTGGCTTTTACAGTTTATGGAACTACTTCTGAAAGTGTTCTCTCATTAACAGTAAACTGGAATTTGAAAGACAAGTCCTGAATATGCTAATGGATAATGTATATGTTATGTATGAATACACATAGCCTCACCTGAGTTTTGTACCAGTGTATTTATTTTAAAGGCCTAATTTAAGATTTAAAAAACCCTCAAATTCTCCTTTATTCCATTACTATGGTTATTGTTATTGTTGACTCAGTTGCAGGTTGAACTTATGGCTTCACACCTGTTCAGCCTTCTTACAAGGCTTCTTTTAGGGTTTGTTTGGCTGGTGCTCTCTCACTTGAGCCATGCCTCCAGTCCAGCTTTTTGCAGGTTATTTTTTTTACCTATTTATGTTTCAAGAAGATTTATTTTCTTATTTCTGTATTATCTTTAAGTAGTTATGCAAAGGGTTTTAATTAAACATGCCAGTTTATGAGTACGATGAATCTTGATCACTATCACCACTTCTATTATTCTTCTCCCATTTGTTCCAGCCTTGCTGGTTGGAGTTGGAGTCTCATGGACTTTTCTACCCTAACTGTCCTCAGATCATGATCCTTAGATCTCAGCCCCCAAGTAAATAGGAGTCTGAGCCCGAGTCACTAGCATCTACCTTAAAATTCTATGTTAAATGAACAATAGCTCTTTATCTGTGGTGGGATTTTTGTTTCGTTTTGTTTTTTTGTGTGATGTTTATTCTTTATGTCAGCTTTGTCAGGGGACCTCTTGTTTGAGAGTCCCAGTTGGTCATAAGTGCTGATCTGTGAAAGGTCAAGCAATGTTGCATCCCAATTAGACTGCATACTTTAATTATTTAGAAAATGCTTTACAATACATAATTTTCTATTTAAATCCATAATTTTGAAAGCAACTTATTTTTTAAATTTAAGTCTGTTTTGATAATCAGGAATAATTAATGTGTAACAGTTTAATTTATGTAATAAAATTGAAATTATAGGGATTTAAATGAATCATTTTATCATACATAAAAATATATTATCCATATATGTAACATATCCATAGTTTATATTTTTTCACAGTAATGAGACTTGTATTTAACACCTTGTGCATGCTAACACCTCATACATTATTGCTCTAGTAATTGAGTTATAGCTTCAGCTGTTTGATTTTATTTCTTTATATGCTTGAGATAAATAAAGCCTTGCTAACTTTATCTAGGCTGGCCTCAAACTTCAATCCTCCTGCCATCACGCTGGGATTATGGGTGAGAATCACCATGCGTGGTTCAACATTTTAAAATCATTTCCTACTCATGTTCACATGTTTTTATTTTATATAGATGATTCTTTATTTGTCCTGAATTGGGTATTTAAAGTGGTATTGTTCTTTGTATAAGATGCTTTAGAATGTCTCCTCTTTATTTTTTTAATGTCTTTTCTTTTTTCTTTTTTTACGCCAATAAAAATGGGTATTTTATAAATTAACAGATTCATAAGTGTAAAGTGGTTTGAACTACTGCTTTGGTGATTAAGGGTTAGTACATATTTGTGTTTTTCTGTGTATGTATAAGTGATTTTATAATATATTTAGTGTGATCATTCTTTTGCATAAAATATTAGTTTATGCACACTCTGATTTTTCTAGAGCAATGGAAGAGAAAGGTAGGGACATAAATGACAGAATAATGTTTGCTAAGTATTTAGAAGAGATTTTGATATAATTTTGGCTCAAGTGATGTTTCCATTGGTTACTTATCATCTTAGCAGATATGCCCACCTAAATATGTCTATTTAATTTATACATATGTATGTGTTTGTTTACTTTTTGTTTTCTGTCCCATTAGAATATAAAAGCTTTGTACATTTAAGAATTTTTGTTTTTGTTTGTTTGTTTTTGCTAATTATCACATTCCATACTCTCAGAACTAAGCTTGGCAAAGAGTAGTTACTGGATACATGAAATGAATGAATAAATGAATATGGTTGGAACTGAAGGGTGAATAATAGGTACCAAACAAAAAGAATTCTCAGGATTGTGAGGGGTAAGAGCCAAGAAAACATGAGTAATTGGCAAAGTTAAATACAATTTAAAAAAAAAACAAATGAAGTTCATGTTTATGGCTAGTGGCCAGGTAAGCGGAGAGGCTGGCGAATCTGGTCTGAGGTGAGTTAGAAAGTTTATAATGTCTAGTGTTATTTCCCTATTTTCACTAAAAGTACAAAATCAGTTTTTAAAAAGATATTTAGCAAAGGAGGAGGCTACAATGCTTGATAAGAAATGTACTCATTATCTTGCCCATGTAATTGTAACCCCTCTGTACAGTATTTTCACAATAAAAAAAATAAATAAAAACAAAATGCATCTCTTGCACCAGCAAAAAAAAAAAAAAAAAAAGATATTTAGCATAGCGTTCGGGGCCTTCTTTGGATGTAGCAGGCTCTAGGTGGGCTGCGAAGGCTTGATTGGCAGGTGAGCCCCTGGGGAAGTGATGGACGGCATGTTAGAGTGAAGTTCAGTGAACATGGCAGTGCTGGGGAAGTGGGAAGAACTGCTGGCTCTCACCAGCCTCCAGCCTTCGTGAGCACAGACGCCTTCCGTAGGAGACAAGGGTCGTTTAAGAAATGTTACTTCATCATGTAGAAAACAGACCCCAGTTTTCAGTCTATCCGTGTAGAGAGATTCACAGGTGAGGATTCGAAGGTGGGAAAGTTCAGCCCAAGAACAAAGCGTGTCAACTCTGATATGATCCGGCTTGCTGATGTGCTGCAATTTTGAGCCCAGGAGCAAAATTGATTTATAGCCGATTTTTCAAAAGCCAGATGGAAGAGTTTTGGTCATGCTTTTTACCTTCCAACTGTCTTAGCTCCCCTATTCATCACAGTCTTAGTTTCTATTTCTGTTGGAACAAGGTTATTACCGACAAATTGGTTTAAAATAACTCACATGTATTTCCTTACACGTTAGAGGTCAAAGTGAGTCTCATTGGGCTATAATCAAATGTCAGCATCACGTTCCTCTCTCTGGGAGGAATAGGTTTTCTTGCCTTGTCCGACTTCTAAAGAAGCTTTCATCGCCTGGATTCTGATCCTCTACCATCTCCAAAGCCAGCACTGGCTGAGCAAGTCTTGCTCACGTCCTATTAAATCACTCAGACACGTGGGCCTTGCTCTCCTTCATTCACAGTTCTTATTCCCCACCCCCTTGTCCCAAGATGAGTTGGGATGAGGTTGGTCCATGAAGACTTATTGTGTTAAAGTCTCCTTTGCTACGTGAGATAAGTTATTTCTAGATTTAGGGGTTAGGAAGTGAACATTTCTGGGGAACAATTGTGTGCCTTGACGATTGCATATATTCTTCAGGAAAATTTGGCCTTTCCTGAAAACGAACTTATTTCTAGAACAGAATAATTTTCTTTTCCTATCTGTTGCAATTGGTCAATACTGATCTGGTAATACGGTTATTTATACATTAGTTATGTAGTACACCGTATCTTAATGATACAATATGCTAATTGGTTATACAAATTACTTCTTGCTTACTGCTATGCTCTGAGAGGACAGGGTTTTTTGATGTTATCTGAATAGAGCCAGACTCAAAAAGATCAAGTTCAAGAGCAGGAAGGCAGGGTGTCACAGCTGGAAATCAGTTTTGTTTTTCCAGTTAGGCTTTGCTCATCTGTTGTGGAATTTTTATTTTCCGCATGCGAGGAAAGCCTTACCATTCTCCTTATTCCACAGAGCTTGCTGTTGGGAGTCAGATCGCCAGTGGATTCATACGCAGTGTTCTTCTGCACACTCCTTGAACTTCATGGGAATATTTGAGCCCTGGGGAAGACCCAAAAGCAGCACTGTACGGTTGCAAAGTCCACAAAAACATTTTAGAAACATTTTAGAAAAAAAAACCCTCAAAAGCATTTTAGAAAATAAAGTTAATAATAAATTATCTGAAATCCATTAGTATCTGTCCAGGTGAAATGTAATAATGAAATGTATCAGCTTGGCCTCTGTGACAGATTCTTAAATAAGAATTAATCTCTGTAATTAACTGATAATGGAATTTTACTTTCTAATTGTGAGTGAATAAGACCAACCAGTTGCATATATATATATATATATATATATATATATATAATTTTTTTTACTGTTTTTGGCAGTGACTCTTCCATCACATTGTTTTATGAGGCAATAATATAGTGTCTAAATAGAAAAACCCAGGGCACAAATAATTTATCCTATTGAATAACAAAGAGATTTCCATGAATAAATCAGGAAATCAAATTACTTCTCATGTTGGCCAGAACCAAATGTGACATTTATAACTGCAATAAAAATCATGATGAATGATGTTTGAATGTCAGAAGTTTGAATATGTGACATCAATTCATTAAATATCCAGGAATTTATAATATAACCCGCATCTCAAACAAGTGGCTTAGATTTCTTTGTATCACACATTTAATATTTGCTATAGTCCAGATTAAATCTGACTTCGAGTATGTCCTAAAAAGTATATGAACTCATTGTATTTCTGACCAGAAACGTGAGCTTTTACTATTCACATAAATCTAAAAATGGCTTTATTTGATCATATTTTATGATTTTTTTTTTACTGAAGGACTTCTTGAAACTGTTGCTAGGAAACCAGCTTTGGAAAATAAGGGCAAACTACAATAAAAATCTACTGGTTAAAAATGGAAAAGGACTCCGAAAAGCAGCCATTTTTTGGAGGAAAGATTATATATAGTAAAAAGCTTTTCTTTTTAGGACTAGGGAATTAGTCCATCTCCTGGTTGCTAGGCCATAAAAGAATAAAAAGTTATTCTACTCTCTGAGCTATATACCTTATGTTCTGATGCTTCGTGAACTGTTATCTATTGAATTCTATAAGAATTCACTTTCCAAATGCAAAAATCTTGAAAAGACCCTAGAGTTTGTAGGCCATACTGCACATAGAGCAGGCATAATCCTTGACTTCAGGAAATTAAATGTGGGGAGGAGATACACACATACAAGACATACTTGTGTTCATTCCTTTGCCCATGTTAATTGCTCTGGATGGGCTGCAGGTAGAAAAAGCAATTTTGCTAGTATCATGTAGGATTTCCCGTGAGAATTAAATGCTTTATTTCAACAAAGAATATTTTAACTAACAATGTGGTCAGTGAACAAAATGAATTTGTTTTTGAAATTGCTTAACAATAGTCAGTTTAGAAAATAGCATCTTAAAGTGATACATTTTATTTCTTCATGATACTAAAGCCATAGTTTTAGTCAGTGGTTTAAGTAAAAGCATATCTCTAATGACCTCTACAGACTGAAAACTTACAGGAAAGCAAACTATGAGCAGTGAAACCAGAAGAGGAATTTTTAAAATAGTAGAATGGGGTAATGATTGGTGGTGTAAAGGTTCATGATTATCCATAATAACTTGTCTCACAGAGACTATGGGGTAGAAAAGTCCACTTTATCTGCTTTCATTAGTGAGTCACATGTTGAGCGCTGACTCATTCAGGAATCATTCAAGAACAGAGGAAAATCTAGTGAACTGACCTCATGTCAATATTCTGTTGATAGTTACGAGGTCAGGTCTTTCCTGGTTCCTTTTGAGATATGTTAACAGATCAAAAGCCAAACACCATTTGCTTTTGTTTCTTCACATGCATGCATTGCTGCCTTACTCAGTTCCTTTTCTGTTCTTTTCCATCCTTAGCTGGTTACTGCAAGCCCAGTAGCAGTAATGACCAAGTCTCCCACTACTCTCCTCTGGCCTCTTCACCTGGTGTGTGGTCACACAAAGCCCTTCATTTCCCCAAATATAAAAAGGCTGTGTTTTTGGTTGCTTGTTTATTTTTTTTCGGGATGTGGGGCTTAGAACGCAGGGCCTGGGTGCTTCAGGGCTCTAGCACTCTTAACACTTGAACCACAGCACCACTTTTGTTTTTGGAGTGGCTAATTGGAGATAAGAGTCTCACAGGGACTTTCTGTTCCAGCTGGCTTCAAACCGTGACCCTCAAATCTCAGCCTCCTGAAGTAGCTGGGGTTACAGATGTGAGACACTGGTACCTGGCAAGGATGTGTTTTTTGGTTAACCATTTGTAAACGTTTAATGACAAATACAAAAAGAAGTACAAGGAATGAGAGCATGCAACTATGGCAGAGCTCATTACCACAGAAAACACGGGTCTTCCATTCCAGGTCTGTTTCTATGTTTAGCTCTCACCCTACCACCATATTGGCAAGTCTCCCAACTCTACAATTACTGCTAGTCTTCCAGAGCTGTGTACCCTCTCTCTCAGGGAGTGATCATAGTGCTCAGACTCAGCCTTTGCTCGCTGGTTCCTGCTTTGGTCTCAGGAGCTAACTTTCCCTGGACTCAATCATACTTGAAACCAATTTTTTCATCTCCCCTGTAAAAAATATCTTCTTGAATTGTGCCCCCTGGTGGTTGGTGGTGGTATGTGTGTGTGTTGGGGGTGGGGTGGGATCACACCTGCAAATCATACTTTGCAAAGTATAATTTAGTCCTTTTGAATTAGCAACAAGGACATCTGTTTTCTAGTTCAAGCCCACATCATTCTGGGTTTTTTAAAATGTCGTTCTCCTCTCCATCCCAATTCTTTTTGTAGTGCTCAAGTTGGCACTGAGGGTACAGAGAGTTTTACCCTTGACAAGCCAGGGTTCTAACACAAGCTGTGGCTATTTTTCACATAAGATCGCTGGCTTTTTTCCCCAGATCAGACAGACACAATCCATATATATATATAAATATATATATATATCTTCTGTATAACTGGGATTAGAGGTATGTACCACTATATCTGGCACAGTTTTTTTTTTTTAATCCACAATACTTTAAATTGTGTCTGAAGCCTCAGGAACCTCAACTTAAGTTGTTCCTAAGGTGATTTCTGAACACACACACACACACACACACACACACACACACACAGAGAGAGAAGAAGGGAAAGGGCAAAAGAGAGGGAAAGGGAGAGCAAGGGAGAGAAGGAGCGTGAGAGTGAGTGAGAATAAAACATAGGAACATATCAAACTAATACAGAACTGTGGGGAAATATTGATTGATGGATGTTTAAAACCTCATTAAGATAAACACACACACACACACACACCTAAATGTGTAAACAATGGGCTCATCGACAGGAAAAAAAAGAAACTGCATTTTGAATTTGAACCATCAAACAAATTACACAAGCCAAAGACACTGCTATTATATATATACTGCTCTTGAATTCAATTCAGATTTCACCGCTCTCATTATTTGCTTAAATATTATCATTTTTGTTGCTGAAATTCACTTTACATTAATTCTACTACCATAAAAATTTTTCTCTGGCTGTGCTATAGATTCAACACAATGTTTTGCACATGTTAGGCAAGTCTTTTGCCACTGAGCTACATCTGCAGCTCATTCTGACACATTTTCTAATTTTAAAAATTGTCAGGACTTCCCTGAAGATTTTCATTCCCTAATAGACAACCTTGTAACTTACTAGACTGAAACTGCAGGATATGTCAAAAGGCGAATTAGTCTCAGTAAAATAATTATGTTAATATATTTCTATGATATTATAATAATAGAACATGACAGATAAAACTCCGTGATAAGATACATAGTCATATCTTTCATGCAACATCAACAGAGTGATTATTTTTAATAGCACTAAGGAAAATCCTGTTATCAACTTGCTTTCAAAATGTAAGTTTCACAAGTATGAGTCTGACACTATCGATTGAGTTTATTGGGTTAATACTGGGTAATAATAGCTCTTTCAAAATATTTCAAAAGATGTGTGGCTAAAAGGTATGTACAAAAAGAAACAAATCCAATGTCTTAATTTTGAGAATTACATTTAGTAGAATAGGTCATTAATCACACATGGGTAAACTCCACTTTTGTGTTTAATCATTTGTTCTGTTTCCAGACCAGTGGGGAATATATTTTGCTGGTATCACTTATATACTAGAACAAAATTCTTAAAGCCAACAAAACAAACTAAATCCAAATGATAAAAAGTTTGTTAAGAACTGAGAGCAGTAGATTTATTGGGAAGAGCTTTGAGTAAATCCATGTGAATTGAGCACAAAGTAAGAGATTTGAAAGCATTCTTATCCCTGGAGTCTAGTTCTCAAGTTTACAGTTCGTTTTCGACATAACGACTTGTACATCTCATTGTTGCAATGTACTCTTTCATTTGAATCAGAGGCTCCTAAAGATAGGGATCAAAAAGCACGTTCTACATAAGAATATTTCAAAGGCCCTCAGGAAATGTACAGTAAATATTAAAGACATCCGTTGCCCTGCCCAAACTTTGAACATGTTAACAGAGGTAAGTTCAGTTGTCTCATATTTTGGTTGCTTGGAGAAATAAAACTTGGAAAATTCATATTTTTCTAAGAGTGATTCTTTGACAGAATCTATATAGTCCATTTTTCTGTTGTTGTAACAAAATATTGGTGCTGGGTACTTAATAAACAAAAAGAAGTTTGTTCAGCTCACAGTTATGAGCTAAATAGCCAAAGACTTGAAGAACCCATTTTTTCAACTAGTGGACATGGGGGTCAGAATGGGAGGATCACATTCCAAAGAGATCACATGACCGGAAGATTGGGATCCAGGGCCAGGCTTTTTCTTTTTTTTTTAAAAAAAAAATAATAAATCTATTCTTGCAGAATCTACTAAGGTCCTGTTATAACTATATTAATCCCTTCTAAGAGCAGTGCCCCCAATGACAAGTTCTACTTTATAAAGGCCAAGCACCTCTTAGCATTGCCAGACAGAAGACCAAGCTCCTGGCTCTGAACTGTGGAGGGACACAGCCAAACCATCTCCAAACCAAAGAGACACAATGCTTCCTTTTGTACTTTGTGTCTCTTATCTTACTTAGTAACACATATGTATGCTAAAAGAAGTTCTTTGAGCTTCTTTTAAATATAAAAATACAAAATAAATATAAAAATAATAGAGAAAAAATGGATTCTATGTTTTTACTCCTGAACACAACTCTCTAGTTTTCTTGTTAGGAACCAACTTCTATTAGAATGTGTACTTCCAGAATATATTAAAGATTGTGGTGGTGGTGGTGAAGGATATCAATAAATGCAGGTGAAAGATTTAAGATGATCAGTATAAACCTCCCCTCCCCCCAAATAAAAACACCTCACTAAAGAATGACAGTATCCCAAATATCTTAAGTAGCATAGTTATCATCAGAATGACTTAAATACCTGGGAAAATTATGACACACTCTTAAACTAAGAACATATTCTCTAAGAATAGAAAGGACTTTCATTAGTACTATTTTTAGTGGCAATTTGAAAATTGAATGAGTATGCACATTAGCATAATGAAAATTACTGGAGTTTTAAGATAACCCTTGAGAAACCATCAATTTTAAGATAACCTTGGAAACCATCAATTGTCTGGCAGAGCAAAAATCACTGAGGATTCTGTTGTAGTAATGTGTGTGGAAAGCAATTTGGAAGTAAATGGATAAATTGTTTCTTTGGGCCCATTCATGAAATCTCATTGCAACTAATAACTAAAAAGACTCCAGAAATATATATATATATATATATATATATATATATATATAGATAGATAGATAGATAGATAGATAGATAGATAGATAGATATAGATATAGATATAATGACCCTCAAAAGGGCAAACATCATAACTATTCATTAGATAAAAATGACTTGGATAACAGAACTTGAATACTTACTGCTAATGGGATCCCATGAGTATCAAACACCTTGAAGAATTTTTTAATATAGTGGGCAAATGACTTATATGTGGGAAGTTAGATCTTAATACTATATCCATTTATAAAATGAGATCTAATGTGTGGAATAATGGCACATACTATATCCCAATGATCTGAAAGGTATAAGTAGAAGGATTGTAGTCTGAGGCTGTTCTGGCTAAAAAAACATGAGATCCTAGGTGAAAAATAGCCCAATAGAAAAACTGGAGGCATGAGTCAAGTGGCAGATGTTTATGTAGCAAGTTCATGGTTGTGGCTCAGATGACAATATTAAAAAAAAACCCAGAAAGATAAGAAAAGAAAAGAAAGGAAGCAAGAAAGCAGTCAACAAGCAAGCAAGAAAGCACAAATGGTAAGTAAGTAGGTAGGTAGGTAGGTAGGTAGATAGATAGATAGATAGATAGAAAGACAAATAGATGATAGGAAGGAAACAATATCTATCTATCTATCTATCTATCTATCTATCTATCTATCCATCCCTGTCTGTATTTTTCTAGTGTTGATTATCACTATAACAGGGTAAATAGGGATACTTTCTTTTATTTTTTTTATTGTGAAAATACCGGAGACACTTTCTTACCGTGTGTGTATGTGTGTGTGTGTGTGTGTGTGTGTGTGTGTGAGTTCTGAAGCTTGAACTCAGGGCCTGGGTACTGTCCTGGGGCTTCTATTGCTCAGGATATTTCTCTACCACTTCAGCTGCAGCTCTAGTTTTGACTTGCTTTAGGAAATGAGTCTCACAGACTTTCCTGCCCAGGCTGCCTTTGAACCATGTTCCTCAGAACTCAGCTTCCTGGGTGGCTAGGATTATAGTTGTGAGCCATCAGTGCCTGGCACTTTCTTGACTTCAGATACAGTGCAATATAGTATTTTTTTGCTTACAATGTCAGATATAAATAATGTATCTATACCTGGTTCCAGGTTATAAAAAATGGAAAATGTAAGAAAAATAAATATCCCATGATAAAAAGGACAAATTAGGCGGTTTTCTGTAAAAAATAAAAAGCATTTTAAAGTCAGAGGGCTGGAGTCATAGTTCAAGTGGTAAGGTACCTAGCAAGTTCAAGACTAGCACTTCCCACAAATTTTACAAACTTGGGTAAATTCTTCTAAATTAAATGAATCCATAGCAAAACAATGCAAATGAATAAATGTTAGTGAGACCCTAGTGAAAAGAAGAAGGAAGGAAGGAAGGAAGGTAGGAAGGAAGGAAGGAAGGAAGGAAGGAAGAAAGAAAGGAAGGAAGGAAGGAAGGACAGAAGTTAGGAAATTTTTCTAGTGGAGATACTGAATACTGATACAGCGCTGCTATAAAATGTATTTGCATTTTATATACATGACATATGTCACATGTGTTCAGAACACAGATTTCATGTAAGAAATTACCTTTTTATGCAAACTAATTTGCTGAGGGCCTCTCAGGAGTGATCCTAATTAAAATGGTGGCTGGTTTATAGCATTTCCACAAGCTACTCAGAGTGGCAGGCACAGGAAAGAAGTTTACAAGTGGGGAAACAGCAGTAGAATTTAAAAAGGGTTGTTACTAATTTTGATTCTTCTTCCAGCTTCAGGGTATAGGGCAGTCATTCTGCTTACCTACAATCACCAAAGAGAGAGGAAAAGTACAGATTCCTGTTAATAAAAGAGGATAGTAATTTGTTTTTCTCAGTCAGTTCTTAGAAATTACTTCCTTAAAGAAGTGTTACGATGCCACTGTACAAACTGCTCTCCCAAGTTTTAAAACAAATGAGGTTTATAATTATGGGATTGTATTCCCAAATACTCAAATACTGACTGTAATTTGCTCTACAGGAGGAATATTTTCTTCTTTAGACAAAGATACACCTCCTTCTATTGTTTATGCCAAATTAAACAGAAAACTTCTCATTGCAACTCAGCATATACTTTACCTTCTTTCCATCTGCTTGGCAAATACTCTTATAAAACCTCTTATAAACCGGTATCCCATAGCAACCCCACTGACATTTTAGCTCTGTGTCTCCCAGTTGAATTCATCTCTCCCAAGGAAACCACCTTAGCACTTCAAAGAAAGCAATTTTCATTCATTTGGAAGGGCTTGGCCTGGGACCCCCCCCCCCCCCTTAATTTCCTCTATGGCATAGAGCTGTCAAGTACACATTCCTTACACTCACGGTAAAAATACTTGATATTTAAGCACCTTGTCAATTCTATTTAAATCTCAATGTGGACCGTGAGTCAGATTATTTCACACAAAATTCACTATCCTTCTATTGCAGACAAGTCAGGGCCAGATAACCCAGTTAAAGGAAGACTTCTTTCCTACAGAGTTTGGTGAAAGAAAAGCTATATTAGAGTTAGAATTTTAGTGAGAAGAAATTCAAATACACTTTTTTTTGGGGGGGGGGTTCCGGTCTTGGGGCCTGAACTCTGGGCCTGGGCACTGTCCCTCAGCTCTTCAGCTCAAGGCTAGCGCTCTACCACTTGAGCCACAGCACCACTTCTGGCTTTTTTCTTTTTGTTTATGTGGTGCTGAGGAATCGAACCCAGGGCCTCAGGCATGCAAGGCAAGCGCTCTACCTCTGAACCACCTTCCCAGCCTCATCAAATACACTTATTTTTTAATATGTTTTTATCATAAAGATACTGTACAGAGGGGTTACAGTTACATGAGTAAGGTGATGAGTACATTTCCTATCGAGTGTTGTTACCTCCTCCTTTGTTTTTCCCCTACCAATCCTTGCCTCCCTACCTCCCCAACTCCTCCCTGCCCCCCCAAGTTGTAAAGTTCATTTTCAACATAATGTCCTGTACATCTCATTGTTACAATGAGTCAACCTGTATCCTTATTTCAGCATTTTGTTATTTCCCTTCCCCTCCCCAAATTAGAAAAAGGTATATACAAGATGCTGGACACTGGCATCAAATACAGTAAAACCAGGGGTTATACCATGGGGGAAGAACATACAAGAGAAACAAAATAAGCACACAGTACATTTTAAATATGTTAAAAACAATATCAAGAAAGAAAAAACCACTTGTGTCCCTATCTTGGAGTTCATTTCACTTATCATCTTAAATGGTCATATGTACATAGCTTTTGACCTTTTCTGCTTGTCCTCAACTTATACTAGTTATTGCAAATAACCATGGGACCTATGTTTCTTTGGGCCTGGCTTACTTCAGTTAATATAATTTTTTCCAGGTCTTTCCATTTCTTAACAAATGGGGCAATGTCATTCTTTCTGATGGAGGCATAGAATTCCATTGTGTATATATACCACATTTTCTTGATCCATTCATCTACTGAGGGGCATCGAGGTAGGTTCCATATCTTTGCTATGGTAAACAATGCTGCAATAAACATAGTTGTGCTGGTAACTTTAGTATAGCCTTGTTTGTGATGGTTTGGGTAAATGCCCAAAAGTGGGATTGTTGGGTCATAGGGGAGCTCTATGTGGAGTCTTTTGAGGAGCCTCCATACTGCTTTCCAAAGTGGTTGAACAAGTTTATACTGCCACCAACAATGCAGTAGGGTTCCCTTTTGGCCACATCCCCTCCAGCATCTGTTGTTATTAGATTTCTTGATTATAGCCATTCTAACTGGGGTGAGGTGGAATCTCAATGTTGTTTTGATTTACATTTCTTTAATGGCTAGAGAAGTTGAGCATTTCTTCATGTGTCCATTGGCCATTCTTCTTTGCTCTTCAGAGAAGTTTCTCTTTAAGTCTTTAGCCCATTTATCAAATGCACTTATTTTTTTGAATTTGTTGACACATAACCATATCGTGAATTGTTAATATGTGCTGAGGAGATAGTTATGTCCTGGAAAGAAGAGCAAGACCAAGCCATCACCCCAGAATATCACTTGACACTCATGGAGTAGGACTTCAGTAATGGTAATCCTCAGTTTCTCAGGTCAGGAATTGGTATAAGCTTCCCAGGGTGTTGTGAAGATCCTGTGAGACTTATAGAAGGGGTAGAGCTCAGTGGTAGGGTCTGTACCTACATGAGCAAGGCACACTGTTCCCAGTACTGCAAAACACAAACAAACACACAAACATATACCATGCAAACAAACGTCATCTATGCAAAGAGCAAGCATTGTTTAATTCAGAATTTCCTAGTCCACTCTTTGATTTCTGATTTGCCATTTTATTATTGCAAGTGCCTTTTATATGCTATTTAAAATACAATGATATTGTAACCTGAAGTATATTTCTGCAAAATAATGAAATAAAAAACAAAATGAAATTCTTGTTAATATTTTGCAATCTTGAGAGGTAATAATGAACTAAATTGCTGTTTCATAATCTACCCTTTAAAAATAAAAATAAATAAACAACAAAACCCCTAAGCCAGTCTCCCTTATGCCATTGGGAATCCAAATTTAAAATGATTTTTTTGCCCTTGAATATACACCCACATTTTAATAGGCACTTTCAAGTATAATTATTTTGAAAAAAGTGCATTAACATTCTATTATGAATAACTGTTGTAAATAAACAAAATTCAGATGAGCTTATGCATGTTTGTTTTAACAATCCTTTATACCATATTTTTTTCTAGATGTTACCACTAGTCTTCACGTTTGAAGCATATTTACTAATGTATTAGTTTTTGTATCTCTCTGTGTCATATTCAGACATATAAACTTATTGCATATGCTTTTACCAAATCTGGATAATAAATTACAAACTTGATCAAAATTTAACAGTATAGGATTTGCCTCTCAAAACTTAATATACGGGCTAGGAGTATAGTTCAAATGGTAGAGGCCTGACTAGCATGTGTGAAGCCCTGGGTTCAATTCTCACTGTTGTGGGAGGGGGGGATATGAATGTAAATTTACTTCTTTTTACATTTTTTCTAAATGTAAAAAAGTATCCAAGTAGAAATTTATTTAGAACAATAATATTAACTAATAAAAACCTTCAACACTGGAGGGTTGGGGGATTGGTGGACTGCACTCACTTATGTGAAAGAAACTTGGGGGGAAATATCTGTACTAACTCAGTCCTGTTGAGTTGATATGTAAAGTCATAATTCAAAGAAAAATTTATAGAAGTAGTTGAAATGCTTGTCATTGAACTTTTCAATGACTGATTCTCAGAGACTGTTGTTATCTTTTGAGAAGTCCAAATCAGAACATATACATAGTCCCTAATTTCTCAGCCAGCACACCCTAATATGTTACTAGAAATTTAGAGCAGCTAAGTTGACGTAGGTCCTTGTATCTAGCAAGAGAAGTATTCAGGCAAGATGTAAACATAATAAAAGTGATAGGGAAGTTTATTAAAAAAGAAATATGTCGGGGGGGGGGTGAGGGAGACAGACAGACAGACAGACAGACAGAGCAACTAGCATAGATGTGCCACTGGAAGACACCCAGCCCTTCAGCCCATATCTACCTGGAGAGGTCTTTCCTCATAACAGAGTTTAGCTTTGGGTTAAATAGGGAGGATTGGAGTCCTTGAAGACCACTTTCTGACTGGCAGGTCTCCTTTCTATTTCCTATAAAGTTCTACTGCCAAAGAATGAATGTTCCGCCCTTATTTCTTCATTCTTTTTGCCCTTCTTGTTTCGTCCACACACATTTCCCTGTCGGGCAGGTTTTGGCTTATCATCTCATCCTGCCCTCTCCAGACTCTATAGACCACAAACCCTTCTGCTAATTCATTCTTTTATACTTATTTATGGTAGTACTAGGGTTTTGATTCAGGACTTAATACTCATGAGAAAAGTGCTCTACTACTTAATCCATGCCTCCAATTCTTTTTGCTCTGGTTATATTTTTGATATTGACTCTTACTTTTCATTCCAGTGTGGCGGGATTGCATCTTTGTTGTTGTTGTTGTTGTTGCTTGTGGGGCTTGAACTCAGGACCTGGGCGCTGTCATTGAACCTCATTTGTGTTCAAGGCTGCTGTTGTATCACTTGAGCCACAGAACCACTTCAGGTCTTTTAGTAGTTAATTGGAGACAAGAGTCTCATGGGGACTTTTCTGCTCTGGCTGGCTTCAAACTATGATCCTCAGATCTCAGCCTCCTGAGTAGTTAGGATGACAGGTGTGAGCCACCAGCCCCTGGATGCATTAGAATCTTATTTAAGCTTCCTGCCATAACAGGATGATAGGCACATGCCACCATGGTCAGCTATTAATTTATTTTAAAATAATTCATTCCACATTTAATAATGGGAGGTTTTCGATAGTATCCGTAGAATTATAACCACAGAAAATAGATCAGTACATTTTCTCACACTAGTACAGTATGATGTTAATTCGAGGTTCTTTACATTTTCTTAGAGAGCGTATCAAGCCATTATAAAAACTCAGTAATCACGTTCTAAAATAAATTAGATTTACAAGTTTGAGATTGTATCTGCAAATGACAAATGGCATTTGAGGCAGCAAAGAGGCATCAAATTGTAATCATTTTACCACAGAAAGTAAAACTACCCACTGTCTACAATTTCAGATGGACTGATACTTTGCTAAAGTGGTACTTTGACCTCCTGAGTGCCAGCACTTTTCCCAGGGGGAGATATTAAAAACATCACCCGTACTTTTTATTTTCTTTTTCTTGACTTCAACTTTACTCTCCTTCTCTCTCTGTCTCTGTCTCTCTCTCAGTCTCTCTCTGTGTCTCTCTCTTCCTCCCTCTCTCTCTGTCTCTGTCTCTCTCTCTCTCTCTTCCTCCCTCTCTCTCTCTCTCTCTCTGTGTCTCTCTGTGGTTCTGGAGTTTGAACTCAGGGCCTCAGCACTGTCCTTGGGCTTTTGTGCTCAATGTTAGTGTTCTACCACTTGAACCACAGCTCTACTTCCAGCTTTTTTCCAGATTTTTGGTGGTTAGAGATAAGAATCTCACAGACATTTCTACCTATTTGGCAAAATGTTGCTGCAATGTTTTATGTTATTTCAGTGCAAGATTTTAAAGAATAGTATAATGTTTTTCAGCCACTGATAGGTTGATTCCTTATTAACACATATTAGTACTTAAATTTTACTTTGAATGTCTCATATCTTCTAAGATGTCATTTTTAATACTAGATTCTGAAATTTAAGAAACTATTAATTGTGTTATATCTTCTTATACAAACATTTTTTCAAGTGTTCATGTAAAAGTATTGAAATGTTCAAATCATTCATGTCATATTAATTGTAATTATCTGTATCAACCTTTCATCATGAGCTGTTTCTAAAATAATTTTAATAACATGCCAAATGCTAAATGACTTGTTTCATCATTTCTGTAATAAAGTGATTCAGTTTTTAACTGTAATTTCTAAAATTATGTGCGATATCATTTGGTGCCAGTGTTTATTCACTAAAAATATTCTTTCACAATATTATCATTTTATTATGATCCCTGCCAAATGTAAGAAATTTTCATTATCACTCTTATGTAAACTTTTTTGGATCATCTGTGGAGAATACTTGCTTTGCCAAAACCAGAATTATGTATATTATACGTGTTCAACAACAACATGCTATCTCTTCATTTAGGCTCTGAGTGAATAAATACAGCCTTTGATTTTTCCAAATTAGATTTTAATTTTAAACAGTAGCAATATGATTGTGTCCTCAATCATCTATTCTCACCTAGTCATTGGTTGCAATCAATCCTTGGCCATTTTTTTTAACCTAATTTTATTGTAAAGGTGATGTACAGAGGGGCTAAAGTAACATACATAAGGTAACGAATACATTTCTTGTTGAATATTGTTACCCCCTCCCTCAATTTTCTTCCACTTTGCCTCCATATACTCTCCCTCCCCAGTTGTACAGTTCATTTCCAACATAGTCTCTTGCATTGTATTGTATTGTAGAGTATTGTATTGTAGAGTATTGTATTGTAGAGTAGAGTATTGTATTGTAGAGTATTGTATTGTAGAGTAGAGTATTGTATTGTAGAGTATTGTATTGTAGAGTATTGTATTGTAGAGTATTGTATTGTAGAGTGTTGTATTGTAGAGTGTTGTATTGTAGAGTATTGTATTGTGGAGTATTGTATTGTAGAGTATTGTATTGTGGAGTATTGTATTGTAGAGTATTGTATTGTAGAGTATTGTATTGTAGAGTATTGTATTGTAGAGTATTGTATTGTAGAGTATTGTATTGTAGAGTATTGCTGGTGTATTGGTTCTTGACCATTCTTAACTATTGTTTCAGTATTTTGATCCTCAAAGAAATTAAGACTAAATATAAAATCATGTGCATAAAGCAACCAGTGAGTATTTTTTATTTGAATTAGTCAGAATATAATAAATATTCTAAAAGTTTCTTCCTGCTCCGTCTTTCAGAAAGTCAAGCTTTTGTTTGTCAGATGAATAATTTTCAGCAAGTTTATTGCTGAGTATCTACAAATAGGTCCAAACTTGAGGATTGCGAGGATTGATTCGATGAATTCTTAAGATTTTTCTTCCATTGTTAATTTTTCTTAGAAGTCAGTATTCTTCATCATAAAGGAGCAGAGTGATTTCATGTCATGGCCAGTCAGTGGAGACCAGTTGAAAATTATGGCTCTGAAGTTTTCTTTCTTTTTCATAGTTCACAGCATTTTTTCAGGAATTATTTTAGTGTTCCAAATAGTTTATTTTTGTGTAGGAAGTTTCTTAGTTTTTTTGGTTGGTTTTCCTATCTCATTAATACTTACTATAATCAAGTAGTTTGTTCTAATAATTGTCTTCTAATGATTTTTCTTTTTTTCAATACTAAGGAAGAAAAATAAAAGATACTGCAATGTAACACATATGGTATATTTGAGAAAAAATAGCAAGTATTCACATAACTTTTTTTTCTTTGTTTTTGGTTAGTCATGGGCTTGAACTCTGGGCCTGGGCGCTGTCCTTCAGCTCTTCAGCTCAAGGCTAGCGCCCTACCACTTGAGCCACAGTGCCATTGCTGGCTTTTTTCTGCGTATGTGGTGCTGAGGAATCGAACGCAGGGCCTCATGCATGCGAGGCAAGCACTCTACCACTGAGCCACCTTCCCAGCCCCACATAACTTTTTGTACTGATCATATTTCTTCCTTAAAATGTATCTCCTGTGATATAATAGTGCATTTATATATACATATATATTCATATATATGATGTTGTTAATATTTGATTTAGTATTATTGGTAATCAATAATTGCACTAATATCATGATTTGTATCAGACTGAATATGAAGCAGACAGTGATCCTCTTAGACCCATGAGACAGATATGTTCTTGTGCTCTTAATTCGTATCTTGTGAAAACTACAAATTAGCATCTTTACAGTAAAATAAAATTTAAAAATAAAGCATTATAAAAAAAGAAAACTACAAGTATACCAGGTGCAAAGCAGTGTCTAGAGAGTAACTGGCCACTGATCTGCTTCTTACAGGAGAAAAATCTTAAAATATGAGGAAGAAAACTTAAAAAAATAAAGCCATACTCATGACTAGTAGAAATTACTGTGCCCCGGATCATTCAAGCAATCTGGTATAAGGAACAGTTCCTTCCTCTGATTTGGGCGGGACTAATATCATTAACTACAGTGATGCCCACAATCCCTTTCCCATATCTTCTTCACACCCTTCCCTTTCTTGAGAAAAATGTTTCACGAAAGCTTTTGCCTGAGGGTTGTTTTCTCCACGTCTCTCTTATTACTGGGACAAATGTTCCTTTGCACCTGATATCAAGATTTACAGAAATTAATATTATATTACACCTATATCCCTGTTGTATCATACTATACCATTGATTTGGAGAAAACTATGGTGTGTACAATATGTACGTAGTCTTTTCATTGTACAAGTCATAATTTCTTTATAATCATCATAAGCATAGACTTTCAAGTTTACCTATTTTGATTTTTCTTTTTCAGGACATGTTCTCGAGAAGAGTTTTGAGTAGACAGAGCCAGTTGTCCTGCTGTGACTAAGCAACTCTGCCACAGTTTGTAAGTTCATCTATTTTCTCTCATTTAAATAAGACCTGTTCTTTCAGAAACCCTATTTATTTTCATTGGTAATTAGAGCTGAATCTTGTTTTCAATGGGAGGCTTAATTGACTATTTTCCCCCAAATTTTGTTTTAACCTCAATTGTATTCAATTTCAGTAAATACTGAAAAACCATTTCTTTGTTAGACTATGTTTCCAGGTATCTTTCAGCCAACATTTTCATGACTTGTGGTAAGAACCTTATCAGTGGGTGAGACAAATCAAAGAGAAGGTGCTGCTTGAAATGCTAATTTAGCTTGGGCAAAATATGCTGGTAATTACAGTGTTCACTGTTTTCATAAGCAATCCATTTAATTTTATTGTCGCCATTGTTCTATATGGCCTCATCAAGAGAAACACTTTCACTAGTCCAAGCTGAAAGAATGGACTCTGAGACCAAAAGTTTAGTGGAGGTGAGATTTTAATGGTAATTTTGTAGGATCAGTTGTCTGGTGGGCAGGCAATCTCTAGAATACACAGCAAGCCATTTGTTACCTATGGCACAAATCCCTCCCCACTTCCTCATTGTCTAAGTGATATGGGTTGTATAATCTTTCTGAAAGTTGCCTGAGTTTCATTATTTTCTTATCCTATTTCCTTCTCACTTTAAGTGTACATTTATTTACAAGGATACTTTGTTACTCTTTGCCAATTGGCCAGTCCTCAACATCTTATTTGCCTGGAGGCTTTCCTCCAGGGCATGGATTTAGAGTTCCTCCATTAGCAGGTTATTAAATAAGTTCATAGTAATTTTCCACTCTGGAATTGGATTCCTAGGTTCGAAAATGGGCCACCAATAACTATTTCTCATACTTGCAAATGTAACTAACTCTTACTACCTATAGAAAATTTTGCCTTTCACTAATATTTAAATTGATAGTAAATGATTATCATATTCACAACAATGTTGGTTAATTTCAGATAAATGTCACATGGACTTTCCTGCCTGGGCTGGGTTTGAACAACAATCCTCCGATCTCAGTCTCTTGAGTGGCTAGGATTACAGGCGTGAGCCAACAGTACCTGACATATCACTCCATTGGAAGACATTTAAAACAAGACAGATCCTGTCTTGAAGGACCATTTTGTGTTTTTTTTAAATTGAAAACAAAACACAAAACCCCAAGCTCTATGCTACAATTATCAACTTATGTTGAAAACAAAGATTTTTCATAGTGAGAGTTATGGGTTATTATTTTATTCGCATAAGCATGGTGTATACCTTTTTTAATGTATTGCAAGCCATTTAATTTTACCACCAAAAGTGATAAATAGTTTTTGTCAGAAAGAACTTGAGTTACTTAAAAGAGTAATGAAGTAACTCTGAAAGTTTTGTGTGTCTTTCAGAGATTTTACAGATCTTGAAGAAATAATATATTTCACCAACATAATGAAAACTTGGGTTTTCACTAATGATTTTTACTTTATAAAACTATTGTAATGAGTCTATTCAGTGAAGATAATTTAGTTTCTAGTAGATTCATGAGTTATTTGGAGTAAAGCTCTTAACACTTCTACATGGAGAGAACAAAACTGCCTAAGTACAAAAGAGTAAGTTTAACAAATAGGAGTCTCTTAAAGGAAGACTCAGTTTGTCTTCAGCTAAAAATTTATGTATAGAATAAAGATCACCAGGACAGTAAGCCTCAGAAGGCAGCATGGTATTCTACGCATTATTCTGTCTCATGATCTAGGGCATTGTTCGTTACTGATCAAAAGAAAAATGCTAATTTTTCCTTTTATTCATAATTACTAACAATTACATCCTGGACATTTGTAATAGAATATATACCCAAATGGAAGTGGAATATATAACAAAAGTCTCCTTTTTCACAGTTCTTCACATATCTATATGTATGATTTTAAAACTTAAAAGAACAATATGAATATTCTTTTGAATCATTTATTTAAAAAGATTTTCTTTCAGTATGATCTCTAATTTGTTTTTCCAGCATAATTAACAACCATGTCTTTTTGTTTCATTTGTCTTAACACTCATATTAATGAATTTGCCTTTTGTCTTGCTCTGAACTTGATACTGAAAAAGGTTTTCTGCACCATTGCTTCTTAATGTGCCACAGGTAATTAGCTCTGTTACAGTAGCCTCTAAAATACTTCTCTAAAACGAATAGAGACTTGCACAGGAAACAGATCTATCTCTAAATGATTTTGTTTCTTTGAGGTCAGTATCAAGATGAAAGACATTTTGAGTAAGAAACTTAGGAAATTACAGAAAATGTATAACATATCATAGATAGATGGACAGAAAGTATTTTCCATATACTATCAAATATCATTAATAATGAAATTTTTAACGTTCCAACATGTTCTGATTAAAGAAATGAAAAAGAGGGCTGAGGTCTTCCCATGGCGTAAGAGGGGAACATGTGTTCCAATCTGCTAAATATATTCTGTCTTTTCTGTAACTGACATCCCCTGTGTTACTTGTGGATTGAGCACCCTGTAAAAGTCAGACCTTTTATTTATGTAGCTGGGAATACTGATTTCAACTTGGTGTTCTGTGTGGTGGAGACCATGAATCAAAGCATTGCCAAAGGTGAAAATGTAGGCATTTGGCAGTGCTTTGATGGCTCTTCATACAAATTCTAACAGGGGCCATATTTCAAATGCTAAATTTCAAAGGAGATAATGTTTTGTACTTTGCAAAATAGGAAAAATGTCTGCTCTTAAAGCCCAAAAGGAAGAAATTGGATTATTTACATGGCTTTTGGAAATGCTAGTTCCATGTTTATTTCATCAGTATTTTTAATATACATATACATATATGTAAAATGATTTATTGCTCTAAATGCATTTCTAGACAGGTTTTTGGCCCAACAGTGGCCAGGAATAAAGTGGTGTCTGCTTTAGCATGAAGTCTGCCTGAAATTTCATGTCACTAAAAGGTCCTTCTTTTAATTTTGTCTCTCTCTTGTTACCAAATCAATTATGGCAATGAGCTCTCTTCTTTCTTCAAACGACTGAGAACCCAGCCCTATTTATTGGGAATGTGTTGGCCCTCATTCTGTGACACAAGAAACCACTGGGAGATATTTGAAGCCCAGTCCTGCAGCAAGAGTGAAGTGTTTAAGTCACCACAGAGCAAGGCTAGGTTGTTCAATGAATTCAGCTACACACAGGAGTTCAACTCTGTCTTTGGATTGAATTATGGCACTCTAGGACTAGTCTTCAACAATTCCCTCTCACTGAAGTGTTAAAGTTAAGTGTCTGTCTCAGTTTCTTAAAGGTCGTGATTGGTAGCTAGTAGCTAGTTGACAGACCTTGGAATATAATCTCAGCCAACTAATCTTGGAGTTTGAAATTTTAATTTCTATTCTAAGACATCGTATTTTTTCATTTTCTCATTTCATTTATCAAATGACAGATATTATTTCTGGTTGAGATTTGGCCACTTAGAGGTTCACAGGACTGCTATGTTAGTGGTGATGATTGTAATGGGTAACTTTTTTGTGTGTGTGTGCTGATCCTGGGGCTTGAACTCAGAGCCTGGGTGTTGTCTCTTAGATTCTTTGGTTCAAGGTTAATGCTCTACCATTTGAGCTACAATGCCACTTCTGGCCTTTTCTAAGTAGTTCATTGGAGATAAGAGGCTTATGGACTTTTCTGCACAGGGTGGCTTTGACCTGTTGTTCTCGGATCTCAGCATCCTGAGTAGCTAGGATTATAGGAGTGAGCGACTAGAGGTAGATTTTAGTGATATGTTTTTGGTTTGTTTACTGAAGTTTTTGATGGTGTTATTGTTATAATTCAAGTATCATTCATAATGCAAAGCTGTATTCTGATATTTCCATTACACCAAGTATTTCTCAGAATTGTTCTTGAATATTAAATGACTTTCAATAAGATAATCAGATGCTCTTTCCTTTGCATTGGAAATATATTTCATTAGTAAGATTCGAATATTTTAATAATTGTTTATCCTTTAAACTTAGTGGGAAATAGCACTTAATGGCTTTGAACTTGATTTTCTCAATATTTGCTTTGAATCCACATATTTCATTCGTATTCTTGAGGTAGTTTTATATGTCTGCTATCTTTGAGAAATCAAGATCATATAAAATAATTTCCACTCCTTGGGGATTCTTACCCATGCTGTTTTATGCTGCATTTTTGCAGTCTTATCTATGAATCACATTTTTTTTTTTTAACAAAACAGGGCTGATAGCCAGTATTGGTGAGGTATTGTTATAATCCCAGCACTTGGAAGGGCTGAATCAGGAAGGCTGAGAGACCAGTATGGGCTATACAGAAAGACTCTCTCTGCAACATACAAAGGAAGGAGGGAAGGAAAGAAAGAAGGAAAGAGCAAAATAAGGAAGAAAAGAAGAGAAAAAGATAAAAAGCATACTTTTTTATTCTGTAGCTTTAATGACTACGAAGATATGATTACTGACATCCACTTCTCAAATTTTATTCTGTGCCCCTGGACCTTGTGAAAGCCCAGAGGCTGTATATTGACAAAGTTTTCTGCACCTTGCATTATATATTCCTCTTTTTGTCTCTCCATGTAAGTCTTCATTCAGCAGGTCCATAGTGCAGCCTTATCCTCCCTCACTAACATGGTCTTGTTGGAAGCCAGGGCTCCAAAACCTGTGTATGCATCTCAGCAAGCGAGAGGCTTAGAAGTGCAAATGATTTCCTTTTCTTTGCCTGCCCACAGAGGTCAGCCCTTTTGAACAAGCTGGACCACCTATGCTGGTCATGTAGTCATGTTCTGCACAGCAGAAAGACCTGAATAGTGTTGTGAAAGAAATCTCTGAACCTTCAGGTTGCCTCTTATCCCAGCCAGACATCTCTCTTGTTTGCACTAAAAACCTGGAGAGGTGAAACCAGAACATGTATCATTTAGATGACCAAAACCACCCTAGGTTTTTCAAAGAGAGAAGTGAATAAATACTAGGCTAACTGTAACAGAGGTAGAGAAAGGTGGAGTTGGTGGATTGAACAAGAGACAAGATAAGGCAAGTGAAGAATTAGTAATTAGCCTGGAGGTGCAAAACCATTACTCTTACCCTAAGATTTCCATGGCTTGAACCCAGATGTCCAGGAACACAATCCTGCATCATTTAGGAACTCCATAGGCCTCCCTTTCGCTGTCCACCCCTCCGGTGCTGAAATGGCTGCGCACAGCCCTGATGGAGATGCCACAGGAAACTTGAGGTGAAGGGAGTCCCTCTTCCATTCCCCTGTCTTCTGGTGTCCAACGTATGTCTCCAAGAAAGACGTTTAGCCAAGGGAATGTGGGAAGGATAGCTTTCTGGGAGCCGAGGGACAAAAGTCCACACCAGTCTTAACTTTTAGTTTCTTAACGTCTATTTGTGTCCTTTGCTTACATGGCAATAACATCATGCATCTGCCATTTATCTTAAGGCCCATTATCACATAAGTGAAGAGGCTCTTTCCCTCTTTCCTGAAAAAGAGAGAGTGTTTTGATAGTCCCCATCTCTGTGTCTTTCTTATGGTCTAGTTATATTCCCATTGTATATTCTAAAACCTAAAAGCCATATTTTAAGTATTCTATGTCCGGTCTTCCTTATATAAAATAGTAGGAAAAAAGAAGAAAAGGATCAAATGTAACTAATCTCCTACTATGTGGCTGAGTGGTCCCTCCAGCTGCTACTTATTCATGGATATGGAAGCTCCTGGCTCTTCAGCCTTTGGGCTATAGGGTTAACAACAGTAGCCCCTGTGCTCTCAGACCTCTGGTGTTGAACAGGGAATTTTATATTGTTGTTTTTCCTGGTCCTGAAACCTTTTGACTTTGATGTTCATGCAGTGGGCTTCCCTGGTTTATCCTGCAGAGAACCTAGTGAAATTTCTTGAATACTATAATTGCACAAGTCAATTTATGTTTAATAATCTCTATCTATCTGTCTGTCTGTCTGTGTGTCTGTTTGTGTGTCTGTCTGCCTGCCTGCCTGCCTGCCTGCCTGCCTGTCTGTCTGTGTGTCTGTTTGTGTGTCTGTGTGTCTGTCTGTGTGTCTGTGTGTCTGTCTGTCTGTCTGTCTGTCTATCTATCTATCTATCTATCTATCTATCTATCTATCTATCTATCTATCTATCTATCTATCTATCTATCTATCTACCTACCTACCTATCTTACAGGCTCCATTATATTTATATATAGGTCTGGGTTTGTGGAGAACCCTAATACAAATGGTATTGCAGGGATTCACAGATATCAAAACTTAACGAAATTTTACATGCAAAACAGATGCCACTTTTTATCTCAAAACTAAACAAAACTAGATATGATCATCTGGCCCTATGAAGCTTCTTTTCCCCAATTTTATGTATTTGTTATCTTCCCTCACAATGGTTTGAATGACTCCAAATTGTTAATTCTATTAACTCAACATTAGTAAAATGAATGCATATTGGTCATAGATATCATTCTATACGCTGTAGATTTCATTTCTTGTACTTTTATCTGGAAGTATCAATGACAGATGGTGAGACAAGTTAAAATTTCTCATTCTGTGGAGAGTGTGTACTTACCAGCGGATGGATGTACCGTGCAATCCCTCCTCCTCCTCCACAGTGTGTTTAGGTAATAGTTACACCATCTTCTAAATTTGGCAGGAAAGTAGATTGGGGCAGAGTCTCCCAGCTCTTGGTGCTCTGTAGTCATTTTCAAAGTCAGTGCTATTGTTCCAAAGTAAGGTGCTTTTCTTGGCTTACAGCCTAAGTTTTCTTTAGCACTTCAATCAAGTCAGGTTCCTGAAGAAAATATAATTTGCTTTATCTTTAGGATCTCTCTTTGCCCTTAGAGCTTCAGTGCTTTATTCCCCATGTTTGAATGACAGCCATTACTTCCCAGCAGTTAGCCCTGAGCCTCGAAAAAACTTCCTCACTGGTTTTCTTCCTTCATGGATGCCTTGGTGCCTTCCCTGTATTTCCTTTCCCAGTTATGCTAGGGTCACTGAAGGTGTCTCTCTATCTCGTGTGGTCAATGTTATGTTTACATCAGTTTCATTGTGGCCACTACCTTCAATGTTATCATGTATTTTCTGTACTATAATATTTTATTATTTTATTAATTGATTAATTCATTAAGCTGGTCTGAAGCTTGAACTCATCACCTAGGTACTGTCCCTGAGCTGTTGTGCTCAAGACCAGTGTTCTACTACTTGTGTCATAGCTCCAATTCTGGCTTTTTGTTGGCTAGTCAGAGATAAGAATCTCTTAGACTTTCCTGCCCAGAATGACTCTGAACCCTGATCTTTAGACATTAGACTACAAGCATGAGCCACTGTCCCCTGGAGAGTTTTAAAATTTTTTATACGTTCATCAAATGTTTTTATTATAAAGCTGGATAATGTGATTTAGAAGACAATAAAAGATGATATTTCCAACAGATATGAAGCACCAAATGTAATGGATATATACCCCTTCTTTGTTGTTGAAATTATGTGTTTTCAAAATCAAATTATTATTATGATTATTATTATGAGATAATTTCACAGATGTGGAATGGCTAAGGAAGTGAGTAGGAACATTTTCAGCCCCTTCATGTACAGTGATAATTTTCTGGCCAAATTGTCTTAATCTATCTCATTTCTCAGTTCTTGTTTCAACAATTCTCAGTATTACGAGCTTACCTGAAACTGTTTTTAATCCTATATCACAGGATAAAGCTGAATTCTCATAAAATATCTTAGTATATTTATGTGAAAGTACATATGTTAGTGTTCAAAAAGCATGAGTAATTACATTTGAGAAACCTCTTAGAGACAATTTATGTGGTAAAATGCATAAACATTTTTCTTACAATATTAGTTACCTATATTTTAATCTTTTGACATGTGTATTAGCTCAATTTCTTTTTTCTGATTTATAGGAAAAAATTATCTTGTCTTTAATGCCCCTTCATATGTTTGAAGACCATTTTTAGACTATATTTCAGTTTAATGTATATATTTAATTTTTGGCAGCATTTCCATGTCAATCATCTTATCCTTCAAAGTAATGTCACATGTGGAATTATTCAAGTAATGAAAGTAAATATGACTCACCTTTCCCTGAGATCCGTTGGGCATCCATTATGTCTTCTAGCTTAGAAAGCCTGAAAAAACTCACTAGGCTATGGTATGAAGTTAGAGTCTATTCAGCTCCTTGATGAGAGGGTGGTTTTGTGTGAAACTTCTTGGATTATGAGTAGCTTTGGCCACTAAATTGTTCTAGGAAGCCATGCATTACGCCAAGACCCTCAGCTAGAAATAGAATTGGCAAACCAGCTTTACAATGTCGGTGGGGGGGAGGAGGGGGGTATGATTGGGTGGGGGGGAGGGGGGAGGCTGGGAAGGGAGGTGAAGGGTAAACAAAGGAGGAGGCTGCAATGCTTGGTAAGAAATGTATGCATTTTCCTGCCCATGTAATTGTAACCCCTCTGTACAGTATGTTCTCAAATAAAATAAAATTAAATTAAAAAAAAAAAAAAAGAAGAAATAGAATTGGCAAAAGAGTAGAGGGTGGCCAGAGCATATTGCTCTGACAAATTTTTAATTGTTTTCTGTTTTTATCCAACTTATTAATAATCATGGATAAGACCTGATGGTCTTGAGAGGTTTCTTGAATGCCTTTCTCTCATTACGTAGTTTATAGTTTGCATGTTTCTGTTTCTCAATCTCCATTTTCTTACTCGAAACAATTACAAGTGCTTTGTAAAAATTAGAAACCATATTATTGAAAATGTGGTTGCTAATTGATTTATACAATATAACTTTGAAATAGTTATGAAATATATTTTACATTTACTATCGAAGAGCGGTAAGAAAAACAAACATTTCCTCTAATCAGAGCAATCTATTGCTTGTGTGGTTGGCTTAAGTGTTTGACAAGATAGAAAAAAAAGTTCTACATATTATCCATATCAATAAATCTAGTTGGCTGAGTTGATATTACATCATTCATGAGTGGGTCATGTGGTAGTTCCCCCATAACACAAGTCTAGCTGATTACCTAAGTTTATTTCAGATCATTCCTGCATTCATTGAGTTGTAACTAGTTGTTCATTTAAAATATATTTATTTTCCAGGTATTGTGCTAAAGACTAGATTCAAATAAAACTAGTGGTGTTCTTGAGTTTTATTTCATTGTAATACTTTATTATTGTAAGGTTTCCTTTTATTTACTTTCTAGATACTCTTTTTCCTTTACCAACCACCATCCATCTGTTTAAAATCATTTATATTTGCATCCATAATGAGAAATCATAAAAAGAGACTACTTGTAGGTTTTGGGTGATAATTAACATCCCTGATTAGTATTTTCATTTAGTTCCTGTTAATTCTTTAAAATTAAGTGGAGTGGTTTATTGCTTAAGCCCACAAAAAGAAATGAGTTTTTCTGGGCTTGAATATAAACTTTGTCTCTACTGGATATGTGGTTGCTAATTTGAAATTTTGAGCCCTTAAAATGTAAAAATGGATAGGTAAAAAAGTTCAGTGAGATGATACACATTAATAAATAATATCTGGTAAATATAACTATCAACAGCTAGTATTTATATCATGAAATGCTGAACTTTTCCTGACAAAATGTTAAATTTATCATATTGATAGGTGATCTGTGGTTACTCCTGGCCATATGAATACTCATTAAAGAAATAATTCCATATGTGAGATAATATTATTTCAGAAACATCCTAATAGTGTTTTGTTTTAATTATATTCAATTGATAAGATCCTAATATTTTTATCACCATTGATGAAGTGTGTATAATGAGTTTTAGAAACAGAAAATAAAACTATTCCTGTTGTTTTGAACTGAACTAGCCCTTGAAAAGCCATATTTGATATGTAAATAAAAGTCAGCGTTCTGTTAAAGCTTTAAAAAGGTTATAGATTGGGCTGGGAAGGGGGCTCAGTAGTAGAGTGCTTGCCTCGCATGCATGAGGTCCTGGATTCGATTCCTCAATACCACATACACAGAAAAAGCCAGATGTGGCTCTATGCCTCAAGTGGTAGACTTGAGGGGGATATTCTTACTAAGAAAAGCAATCAATTCCTATAAAATAATTAAATATCCTATTCCTAAACCAAAATTTCCTTTGACTCATAGAAATGGGAAATAATCACGTTATATTTTTTCATGATTTACTTTTTCTTGCTTCAACAGTATCTTCGTCTATCTAATTCCTATCCAGAATGTAATGAGGAATGCACAATCATAAGCTGAATGATTTCTGTGTACCAAGAGTGTTTTGAATTGCACTGCAGAATTTTCACACATATAATGAAAAAAATCCCAATTGGCATTTTCTTTGGAAAAATCCATAATAATTATACATACTATACATCTCTTTTAGTACCCAAGGGTTTAATTCTTGATTACTATGTATTTTTTTCATGCACAAAACTCTTACATTATAATAGTCCTTCTTCAATCTGAGCTGAATGTCAAAGAAATTTGGCAAATAAAATGATAAGGAAATGTCCTGTTGAGCATATTGTGAGTAGTTATGATGATTTTTCACTCTCTCTACCATTTTGGGGTTTGCTTATTCTTATTTTTTTTCCAATAGCTTGAGATGAGTCTGGGCTATTTATTTGAAATTACTCTTCTTAAAAAAATTACCTGTAAGTAGTTGCATTCAACAAATCCGTTATGAGTACAGTGCATCTTGATTGATATCTTCCCTATCATTGTTCTCTACCGTCGCTCCCAACCCCACCCCTACTCTCAGTCCTCAGGTGTCCATTGAATATTATGAGTGCATTCTTCCCCCATCTTCTCTTCATTCCAGATTACTCTTTTTTTTATTGTAGGTAATTACAACTTTATATTTTTCTTCTAGCACTGCCTTTCTTATATCCAAAATATTCTGGTAAATTGCATTCTCATTAAATGCTAGGATCTTTTTTATTTCCTTTCTTTCTATGATGACCCACTGGTGAGTCACCAATATATTGTTCAGTCTCCCATGTGTTTGAACATTTTCTATTGTGTTTGTTATGTTGTTTATTTCTAGCTTCATTCCATTGCAGTCAGATAGAATGCAAATTATTTTAAGACTTGCTTTATGTCTTCACCAGGCTTCCTTTGGCTATAAAATACAATCTATATTTTGTCTCTCAACCAAATAGGATGCCCAGTACCTTCATGTCTTTTGTAGAGTGGCCTTAAAATAATTGCTAGCTAGACACATAATGTTAGTATCTATGCTTTCTAAGAAATGTGTGCAATATCTTTAATGACCAACATTTTCCCTATGTCTTTTAAGTTTTTCTTTCTTTGTGAAGTTGTTGTCTTCTAGATTGAAGTCATGTTAGAGACTTGGTGAAGATTCACTGTGTTCAGATACTACTTGGTTGAATGGCAAACTCCTCTGTACAACTACTTAAAGATTTAAAAATTAAAACAAAAAGAGGTGGATGCATAAGAATTACTGCAAAGGTCTTTTATGAATTGCTTTATTTTCTGTTGCCCTCACTTGTCAGTAAATGAAACATACAGATATAGGTATAAGTTGATATGTGTAAGCTGATGACACTAAGAAATGGAGCAGCAATACCTCATGTCCTGAGGCTCATTTACTTCACAAATTCACAATTTCATGCTTTGTTAAGAAAGAGAGAAACTGTTGATGACTGAAGGTGAAAGGAGAAGATAGGCTTCACTGGAGAGAAGCAGACACCTCTGCAGTTCACAGGGAGAGTGGTTTTGCAGGAAATATACGCATGCATGTATTGGGAGGAGAAGACTCCGGGAAAGCTGCCTCCCAGGGCTGTTTTCACAATTTAGAAAACACTAATTTATGAATCAGTTGCCTGGCTCTGCTGGCAAGGTAGATAAGATGACATGCACCGAGCATAGCGAGCAGGTCTGGGCACATTTGTCAGCCAGATGGTGTGAGACAGTTTATTAGCACACTGTCCTTAAGTGATGTCTCTATTAGTCCTAGTCAAGTTGACTATTAAGGGTAGTGTGACTCTGTTGGAGCTAGAGATAGAATACACTCTATTCAAAGAAGCAAAGGCAAAACCTTTAGATGAAAATTTAGAAGCCAATTTTTCTTTTTATCTATCTGTCTATCTATCTATTTTTTTTCTGCTGACACTGGCGCTTGAACTCAGGACCTTGTATTCTCACTTGGAAGGATCTGATTTTCCAGTAGATCATGAGGACAGCCGGTGTCATTTTTGCCTTAATGTGTATATGCATGTGTCTCTGTGTTTTCCCCTGAGTCCAAAACCAAGCTAAGAAACATGGCTACATGAAAAATGTTTTTTCTCTTTGTTGTCACAAAACTGAGACCAGTGGTGTGCTGTTATGTTTGCATATAGGCGCACTCCAGTGTGAGTGTGGGGGAGGGGATATTCCCCCCAGGCCCCCAGCTTCCCCTCCTTGCTGGGTGTCAAAACTTGTGCAATAAGCAATGTGAGTATTCTGAAAGTAACTCCATTCTGTGCCTTCATTCTGACTTGCAATCCACAGGAAAAACAGGATTTTCATGAAGCTGCATCTTCACAAATCACTGCTATACAGCGTAATTTTCCAGGTTATGGCTAAACAAGGAAGAGTGCTAGGAATCATAATAATTTTTTTATTTATGACTTTGGCAGGAGGGAGGTCTCCTATTACAAATATCTTTCTTCCCGATGATTTAAAAACGTGTTAAAATTGTGTTAAACCAAATCAGTGGACACGGGCTGGGAAGGTGGCTCAGTAGTAGAGCACTTGCCTCGCATGCATGAAGCCCTGGGTTCGATTCCTCAGCACCACATAAGCAAAAAAGAAAAAAGCTGGAAGTGGCGCTGTGGCTCAAGTGGTAGAGCGCTAGCCTTGAGCTGAAGAGCTGAGAGACAGTGCCCAGGCCCAGAGTTCAGGCCCCACGACTGGACCACCCCCCCCCAAAAAAAAAATCAGTGGACAATATCTTCTGTCATAATTATATTTCCTTTTTAATCTGAAACATGTCCAGTGTTGGTGATTTACTATTTGTCCACATCAAGATATTTGTATAGTCGAACATTCTCCAGTTGTTCCATATAGTTTGCCATCAACAGCAAATTTGATCTTTGCCCAGAAAATTTTAAAGCTTTGTTTCCTCTGAAAGAAATTTCATAAAATAATCTCTAGGGATTTCAAGGATGCTCTGCTTTTCATAGGTTTAAAACATCTGCTTTTCTTTTTACTTTTGACTATTTGACCAACTTGCTATAAATTTATAAAAGATAGAACAGTATTAAACGTACTTTTAAATTTACAAGTGAAAAGAAATCTTTTGGGGTTGTGGAGGATTGCAGACTAGAGGCTTTCTTCTTTAGACGTGAAGGAGAGTAGTTTGAGAAGTAAAGGAAAGACTCTCTACAGAAAGGCCCCCAAGGGAAGAAGAGGATAGCTGAAGTTTGTGCCTAAACAGAAAGGTGACAGAGAAAATGAGCCAAAGGTTGGTGGCTCCAGGCCTGTCTCCTTTAAAGAAGGTTCAGAGAAAGAACTCTATAGCAAGGTAATCTGGCGACCTCCTTGACTGCTCTGTAGACCTAGTCATGGGACAGACCCATGCCTCATTGCAAGCATCAAACCCTGGCGTGGGATTTAATGGGTTAGGGACTTCCCCAGTGAAGTCAGATTCAGATGAAACAGGCTTGTGTTGCCCATATTTCAGACAATGGAAGGAAGATGATTTCTTGTGGGGTGGTCTCCTGCTTGAGACTGAGCTACTCAGATAATCAGATTTCCTTAGCAGCCTGGAAGCTGCTCATGATAAATTACCTCAGTTAGAATGAATCAGTAGAAATCTATACCCTGTTTCAAAAACACAATAATCTCTCTTTTTCTTTCTTTCTTTCTTTCCTTCCTTCCTTCCTTCCTTCCTTCCTTCCTTCCTTCCTTCCTTCCTTCCTTCCTTCCTTCCTTCCTTCTTTCCTTCTTCCTTCTTTCCTTCCCTTCCTCCCATCTTCCTTCTCTCCCTCCCCCCGCCCCCTCTCTCTTTCATTCTTTCTTTTTCTTTCCTCTCCACAAAGCTTATTTATCTGCTGTACATTTTGGAAATAGGTGAAGACCACTTGCATACAAACAAGTAGTGAATACTGATTTAGAGCTTTCCCTAAAAGAAAATCAGCCCTCATAGTGAAAAACACATTCATCCAGGCTCTATAAAAAAGAGGAAATTTTCATTGTGGTTTTATTTATTCCAAAATGATACTTTGGGTATAAGATGTTAATGAAAAGATCTTAGCATGGTAACTTGTTTATAGCAAGATATCAGAAAATTATATATGGTTGTTGTTTAATTAAGTTGGCCTTTCTAAAGTATGATATTCAGTGTTGATTTATTTCCTGCATTTTAATATGAAAATCATTAGCTGATATTCAAAGACCTTTCTATCTTGTCCTTAATGTATATTTCCATGAATCCTTTGTCTACTCATCAACTCAATCCATATTTAGGAAATAATCATGAAGTTTATATAAGTTCCGGTTCTTTAGAAAAAACCAACAACTTTGTTACTGAATTTGCGTATAGTTCCTCTCCTGGTATTCCTTCTCCCTTTTCTGTGTGAATTCTATCATTCTTCAAAACTTAGCACAACTTTCTATGTCTGACTTTCTTCTCTTGACTTTTATCACTGATGACATGGTTACTAATTATTTCCCATTTCTCTTATTTGACCAATACTTATGTAGACTTTTCACACATTTTAATACCTTTTTATGTTTATTATAGACACTATTTTATTAGTAGTTACCCGATACAAATTTCTCAATCATTATTTCCTTATAGATCCAAGTATCTAGGACATTAACAAAGGTATTTTCAATAGAATCATTGCTTGAGTTCCAAGATTTAGTGCTGTCAGTTTTCTTTGAGAAAGTTGAGATGATAAGAATGTTTAAAGTTGATCTATTTTGAGAGAATGCCATTATACAGTGAGCAATGTTGGAAAAACCTGAACATACATTGGGAAATTACAAGGCTTTTCCATTTTTTAAATGTTTTTATTGTGAAAATACTATACAAAGGGATTACAGTTACATGAGCAAGGTAATGAGTACATTTCTTATCAAGCATTGTTGCCTCCTCCTTTGTTTTTCTCCTACCATCCCTTCCCTCCCACCTCCACAACTACACTCCCCTCCCCCCACCTAAATTGTAAAGTTCATTTTCGACATAGCATCTTATACATCTCATTGTTGCAATGGGCCCACCTGTATTCCTGTTTAAACAATTTGCTTTTTCCCTTCCCCTCCCCAAATTATACCAACATCAAATACAGTGAAAACAGGGGTTATACCGTGGGGGAAGTACATTAAAGCAAGAGTATACTTGCTCTTATCAGTTCCTAGTTTTCTCCTACTGCACATCTTCAGAGATGTATCAAATAGGGAAGAAATGACAGCGATGGCTTCCTTTTCTAGGTCTTTGACCATCTCAGAGTATAGGGCTCCAGGGCTTTCATACTTCTCTCTAGGGTTTCAGTATCTTTAAAAGTCTACAGATTCCTGGTTATATTTTTGCTACTGGCATAATCTAGTTAATCTGAATTCCACTTTCTTGCCCCCAAAAATATTCATAAAAGATACAATGGCACATTTGTCTTTCTGCTCAGAGTGCAGCAGTCTGGGGGAAGGAGATGTAAATTTCTGTTTCCTATCGTGTGTACTTACAGTAGGAGCCAGAGACACACAGCAGGGTGAGACATTTTAAAAGTTTGCCACTAAGAAGTGGTGTGTTGTCGGCAAGGACCACAGAGATGTCGTATAGAGACAGAGAAGAGCAGCACAGAATCTCAAACAAAGGAACAAAGCAAAACTTAAATATTCATTATAACAAGTTGAGTTGTTTGAGGAAACTGTCATTGTTTTCTTTATGCATATTAATCTAAGCTAGGTAAAATGTCTATAGTTAAAGGTAAATGTACTGGTCTTTGTTTCTGGATGCTTTGTAATATTTCTGAGTATTTAGAACTTTAGTATTTTAGTCATAATTAACTTTTATTTTGAAAAAGAAAAGATAAGTATTTTTGACTTATGATTTTTCTGTGAAAAGTAATACAGTTTTTAAAAAGTATTTTATTGTCTTTAAGTACTTGTGCACAGGGGTTACCATTGAACATGCCAGTTTATAAGTAAAGTGACTTATAATTGATATCACCCCATTTAAAATTCTCCCCTTCTCTCCCTTCCCCTAATATAGTCTTTATAAAAAATCTCAACTGGTAAAGAAGAATTGTGTTTTTTCTTTTCCCACATCTTTAAAATTTAAAAGATACTCTTTAACACTTCCTAGAGCACTATTTGAATGCCACACTAATTAGTTATCATGTTTATAACCAATACTTTCATGTACAAAGGAAAATATGTTTCACTTGTAAGGTAAATAAAGCGTGGTTTAATTATTATTACTTGTTAAATTGGAAAAACAATGTTTATTTTACAGCTCAAAGATCAATGTCAAATCGGATTCAAATATTACATGTTTGAATGGTTTGAGAGAAGGCACGGAGGCATTGAGGATGGCGTGGATTGTGAGACCCGGCCTCTCTTTCAAGTATTTAATTGCATGTTAATATGTAGAAGTAGAGTTCACAGTGCAGCCTTTACAAGTCCCTCCAGATCAATAATCCCACGCGATTCCGTTGGGATGAATTTGTGCCATTTGTCATCTCAGGCAGAACTGCTTTGAGGGGTGTAGGAGCACAAGCCAGATGTGATGACGTGTTGGTAGTGAGAACTGAACCGTCTGAGTCTAGCCAGACTATGCAGTCATGTTACTGAGACTGCATATGGAATTGAGGTGTTAGCGCCTCTTTTGTGAGTGAGGCAGAAAATGAGAAGATTGCAGTTTGAGGGAAGTCCCTAAAGAAAGTTCATAAAACCCAATTACAACCAGTAAAAAGTTGGGCATGACTCACACCTGTAATCCTAGCTACTCAGGAGGCTGAGATCTGAGGATCACGGTTCAAAGCCAGCCCAGGCAGGGAGGTCTGTGAGACTTTTTTTTTTTTTTTTACTTAATAAGTTTTGTTTTATTGGGAAAATACTATACAGAGGGGTCACAATTACATGGACAAGGTAATGAGTACATTTCTTATCCAGCATTGTTGCCTCCTCCTTTGTTTATCCCCTACTATCCCTTCCCTCCCACTTCCACTATTACATTCTCCCACATACACCTAAATTATAAAGTTCGCTGTTCAACTATCTCAATTAACCATCAGAAATACAGACAAGGTGCTGTGGCTCGAGTGGTAGAGTGCTAGCTTTAAGCTGAAAATCTGAGGGACAGTGCCCAGGCCCAGAGTTCAAGCCCCATGGCCTACCAAAAAAAATTGGCATGGTGGTACATTCCTGTTATCCTAGCCATACTGGAACATAAGTAGGAGGATCATAGTCAACTTGAGCATTTTTCTGAGAACTTATCTGAAAAATAGGAGAAGCAAAAAGGTCTGGAGGCATGGCTCAGGAGTAGTAGAGTACCATCCTAGAAGTTCAAATGAAGAAGAAGAAAAGAAGAAGAGGAGGAGGAGGAGGAGGGGGAGGGGGAGGGGGAGGAGGAGGAGGAGGGAGAGGAGGAGGAGGGACATTGAATAATTCTAGCAAGTTTTTCAAATGATTCCCATCATGGTTGCAAAAACATACATTTTAGTAAAAATTCTAGATAAGGTCCCTTTGAAGTTCATGACTACAATCTCAAAGCTAGTGGGAAATTTCCTGCATCTCTTGCACGGAATACAATTAATTTTAAGGCTAGATCATATCACTTATGTATCACATATAGCAGTAAATGTCATGTCACAAAATTCTTACAAAAAACAGCTATTTTGAGTGTTTTGAAATAATGTTTGCTACAAGATTGTTTTTCTGGCTACCCTGCTTATACAGTGTGTAAAAATGCAGTTTGGAAATTGAAGAATATTGACTGTAAAATGAGGGCTTAAAAGTCTAAAAAATTAAGTACAATGAAAATGACATTCAGTTTTGTTAAAATTGAGAGAAATAAAAGTCCTAGCCACTATTATAAGGCTAGATGATTTAATTTTTACAGATGATGAATTCAGCCTCTTGAGTCCAAATTTACATTCGTATTTTCCCATTAGAATATTTCAATAGAAACATGTCAAAAGGAATTCAAATTCTAAACGAACAATAATTTCACACTAAGATATTGAAAGATCATTCATTTACAGTTATGATGAATCAAAGATTCAAAGATGTTGTGTCCAAGACTCCTCCTCAAATCTATTGGGAGTAATACATGACATGATCAAGATTTAAGAATATAATAATATGGAACACTCCATTGCATTTTGATATCCTAACAGGTTGTATTCAGAAGCAAATCCACACAAATTACAGGATAGCTTATGAAGGAAAGTACTTTAAAATGTAGTAAATGACATGGTGAGCAGGAATAAGTCAAAGATTCTGATGTGAATGATTTTTGATTAGTCGTTGTACGTAACTCAAAATGCACTTGGCCTGCAGGAAGATTGCAATAATTTTTTAATGTGACATTGCAAATCAACTTGATGAAGGAGTAAAATGATAGGTTATTTGAATGAATTTCCATGTGATCAAACAACCATTGTCAAAGAGAATTGGTTAATAAGCTGATACCATTTTGAGGATCACTTTCTAACTATAAATAACCTGTTTCTCCAACATTTTTGCCAGTGATGGCATAGGTTATTTATGTACTTATAAAATTATAATGCAATGCAGAATGCAGAGGATGAAAATATATAGGAAATATGGAGTGGAATGTCTTTAGGGTATTATAAAAATTCATTTCAACTTTAATTATGACCAGTAGAAAGTTCTTATTTCTATTGACTGGAAATATGTTTCTGTGTAACTTTTACTTGATTTTATTTACTGTTTGTATTTCTTAGGAGAGACAAGGAGTGTTGGAGCTTTTTTTCCTAGGAAGAAGCTGTTCTATTACTGAAAAACTCTCATGATTGTTTTATTTTGCTCTGAAAACAAATTCTTATTTTTTCAAACTACTTATGAAGTTACATGCTCTTACATTTTATGCACTATTTCTTAATTTTCTTAATTGGTCCTAAGAGTTTTTACATATTTCATCACAACTTAATCTAAAGATAAAATGAGAAGTACTTTATAGTGTTCCATAAGTTTATTTTTGAGGCATTATTTTCTATCACTACAGCTTGAGCACACATTAGAAAGTTAGCTCAATTTCTACAAAATTTTCCAACATGTCTTGTAACAATTTTTGTCTAAATTTCTGTTTCTGTAGCTTATACTCCAAGAACCAATTCTGAACTAAATTCTTAAATTTTATAGTCCACTTGTAAATATAGTATAATAGTTTGAAAAATATAAATATTTTGAAAAAAATGGACAACTTTGATTTTTCCAATCCCTTATTTTGTTCATACAAAAACTACAATCTTAACAAAACATGATACAGAAGCATAGCAAAGATAATTTGGGTTGGTAAATGTATTTTACCACATATGAAGTATCTGATTTAAAGTTGACAAAGCATTCTACAAATAGGAAAATGGATGCCCACCTTATCCATGTTCATAGCAATGCTAAATAATGGGCCCAAAATGTATTACTCACCTACTTGAAATCTGTGACCTCATCAAAAAGTAGATATTTTGTTTTTGTAATTTTATTCTTCTTTATGAAGAATTCTAAAGCCAATTTCAGTATTTCCTTTTCATTATTTTAAATACATTAAATATTATTTTAAATATTTCATTATTTAAAGTAGTGCCCAAATGACACAGAACATTGTGATTCATAAAAGAGTACAACATTGAGAATTTCATAAGTATGACATTCGGGACAGATTCTGTTGATAAGAACTGCCATAAGTGGAGAAACCAGCCTGATTATGGATATCTGTATTTATTTACATCACTTTAAATTTGACTTAGAACACATAAAAAATAGTCCAATGAAGCTTACATGTCATATAATTTTATTTTCCATGCCGAGCCTGTTGGCACATAAAAGCCAAAATGTCTTTCATATGGCTAGGCACTCTTTGCCAGGAAAACTAAAGAAGCATGTTTTGTTTACCCATTGTGAAAATGCATTCATTATGTAGAGGTTGTTTTCTTTTAATGAGGAATCTCAACTTGAAAAGGCTAGGGATTTATCACAGTTTATCTCAATCAAAAAGCTTGGTCTTGAAGCATTCCACAGAAGTTGCTTATCACATCACTAAGAGCAAGAGCAAGGATCCCAACACGTCAGAAAGCACTTGGAGAAGCCATATGCCCTGGGAATGCCCTGGTGCATGAGCTGCTATAGAGCCTCTGTAACAATACACCATCTATTCCAGAATTACTGATATTCCGTTTTAATATTTTGAAGCAGATCATGGAGGAATTGGCAGCTTTTTATTTCCCTTCATCATGCTCGATGAATCTCCTCTTGTTCTTTCAGAACAACCGGCTTTTATGTGCATGCATCAAACATGAATGAAGAATTCCTATTCTATGAGCCCTTTTGCAAGCTGTTCAGGCCATTGGTATCTTCACATGGAAAAAAAAATTCTGTGCCAACCCAGTCTTCAACTGGAAAGAAAATCTTGTTACCCTGCTTAGAAGGAACACCTGCAGGTTTTGGCAAAGTCTCTGAATTTGCAATTTTAGGGAACAAAGAGGTTCAACAGGCATCAGTGTGACTCATTGGTTTCTATATCTGTGCAGATTTGCTTCAGAGACAGTGCCATCCCTCCCTAAAATGCTTTTCCCCACTGCCTTGGAAGTGGTGAATTTTATCAGAAACAGGGGAAACTAAGTACATATTAAAATCAAGAAATGCAACAAAATTTCAAGGTACTGTTTCAGTGTAACAATGGATTTTGGCTTTCAGAGAATAAGATTTTTAAACCTTTCTTTAAGAAAAAGGAGTGCCTTTGTTAGCCAAAGTTAGTTTTCTCTGCACATTTATGGGAAAAAATAGCACCATGACTTATTTAGATGGAAGTGTATGTTATTTGACAACAGAAAATAAATTGAGGTTTGTAGCCAATCAGAGAAAGCATGCATCTGCACTTAGGACTTCAGTCTTTCTGATTGGTTGTTGAGCCCATGGTTTGTATCCTCAAAATGATATTGTGAGCCAAGATGGTTGCTTCTGGGCTAACAGATTGCATAAAATAAAGGAACAATTAGTGTGTGTCTCTCTCTCTGTGTGTGTGTGTGTGTGTGTGTGTGTGAGAGAGAGAGAGAGAGAGAGAGAGAGAGAGAGAGAGAGAGAGAGTGCACAAAAGGAGAATTTTTAGTCATATTCCATTGATGTCCCAAAACTCCCCACGTAACATTAAATGTCCTTGTACCATATCCAGATAGGATGAATTCTGAAAAATCTCTCCAGAATTATATAAGAGACTGTGGTTAAAAGAATAATTAGGCATCTTGTACGAAGAGAAAGAGGATGAAGTAAAAGTTGGGTCAAACAGATCAGCAGTGTCTGCCATATTGGCTCTAATGATAGAGCTTTTGTGACTTGGGTATGGTAATGCTTTTCATTGAATGTGCTGCTATCCTTGCTGTCATGATTTAGGATAAAAAAGAAATGACTGAGGCCATATACAGTATTTGTGGGTCCCTCTGAAATTTGAAAATGCGGGGGGGGGGGGGGACTCCTATTCCAAATGCGGACACAAAGCTTGTTTCCTTTCATCAGAGTTTCTCTTCGGTTGTCATACTGTTTTAAATGTGCAATTTAGAGTTGTATTCCCCCACGGTGAGTGTAGAAACTCACAGATGCTTATGCGGTTTCCCTGAGCACCACATAATCCTCCAGGATTCACACTCAAGCCCCTTCTGACAGAAGAGCGGCCACAGTTGCCAGGTCAGAGAGGAAGTAAGACATGAGAGCCAGCCTGTGCTCAGGCGATGTGACAGGAGATGACAGAATTTAGGAACATGTATGAGCTACGGCTCCACATTCTCATGTTGTCCCTTAAGATTTCACGAATAAAGTACAAATTCAAAAATCCTAAGAGAATTCAGCTTTCTTTTTTGTCAGTCCTGGAGCTTGAACTTGGGGTCTGGGCACTCACTTTCCCTGAGCTTTTTCACTCAAGGCTAGCACTCTACCGCTTTGGGCCACAAAATCACTTTTGGTTTTCTGAGGGATTTTTGGAGATCAGAGTCTCATAGACTTTCCTGCCCGGGCTGGCTTTGAACCATGATCCTCAGATCTCAGCCTCCTGAGTAGTTCTAGGATTATGGGCATGAGCCACCGGCACCCAGCTAAGAGAGTTCATCTTGAAATGTCATGTGTGAGACCACCTTCTGATCAAGAAATCCTGTGTGATGAGTTGGTCACAATCAGGAATGTCAGAGCTGGGAATGAATTCCTCTACTCAATTTCTTCCTGTAAAGGAGCAAGTTAACATGTAACATGACTGACAGTTCTAGGTTGGATTTCTGAGAGATAGACCCAGATAGGAATTTTCCTATGAAAAAGTCATTTGTTAAGAAATCTTCCCAGAGAAGCATTGAGACAAAATGGGGAAAAGAAATGAGGTGAATATTTAAAAGTTCCCATTAGAACTTTGCCTTGGAATACACCTTGAACTAGTGCAGGTTGTAGTTCTCAGGCAAAGCATTTGTAACTCTACACCTGTCAGTATTCATTGAGGGTTCCTCCACTCAAGACATACTTTCCCAGACACTTTCTATTCTCCCAGTAGCAAAAGGGCCAGTGTTGACTTGGGCAGCTCAGAAAGAGCTGTGCACAAGAGAGAGGCTGATACTTAGGGGAGGCAAAGGTCAGGAAGCTTTGGCTTCATGACGGTGGAGAAGAATACAAGGAACTGATTGGATAGGGGCCTAACACCAAATCTAATGGGAAAACACTTCTGTAGACTGCAGTTCAACTTCTTATTTTTTTCCTGCAGCAAATATTTAGGTATTTGGAAACATCACAAACTTATTTAAAACTTATTCCTGCAGGGCAAATATTTGCAGCTTTCCTTAAGGGATGAAGATGATCAGCACCTAGTAGGGTGACTTGAACAAAAGTCAGGGGTCAACACTCAACCTTTCTTCAAGAAATCAGGCGTCTCTTGTTTCTAAGAAAAGTAGTAGAAATTTCATAATGGGAGAATGGACAGTGGTGTATGCATATGGATGTGGACATGTTTGTACAGACTGACTATAAATTTAATGCAGAAATGGCTCCCAGAGGCCCATTATTTTAAAGACTGTATTTAGCTTCCTATAATCCATGCTGCTAAATATATTTTAAAGCAAAATGAGAAATGTTTCAATTGACTAAAAGTTCCAAGTGAGTCTCCTATTCATTGATAACTTCTATCCTTTTAGGTCATTTATTTTTCCACAGAAAGTCTATTTGGCGTTGAATGTACATGGCAAGGACTCAGAGGACACTCTTGACCACAAAATCAAATCTGATCATATAATTCAGGTTGATTTCCCTCTTTGTCATTTTCATTAACTCACTGTACCTTTTTATATGTGCTGGCTTATTTATGTTTTTCATTCCTCCCACTTATGTACTCCTGAACACATTGAATGGAGGAATTAAATTAAATAACATTCAAAGTCACTTGTAACTTTTATATCCCAGGTTATGAAAAGGGATAATTCTCTAACAATTAAAGCTATTCCAAGTCAAGATGCCCTTTTCCATGACCTAGTGAGCCACTCCTGTACTTTTTCAAGCAGAGCTTGGTAAGCTGCATAACAGTTTGTTTAAAATGTGAAAGAGAGGATTCCATCATTAGAAAAATGATGGAATGAACTATCGTTAAACATTATTTTCCTCTTTGAAATGTAAGTCTAAACAGGAAAGTGAGGAGAATGGTGAGTTATTTGAACTTTATCTTTATGGACTGAAACAAAACTCTTCAGCTTAATGGAAGAGGCATATGGAAAATACAGTGAAGCAGTACTGTAAAGTAGTCTGGGTCTAAAAATGGGGAAATCAGTGTGATTCAAATATTCTTTTTTTTTTTTAATTTAATTTTATTTTATTTGAGAACATACTGTACAGAGGGGTTACAATTACATGGGCAGGATAATGCATACATTTCTTACCAAGAATTGCAGCCTCCTCCTTTGTTTACCCTTCACCTCCCTTCCCAGCCTCCCCCCTCCCCCCCACCCAATCATACCCCCCCCCCCCCCCACACCGACATTGTAAAGCTGGTTTTGACATGACATTTTGTACTTCTCATTGTTGCAACAGGTCCACCTGCATCCTTAAACGACTTGTTTGTCCCCATCTCCTCCACATGTTATACTGACATCAAATATAGTGAAAGCGGGGTTACACTGTGGGGGAGGGACATACAAAGCAACAAAGAAATAACCTTATAAATGCGTTAGAAACACATGCATGAAAGAAACAAAAACATTAAAATACATATTTGAGGGTTCGTTTTCCTAACATCACATTCTCTGACTTTTTCCGCTTGACTCATACCTATACTAGATATTGCAAATAAGGGAAACCATGGGACCTACGTTTCTTTGGGCCTGGCTTACTTCACTAAATATAATTTTTTCCAAGCCTTTCCATTTCCTAACAAATGGGGCAATGTCATTCTTTCTGATGGAGGCATAGAATTCCATTGTGTATATATACCACATTTTCTTGATCCATTCGTCTACTGAGGGGCATCTGGGTTGGTTCCATATCTTAGCTATGGTAAATAATGCTGCAATAAACATAGTTGTGCTGGTAGCGTTAGTGTGGTCTTTTTTGTAAACATTAGGGTAAATGCCCAAAAGTGGGATTGCTGGGTCATAGGGGAGTTCTATGTGAAGTCTTTTGAGGAACCTCCATACTGCTTTCCAAAGTGGTTGAACAAGTTTACATTCCCACCAACAATGAAGTAAGGTTCCTTTCTGTCCACATCCCCTCCAGCATCTGTTGTTGTTAGAGTTCTTGATTTTTGCTGTTCTAACTGGAGTGAGGTGATATCTCAATGTTGTTTTGATTTGCATTTCTTTTATGACTAGGGATGTTGAACATTTCTTCATGTGTCTATTGGCCATCCTTCTTTCTTCTTCAGAGAAGCTTCTCTTTAAGTCTTTTGCCCACTTACTTATTGGGCAGTTGTTTCTTTGAGGATTTGTTGTTGGGTGGTTTAATTTTTTGAGTTCCAAGTATATTTTAGATATGAGACCCTTGTCCGTTGTATGGCTAGTAAAGATCTTCTCCCAGTCCGTGGGCTTTCTATTGATCTTGCTAGCTATGTCATTTGCCCTGCAGAAGCTCTGCAACCTTATACAATCCCATTTGTCCAGCCTTTCTTTGATTTGTTGTGTTTCCGGGTCTCTATTCAGAAAATTTCGGCCTGAGCCAAGGAGACCCAGGGTTTCTCCTATTCCATCCTGTAATGTTTTCAGAGTGTCTGCTTTGACTTCAAGGTCTTTGATCCATTTGGAGTTGATTCTGGTGCAGGGTGATATATAAGGATCTAGCTTTAGTTTTCTACATGTAGTTAACCAGTTTTGCCAGCACCATTTACTGAAGAGGCTGTCTGTCTTCCATTCTATTGTTTTAGCTCCCTTATCGAAGATTAGATGGCTATAGGTCTGTAGGTTCATTTCTGGGTTTTCAATTCTATTCCATTGGTCCTGAGGTCTGTTCTTATGCCAATACCAAGCTGTTTTGATTACTATGGCTTTATAGTAGAGTTTGAAATTTGGTATTGATATTCCTCCAGCAGTGTTCTTTCCGTTGAGGAGCGTTTTTGCTATTCGGGGTCTTTTATTGTTCCATATGAATTTTTGGATTGCCTCTTCTATTTCCTTGAAGAATGAGGGTGGAATTTTGATAGGTATTGCGTTGAATTTGTAGATAGCCTTGGGAAGTATTGCCATTTTCACGATGTTAATCTTTCCAATCCAGGAGCATGGGAGGTTTTGCCATTTTTTAAGTTCTGTGTTGATTTCCTTTTTCAAGATTTTAAAGTTTTCATCATAGAGGTCCTTTACTTCTTTAGTTAAGTTAATTCCTAGGTATTTTATTTTTTGTGGGGCTATTACAAATGGAGTTGCTTTCCTAATTTCAGCCACACTTTTCTCATTGTTGACATACAGAAAAGCCATTGATTTTTGGGGGTTAATTTTATAACCTGCTACTTTGCGAAAGTTTTGTGATTCAAATATTCTTAACTCAAGTCCACAACACAAATTTCTTGTGCGTAATTTAGAAAATGGAGAGTCTATCGCATGTTTTCAATCGCACACCCATGGTCCATTGGTGGACCAGTGGACTCCAGGATCCTTACGATGCAAGCAAGTTGATTCCACGCAGTCATCACATCACCGAATGAGCAGTCCTAAACTTGTAGCTTTCCTTACTAAATCCTGTGTAAAATAATGTCAAGAATGTTCAAACACAGATCATTTCATGGAGTTTAATCTGTAAGCACTAGAAAATCTCATGGATTGCTTCTAAGGAAGTGTGAAAGCCTATCTCATCTCTCTTGTGCATTGAAATAGATTTTTTTCCAGCCAAGAATTCTTTTAAAAAAGCTTTTAAAAATGATTGCATTTTATAAACCATAGTTCTAAGTAAACATACTTTTGAAAGAAATCAGAGTGAAAATGAGAGGGAGGGGGTAGGCTCTGGAAATTGAACCCAAAACTGTTCTCATGCAAGGCAAATGTTCAAATGTTCTACTAATATACTCATCTCTGGACAAATTATAAAACAAAAAAGATGACAACAAATTACAAGAGATGGTCACTGGTTAAAATATTTGCAGAAACATTGAGATGTAAAAAAATCTCTGCTACAGGAGATTTATACAGTGAACTGATCTTTCTTGTCATTCTCTCTTGACATAATCACAAATCCTCCCAGTTGTCAACCCACAACTAGTAGCCCACTATGGTTTCTAATCCTTCTACCAAGAACTGGTGTGGAACAGGACTTTCACTTAGCCTGTCGGATAGTAAGGAAACTGCTGGTTCACCAGAGACCCTAGCAGTAGATACTGCTGAGGAGGTAGAGATACAACTGTTTACTATTTGTGGTAAAGCAGGAGATGAGGTTCAGGAGTGTTTTAGTAGATACGATACATAGCAGCCCCGCTCTGTCCACAGCAGATCTCTTTCACAGCCAAGAAACTCCTAGGTTAGAAAACTCATAGTCTTTCAGCAAACAGATAGCAAAGTGAAATTTTCTGTTGTTTTTTTTTTTTACCCAGGAGGAAGGCATTATCTTCATTATCCTGATTTGAGAGAAATATAATCTCTAATTTTCAGGACTGACTATGTAATTATCCTTGAAAAGATAACACAAAACAAAAAGCTGTCACAAGATTTGTGGGGATACCTCTGAGAATTTGTAGAATACCTAGGAATATTGCTATTAGATTTTCTATATCAGAAGTGAGATAGCAAATATTATCATTTGAATTGTGTTTATCATCTGGGGACCAGATAGACAGATAACATAGATAGATGTTTTTAAGATCTGTAATCTCATTGTAGTATTATAACAATATTCATTTTTCCATGGAGACACATAAAAATTACTTTGTATTTTGGGAAAGAATTGTAGGAGAAAGCAGAAATGTTTTCTATATGATAAACCTGAAAGTGTCCCCATTATTTTTGAGCGATCAGGATTATTCTTTATAAACTCTATCTTAGCACTAATAGGGTAATGGATTGCTTTCTTTCTTTTCCTGTGCCCCCTCACTGAATAGTTTGGTAAGTATCTGGACTCTGAAATCTGTCCTACCACAATACTGACTCTGGTACTTCCTTATTGCATCTTCCCAATCATAGTGGCAACTCTTTGTATGAGATAGGTACTTCTAATCAGGAGAGAAATATTAAATTTTTTCTTGTATTTTGCAACTCGGAGTGTTTGACACATTCTTAACATGCAAAATGTTACCTATAAATATAAGAGTATGAATTCAGGAAATACAGAAGAGCATGGGCAAGATCATTCAGCAATATTCCTCCAAGTATAAGCACATTTAGCATTTCAGTTTCTTTGCTAAGAAAACATAATAGTACTCTTACAAGCATAGATTGTGGAGCATATAGTACATACATACTATATAAATACTATATATACTATGTATATACACATATATATTATATAAAATATACACTATATACACTATATATAGTGTATATATAGTATATATATAGTATATAGTATATATATACTATGTATATAGTATATATATACTGTATTTAAACTCTTCTTCCATCTATATATAGTATATAGTATATATATATAGTATATATAGCATATATATACTATATATACTGTATTCTAAACTCTTCTTCCATCTTAAAAATGGATAAGAGGGAGAGAATGCAGTCAAGAATCCAATCAATGAGAAAAGTAGAGGGCAGGGAGGGATGGGTGGGAACATTGAAAGGGGTGACAATGATCAGCATATATTCATAATCTGCTGTGTTAAATGGCAACAAATATTTAGAAAGTGTATCAAGTGCATTTCTGAACTCCAGTAAATAATGTATGAAGTGCATGCCCATCCTTAGCTACATCATGTAGGTGTGTTATATTTCAGCAGTGAGTAATCTGTTTCCATCCGAAAGTTTCTATAGTCTTCTATATGCCTTTGAGCAGAACTTCATTATATACAAGATAAACATTCTTTGAGTTGGAAGGTTAAAGAAAATGAGTATGAGGGATGGAGGTAACAAGTTAGACAAGGAATGCAATCACTACCTTACTTATGTAACTGTACCCTCTCTGTATATCACCTTGACAATAATTTAAAAAAAAAAAAGAAAATGAGTATTTTAACCTCTTTTGAAATGTTGTGCCCAATTGTCCTTCAGTAAGAGGGAGTCTATCTCTCATCCAAAAAGAATTACAGAAGTTGCTGCGTAGAAACAGAAGAGAAAGGGAGGAAGCGAGAACACAAGTTAATAAGATACTCAACACTTCATGTGCTCATGGTCACTGGGCATCGTTACAGTTCAATTTCAAATGTAGCAGGACTGCAGTGAGCCCGATTCACTGCACGTCCATCAATCCTGACATATTGCTGACTGTCTCTGAGGGCCTCATGCTTTGAGCAGCAGAAGCCAGAGGGGCTTTCCAGCAATATGAGTGGCCACGGTGACTTCAATGGGAATCTGCAAGAGAAGGGTGGCTGCCTGGTATACTGTGGGAAAAAATCCTCTCAAGGTTGGTGAAAGACTGAGAAAGGAGTGAATGGTGTTTCAGGACTTTGATGATCATCTCCTGGACTGTGAAAAAGCTGTGAGTGAAGAAGGAGAGCATGTAAGAATGAAGAGCTAGGGTATAGTATACAGGGCTTAAGTGTCCCTGGATGCATAGTCTGGGTTGCCTGCTATTAGGTAACCATCTAGTAAAAATGTTGGGTGGTTTTTGAAAATACAAATTCAGAATTCAGGGAAATAGGCCAGGTCAAATAGGTACAAGCCTCTGTACATAAGCGTTATTGTAATATAAATCTGGGCCTGTTTAAAAACTACAAGGAGAGAAAAAGGAAAGTTCGAGTATAATTCATCCAGCTCCTCCAATACAGATGTTTGGTGTAGAAACATGCACAAAGTGTACATAGCAAGAATTGACTTGAAAGTTTCTGTTCATCGTATCTTTTAATTCCTGTTTGCTTTTTTTTTTTTTTAAAGCAAGAACAATTTAAAAAGCAACAATATTCTAGCAGTATTTTCCATCAAAAATCTCTGAAACAGAGTATCATGTAGTTCAGGCTGGCCTTGAACTTGTGACCCTCCTGCCACAGCGAGCCAAGTTTAGTGATTACAGGCATGCACCACCATGGACAGCCTTCTGTCGACTTGTTTGTGGAAAGGAATGAACATACACTAATTGTACTTTTTCAGTGTGTCTTAAGACATGACTGCTAGATGTTACAAGATGATGTTTTGCACCAGATATTATGTGATTAGGACCGGTTCTAATCCTTAATGACTATGTATATTAAGTAATTAATTGACTTCTCTGATCCCTTCTATAATAATATTTGAAAAATGGATTATAACACCTGGTCCCCAAGAGGGTAGACAGAAATAAAGCAGTTAGTACTTTTAAACTAATCGCTAATATTTTATGCATTATGCTTTTGCTATCTGTTAATTCATGTTAAATAAACATTGGCTTTTAATGAACATTGTAATTATTTTCTAGACCAGAAGTTTCTGTGTAAGAGAATTAGACAATGGTGATGCTTTTTGCTCCTCACTTCTAGATAAGAATAAATTAGATAAGAAGTCCAAGTGAATGAAATCTTTTATAAAGACAGCTAAAAGGTAATGAATTTTAATATGTTTAAGAAAGAGATGGAAAAACTTGATGCTGACAATTAATTCTGGAAAGAATTCTCAAGAGTGTTTCCATATTGATTGAAATGTTCAATGGGGAAACATAACAGAGAACCAAACTCTCAAGGAAATTAGAAGTTTCAAAAGGCATTTTGTGACATGATAAGGATGAGACAATAGGTAACTAAACTGAAGTCTTCAAATTAAATTAGAAATCAAAAGACAAAGCATACATTAGTTGTACGAGGAAAGGAGGCATTTCATTGTAACACTTCCACAAAAGCATACACCCAGATGAGTTTCTTCTTCTCCATCATTCTCCCTCATCCCCCATGCCCTCAAGACAACTTCCCTATTCTCAACATATGTATTTTTGCATTTGCAACATACAAAGTACATCAATCATATTAACTATAGTTTCCTCCTTCTGGCATCTGGATCCCAACAAAATCAGTTTTACTGTCTTTTATTACATTTGGGTGTATATTATACCAAAGGATTTCACCTTAGTATCTCATATCTGCATAGACTGTCCTCCCATTTTTCAACTGTTTTCAGTCAGGGAGATTACTTATATATTCTTCATACATAACAAATTTACTGTGATTTTATTTATCCTCCATTATTCTCTTTCCCTCTCCTTACTTCCTCTCATCCTCCAAACAGTCCACTAGTTACAAGCATATTTTCTATATCTAGATGTGCATATATCCATATATATCTATAGAAATATAGATGATAGTAATAGATAGATGATAGATGAGTGATAGTTGAGAGATACTAGATAGATGCATAGATAAATGGTAGATATAATAGATAGATAGATAGATGATAGATAGATAGATAGATAGATGATAGGTAGATGATTGATAGATAGATGCCTTTTAGATCTGGATTCCACAAATGACCAAAACTCTGCAATATTAACCTTTCAAACTTGACTTACCTCACTCAACCTGATGATCTCCTTTTCTATTCATTTTCCTGAAGTGACATTGTTTCATTTTTCTTTTTAATCTCATCCCTACCCAGTCACAACATTTAAAATTATATTTTTTTCATTTGATTGGGAACATGCCATCTAGTATAGTATCAGGAGCCATTTTACTTAATTTCATCATTATGTTTCCATCTCTTTGAAGTTTTCTCTTATTTGGTTCATTGCCCTGGATTTTATGAATAGACCAAACCAAAATATACTCCCATTTTGGATGTGTTAGGTACTAGTTGGGGAAAATAGTGGCCACACAGGAGAGCAAAATGGTATGCTTGTTAAGGTACTTCAAACCTAAGATAGATGGGAAGATGTCATGACAAATATAAGGTATTAATCATTTGCCCACAAGTGAACATTGTAGGTAGCCATATTAGAAGTGTCTTTGCCCTAGATTGTTAAGGAGGACATCATTTTATCTGGGAATGAAGCTGAGCCTAAAGGCTCAGAATCTTGGCAGAAATGATCCACACAGATCTTCTTAGAAGAGTCAAGAACACAATTGACAATGACTGGCTAAAAAACATATTTAAGTACAGAAAACATTAACAAAGAGAATATATTAAATATTTACATGATCGAGTATGTATGGGAGGTTTTTTTAAAAAACAACTGCAAAAATGAGCTGGCATGAGGAGCCAATTGCTCTCTCCTGTAAATCCTAGCTAATCAGGAGGCTGAGATCTGAGGATTATGGTTCAAAGCCAGCCTGGGCAAGAAAGTCCATAGACTTAATCTCCAATAAAAAACAAGCCAGAAAAAAACAACCCAGAAAGAGAGCTGTAGCTCAAAGTGATAGGGTTCTAGCCTCAAGCAAAGAAAGCTCAGAAACAGCACCTAGGCCCTGAGTTCAAGCCCCCTGGACTGGTACATGCACACAAAAATGAGCTGGGATGTATCATTGCTGCCTTTATAAATTACCACAGATTCAGTGGTTGAGAACAGCACTCATCTATTAGCTCACAGATCAATATGTCAGAAATCTATGTTACCTGCTGAATTCCCTGTGCCTGGTCTCACAGGACCTGCAGGAAGGTCTTGGCTGAACTGGGCTCTTTTGTAGAGGTGTGATAGATCATCAAGGCCCCAAATCACTCGTGTGTCTGTAGGAGTTCACAGTTGCATGTACTTGATGTACTTGTGGCACTGAGGTCCCTGTGTCCTTGCTTCTGGAAGCTGAAAGTCATTCCCAGCTTTCAGAGCTATACTCTGCGCTGAAGATACATTTATATGGACATAGCTAGGGTTAGGAGCAAAACCACCACACTTGTGGCTTAGAAGAACTAATGGAATTGTTTTTAGGCATTTTTTCAAATGAATATATTCATATTTAGCAACATTTATGAAAACTTACATTTCCTTGAGGAAGGTTCATTTATTTCTTATAATTAACTTTGTTTGTACAAAGTAGCTCTAACATTAGCATTCTAAGTTTTTTCCATAAAAACATTATCTGCAGTAGTGTTTGCCTCTTTTCTACTGAGTGGTTCTTCTCCATGAAACTTTTTATGTATAATCTCCTAAAATATCCTTCTCTCTTTCCTTCATTTTGTTCCGGATTTCTACACTGGTTTTTCACCAAGCTATGCTCGATTTATATAATTCAACTCTCATTCACAAAATGCAATTGTTTCCTAGAAATAACGTTATTTGGGTTTACTCACCTATTACAGGTCTAATGCATTTACATTTTTACTAACGTTTCTTAACTTGATTTATAAACTTTTCACAGAACAATGATGGCAAAGTATAATTGAGTGTAACCCGAAGATTCATTAAACAGTTATTGCATGATTTTAATAGGAAAGATGTTGGTTATTAAATTCCCGTTGGTCATTTAAAAATATCCTAATTCTTAGTATCAAGTAATGCTATGAAATTGTGTTTACATATAGAATTATTTCTATTCATTAACTAATGAGACCTGGAAGAAAGTGCCTACTATAGGTTGGGAGACAATTCTCCAAGAGGCTTTTGTTTTTCTGTATATCTTGTGAAAGGAGACACCAAGAGCTTTCCGTCTGGCCAATTTGTTTGGGAATATTGTTAGAAAGAACAGCTTTGGATTGAAAATGGAGTTTCCCTCTGTGATATAAGGCAGAGTGGGTTTGTTTTTGGCTGTCCAGTATAATAAAGCTTATGTTTCCCTCTACACCGAAAGCTTATTCTAAAACCTTGGGATTAAGCTTGCGCTTCTTTTCTACCACAGCCCTTGCCTATGCAGATCACATGTTGCTGTAACGTTCCATTATCTCTGACTCTTCAGCCAGCATCCATATAGCTGCGGCAACCTGGCCTACCGCATGCTAGAGGGAGGAACGTCTGCATTTTTTTGTAACTCTTGTCATTATGTTTCAGGTATCCTGCTGAATACATAAAGCACGTTCAATTACATTGTTGCCCTCACTTTTGTTTGAGGCAAGAATGTTAGAAAATATTAACCTTAAATTGATCAAACTTGTACTAACTTGGTAGCTTATTTTGACAGGTCCTTGTTACTGTTTTTTTTTTTTTTTTTGGGCTTGGTTGGGTTGATTTTGAGTCTATTTTTGGTCTGCAGTATTATTAGTTGTTTGCCTCTTTGCTGTTAAGTTCTATGGTTTTGATACCTTTCTCCCTATCACAGCCACATCAGTTCTATTATCTTCTAAAATTCCTAGAAGGTATCTTATGTTTTTATTTTTCTGTTTTTAATTTAATTTTATTGTAAAGGTGATGAGCAGAGGGGTTACAGTTAAATCCGTAAGGTAACGAGAACATTTCCTGTGGAACATTGCTACCCCTCCCTCATTTTTCTCCCACATTCCCTCCCCCCTCCAACTCCCTTCCCCCCAAGCTGTAAACTTTATTTCCAACATAGTGCTTTGTGAGTATCGCTGTTGCATTGGTTCACGCTTTGTCTTTTATCTCACCATTTTGCTATCCCCCATCCTTTCCTCAGATCAGATAACGTATATACAACATACAGGGTACCAAAATGAAAAACAAGGACAACAGGAGATAAACCAAAGGAAAAAATGAAAGAAAAAAGATAAAACTTCCCACAGTACATTAAAACAACGGAGTTCACTTTGATTAGCATCATTTTATATGGTCATCTGTACATAATCATTGAGCTATTGTGATCCTTTGCTAGACAGATACTAATTGTTACAAGTGAGGGAAACCATGGAGCCTATGTTTCTTTGGGTCTGGCTTACTTCACTTAATATGATTGTTCCCAAGTCCCTAGAAGGTATTTTAAATTCTCATTTTCTGGAGTTAACAGGAAGGGTATCCTTTATTCTAGTTACTAGATGTTACAACTTGATTTTCAGATGATTTCATAGGAATTATTTCAGGACAGGAGGAGAAAAAGATCATGTAAAAATGTGATTATCCAATTTGAGGGAAGAAGGGATAGAAAACTATTAGAGGTCCCAGGCTCGATTCCAGTCACCCGCCATCTGTTCCCCTAGAATTTAACTTCTCTCATGGAGTGATTTAGTTTAATTAGGACATGAATCTACTTGTTCAGCCCAAACAGACTGAAGCTAGAAGAACAGAATCATCTCATTCTTGGTTCCTGGCCAGGTTGAAGAATCTCTGAGGACAAAGGATAGAAGACAATCATAAACATATTTACTCTCTTAGGAAGTAATACTAATTAAGAGAAATAAGTTGAATGTTGTTGGTGATGACACTTTTCAGCAGTACTTCTACCTCTCAGGAGGAAGATGGTTATGAAACTGTGAATTACAGTATTAGGGAAGAGAGAAAATGTCCCTTCTTTTAAACCCAGGTGGATCATTTCTTTTCTCTCCAAAATATCCATCTTAATTTTACAAAGTACATTTACTTAGTGATCCATGAGAGCCACACAGTGAAAAGCTAAAGAAAGGTGATCAACGTGCCATGAGTTTTAAACCAGTGGTTCTCAAACCTTTGCCTATCATCAGAATCACCACTTTGCAGAAGCATATTTCTGGGCCCTATCTCTACATCACAATGATCATTTATAACGAACTATAAAGTGATGTTTGTGCTATTGATATTGATCTCACATTGAGAACCACAGTTCTTAGTGGGAAAATGGAAAGGAAAACCACTTCCATATTCTGGTTAAGATACCATGCTCTATGCTATAAAGTACTTACTAACTTGATTCTGTAGTCACAGACTTCATCCATGCCATAAATAATTAGGAAGGCCTAAGGAGTCACATGGTAGTAATTGTAACAGAGAAATGCAGGAAGGAAGCATGAATCCTGTCTTTGGCTAAGAGATAAGCCATATGAAGCAATGATATCTGATAGAAAAGTTAAATGCTAAGATTTTAAAAAATGTGTGGATTTGTTACTACGGTAGACACAGAAAGGAGATATTTCTGAAAGCACCCGTAGGGTAGTGGTTCTGGAAATATAGACATTTTACCTCTGGGCCTAAGCCCTCTTTCAGACTCATAAAACATTCTTGTTTGTATATGCAGATGCTGCTGCAACATTTACAGTTTGCTCAAAGGACAAATATCCAGCAAAGTCTGGGGCACACTGAAAGCTAGTAGTTGGCTTAGCTAGTTTCAGAATACCATGTGTGGTAATGATTTTATATATTATAAGCCGATTGAAATTGTCATTACCATTGCCTATGAGATTTCAAATTGAATTTATTTTCTGAAAGCTAATAAATTTGCACACTGTCAAGAATGTAGTAGTGGACACATATTTTGTGAAAATGTGCACACAATTCCTATTATATCACACCATTTAAAGGTTTAGATACTTTCTAATTTGTAGGTCAGTGCTGCATCCTAAACTTGTTTTCTAGATTTGAAGCCCTCAAAGCACAAAGCAAAATCATTTTGTAGCAATAAAGATATGGTCTGGTGTTCAAGAAAGTCATGTTTGGTGTAGTAAAGAGGGAAAACATTGGACACAAGTGTTGCTTGAGCTGACTTCAAGTTAGGATTTTCTGATCTCAGCCTCCTGAGTAGATAGAATTACAGGTGTGAGCCACTGGTGCCTGGTCAGAAATCTACTTTTTTTTTTTTTTTGGTCATCACACATCTATCTCAATTCAGATGAAAAGAATTTAAAAATAGCTTTACCATATTCAATTCTACAAACGAATGTTCAGATATTAGCTATAATGTTTATAAATACACATATGTGCATAAAACTTCCTGAAGTGCCACTTATTTTTTGACATTGAGCACGTATTCCTAATTACTTTTACTTGGCTGTTTCTGAAAATATCAAGTGTCATAGGGAAAAACGTGCCCATGCCCATCTTACTAAAAATCCGCTTGAGTGGTAAAGACCACTTCCATTTTCTTGAGCCAGATGTGAAGAATTTTTGAGCTGCTCATTTAATATTTCCTTAAACTTTTGAGTGTCACTGCATTACTGCGGGCAGCCTACATGTCTGTGCTTTCAGTGTTTTGTGTCTGAGGAGTATGGATGTGAAAAGAACAGCATCTTAGGTAGAGTAACTTGAGCTGTGGTGAATAATAGATGAAAATTCATACTTCAGAGAGCAAGCGCTTCCTTTTCACAGAGCTCTCTGTCATGCAACTCCAGTGAGCAAGTGTTATCGAGGTGTGGGAACTGGGAAGTGTGCGATACGCTATTTTTATAACTGTGATTACGTGAGCCTTCTGTCTTGGATGGTAATTGTACATAGAAAGAACTTCCTTTGAAAGATTTCTGCACTCTTCACCTAATTTTGTTGCTTGGGTTTTTATTGGTACATGGCAAATGCAATTTCAACCCAATCTCTTTCCCTGTATCATTATTGGCATGTCAAAGTCAATATATGTTGCTACTCTGATGTGAAAAGGGCCCCAAAGAGATTCAAGTTCTATGCCAGGCCGGTGGTTCCTATAACTATTTTTTGAAATATCTTCCAACATGGGACTTATAAGCAATACTGTGTGTTGCCATCTAAGGAGTAAAAGAAATATACAGAAAATTTCTATTCTTTTAAAGTAATAGAGATGAATACATTATTGTATATTTTAACCTATTAAAGATGTCTGTATGTATTTTTCTATATGTTCACATTTTCAACTTATGTATTAAACTAAGTTTTGACAGCTTTTCATATAATGTAGATACTAGGCCTTCTCAGATATGTAATTTGCACCTATTTTCTCCCTGCATGACCCTAGTCTTTTTTAGCAGAGTCTATGAGAAAGGAGACTGTGTTTATAATATATTCATAAAATATATTTTATGGAAATATAAAATATATTATACAATATATGATATAGAAATATAGAAGTGTATATATAGTCTTCTATATTTATAATATATCAATATGTATCTATAAATATAAGAAGGACATACCATGTTAAAATATTTATAAAACATATTAAAACGTAATATATATTATATAATATATGTCTATAAATACAGTATTTATTGGATTTTTAATATTAGGAATTATGTTTTTGATGGCAAACGATTGTTTTTCCTACCCCTTGATTCTGAAGACTTGCTCTTTTGTTACTTTCTTTCTTGAAGTGTTATAGTTTTAGGATTTACATTTAAGTCTATGATCCATTCTGAGCAAATTTTGAAACACAGTAAGGTTTAGTAAAGTCACCAGATCAGGAGATATTTGCCATTAAAAAGGAAGTCTGTGGGGCTGGGAAGGTGGCTCAGTGGTAGAGCGCTTGCCTTGCATGCCTGAGGCCCTGGGTTCAATTCCTCAGCACCACATAAGCAGAAAGAAAAAAGCCGGAAGTGGTGCTGTGGCTCAAGTGGTAGAGTGCTAGCCTTGAGCTGAAGAGCTGAGGGACAGCGCCCAGGCCCAGAGTTCAGGCCCCACAACTAGACCCCTCTCCCCCCCAAAAAAAAGGAAGTCTGTGGCTCACAGGTCCTGCAAGCAGAGGCCTTGTGGCACCAAGAAACCTGCAGGATTGATTGCAATACAGGGGCTGGGGGATCTGAGAAGAACTCTTCATTGAACTGTCCACAGGAAGGAACAGACAGGGTAGGTGTGTCCAGCATGCACACACAGGACAGCTATTGAAGAATCAAACCCCAGGACCTAGAAATGTGATTAACCTGCTTTATGAACTGGAAAGACTTATACCATGTAAGCAACTTTGCTTTCTAGACCCATTGTCTGCTTTCTCTGCTCTAATTTGGGCCCTGAGAGACAAATCTTAATGTACTGTCTTGCTTTATCTACTGTCCCTGTGGCTTCTGGTAGTAATTGGAAACAAAACAAAACAAAACTATACTGTCAAAGGTTGTAGGATGAGAAGCAGGCTCTGGGTATTTATATTATTCCTGCTCTTCTTTGCATTTTCCCCACTTATGTAGAACCCTTATGAGACAGCTTTTCTGCTACAAATACAACTTTTACAGAGACCTGGTAACTTTCTTTATTTCCTTTATGCTTAGTGGTTGGTATGCATTCCTATTGTTTCTAGTCCATGGATGCTTCATCGTCTCTTACAGATTTTCTTTTCTGCATGCTCTTGATATGATCCTCCAGTAAACTGTCAATTAAACTGAGATCTTAACTGCTACACACATTCCTAGGTCTCCACAGCCTTGTCAGCCCCAGTGTGGTTGAAAGAGCATCAGTCCTTCGTGCTTACAAACAGCTCTTTCTTTTCTAGCCCCATTCTTGGATTGAGTTTTGGTGAAAAAACACACAGACTGCTTGTTTCACTCCCACTAGCTTCTTTGTCCCATGCTTCTCCAACTACATAATATACAAACTGTCCATAACATGAAAGAAGAGAAAATCAAAGAAGTATCTTCTTCTTTTTTTTTTTTTTTAGAAGTATCTTCTTTTAAGAGTGGCTGTCTCTCAACAAAGTCTTTATGTTTATGGCTCTTCTTCCAATACAATGACACATTAAGAAAAGGATTCTATTTGTCATTCACATTTCATATGACTGTATTCATTGAGGCAAAATAAGTTAGTGATTCGTAAGCATTATAATTTCATTGGAAGCCATGAATCTTGAGTATGGCTTTTACTAAACAAAGTATTATGGCACATTTTGTATTAGTTCATTTATTTTTCATTATGTAATTGTAGAATTATGTATGAAAATGTACAGCTCGCACGGATATTTCATCCCCAGTGGCAGTCTAGACCTGGTGAGGTTGGAGTGAACCACGTTGAGCTAATAGCTTTTAAAAACTAGAGATTTTTATGAGAGGTTGAAAGTAATTTGGATTAAAAAAAACCTGAGTGTTTCTGGGAAGGCAAGAAGACTGATGAATGAGGAATGGAAAGGAGGAACTTAGTTTGCCAAAGAGCACTGGGTAGTACCAATCAAATGCAAGATGGCGGAGAGATTTCTATGGGTGCTGCAAAGGGCTCCAAAATAGTTGGAAAGACTCTTTGATGTATTGCTTATCAGTTTTTCTCTTCACTTATGCAACACACTCACACTTTTAACATTACCTGTGATTGTAATCAGGTACTAGTTTTCATTAGCCTTTGTCTCTAATTATCTTTACTTCCTTAATGACCTAAGATGATGATATGACTTTAAATATCATCTCTAGGACAGAAACTCCAAGTTTTCATCTCTAGCTCAGTTCTTTGGAACTCAGACTTGCATGTCCAATAGCTCAGGGATCTTCTGCATGGGTTTCTAATTTGCATCTCAAAATCTACACAAATTCCCAGTCACCCTGGCTATCCCATTGATGGCATCATGCAGACAATTACTCAGACCTCAGACCCCTTATAATAATGGCTTGTTTGTTTTTTGTTTTTTGTGGATTCTAGGGCTTGACTTCAGGGCCTGGGTGCTGTTCTTGAGCCTCTTTCTGTTCAAGCCTAGTGCTCTAACACTTGAGCCACAGTACCACTGTCAGTTATTGAATGGTTAGTTGAAGATTAGAGTCTCATGGGGACTTTTCTGCCCGGCCTGGCTTTGACCCATGATCCTCAGATCTCAGCCTCCTGATTACCTAGGATAACAGGTGTGAGCCACCAGCGCCCTGTGCAGTTATGCTTTATACTGCTTCTTCTCAGACTAATCTAGTCATAGAATCTTATTGAGTCTACCTTTAACTGTATTCCCAAATCTAGTTGCATACAACAAATGCCATTGCTAATGCTGGTCTAAGACACTATCTTTAACTTAGAGGTGATATTACTGATTGTTTAGAGTGCAATAGACAATATTAGATGATATCTATATAATGAATACATATCTCCTTTGCTCAGTTTCTCACCACTAGATTTGTAATTAAATACATCCTTTGCTAAATTTTTTCACCAGTAGCATTTTTCATTTTTTTTTCTTTCTTGCAGTACTGAGAATTAGTTTTAGTTTGTCAGAAAGAGTCTCCCACAGACTTTTGCCAACGATGGCCTGAAAGTACAATCTTCCTAACTCTGCTTCCAGAATAACAGGAGTGATCCAGCTCACCAAGTTTTTTTTTATGAAATGGGGTCTTAATCATTTTTTTCCATTTATGTCCTTTAAAAATGATCATTCTAAGCTAGGAGCCTATGGTTCATGCCTATAATCCTACCTACTCAGAATGCTGAGATCTGAGGATTGTGGTTTGAAGCCATCCCAGGCAGGAAAGTCCATGAGACTCTTATCTCCAAATAATAACAGAAAAACCTGGAAGTGGTGCTGTGGTTCAAGTGGTAGAGTGCTAGCCTTGCAAAAAAGAGCTCAGGGACAGAGTTCAAGCCCCAGGTCTGGCAAAAACAACAAAAACAAAACAAAAAGACCAACAATCCTTCTATATTCTATCTTCTGATTAGCTAGTAGTACAGCCGTGAGCCACCTTACCCCATTTATCAATAGTCTTTTAAACTTCAGCCTTTTAACGCAAGTATTTAATGATTTCATCCAGTAGTTTCAATTCTTAGTTTCTGGTCACTGAAACAAAGCATTTTTCTTGCCAGTGTACTTACCATTGGTCTAGTGAGTTTCATGAATTGTTTGGAAGGCTATTATTTATTGAAAATGAGGGCATAAAAATAAGTATTTTGGATGTTCTTTTATTTTTTTAAATAATATCTGAAAATATAGCAAGAACAGTGATGTACACTTTTATCCTTGTACTTTTGATTTTTGTAAATTAAATATCAATTAAGCATTCCGGTCCCCCACATTCCATATGTTTTCAGGCAGCATTCTAATCATTTGAGAGCAATTTTATGGGTTAATTTTGCCATTTCCCTATGTACTTGCAATGGGAGTTTATTTGTTTAGAGAAGACAGATCCTTTTAGAAGCTTGCTTCAGTCTTCCAATAATGAAGTAAATTTTATACAGTATAGTTTATACTCCCCAACTAGAGAACAGAAAATAATGTCAACAAGCCAACAGTGTCTGTCACATTATTTAAAAATCATAATTAAAAAGGATTATCTGTGAGTGAGGTAAACCACTAAATTATTAGGACTTTAAATGAAAACATCTAGCAAATAACTAATCCATTCTTAGCAACTCTTATTTGTTAATAATTAAAAGCAATCCTTACTAATTAGATCTGGTTTCACTAAGGCTTTAGGCTGGCCTTGACTCACGATCCTTGTGACTCTGTATTACAGGCAGGGACCACCACACCCAACTTGTTTGAGGTTTTTACTCCCTTTTAGTGAACTTGGAACTAGGAAATACGTTGCATTTTACTGTCTACCTTAAAGACATTTTGAGCACATTGTTAATGTCCATACTTTATGTATTTGTGTGTTACTCCTTAGCTGCTATTTACTTAAAAGCCTTCTTTAAAAACATACTTTGCTCCCCTAAATTGCCCATTCCTCAATCCTGATGTCAAGAATTGGCATAGATCTGAGCTTTAACTTTCATAGCTAGAGGGTCAGCAAGTCATGGGAGCTCTCAGAGAGATATTATGAATGAAATTCACAGGCATCAAATGCTGAGCTTCCCAGCACAGAGTAAGACTGTGTCACAGCCAATGAACACACAGCTCAGGAAACACAGAACTTTCAAGGGACTCCTAATAAAGCTGACTCATTTTTACCAAGGAGAAAGACACTGTCTTTCTTTTGTTACCCAGATTTGAGGGATGTCCAACCTAACTTCCTGGATTGTGGACTATACAATCATACTGGAAAAGAACACAAAACAGGAAGCTCACCAAAAGAATTTGCTTTTCCCAGTTACGGTTGCAGTAGTGAGTTTTCTTCTAAATCTATGGGGAATTTATATTGCTTAAATATTATTCATACACAGAGAAGCTGTGGGTTTAAGTTGTCAGGTTGTTTCAGAACTTTCCGCGTGCAGAGGGTAATTAAAGAGGGTAACCACCCCCTCTGGGTTTTCTACTTATATCCATTATGAGATTCTGCAGACATTAGACCCTGGGTAAGCTGTTAAACTTGTTGATTCCACTAAGATAATTATTTTCAAAAGCTTGGATCAAACATAGAAATGTTATGCCTTCAAGTACTACTTTATGTAAAAACTATGTGAAGTCTTTTATTAGGTAAAACGTTAAGGAAAATATCAAAATATTGAGATGTATAAGATTAATGGAGATTAGTGGTATATCTCTTTTATATCTCCTTGATAATGGGGTGTCGTATGTGTTTTGGTGTATATAGTGGAAATGAGTTGATAACACTTTTATAAAGTTGCACAGATGTGGAGACATCTGAATTTGGTCTGCAGTTCTGATGTCTGCCATCGAAGTGACTTCATAAAGTTTATTTAATTTCTCTGCGATAACAATGACAGTCATTCTGAAATATAAGGAAATACTTATATGCACAGAAAACACAGTATAAAATAGAAATATGAAGTACAGTATTGGAAGGCAGGATCTGAGCATAGTGCTTGGAAGACGTACCCAGGAGTCCTGCGAAGAGTTCCACACAAGTGTACTGTTGATATTCTTTCATGTTGTTTTTGTAGTGATTTTGTGACATTCTTAGTATCCTCAGCGCCTGCCAAATGTTATAATGTGGACCCGTGAAATGATTTCATTATTTTATATCAATGTGAAGTATTTTTAATTCCAAAACGTATTTATTCCCCTGAGACTCTGCACTTGGAGGATTTTCCAGTCATTTTCAAAGCCAATGAATATAAGTCACACTTTGATGTGACATGGGGTGCAGAATGAACATTGTGGTGGGAATAGTAATTTGTCCCTAGATTCTTCCTGTAGGACATAGAGCAGCCTTACAAGCCTCATGTCATCAAACTCCCTTTTCTTACCGATGCCTCTTCTGCTTTCCACTTCTACCATGTGATATGTGTGCACATGTACGTGCACCTGTGTGTGCCTGTACTGGGGCTTGAACTCAATGCTTGGGCAGAATCCCTTGGCTTTTTCACTCAAGGCTAGACTTGTACTACTTGAGCCACAACTCCACTTCTTGCTTTTTGTTTGTTCACTGGAGATCAGACTCTTAGGAACGTTCTGGCCCAGGCTGGCTTTAAACTTCAATGCTCAGATCTCAGCCTCCTACCTAGGCAGAATTACAAGATAGGCGTGAGCCACCAGCATTTAGCTGTCTACCCTATTCTGATCTTCTCCATCTAGCACCTTCACACCGAAAACATCCCTCACAAAAATATACTGAATCATTCATGCTGAAAATTGCATTGTGGTTGCTATCTGCACCACACAGGCTTATGCATGACAGTGTATTATCCCAAAACCAAATCAAGCCTGTTTTATAAATCTTAACTCCTCCACTAAGCCAGCTCCTCCCGCGTCTCTGCTCCCCACACGGGGCCTAATAACATTCTGGATACTCATCAGACAAAGTTGTTTTACTGTAATTAAAGACTGGTGCACTCACACATGTCTGTTACAATTAGGTGGGTCTTTCATATTAAGGCAAGTCTTTCGGAGAAAATGTTGGAATGAAAAAGTGAGTTTGATCTCGAAGCAAGAGGAAAGAGGGGATGGCAAATTACTCTACACGATTATTACAGAGCAGCTCTTCATCTTCCCTGACAGTTCATGACCAGAACAAAGTGCACTTAGGAGAGGAATATAAAAATGCTTTTGCTTCTGTTTGGAAGAATAAGAAAGTAACAGAAAAGGTAAATAAGTTCTTGGTTTCATTTTTTTAAAGCCTCTCTCTTTCCCTCTCTCCCTCTTCTTCTTTTCCCTCTTCCTTTCTCTCTCTCTCCCTCTCCCCCTCCTCCTTTCTTTTCCCATCTCTCCTATCCTCCCTTCTTTCCCCTCCCCCTTGTTTTTCCTTTGCTTCCAGGGTTAGAACCCAGAGCACCATACATGGTAAATATATTTTCTCGCAGTGAACTGTGTTATCAGCCCTTGTTGGCTTGTGTGTGTGTGTGTGTGTGTGTGTGCATTTTACTTGTAATATTTTATTAACTATATTTAAAGTCTGACTAAACAATATCCCTTCTGTAATATAACAACTTCAAATAATGAAGGATGTTAAAGAACATGAATATTATAGAGAAACCATGATACCTTTATATCAGTTGTGTGTTGCTTCTCAGGAAACACAGCTTTTTCCTAATTCCTTTCCTTCCACAGCTACTCCTGTTATTGACTGCGGTCAGTTTTTCATCTCTAAGGCCTGTATGAAAGGTAGAAGCCCCACAGGTAGAAAAGGAGCTCTGCTGTCTTTCTCTCTGGTTAGCACGGAAAGAGGAGTCAGTGAAGGATGCTGAAGAAAATCAGCATATTATTTTTGAGATATCAGCTCACGGGGAGATAATTGGCGTATTTCTTTTCAAGGAAGACTCCTTCCCAAAAACAAAAGAAACGGTTTCCATTGGTAGTGACATTTTAGGAAGACTCTTAGCATTCAGATTTTTTTAATTCATTATCTTTAAGTAGTTGTGCAGAGGAGGTTCCCTATCACAAAGCAGTGTTTGAAGACAGTGCATCTGGATCAGTGTCACCCTCTTCATCATTCTCACCCCCTTTCGACCCACCTCTTCCCTTATTTTTCTTCATTTTGTGGTAAAAAAAACTGAATTCTCGACAGTATTTTCCTCCTTCCCCCCCCAACTCCCCTTTTTATTCATCTACCTCTCTCCCCTTGGTCCTACTCTTCTCTTGCATGTACCTGTTTCCTGATGTTTTGTTGGGCTTTATCCTAGTCTTTTTAGAAGATTATATGACTTGAGCTCTCCATAGTCTATTATACTTCAGCCAACACATTTGGAGCCACTTTCATTCTGCCTAAACATGTCTGTCCTGCTGTTTTGCCTTCACCTTATGGTTCTTCTCCCTTCCCCCATGTAGCTGATAAGCTATTTGGTGCGTAACCCAAGCTGTTAATATGACCAGTCCCTTACAGTGTGGTCTCAGGATTCATCGTCAGCCACATCTGTCCTATGATATCCTATATAAGAGATCATTTCCAATTTCTTTAAGATTTTATAGCTTTCCACATGGGCTTTGCGTTGACCGTTTCGGGCATGTGTTTCTCCTTGTGGAGACTTTCCATACTAATCTAGATGAATACTAGCCTTGTCCTCTTGTAGATAACTCTGTCCTGTCTGGGATTTTCACAGCCACAGAGGGCCAGTGACCAGCACTCCATGCTTTGTGTTCCTTTAGCACAGTTCATTTCACATTCCTTTAAGGACAAATGAAAAATGGTGGTTCCTCTTCCTCAAAGATCATACTCTTTTCCCCATCCACGGGATTCTCCATCTGCTCTCAGATAGAGAGCAACGCTATCCAAGCATCCTACTCATGATAGCAGTTATTGTTTTAGGACTGTGACAAAAAAAAGATGGCACAGTGAAAAATGGCTTCACCAAAAGGAATTTAAAGAAGGGAGAGTTGCAAAAGATCAAAAAAGGGATGGTGAGTCACCCAGGCAGTAACCATCCTAGGAAACCTGTGGGGAGCAGTAGAGAAATTGAACAGTACCAGTAGCTTCCATTTTGTTGCCATTTTTGCTCTCACTTTTTACTTTTTATTTTAGATGGTGTCTTATTTTAGCATCATAATGTAGAAAATCAGACCATTGAAGGCGTTTCGCCATGAGCACTTACATAAGTACATCTCAAACACTCTGATATGCTGGTTTCCATTTTCATTCATTTCCCAATTTGTTTTCTATTAGCCTGTGAGATTTCTTCTCTGGCTTGTTGGGTGTATTGAAATATATGAATGGACTTCTAACTATTGGGGGGAATTGTCTAGATTTTCTTGATATTGATTGCTAAGTCCACGGAAATTAGGAAACACATGCTTGATTAGCTCAGTTCTCTTAAATGAGCAAAGACATTTTATTGCCCAGTTTAGGAGATATTTTATATGCATTTGATAAGAATGCAGTGGATGGGGTTGGTTGGCAGACTCTTAGTAACTATTTTCATTTTCCTTTCAATTACAGAAGTAGTAGTTTTGAAGTGGAAACTCAATTGGGCCACTTTTATTTTGGTTAATTTCCACCGTATTTATTTGAATATCTGTTAGGATGTGCTTACATATTCAGGTACTGTTATTTTTCAATTTGAATGTACCAATTAGGCAGTGAGGTTTGTTTCATTGAGCTTATAGTTCCATATAGGCACATACTGTATTTTTAATAAATTTACCCCCTCTGTTACTTGACTGTTATATTAAACATATAAATATAACTATATAAAATACATTTTGATAAATATATATATATATATATATATATATATATATATATAAAGAGAATACCAGAACCTGATTGCTGTAGAGAACCAAAAGATCAACAATAATTTTTAGTACTGCTCAAATAAAGAAAATATCGAAATGATTATTATAGTGTTCTAATTCATTGTTTGGGGGACCAAATCATAAATGCAGAGCATCTTATAAAGTTATATGATTATATGATGGAACTGGCATAGGGTACACACCTATAATCTAGACACTCTGGAGGCTGAGGCAGAAGGATTGTCATTAGAAGCCAGACTGGGTGATAAAATGAAACCTTATCTGAAAAATAAAATAGTTAATTTTCTCATAAAGCATTTGCAATGCTGCTTTAAAATATTCACTAGCCAATTTTTAAATATTTTATACAATTGATTTTACATGTTATTTTAAATGTCTTTTTTCTATGAAATTTTTTTCATGGTAATAAAAATAGCTTTGGTTCTTGAAAGTTAACCTATTAAAATATTGTGTGTTAATTATGCCTCTATATAGGCATTTAAATAAGAGAATTTGTGTACATTTAAGCCAATTACTTTATAGATAAGGTATATGTCACTGACAAAGAATAGCTGATACTTAGGGAAGTATATTCTTTTCTTTTTTGTCACAAGCCAATGATTTATCTCTTCTTCTGTGATAAGGTCACATACTCCTGTGATTGCCTCTTTATTTTTCTATTCTTCTTTATAATAAATAATCAATAACACAGTCTGTCTATTCATATCAAATCCTGCTTCACTACAAAATATCACTTTCACATTAGCATCTCTATGCGAAACCACCTTTATATACAAAAAATAAACACAAAACTTTATGTTGCAGAATTTTCCAAATTAAAGGGTATTCAGAAGTTAGCAAATCCAATATTTCAAAAAATATTCATCGTTCACTTGGGGTTATATATATATTTTTTTGTTTTTTGTTTTCTTGCTCAGATTCTATTAAAACAAGTAGTTAGGTTATAAAAAACTAGTCAGTTATTGGTCACTGGTAAATGAATGTAAGTCATTTCCCACTTTGTAAAAACTTCATTTAGTGTCAAGGGCCATTAACAGAAATTAGTAATAATTTCCATTTTCAAAAGTTGGAAAATTAACAATGGACTGTTCTTGTCCAAGGATGTCAACTCTCAGTTCTGTATTCCAATTTCAAAAGAGAAACATTCCAGTTGTTTTCTATTTGGTATTTTGTTTGGCTGAGAAAAATTTTAGGTGAAATGCAATAGGCATGCCCTTGTAGCTGTGGGGCACTTTGAATTGGTGACAATTTAGGAATAAACATTGATGGCATTATTAGGTTTTAGCAATTTGGCTAAACATATACCAATTGGTATCTATAAACAGCTTACAGAAACCAATAATATTATAATAAATTACATCTTCATTGCCTCGGTGATATTGGAAATTATATTTTGCCCATGCCCATACATGGCTCTTTGAATAATAGTTATTTTTATTTTTGGCAGTCATGGGGCTGGACTCTGGGCCTGAGCACTATCCCTCAGCTCTTCATCTCAAGCTAGCGCTCTACCATGGCACCAATTCCAGTTTTATATGCTCATGTGGTGCTGAGGAACCGAACCCGGGGCCTCATGCATGCGAGGCAAGCACTCTACCACTGAGCCAACTTCCCAGCCCCAGATAATAGTTTTAATGAAATTTTCTAAGTCCACTGACTGTTTTGACTCTTAAATATATAGCATATTAATCAGTAGAAAATACAAATTATGCTCTGTAGTAACCATGTGGAAAATCTGCCATAGTGAAAGAAGAGTATGTAGATTATCTTTCTAAATATTGATCTGTCATTTCTTTTTTGTTTCGGTTATGGGAATTGAACTCTGGGCCTGGGCTCAAGGCAAGTGCTCTACCACTTGAGCCACAGTGCCACTTCCTGTTTTCTAGTGGTTTATTGGAGATAAGAGTATCATGGACATTCCTGCCTGGGCTGGCTTTGAACCACAATAACTCAGATCTTAGCCCCGTGAGTAGCTAGGATTACAAGTGTGAGCCACCAGCGCCTGGCTTGACTTGTCATTTCTTAAAGTGCTTCCCAAAGTTTTGCTTATGTTGAAAAGAATCAGTGTCATAAAAGTTACCATTCTAAATTAATAGTTGTATAAGTGTTAACACCTGAGATTTTTCATAATCAGAGGACCATGTGAGCAAAAGCTAAGGTTGCACATCTTGGTTCACAACTACAATCCCTACTCAGAGATAGAGATGAGGCAGTTTAAAGCCAGAATAACAAAAACTTAGCAAGATTTATCTTAAAAAACATGGTAGATGTAATGGCTTATGTCTGTATTTCTGTAATTTCAGATTCACCAAACATACATAGGAAGATTGTGATCTGAGAGTACACTAGGTAAAAGGCATGAACTCTATCTGAAAAATGAAGTAAAAGGTTCTGGGGGTATGGTTTAAGTAGTAGAGTACTTGCCTAGCAAGTGCAAAGAGAAAGAAAGAGAAAGAGAGAAAGAAAGAAAGAAAGAAAGAGGAAGGAAGCAAGGAAGGAAGGAAGGAAGGAAGGAAGGAAGGAAGAAAATACTGAAACTAGCTGTCCCTTACTCAATAATTTTTCCTCAAATTATGAAACATTCAAATATTTAAAAAAACAGGAAAGTGCAGTTTCCAAAGAGCAGATGCATGATTAGTAATTACATCATAAAAAATTTTCCTTCTTGAAAACCTATTAGTAATAAATAAATAAATAGAAAATTAATGGCTTATGTGATTGTGTTTATCAGTAGATATTATTTCACACAAATCGAAGCATACACTCGTACTCATAAGCTGGGCCAGTCATTGGTGAAAGAGCTGAAGAATCCAAGCAGGCAGATGGTTCACCTTCTCTACCATCTACTGGTCTTCAATTCTGTGAGAGTACCTTGTCTCTGAGGATTTAGTCTAGCCAGTCATCTACAAAACAGTAGAGTGCTTTCTATTCCCCTTCCAAAATATAAAAATCCTGTGATTCTATTTCCCACCAAAGCCAATAAAGATTAGTAAGAGAAATCCCTGTAGGGGAATAAAAATAAGAGATATTGAACCTGTACTTATTTCTCTACATCCAGGCTTAAATTTTAGTTAAGAATCCAAGATAATGTCATCTGCTTTTTGTTATGTCCATGTGCTTGATTAGGACTGTCAGGGCCAATTCTTAGCTTAAACCTTAAATACAGGAAGCATATTAGTAAATGTACTCTAATTTTCTGATGCAAATGAACGATCACGTCTATGTGATGGGAAACTACTGATCCTTTCCTTAAGCCACTGAAGGTCTCAGGTAGATTGTACTGTTAAACTCCAAGAGTACTAGGGTTTATATGCTTCTGGGGATACCGATAATGAAATCACAACACGACTGTGGACCTCTGCTAGCACATGCGCACACCACACTTTCAGGCCATGGTAACAAGGCCAATTCTGAAACACGAGGGACTCAAGATTTTCTGTGATGATGCTGATTCTTCCATCGATGCCAAGCCATGTTCCTCACTTTCTGAAGAGCAGAAATAAATGTAGGAGTTCCCATTCAACAGAGCAGTTAATAAATACAACACAGCTTGATTATTCTTTTTTTAATTAGCTAAATAATATTTTGAAAGTCACAGAGAAGGTTAGAATGGACTTATGCCTTTATGTGCTTACAAAGCTAACTTAACTTTATTTTCCAAAACACATCTTGCTTTTACATTCTTATTTTGTGTGAGTGTGTGTGGGGGGGGGGTGGTGGTACTGGGGCTTGAACTCAAAGCCTTGCAGTTGCTAAGTAGGCATTCTATCCCTTGACCCATGCTCCTCACCCTTATTCCGCTTTAAGTAAGATATTAATTCCATTAATTTGTCAATTCTACTAATTGCCAAGATGATAACATAGAAATTTGAATTTAATTCTGTATTTTATTTTATTTTATTTTTTTATTGTGAAAATACTGTACAGAGGGGTTACAATTACATGGGCAGGATAATGAGTACATTTCTTATCAAGCATTGTAGCCTCCTCCTTTGTTTCCCCTTCCCATCCCTTCCCAGCCTCCCCCCCCACTCCCCCACCCAATCCTCCCCGCTCTCCCCCCTCCCCACCAAAGTTGTAAAGTTCGTTTTCGACATAACGACTTGTACATCTCATTGTTGCAATGGGTCCACCTGTATCCCTATTTAAACGATTTGTTTTTCCCCTTCCCCTCGACAAATTATACCAACATTAAATACAGTGTTTATTTTATTTTTTATTGTGAGAATACTGTACAGAGGAGTTACAATTACATGGGCAAGATAATGAGTACATTTCTTATCAAGCATTGTTGCCTCCTCTTTGTTTTCCCTTCCCATCCCTTCCCATACTCCCCCCGCCCCCCACCTGATCCTCCCTGCCCCCCCCACCAAAGTTGTAAAGTTCATTTTTCGACATAACGACTTGTACATCTCATTGTTGGAATGGGTCCATGATTTGTTTTTGCCCTTCCCCTCCACAAATTGTACCAACATCAAATACAGTGAAAGCATGGGTTATACTGTGGTGGAGGGACATACAAAGCAACATAGAAATCATCTTATAAATATGTTAGAAACAATTGCATGAAAGAAAACAAAACAGTTGAATACTTACCTTGGGGTTCATTCTTCTAACATGACCTTATCTGACCTTTTCTGCTTGACTCAGACATTTACTAGTTATTGCAAATAAGGGAAACCATGGGACCTATGTTTCTTTGGGCCTGGCTTACTTCACTTAATAAAATTTTTTCCAAGTCTTTCCATTTCCTAACAAATGGGGCAATGTCATTCTTTCTGATGGAGGCATAGAATTCCATTGTGTATATATACCACATTTTCTTGATCCATTCATCTACTGAGGGACATCTGGGTTGGTTCCATATCTTAGCTATTGTAAATAATGCTGCAATAAACATAGTTGTGCTGGTAGCTTTAGTATGTGTGCTTTCTTTTTTTTATCTCTACTGACCTTTTGATCCTTTTTTTCTTTCTTCTCTCATTCTTTTCACTTCTCCTCTTTCGTTCTTTTCTGCATGACTTAATTGCTATTCTGCTCATCCTCAGATATACCGTCATCGATGATTAGATCTTATCCCCCATTGTGAATTTAATTCTAAAGTATTTCTGCCAGCTAATTAATTCATAATATCTGCTAATCCTATTTAAAATTTCAGAACTTTTAAGAGTATTAATTTTTTTAATTTCATAATAAATTAGAAAGGAGAAACAACCTCATGATGCCAATAGAAATATTGTGTTTGTGATGATATTCTTTTGTAATGTGCATAATAAAAAGAATTCAAAATGGTACAACTGAATTTTAATGCCTGCTGTAATTATCACCCATTTCAGTGGCTGTAATGTTTACTACCGGGTCCTCAAAAGATTGAAATCATTTGCATGACTCTGTTGCAATATGTTCCAATCTTCAGAAATAGACCTGGCCAAAACTGGGATGAATACTTTCCAGAGAATACGTGCAAGGATTTTGAACATTCTTCCGAAACATCATCTTTAGTGCTAAAACTTTATCTTCCAATTGTTTTTCTTTCTTCTGAAAAGTTTCAAAAGGTCTTCCACATTAAAAGGATGTTCTTGTAGTTAAAATAGACACAGCACATACCAAACACACATCACCAAAACTGGATTCTAAGAATCTGAAAAACAAAAATGAAAACAGAAAACACAACATTTTATAAATACTATATTACATTGCAGACATCCTAATAAATTCAGAACAAGTTATATTAATCAATATTTTTTCCTCTTTCCTTATTTGGCTTGTTGGAGTTGTTCCCTTACTCTTTAATTTAAGTACATGCTTCAGCATTTCCCTAAGAAATGCAGCTATGGCTCCCAGACCCTTTTTTCTTGTCCCTTACTGGGTACCAGGACTTTGTGCAGTGATGGCTTGCCTTGTATTTATTCTAGATAACCATCTTTGACAGAGCCATCCAACACCTATAATGGAAACACATTGAAAACCCATTCCATCCATTTTTTCTTTTTTTATTTCCCAGGGAATTTTTGTTAAAATATTTTTTCTTGGTGCAGAGTACCCTTTTTTATTTTTCTGATCATTTGAAATTCTTAAGTATACTATGGATCTCTGTATCTATAATGTTGATGTTGTGTGACATAGCTGGTTTTCCTTTTTTCCTTTTCTGGTTTTTTCCTTCTGTGTCTATCAGTATCATATTCTAGGGACCATATATGGCCTAATGCAAGTGACAAGCTGAAATACATTTTTCTGTGTTATTTTAAATAGTGTCTAGAATCCCTAATGCCAATCTCACACATCTTTATGCTTTAAGATAACTTAGTCCTTTCTATTCAATTTAACCCAGGGCCCAAGTTCTTCCCTAAGACTTTCATGACTTATTTAGAATTGTTGTACTTTCTCATTGCTCAGACCTTCTTGCACTCGATATTCATTTTATCTTTCAAATATTAATGATACATTGTGATATTTTTAAACAAATTGTCTTGTGTAGGTCACATCTCTCTAATGACGTAAAGTAACCCCTTAGAATGTGCAGATTGTGACACAGAATTGTAAAAATTACCTCTTGCCCTTTCATTCCCAGAATATTTCAGAAAACTCAGAAAATGCTCAATAAATGTCTATTGCATTGCTTTATCAGTATCCTCATTTAATGCATTATGATTCTTACTTCCTATCTTGTCCTTGTCTAATATTATTTCCTTTTTGCTTAATTACATGTAATATAAACTTCTTAGGAGCCAATTAGTTTTAAATTTAACTGGCCAAGATTCTGACAAACTTTATGAGCGTGACCTAGAACATATTTTGTTTTATTTTCCTTTTATCGACTAGGCTACCAAGGACAAGAAGCAGCAACAAATCAGACTATCTCAAGGAAAGCTGAGTTCTGAGTAGCAGAGTTATCTGCAGTTTCCAAATTCAGGAAGGTGCGAGGTGATGTTTCCAGAAACAGAAAGTTCTAACCAGGATGTTGAAGCTGAATAAATACACTTAAGCTGCATATTGGGAATAGTATCTGTAAGGTTGCTGAAAGGAGAATGACACATGGATCAGACAGAAGAGTTTATTTGGGAGAGCCAAACTGCTGGGCCGCTCTAAAGATAGGGTCCTGAACTAATGGCTGAGAGAGATTATATAGGGAAGGGCAAGAAGGAGGTGTGGCCATAGCCTATGAGGAAGTGACCTCAGAGGATGAGGAAGTGACCTGAGAGCCTGGGAGACCTCCCACTCTCAGGTGGGCCAGTTACCTGCATTACAGATGCTGGGCAGGGACTTCTCGGGAGGGCCACATGCAGTTTCGCATGCAGAGAGAACACAGCGGAGGGAGTCCACATGCAGTTTTGCATGAAGAGAAAACAAAGAGAAAAGGACATTTTTTTCCCCCTGGAGGACCTAACAGTATTCAGGTAGAGAGTCAACACTATAGGATAACAATAATGGTAGTTCATAGTTTACTCTCTCTCTCTCTCTCTCTCACATGCACACACACACACACACACACACACACACACACACACACACACAAAGAGAAAGAAAAGCTTAGAATTCTGGATCATGTATCATGAGTGTGTATGCACACAAGGGAGTTGAATGGCTTTCCTCTATAGCTAATGCTTTTTAGGGCTCAGTTGCTGAGTGCATCCATCCTTCTTTACTTTCTTAGGGATTGATGATTGCGCAAGATGGCCTGTGCTCCCACAGAAGAAATGCAACTTCAAGAGTTTTCTGAGCTTTTGGCTTGTTTCCTAAGCAATCACCCCCAGAACCTGCATGCTCCTACATACCACAACACTTTGGAGCTGTTTGAAGAACAGCTGTGAGTGCTTATAACTCATTGCCATTAGAGGTAGACATGCCACTGTACCAAAGCAGCCCTGACTTAGACCCAATGTCAAAAACATGATTTTCCCACTGATGCAACTTGAAAATTTTAGGAGCTTAATTCCTAATACAATACTTCACATATGTGTCTTGGTTTTCTTATTTCTAAAATGCTTTAAAAAGATACAGCACATTTCCTCTTGCTTAGTATGTAAAATACTCTAAAAAATACTCTTTTCCTGAAATTCAATTTATATTCTAAGTTTTAGGATACAAGAAAGCTAATTGAAACAACTCAACCATATAAATCAAATTAACTTAAAATTTAAATCTTATTTTTTTTTAAAAATCTCATAGTAAACAAAGGATAACTTCACATGCATAATGAAGTACAGGATTAAGACAGCCACTGAGTTAATTCAAGCTAAAAATCTCCTTTCCGGTAACTTTAATGAATATTTTCAGCAAGAGTACGGAAGTCTCATTTTATCTAAAAAACTGTCTTGGCTTTTAATGGAACCTTTCATGGGTGTAAACACTGACATTACTTTTCTAAGGAGGTTTATAATTTACATTTTAGTGTTTGTCACAGACTATTAGATTTACAGACTTCTATTTCCAACTTTCTCTTAATTAAGACAGTCCTGGAAAGGATTAACACTCATTTTTAAATTTAATTTTATTGTCAAGTTGATGTCAGAGGTGTTACATTTACATACATAAGGTAGTGAATACATTTCTTATAGAACTTGTTACCCCTCTCATTTTTCTCCCACTTTCCCTTTCTCAATCCACCCCCCAAGTTGTATAGCTCATTTCCAACATATTGTCTTGTGAGTATCACTGTTGGATTGCTTCGCCTTTTATCCTTTGTCTCACCATTTTGCTGTTCCTCTTCCCTTCCCTAATTCAGATAAATGTATATACAATACCCAGGGTACCAAAATCAAGTACAGTGACAACAGGGGATAAACCATATGAAAAAAAACACAAAAGAAAAAAGAGATCACATAGTACATTAAAAACAACAGTATCAAAGTAAAACTTCTTGCCATAAGAGAAATGCAAATCAAAACAACATTGGGATTCCACCTCACTCACTATTGGTGGGAGTGTAGTCTTGTTCAACCACTCTGGAAAGCAGTGTAGAGGTTCTTCAAAAGACTAAATATAGAGCTCCCCTATGACCCAGTAATACCATTTCTGGGCAAATGATCACAAACAAGGCCATATCAAAGCTACCAGCACAACCATGTTTATTGCAGCATGATATACCATAGCTAAGATATGGACCCAACCCAGATTCCTCTCAGTAGATGAATGGATCAAGAAACTGTGGTATATATACACAATGGAATTCTATGCTTCCATCAGAAAGAATGATATCACTCAATTTGTAAGGAAATGGAAAGACTTGGGAAAAAAAATCATATTAAGTGAAGTAAGCCAGACCCAAAGAAACATAGATTCCATGTTTTCCCTCATTTGTAATAATTAGTATATGTCTAGGGTAGCCCTCGCAGATGAGCAGAAGAGCTCAGTGGCTATGTACATATGAAATTAGGCTAAACAATCATTCTTAAAGTCAGGAAATGTCCCCTGCACACTTTCAGTCAGATCACAGATGGGATCTGTAAACTATAGCAATGTGTTTACACATTGTCATCTTAAGTTTGGAGGTGGCATTTCTGGAAGAGATTGGCCTTTCTTCCTTTGATTCAAGCTTCTGTACTTCACAAATATGCTTTGTAAGCTAAGTCTGATGATGAAGAAATATTGAGTGTGGCATGACCTTTTTTTTTTTTCCTAAAGCAAGAAGTTTGTGACTGTTCAATCTACAGCTTATTGAGCTAAGGCTGTTTTACTGATATATTATAGTGGTTCTCAAAATTAATTTAAGAATCAACTGTGATTGTTTTAAAAACTATCCATTTCAGATTACCACCACGGCTTTGTGGAACTGGAATCCACATTACTGGGTCTTGGGTCAACTAACTTTGCGTTTTTAAAATCTCTGTGGCTGAGTCTGATAAATGGTAGAGGTTAGAACCTGGAAAGGTGACTAATTGAGTTTAAAAGAATTGGATAATTGGGAACGACTTGACAAAACATGAAAATACTTATTTTGATGCAAATATTTAAATTAAAGATGGATTTGTTAAATGGCAAATATTTTGTGCAACTCCTAAAATGTAGTTACAATAAATAGATAGATAAATAAATGCTTGGTTTGGGGCTATCTTTACATTGTTTACATTTGGTTTTGTTACAACTGAGAGTATCTATCTTTGCCAAATATTTTTTCTAGGTGGAGCTTAAACATTATATTATTATATTGGAACAGGCTTTGCCATTGTGAAATGGAAAGATCTATGTGTCTAGAGATAAATTGTAATGTATAAAACAGCACCCTGTGACAGAAATCTCTATCTCTATCTCTCTAATTTTTGGGGCTGCATAAACACAAAAGACCTTAGGATACCTGGTCTATTCATAATGACAGAAAAATGTATCAAATGAAAGAAGAAAACTTGGCTTTGTAAAGACAGAATGCCCTAAAAGAAGAGGAAATCACAAGGGAATGTGATTTTTACAGTTAGTGCATTTTTAGGATTTCATTCAGCTGAAATATTATTTTTTAGTTTTGTTGTTCATGGGGTCTGAACTCTGGGCCTGGGAACTGTCCCTCGGCTCTTCAGCTCAAGGCTAGCACTCTACCACTTGAGCCACAGCACCACTTCCCACTTTTTCTGCTTATGTGGTGCTGAGGAATCGAACTCAGGGCCTCACGCATGTGAGGCAAGCACTCTACCACTGAGCCACCTTCCCAGCCCTGAACTATTTTAAAAGGTCACTTGGCTTTTCTTTTTTATATAAAGAACAGAAAATCTTACTCATTATGTGTTTTTTTTTTTCCAAATCATTTATTTCTGAAGAAGAATAGAAAAGTTCTTAGCAGAGTCTGTTTCCTTCATGGAAGAGCAAAGCAGCATTACTACTGGTCCTAACAAGGACATTTAGGGAGCAGGACAGAGACCTAGGGTTCAGTACTGATGGTGCTTTCTGATTTTGTTGTCAGCTCTCCATAGGCTATGTAACCACCTTCAGTCGCTTTCCTCTGCCATTTACTCTTCCAGTCTCCTCTCTTTTCCCTCCCCTTTCTCTCCCTTCCTCCTCTCTCCCTTCCTTCTCTTTCTCCCACCTTAGTGGGTGCTGTTCACTTGCAGGCAGGTCCTTTAACCTAAGCAGATTACTGTAGACATAGAAGCATGAAGGACAGAGCCAGCTAGTGGAGCTTTCCAAGGAAGAGATTTGGCTCTAACTAGGACACTAAGCTTTTCAGCCTTCTGCTTATTTACCTAAGTCAGCAGGATGCAGTGTCTCTGGGTGCTTAGTGGACTCCTGGGGAATGGGGGGGAAGGGGGGCCAAACAAAAGCAGAAGTGGCAGCCGCTGCACAATGTGGGAGTGTGTGCCATTAAAGGAAGCAGTTGCTAATAAGGGCCTGTGAGACCTGGGTTTCCTTGGTTTCCATGACAGTTATTAGGTACCATAGAAATTGAATTGTCTCCCACAATGCTCTGAGGGGAGAGGGGGTGCTCCCGTGACAAAGCAGTGCAGTTATGACTTGCAGTAAACCGTCCTTTGGAGAATGCAATCCTCCCTGGATTATTTTGCTCTTATTCCTTTTCAACCCTCCTTTCAGTGGACTTGGCATTTTAGCCAGAAGACCCTGGCACCTGCTGCACCATGTCTCAAACACTATTTTTCCCCCTTTTTATCTAGACCTGAGCTTGGCAAAGCAAGGATATGAACAATTGTGCAGGTGGGCTGCTGAGGGCGAGTGAAGAGATCAGGCGTCCAATCAGGGATTGGCAACCTGCAGCCCTGCCAATATGCCCCTGCACCAGATTTCTGTAATCCCTGCCCGGGAGACTGCCAGCAATGGGAGAAGTTCAATGGGCAGAAACAAAGAGAAGAACAAGGAAGTCGAGGTAAGAGGAGGTTTGCCTTGACAAAAATAGAGAACTATGGATTGTAGCCAACACAGCTTGCTCTCTCTCTCTGTCTCTGTCTCTCTCCTCTTCTCTCTCCTCTCTCTCCTCTCCCCCTTGATCTCTCTTTTTCTTGCTGTGAGCAACAAGATGTGGCTCAGGTGTAAGAACAGTTGAATTCCAGCTGTCAGCTTCTAATAGTAGAGTGGGAGAGAATCATTTGCAACTAACAGGGACATAGGAAACAAGTTGTTTTCTGAATAAAGAAAGGAAGCAGATGGATTAGGACAATTGGCATTTGACAGATCAGCACTTCTGCCTTTTTCTGACCAATCCACAGAATCACTTTTTGCACCTTTGACTCATGGGCTAGAACCCAGATGTTCTGAATTGGTCATGGATGCTGCCCTTGTCCATTTTCAGACACTAGGATGGTTGACGAGCGCCAAATCTGCTCACGGCTCATGAAACTTACATGTGCAAAAGTAACTTTCTTCACATAGTAGTAGAGATGTCAGGGAGAGAAAGCTGTGACACTAAATACATAGCACGTAACGGGTAACTTTGTTGTCATTTCTTGATAGTGTACGGATGCACATGGCTTTTACTTGCTGTCTGTTCAATTGTATTTTATTCTTTATGATAAAAAAGCATTGTTTGAAACAACATAGTAAATAATGACTAGCTTATTATACTTAGGTTTTGTTTTAGAGTGAACCTAATGAGCTATCGATGTAACTTACACTGTATGAAAGTTTGGTTATGGATACCTGTTTCAAAGGGTTTTAAGAAAGGGATTGAGTAGAGTCAAGCAGACTGGGTGAAAAGTAAGTACTGCTAAGATCACCTCAAAGGAATGTAGGAATTAGAAATCAAGCAGGCATTCTTAAAAGACCAATGCATGCTTTGAATCCCCACATGAAGTTAACCTAGACTGCCAGAGAGACCCTGTCTCTAAAAACAGAACTGGATCTGTAATCCTCTTATTCTTTTTAAACAATTATAGTTAGTTATTTGTTTATCTTCATAGAATATGAGCTGTTCCTACTTTAGGTCTTTGGGTTAATCTTTTTTGCCCAAGGATGTGTGCTCAAGACACACAAAAAATAAACAAGAAGCAAAAATAAGGGAAATAGCAAGTGAAGTACCCAATAGGCTTGATAGGAAGCAATTAATAAACTTGTATATTTACAGCCCCTTCCTGCTTTCTTTTACCTGGTTTGTAAAATGTCATTTAAGTGTAATGAGTTCTTGATGTGGCTCAAGTGTACAGAAAACTTTAGGAGCGTTTTCTGCCTAAGTTAGTGTGTGACAGACTTTTACTTTAGCAATTCTCTAGCATATGGGCAACAATGGTCTCTAAGAATGAAATATAGTTGGTAATGTAACTTTGAAGATCAATATTATCTAGAAAATCTTGATGTAATTACAGAAAACTCTGTCTTAAATGTATCAGTGTGGATTAAGGGAAACAGGAGTCACAGATCGATTCTGTGAAAACAGATATGGAATACCATGAGCAATATATGCAAACGTTATGGATTACTTAGTCACAACTTAAATCTTTGAGCAAATTTATGATATATTCAAGACAACTTCAGAGGATTTTTGAATCTTTTTTATTATTAGGTATCAATTTGTTTGGTATCTAGAATGATGAGAAATGAAAATACTACTTCATTTGCATGTCCAAATCAGACCTCTTCTGCTACTGATTTCTACTTAGCGTGAATCAGATAAAGTGGAATGGCTTAGATGACTTGACAATCAATCTCTTTCTTTCTTCTTTCCTTCCTTCTTTCTTTCCTTCCTTCCTTCCTTCCTTCCTTCCTTCCTTCCTTCCTTCCTTCCTTCTTTCCTTCCTACCTACCTTATTCCTTTCTCCCTTTTTCTCTTTTGCTCACTCTCTTTCACTCTCTTTTTAATCTCTCTCTCTTTCTTTCTTTGTTTCTTTCCTTCCTTCCTTCCTTCCTTCCTTCCTTGCCAGTACTGGTACTTGAACTCATGGACCTATATTCTTTTTATTTTTTATTTTTTTTATTGTGAAAATACTGTACAGAGGGGTTACAATTACATGGGCAAGATAATGAGTACATTTCTTATCAAGCATTGTAGCCTCCTCCTTTGTTTCCCCTTCCCATCCCTTCCCATCCTCCCCCCCCCCCACCCAATCCTCCCCGCCCCCCCCCCACCAAAGTTGTAAAGTTCGTTTTCAACATAATGACTTGTGCATCTCATTGTTGCTATGGGACATGGACCCATATTCTTGCTTAGCTTTTCTTAAAATCTTTTGTAGAATATTTTTTCAATCCTGTGCTCATTTTTCTAGTGTTTTCAAATGATATAGTGCTTGAACTTGCTTAGTTTTTACAGTAGTACATTGATACTAGGGCATATTCTCACCAAACTTTGCAAGTATTTATATGGAAACAAGTATTAATTTTTTCAGGGCAATCACACTTTGATACAATGGTGACCAAATGTAATAAATTTCTTCTTGCTGAATGGAAAGCTAATAAGCACAACCTGGAGACAAGGGGCTGGATAAAGGTTTCTTACTTGAGGAAATAAGGAATCAATGGAGATAATTTGTGAAACAAGCTCCTCTAACAAGGAAAATCAATGTATTTTATTGAGGAAAATAATCCATATTCATATGAAGAAGCCACCTCCTCATGTAGAAATGAGCACCTTTTAAGGTCTATATCACATGTCCAAAAATAATGGTGGACACAAATGTCTTTGGGAAGAGAATTTTGTATTCAAATGAGACGAGTTTACTCTAGGTCAGCTACAAAAATAGGAGCCACAATGACTCCTTGACTTTTTTATTGTCATTGCAAAGGTGAGGTACAGAGGGGTTATAGTAACATAAGTCAGGGAATGAGTGCATTTCTTTTTGAACAGTGTCACCTGTCTCTTGTTCTCTCCTAGTTTTTCTCTCTTGTCTCACCCACAAATTGTGTAGTTCATTTTCTGTATAGCGTCTAGTGAGTATCATTGCTGCATGTGTTCACCCTTTGTCCCACCATTTCTGGGCTCCTCCTTACTCTCTTAAAGACAGATAAACTTATATACAAGACAAAAGGTACAGGAAACAAAAAACAGTGACGAAGGAGAACAAAAAAACAATAAACCAGTAGCAAAACCCTCTTGTTTCCATTTCCTGGAGTTCATTTAAATAAGCATCATTTTATATGATCATATGTGTATAGCGATTGAGCCTTTCTGATCCTCTCCTAAGCATATGCTCCTTTGGTCTCATTGTGTGAATGTCTAGAGTCCTGTATAACTTAGCATGTCCAAGTGTATGACCCCTGGACTCTCTGAGCTCAAACACAAACAATGTTTAAGGTATATTAAGACTTTTAAATGGGACATTCCTCCTCTATAGTATAAGTAGGGATTCCTCCTAGAAAATGAAACAGTATTTTCCATAAGGGATGTCAGTGGGAGTTCTAACAGGAGGAAAACTAGGTTAGCTGTGAGAAATTAATAGAAAGTTTGAGCTTATATATTCTTTTAAAAGGAGATATAGTTTTGAGTATGAGAAGGAAAAGAAATATTTTAAGGTTTCAAATCCATCTTACTTTCTAATGTATGATGTTAAACATTTCTCTTTAAAAATATGGTAGACGAATGTTTAAACCTTATACACAATTAATGACTTCTCTCTGTATATTTTATTACATTTTTAATTTTCTTTAAGTTGTACAAAGGAGTTCCCATTCAACAAATCAGTTTATAAGTACAATGCATCTTAATCAATGTTTCTTCTTTTCATCATTCTTCTCTGTCTCTCTAATTTGATAAGCTGGTGTTAAAAATCAACAATTGCCTTTTAAGATAGGTAGACAATAAAATTTGTCTTGTGTGTTAGAAGTCAGGACTATGTAGTATAGAGCAATAGTTTCTATAAATTAAGTGATTTCTGCTACAAGAAGGTTAAGAATCTGTTGAAAATCGTATTTACAATTTCCTATTGTTTTTGCTTGTTTTAACCAAAGAACCCACATGAACATTTGAGCAAATGATCCACATTCTAATGATCCACATGTTTCTAATTTAAACATAAGCCAATTTAATTTCTACTTCACTAGAAACTTAGAGACTCTTGGATAAACGAATCTACTAACAACATGAGTTGCTTTTTTATTTTACTATATATGGAATAACGAAAAAATAGAAATATATTTGTTAACTACTGTTGTAATCCTAGGCTGTGAAAGACAATTTCAAATTTAATACTGATTATATATTTTGAAATTTTTGCATGGCATACGGTTCTAAAGATTTACATATTTGGTTTATAACTCTAGATGCAAATAAACAGAAAAAAGAACAAAAATAACACATACCAAGTTTGGATTGCGTTAGTATTAAAGGTAAGAAGAGGGATATAATTTTTCTTTTAGAAACATCAGCTCCAGAGTTTGCTCAGCCAGTTAAAAATTAGTGCTATACTCTGTGGCCTGTACAAGGTTTTATTACACACTTACTTGTGGCACACACGTACAAGGCTTTATTAGCACAGTCTAGATTTTAATAGCAGAGCTAGAGTGATTATCATAGCCACTCTAATTTGTTATGAAGTAGATAGACATCATTCTATCACAAAGCTATGGATTTAGGATAATTCTATGGATTGACATTTTTGTTTATAGCTGGAGATAAAAATATATAAATTACTGATAGAATGCATGAGTACAAGCCCCAGCAAGTTCTGGGAGTGAAAATACCAATTAGTCTCTTAGTAGCATAGAATTAATGTGAACAATGAGCTGATTCGGCTAGGATAATTTACCTACACTTATACGACCAGGATGTTAGGGTAAGATATTTCTCTAAAGATGCACATGGTACCACATTTGGTTTGCTCTAATTGAGTGTTAAGAGACCAACAGATGGGCTGGGAAGGTGGCTCAGTGGTAGAGTGTTTGCCTTGCATGCATGAGGCCCTGGGTTTAATGCCTCAGCACCATATAAGCAGAAAAAGCCGAAGTGATGCTGTGGCTCAAGTGATAGAGTGCTAGCCTTGAGCTGAAGAGCTGTGGGACAGCGCCCAGGCCCAGAGTTCAGGCCCCATGACCAAATAAAAAAGAGAGAGAAAGAGAGACTGACAGATTAGCTTCTACAAATCGCTTTTAGCAATTTTGCTAAATGTGTGGCTTTGCTTCTATTAATCTTTTTCTTTCTTTCTTTCTTTCTTTCTTTCTTTCTTTCTTTCTTTCTTTCTTTCTTTCTTTCTTTCTTTCTTTCTTTCTTTCTTTCTTTCTTTCTTTCTTTCTTTCTTTCTCTCTTTTATACTAAACAACTTATTAGGTTGTAATTAATTCACATTAGAACATTGAGCCCATAAGACATCTGTCTCCTACAAAGGTAGTAAATTTCATTCTTCAAATTCTTAGCCCTCTGAGGGTGACTTAATTTTCTACTGTAAATCTGGAAAGTATAATTATACCAGTCTTAGTATTCAGTCAGAGTCTAAGACATATTTCATAACTCTCTGGGGCTTCGTAGGCAAATGTCTCTTAGACTCCAGTATTTCAGGCATTTCAGTCACATTTGTGATGTTTCTATTGTTGCTGTTGCCACTTGCAACTATAGCTTTCATCAGAACCCAGTGGCCGTTCTTGAGATGATGGTGTTATGGAAGAGGGAAGAACAGACCATGAGCCTTCCTTTCCTGTGACAAATACGCTTTACAAAGATTTGAGAGGAAAGAAGAAAAAATTTCTTTATATATGCATTTATCTTGACCACTGTCCTGATTGTGTTATATTTCTCTACTTTAAATTTCCCATTCTATTCCCCAAAGTATACTTCTTTTTCTTTTTCCCAGGATGTCACTCTCAACTATAAACTGTGGGTCATCTTTCTTTCTTTCTTTCTTTCTTCCTTCCTTTCTTTCTTTCTTTCTTTCTTTCTTTCTTTCTTTCTTTCTTTCTTTCTTTCTTCCTTCCTTCCTTCCTTCCTTCCTTCCTTCCTTCCTTCCTTCCTTCCTTCCTTCCTTCCTTCCTTCCTTCCTTTCTTTCTTTCTTTCTTTCTTTCTTTCTTTCTTTCTTTCTTTCTTTCTTTCTTTGTTGTTGTTGTTTCCTCAAGGGGCAGCTGTAGATTTGTTATTTAAAAATCCTGAACTTCAGTGAATTTAACAAAACAAAATATTTGTCTTCATTTTTAAATGAAACAAATAAATGATAGATGTATGGAGTCTTGTTTTATACTGAATAGCAGAAAAAAGTTACAAAAGCCATACTGAATATCAAAGCTAGAGTGGAGATTAGTATTCAGGTTATTATAATTTTAAATCCTATATAATTTCTTTATAATTAAAATACCTTCATTTTCTGAACAAAATTTGTAGAAACAAAGGGTACATTAGTCTACCAGAATCAACCAAACACCAGACTTTAATGAGATTTTGATTAAGTCATTTTGCTCCTAAAATCTTGTGGTCTTGTGGAATGAATGGTTCTCCTCTTAGAGTTGGTCATCATGAAGACCTTAGATCTGGATATAAGAAAGAACTGGAGCTTCAAGGAGAACACTAATGTTCCTGATGCCAAAGGTGATTTATAAATAAGCAGGAGGAAGGGAAGAGGAGAGAGAGAGGAGAAACAAAGAGATCAATTTCCCTATGGACTACTTCAATATATGCCCTTCAATGCTTATGCCTTTTTTTTTGTTTCACATTACAACAACAAGGACCCTAAATGTTAACTTGCCAAAATACAGTTGCAATTATTCCTGCATTGTTACCTGTGCTGTGACTGATTTCTGAAATTAGAAATAGCTTGGATCTGGGTAAAGTTGTCACAAACATGCATTTATGAACAACCTCTGCTTGAGAGCACACTTAAGCAGAGCATACAGGTTAATGCTCTGTACATACCAAATGAAATGCATCGTTAGTAGGTGTGAATCTGACACTGGAGGGAGAATGCCAAGGGGTAGAAGGCTAATTCTCCTTTGCATTTCTCTAGAGGAGCACTTCCCAACTTCTCCCCTGAGTCTAAATTGAGTATTAAGAGTCCCGTGTGCTTGGAATGAATTCCACTGAGCATGCTAATAATGTTAAAATACTTTCTTATATAATGGAAACCAGGAAATTTCCATAGAATTATTTGCTTTTGGCAATGAAATTAGCATAATTCACATTATTTTTTTAAAAGCAGATGGTGTGGGAGAGTGCATTAAAAATAAGACTGAATGGCATATTTTATTGATTATCAAATGAAAGCAATTACTGGCATACCTTTGTGAGTATATTTAAAATTGTGGCATCCAATTAGTAGGTAGGTACTAGAGCGCCTCCCTGGAATTAATCTTTAAAAAGTGATTATGAATTCATGGCTAAGTTAATGAAAGCCCAGGTAGTCATTGTGTTTGAGACATGATTGAACAAAGCTCTTTCTTAGAATTGTAGTTTTATTATCTTTAAATAGTTATGCATTTTGATCACTGCCACTGCTTGAACTGAGATCTCGATATGGAAGAGTCTTGGGGCAAGAGGAGCAGACATAATGACATGTGTTTTAGTAAACAGGGTTAGTAGAAATTACCCATTGGCCAACATTTACCTCAGTTCTTTGCAGCACAAAAGGAACGCTACTGATCCAGATTTAGAATCCTTCAACCTGAGGCCCCTGTGAAGGGGAAGATCATGGCCTGGGTATTGCTTTTCCCCAGCTCCTTCCCAGGAATCTCACCGGAGCCCCTAGCAGTCGCCTTCATAAACTGCTGATGAGGATGAGAAATGACATCTGTTCGATACTCATTCTCTTTCCTGTCTCTGTAACCCTGCTAAGTAATGGAAAGAAGCTTGACAGTCAGATAGGAATGGTGATGAGACTTTGCTCTTAAGAGTTGAAAGGGGGCTGAAGAAAAAAGCCAGAGTGCTCATGAGAACCAAGTGTCACTCTTGTATTTTTCACCTTGATTGTTCATTCATCAAATTGTGCAAATCTGGATGACAAAAGACAAGGGGAAAACGTTAGCAAAGATCTCTTCACCCTCCTATCCAATAAGGGCACATTTTTGGATACAAAGCCTCCAACATGTATGTTACATTCTTTTTTAAAAAAATATATTTTTATTGTAAAGATATTGTACAGAGGGGTTACAGTTACATGAGTAAGGTAATGAGTCCATTTCCTATCGACTATTGTTACCCCCTCCTTTGTTTTTCCCCTACCATCCCTTCCCTCCTCACCTTCCCAACTCCTCTCTCCCCTCCCTCCCCAAGCTGTAAAGTTCGTTTTCAACATATTGTCTTGTACATCTCATTGTTACAGTGGGTCAACCTGTATCCTTATTTCAGCATTTTGTTATTTCCCTTCCCCTCTCCAAATTAGAAAAATGTATATACAAGATGCAGGGCACCGGCATCAAATACAGTGACAACAGGGGTTATACCATGGGGAAGAACATACAAAAGAAACAAAAAAATCACAAGTACACTAGAAGTACATTAAAAACAACAGCAAGAAAGATAAAACCTCTTATATCCCTATCTTGGGGTTAATTTTGCTTAGAATCATCTTATATGGTCATATGTACATATCTTTTGACCTTTTCTGCTTGTCCTAGATATAGATTAGTTCTTGCAAATAAGGGTAACCATGGGACCTGTGTTTCTTTGGGCCTGCCTTACTTCACTTAATATAATTTTTTTCCAAGTCTTTCCATTTCCTAACAAATGGGGCGGAGTCATTCTTTCTGTTGTACCTTGCATTCTTAAGAGTTGATGCTTTTAATGTCACCAGGAGTAAAAGGGAATTTCTTAGGGGAAAAAGTAGCATCAGGAAAGCATTGGACATGCAATGCTTTCAACTAAGAAAATGAAGCTCATCTGGGATACAGAAAGCAAACATTTGGTCACCAGCTATGTGGCTTCACATGCAGTCACATTCTCTAAAGAAAGTAATTATTCCTCCTTATAAACCTAAACAGGTCTATGCTAAGAAAGTTCCTTACAGTGGTGGATGTCCCAGAGTTTGCAGTGACTGAAATTTGCACAGATGGAATTCTGAAACAGTTCTACTTTTCAGTTTTACTCAAACTAATTGAGAAGTACTTTAGAAATTTATTCTTGTGCTATTACAAAGATTTGACCATCTAACTTATAACAATAGCTTTTATTGTGAATCCCAAACTACTTTTCATATAAGCATATGCAGCTACTGTGGCCGTTCATTCAGGTTTCAGTAAGAGCCAGTTCTGTGTGGTCAGGTTCTTAACACAGTGAGGGCTTGCTTATGACGGCCATTGTTGACATCCCACCTGGACACTATATTTGAGGCCCAAGGAAAGTAGAAGAGAGTTTTAGGTTTCAGAATTAGAAGAAATGCTCTACCTGCTACATGGTTGCCTGGGGTAAATGGCAACAGTGTGGTGGTTAAGAGCATATAGCTGGAGAAAGGGAAAAAGGAATGTGTTCAAATTTGGAAACCATTGTTATTCTAGCCAACAGTGATTGATCACATACTTTGTGTTTAGTTGGAACTCCTGTGGATGCATGCGTGTGTGCGTGTGTGTGTGTGTGTGTGTGTGTGTGTGTGTGTGTGTGTGTGTTTTGTTACCACTCACAACCACTCTCTGCAGTGGTTTTCTAGTTGGCATGGTAATGATTTGCCCCCAACTTTAATACATTAAAATAACTAATCCATCATGCCTTTAAATTCTGTGGGTCAGAAATCTGAGCAATTCAGAGTAGGATACTGCACTGTGGATGACTGTGGCTTTAAGTCTGTGCTTCTGGGAAGGACTTAAACATTGGGAATGTCATTACATGAAATCTCATTGTCTCAGACATTGGACACATGGATGGAGGTAATTAGAGGCACAAAACTGCCAACCAGGAAACTAGTGTGACCTCCCTCTGTGTCTTCACATCCTCATAGTATGATGCATGTACTCCTATGGGACTCGGGTTTCAAATGTAAATTTACAACAAGCAAATCAGAATCCCACTGCTTTTATATAACAGCCTCAACAACGATCCAGCATCAATTAAGCAATAGCACATTGGTCAAAGTAACCATGCATATACCTGCCCAGAAACAAAGAGGATATATGTAGACATCGCCTTTTGATGGAAACTGTCAATAATTTTTGGGTTCTAGTTTCATAGCTACTACACTACATGCTGTGTTTCCCTTTGCCTTCCAGGGTAAAACTTGTAACCTTTCTCTTCCCCCGGATCTTGGAAATCTCATTTATTTTTCCAACAACTATAACTCCAAGAGCTATCATCTAAACTTCAGCTGAAGCTAAGGCTTCTTGAGTATGTTCTATTATAGTCCTTTTCAATCTGAAGACGCAACTAGAGAGATGAATTATCCATTATCTACACTTTTAAATATATTGAGTAACATCTATACAGAATCTTATGAAACAGACAACTGACAGTTAATGGTTCATAGCGATTCTGAAACCCATAATTTCTTAGAGTCTAAACTACTTCTCCCAAACATTATTCTGCCCTCTGACTTGTAGCTCCTTCCCTAATTTAGTGTTTTCTATGTGTCCTGTATTCAAATGAGAAGGCCAACTCAGACATTCTTCCTGCTCAAAATGCTGGCAAGCTCAATGGTATCTTTTCGCTTTGGACTGACTTTGTCCCTTGAGATCCAACTTGAACAGTTTCTTTCAATGTATTATGCAATTTTGCATCTCAATTTATAATCTAGTCCATCAGAAAAAAAATCATACCCAGAAATCTCTTTGTGATAAACTCTTATGTACTTTGAGTTCCTGTGAAGATGCTGAACATAAAGCCCTTAAAATTCTGAGAATACAAATTAACTGAAGATGCCCGCCAGGGATATTTTTAAGATCCTTGGAAGGCTCCTGTCTCTTTACAATGGGACACTACTTCTAATCTTTATAAGCCTTACTGAAGGCTTTGTATAATCATGCCCTTGATTTTCAATCTGAATTAATATTTCTTCTGAATCATTTCACCAATTTCAGGTTCTGCTGGGGAAGAAAGTAGGGAAGAGAAACTAGTTTTGTTTTTCAAACCCAGCAAGTCCAGGCTTTTAAAAATATTTCTTCTACATTTTGTTTGAAACTTTTTTCTCCCTTAGTTTTAATCTACATGCACCACCCTTGGATATTTTAACCATCATAATCAAGTGTTGCCAACCTTTTTATCATTAAGAATGATAAAATTCTTTCTCATCTTTGATCAGCAGTCTCTTTTATGTCTATCTCTCATTCTCTCCTCAAGATATGTGAGTCATGATTCTCCAGAATTGCAGGAATGATAGGATATACAATATACATATATATAGTTATTATTATAAAAAAAACAAGAAGTCTCAAGGTGTTGGCAAGGGAGACTTGGGGCAATGACACCAGTTCAATGAAAAGCTGGGATGCTGGAGGTTAAGGAGAGCCACTTTTCCAGTTTTAGTACAAGACAGAAGACTGGTGTTCAAGCTCATATTGTAAGGCCAGAAGAGTTTCTTCTGACTCAGCCTTTCTGTTATGTTCAGATCTTTAACTGACTGAATGAGGTCTTCCCATGTGAGGAAGGGCCATCTGCGCTATTCCACTTACCAATTCAGTTATCCAAACACTCTCACAGCCACTCCCACAGTCATATACCACCAAATGTGCAGGAATCCAGTGATCCAATCAAGTAGATGAATAAAGTTCTTCATCACAAGACCTTCTCGCTTTGGCTGCCACCGGTCCCCAAGCCCAAAGTCTATGCTTTGGCTTTGTTTTTTTTTAATGGCAGCATCTTTTTATTCCAAGGTACCATATTTCTCATGCAATCACTATTACCATGTGATAAACTTAAAATCTTAGTGGCTTAAAACACACAGCCCTACTATGAATGCTATCCATTAGAAATTTAGGTAGGGCTTAGTAGTGTTGGGTTTTCACCACCTCTAAGTGTCCGGAGTCTTAGTTGTGAAGTATCAAAGGTTGGAGAGTATCTCAGCCATTGAAATCATCTTAGTGTTTGTTCACTCACCTTTCTGGTATAGGTTAGGAAGAGCCCAAGAATAGGCTTGTCAGCAGACCATCTGTTTGTAGACATGGACGATCTTCAAGTTGTCAGATGTCTTAGATAGAGATTAAGGGTTTCAAGAATAGGTATTTTATTTATTTATTTATTTATTTATTTTATTGTGAAAATACTGTACAGAGGGGTTACACTTACATGGGCAAGATAACGATTACATTTCTTATCAAGCATTGTAGCCTCCTCCTTTGTTTCCCCTTTCCATCCCTTCCCATCCTCCCTCCCCCCCCCAAAGTTGTAAAGTTCGTTTTCGACATAACAACTTGTACTTCTCATTGTTGCAATGGGTCCACCTGTATCCCTATTTAAACGACTTGTTTTTCCCCTTCCCCTCCACAAATTATACCGACATCAAATACAGTGAAAGCAGGGGTTATACTGTGGGGGAGAGACATACAAAGTAACAAAGAAATAATCTTATAAATGCGTTAGAAACAATTGCATGAAAGAAAAAAAACATTTGAATACATACCTTAAGGTTAAGAGTAGGTATTTTAAAAATTGAGGTTATGTGGAGCCACATTTTTTGTGGCCAGTTCTTACAAGTCATATGGCATTTTAATGACCAGACTTATTGGTTAAAATAGTTACTAGGTCACACTATTCAGAAGAAGAGTCATAGACCGAGAGACCCTACTTCTTAAAGCAAGTAATGCCAAGTAATTTGGCAGCCATGTTTAAAAACAATAACAGAGGAGTGAGGGGGTGTCTTTCGTGATCTCCATTTTCTAGGCCACAAATTTGGGCCCAGTAAGTTATGATACTCTCTCTAATGCATGTGTTCAATAAGAAGTAAACTGAGGTAATCTTTCAGGAGTAGGCATATTCAAAGCTACTGTATTATCCTGTTTCTCCACCACCCCCCACTGGGCTATATAGAATGTGTCTTTGTATCCTAGATCTTCTGGTGGAAAAGTTACTTCTATTTAAAATTGTTTATATTCTCAAAAGACATTTGTTTGTGATAAGAAACTCTACTAAGGATATCAGAAAGCAAAAAAGATATGTTCTCTGTCTTTTACTGCAGAAAACTTAGTTTCTTGTCATCTTTCTTAGAATACTTGTTACTTCTGACCATAGGTTCATGTCATTTTTATTAATGGGAAAATACATTTTTATCGTAAGTTACTGTATTTAACCACAGTGATGACATGACAGTGATGACTCCTTGCTTGATATTTTCTCCTACGTTTACGGCCTTTGCTAGTGACCTCCTCCTAATACGATGACCTCCTTCACCCAGTGGGAGAGGAGGAGCAATGGTGAGAGCCTTGCAATTTGCCCTTCTTGCTCATCTTTAAGAGGAGATAAACCAGACTAGCAAGTTAATGGTGAATCACATAACACACTCATTCCTATTACCTTCGGGCTAAAGGTGTCCAGTCACTAGACCATGTGAGTGAGGCTTAGACCAGCAGGTCCCAACTGATGGCAGATGTATGAATAAGCCTCTCAGAGATTATTTGAGCTGATCCAGGGCTTAATATCTACCCCTCAGAATTAGGAGCTAAGTAGATGCTGTTTAAAGTCACTCATTTTGAGGGTGATTAGCTATGCAACAATTGAAAACTGATACTGTGGTCTTCTTTAAACCATAAATAGATGCTTTTTGTTCTAGAGCCTGAATCTACACTTGATACATTTGTACAGCTGGTCTGGATCAGTCTCCAAAGAAGTTAAATACAGATTTTATGCTTGCTATACTATTTTTTGAGAGGATATGACAATCTATTTTAATTCCACATTTACATATAGAAATCATCTTTTCCATTGCTAGATTGGTTAATTTCAGCTGCTAAATGAACTTTACAACCATTACAATTACACTGATAGTGACTAATTTTGATTCTTCTAAATTGAGCGCCTTAAAATTCCTATACCTAACAGAGCTCCTAAACCATACACATTAGACATTTTAGTACAAGTATACCTTGTCATATAAATGAATATGGCATATAAAAGTCCAGCGTGCTTCAGATTTTAAAACTGAATGATTTCAAATGCAAGCAATGCTCTTTCCTTCGGTTAATTCTTATTTTGCTATTTTCATCAAGTTTTGGAATGACTACAGAAAAGGCGTTATATATTTAATTCTTTTATATGTAAGATTGTATTCTGAATAAGATAGTATCTTAAGGCATTGATTATTCTCATCTTGCCCTTAAAAGTCTATAGTTAGCAGCTCTGTAATATATCTTGTATAGAGACATAATTGCTTATAATATGTGGGCCAAAAAACTGGTTCGGGTTTAGCCTAATCTTTAGTTCCCTGGCTTTCGAATTACTTTTTGTTTGTTTTAGTTTCCACTCTTTTACTCTGGTCCACTCTCCACATTTGAAAACACTCTTGACCTTTTCCTTGGTGTGTCAACTTTAAGTGCTTGCTGCACTCACACCTCTGACCTCTCCTCTACTTCCAGTCTTTATAGAGAGCTTTCCTTTAGCTTTGGCTTAGTGGAACCTTTACTAACCAGACTAGCAAGCCTCACATGATAAACTTGAACTAGTAAACTTTGAAACACAACAACTTAGTTACAGATCATACAAGTATTTCCCTGCCCGTGAGTGGATTCTTTATGGCCCATGAGTGGATTCTTTACAGCCCATGAGCTTTTCTTTAGTTCAGGAAGCTCATGTATGCCTCAGAGATTCAAACTTAGTGTTTTCACTCACTTACCATGCCTTTCTCCAGATTTCCTACTTGTATTGTTCTGCTGAGTTGTCCGAAATGATACTGTAGCATCTTACCTCACTCTCCTGCTACTTGGGAGTCTGTTCAATGCATAAGGATCACTCTCTGGAATTACTTTATGTACTCTTGCTTGAAGACAGAATACCTGAAAGAGAAGGGCTCTGTCTCTCTTCTTGTCGGAGCCATTGTGCTCACAGAGGCATTGACACATGGCAAGGCTGTAGTCAATATTCCTAGAGAGAAGAAATTTTCTTAGACCTGGTGAGATGGATGGTGTTGCTACCCTAGTCTGAACTGTGTAGGACTTACCCAGATCTTGTGTTTAGCTGTCCTGCATCACTGAGTACCATTATCAAACCAAAGCATCCCCACAAATTGACAACTAAAGTCAGTGAAGGGACTTTAAACCTTTTTTCTTTAAAGATCTGTTTCAGGAGCATATATGGATCTCTTATAGGAAATTGAGATAATATTTTTACCCATAAATTTTAAAAGCATCTAGAGACTTGAATTGGGAGAGAGATTAAATATATTTACTATAGCACTGAATACACAACCTAGAATTAAAAGCATGCTACATGTTGCAGTCTAATGATAAGTTAGATTAAATGCACCCATGCTTCTTCTTCAGATCAAGGAAAAACAAATCTCGATGCTTCCAAATGTTATAGCTAGCTCTTAAGAAAATGGCAAAGCTAGAATCAAGATTTCCTGATTCCTGCTACATTGTTCTTTATGCTGCAGTTGTCTTTCTACTTAGTGCCATTTTTTCAAACCCTGGAAATGTTTGTCTATCCATCCATCATCTATCCGTCCATCCATCTAATCATCAACCTAGCATTTATTGAGTAGTTACCATTTGTATGCATGGATGCCCTGTTATGAAGGAATCGTTGTATTCCCTATGTGTACTGATTAGCTCCAGGAGTCTTTGAGATTCAGGAGAGAGCTTGGTAGCTACAAATTTGTTTGCTCAGAGTGATCAGTCCCCGTTATCGGTCAAATTATTTTCAAAATAGTATAAAAGCAGAGGTTTACAATACATTACAACTTTCAACCTAATAATCTACCCCCAAACAAGTACATTTAAGGTCCTTACAAGTACCTAACATTCTGTGAAGAGTTTATAAACATGACCTTTAAAATGTCATGCCATGAGAACATTCTAAGTCATTATGTCTTGCATTAGAAACTGTCCTTTCCCAGGGCCTGTCATCAGCTATCTGCAGCCATATCTATGCCTGTAGCTCTGTTCTACTGATCATTCTCTTGTCTTCCTCTTGGGCAAGTGTCACTTTGGTTAAGTTATTTAACCCAAATGTGTTTGTTTGAATCTAAATTGTGCATATAATGGTTTTCTTTCATGTGTCAGGTGATTTTGGGACTTTGTTCCCCTTAGTCTTCCTTCAAAGGGACATGTGTTATATAGACTGATCTTTACTAGTTTGAGTGGAATTATTTCCCAAGGCATTCCATATTTCTACTCTAATCTACATATTTTTGTTAAATGATAATGTGTTTGTTAAGGCTAAATTTTTAAAAATTGGATCACAGGAACACGTCGCGTGTAGCATATATTTTTGTTTCGTGTCATTCATTTTGATCTGTTGCCCATCCAGATGGACTACAACATATGCTACATTTATCACTGAAGATAAATAACGAAAGGGCAAACTTACAGTCTAAAGCACATCATTTTTATTTTACACTAAATCTGATTTAATTTTCTGCAAAAGCAGAAATCATGTTAAAATAAATATTGCTATTGTCCTGACATATAACAGCTTTATTAGCAAGAACCAATAGTCCCCCAAAGCATTACTTTTTCCCTGAAATACATCACTACACTGACAGAGATCTCTCTGGACACACATGTAAACATCCTGGTTTGAGCAAACATTTGCTCAAATGGTAGAAAATGCCATAGGGAACCTACACATTTCTATGATGTTGCTCATATATTTTCTGTGCTTGAAGTGGTACTCTTAAATATTGAGTTTAGCCCCAAATAAGAAAATGCAAGTGGAGTCTCCCAGCTGTGCACATGAAGGAAGCAAATGTGCTCCTTATGTTCCTGGCATTGTGTGAGCTACATTTCTCTCCTAGGGATGCCTTTCTACTTCTTTCTTATAAAGAAAACCAGAAGAACACTCTAGAGAGCACCTAGCCATCCCACACGACTGCCAATCTATTGTAAGAGGAAAAAAAATCCCTCCCAGCCATGTGCCAATAGCTAGCTAGGAGGCCTCTCTGCTCGTTCTTTGTGAGATCTGAAACACAGGCTGTTTCTAGGGCCTCTAAAGCCTATGGAGAAGGCACTGTTACAGTACCATTTTCCTTCCTGCTTTACCCAGGCCAGGGGAGCAATTAAGCTTAGTCCTTCTCATTAATGCTCTGTGGCTAGACACAGTTAATTTAGACAAACAAGTCCTGAGCCAGGAAGTGTACTCTTTATTTTGTTGCCTTTTATTTTCCCAGGCTGATGGTTTCTGGCTGTATGTGGGAGGAAGGGTAGATGAAAGAGGAGAGGTGTTGAGTGAGGGAGGAAATGGTTGCTGAGTATTCCAGCTGTCTGCAACAATAATCCTATACCTGTCAGAAGTACAAACAGTCCAGTGTATCTACCAGGAAAGGAAATGCCCCAACTATAAGAAATGCAGAGAGCTCTTATTTTGAATTCAGTATAGACTGGGAGCTCATCAAATGCTGTTGAATTGTAATAGTATTTTTGATTAATACTATGTGCATGAATTAAACTACTCCAAACATCATTTGATAACTCTAATGCATGGAACATAATGGAGACTTTTCTAAATCATAGAACAAACCAGTAATACAAGGTAGTGAGCATTGTCTTTGCAACAAGTAGTAAAATGCATCTTCACAATTCTCACTTGACAAGTTGCCCATTTAGAAATTCAAGTATAAGTTTCCCTCTTACGTTATTCATTTAGTTTGTCTGTCTCTGTAGCAGGAATTTCAAGACAAACGCCTTCCAGAAAGCTGGAACTTTTGATTCTTTTTCCTGGGCAGGTAAGAGATAGTGAATAGCATTCAGGGAACATACAAAGCTCTCCGCAAATAAAGCATTCTCAAGGTGGACAGAATAGCGTCCACCTACTGTTGCAGCTCTTGGACTGGAATATTCCTGCTGATGTGAGAACGTTACAAGTTCAAGACCATTCTGGGCTATATAGTGAGACTCTACCTTAAAGAACAAACTAAATAACAAACAAGCACAGCATTTTTGTGGAAATGGATACACGGATTCCTGACTGATCCATGACTAGGGGAATACATACATTCACCAAGAGGATTTTCTTCACGATGGTCTGAAACATTACCACCACGAAGGTCAGACTCTTATTAATGCTTAATTAACATACCATCAAGTAGAACCTTATTCTGAAACTCATCCATGTGTACCCACAGTGATTTTAACTTCAGGTGTCAACTGAGAGGGTATTTTTGGATGAGATAACATTTAAAGTCAGTGAATTTTCAGGTCCTACTCGTAGGTCTCATCTAATCTGCTGAAGGTCTTTCATACAAAAAAAAAAAAAACCCACTGCCTGTCCCATGCAGGAAGGGATTTGTGAGCAAATTCTAAACACATATATGTCTCGACGGCCAGCCTGCTACCTATTTTAGAGTTCTGAGTTCCCACTATCATGTGAGCTAATTTTCTTCATAATGACTCTTCCCCCAGTCTGATTTAGCTACAGACACAGGTAGAGATCTAGAGTAAGGTAGAGGTATAGAGATAGCTGTAGACATGACTAGATAGGTATGGAGATTTCTGACTAATGCTGCTTTCCTAGAAAATCCTGAGTGATACAACCACCAAATATCTTTTGATATTCCTCTGTGCTGCGCTAACAGAAATACAAGAGACCTGAGACACTAGAGGTAAGGGATAGAGGAAAATAGGGGAGAAAGTAGGAACAGGAAAAGGCATTGACAATAGAAGGCTAAACATGGTTCCTGGAATTTTTTTTTAAATTTTATTGTGCTAGTTATGCAAATAGCCAAAGTAAAATGCTTGTCTTAAATTATCTTTAAAGGACCACAGCGGAGCTTCAGCACAACAAGGTACTCTATCCATCCTGTATCATTTCCTTTCCTCCTTCATTCTCAAAGCTCATTGCTCCTGACTCAAGCCTTTCAAGGACCAACCTTACTTTGTGAACTGGTTAACTTAGTAAAAGATAATAATTGGACACTCTCACTCCCTTGCTAAGTGACTTTGATTGCTTCCCACAGCCTTCGTGGTGAGTTTAAGTCTCTTTGTCATGTTGTGCAAGGTCCCTTGCTGACATGATACCAAAAGACATTTCTTCTTCCCAGTGTCACTTGCAGCTGCCATTCTCTGCTTGCTGCAGATTTATTGGTGTTCCTATTACTGTATGAATACACAATGCTGGAATGTCCATTTCTCTGGTGCTCGCTTTTTAAACGCATCACTGAGAAGGGAACTCATGGCTTAGCGGTAGAGTGCCTGCCTTGAGCAAAAGAAGCTCAAGGACAGTGCCCAGGCCCTGGTTCAAGCCCCAGGACTGGCCCAAAAAAGAAAGAAAGAAAGAAAAGGGAACTTATTGGTAGAATATGCTTAATTACATATAGACCCAGAATCATTCTCAACTTTGTACTGTGTGCAAACATGTTTTTACATAATTGTGATTATACATTCACACCAGCTTTTAGCAGACTGTGTTGCATGTTTCCTACACTCCTGCTGGAACTCTGAAATAGACAAACATCGTTTAGACCCTCTGCTGTGACACCAGGCAAAGTATTCCCTAAGGCTCAATTTCCTTATCTGTATAACTGAGAAAGCAATAGGAACATTAATAAATCGTGGTGCTTTAACATATAAAAATGTTCAGAACAATTTCTGGCATATTTGCTTTAATTCATTTATGTATTGCCTCTTCGATCAAGATTGAGTTCCCGTCACATGTCACATACTGTTCATTATTTATCATTGCTACTCTTACCATTATTGGATTCCTATTTCTTTTTGAATGCTGAGCAGCTAGCTCAATAAATGTCACATAGATGTTCATTATATATTTATTGATACAAGAATTGTTTTGGTCATTAGGCTTAAACTCTGGGAAATTGGATGCTCAGTTTTAATCCTATTTATTAGGTAAAAGTTTACAGATTATAGCTATGAAAAAAATGTTTTATGCCCTAAAGCTGTTTTTCTTAATGGTAGGGAATTTAAATAACCTAATTAAAATGAAATAATATCTTCCTTGTATGCAAAATAACTATGTTTATAAAGACAAGGCATTAGGAAATCATACTGGAAACACCAATTTACAAATGGTGAGATTGTGTATTTTATTCTTAATGTAATATAGAAAAGTTTAGTATAATTAGATGTAAATTGTCCATTGAAATATTAATAATCGCAACTCTAAGGCAAATTCAATATTACTTTTCAGGCACTGCATATATATTAACTCAATAATAGCATAACATCTCATGCAAACTATACTGTGTATATATATATATATATATATATATATGTCTGATATGTTTTTTTTATGTTGTCGTGTCTGCCATCTCTCAGTTTCTGGTATATTATAAATTGCACTTAGTATTGTGAGAATGGAAAATGAAGGTATGTCCCTTCCTTAGAGAAATAATGTGTACATTAATAGGTCTATCAAGCAGAGGTTGTTAGGGTTGGATCTCTGCTCTCCAGCGTGATGTCCTCAGCTTTAGGAACAAATCCTTCTTTCATCATGGCTTCGTAACCTGGTCTGATGCTGTGGTTTTCCCAGGCAGGAATCTGTCCATTTAGAGATAATGACCTAGGTGAACTTGGTTAAACTGTGCTTGTGCATCATTGAAGGCTAACAAAACAGAAGCGAAGGCAGTGCCATTCTAGACATGGATATGCTGATAATTCTGATTAAAATGTCATATACAGTACACCTGAAGACAAGATAAGAGCTAGGTCTGAGACCTTGATGTTGACATTGCAAGCCTCGTTAGCACTTTTTTCTCTCATTGTCCTGAAAGAGAGAAGCGAAATAAACGAAGCCTAATTCTAAGAAGGCTAGACTCTGGGTTGCCCAACTTCAGTTGTGTTAGGACGTTTGCTTTTCCTCCATAGAGCAGCTTCCTGCTATGCTGATGAAGAGGCTCTAGTGGACCATCCATCTATAGGCTGTGGAGAAATGAGGTTTCAGTGGGATGCTTCATGGAAAGTGCACATGTCTGACACAGTGGCAAACCTGCACCTAGAGATCACTAAGGAGAGAGATAGCTAGCTATCTAGGTTTCTAGAGAGATATCTAGAAGACATCTGGATTTGTAGGGACATATCTGGATTTCCTATCTACATTTCTTCATTGAGTAGAGCACTTTCCAAGTTCAGAGTTTGAAAAAATGTCTCACCCTTCTACTTGTTTTCTGCTAATTTGAATACCCGAGATGCTATATCAGAAACCTGTGTATCATTGTTCGTGATTCCAGCTGCCATAAATGTTAATAAATGTCTTGAGACTTAAGTTCATTGAACTACTTAAAAATCCAATGTTCATGTGTCATTCCTTTTTACTTTAGGGAAATAATTCTTAAACTTGTATATGACCCTTGCCCTATAAAACCATAGCAAAATTATCAACAATTTTTACTTTAATTTTGGCTTTAACTGTACATAAAAACAGTTCATGTCCGATGATATATTCATTCCGTGATGGTTACTGTTGATGCAAGAATAATGACAGTATAATCTCAACCCAGAATAAGCTCAATGCTGAGAATTTAAACAATATTTGTGAACTCTAACTGAAACCAAAAATTGTTTTAGCATGTTCTACATATTTGGAGGAAACCACAAATGTGACAGTCATTTTATAGAAGACCAAGACAAACAAATGAACAAACCCGAAGATCCTTTTTATTGAATGAATGGGTTACAGAAAAATTGGAATCACATTTACATGGAGGTTTTTTCCTTTTACACATTATCTTAAGCTAGGATTCTCATGTGTGTCTCTTTACTCTTGATATAAAGCATCATTTTGGAACTTCTTAAAAGTGCAAGTTTATTAGCCATGGTTTAGGTCCTTTGAATCAGAAACTCAGATAGAACCCCAAAAATCTGCTTGTAGCAAGCCCTTCAAGTAACCCAAACATGGTAGCTTATCAGATTATACATAGGCAAAGATTTACATTCACTGTGTAAGTAGTGTTAATGAAACTCAGTTTTAAGATATAACTGAGATTACTAAATAAGTGCTGAGTACATTGTATGTTTCTGATTGTCCTGCACATAAGCTGCAGATCTCATCTGCTTTCTTACTAGTCATAAAAAACAGTAAGTAGAATAATAACACAGGGAAGTATTTGCTGATAAGTGTTTATTTATATAAAAAAAAAAAAGTGATAGAGCCGCACACCACAGCTTCAGGTGGCTGTGGAAAGAGCTAGGCAGTAGAATTGAGGCCAGGTAGGATGTGGTCTTGTTTAAGCTCTGTTTTCTAGATAAGCATTCTATTGACTGCTGAGTAACAAAACTGCATGATGACTGATGGCCTAAAATGAAAATTGATTATTTTCTCACAGTTCTAAGTTTGTTTTTTTTTTTTGTCAGTCGTGGGGGCTGAATTCTGGGCCTAGGCACTGTCCCTTAGCTCTTTAGCTCAAGGCTAGCACCCTACCACTTGAGCCACAGTACCACTTCTGGCTTTTTTCTGTTTATGTGGTGCTGAGGAATCGAACCCAAGACTTCATGCATGCGAGGCAAGCGCTCTACCACTGAGCCAACTTCCCAGCCCTCCCCACAGTTCTAAGTTTACTAGGTTTAATTGGGAAGTTCTGGTGCATTGACATCTGATTGCATTACTGGAGCTGGAATCCCCAGCTGGATATTCAGTAAGATTCCTTACTCACCTGCCTTGGCCTCTTTCTGCACTCTGTGTATCTCTTCCCTGGGAGCCTCTCCAGGAGCCTTCAGCTCCAGCACAGCTGTTTCTGGGTAGGACCTTTTATATCATGCACCTGGCTTTTGAGAGAGAGGATATGGAAGCTCCCAGTTTCCTGAAAGTCCAGAAACTGGAACAACATCAATTCTACCACATTCAATTGGCCAACACAATCACAGGTCCAGGCTTGATTCTCAAGCATGGGTTCCAAAAGGCATAGTTTGTTATTGGGCCATGACTAACTGTGAGTCACTAATGATCTCTAGAAAATATGACGTTTGGCCTAGATAATGTCTGGAATTCTGGAACACACACACACACACACACACACACACACACACACACACACACACACACACACACACACACTCCTATTCTTTTGGCCATACTTCAATTTGAATGAAGGGTCTCAGGCTTTCTTGGCAAGGGCTTACCTTTTGAGCCATGTCTCCATTTCTTGGAGTATTCTCATATGTAGCTTTACCTTTCCATGACTCATAGCACTTCCTTCCATAAATTGCAATTCACCAAGGAGAATAATAAAATATACTTTAAATGAAAATCATCAGTTTTTGAATCCTATGATCTTTTGTTTTCAGTGGGGTACCAGTCTGTGCTATTGAAAGTAAAAAATCAAATAAATTTTCCTTTGGGTTATAAAGCCACCAGCAACCGCTCAGAAACATAGTCTCTTACATGGATGAAGCACTTTTGCTCTCACTTTAGCTCTGCATGCAGAGTACACAATTGCCCCAGGCTATGACCCAGTCTCGAAGTGTTAATATACAACCAGCGTGTTTGTGTATGTAAGGTTTGCAGACTGTGTAGTACTTTATAAGTTCATTCATGTGGAGCATTTCTGTTTTTTGAACTTTTATCCCATTTAAATCATCACTCTTTAAAAGCATAATAGTTTTATTCTGAACAAGATATTTTGAAGTCCAAGGTTCTATAGAGAGATTCAGTGTTCTCTGGAATACCTGTTGAGTAAAAATAAATGTAATGTCTTAAAAATATGTATGGAATATACAAACCCTATTGCTCAGAGGATTGAGGTTGTAGAATAAAGTCAGATGCTATGTTTTTATATGAAACTCATCAAAGTTCTTTTTTATTATGTATAATGTATTTTTAGTACATTTTTATTGTAAAAATACTGTACAGAGGGGTTATAGTTACATGAGCAAGGCCATGAGTACATTTCCTATCAAGCATTGTTACCTCCTCCTTTGTTTTTCCCCTACCCTTCCTTCCCTCCCACCTCCACAACTACACTCCTCCCTTCCCCCTCCCCGCCTAAACTGTAAAGTTCATTTTTCAACATAGTGTCTTGTACATCTCATTGTTACAATGGGTCAACCTGTATCCCTATTTAAGCATTTTGTGTTTTTTTCCCCAGATAAGATGATGTTAAGCAAAATGAACCACAAGATAGGGGCACAAGTGGTTTTTTTCTTTCTTGCTATTGTTCCTAACATATTTATATTGTACTATGCAATTTTTTTTGTTTCTTTATATGTTCCTCCCCCACGGTATAACTCATTTTCACTGTATTTGATGTCGGCACCCTGCATCTTGTATATACACCTCTCTAGCTTGAGGAGGGGAAGGGAAAAAAACAAAAAACAGTTCTTTTATTTATTTATTTTACTGAAAGAGCAAAGTAAAACCCTCAGCTATGAGAACTTTAAAAAAAAAATCACCTTTAAAAGTTTATTCTCTGTGGCTGGGAAGGTGGCTCAGTGGTAGAGTGCTTTCCTTGCATGCATGAGGCCCTGGGTTTGATTCCTCAGCACCACATAAGCAGAAAAAGCTGGAAATGGCGCTGTGGCTCAAGTGGTAGAGAGCTAGCCTTGAGCTGAAGAACTGAAGGACAGAGCCCAGGCCCAGAGTTCAGGCCCCATGACCAGCAACAAAAAAAGTTTATTCTCCAAAAAACAGTAAAGGATTTTTAGGAAAAATGAATTCGGATTAATAGGGGATTATTCTTGAATGTTCTAACAAGAATGGCTGGAATGAATGAGGGAGAAGATGGAATTGTGTTCAGGACTACATGGGGACTTGCAGCCTGTTGTATTATTATGCTTAGGATTAACTGGGTATCATTCAAGTTCTTAAAGGCTCTCTGTAGTGTGGAGGATATACAGTAGAGAAGTATGAATTAAGTAGGGAGGTCTGGGAAAAGTGACAATAGAGAGCTATACTTGGGTGGGAGCTGTGGATAAATGGAGAACTGGCCAGATTTCCCACTATTTATAGACCTAGGTTGTATATAAAAGACAGTAGTCAAAAATGACTCACATGATTTGGTCTAGGAAATTCAATGACTGACAAGTAGACCCTCTTACTTAAGAGAAAGCAATAGAGAAGAGCAAGTTTCTGAACAAAGGAAAGCAAATGCTTCATGTGCATGCAGAGCTGCCCACCATTGTATCTGCTACACATCTTTCATCAATCTCTCTCCCTCCTTCCCTCCCTCCATCCCTTCTTTCTGGCTCTCCCTTCTTTCTTCCTGTCCTCCATCTCTCCCTCCTGCTCCCTTTCTCTTCCTCCTTTCTTTCCTATTTGCCTTCTATTTTCCTTTCTTTTTGTTTTTATTTCTTTCTGCTAAAACAAATGAAAGAGTATTATTTTAATAAATAGGAAACAAATTAAAAACCCAAGCTCTTGACAGTGAAGCAGAACATTCTGGCATCCACAGAAAATTAGATTCTAGGTGGTATAATTTTCTGGGCAGTATGTTACTGTCACTAGGTTTTATGCTTGTCTGATGTCTGCTACATGAAAGTAATCATTATTATCCCTAATCTATTCTTTATATTAGTTTCTCATTATGGTTAATATATACATACAGAAATTTTTGAGAAGAAATGTGTCATAATACTTTCATGATGGTAGAATTTAGTTTGAGTTAGAATTTAGTATTAGCTTAATTAAGCAGCTATCCTATTTTTTTCAAGAAAAACTTCAGCTATAATTGCAATTTTGTTAATAAATTCAAATAAAATGTATTAAGATAGTCACAGCTTCTATTATGTTCCTTTATAACATTTTTGACAGTTAAAATAGGTTTTAATGTATGAAAACCACACAGTTTCTCTATTTGTTGGAAAAATTAATTCAGCTCTCTGAGTTTCCAACCATACAAGTGTAATGGGCATAAATCTGAGTTAAGGGAGCATGTGTAATGGAAGTGATTGGCCGTAGATAAACTCTTGGAACCTTTTGGCTAAATATCTATCCATCAAAGTATGTGCAGATTCAACTCTCCTTTCATGAAGATATAACTTTATATGAGTCATTTTTCAGTCAGCATTACTTATCTATTTATTTTCCCCAAACCACTTATCAGTCATCTCAGCACCCAAATTGTACTTAAAATTCTTCTGTATCTTCTGTTAAAAGTTTATGTCTAAAATGGTTTATTTCTCATATTAAGTAAAGTAAGCCAGACCCAAAGAAATATATACTCCATGGTTTCCAGCATTTGTAATAATTAATACATGTCTAAGATAGTCCTAGCAGAGGATCATATTAGCTCAATAGCTATGTATATATAACCATATAAAATGATGCTAATCGAAATGAACTCCATGATATAGAAACAAGAGGGTTTTCTTTTTGTTTCTTTGTTTTGTTTTAATGTACTTGTGAGGTTATTTCTTTTTTTTCTTTCATTTTATTTCCTCTGGTTTATTCCTGTTGTCACTGTTTTTTTATTTTGGTACCCTGTGTCTTGCATACATGTTGTCTGATTTGGGAAGGTAAGGAGAATAACAAAATGGTGAGACAAATGACAAAGGGTGAACCAATGCAACAGCGGTACTCACAAGACATTATGCTGGACATGAACTTTATAACTAGGGGGGTGGAATCCAGGATGAAGGGAAAGTGGGAGAAAAGAAGGGAAGGGGTAACAATGTTCAACAAGAACTGTCCTCATTACCTTATGTATGTAACTGTAACCCCTCTAACATCACCCTTAAAACCAAATTTAATACAAGATAAATGGCTTATTTCACTGATAATATTTCCTATCCTGTTGCTTATGAAAATATTCTCATGGCAACATCTTTTTTGCTTAAAGGAACAATTAACCACTTGAAATTCTTCTTACTAATTCACCGGTAGATTAAAAAATCAATATGTTAGCCGGGCGCCGGTGGCTCAGCTACTCAGGAGGCTGAGATGTGAGGATCGCAGTTCTAAGCCAGCCCTGGCAAGAAACTCCGTGAAACTCTCATCTCCAATAAAACCACTAGAAAACCAGAAGTGCAGCTGTGGCTCAAGATGAAGAGCACCCAAGCCCAGAGTTCAAGACCCATGATCGACAAAAAAAAAAAAAAAAAAAAAAAAAAAATCATTTTTATGTTTACTTTTATTTAAATGGTGACATTCTGGAAATATAGTTTCTTTTTTCAAATATAATTTTATTGCTATTTTAATATAATTGTATTGTGTTACACAGAGGGATTGCCATTTCATAAGTCAGGTAATGAGCACAATTCTTTTTGGACAATATCATTCCTTTCTTCACTTTCCTCCACTTACCCCCTCCTGCCCCTGCGCAGAGTTGCATAGTTCTTTTTCCATAGAATATATACTAAATACCATGACTGTATTTGTTCACCCTTTCTCCCTTCATATTGCTGGTTTCTTTTATTGGTCAGTTCACCAGATTTTTTAATGATCCAATTTCCAAAATAAGTTGTTGTGTGCTGTGTTATTCATGTCTGCAGAGTTCATTCAACACATTTTCAAATTCTTATGATTTGTCAGACATTTTTCTGAATTTGTTTCATAACGAAAGGAGTGGAGGAAATTTGGCTACCATTTTAGCAGGCTTTCTTTTAAGTTTTTTTTTAAATTTTGGATTTAGATTTGCAGACATATTCTGAAGACAGTACAAAGTGTTCTGATCATTACACCCACAGTTCAGATCCTTCTAGTGTTAACATTTACATAATTATAATTTTTACATATTAATTTTATCAAAACTAAATAACATGGTTTGGATAATAATAACTTTACTAGCCACAGTCCTTTTTTTGTTATTCCACCATTTTTCCTCAATTTTTCCCTGCCCATATTTCTGACAGAATCCACATTTTATTTTCTTAACATATCTCTTTGTCTCCTCTCTAGGGCAGTTTTCCAGAAGACTTTTGAGATCTCTGGTATTTACATACAAAATAGTTAAATATTTATAGTTTCTTATGCATTTTATACTAATACAAAAGTTGTTTTATTTTATCAGTTCACTGGGCATTGTCTAAACATGTACCCAAATGTTCTCTTCTTGGCATTGGAAAACAGACATGATTAAAAGGCCCTTTTTCTAGAGAGGTTCTATTTTAAGCAAAGCACAAGTATTGTAACAAAGATGTGAGGAGGATGTAAGGGGCAATGCCTCCCACTGGAAAGATGAGATGGGGTCTTCAGAAGGAGTAAGTGAGACTTCTATAGATGATTTGGGGAACGGGACCAGGGAACTCCAGGTTTAAGGACACAGAGATGAGTAGCAGAGTATTATTATAGACAGAACTGGTATGTTCAGTGATGAATGAGTAGTAAAAGAGTGTAGTGGCCAGGGATTGTCAGATTCTGAGCCTTGTATACTCTGCTAAACAGTGCAGACTTGAAGCTATAGAAAAATGGAAACCATAGAAACGTCACCCCTTCCTAACAGACCCTATTGACTTATTGTCTTATCTTACTTAACAGGGCTTGCTTTAAAATCATTAAAACATTTTGGTGAGTTACTAAACGTGTTCAGGACACTTTTTTAAAAACCGCAGATACTATTCTTTTTTTAAAAACTTTTATTGTAAAGATGCTGTACAGAGGGGTTACAGTTACATGAGAAAGGTAATGAGTACATTTCTTGTTGAACGTTTTACCTCTTCTTGGTTTTTCTCCTACTATCCCTTCCCTCCCCCACCTCCCCCACTCATCCTCTCCCAACTTGTAAAATTCATTTCCAACATAGTGTCTTGTGAGTATCTTGCTGCATGGGTCATTCTGTGTCCTTATTTCAGCATTTTGTTATTCCCCTTCCTCTCCCTAAATTAGATACATGTATATACAAGATGCAGGTTACCAAAATCAAATACAATATCAGCAGGGGATATACTCTAGGGGAAAGAACATCCAAAGGAAACAAAAAAAATCACATAGTACATTAAAAACAAGAACAAAGAATAAATGATTACAGATGCCTTTAGGACAGATGCTATCATTCATACACATTTGAAAATTCATTTCTCATTAATACACATTTTTAAATGTAAAGTTTGGTGTATTGCAAGTGTTGTCCAAGTTCACTTATGTTTTCCCAATGAGAAATGTTTTCATTTTAAAGTAGACAGAAGGAGAGACTACAGAAGAATACAGAACGTTGTTAAAATCTACAATTGGCTTTCTGAAAGCAGAAACAAAGGGTGGTTTGTTTTTTTTTTATAGAACACTGACATTTAAAATTCTAAACAGTTTAAGAGTTTATTGAGATCTCCAAGTCAAGCATCAAACAAAGCAATTTTATGCTGAATTTATACAAGGTGCCAGAAGCAAAATTATTCATTTTAAAGCATGGCCATAGTACTCTTTGTCTTTTTGTGAGAAGCCAATACTAGTAGTACTAGTATAGCTTTTTGCTCAGTGTGGATCAGCATTAGTGGGGGTTTGGATCTGTATCTGCATTAATAACAACCCCCAGGTGATTTACATATACATTCTGGCAACCACAGGAGTAATTGAGTAATCTAGCTCATTAGATTGTTAAGGTTTTGCGAAGTATTTGATAGTCATTAATAAAGTTATGGCTACATTTTGTTTTTAAAAGATGAAAACCTGTTAAGACAACATGTCATGGCTAAGATTCTGAGGAGGAAAGAACAGTATGTATAATCAGTCTTTTTAAATATGCACTTAATTTTTACCTAAGCACATGTGAGAGACAAATGAGAAAACTGTTTTTAAGCATCTTTAAATGTCACCTCATTAAGTTTCACTCCTTCTGATTATGTATTTTTAATGACTGGGTGAAATTTGGTATATCGGTCTTCCAAGAAAATTTTAGATATGGAACTTTAGATCTTGAGTTTTTTAACCTAACACTTAAGTTTATGCTAAATTGGAATGCACTTTAAAAAAAGAATCTGAATTTCTTAGAATTTTAATAAGTATGCCTTAATATCTTACATAATTTCTTCATATATAAACAGAAACACTGCATTCTAGAGATCATTGTTCTTTTTTCTTTTCTTTTATTAGGTATTTTAGAATTTTTTTTTTTATTGTAGCCTCCTCCTTTGTTTCCCCTTCCAAGATCGTTGTTCTTAATGACTTGAGAAGAAAAACAGCATGAAAGACAGAGAGGAAGAAACATTAAGAAGTAGAAGTTATTGGCAATCTAAGTCCTAAACATTGATTTGGTATTTTAAGTATGTCATCCTGTCTAAACTTCACCTTAGCCACAGGAATAAGTACCATCTTGCATATGAAAACACTTGAAGCCACAATGACTTAGTCCATCAAAACCCAGGCATGCTATGTCCTAGGAAGATTTATTTTTAGAGGAAGATGAGGGACAATGTTGCAGAAAGTGTGACCGTTATTTGAAAATGTCCGGTGGAATTGTGTCTCCAAGTCTAGAGGTACAGTGTGGGGAGCATATAGCAGGGACTAAAACAGAGGGATGCTGAGCAGTTTTAAGCATAATGGACCCAGCATTGTCTTTGGTCTTGCTCCTCGTACACGTGTCTTCCTGTTTGCTTACCTTTGCTGGCTTTTCAAGCCTGATGAAGATGGAGTGGTTCACACTATTTTGTGCTTCTGTTTTCTGGTCTTGGGTTAACTTACGAAAATTAAGCTCAGTGCTGCTCCCCTGGTACTTCTGAGTTGCTAAGAAAAAAACTCAGGAGGAGAAAAAAGCCCCCTTTCTTTGGTGATTTTTCCCTGAAGCCTCTGAGCCAACGGTCTTGGGTAGTGTGAGGTCATAGACTACAACGGAGGTATTGGATAGGAGGTTGTGTCTTTCATAGACCATTGCCTTTTGTACTTCCAAAAAGCAGATCACAGCCCCACAGCTATTGAAATAATATGCAAATGGTATCTGATAATTTAGATCCTAAATACTACATAGCTGGAATGGTGAATGTTTCATTAGTACAAATATGCACCTTATGCAGATTCTCTATTCATTGTGTAATGAGCCTATTGGGAAACATAACCTACATTTTTCTCTTAATGACTCAGTCTCGTATTTTATTATGTGCTTAATTTCTAGGCATTTTAATTGTTCTTTGTTCAGGAATCCTGGTTAAACTTAAGAGCCACAGAAAGACAACAGCGATGCCACGTGTCCTTGGGTTATTATTTTGGGCCATGTGCATCATGAGCTAGGATAAGGAAAGAATAAAAGAATATAAAACCATCTCTCTCTAAGTGAAATCTAGACTATTAAACAACTTTAACTCAGAGATGGACAGTACAATTTTGTATCTGAAAGATCAAAACCCAAATTTAAATTTCCTATGACTTCATGCTTATTCAGGGAAAAGGAAGCAATTTTTATGGCGTCTTAAAGAACTAAGGGATTAATAGCATCTTTGTTGCTACCGATAATCGTTTCGGAGATTTAAGAAATGTTCTGTCTTTTGTAATATTAAATTGTGTCATGAAACCAAGAGAGGATGCACGGATGGCAAATAATTTTATGCATGTGTGACGTGCGTAATGCAGAGTAAGTAGCGTGTTTGAAATGGTAACCGAGGGACTTGCCTGTCTGCTTATAAAGAATGCCATTCTAACTTACCTCAAGCTCCTTGAAATAACAAGTATTTTTGAGGAATATTACTCCTATTTCTTAATTGATTCCTTGGGCTAATATAAATTATCCCTAGATTCTTAAGTTCCACAGATTCATTCTCATGACCTCTCAGGCCTTTGAAAGCAAGCTGTGAAAGGCAGTGTCATTTGGTCCACTTGCTGCTTTACTTGTCTGATTTACTCTCTCTTTCTATGTTCCTATTTCAGTCCTTGCTCTCTTGGGCTGTTCTGTTTCCACTGTCTCTCTGATCCTTGTACTTTTTTCCTCTTACAAGGACTCTGATTATGTTGAGTCAGTCCATTTGGATAATTCAAGATCATTTTCCTTTTTGGACATACTTAAGTAAATTATATTTTCAACATTTCTTTTATCATGGGTGTGATACATTCACAAGTTTCAGAGATTAGGAAGTGGCTATCTTTGTGGGGGTAACTTTTGCTGGCTATCATCATTACTATTATTAAGTATATCACATCATTGCTTATCCTCTTTCTATTCTAAATACCTTGAAAAGAGTAACATGAAAAAATTTAAATCTGGGATATTGTTAGATCATATTGTTAGTAATTCAGTTTTATATAAAGTGAAATTAACCATTTTCCAAGTAAATTTATATAGGAAAATTTCATAACAAAAATTTTAACATCTCTTTCCTCATTTATGTACTGATTGAGTCAAAAGCTCAAAGAATTATTCATTATTTGATGAGTAGGCCATTTTCATTTCTTCCCTAACAGCTTTTATAAAAGGCGAAGACTATCCATTTAATAAATTCTGTAAATAAGTGCTCTGAATTTAAATACACACTTGGATTTTTTTTTATAGAAAATATAAAGAAACTGACAGCAGTTTCCTAGTGAATTTCATGATTAACATCCAAAATGTTGCAATGATATATAAGGGACATTTTTATAAATAATGCAAATCCTTTTCAGGGAAAATGAACTGTGGGAGATAGAATCATTTTTAATTGCTGAAAACTATTGAGATGCCTCTGTTCTATTGAAAGCATCACCACAATCATGTGAAGTTTGCAAGATTGTTGGAAACCAAATTAATCAACATTGATTGTTCATTTGTGCTCAGTCTAATCTGAAGCCTTTGGGGAACACAAAATAAATGAAAGCATGATCACATCTATCTATTTGGGGAAGATAAATAAGTATTCATATAAATTAAATTCCATTAGAAGCTTAGAGACAAACATGGTGGTCTTGGTTTAGAATAATCAGAGAACTGCCCAGAGTCTGTTATTTTCTTTTAAAAAAATAAATGCTATCCTGTATTTTTTGGAGTGATATCAAGTATACTTCAAAATACATACATATAGGACATATGTATAGATAGCAAAATGGTAGCTATAGTGAAGCAGATGATCATATCTATATAATCTCACATGGTCACCTTTTTGGTAGTAAGAGCAGTCAAAATCTACTTATTTAACAAAAAATATCTCTAATCCGTTTTTAATTAAAAATGTAAAATTGTTGTTATGAAAGTGATGAACAGAGGGGTTACAGTTACATAAGTCAGGTCGTGAGGACATTGGTTTTGGGGCATCGTTACCCCTTCCTTACTTCTCTTCCAGGTTATCCCTCCCACACATTGTACAGTTTACTTTCAACCTAGTGTCTACTGAGTACTACTGCTGCATTTGCTCATGCGTTGTCTAATGAAGTTTTATTAACTTTGTTACTCCTGCTGAGCATATCTCTAAACGTGTTTACCCTTCAGGTTGCTATTGTATATTTGATCTGCATCTTCTCACTACCATTCTAGGGATTACCACTGGTTAGTCTTTGTACTTGCAATTATCAAAGTTATAATATAAATTTATGAATTTTTGTTTTATAACTTTATGTTATTCTTATGCTGGGTGTTATAGGTTGAGCATTGTAAACCAAATATGAAGTTGATAGAAAAAATTAGGAAGTGTGAAAAGTAAAAGCAAGGGGAGAGAAGGATGTGTGATGGGTAGATTTTACATGGCTAAACTAGGGAAAATGAGAGGCCCAGTGAGAAACTGGACATTGTGGTGATACCTGTCATTCCAGAGGAGGATGAAGCAGGAGGATCTGGAGCTTGAGAACAGACAGAGGCAGAAAGTCAGACCTTGCTTCAAAAACAACAACAAATGAGCAAAAAAGAAAGAAAGACAGAAGTAGGAAGAAAGGAAGAAAAGTAGGAAAGAAGAATGGAAGGAAAGAGTGGTGGCTCAGTAAAGACAAATAGTAGATTCGGGTTTTGTGAATAATAGAGAAGCAGAATATTCTAATCATCTTCTGAGATAAGCTTATGAGTGCATACCTTTTTTTTCTTTCAATTGTTCATCTTTTGAAATGGCAAGATTGCTTAACACATGAGCTAGGAATGCCCAGGGAAATTGTGATTTCAATTAAATTCATATGCAGAATATTGAGTTGCTAATCATAATCTAGTTTATAGAGCTAATGAAGTGTGCCACTGATGGGAAAAATTGTAGCTGCGGTATTTCTGGACTGGATTTGGCAACTCAGAAAGATTTAGGCTTTTTTTTGTAACTTATCCAAATTGATTTAAAAATATTATGAGTGGTGATTTTTTTTAACTACCACTTGGAAATTATCTTCCCTGCCTCTAGTCACCTTAGTCAACCCCAAACAGATTGAAAAAAATCACACAAAAAGAATAACATTTATTATAAAATAGGACAATAGGACTCTTCTCCTTGTATCTACTCATGTCTCCAGTTAGAGGCAAAAAGCAACTTCCAGAGTTTTCCCGCCAGAGAGGAGGGGACTGAGTCTGTATTTTGGAGAAAATAAGGAGAAAACATAGACTTCTATGAAGTGATAGTTTTTTTTAAGTGTGACATTATTTTCTTGAGATCACTAAAAGCAGAGGCTGATGGAGAAACTTAAGGAGTACCTCAATTGAGTGAAACTCAGAGTTTACAGGTGTTGCTCATATGTATGAGATGATATATTTTTGTGTTTTGTCTGTACCTCAATGGCTAAATTAATACTAAATTGGCTTATGGAGATGGAAGGGTGAAACAGAAACATGTGAGTCTGTAACTTCCCAGAATATCAAGATTCATTTCATATAGATGTCTGCTGCTTTCTTCTAGCAGCTAGATCCAAACATATTAAACTGACTCTAATCTTGCAAAACCTGATTAGTCAGATTGTCATGGGCATCTGGAGATACGATGTTGTGTGGAAAAGTAGACATGACATTGGATTTCTAGCCAAGAGATATATGTTCTAATTGAATGTCTGCCTGCAAATAATGAGACTTTGAACAAGTCATATTAAGAATTTGGTCTTACTTGAAAAGTACTGTTGAAGTATTAAAAGTTGAGTTTTCCGGAGCAGGTTTAAGAAGATTGGGATTTCAAGATGTTCCTTGGAGACCAGTTTGGGGGAAAGCCAAGGAGAAGTGGGATTGAGCAGAGGAAAAATCGAAATCTAATGTAAATCCAGCACAGCTTCCCTTTCCTCTCCCCAAATCAGATAGACTTGTAGACAAGACAAAGGGTGCAGAAGTTAAAAAAAAAAAAAACCACAGTGGCAGGGAATAAACCAAAGAAAAAAAGAAAACAAGAAAAGACCGAAAAGAGAAGTGAAAGCAGTATAATAAAACTCCTCTTGCTTCCAGTTCTTGGAGTTCATTTTGATACACATCATTTTATATGATCTTATGCACATAGCTTTTGGCCCCTTGCGATCCTCTTCTAAGATCATCCCCCTTTGTTCTCACTATCAAACACTTTTTAACAAGCTATTTCTTCATTTTTTCATGAATGGATTATTTCTGTTTCTCGTACTCTATTGTCCCAGGGAGGTTTCATTGTGACATTTACATACGGTCGTCCAGTGGAGTCTGCTCAGACTCAAACCTCTATCACTCATCCACCCGTTTGCTCAGGTTGGAAAACAATTTCAGCAGGTTTCCCTGTTTTACTTTCATACATAATTATAAAACACTTTGTGCTCATCCTTTGTGACCTGTCTTTTAGCCCTTACTTTTTCACTGGTACTTATTAAAGCACCAACTTTTATGATTCTCTGGTTTGTCAAAATACATAATAGAAAATCAGGAGGATACCTTAGATGGGTACAGAACCTCTTCCTTATCAGCTTGTTAGGAATCTTAACAGGAGTTGCCACTAGATGACTAGATGGAGAAATGCTGTTTTCTTCTCCAGAAAAGGAAATCCCTTATGCTCCTGGATGTAAAGTGAAGACTGGAAACCTGTGACTAATTTCTATGCTTCACTGCTTTATGCTTCTGCACTTTGAGAATGACTTCCAAATTGGTCATGGGAGACTGGCTCATTCTTCGAAGGAAATGATAGTATGGAACATTACAGCTTCACAAGGCATCTCACAAAATCAGACTGTGACTTTGGAAATAGGCAATATAAAACATGCTGACATGCCGTTTTACTGCTCATGAAGTTGAATGCAACAATTTTTATTGAGAAGGCATTGCACTTTAATCACCGTTGCACCTTAAAGAACATGTATCATACATTGGGCTTTGGATTCAAATGCAAACACAGAAAAGTTCTTTAGGAACCATGACAAGTAGCAGGTTTATGTCAGTTTGTAAATGAAATATTTTGGGGGATGAATTAACACTGAAAATTGAATCATAATTTTCAATGGTAATTTCAGGACATTTTTATAGCATCTGCTATATACTGAACATCAGCTTAAGTGCTTTACATGTGTTGAATGTCTTAATCACCAACAAAGTTCTCTGACATGTTTATTATAATCTGTTTATCACAAATGACAAAACAGAAATCCTTGGGTCTACTCTTTTTCAGGGAAAAACCAGAAAATTGTGAGTGTCTTTGAGGAAACACTGGTAAAGGGAGAGCCATCATCAGACAAAAATTATAATGGCAGATTTTGTTGTGTGCTTCATATAAATAAAGGGCCCCCTTAGAGGTAGAAAATAGCAAGAGCAGGACTTGAGAACAGGAAGAAAAACATTGCAAAAGTTTACTTTTTCCTCAAGCACCCAGAGTTTTAATAAGATTTGCTGGGTTTCTAACCAGTACTGAGTCTGACGAAGTTATTCTTACCTCAACATTGGCCTGGATTCTTTTCATTTCATGGTTTGTTGGGTGGTTCTTTTTTCTTCTCTTTAGCTTATTTGCATGAATTCACTGCCAGTTTCAATTCTAACTCCATCATGAAGCTTTTCCTGGGTTTGCCTTTCTTTTCGCTCCTAAATTTCAGGCAACTCAACAAAGAAATCTTTGAAATAGGTTATTGTTCCTCTTTTAAATAAAGTCAAGACATTAAGTTTTCTTCTCAAGGCCTAGCCAAGTAACACTCAAATAAGTGGTTTCTAGCCTTTACAGGAAATGTTCTTCAATCAATGCACCTGTTTATCTGTAGCTAGACTGAAAAACATTTTACCTTAAACTGCTGTGTCTCTCCACATTTCTACTACAAGTGTTTGGAATAATAAATAAAACCCATTAGAAAAACAAATATTCATTAAGCATTGACTCTTGTCCAGGTAATTCTGTACCAACACCGGGAGGAAAGTATTGTGATCGCCTTTGCTTTTCAATGGTAACAACTAACTTTAAGAGATAATCAGTGAATGAATACATAATCTATGCTTCTTTCTAATTTTTGAGTTATTTTTTGCAATGCAAATTCACTTTTTAACATAAGGTTCCCCATTTGTTTTAGGCTTTTATTAAGTGAGACTTATGAATATTTCATAATAGGGCAAAAGAATCTCAGTAAACAAGTATATAGTGTGTGTCCTTTGTGAACAGAGCATTATTTTGGGCCTTGGGCTATTGTACCTGACCCAAGTCCTACCGTACCTTACAGATTAGTGATATGTGTGTGTGTGCGCGCGCGCGCATGTGTAGGCACAATTTATGAGAGTAATACATATCTAATTGGCATGTTGCAGCTGTATTTATATATACATATATATGTAGGTATTTCTCCTTCTCTCCCGAGTGTAAAGATATTTATAGAGACAAATAAATACATATTTCAATACCAGTGCATTAAAAGTAGAATATATAAATAAATAAAGTAGAATTCACAAATAATTTGCATGAACAGGTGGCTTAGATTCCTGGCTGAAATTCAAGTTTCTATAACAGATTACTACAGAGCAAGTACCTTAGACAACATGAACTTATTTCTTACATTTGTTGAGGCTGAAAAACCCCAAATCTGGGTATTGGTAGATTAGCTATTCAGGGAGGACCCTCTTCTTCCATGGTAGGACTATCTTCTTATTGTATCCTTACATGGTATATAGAGAAGAAAGAAGAATCCAACTCTATCATGACTTATCCTGAAAGAACACTAATTCAATTTGTTAATTCAATCAGTAGCACGACTACATAGAAATTTAGGAGGACACAACATTCATTTTATGACTTTCCTACAATGCTTTCTCCTTCTGCATTTACTTTTTTCCTCTACCTAAATGTGGTTCAGAAGAAGTTTCTTAGTTCTGCTGGTTCTGTATACTGTGCTAGCATCAACTGGAAATGGAATTCAGCATCAGTGCAATCCTAACTCGAAATATCCTGAAAGTCATTAAGAAAAGGCAGTAAGTACAAAATGTCATGTCAAAACCAGCTTTACAATGTCGGTGGGGGGGGGGGAGGGGGGGTATGATTGGTTGGGAGGGAGGGGGGAGGCTGGGAAGGGAGGTGAAGGGTAAACAAAGGAGGAGGCTGCAATGCTTGGTAAGAAATGTATGCATTATCCTGCCCATGTAATTGTAACCCCTCTGTACAGTATGTTCTCAAATAAAATAAAATAAAATTTAAAAAAAAAAAAGAAAAGGCAGTAAGTTATATAAAGCTTTAAGTGGGGTATGGTGATTTTTATCTTGCACAAGAGATACTTAAGGAGATAAAAGTCATTACTAGTAGTTGCTAAACAGTTTTTTTGATGCTCAGGAACATAGAACAGGATTGACAGATGGGTGACAAGAAGGACTGGGAAAAGCTATATTAGGTCTTGAACAATGAGCATAGAATATGAAGAATGATCAAAAATTATCCACAACAGTGGAGACTTTGAATAGTTCTGATAATCAGATGAACGTGGAAGTATTCTGTAGATGCCACTCAGACATTTTCCTCCAGTTTTTTCAAAGCATAGTTTTGGGTGGGCAAATTTGATTCAATTAAATCAGAAATTTCATCCACTATCATATTATACACTATCAAATGTTATTGAAAAATTATGATATAAACACTCAAAAGACTGGCAAAAGACTGGGAGAGGGGAAGGAAGAAAGAGAAGGAGAAGGAGAGGGAGGTAAAAAAGACAGGAAGAAATGGAGAGGGAGAGGAGAGGGGAGGGAGAGAACTCAAGACATTAAGGTAATATCTTATGTCCTGCTTTCCTAGATTAGATGTACCCATTCCCCAGAATAACAGATGAGAACCTGTATTAGGTCTGTGGGGTCATCTCAAATAATTAGGAACATTTAGATCAGAAACCATCTCCAAATACATACCAAAGACATGTATGGTGTTCAGGGATCTGAACCTCAGAAATTACAAGTTGTACTCACTCTATATAGTCTTTATGTAGGGCCATCTTGGCAAGAACATTTCTACTTCAAAGTCTCTACCTAACAGCAGATATCATTAGCTTAATTGTTTCTTACCTGAGGTGTATTGGCTGGGTTAAAGGAGTGAGTAAGATGTTTTCAACCAGCCCTCTAGGTATGTTTGTTCACTGTGCAATGTGAAATGTGGACATGGGAGCAGAAATAGGAGACATGCTTTATGGCTCCACAGCATCTAAAGCAATGTTTCTTTTTCCTTACCAAAGCTGTTTAGGTCATCACTACTACTGGATGCCTAATCCTTTGAAAAACAGAAAGGCACAGAAAACTCCTATAAGACACTTTCCTCAAAAGAAAGCAGCCAGTCACAGCATTAGACACCTTCCAGCAGAGAAGACAGTAATTTGCCCTTGTTAGAATTAATTGCCAGATTGTATTCTAAACACACATTAGTATTCCCAGCCAAAACTAGTACTACTAATACAATACCAATGCTTTTTTCTTTTTACAGTGTTCAGGGCCAAGATAGTAATTTCAAACAAAAAAAAAAGTGTACCTGTGGGCTCATAATCAAGAATTATCTGGTTTAGTCATATGCTCTATCATTGTAAGACAGAGGCCTGATATGGTGAAATGATATATTGATGTTATAGTATAGTTTAGAGAGTATACTCTTTTTAAGATGTGATATTTGTCTTATACAATGGGAGAGATGTTTTGAATCAATGGCTAGGATTGTGTCATCTGTCCTGCAGCAAAACCTGTGGGCCTGGGAATTACAGGGTGAAAGATACAATTTTATTGCTTATTATTTTATCAGGTAATTCCTTGTTGAACTCTTGCATTTCTTCTTTACCATAACTTAGACTCTGAATTTCTTCTTATGGCATGGAAAAAATGCTTTTCTTAGAGAACACAACAATGGTTTCACTGACTTATTAGTTGAAGCAGCCAATTGGCCACTTTGTCATTCTCCTGTAAAGAAAGAATATGTATGTTCCTGAAAGAACATGTATATTATTGTATATTATTGAATCACTACTGCTAAAGCAACCTAGGGGACTATGCTTGCAAATATAGATTATCTGGGATACCCTCGATATAATGGCAAAAGTTAGCAACCCTAGCCCCAAAATATATAGAAACATTATAGATTCGAATTCTTTAGGCATGAAGATTCAAGTTACTCTACATAATGCCAATGACAAAGGACATGTGGTGTTTTATAGAAGATAAAAGGTTATAAATTACAACTACACTACATGTCCAGCTATAAGACATATGTCAACTATGCATATTTTATTATTCATATGTGACTATATTCATGTGTATCTTTGTACGCATTTATTAATTCCTTGTGATCCCCCTCATTGTTATTAGTCTATTTAAGTCATGATAATGATATTTTACTTCAAAATTTACTCTTTAGTTTACAGAGATATCCTGTAGGGCTGTGGCTATAATAGAAGAACAGTGAACATCACTACAGAGGCATAAGTTGTCAGGGAAGATATTTCTTTCTTGTTAACTTGTCAGGTCCAACAGTTGATCAGAAAGAAAGAACCTAGGGACCCATAGAGGAGTCTTCACAGAGCAGATTTATTTAAGCAAAACTAGATTTTGATAAAGCCAAAATAACTATGAAGAAGTGGGACCCCTTCCTTGCTCAAAGAAACTCAAGGTAAGCAGGCAGGCAAACACTGAGCTTTCAGTCTTAGGTACTTTTACAGAGGAGATGAGGTTCAATGATTATAGTAATGATTATGCTAAGGATATGTGTACCATTGCAGAGTTTTCCAAGAAAGAGGTAGGCATTTACAAGAACTGAGTAAATCTTACTTAATAAGATGTCATCAATGAGAAAATGGTGATTTGAGGGGACAAGCATTCATAAAACCACAATTTTAATGAGATGTAAATTAGATTTCTGGCTAATTCTTACAATCAGAAAAGTCTCAGTTTGGAGAAATATATTTGGGTATGATACTTGTACCTGTTCTTCTCTGAATGGCTTCATGTATGAACAAAAACATTACATTGTTTGCTTTCTCTTAATACTCTTTTCTTTCCTTTTTGTTTTTTGAATGGGGTTTGCTGGAAGTACTATCAGATTTGTTAGATGTACTATGAGATTAATAGCAAAGCACATGTGATAAATGTCAGCCCTTGGCCAGCTTCACACCTGTTTGTGTCAAGGTCTTTAAATTGTATCCTGTGTAGGGAGACCAAATTCAGAATCACTGGAGATCAAGGCCAGTGAGACAAAACTGTAACTTGGAACCTTGAAAAGCTCTTTCAGATTTAGGATTGTGCAGAGTATATTGCTCAAGAACATTATTTTATACTTTTACCCAGAGGGCTGGATCCAAAATAAATTAATTCATAAAAATGAAGGAGAATACAAGAAATAAATTTTGTATAAATGCATGTCATGTTGCTGCTTAAATTACTTTTCCTCGAGTTTATAGCAATTATAAATATGGGAAAATAGAGAGAAGAAGTAGAACAAAGCTTTCGTTAATTAGCTCTTTATCACCACAATGAGGTAGCTGAGATAATCTGATGATGAGAAATAAGGCTCATTTTGGCTCCGGGTTTTGGAGATTTCTGTCCACAGTCAAATGGCCCAGTGGCTTTTGTGCTGTGAGGTGGCTGCTCTTCTCATGACAGCCAGGAAGTGAAACACATGACAGAGGAGGCTGAGATCCCAGTATTTCCTTCCTCCCACTAGGTCCTACCTCTAAAAGGTACTTCTCAACACGATGATAACACTTGTCATAGAGGCTTTGGGAAAACACTTTTCTGAAACATAGTAATGATCAGATGAATGTGTAGTTATAATTTCACGAGAGAAATTGTTTTTTTTTTTGGGGGGGGGGGGTCCGGTTGTGGGGCCTGAACTCTGGGCCTGGGCACTATCTCTCAGCTCTTCAGCTCTAGGCTAGCGCTCTACCACTTGAGCCACAGTGCCACTTCCGGCTTTTTTTTCTTTTTGGCTTATGTGGTGCTGAGGAATCAAACCCAGGGCCTCATGCATGCAAGGCAAGTGCTCTACCACTGAGCCACCTTCCCAGCCTTCATGAGAGAAATTCTTAGTACTACCTATACTCAGTTAAATAAAACAAATCAAAAGTAAGTAGGAATTGCTGTAGATAAATAAAATCGAAAGAAATCACTAAAAATGCCACTATATGATATTGCCTTTAACATAGCTATCCTATTTTCTATTTTTACTGTGGTGTTTTCTGGTTTTATCCATATTATTGTTATCGTTGTTATGCTATTTTATTATTTCTATTTTCTCCTTATTCTATGAGACATTTTATGCTCATAAACCTGACACTTGCTGAAATATTTTGCCTGCATCATATAATCACCTTTGACACTTTTCCTTAGCTCATACTTTCCCTTCACTTGGGATGCTAGTATTTTAGCATCACGTTCATAGCATCACTTGTGATGCTATGTCCAATGTCTAACCAGCCTTGAAAACTTAGCTTACATGCATTGGATTCTCTGATTGCTCTCTAAAACAGGATGTTAATTTCTTCATCCTCTGAAACAGTAAAGCATAGCTTTCCATCTTGTATTACAGTTTCATAAATATGGCACTGTGTCTGGGAGATGTGCTAATCTCTCTGTACTGTATGCATCAAGAACATTTTTTTCTGGCACAGTCTTTCCACAAATAGTTGTTGAATAGATTAACTAATACTGACATACATTTTTACATAAAATATATTGCTTTTAAAAATCAACTTTTCTAAGACTACTCACTGACAAAAGTACTTCAAAAATAAGAGGTATAAAAGTGTATCAATAATTAGACTTGAATTTCCTAGAGCACAGTATTACATGTCCATTTATTAATACATCTCTTTATCTGTCTATCCATTCTATCTATCCCTGTCTATCTATTGTAAAAGTCTGCAAGAAAATATCCTAGATATTGAGACTATTTATGCTGGCCTTGGGGGATGGACGAATGCCTATTTGGTAGTTTTGAAAAATCCCAGTACATCAACATAATAATAATAATAACAATAATAAAATCTTAACACATGCATACTTTTATTAAAGTAGTACTGAAAAGTTTAGTTTTGGATTAAATAGATTTACATAGCTGAAACAATTTAGTAGATTTGCTTTTGGCTTTCAGCACATTGATTTAGTGCTTACTCTGACAACAGAGCGTGTGGGATGCGTCCTGCTCCCTTACTTCTCCTCAGTCTGACAAGTTGGTAATAAAAATCTGGAAAACAACTTGAATTAAATTGTACAACTTTTAATAACACATCTGAAATGGGTTACTCAATGTTTCTCATTCAAAGCTTCATAGAAAAAATGTCTTAAGTTGTTTTAATTTTGCTTTTGTAGAAAGCCAAACCATGTAGAGAAACATGAAGACATACCTGAACAGGAACACAGTGATTATATGTGTGTGTATACATACACACACATATATGTATGTATCTCAGATCTGTAGAGTATTTTTAAATGGTTCATTTTGAAAATGGATTTTATAGTAGTGCACACAGAGGAAGAGTGAAACAATATTTTTATGATTTGAAAAGAAAGAGTTGTCTTTCAAGATAACAAATAAGAGAGTGTTTAATTGGCCCTGTTCCACAATTTATATTCCAATGATTACATGATCATCACCCTGAAGTTAACCAACTTTGAATCACCTTTAACATGATTTTTCAAATATATTTTTAACATCTTTTTTTTCTGTTTTGAGTGGTACTAGGGTCTGAATTTAGTAGCTTGTGCTTGCTAGATAGCTGGCTCTACCACATGAAGCACAATTCTGGCCTATTTTTTATTTTCTTATTTTCTAGGAAGGATCTTAGATTTCCTGGGAACTGTGGCTTCAGAACATAATCCTACTACTTATGCCTTCCTGGTAGTGGGATGGCAGGTACACACTACCACAACTGGCTGTTTAATATCATCTCTCAGTAGGACTTATGCCAGACCCCATGAGGGGTACACATGTCTGTCATTAGTCTACATAGAGATCTCCTTGATTCTTGGACAAAATTTTCTTTATTGGCACAGCTTTTCTAGGATAAATTTTTTCATTTGATTTATTTGCTTGAGCTGAGTTCACTTTATTGGTGAAATTTCTTTAGTCCCAATTCATGTTTGTTGAAGAAAATTTATCTGTGTGTGTGTGTGTGTGTGTGTGTGTGTGTGTGTAAACAAAGAAATAACCCAATAGTAATAAGATGAAAACAAACGTGTTGTTTACTCAGTGGGGAATGTCTATTGACACCTGTTATTTGTCATTTAAAGAAGAATGAATTGCTCCTTGTGAACTCTATTTAGCTGACAAATTTGTGTAATATAGTTATACAGAAATAAGCTAGAGAGAGAGATTTAAAATTCAAATGATATAAAACCAAGCACCAACAATGCAACACCTAAGTCAACAAGTTGTTCTGAGACTTGCAAATTGCAATAGCCATGAGTGAAAAACAGATGGGTGCGTTAAGTGTATTCAATAGTCTGTGTATTATGAAGAACCCAATTGCCAGAGATTTCTTGGTAAAGTAGAGCAGATCTGTGTGACTAACGGTATAATGGCTCAAGAAAGCTTATTTTCTGTTTGGTACATAAAATTGCTCTAAAATGAAAACCTTGTATGCTTTTCTACTCTTTTATGATGCAAAAGATTTCTAAGACCTTATTAAACTCGGCAATAGAGTAATTTAGAATCATCTGAGTACAGGGCTACATGTGTTCCAGCTACTCAGGAAGCAGAGGTAGGAGGATCATGGACAATGACTAGCTGGGGAAAAGTACGAGACCCATTCGAAAGCAAACTAATGCAACAAAATAGCTGGAAACAGTGATCCAAGAAAGCATGCTTTCCTGAGTTCAAATCTGCCCCCCCCCCCCCCCCCCCGCAGAAAGCAATGAATGAAAGAAATAATAGCTTCCTCCAAAGTTTTAATCCTGGATTTTCTGAAGAGTAAACCTCTCTGATAAACTGATGTTTTTCTTTATCATGATACCTTTTTATGCATTTTTTAAAAAATAAAAACCCAAGATGACAGTGGTAGACTGAAAAAAAAAAAAATACCCCAGTAAGACTCCCTGAAGTCAGATTGCTAAAGCTTACTACAATTCTGTCTTTTCTCTTCTGTAGCTTTGAGTCATTAGGAAGGGTTTAGTAATGGTAAATCTATGTGAACACTGACATCCATACTGATGCTCCATTTTGTCTTAGAATCCACCATAACTTGACACAGGAATGATAAGAGAAATACAATATGAACATAAACTTCAGCATCTACCTACTTTCTCCTGAACTGATTATTTGAATTTGCTTTATCATTAACTGAAAAGAAAATCTAACTACAAGATCCTGAGAGACTCTTGAGTTTTATCCACAGGAAAAACTAAATATAAGGTATTCTAAATGAATTTGTTTCCCAAAGATGCACAAAAATAGATTTCATGACAACTCCTACCATCATGTGCTTTTTAGAAACATCTCCATTAGTCTATGTTTATGTTTTCTCTCTTAGTATTCTGAATCTGGAATTAGATTTTTATTTTACTCTTGGTGGTACTAGGGTTTGAACCCAGAGCCTCAGGCTTTCAAGGCTGATATGCTAGCACTTGAGCCATACCCCAGCACCTTTTGATTTTATTTTTGAGATAGAATCTTGCCAACTATACTCAGGCTGCCCTTGAACAGTGGGCCTCCATATCCTGAACAGCTAGGAATACAGGCACAGTCAACCAAAGCTGACTTCTTACCTGGCATTTAAACTGATCTAGCCTTTGTTTGCTCTCTTTAAAAACAATGGCATTTGTGATTTATGTTTTTGATCAAAGGTAATTTTAGTATGCTAAATATTTAAAATTAAATTTCTTTTCAAAATCTATATTATTGAAGATTTCTGTTTTATTATATAAATTATACTTAGCTATAATCTTTTGCATGACTCTTCTACTTTTAAAGTTTCTGCTTACTGGGGTTTCTATATCATTCATATTACACTATTTAAGAATCGAAATGTTGTTAATTCAACCCTAAAATATAGGGACTATATATTTAGGGGTTATCTTTAGGTAAATATTCTTAAATATCCTTAAAGAAGCCGTAAGGCTTATTTGGATAAAGAAAATGTGTATATACAGCATTATCAAGTATTATCAAGGTCTCAAGAGGAATAACATTATACCATGTATAGGAAGGTCATCATGTTGAGTGAGATCAGTTAAGCTCAAAAACCCAAAGATCACATGTTTTTAATCATATGTAGAATCTAGATCTAAAATGATGCTACTACTAATAAGAACAGTACAACGTGAGAGTAAAAGAGGGGATTTCCTGAGAGGGTCAGGGGGTGGGTAAAGGAGAGGGCACTGGAGAAACAATGGGGGGCAAAGGAGAAGGAATGGGGGCGGGATGTAAAGGCAGCTAAAGTGGGAACGTCAATCACTTCCTTTAAAACACCACTAAGATGGAAATGCCCTTAAGAAATGGTGCTAAAATATATTAGAACCAAGGGACTGTTAAAATATTTCTGGTTATTTCGAATATTAGAACATTTTAGGGGGCTGGGAAGGTGGCTCAGTGGTAGAGCACTTGCCTTGCATGCACGAGGCTCTGGGTTCGATTCCTCAGCACCACATAAGCAAAAAGAAAAAAGCCAGAAGTGGCGCTGTGGCTCAAGTGGTAGAGCACTAGCCTTGAGCTGAAGAGTTGAGGGACAGCGCCCAGGCCCAGAGTTCAGAACCCATGACAGGATCCCCCCCCCCAAAAAAAAAATTTTTAGTAGGTGAGTTATTTTTCTATATCCACATTGCTATTGTGTTCTTGTCATTTTCTTTAATGAAAATAGTCACTGTGACTCTTATTAGGGACTTTATCTTTACATAAATTCATGTCAGGTCTAACATCTTCCTCCAATATTTTTTATAATAGAGTTTCCGCAAATAAAAACATTTGAATGTTTGTTCTTGAAATGAAATAGATTGTAGCTCATAATATGTTTGGTAGCCAATGGCATTTCTCCGGATTCCTGCTCACAAGCTTAAGAAGAAATCAATATTGTCTCATGGATTGTAGTCAATACAGTTTCTTAGGTCAAAAAGTAAACAGTTGTTTTGGATTAGTGTTGTTGATGACCTTGCCAAGATCTCTCTCCCTTAAATAACCAGCAAAAAGTCATGGCAAAAGCAACTGAATTCCTCAGAAGCTCATGCTACAGAAAAAAAGAGTAGCAATCTGTAATATCAAACTCTTCTAGACATCTCTATATAAATATCACATGCATGGAGAAATATATATGAATAGATTAATGAAGAAGCATTCTTATTTTTCTTCACGGAACTATTTTTTGCTTCGTATTACTGAGTCCTAACCAATGAATTGTCAATCTACATTGAGAAAAAATAAACCATACAAAAAGTAAGTAAACAGTAATGAACAATGAACCCCAGGTATGTCATTTTTAATAGATATCACCATATTTTTTGACAGAAACCACACCACTTCAGAATGAAGCAAACGAAGTTGTATGGTCCTGAAAATACAAATCTTTCCTTATTGTTGAAATCTCCTTTAAAATGCATTATGTAGATTTCCCTATCCCGATATTCTTTCTCTCATTTTTCCCCCCATTTCTCCATGTGCTTTTAGTTTAATGAAAGTGAATTTCCCAGTCTAACTTGTACTGCTTGAGTAGACAAGGCACAGACTGGGAGAAAATATTTACAAACTACACACACAAGTTATATAGAAAACTCTTAAAACCCAACAATAAGTACGTTTACAACCTGATTAAAAGTAACTCAAAGGTTGAGTGCCAATGGCTCATACCTATAATTCTAGGTTCTCAGGAGGCAGAAACCTGAAGATCATGGTTTAAAGCCAGACTGGGCAGGAAAACAAAGAAAAAAAAAGTAGAGCTGTGACTAAAGAAGAAGAGTTCTGTCTTTGAGCAAAAATGTTAAGGGATATTATCTAGGTCCTATGTTCAAGTCTTAAGACTGGTTCGCGCGCACGCACACATACACACACACACACACATTTACACATACACTTCAAAGAATCTCACCAATGCTATTTCTATGTCCTGGTATTTTTTAAAATTTTTTAATGTTAGAAAATCAGCAAAGCTTTAAATTCCATCTTCTTTCATTTATGTTTTTAAATTGCTTTGTTTATAACTGACATGTAGTTAATCATGAGAAGAAAAAGGAATAATTTTTTGACTATATAAGCCCCTCTTCTCTCCCATGCACTGTTTCCTGAAATCATTTATAAGTTAAGCCAATTCTCTTCCAGAGAGTGTTTAAATCCTCACCTTAGGCTAGGGAAGAATGAGAGAGGGGAAGCCTACTATGATTCTATTTACACTGAAAATTTCTAATGATTCTATCAGAATGTCTGTAGAAGAAAAGCAACTTAGTCCATAATTAAAAGACAATGTAGATAGCATGGAAGGAGATGATAAAGAGTCCCTTTTAAACTGACATTTTCATAATTTTTGATACTATGTATTCCCAGTCTACATTATATCACATTTAAACAATACGTGTCAACCATATCACTTATTTCTATGAGTCCCAAAGGACAAAAAGAAAGACTTGAAATCAGTGTACTGCTCCATCCCCTAATACTATTCAACCTCATGTCTGTCTGTGCTGTCCTCTGCTGTGTACATGTTAAAGAAATTGGCAGAAGGAAAGCCAGGCATGTACTCAATTAACATTTATAAATGTCTGCAATATGCTGGGCTTGTGCGTAGTTCAGTGATGGAAACAAGAGATGACAGGAATTGTCAGAAGGAAAGTCACCATTGTCCAGAAAGCAATGGAACTGGTATTAGGACATCTTCACGTGTGATAACACCCATGGTCCTACAGGCTACCACCTGGTCTCTCTTTTGGTCTCTTCCTCTGTATTTGAAACATGAAACCCTGATTGGCATGTTGCAGCTGCCAAGGCTTAATAACTACCCTAGATTTTAATGCAAGTTGTGAAAGAGGATGAAGGGATTCACTCTGAATCTCCTGACACCTGCCCACCAGCAATGCAAGAACTCCACAGAGGTAGTAAGATCCTTAAGCCTGTTTGTAGGAAGAATAAAAGAAACTTTCCTCAAGGAAGAAGGTTTTAGATCTCAGCAGATAGCACTGGAAAGTATTGTTAAGTGTATATGTGAGGATCCCAAAGAAAGCTATTCTGAGTAATATATTTTGGGGGAGCACAATGTCATTTTACTGCACATTGAAACTTGAACAATACCCTCTCTGGGGGCACAGAAAATTAATCAAAGCTTCCATCATCATCAAATATAGGGATCGAAAATCAAATGTACACCATATGTGTATATGCATATGCAAAAATATGAAAGGATTTTCATACTCTGATGAACTTTGATTAGTTAAGGAGAATAAGACTTGCCATTGTTCTATAATTTTGTAGTTATAAAAAACAAAAAAGCATAAAGCAAAAAAGTTTTTCAAGGCTGGGCACTGGTAGCTCATGCCTGTAATCCTAGCTACTCAGGAGGCTGAGATCTGATTAATACAGTGTGGCACCTGCCCAAGCAGGAAAGGCCCTGAGACTCTTATCTCCAATTAACTACAAGAATGCTAGAAGTGGGGCTGGGAAGGTGGCTCAGTGGTAGAGCACTTGCCTTGCATGCATGAGGCCCTGGGTTCAATTCCTCAGCACCACATAAGCAAAAAGAAAAAAGCCGGAAGTGATGCTGTGGCTCAAGTGGTAGAGTGCTAGCCTTGAGCTGAAGAGCTGAGGGACAGTGCCCAGGCCCAGAGTTCAGGCCCCACGACCGGACTCTCACCCCCCCCCCCAAAAAAAAAAGAATGCTAGAAGTGAAGCTGTGGCACAAGTGGTAGAGCGCTTGAGTAAAAAAGCTTAGGAACAGTGTCCAAGCCCTAAGTTCAAGCCTCAGGACCAGAACAAAAACAAAATTTTCTTAGATATTATATATACATGTATATGAATTCTCCACAAAATATCCTTAAATAAGATTGTAAATTATAATATCAGTTCAACTTGCAACCTGGCATCATTTATCTTAGAAAAGCCTTTCTGTGATTTGTTTCAAGTTAAAGAAGAATTGGTTTTCTTTTTCTTTTCTTTTTTGCCTTGACGAAGATTTTTTTTTATGTGTAACATCCCATATTTTATTTTTTATTGTAAAAATACTATATAGAGGGGTTACAATTACATGGGCAAAATAAGAATTGGTTTTCTATGAATGTATCTTTTACATAGCTCTTTATATTTATCAAAGTAGCTTTATTTCATGCGAAATTACCCCTAGTGACTTCCAGTGTTTTTCTTTTGTTCAAGCTGTGTTTCATTTCAGTTTCCATGGTTTTTCAACAGGAAGTAAAGGCCACTAGAAAATGCTGCTCTAGGTGATGTAATTGTTTTATTTTGTTCTGCTTTGTTTACATGGCTTTAACAAGCAGTAAAAAAGAAAGAAAGTTAAGTGTCTTAATGATCGGTATGGACCACCAAATTAACCTGTAGAAGATAGCAAATGATAATAACTAGGAAAATGGCAAAAGCAATTAAACCAAGCAAACTTAAATCCAATTCAATAGCCAACTCCTGTAGATTTGAAAGATTATTTCTTGCATACAATTTTTTTTCCTATGCAGGCATTCCAAGTGTCCCTTCATTCTTCATTCCCTGGAGCCACCAACAGTATTCTGGATCAACCTATACCTAGAAGCTGCTGGCTCTTTCAGGGAATGTGTAATTAGATAAAACTTCCTTCTTCGTTTCCTTGGTTCAGAACCAGTGTTTTATTGGCCAGTGTCTATTCTCTCCCCTTTAACTAAGAGAATTTCAAGTTTTTACCCAGGCACATGGCTTCTGCAAGTGACTATATTTTCTTTTCTTTTCCTTTCTTTTCTTTTTCTTTTGTTTTTTGGTCAGTTGTGGGGCTTGAATTCTGGGCCTGGGCACTGTCCCTCAGCTCTTCAGCTCAAGGCGAGTGCTCTACCACTTGAGCCACAGTGCCACTTCCATTTTTTTGGTGGTTAATTGGAGATAAGAATCTCATGGACTGCCCAGGCTGGCTTTGAACCGTGATCCTCATATCTCAGCCACCTGAGTAGCTAGGATTACAGGCGTGAGCCACTGGTGCCTGGCAATGACTGCATTTTCTAGCTGGGCATTGATGGTTTATGTCCTTAATCCTAGCTATTCAGGAGGCTGAGATCTGTAGGTTTCGATTCAAAGCCAGCCAGGCCAGGAAAGTCCATGAGACTTTTTATCTTTAATTAAATACCAAAAAGCCAGAAGTAGAACTGTGGCTCATGTGGTAGAGCACTAGATTTGAGCTCAAAACCTGACTTCAAGCCCCAGGATTGGCATGAGTATGCATGCATACATACCACCACCACCACCACCTACTTCTACTTCTACTACTACTACTATGAACAACCAGATTTTCCAGCCTCTCTGTTAGTATCTAGGATTGCCTAGCAATTGAATGTTGGAGTGAGAAGGGAACCCTCACCCACTCCTGTTCTTTTCCTCTTGGTGTCTGAATGCAGATGTGATGATTGGAGCTGTAAAAAGAAAGACATCTGGAATCCTGAGGATTTCACCGCGCTGCCCTACCAACTCTAGACTGATGGTCTTTGTTTTCTCTGAGATATGAAATAGCCACCTGGATGTAACATCTTGCATTTATTTGTTAGGGTTTCCATAACAAAGTGCAAGATACAGGGCTGCCAAACAAGGAAAGTTTACTTGGCCATAGCTCTGAAGACTCCAAGTGTGAGGTCCAGATGTTGACAGGATCCATTTCTAGGAATTTCCCCCCAGGTTCTCTATGTTCACATAGTATTTCCTCTAGGCAGGTCTTTTTGAGTTTACAAGGATATTACTATGGGATTAGAACACACACATAGAAAACCTCAGTCACATTCTGAGGCATTACCTGTTGGGACTTGGCTATGGTTGCAAAATACTTCTCACAGTGTTCTTTGGTTGTCATCCTATGGTTCAAATGGGAGATGGTAGACATTTTAGCAGGTGAAGCATAGTGGAAAGAAGTTAGGTCATCATCAGCATGGTTTGGGGGCAGATGGTAAGGCTGTGGTCCCCCCCTCTTTCCCTCCCTCTGTCCCTCTTTCTCCCTCCCTCCCTCCTTTCTTCTTTCCCTCTTTCCCCCGACTCCTTCACAAAGTTGCATCCAGCAACTCCACCATGTTGTGCCATGATGTAGTGGGAGTCACAGGTTCAAAGCAACAGGGCCATGTCACCATGAACTAAAACCCCTGAATGTGTGACCTGAAATAAACCTCTCCTCCTTATCATTGGTTTACCGCAGGTGTTTTAACACCATGATACATAGCTGACAAACAGAGGTTTTAGCAAAGTTTTGGAGTGATATAATTCAACCTATAACCAATTATGTAGTTATTTATGCATTTGTTGTTTCTTCTATTTATTTTTGCAGCCAGACATATGATATAACTCAAGGGCTGTCCAAATGCTGTAATCGCTGGATGGTTCAATGACCTGTGTCAGATCTGCAGCTCCCACTGGCTGTCTGGTACCTTTCTCCTCATTAACATTGGCTTCCTAGAATCAGTTATATGCCACCCTGGAATAGGAAAGCATGCCCTACTAGCTTAGTTTTACAGAGCAGAGAGAACAGAAAGTGTGCATCAAAATAATCACAGGCAGCCACAGAAATGCAATCTTTTCTGCCAAACTCACCACATCAGCTCAGCCAGCCCCTACCACCCTTTAAATACAGGGATAAAGAGAGAAGGAAAACGTAGGGATTCCTCAAACATTCTACACATGGAAATAACAGGCAGTTTCTCATATTGATTGAACCTTTCATGTCCTTGCTAGTATGAGTAATTGTTTGTTATTTTGCATTTAACTTTCTGTTAAGGGATGAGAACTTATTTTAAGTAATAAGGCCTGGGCATGCAGTTTATAAATGTACCTAAGTTGTCCTTGATTCTCATGTCGAGATAGGCTTTTAGAAGGTTTTGACTTGATAAACAATAAAGTCTAGCAGAGTGGAAATGACACATTGCAGGAATGTTACAATACACAGACAAGAAGACATTCCTTTGAGAATAAGACAAGCCCCTGGGAATCAACCCACTCTCAGGATATCTTTTATTTGTAAGTATTGATGTGAGGCCGAGGTGCCTAGCTCAGTCTTCTGTTTTTACAAATACCATTACCAGAACATACTGTTGGTTTTTTTTTAAGTCTATAGCTGCCTTTGTACTAAAAAAATTTAAGTTATGAAAGACATTGTTTATCATTCTAAATGTCTACTCTTCCACAAATATTTATGAATCTAGAAAAGCCTCATGAAACACTCTCATTCTTAACCATTGGTTCTCTGCTTTTTAAACATTAACTTCTCAGGTTGAGGATGCAGATTAGTAGTAGAGAGCTTGCTTGGCATGTGTGAGACCCTGAAAAAAATGATGTGTAGTTGATTAAATAGAATCAATTTACTTTTAGCAATTTTGTGTATTAGTTTAGATATAAACTAATGAATTCTGCCTGTCTTCACAAGCTGAGGGTTTGGTCCTTATATGTAGAATGTTTTTCTGTGATTAGAAAATTGTAAGATATTTCTCCAACTAGGCTAAAAAAAAATCAATGTTCTAGGTGAGATATAGTAAGCAATTTTATTTCCAGTGTACTCTAATGTATTAATATTTTAACAACTGATTTGACATGGTAGCTGAAGAAGTATTTTCTTGGTATATTAATTGTCTTGGATAATTGCTCACTTGTATGTCTCAATTTAACAGCAAATACAAATTGAATCTGGGTATCTGTCACATAAATGTATGCAAATAGTCTGTTTCCTAGTGAGTGATTTTTACAAATCTGAAGTAATTTAATCTAGGTTGCTCAAGTTAATTTGATATCAAGTTAAAGTTCTTTAATTCTTCAAGATCTAGTCACAGATCAATTAAGTATTTGATTATGTAAGATGATCTTTTATTTTAACTCAGAAATATAAACAAAACTAGCTGCTACTTAATGAGAAAAAATAAGATTAATGATGAGCTACCCCCCTTCTCCTACCCCTAGCCTCACTAGAAAGCTAAAGTTTTGTAGATAGTGAACCTTTACAGTTACACACATTGGCTTCCCATAGAACAAGGAGGCTTCTTGGGGCCGGCTTGTTAAAGGGGTGACTGATCATGATACATTATTTGCATCCATTGACACATTAAAATGAACCCTCTCTGACCAATTGACACTGAAAGATGTCACAGAGATGGCACTCTTTCTCTTACTCGTGAAAATATTATATAGCATTTTATAGTAATTATAATATGAGTATGGATTAAACGTAATTTTCAGTGTCATCTCTATTTACCACAGTAGGATACAACCTATGGGCTTGCCACAGCAGAAGTGCTTATGTTTGTGCATATGAATGATAACGTTAAATCTCTGCAATCAGAATCCTGGAGTGTGATAAGAGCTCATTATCATCTCACATTCAGACACATACTGTTTCTATTATTGCTAGTGGCTTTCATAGTAACCACTATCTGAACACAATGTAATTGCATTATTTAGCAGCTTAAATTAAATTAACTTAATCCAGAATGGGCTGTTTACAGAAGGATATTATACTGCAATATGCCAATTAACACTTATTAAAAATAAAATTTAAGCCTACATCTTCCACAAGAAAATGTATTACTGGAAAGAATCACAATGTTAAGAGAGAGGCAGAGAGAGCGAGAGAGAGAGAGAGAATAATGAAATTCAGTATTGATTTTCTTTTCCTAATTTTATATTCTGGCAGAATGAGATAAGCCTTAATGATCCATGGATTTTATATTCTCTATTTCCCCTATAAATTGTTATATCTTTACTTAGCATTTGTTATTAAAACAATGTAAACAAGATGTATAGTTTTAAATTTTATTAATTTTATTCTTAGGAACATAAATACCAAGATTACATAGAAGGATTTTGATGGTAAATTAGTTATAATAAAAAAATTTATCATTAGGAGTTTTAAAATAATATTTTTAATTATCTTTAAGTAGTTTTACAGAGGAGTTGCTATTGACCAGTTTATGAATACAGTGCATCTTCAGTCTCCTAATTTTATTATTCAAAGACCCATTGTTAACTAGCAAACATTATTGCCTTAAGATGTACAGTTTGTCACTGTGAATCTTACCAGGCCATTTTAGAGAATCACTGTGCTACATACTCTTTGCTGTAATCCAACCTTTAGTTGATGATCCAATTGCATCTTTTGGTATTTAGTGTGGTAATGTTCACAGGATTACTTTGTGCTCCAGTTTATCAGGCTTGTGGCATGTTAGATGATTTCTTCATTCTGAGCACATGAAATCCAATGGCTTCTTTATAGGATATGGTTTTGATCCTTGGCTGTACATGTGGGATCTGTCCTTCCTTGATTTACCCACCATGAAAATCTAGTACAAAACCATGTCCCTTCAAGATATTGCTACATGTACTGCACTCATTTTACTGCTTTATTATTTACTTCAGAATTTCATGGATAAATTCTTGTAAAAGTACATTTTAGTGTTGAAAGCATTGACCCTATTGAACATCTCTACTGGAAATATGAATCATTATGCATTCCCTCCCTCATTGCCTCATTGTCTCTCATCATTAGGGTGTCTTTACATAGCAAATGCACCAAATATTCTGCATGTCACATCCACGGTTAATACTGTTGACTGAAACTTCCTATCTGTAACAAGGTGAATTTTCAATTTACTATGTGCAGGTAATAGTTTCAGATCTTCATATTAGCTACTGAGTAAATACTGAGTTCTAAGCTGCATTCCAATATTACCAGGTTATATTTCTGAATGACTCCTATGAGAACAGCTATTACATGCATATTGTCTGCACGTTCCAAGTGTAGACATCAGCTTATAGTAGCATTTGTGTAGGTGCTAAATGCACCGTGTTTTTCCTGGCCTATGGAGTTGACATAGCTAGAAGAAGGTAACTGTACTACAATACTCACTTATTCCCAAGGTTCCTAATGCTCACTTCTGTTGATGTTAGTATATATTGGGAGAGCTTTGTGCTAAAAGGTTTTGCATCAGCCTCCCTTAGGTATTAACGTGACTTAATAAACCATGGTGAAGTAATGTAAGAGTCAAGTTTTCTTACTATCTGCAGTACTTTAGTTGTATTTAGAGTTTAAATAGGAGAAATGAATCAAAATGGAGCAGGAGGACCAGAAAAATAAGAAATTACAGCTGTACTTTATTCTGTTCAGCTCTCTTTTAGGCTTCTGTTCCCTCTTAGATCATTAAGATTTCACTTAATTAAAAATACAATCTAGAAATTAAAGTTTTTACAGAACTTTCTACTTTTAAAACTCTGCAAAAAATATGTATCTGATTTATTTGGAATCAGGTGTTTTATTCTCTTATGACTTGACTACTTTGTTTATATGGGATTGTTAAGAAATAAGGGAGAATATGGCAGACAATAGCCAATGGTTCCTAACTTACATATTTTCCTTTAGTACATTATTGAATTTTATATTGTAATCTATTATTGGTTTTAGAACTTTTTACCTGTGTCAATTCCTTTATCTTAAAATAAATAAAAATATATAAACATGTGTGCAATAACAACACTTTACTATCTCATAAAAGTAAATTCCATTCACTTGTAGTCTACTCTGTTGGAAAAGAAAACTCTAAGACAAAGAAGTGGCAATAGAGATTTAGGATAAAAATTATATTAAAAGGAAATGCTATGAAAGAAAATTTATGTTATTGATCATTAAATGTAATTCTGAGCGTCTGAACCTAAGGCAAGAACTGAAAAGGATTGCTTTGTATTTCTTATCACATGATATAAAATACACGTTTTCAATAGATGTCAATGATTCTGCCCCTGAAGTTCATGTGACACTTTCTTGCTCCCAAAATATCACATCGACTCAGGCCAAGAATTAAAGCTAATAAATGTCAGTATATGAATAGTGGATTTGTAGAAGATGCTCATAATATTCTACATAAAAGTATTATTGATTTTCCATGAAAGTGCAAAGCATATAATTACAGTCGATGCAATTATGACAATGATTTGATTATTTGGTTGTGTGTTCTGTTCTGAAACCCCAGGACATGCCTTAGATATACAGTACCTAAAAAGTAAAGAGGCAGTGTGCTTCCTTAAACTGTCTTTGTCAATATCAGCTTTCTTGCCTAGGATGTTGACAGAATGAGGAAAGTTGTCAATCTGAAGTTAAACTGCCTGCCCATAGTCTTGAGTGCCAACAGCCTGAATTGCAAACAAGATTGTCTTGTTTGCAATTGCCTTGCTACACCTTGCTGCACAGATGATGGGAGGGGAAGGGAACACGTTGTAACGATAGTTTCATGAGCCTATCGCCAAATGAATCAAGAACTATACCTTAATTGCTTGAGACTGAAGTTGGTTCAATATTGGTATGGCCATGTTCTATATTGCAAATTTAAGTCTTTAAGCTTGAATTGAAAAGCTTGGAGAAGAATCATTAAACAAGTCTAGTAAGTTAGTTTTAGATTAAGAGGGTGGCTCAAGTAGACTTATATGGAGGAATGTTTAAATGGAGTACTCAATATATATTGTTGAAAGGAATTGAAAACTATAATAGATTTCCTGCATGATTGTTTAAATTTTTCTGGATTATTTTGGTGAAAAATTGAAGTACAGTTATGTACATTATGGTCTAGTTTCTCCATTTGTTATATTAGAAACTATTACCTCTCTAACGGGCAGTTATAAATCTGGCAAAGCCTCAGTGTGAGACATTTATCAATCACTTAAAAATATATTTGTCTGGGCACCAGTTGCTCATGCCGGCAATCCTAAGTACTCAGGAAGCTGAGATCCAAAGATCGCAGTTCAAAGCTGTCTTAGCAAGAAAATGTGTGAGACCCTTTATCTCCAATTAACTGCCCAAAAACCAGAAGTAGAGGTGTGTGTCAAGAGGTAGAGTGCTAGCCTTGAGTGAGAAAGCTCAGAGATAGAATTCAGGCTCAGAATCAAGTCCCAGGACCAACACAAAAATAAAATAACATAAAATGCATTTGGTGTAAAACAGAAATATTATTTTTGTTAATGATGGTTTTCAAATAAAATATTGACAGAGGTGGTTGTGGAGCATAATACAAGAAACATTTTTTCCTTTTTTTGCCAAGACAATTTTAGCTGTTATTTAAAGCAATGTGAAATACAATTTAGAATCCCATGTAATGATGCACTGAATAACTGCTCATATTTGTTAACATCAAGGAAAAAGAAACAGAATTAGGAGACTCAAAATGATTTACAAAGTACATGCACACACATGCAAGGGAGCCATACTGAGAAAACAAATTATAAACTTCTTCAAGGCAGAAACCTAGAGAGTGAGACTAATCATATAAATGTGAAATAAATCTTTGCTATTTTAGAAAAAGGACTTGCTACAGAGAAACAAACTTGCCCTAGTATGTACTGTGCCAAGGGATGGGTCTCCAAATATGGATTTCCGTTGACTGTGCCTTTGTTTCTGGTTAAATCCAGAGACAAATATATTTATATATACATATATATGCATCTGTATATATGTGTGAGTGAGTGTGTGTGTGTGTGTATGTGTGTTTATGTGCGTGTATGTGTGCCCTGAAGGAGGGTATAACCCTCTGGTTATACCTCTGGTTATACCCTGAAGATCATCTAGGACTAACTCCACTTCCCTTCTTGGTATTCATTTTATTAACACTTAGTCCCCTCCCCATCAGAGTACGGGTTTCTTGAAGTCTCTGGAGTTTAAAGTCTAACCATGTCCTGATGATAGCATTGAGATGAAAGAGTGAAATGCTCTGATGTTAATTAACAGCATATTCTGGTTAAACTGACTCTGCTAGTGGTTAGTTAATTACACTTGTACTTAAATTTATTCAGCCTGTCCATTGAGATGTTACGTGATTGAAAGAAGTTTATTTTATAGGCATTAAGGCTCAATTTGAAATGGGTTATACCTATAGAGATTTCCCGTATTTTTCATATAATTTAGAACAGGAAATAAAAAGTGGGAACTCCATAGAAGCAGGACAGATACTAAGTGAAAATACATTAATCAGAGATTGTGTCTTTCAGATTTATCTATACACTTGTGTGAGAAAGAGCGTGCACATGCACACAGGTGCCAAATCTGGAGCTTGTCCCTAAGCTTTTTAATTGTTTTAGTTTATTTTTTAGGCTACAGCTTTACCATTCGAGCCACAGTTCTGTTTCTGGCTTTTTCGTAGTTAGAGATAAGAGTCTCAGGGACATTTCTGCATGGGCTGGCTTTGAACTATGATCCTCAGATCGAAGCCTTCTGAGTAGCTTAGATTACAGGTATGAACCACCAGCACTCAACTTAGCTATATATATGGTTCAAATAAGACAGATTAATTTGAATCACTAGTTAGATATATATATATTATTTACATCACTGTACAATAAAAATACACTTTTAAATTTTATTTGAATAAAACAAAAATTATATAGGATAAAAATGGTTATTCTTTTTTTGTGTGTGTGAGTCTTGGGGCTTGAACGTAGGGCCTGGAAACCGTCCCTGAGCTTCTTTTTGCTTAAGGCTAGCACTCTACCACTTGAGCCACAGTGCCACTTTCAGCTTTTTCTGTTTTTGTGGTACTGAGGAATTGAACCTAGGATTTCATGCATGTTAGGCAAGAACTCTACCACTAAGCCACATTCTCAGCCCCCAAATGGTTATTCTATATAAACTTTGTGTTCATCATTATTTGCAGTTTTATTTTTAAAAGGTACAATACAGTGGTCAATTCTAAGCAAAATGTTGTACTTTTCCACTTTTAGTTAAAGAAGTTAAACAGATTACTTTTGAAGTCACAATCATTAAACCATCTTCAATTATTTTTTACCAGGCATTTTGAGATAAGCAATGGTATATAAATTTTGGAAATATAGGAAGTAGAACTTCAAGAAAGAGATACCCCTTAAACAGGGAGCGAAGATAGAAAAAAGGGTTACTAACCAGAAATTACTCCTTAAGGGTTAAACATTTGGGACTTTTTTTTTTGAAGGTGTCAGGTGAATTTATAAGGTTATATGATGTGTTTTAAGGGATAAATCATTTGAGACTGCTGGGTCTCCAGTCTCATTTTTGAAGAACTGGTGTTATGAGGAGTCATTTTGGAAATGAAAGTCATTAGAAATGGTCTTTGGAGAGTGGCATTTGAAAGCACCACTCCAAGGAAGTGGGTGGGCCAAGACCTCATGCCTCCCAGCAGAAAGGGAAAGAGGAGGTGAACAGAGAAGGCTAGAACCAGACATGCGGGTGGAGTCCATCCCAGCTGGTGAGAGTTTAGCTGCAAGGACCCCCGGGCAGGAAGACAACATATACAATACTTGCATCACGGGGAAGAACATTTATTTGCAATAGTAACGGTGGGCTTATATCAGTGCATTGTCACTAGCCACTGGCAGCTCTCAAGAAACAGTCCATCACAAGCTCCTTACCAAGGGATGTGGGATTTTAAAATTAAGGATTTTTTAAAAACATATTTTTATTATCCGTAAGTAGTTCTACAAAGGAGTTGCTCTTTGCTGAAGCAGTTGATGAATACAATGCATTCGAGCAATGTCACCCCTTTCAACATTCTCATATACCTCCCAAGCTACCTCTCCCCTTGCTCATCTTAATAGACTGAATTTTGTGTACAATGCTGCTTGATCTGTGTCACCGCTTTTCTATTGCAGTGCAGTGAACATTTTCCTCCCTGAAATTCTTGGTTTAGAGGAGAGACAAGCATTAAAGATGCCAAGGTCATTTTTAACAAGTATTGACAAATTAGACTATGAAGGAATTGTGTCTCAAAGGTTTTCTCATTGAACAGAGAAGCTGATCATCAATTAAAAAATAAAACACTTGTGTCTGTAGTGTTAGTGACACTTAAGGTACTCTATGAACTAGAGCTAGGATTCTCTATTTCTGGAAGACCATGTCTCATTAGGGCATCAAACCTCTAGAAAGGATGCACACCGTCTTCATAATACTTAATTAGATTTTAAAAAAATCAGCACCTCTGATGGTTACTGAAGCATATTATAGTTGCTTGACCAAATTGGGAAGACCCTCTGAAGTCTGAAGGTATCCTTGACATTAGCCACGGAGAGCTCTTTCAGGTTTTTCTCACTAATGCTTCTCATGGAACATTGCCTACTCTGCTTTATGATGCATCTGACACCCAGTACCACCCATCTCAGACATGTTTCCTTGTCCTTTTCTGAAGAGATTCTTGGAGATACAGAAAATAATAAGAAGCAGGGTTTGTTCTCCCAACTGGCAATATGTTCCTATTCATCCAGCAGTTTTATAGCAAAATTTCTCCCTTAAGTGATGTCGTATCATTCTATTTCCCACAAGACTTGAAGTTTGATGGTGATTTTTTAAAGAGCAGAGGTTTTAGACAGGAAGATAAGGCGAGCCGAACCCTTGAGGCAGACAGAGCATTTGCATTGTTTATTCTGAGGTTCCTGAAAAGAGTGCTTTAGTATACAGGATAAAGGCAAGATTATGGATGCCTGGACGTTCCCATAAATTCAGCAAAAACTCTGAATATCTGAGATAGGACACAAAGACTGCTCTGCTGGGGAGAGACATGCCAGTCCTGCTGTAAATCTTTACTGCCCAGGCCTTCAGGATCCATTTGTCACTCTATGCTTTTCTATAACAATTTTAACTCTGAAAAAAAAAATATCCCCAGGGCTGAAAACTTATTAAAACTCTCTGTGTGGAGCAAATCTGCTGCATTGGGGTCTCTAAGGAGCTACAAAATAGAGAAGGCTGGTCCTACCTTTAGGGACTGTGACTCTAACAACAACCATGGGCAAATAGAAAGGATTATGTAAATAAGATAGGAAACCAAATATTAATGAAGAGATCTGCATTCATAAAATAAGCTGAATGAAGTCTCTGTGGGGTCCTAAAGCTGTAATTCCTCAAGAATGGAACACATGCTAGTCCTACCAGGAGCTACTACTGAACTCCTCTGACTACTAAACAATTTATTTACCTTTTTTATATTAAATTTTTGCCATACCTCATGAAATAGGATAATCACTAACTGGCAGAGAAGAAAGGTAATATTTTAACAGGCATATTTGCTTTACAAAGATCACCTGAGTTGGTTATCATCAAAGCTGTATTTGAGTCCAAGTCATTTCTTTACTATTTTATAATGTTTCTAAGGTATAAATTGTTTAAAATTAATGATTTTTAAATATACATTGAGAAGTTCTCATCACGTTGGCATAAAATTGTACTTTTAGCTAAATGATGACAATCTAGATACTAGTTTGTCAGGTCAGGACCTGCCATAAAAATCTGACATTACTTAAACAGATTTATTAGTGTCATTTCAGAGCTATTATTTATATTAAATGTCAGTTGTTAAGACAATGTATTGGTATTTACTATGTCATGTTCCTTGGTGCGTGCATTTATGATGGATCTAGCTTTTCTACTGAAAATTCTGAAGAAATTATCATGTCTATATTCTATCAATACCTCTCTCAATACTAAGCACAGGATGTCTTCCTCACCAAACCAAAGAGAATATCTTAGAATATCTTAGATAAAAAAGAGTCTTAGACTCTTTAATTCATGCCATTAACAGGACTTAGCCCTTTATAAGCAATAGATAAAAATCATCACATAGAAAATATATTTACTGAATAGATTTAGATCTGTTCTAATTGTGTGAGATTGAAGAAAGCTCTCCAATACTTTTAGTCATTTACTTTCTTGGATGTATTGTACAATAATCAATTTCAGGACACTCTTTAGGTACTCTTTTGTAGATCATGAACTATGTGGGGATTTCATTTCTGAACCAGCGGTATAGAAGCAAGATTGCTTGTGAGATTACAAGGATCACTATGATAATATTGAAAAAATATTGTGGATAGGAATATAATAATGACTGCTTTGCAGTTTTCCCTCAATAAATCTTTACATTTTATGAGATTGTAGTCACCATTCAGCAGTCATTCAATCAACTTGTACTTAGGAGACTACGCTGTCGCAGTAATTATTCTCAGCATGTGTTTTTGCAGTGAACAAAATCTTATGGCATTCATTTGTTGGTGAGAATAGACAGCAATAAAAACCAGTATCAAAATCTTCTAAGTAGACCATGCACTGGTGGCTGATACCTACAAACTTAGCAGTTCAGGAGGCTGTGATCTGAGGATCAAGATTCAAAGCCAGTCCAGGCAGATATATCTGTGAAATCCCTATTTCCACTTCACATGCATGAAGCCAGAACTGGGGTATCTCTCTCTCTCTCTCTCTCTCTCTCTCTCTCTCACACACACACACACACACACACACACACACACACAGACTAAGTAAAATGTTGATGAAGACACTATATATAAGATAGAGAAGCCAGAAGGATTTCTGGAGAAGAGGGCCAGAGAAGACTCCTGAAAAGGCAGCAGGCATAAGTGCAGTGGGAATGAGGACCAGACTCTGTTACAACTGGAAAGCAGACTTCCAGGCTGAGATCAAAGCACGGGTAACTTTCCTGGTATGTAAAGAAAATACTATATAATATATATAAATGTAAGTATGGCATTTAAAGCAAGAGAACTCAATATCAGTTTAGCATTAAGCCTAAATAAAACAGAAATCTGACTTATAGAGCTTTAGTCTGTCCTTTTAGGCTGAGAGGTAGAGGCCAAACAAAACAATAACTCCAACTGAATCCTGTTGATTTGGTTCTTGGTCTCATTATCCTTATTCTTACTATTAATTATTATAATCAACTAATCAACTGCATACTAATAAACCCTAATGTCAATAGAACAGGAAATTATTGTTTTTTCCTTTCTCAGCATAATCTATATTTAATATAAATTCAACAGAAGGAAAGGTGATACAATCAAAGAATAATATGAAAACTTAATCAGAGAGTCAGAGAGCACTGTTTTCACGTTACGTTTAATGTTTGCTTTAAGACATCATTTATATTTCACAAAACAGTGCCTTATAGTTTCTATGAGTGATGCTCATAGCAATGAAATCTACTTTTATTGGGTTTCCATTTTCAACTGTGTCTGTGTGTATTGTTGAGTGGTAGGGTCATGTTTACTGCATGGCTAAGCAATAATGGCAGAGTGGAGAGTCTTCCCGAGGTAGCAAGGGATTTTGTTCATTTCCTACATCTCATAGCTCAAGCACTCACCGAGCATGCCCAGTGGCGATGAGAGCAATTCCTACATATAATTCAGTGCCCTCAGAAGATGAAAAATGAATGTGAACTGACCCAGTCTTCTGTATAAAACCCGATCTGAAACAGAAAACCTTTTTCACAAAATGTAAGACTTTGTTAAATTTGTGGGACAGAGTCTAAACGACAGAGACCCCTAAATATATTGTTTGTCTTTTCTTGTTCTATCCACACTCTGCACTTTAGACTTTGAAAGAGCTTTGGGTGACCACACAAACAATCAAATATGAAGCGTTTAACTATTTCTGCTCCATGTGAGGAAGTGGTATGCTGAGGTTTAGCTAGTTGCCTCTAATGAGCATAATACTTAAGTACTTATCAGCTATCAAAACTCACTTTCTAAGCCAGTTCATCAGGCACCCAGGAAATATAACTATCTCAGGAAATCAGGTAAAATGATGTAATTGTGTTCAGAGGGGGTTTAATTGGCATTTGGAAAGAGAAAAAGGAGTGAAGGCAATAATGAAGCTAAAGAATGGCAAGTTGTCCTACATTACGTAAGGACACATTTTCAGTGTTTAAGCTGATTCACACTTTCGTGCTGCAAGTTTCTAGATGTTGTAAAGGTATTTTTATATGCACATGTTATATGTATATGTGTAGCTAGAAATACATCTGTGTACATATGTGTGTTAAGTATACTTACTATCTTCCAGAAAGATGTTTTAACTGTGTCATATTTATTCTTTTTTGTACGTTTTTTTATTGTAAGAATATTGTACAGAGGGGTTATAGTTACGTGAGCAAGGTAATGAGTACATTTCTATTGAGCATTGCTGTCTTCTCCTTTGTTTTCCCCCTACCATCCCTTCCCTCCCTCCTCCACAACTACCCCCTCCTTAAAGTTGTAAAGTTTGTTTTCAATATAGTGTTTTGTACATCTAATTATTACAATGGTTCAACCTGTATCCTTATTTAAGCATTTTGTTTTTTCCTTTCCCTTCCCCGAATCAGAGAAGTGTATATACAAGATGCAAGGTACTGACATCAAATACAGTGAAAACAGGGGTTATACAGTGGGGGAAGAACATACAAAGCAACAAAAAAAAATCACATGGTACATTATACATAGGTTAGAAACAACAGCAAGAAAGAAAAAAGATATTTGTGTCCCTATCTTGAGGTTCATTTCACTTAACATTATCTTATATGGTCATATGTACATAGCTTTTGACCTTTTCTGCTTGTCCTACACATATACTAGTTATTGCAAATGAATCTGTCAATGAGGCTTAACTCTTCATTAACTAATTGTTCATTTAGTAGTGTATGAATGCTTACCAGAAGTCTGTGCATCTTTGCACCACACATATTGGAGAGGTAGCAATGATTATGAATGATTCAAACCTTGCTTTTGGTTTAGACAAGTAAACGGCAAGTAAAGTGTTAAATGCTGTAATTAGAATTCTACAGTAATTTAAAGGAAAATTGCCAAACTAATCTACCTTGGGTGAAATGTTTCCTCGCATGGTTAGCTCTTTTGAAGGATGCCTGCGGCTACTCACCTGTCTGTCAGTCCTTCCACAAAAAGTCATACTGTTTTATAACTAGGTGGCCTGGTTATTCTGAACCATCATCGACCGCTTCATTTCTGGGATTACACAGGAAAATAGAGAAGTAGTTTAAAATGTTTAATTGAAGTGCCAAAAGCTAGCATTAATAGGATGTATTGAGGCGAGCCATGAGCATTGAGTCTGTCCTCCCAGTGATCAAATCTGGAGTAGACAACAATTTCCCATCTCTTTAAGACCTTCAAGCTGTGTCTGCCAGCACTTCTTTGATGGTGTTTGTTCCTGCTGTCTGGCATCGGTGTGGCTCCTTGGCATATATGTGGCTGTGTAACATTATATGGATCTGTGGCATGTGGAAGAGTTCCTTGGCCTATATGTGGCTCAGTGACACATATGTGTCTTTGTGGCCTATCTGTGACTCCAAAGCATGTATGAGGGGGTGGGACTCTGTGGCATGTACGTGGCCCTGTGGCCTGTATGAGGATTTGGGGTACACATGTGACTCCATGGCATGCAGGTGGTTCTACAGCATGCATGGTGGCTTCGTGGCATATATGGGACCCCATGGTTCAATCTTCCATGCTACAATGAGTCCAGTGAATGTTTCTGGGACATACTGCCCTTCTAAACAGCTTTTCTTTGCTGGTTTTGTTTTTTGCAGCTAGTTAATTTTTTTAATTATAAATTTATCTAAAAGAATTACATTTTCCTTACATGCCTGCTGCTTATGACAGAGCATTGACTCCATGATCAAAATCATAGCAATTGGTGCCTCCCCAACTCAAGCAGCATGTTTCTCAGGTGTGGCTTCTCAAGTTCATTCAAGTTCATGAGCAAACCACCCGGCAGGTTGTGACGAAATTGAAGGATTTGCTTCCCTCAATATCAAACATAGAAGTTCTGCGCATCTATGTTCTAAACATTATAGACCCGCCAAAAGTTTTACTCATCAAATAACCCCGAATAGATGCATAGAGCAACACATGCATAAAATAATTATAGCTTTGCACTAAATTGTGCGTTGAAAGGGTTTGTGCAGTAGTAGAAAAACTGGTTAAGATTATACATGTTTTATTTTCCTTCTGCTTGGTGTTCTTAACATGTGAACCAGTTGAGCAATTTAGCTGTTCTGACTTTTAAATATTTTACTTTCTGCTTATTTAAAATTCAATTTAATATGGTTGCTACGGATTCGAAGTTCCCTTAAAAATTCAAATTGAAGTATAGTCACCATTAAGAGATATGAAGAGGGAGGACCTAAAGAAACCACTGAGAAGGTTCTTCCCTCAGAGGTGTATTAGTCTATTAACCCATGAATAGACCCATGAATAAACACTAGTTTCCTCTTCTTGGATTGACAGAGCCATGAAGCTACCTGAACCTCCTTCCTTCATAAATGATCAAATTCATAGAGTTTGATTATAGACACCAAAAAATTGACTAACACAACTATCAGTGAACCAAAAATTCTGTGCTCCCTATTTTGGGTTTTTAAAATCCATCAATACCCTTTAGTGTCTCATTAAAAAGAGACGAGTTAATGCTTTGAAGTGGCATTTGATGATTATGGAATAGTAAGCAGGATGCAATCTCGTACTAAAATTATTTGCCAATAAAAGGAAGATGTAGTATGCTATTAATTTCCTCCAGGACTATGAATACCTAGGAAAATCTTTGCGAAGGAGGAAGAAAAGTTCGCATCAGTTTGTTGTTCTGTGGTGATTTTGGCAGTAACTTACAGAAATCAGGTTTGGCTCCATTCTTACTGGTGTTTACAAGGTAAAGTCAGTGTTCCACTATTTCATAGTAGTACACAAGTCAGGCAAAGACAGATCCCTAGGGACCTTGCAGGGTATTGTGGGATTTTGTTGGAAAGTCTTTCTTTGCTGTGTGTGATGACGGCTTTTTTGGTCTTTGCTTTCTTTCGTTTTTGTGAGCTGAGAGAGTTCATAAATTTCTGTAGGCAGAAGTACTCCTTGGTGGAACATATTTTGGGGGATGAAAAAAATTATCCTGTAGATCTATATACTCCAGAAATTTATGTTAACCTTTAAAAATGACAACACAAACCAGAGAGCAATGTGCATGTGCAAATAATCTCATAGGGAGTCGTGAGAATGTATTTTATGGCTAACACCTTTTATTCTTGATTTTCTTCATTACAGTAAAATTATTAAATTAAAATTATTCACCATATAAGCCAGGAAAGTAACTGATCTATGTTGCCTATGTATGAAGACTGGGGGACAATTACTTATTTTCTCAGGGTGGAAATTTAATTACTGTTTGTCTTCTGCCAAGATGAAAGTATATAAATAATTATTATTAAAACATATATAAGTCTCTCAAATATATATTGCCTGACCAGGCTTCATGTGCCTTTACTTCACTCTCATAGTATTCCCTGAACTTCAAAACCTTTTTTTTTTTTGCTTTTGCTTTTTGAAATACCGGTTGATTGTGCTAAGTAATATAAAGTCAGGAAAATAAAAGGAATGTAAGTCGTAAGAATACATTTCAAACTCAGTACAATTCTGTGAATATTTACCCACTTACAGATGGAAATCTGAGATCCGGCAGAAAATTTACCAGTGAAGATATTTTTAACCATTTTAATAGAATTTTGAGAACTTAAGCTTTACAAATTCAAAAGTTCATAGGTCTTGCAAACATAACCCTTATTAGAGCACAAAGAACATGGCCCACGAGTGCAATAAACACAAGAAAGGGTAATTAATAAAAACATAAATAAAATATGTTATTGTTTCATTTAGAAAAATAGACATTTCTCAAAGCAGAGAGAATAAAGGATAGAGTAGGTCTCGCAGGAATTGCTGACCAACTACACAGAGACGCAGGAAGGGGAGGAGTCATTACCATTTTGAGGTCCAGAAGAGACAGGGATTATAGTCATCTAGTTCAGATTCCAGACTCATGAGTACTCATAATCGCTGACTCCTCCTTTTCTCCTCAGATCTCACCCTCCATCAGTGAGTCCCATATGAACTCTCCAGTAAAGCAACCCTGGAGCCTGGGGGTCACAGGGCTCAGCCTCTAGGTTCTGAGAGGAGGACCCAGAGTGAGCAGATGTGGGCAGATGGCAGCTCAGCTCACAAAGTATCTGACTAGAGAATGCTCCTTAAACCCAGCTTACACCATATTTCATCTCACATGTGCAACCTAGAAAAAGTTGGCCTTAGCAAAGCTGTGACTAGAAGGATACTGGTTATGAGACTGAAGAGAGCCATGGTAAAGATGGATATGGAAAACGTTATCAATGGGCACTAAGTCATATTAGATAATAGCAAGAAGTTCCAGTGTGCTATTGCACAGTAGGATGATTACAGATAATGATACGCTATTGTGCATTTCAAAAAAAATAGAACAAATGATTTATTATTATTTTTCTTTTGGTGTGCTGGTCCTGGGGCTTGAACTCAGGCCTTGAGTTCTGTCCATGTTTTTTTTTCTGAAGGCTAATCCTCCACCACTTGAACCATACCTCCACTTCTCATGAACTTTAGTGCCCAGACTAGCTTTGAACCACCATCCTCACACCTGTGTTGCTAGGTGTGAGCCGCCAGCACCCAGTAGAAGAAAGTAGTGTTTTCATCATAAAGTAATGAAATGGTTGAGAAACTAGATATGTTTACCTTGATTGAGAATGTATTCACAGCATATATATAAATATATATGTGTGTGTATATGCATATATATACATGCATACATACATATATATATATATATATATACATACATATACATATATGTATCCAAACATTATCTGGGATGTAGATATGTACAGTCTTGTGGATAGTTGTTTTTGTATCAATTAAAACAAATTAATTAAAATTTTTAAAAAAGATTCCAAATGACTGTCAACTGTTTAAATGAATAGCAGGAAATTTAAAGAGAGAGAGAGACAGAGACAGAGACAGAGAGAGACAGAGAGACAAAGAGAGAGCGAGAAAGAGAGAGGAGAGCAATGCTGGGGGAAGTCATGTGAAATGAGGAGGGAGAGTGAGCAAATACAGTCATTTTGTTCAATGTACATTAGGTAAAAGTTGAGCTGCATGATTTGCGGGCAGGGATGGGAAGGGCAAAGTAGGAGAGAATGAGCGAAGGGGTGACATTGGATCAATATACCCTTTGAATTCATCACCAGACTTAGGGTGATGAATCATCAAACTCCTTTGTACAGCTACTAAATAATAATATAAAGTCCACTAGTGAATGAAAGGACACATCCAGTGGAGGAGGCAGAGTGGGGGATGGGCATTTTTCCTCCCTTGGGACTATCAGCAGGGTCCCCTGCATTCTCCTGCAGCACCCCTGGGGCACCCCTGGGTCATTTTGATCTAACTACAGCGTGGCAGTGACCTCAGTGATGCCCCAATCATGCTGCTCTGCCACTTCATCTGTTCTCACGCCTGCAGTGCCGTAACTGCCAGACCCAGAAGCCGGGTGGGCGATGCCTTTTCCCTCATTGTCCATTTCCTCTCACTCCGCCATTGTGTCTGTGGAAGCCTGAGGAAGATCAAGTCCCTGTCTGTCTTAGATAGCATTGTCCTTTCTGGCCATCCAGGTACTGATTCAAACCAGGTACAGCTCAAAAGGTCCTGTACATGGGAGCCCATATCGGCCTTCTAGAAAAGGAGGCAAAGGTCACTGTCTTTCAGATGTATCAAGTACATTTTCTTTTTGTCATACAGCTAATGGCAGTCATAAACAAAGTTTCAGTTTCAGTCTGCCTGGCTCTGAAGCTAACCTTTTTGACTTCTGGCCTTTTGTAACCATGATAACCTGGGGGTGAGGGATTTAAATCCAAGGAATTCATTTCACTTCTTAATTCTGGCACAAAACCATTGGAGCTGCGGCGTTCGTTATGGAAAATGGAAAATATGGTGACATCAGCAACTGTCTTTATTATTGACAAGCGATTTTTATTCTCTCATAGATGATGGATGAAGAAGCTTTGTGACAGGAATATCTGTGTGAATGAAGTTAGGTGGAAGACGCCAGGTTAGGCAGGCATGGCTTCTGATTTGTAAAATTATATTACAATGGAAAACAGGTTCAAAACACGATTCCCACTGTGCCCTGATTCTCTACTGAAATCAAAGTATATTAGTGATTTCTTTGTCATGGTAAAGAAATGTTGTTATTTCCTCATGAGAGGAGCTATTTCTTCATACCAGTACTATTCCTCAAAGGAGATGGTCAGGAATCAATGCATATGTGAAGAATTGGCATTCCATCTTGTCTTTGCTTTGGCAAAAAGAGGTTAAATGAATTCTCTGGCTCATTTATAACCAGCACATCCCAGAGACACATTGCATGTTTACTTCAGTGACAAATGTTTCCTATAATTGTGGAGTTTTTTTTTTAAAGCACTTTCAGAAGCAGACATGCCCAAATTTCCTCTCATCTCTACTTTGAGAAGCACTGCCTTTCTGCAAATTAAAATGAGAAGCAAGTCTCTTGCCCTGTAGGAAATGGAAATAAATCAGTAAGTAGGCGTTGATGCGGCAGACAGTACCCACAATTCACTATTTATGTACCTTCCTTCATGAAGCGATGTAGAATTTATTATTGTATTTATAGAAAGGTTCACTCGCTCTGGGTCACCTCATAATCAAGATATTTCATTTTCATGATGCTCCTTTGAGGAGATAACAGTCCGGAAACATTAGACCACCATGTCCATTCCTGTAAAGGAAGTGGAGTTCAGGCTGCTGTCACATTTAATTCAGAGTCCACCCACACTCCTTCTACTGTTATTATTGGGGTCAGGCCCAAGTAAAGTTCATTGATGTGTTTGCGTTATTAAATCTGTTCATAGGTTGTCAGATAGTTTCCCTATATACTACATATCCTCTATCTTTCTCTATTCTATATGTCCTTTATCTTTTCTCAGTTTTGATGCCAACCGAATCTCTCCTATTCCTTGTTCTGCATGCAATGGTGGGTTGAAACCTCACATTTCTACTGGCCCTCCGCCGCCTAGACAAGTGACTGGCACACAGTGGACACCAAGTCCAGGGTTTGTTGGCTGATTTTTTTTATTCACTGTATTTTCTACAGTGAACTGGGAAGAGTTTGTGCATTTCAATGTGTACCTGGATGGGGCAGCATCCTGATTGTGGAGGTCTAGAACCACGTCCTGCTGTCCTTATGTTAACACTGTTGTCCATGAGGCTGGTAGGCAGACAATATCCTCAAAGTATTACCACAGTCCCAATCCTGTAAAGAAGCCTTCAAAAAGGCTTCTCTCTCCCTTATCAGCGAGGGATGCCAGACATTCACTGCCAGGAGGCGTAAAGGATGCCTGCAGTAATCTAGGGGAAACATTTGTTCAAAATCAAGATAATGCGTGATGCGTAAATATACTGTCTACACATATTATGTTCAGAAAGTAAGAAGACATGCTTCTGAAGAACACAATTTCACAGAAATTCATAGAAAAAATTGATTTAATTGTTCTTGTTCATATCTTGCACCAACAATAATTATTTGCCTTGATAATGAACAAATAATTGGCTGAATAATGTAGTAAAAATCTGCATTTATGTAGTAGTCTGTATTATTCAAGAAAAGTTACTTTCTTGTATTCACCAAAATAACTTTTTTTTGTTTTTATGTAATTTAAAAGCTAGCAATAATAATAAAGGATTAAAGTAATTTAGTATAATTGCACTAAAATATAGAAAACTCAAAACTCATTGTAAGAATTGTTCATTAAAATAAATATAAAATAGCATGCATTACTATTGTTATTGTTGTTTATTAAAATTGCTCTTTCAATATGCAAAGTTTCTCCATTATATTTGAAAGACTAATTGCAAATTATATTTAATGAGTGTCAAAATTTGAGAGCCAAGTTATTTTAAAAGTAAAAATTTATAAATTCTGAAGATATTTAAATTTTATTAAATAAGTGGTTAAAAATGACAAATTTTCAAAATAATTCAAAATTATTGTCTGTCTTTTTTTATCACTGTTTCCATGTATTAAGCTATGTCTTCATGATTCACTGTCTATAAAATCTAAGTTTTAAGATATATTTTATAAAATACTTTTATAGATTTAATATGGGAAATTTGCACATTGTATAGAAATGGATTAATTTATAAATACATAATTGCATAAAGTATGAAGCATTTAATATAGCAAGGTTTCCTTAATCATGGACAACTGCTGCAAATGCCTAGTCATTATCACAGGTGCCACCAATTGGAGCCAAAACAAGAGCAAAATTACAAATAGCTACCATTTCATCTCCATTTTTCTTTCACCCTAAAGGTTTGAAATTTTATCTTTTATTTCTTTTATTTTATCTTTTATTATTTCTGAGTTTTAAAAACTATACACACGCCTCCTCCAAACCCTTTCTCCATCTCATGATTTTTTAATTACCTAAAGATGTATACTCATGGTATAAATTCAAATACTACAATTTATAAAGTCACTATGAATGCTCTGTGAGGAGCACTCTAGAAATCCAAACATAAGCAGGGAGACCAAGGTGTGGAACACTAAAACTAAGACATCATCCTGTACTTATGTTTTATATATATAATTCATTTTTGTATGTAAGCAGGTAATTCATGATTAGGAAGCTGCAAGATTTTGGGAAATGGCTAAGTTTAGTTTTGGTCATGTTGACCTGAAATGTTGCTTTTCCAAGCAAGGCAAAGAACTGAAGGCAAACTCGAGTTCTGCCAAAAGGGAGGGAAAAAAAAGAAAAACAAAGAAAAGAAAATGTAGGTTGATAATAAAATCTGATAAGGTATGGAAGATATTCCAGGCAACAGGGAAAAAATGTAGATCAATGATTTTTAACCTTGTCTGTTCATTAGGAAAAACAAATAGTGCCCACACTCAAATCTAAACCAATTCAATAAAAATGTCAGAGAGAAGATTGATAGGAATGGCAATTTTTTTCAAAGCTCTTCAGTTGATTTAAGTGGACAGTAAGGATGGAGAAACATTATTGAAGGGAGAACACAGAGAACTCTGGGACTTTTTTTTTAAGATTAATGATGAACATATTGAGATTAAATTACTGGCGCCTGTGTCACTTAGACATTTAATCAAGAATATTTCTTTAATAATGAAAATAACTGATCTGGAGATCACAAGTGATGACAGACCAGAGGACCTTGTAATATAAGCCTGTCATTATCACTTATATGACATGGTTCTTAATACACTCACTGTAGAGCTAAGCGTGAACATTATATATTATTTAGAGACCTGTGGCTTTTAAAATATGTTTTGAGGCTATTATATGCCTCCCCAAACATCTAATAATTGATAGTAATTAAAAATGGTTTAACAGAATTAATTCATATTGTATTCATAAAATAATGTTTTCTTATGGCTGACTAATCATTAAATATTATTAGCATTTTGTTCTATGGAGCCCTCTCAACCATCAAAATTCTTTCTTTAATAATTGGGAAAATCTAGTTTGTTAATTTTCTAACTTCACTAATGAGCTAATGAAAAAAATTATCGACATGTAAGATTGTAAAAAAGCATCCACTTTGTTAATTTTCCAACTTAACTATTAAATTAATGAAAGAAGTTATATCTACATGTAAAAGAACAATTGACATTCCTTTGTTGTGTCTGTTCAGCCTTTTCCCCTTTCCCTTTCCTTTTTTAAGCCAATACTATTGACTTCCCTGATTTCTAGGATTACTTCTATAGTCATAACTAGCAAATCTGCAACCTTAGCCCTATCTTAGCCCTAACCTCCATCCTGTTCCACAAGAATATTTCAAATTGCCAGTTATGCATGTCTGTACAGATGCCCCCAACACAGGACATCTTAAAGTACAGCGAACAGATAGGAAGCTATTTTAATATTCATAAGGAGAATAGAATTATCTGAATTACAGTAGAGGGAGAGAGAGACAGAGACAGAGACAGAGACAGAGACAGGGACAGGGACAGGGACAGGGACAGACAGAAAATGGAGACTGAAGTTGAGATGGACTTTGAGGTCAGTTTCTACGATCGTGCCTGACTAGAAATATGGGGAAGATAACATCCATTGATGACATCTATGTTTCTAGTTTAGGAGCCTGAGAGGATGGAAGGTCTTAACAAAAATAACAGTTTCATGGGATGAAACAATCTTGAGGCTAAGTTCCATCGTCAACATAGTAATTCTATAATTTGTAAACTGACTTGGTGACAATTGAAGAGGACTCTGAAAAATTAGTCTGGACCAGAGGAAACAGAAAGGGGTTGAGACTTGGTTCTTTTTCTATCTTTTCCTCTTTTTTTTCTTTCTTCTTTAGTGGCACTGGAGATTGAATTTAGCCTTATACTCTCTAAGCAAATGTCTTACCACTTAAGAAGCTCTATTCTTCAATTAAATATTCTTGTCCATTCTTGCTCTCTGGGGTTTATCAAGACAGTTTCTCTGGAAATAGCTTTGTTTTTAAAACAAATAGATTATATCTAATAATCTTATGAAGTTTGTATTATAATTGCAATGTTTTATTTTCTTGATCTACTCAGCACATATGTCTTCATCATTTAGTGTTCTCTAATTCTGTTATTCTCTCTGCCTCACATTTACTTTTATCTGTGTTTGAAGAATCAGTTGCTTAGCTGTCAATGGGTACTTTAATTTTCTCTCTTCAGCACCCCTGATCTGAGTCAGTCACTTCTGTAACACAAGTAATGACCCCAACAGCCTGTTGAACATTGGATTTAAGCAGACCTCATTGTATATTTTTCAAGGAGAGTCTAACAATTTACAAAATACTAACTAGGCAGTTTGTGGCCATAATTTTGTATATTGGTTCAACCCTGGAAAAAGTGAGTCTACTTTCTAAACCAGAGAATTTGCAATAAAGGCAAAGATTCCAATATTTTAAGTCAATCCAAAAAGAAGATTTGCAATGTCGGATTTATCTTTGGTGAATGAGTCAGGCTGTGGAAGTCATGAGTATTCTCACAGCATCTTATGACAGGGAAAGTAAGGGAGTAATTTTCTTTCCTTGTAGTTTTAATCAGCATCAATTTGAGGTTATTTGGGAAGAAATTTGTGAAAGACTATTTACATTTATGACATTTCATTGTTGGAACTTTCTTTTTACATCAATAGCTTCCTAGAATAAGAGTTCTTTAAAAAAAAATCAAGGCAGTGAACTGCCTGGGAATCACTTGTGTAGGTTACAAAACTACTTAAACAGTGTGATCAAACTTGAAGGATCGCCACTGTGGATGTGTAAATACTAAAATTCAGTGTGTGTGGTAGGTAAGGAAAAATTTTAAATGAATTCTGCACTCATGAAATATCCTGAACTAAGTAGAATTGCAAAAAGTGGGAGATTATAGAAATATATAAATGGGAGGTAAAATTTTCAAAAAGTATCTTAGAAATTTCACCAAGTACAACAAAGACTTAAACTTCTCTGTGGTTAAAGGGCAAACTTAAGATTTATGTGAAATGTGCTTTTTCCCTTTTCCCTTATAAACTTGGATCAACTTTAAGAAGAACAAATATAAATCGTTATGTGAAGAATGACCAGCTATCCCAAAAGCAAGTATATAAAATCCACAAGTTTGCAGAACATTTTAAGAATTCAGTGTTTCTATTTGTCTAAAACTAGATGTCCCTTTTAATAAACTTTTGCTAATAAAGCTGAAAAGGCACTTCAGGGGAATAAAATTTCTCCCAGAATATAATTGATCCTGTCTTTAACAAGATTCCTTAGGTACCAGATTTCTCACTGAATATTTTCTCTAGCTCATCCATGTCTAATATGTACCCTGGTAGCCACCCAGTTTTATGTAAGTGGTGTTAATATGACTTTTACAGATGATTTGCTGTAGCTACAAAAAAAAAAAACTGTAGTGTAGTTAAGACACAAAAATTCAAGCGTGGGCCAATACAGCACTGTGACTTCTTGGCTCACTGGCAAAATCTGTCATTTGGGTGTTCTTTTGTTCTTCTCTTCTGGGGCCTTGCAGGATTTTATGGGAAGAGCTGAAGAAAAAATCACATTTTACACATACCCTATGGTTTGTGCCCCACATATAAATATGTATGTGTTTACATTTGTTTATACATGTCTGTATATATACACATACTTATGTATGTATATGTTTATATAACATATGTATTATGTATATTATATATTATTTACACACATACACACATTTACCTACCTATATGTAATGTGTATGTATATACTATATATAATATACATATATTATGTATAATATGTATATTATATAATGTATAATTATATATGTTATATGTCCATATATTCTATTATATATATTATATAGTGAAATCATAAGACTGTCAAATTTGTCTTCATATGCATATCTCTGTAATTGCCTCCTTTCTGTAATTATAGTCACAGGCTCCTCTTGGGACAATACATGATTGGCAGTCTTTCCTCAAGTTTCTAAAGTCTTTTTATTTGGAACACTTTATCAAGCTGCTCACTACTCCCCCTGTAAAATAAGCTATAAACTAGCTAGAGAGGAAGCCTTAAGGAAAACTTTTCCAGCAGTTCAATTTTCTTCAGTCTTTTCTTTCAGAAAAGAAAGACAATGCACAGTACCTGCTGAAAGCCCTTCACAAAATGATTATTCTTCTAATTTCCAGTGAGTCCTACTTTCCCAGCGTGTTTATTATTTCTAAATATGTGTTGTGAAATGTCACCACAAATGCCCACCCAAGGAAACTAGCATTTTTACATAGACAATCTAGAAAGTATAGATTATTTGCAATAACAAAAATCCCTACTTCTCCTTGAGTGCAAGTAATACATGCTTGACTTTATTTTTATTTGAATATATATGGCATTACTACATAATAATCACTTTGGAAGTCAAAGAAGAAAACTTATTAACCATACTCTACCTATTTATTACAGAAAAGGTAAGTATGGTTTTTCATATCAGATAATTCTTCATTGGGAGTTTCAGACTCTGATCAATTCTTTGAGGAATCTGTTTTCATCTTTTGTTACGGATACAGATTTATCGCTTTTCAAGAGATCACTTAACAAGATTTAAATGTGAAGCATGATCTGGCATTACATCCCCAAGTGTTGTCTTCATCTTCCCTTTGGGCAGGAAATCTATTTAGTTCCTTTCAGGGTAATGAGCTGCCAGACAGCTATGCAAAACGCCCACTTTCCATTGAGCAAAACAATGGCCAACACATTGCTGGATGCATAATGTTATTTTGAATTAAGGTTCAATTCCACTTTTATCAGCACATTTAGGGATTTATTTCTAGTTATGTCTAGTAAAACATCCAACTGTCATGACTAATTTTGTTCTATTACGAGTCATAAATTTTGTTCTTCTGAAGTTTTTCAAAAACTTTAAGCTGCTTCTTAACTAAACTAATTTACTAATAAATTCTAACATCAAATATGCTTCTGTGGCTATCAAAACTCATTAAGTTTTGAGCATTATAGATGAAGAAATTAGTCATTTGAATAAGCTATATAAGGCAAACTGTTGCTCTTGATTTTGGATAATCATAAGTGAATCTCTGGGCTTAAATATGAACAAACAATGGTGATTTTTGTAAAACTACACAATAAAGGAATGAGCATATAATTTTCTTGTAATGAAAATGTGAACGTAAAATGTATCTCCTGTGGCCATTATTTTTTCTGCTTTCCTAGAGTCATATACATGGTATATATTAACATAACAAACCAAACATGAAATTGAAAATGTTCATGTTTCTGCAAGTCAATTCATTGTTTAATCCAGCCTTTCAGTATCTTTTTAGTAAAAAGTTCTTTAGAGGACAAAACTTCCATTCAGGGTTCTCTGAAGTACTGCTTTGTTATTGGGCTAGATAGCATTAAATGTAATACATACTAAGTGTTATGCCCTAGTAAGACTATTTCATTTTACCCCAGTTAGGTCTTTACTGAACACTTAATTTTTCCGCTTCACATAAAAACCAACTCTCTGTGATTATGTCTGAGAATCATAAAACACAAGAAGCAAAAATAACATTTTTACCTATGAAAGTTATGATTTAATTTCTGCTTATTGCTTTGTTTTAACTTTCTTAATATCTCTGAGCTTCAACAGAAAAGACAGCTGTTACTCTTATTTTGTCTCAGTTTGCTTCACTGGAACAGTGAAAGACAAAAAGTGTACTTGAGATTCCATTTCACAGAACTAAATTAATTGGAAGTAATATGTCATGATTGTCAGATAACAACACTATTTGAACTTTGCCAGCAAACTACACCAAAAAATTGTATGCTTGCACAAGTGCACCATCTCTCTTCTGTTTTGTTTATATCCTAAAAATATTTGGACAAAAGCAAGGGTAATGGAAAATTGAATTTCTTGAAAACAAAAGCTTTTCAAATGGAAAATGTTTCAGATACATCTTAAGGACAATAGTGGTGTGGAAATGTCAAGTATATAATTTAGAAAAATTAAGTAATTCTATTATGAGTCATTATTTTTCCCCATATTACTATAGATAAACCACATGGAAGTCTTGCCTAGCTAGAAGATTAACAGTTAAACAACAGGAAGTATTATACATTACACCTTTATCCCTGTAGCTGAAGTAAGTTCCAAACTCCTGGGATAATATCAACATTTATGTATACAAATATCTTAGACCTTGTATTTCCCAGCTGCAACACTCAATATACTTTGTATCAATCCACTTTTATATTCTCTTTGGTTTGAGCTTGAGAATTCAACATGTCATGGATGACAACAGTGTCTTAATAGGTCAACATAGGAAATGGAAACAAGACATTATATAAGCTTGCCTTGAATCATGAGAGGATTCATCAATATAGCTATGTAACTTCTTCTAGAATAGTCATTGGCTTAATACTATTTAATAGCTTTGGTGTTATCTTAGTAGAAGAATAGTGCCCTTTAGTAGATAAACTGTTTAAAAGTTTTGGTGTTTTTCTATCTTCCTTTGGATTATCTGATAGACAGTATATAGAAGGAAGTTGTCAACAGTATCAACTTCTAATACGTAATTTGTGTTTTTATTTGATGGTACATTTTGAGGTCAAAGCAACCACGAAATGAATGGAACTAAGGAAGATTTTACACCTGTTCTGAAATTGCAGTCTACCGGGTCAGAACTTCATTTCAGCAACCTATTGGAATGTGCAAAATTGAGTCTGCTCATCATCTGAGCGATACCATTAGGTCGCTCTTGTTACTAGGATTTACCATCACCAAAGGTCATGGGTCATCTTTGTAACAAACATTCTAAAAAATAGCTTGCTATATATACCTGATTGCTCAGAAGCCCTAGTCAAGCTTGCATAAATCTCAACAGTATCATCGGCCTAGACTATGCTCAAGGACATAAAGCATGATACCAGAATATTACTAACGTCATTCATGCCAACTCCAAACTACACCACTCATTCCTGTTTTTCTTACCCCTCTACAAATCTTTAATCCTTCGGCTGAAATAACCTTGCTTCACTAGGCTATAATTTAAAGTGTCAGACATTTCTTTTTTGGTGCAATGTGAATTAAATTTGGGGAAGCTACTTCATGTACTGTAAATAGATTATGGAATACAACTTAAAATTCTGTGTTCAGGCATATGGCAACAAAGCATTATCATATGGGACTTAGCTTTTTAATCCATATGACTTCATTCATCTTTTCTGGAAAGAAATCCAAATCATCCTCCGAGATTGAACAGTTCTTTGCTGTCGCCACACAGGCAGTCTTTGGAAAGATGTGAAGTCCAGCAAAGCTTCTTTGTATTTTATTGTGTCAAAATTCAAAGTTTGCTTTTCTTCTTTTATCACTAGTTTGACTTTTTCTCTACAGTGAAACAGAATATATTTTAAATGTCAAATTTATTTTCAGATGAATTTTCACAGATGATGTTTTAGAAGTTACAGTTCACCCAGATTTAGCCTTCAGGAGGTCAGTTCCAAAATACACATTTGTGTGTATGTATGTGTGTGTGTGAATATATATGAGAGAATATTTCTATCTATGTATCTCCTTTTTTCTTTTTCTTTTGTGATAAAATTAGAAATCTTCAAAAGCTCATAATTTTCCATACTTTCAAATTATGGGTTTTTTTTCTCTTTTTGTGTCAACTGTTGAATAATTTCCTACAATGTATTTACTCATTCAATTCCAATATTCTATGCATATTTAAAGTAACTTATGGTTTCTGTCATAGCATAAGAAAGTGTCTCTGTACGAATTTAGTTTTATATACATTATGTAACATATTTATACATTTTCATGCATACTGTTAAAAGCTGGGTGACAATTTTCTGCTTTCATTAATATATAAAAGATAATTTGCATTGACAATCTCCATTTTTCCCTCCATTGATATCAATATTTGATATTTATGTGTTGACATTATTGAGTATTGAGATTTGTTCTTTGTCCTGTGTATTTAGGAGACCAAGACTGAGATCAAGCTAGGATAAGAAATAATATATACATCCATCAACAAAAGAGTGATTAAATAAATAGTGCTATACAATGGATATGTAAAAAGAACTATGGCTTTTGGCAAATATGAGAAAAAGAAATATGGTTATCTAGATCATGTACATCTTATAATTTGCAAAAAATAGTATTTGAGGAAGCTCCAAAGACACCTTTGGAGCATTAGGTTAAAAATTAGCCTAAAGGATGTATGCTAATAGCTGGTGACTAAACATCAATAAGTGCTCAGAGTGAAGCCAACAATATTTCTTACTTCACAGTGTAGTTTAGGTAAGAACATTAGAAAATGCTTAACTCTTTGTTAATGGCCTTCTGAATTTCCTTGAAGATAAAGTGAGAAGTATGTAACTACTCTAGAAGAGTTATGTCAAAAAGATAAAAATAATGCTTTTGATGATAAGAAATCAATAGAAAATGTAATTGATAATATGAGAGGTAAGGAAATAAGGCACATGATATCCTAAGATGAGCAAAACCCAGAGAAATCTGTATAGGACATTTTTTATTCTTAAGGATTAAAAAAGTATCAGAAAATCTATGCTTATATAAAAGTCTTCAAATTAAACCCAGATATTTACACAAGCTGTATTTATAGTCTTGTCCACTTTTCAAATGACTATATAGAGTTCACATTTATACTAAATAATGATATAACCCAGCAATGATAGTTTTAAATTGAACAATAAAAGGTGTGTAAGAGATTTGATGAAAGTATCCAGTCACACTTATAAAGATGTGCCACTCTCATAAAATTGTATATTATATACTTTTATACCAAATAGACAAATACTCCAATACCTTTTATGATACATTACATAAATCCCTGAGTCTCTGAGGTGGAGGTTTATGTTATTTAAAATAACAAAGTTATTATAATCAGAACTTAAATCCATGTGCTGATGTATTTCTCAATAAGTCTATTGAAATATTTACTATTTAGTCAAGGTCTCACTAATCTTTCAAAATAAAAAGATGTCTCACACTGGGAAAACTGAAAAGCAATATTTTATTCAGATATCTTTATGTTATTCAGAAAGCTCACCTTATGCTTTTAAGCTTGCTTACAAACACAGTTACATGCCCAGGCTAAATAAAATATTACAGAATGTGCTCATAACAAAATCTATTCTTTAAAGGTACTGGATTAAATTCTATAACTTTTTCTATTTCAACATATCCCTTCATTTCCAAAATACTGGTTTATTGTCAGTCAAGATGTGATGATTTTGTTGGAAAGTTTGAATAAAATCATTTTGTCAACATCTGAGTACTAAAATAATGCAAACTTTTCTGCCAGCCTCCTAAGGGCATTAATTTATTCCTCTCAAGATAGTAAAACTTTTACTCAAAATTTCTAACTTTATCTGCAATTTTTTCTGTAATAAATATCTGAAACAAATACTTTTGATAAAATGTATTAGAATATTTAGTCATTAGCCTTTGCATGTATGTAACTTTTCTGATTATTGCTTAGAAACATATAGTAAAGCAATGTTCTTTCACAGATATGAGAAAAACAGAAGCAACATTTCGTATTTTCTCCTATTATTTTTTCTTAAATTTTAGGACACTTTCAGCTTTACAGCCAAATTACCAACATAATTTTAAAGTTCCCATGTACCTTACACCTATCTATTGTCTCCTAGTATTAACATCTTATATTAGTGTGGACCATTACTTATTTCATTATGTTAAATAAGGCTCATACTTTGTTCTGATATTTTTTTGTTTTTACCTACTATTTTTCCCTAGTAACCCATCAGACTCATCACATTTGGTTGTTGTACCTCCCTTGGCGTCACTTCACTTTTTAAAAATATATATTATATAATTATATAGAGAAATAATATCATCAATTACAAGATATTTGAAGATACCATCTCAGTAAATTAAAAGGCGACCATTTGTTAGCCTGCAGAGTATTGTGATACCATTAACATTCAAGAAATGCATTCAGAAATCTTGTTCAAATGAATACTCATGCATGCAGGCCCCCATGGCTCATCTCTAGAATCCTGTCTACTTGGGAGAGGTTGACAACAGGAGGATCGCAGTTAGAGGTGTGAACCTTCTTCAGCCATAGCTGGACAGGGTGTGCCACCCCTGACATCATGGAGAGATCGCCATGGGCACTGAGATGAACAGCTTGATGGCAGCTGGAGACAGAAAAATCTGTGAGGTGGCCCCCAGAGAAGCAGCTCGACCCAACTAGGAAGGGAGGAATACGGGGTCCTGGTGCATGCCCAGCATGAAAGTAGATAGAGGAATGGCCCAACAATTGAGCACCTGCCTAGCAATCTATTCACTTTGGCTTCTGATCATTGTTGGCGTCTCAGGCCTATGCCATTATCTCCAGCTTCCCTTAGAACAGGGAGACTTGTGCGGGTTCTAAGTCTGCCCAGGCTGCTGAGTGCTGGTGGCTCATATCTAGAATCCTAGCTACTCAAGAGGCTGAGATCTGAGAATCAGGATTCAAAGCCACCTGGCTTTGAGAATTTGTTAGCTTTTTCTTGCTTCGGTGACCTTGAGGGTTTGGTCAGGTCCTTTGTAGAATGCTCCTCACTTGATTTTTTTTTCCTTATGATTGGACTGGGATTATGGGTGCTGGAGAGAGAAATGTCTAAGTCAGAGTACCCTGTTTTTAAAAATCACATCTCATGTAAATTTGGCATTATAGAAATCACCTGGCTGAGGTAGAGTTTGGCTATTTCTTCCACTGTAAAGTTACTTTTCCTTTTCAACTTTCATAGTTGTACTCTAAGCATTTCCATGTACAATCTATAATGGAGTAATCCATTGGATTTCCTAAAAAATGTGTAATTCTGCAGAAAATATTTTTCTGTATTCATTCATTTTTTTTCTATCTTTGTGGGGCTTGAACTCTGGGCCTGGACACTGTCCCTCAGCTCTTCAGTTCAAGGCTAAAGCACGACAACTTGAGCAACAGCACCACTTCCAGTTTTCTGGTGGTTTGTTGGAGATAAGAGTCTCATGGTCTTTCCTGCCTGGGCTGGCTTTGAACTGCAATCCTCAGATCTCAGCCTCCTGAATAGCTAGGATTACAGTCATGAGCCACCGGCACCTGGCCTTGTTCATTTCTTTTTTTTTTTTTATTCAGTCATTCATTTTATCATTGTACAAAATCACGATATTTATCTTTTTGGGGGGGTTAAAAATAATCAGATACCACTTAATTTTGTTTTTCAATATGTACTAACTTTATCCTTTGGGAACTATTTTCTTGACTCCTTTGTCCTTTTGAGGCATACCCCCAAGAAGTGTTTGATTTGTGTCTTGTTTTGTTCTATTTTTTAGTGCTTTCTTCCTTAGCACTATCAATGTCTCAAGAGTTGTCGTCTTGTCTCAGTCCTGGAGATCAGCCACTTAAGGAAGAGTATTGACAACTAAGGTGTGGAAGAAGGTATATTCATAACTACTAGTTTCATTGCTTCTAGTTCTGGTCAGCTGACAAATTGAGAAGTGATAGGCATGTATAATAACCCATGCATTACATATTATATGGATGCATCTATAAGAACCCAAAACTGAGTTCACAGTAATGTCCTCAGCTCTGACTCATTACACAGCCACCCAACTGCAACCTCTGTCTACAACACTGAGAAACCTGGCTCTTGCTATCAAACATTTATGTAATTGTAGGATTCCAGAATATATTTTAGCATTTTCAGAATCATTATCCTATATCACCATGGCGAATAATTGTATGAATCCGAGTACACTACTTATGTACAGTATCTTTTGCCTCTTGCTTCACAGATCCATTTCATATATATATATATATATATATTATTGTAAAGATACTGTACAGAGGGGTTACAGTTACATGAGTAAGGTATTGAGTACATTTTCTATTGAGCATTGTTACCTCCTCCTTTGTTTTTCTCCTACCATCCCTTCCCTCCCCACCTCCCCAACACCTCCCCCACCCGAAATTATAAAGTTCGTTTTCAACATAGTGTCTTGTGCATCTCATTGCTAGAGTGGGTCAACCTGTATCTTTGTTTCAGCATTTTGTTATTTCCCTTCCCCTCCCCAAATTAGAAAAATTTATATACAGGATGTAGGGCACCAGAATCAAATACAGTGACAACAGGAGTCATACCATGGGAGAAGAACATACAAAAGAAACAAAATAATCGCATAGTACATTAAAAACAACAGCAACAAAGGTGAAACCTCTTGTGTCCCTATCTTGGGGTTCATATCACTTAGCATCATATAGATTCATTTCTAAATGTGCTCAGCTCAGCACATTTTCCCTCTCCCTCTTCAATGAGGTATTATATTAAATATATATTTGTAGTATATTCAGATGGTATTTCTCATAGTGTTTTATGTATTTTATAGTGTTTTATAGTATTTTATAGTGTTTTATAGTATTTTATGCTGGGATCCTCAACATTTTAAATGATGAGCTAATTCGCATACATATGAAGATTAAAACTTTAAGCTATGAAATTCTATAAAAAATTTTTTTACAAATACAGAATGTGAGATATTTATCACTAGGTGTCATACAGAATAGCTTCACTACCTAGCACTGGTCATTTTGTTGTCATGATAGCACTGACCTTCTGCTCATTGGAATCAAACAGGAAGTAAAACTTTTCAGTTCATTGAAGTATCAGTATGAACTTAATATTCACAAAGCCTTTTATGACTTTGTAACTCATTTCTATGTACTTATGTATAATACATCATTCTATGGATGGCCCACAATTTGTTTATGCATTCACTTTTGAAGGACATTTTTGTTGTTTCCAGGTTTAAGTGATTATGAATAAAGCTGTGGTAAATATTTGTGTATAGAGTTTTGTGAGACATAAACTTTAAAATCGATTGAGTAAATGTTTATGAGTACATAGCTAGATTCTGTGGTTTTTTTAAAAAAGTACCAAGTAATCTTCCAAAGAGCCTGTACCATTTTGTATTCCCACGAGCTAAGCATTCCTGTTACGCTATATCCTCGACAGCCCCTGGTGTCATCCATTTATGAGAGGTTAGTCTTTCTAAAAGCAGCTGTGTAGGTTCTATTGATCTAATGGCATGATGTCCAACTGTTCCTATACATGTTTTCCATATGAAGATCTTCTGTATGCAATTATCTGTCTAGAACCTTTGCCCCTTTTTCACCTAATGTTTTGTTTTCTTGTTGAATTTTTCACATATGACTTCTATGTTTTCTATAAGCTCCTACGTATTTTGAAAATATTTTCCCCTAATCTGTGGCTAGTCTTAAAAGTCTTTCATGAAATAGTTTACAATCTTATTAAATCTCACCTTATTAAGCTTATTTCTTTTATAGTCATGATTTTAGTATTATAGCAATACCTTATTGTTTATCCCAAGGCCATTTACAAAATCTGTTTTCTTCCAGAAGTTTTAAAGCTTTACAATTAGATTTAGGTCTATTGTCTATTTGTGAAAGGAGTAAGGCTATGTCCAGATTCCTTTTAGTATTTTGGTTTATATATGGAAGTTCAGGAGCATTTATTGAGAAAAGAATATTCTGTCTCCAATAAAACTCCTTTGCCAGTTTAGAAGGAGAAGTTGATTGTACTTGTGAGTCTGCTTAAGCACTATCTACCAAGACCTATTGTTGAATATATTTCTTATTTTTCTAGTATCTCACCTTCTTGATTACTGTAACTTTACAATAAGTTTTGAAACTAGATACCTAATGTTATCCTTCAGAATTAGTGGTTCTAGGACTTGTACTTTTCTAAGTGTGAATAAGTTAATCAGTGCTTACAAAATAGCTTGCTGGGATTTATATTGGAGTTACAATGAGTGTTAAAGTTGAGAGAAACTGACATGTTATCAATATCACATCTTCACATATGTGAGCACACACTCTCTCTATTGTCACTTAGATTTTGTGTTTTAGAAAAATTTTACAATTTTCATACAAATCCTTTAAATATTTTGGTGCTATAAAATTGGGTATTGGCTTTTAATTTAAAATTCCAGTTGACCTTTAGTAGTAGTGTATATGGATATATACCATTTCTGTCAGTAATTAGATGACTATTGTATGTTATTAATCTTGTAACTAATAAATAGTTCTTCAATTCTATTATCTTTTTTGTCTTTTGGTGTTCCAGTTATATATATGTTAAATCTTTAAAAGCTATCCCATAGGTCTGAGATATTCTGCTTTATTTCTCTATTCTTTTACCTTACATTTAAGAAGTTTCTGTTGTTCCAGATTTGAGTTCAGTGAAATTGGTGCAAAAAGGCATGCATATTATAATTTCTCTTATATCTAAGGAATAACTCATTTTTGTGTATCCTGGGCTTGAACTCAAGGCTTGTGTGCTGTCCCTCAGATCTTTTCGCTCAAGGCTAGCACTCCACCACTTGAACCATAGCTCCATTTCTGGATTTTTTGGTGGCTAATTGAAGATCAGAGTCTCACAGACTTTCCTACATAGTCTGGTTTTGAATCATAATCCTCAGATCTCAGGGTCCTGAGTAAATAGGATGACAAGTATGAGCCACTGATGCCTGCCTGGCCAGCTTTTTTAAGGAATAATAATAGTGAGGATTCATCTTGGGGCTTATGCTGGCAAAACAGATAGATGCTCTATCACTTACGCCATATTGCCAGTCCTGAGAGGGTAACTTTGGGAACGTGCAAAACACACTCACACATTAACGCATCCATGAAACAAACATTTCCAGAGAAATGCAGCTTCATTATTGTTTCTTTCATGATGGAAATTAATCTCCATTATGATCCTCAGGTGGGTGGACAGTTCCAATCGTTGAGAAAAATTCCTTTTATTTTGAAAGTACTGGGGCCTTGAACTCGGGACTTTGTGTTGCTGGGCTGCCACTCTGCCCTTGAGCCATACCTCCATGAGTAATCGTTCCTAATGGATGACCTATTAGCGAAACAATTTTGCAGCTAAAACTCAGAGATATTCCCCCTGAAGTTTCACCTCAAATTCTCCCACAGCATTGCAGTGTTTTCCAGGAAGAGGGTATGCTGTAGCCCAGCCTGATTGATGTCTGCTCCAGTGACTGATGCATCCCTCTGGAGTATAAAATGCACCTGCACTGGGATAAGTCTTTGGTATTGTCATTTTCATTGAAATTCCTTGGAACTTTGTTGATTTAGAGTCTTCCAAAATCAACCTTCCTTTACACCCAGTGCCAAGTTAAAAATGTCGTCTTTTACATTTTTCCTAACATTCAGTGTGATGCTACCAAAACTCTTAATACACACCAGCTTGTAAAAGTTGGAGTACTTTTCTAATTTTCTTCTTGGCCCTAAGCACTAGATTTTTCCATCCCTACACCAGTAATTCTAAGCATATTCTTTGGCATACAGGAAATGCTCAGTATATATTTCCTTAATTCAAAGTTAATTATTCTCCCTAAGATACACCCAATTGCTTTAGGGATATTTTTTCCCTCTCTTGATTTTAATTTGTTGTCAATTTAGTCCACCACGAATGCACTATTCTCCTATTTATTGAATTAAATATCTGCTTGAAGTGGCATATTAAAAATTAAGCTTAGTTAAATCTCAATTTCCTGTGCTCATTATATAAGTTGCTTATTGCTGCATCTCATATTAACTTAGCTCAATGGCTGGATAGCAATTAACATGAATGCTTAATGGCCACTTCCTTTTCCAATACTAATGATACTTACAGTTGAAAGTGCCTTCGGGTTAATTATTGATGCGTATAATTTGCCTCCAAGTCTGGCTGACAGTACAGTCTCACACCTAAGGACTGACAGGACAGTCTCACACATGATAAGGACCCTAGACATGTGGAGGAAGAAGGCTTGTTTGCAGAAGCTCAGTGATCAACATTTTCAACCTTTAAGTTCTCTCAACTTGCCCCCACCATTTCTAGATTCTACACTTTAACATCAATGATGAGAAACAAAGCCTCCAAAATATAGTACAAATCTGTTTTACAACAGTAGAAAAGGAGAGATTGCTGAGGGCAATTGTGCATTACCTACAAAGACTCAAAAGGTGAGACAGTGCAAGTCTATTTTCCTCTCTCGTTCCTTTTATCACTTTTCATTTACACACAAGCTACTTCCTTTGAGCCAGGTAAAGACTAATTTGGACAGATAATGCTTTGATTCTCAGGTAGCTAGCCAAATCAGACGATGCATTTTAGACAGTTGTCACCGGGCAAAATTCCTTTTCTCATATTATTATTTAAAATCTTGCTCTACCCCAACCTTGTGTGTTTATTATATTTTTGAGTGCTCTTCATTAATGTAATAAAAGCTGTTGTAATTCTGTGCTAACACACATGGAACCCAATTCAAGGAAATCAAAGTAATGCTCGTTGTATTGATGTTCCATTATGTCTTCAGTGTCTATAGGCTAGTAGGTGCTCCATAAGTATTTGCATATGAATGTGGGCTGGGTAAGGAGTGAACACTGCCACCGAACATCCAAAGCCTGATATGAATGAAGGCAACGTTCATATGACTTCAGAATCAAATAGGAAATAAGAAGTTGGTTGGCTTACCAAACATTCCTTATAAAGGAGTACTCAGAGTACCATCGTTTGGTGAACCACTTACTATTCTTTTGATTCAAACACAATTTCAACATATTATTTTACATACTACAGTGATATTAAATCATAGAGTTGAATATAAAGAAAGTAAATGACAATGACTTCAAAGTGGAATGTTGTTTGCACTTGAAGTGTTTTGGTTATTATGTATCATGGCATTCTTGGCTTTTGCGTAAAGACATAGATTTTCAATTAGTCTTAGCACACTGCAAATAGTACAAGTAAAGACTGATAAGGGCTGGGTTCTAGTGGCTCACACCTGTAATTTTAGCTACTCAGGAGGCTGAGATCTGAGGATTACAGTTTGTAGCTAGCCTGGCAAGGCAAATCCAAGCAAGACTCTACTCTTATTACCAGTTAACCTTCAAAAGGATGGGAGTGAACCTCTGACTCACATGGTAGAGCACTAGTCTTGAATGAAAAAGCTAAGGGACAATGCTCAAGTTCTGAATTCACACCCCAGTAGCAACACACACACACACACACACACACACACACACACACAGATAAACATACAAACATGCACGTATTTCATTAAGTGTCCTTAACTTACTTTTTATGGAAGTTTTTTATCTCTTCCCTGTTTACACTGTTCAGGTCCATTTGACTTGAGTATTTTGTCATCTCGAGTAATAACTCATCAATCTGCAGGGCAGCCTTTCTTTATGTTACTTTTCTTAGTGCTCTGAAATATGCTATTTTGAATCCCTGAAATGTTATAAAGCAACAACAGATTGCTAATTGCTTTGGATGCTGTGAAAAATAATTACTCCACATTATTTTTGATATTTAATTGACAGTGTAATGCATTTAACTAAAGACCTGCAATAAACTATTTCTAATTACTGAGGGTGGTGGAGTGGAAAAGTAGGCTGTAAAACTTTCCCGAGGACCCAGTGTTTCTCGATTATGTTAAAAAGTCCCTGTGGATAGGAATTTTTTGAGAGACAAACATTTCTCCTAATGGAGAGTTCCAGAAACCAAAGAGTTGGGGAGAGTATTTCTATTCACAACATAATAAGGATTTTTCAGACTGTTACTTTTTAAAGTTGATTATACTAGTGATGGATATGATATCTACATTTGCTCTATTGGTGTCACAGTATTCCTCTCCTTGGTAGAATGAATAATCTGGGTTCAGTTTCTTCTGTTTCGGTAGGACAATTAGCTTTAAGGTTGTATCAAACCTTATTTGTTATTGACATAGTCATGTGACACATGAGGATGTAGGGGAGTGACTGACGACATAGAGGTGCAAGGGTGTAGTGGAGTGAATGGACTTGGTGTCCAGTGGCATCATAGATAGGTTTTTACTTTTACATGTTTACTTAGACACCGACTTAACAAACCTACTGCACTTGCAGTATTTTGTATGGCACAAAATACTTGGTAATAAATGACCATGTTGCGGGCTTATATATTTCTAGTCCTATCCTTTTCATCATTAGTTTAGAGTGCATGATTACCTGTATTAGAAAGGTGGGCTGTGAAATGGGTCATGTTACCATTGGCAGCAGTCTTAGGCATCTCACCTTTGCAAGAGGTAATGTCCAGAGTAATTTGGACCACTTAGGTCCGTGCAAGTACATTTTGTGATGTTGACCCAGCTACGAGCTCGCTTACTGACTCATTTTTCAGACCACACCACGATTAGAGTTAAATAATGTGCTTGGATGTAGATTCCATCAGGAACTATGCCTGTTATTAGCTTCCAAGGTAAGAACCTATACCTATGAACAGATTTTTGAAAATAGCACTTAGAACCTGATTCAATGAACAAAAACAATCCTTCTGAGCTGGGAGCAGGTGGTTTGTGCCTGTAACCCTGCCTACTCAGGAAGCTGAGATCTGAGGATCATGGTTTGAAACCAGCCTGGATAGGAAAGTCTGTGAGATTCTTATGTCCAATAAACTACTAAAAGTGCCAGAAGTGGAGCTGTGGCTTATGTGATAGAGTGCCACCCTTAAACAACAACAACAAAAAAAACCCACCACCAACAACAAAAAACAAAAAACAGCAACAACATAAACCCCAAAAACAAAAATCCAAAACAAAAACTTGAGGACAGCACCTGGGATCTGAGATTTGAGTTCAAGCCCCAGGACCTGCAATAAAATAGATAGATAGATAGATAGATAGATAGATAGATAGATAGATAGATAGATAGATAGATAGATAGATAGATAGATAGACGGATAAACAGATAGATATGATGCTAGACTGATTGATAAGATGTATACAGGTTTCATTGTCCCATTTCAATACCTGCAGGGTATTACTAATGATTGCCAGCATATTCTTAGTTTCCTAGTCAAGTTTTCTCATTGAAATAAAGCAATTTTTTATGAGTAGGCCATGACATTGTTGATTTAATTTCATGTATGTGCATTTTCCAAAACACAAATAAACAGAGTGACATGTTTCAGGGAATGTAAATTATTTTCAGAATTTCAGGAATTGAAAAGGGAAAAGAGGAAGGAGAAAATGCTGGGCTGGTGTGAAGCAATAGCCCGGAACCCTCACAGATTCCCACACAGCACGCGAACACCCGAGGGCTCAGGGGACCTGACTGACACCTCGCAAACATCCACGCTGGTGAGTGGAAACTTACCTCAGTTCCTTGCATGGAAATGACATGCTTTCCAACAGCTTGGGGGAGGCCACGGCCTTCCCAGGAAATGCTGGTTTTCTTTATTATAGTATTTGTATTTGTAGTACATTATTCGCCTAGATTGTCCAATGAATGGACATTAATTGTAATATCTTAACATCTCAATGAATAAAATAATATGATGCAGAATTTAACATAATCAAGCAAAGGTTTCTTTTTCTATTACTTTGGAATTGTATTCTCATTTTGTTAAGGAAATATAATTCTTAGATTCTAGGCAACATAATGAAACACAGGTTCAGAGTTAAGTGAACATATTTAAAAGAATCCGATTGGGACTTCTGTATTTTTCTTCTATGTTTGTCTGAAAAATATCTGAATGAAAGGATTCCTACACTGACATTTTCACATCAAATTGTAAATTGTAAATTAACCTGCTTCAAAAGTAATTTAAAGTAAAAAAAATCAACCATATAACTTTTCACATTTTTGTTTTCAGCATTAAGTGTAAATACATAGCGCCCAGTTAGCCACTGTTTTCCAGTGATTTGGAAAAGAGAATTAATTAACAAAAGCAATTCATTATTCAAAAGCAAGTGTTACCCACTGTTTGTAGATATAGCTGAATTTGTCAAGTATCAGGTAATAACTAATATTTTTAAGTAAATAAAATTCTATAATTTTATTAAAGTCCATTAAATTATAGAGCTTTGCTTATTACTGATAGCCTGACATTAGCATCATTTTACTAATGTGTATTGTGGCCGAGAGAAGTTAATGGACTTACAGGTAGCTGGAAAACAATGAAAGAATTACAAGAATCATTTCTTGAGACCTGGCTTTTCCACCAGACACACACAGTCTCACTTTCTTCAGGACATTTTCTTCCCATTCCAACACTTTTCATAGAAAGAGATACTTAGCCACTGGCTTAATTAAACCCATGAGCTACATTTAGTATTCTGTTGGGGGATAACCTCAATCCAAGACAACACAGAGCCCTCAAATCTCAGCATGTTCTTCCCTCCTGTCATCGTCTAACCCGTGTGAAATCCTCCTTAAGAACATTGCATCTTCAGCCACCAAGATAAAGCAAGAGACTGGGTCATGGTGCATCTGGGCTCTCATGGAGCATCTGACCCCTATCCCACCCCAATGAAATGGCCCACTTAAACTTCCAAGGAAGGTGGTAAGTGTGGTCTTTTTGTGTGTACAGGATTGGATATAGAACTAGCATCCAGCGGATAGACACTGCATTCTGGTGATGCAGCGGCCAATGAGTAGGGAGGATGGCATTTCAGATTCATACTTTAGTCTGGATTCCTTCGAAGTCCATGACCTTTATTTATGTCAGCACCTCATCAAAAAAAAATCATGGCAGTATTGACCACGTTATCTGCATTGTGCAAATCTCCAGCCTTTAAAATCAATATTGTAATATTTTTATTGTGAAAATACCGTACAGAGGGGTTACAATTAATTACATGAGCAAGGTAATGAGTACATTTCTTATCAAGCATTGTTGCCTCCTCCTTTGTTTCCCTTTCCCATCCTTCCCATCCATCTCCCCCGGTCAACCCGTCCCCCTCTGCACCCGCCCCCCCTCCCCCGCCGAAGTTGTAAAGTTCGTTTTTCGACATAACGCCTTGTACATCTCATTGTTGCAATGGGTCCACCTGTATCCCTATTTAAACGATTTGTAATATTGATTTTAATATTCCTCTTACTTGAGGAAGAATATACATGTAAGAGTTATGTTAAGTCTTAAGTATTTTAAATGTTCATCTCTGTGGTCTTGACATTAATCCCTTAGTGATCTTATAAGGGTTCTTTCTGATCTATTTGCTTCCTGATGTTCCATGTATTTAGAAAATTTCTTTCTTGATTCTCTTATCCTTATCCTTCCCTTCTCTAGTGTGTTTCTCAGATTTTGACATGTCTTGAAAAATTGGTGGAAAGCCTGCATCCTCATCCCTATCTATGCCCAGTGATTCCTCAGTCAGCTGAGAGGCGTTGCTAGATCTTAGCTGTCAGGTTGTCTTCAGTTTCCCATGAGTCACTGGATTCAAGTGAGAAATTTTGCTGAAACTCTGTTGTTCAGTTCATCAGCATCATGCTTCTCTATCAGTGTTTTAGAAGAAGCCAGCCATATTGTTCACCATACCTCAGAATCTTCTGAATCCATTCTGTTCCTAATGTCTACTGGTAACCAGTTAGTTCTATGCTCATGGTATTTTTTTAAACAACTTTCCATACATAGTAAGTATTATAAGACATTGTTTTCCAATCCATTATTTGTATAAGGGATAACTACATTGTGACATTTTCACACATGCATAAGACGAATCAAACACAACCCCACTATTACTCACCCTTCCTCCCTTCCTCCTTGTTAAAATATATCAACAGCTTTTGTTGGTCTGTTCTCATCTAGCCAAATAAACCACTTCAACCATATTTATTTTCAATTCTCATTAATTCTCTCTTCAACTTCCCATTCCCACTGATATCCACCCCAACACACCCTATTTATTTCCCTGTCATTCATGTTCTAGTGTGTATTAATTGTGCCAAGGATTATCAATGTGGTATTTCTCATGTGCATCTATTATATTGAAATCAGAAGAACTCTATTAATTTCTCCTTCCCAGCCTCTTAAACCCCTTGAAATACCTCTAGCATCCTCTACATATTTGCATTGTATTTTGAAATTATTCACCTCCGTTGCATTTTCCCACTTTCTCCCCTCTCTCTAATTCCCCCAAACAGTCTTCTAGTTAGAATAATGTTTGATTTACATGCATGTACATGTTCATTATGTCTGTTAAGTCTAGTTCTACAAATAAGTGAAAGCATGATAGTTGTTGGCATTTTGCACTTGAATGAACCCACTCAACATGAAGTTCTATTTTCCCACAAAACAACAGCATTTAATTTCTCCTTATAGCTGAATAATACTCTATGGTATGGTATATGCATATCATATTTTCTTTATTCATTCATTTATTTTGGCCACTTTGGCTGATTCCATAGCTTGGCTATTGAGGACAGCACTGAAAGAAACTTGGTATGTAAATATCTTTGTGTGTGTGTGTGTGTGTTCTAATCCTTATACATATGCTCAAGAGTGGTCATAAGGTAGATACATTTTTACTTTTTATAGAAACTCTATCATGATTTCCATAGTGATTACAGTGGTTCACACTTCCGCCATCAGTGAAGAGGGGCTTTGACCCTGCATCCTCACCAGTGTTTATTTTCTTGATTTTTCCCATTCTGACAAGTGTGAGATGCAATCTGTTTTTTCTTTATGTATTTTACTTGTCACACAAAGGTGAGGTACAAAGGGGTTACAGTGACATAAGTCAGATAAAGAGCACATTTCTTTTTGAATAATGCCACGCTTTCCCTTGCTTGCTCCCTCCCATCCCATCCACAAGTTGTCTAGTTCATTTCAACTATTCTGTGCATTGTCTCCTGGTTCTTTTAATTATTTCTTTGGCTGTACAGAAACCTTTTCATTTCATGTTGTCTCATTTGGCCATTATTGCTCATTCTTTTCTGGGTAATTGAATCAGGGACCTGTTTAGAAAATAATCATCAACTTCTAAAGTTTTAGAGTTTGCCCTCATGTTTTCCTGTAGGTTTTATATTAACTTCTTTGGTTCATTTGGAACTGGTTTTTGTACAGAGAGAAAGGAATGGCTCAATTTTCAGTCTCCTGCGCAGATATCCAGTTCTGTTCATCATTTGTTGAATGCTGTCTTTTCTCCCATCTATGTTTTTTGCTCCTTTGTTGACAATTAGATGGCTCTAAGTATGTGAATTTATTTCTGAGTTTTCTGTTCTGTTCCCTTGGTCTTCATGTCTACTTTTTTTCTAGCACCATGCTGTTTTATGAGAGCTCTATAACAATTTGATGTCCAGTATTGGGTATCGTGTGTGATAAGTCCAGTGCTGTTATTTTTTATTCAGAGTCTTTAGATGCTTACCAATAAATTATAGTAAATTTTATATTTCTGTAAAAAGTAACATTGGGATTTTTATGGGTATTGCATTCAGTCTCCTTAGAGTGATTTTTGGCAATATAGCCATTTTCACAGTTTTGCCAATCCTTGAGAATGGGAGGTCTTTCCACATCCTGGCATCTTAGTCAATTGATTTCTTCAAAGTTTTATAATTTTTAATTGTAGCAGTTTTTCAGTTCTTTGGTTAAGTTAATACCTAATTATGTTATTATTTTTGAGGCTATTGTGAATGTAATTGTTTTCCCAATTTCTTTCTCAATCTATTCATTATTGGTATATAAAAGAGCTGTTGTATTTTTGTATGTTAAACCTAATATCTAGCCTCTGATTCTTTATGATCAGCAATCATGCAGTTAATCTAAGTCTATCATATTATTGTATACATAATCATATAAATCAAAATCCATTTCACAAATTCATAATATGGAGATGATATTTATCAGTTAAAGAGATGAGAATGATAAACATTGATGTCTTCTTAATAAAGTCTGGATCAGATGGTCATCACTGTCTGCAGGTATTTCCATGGCTAGTTCCTTCACCAGGACAAAGTGAAATCTACTTTGATTACTTCCACTAAATTTTCTCTTATTGTTGTGCCCAACTGGACTTCATGCATTCATTCTGTCTGCCAGTGCTGACTTTTTTGTTTTCATAGACTCTTCTTTATTGGAAAATATTTATATAAGTACAAATATGTGCTGGTTTATATTCTAGTTCGTCATGGGCAGATATAACATGAAAAAAGAAAGATTTGTTCTCTTCACCTCGGTATCTTCAATATTTCAAATGTAATAGGAATTTAATAGACTGTGGGGGATGGATCAACAGCTTGAGCAGAGAGCATGAGCTGAGCAAAAGCAAGATTGTTTTCTGTTTATATAGCTCCACGAAGTGCCATATCTCATGTATTTAAATTCCTTCTGCTTATTAGAAATGACATCTGCCTTAAAATATGGAGGAACCTAACTTAAAGATCAAACACTTCTGAGATGATTTCTATAGCCAAAATAAATAAAGTCTTAGGAACTAAAATTATGATTATAGAAATCATATTGTGTAATAGATAGGACTCTGCCTTCAATAAGGACAACTAAAACCATTGCAGGTAGTTTTTCCAGTACATAAAGCAGTAAAAGCATAAACTTGTCCTTTCAAAGAAAGCATGTATACTAGTTATTACTTACCAAAGACTTCTTCTGCACTCTCTTTCCAATTATCCCCATCTTCTATTTTTGGTTTATTATAACGGAGTCATATATCACCCTGTAGCAAATGAAACAATGTTGCCCCAAAACATAGCTTGGAAATAATGAGAAACAAAAAGAGGAGGTTGAGTTCATATTAAGTTCCTCATTAGAACTACTGTTTTATTTTCGACAGACTCACCTTTAACTTTTGCACTAAAACTAAAATTGAAACTAAATTGAAATAGAGAAGATAGAGTTTATGTTTGTATACTTTGTTTTAGTTTCTATTTTAAATTCTTTAATCACACATTGTTTATCATTTCAGTTGCTACTACAAAGCCTTTACTTAGTACTGCCAAAGGCAACAGTGAATAAAAATCTAAATTTTTATTTGAGCAACTATCCAAAAACAAATGAGGGAAATTAAATAACAGATATGATGCCTTTCAAGAGCTTTGGTATTTGTTAAGAAAGTAAAATCATTAAGACTATATCCCAATGGTTGTTATGGAAACAGATTGACTTGGAGGATGCAGACAGGCGAATGATGCTTCAAATATCACACCATGAGGGAAAATTACATTTCCCCTGCAGCTTAAAGTGGTATCTTAGCTTTAATTGTATAGATACTGAAATAGTGTCAAAACATGAGTAATAATTGACCTGAAATTTTTTCTTATGTGAAGAAATCTTTAAGGAGTGAAGTCAGGAGATCATATCACCAGTGCTTTGCATCAAAATATATCATGTCTGTCTACTTAGTTTAGATGTAGTTTTATTTTTTAAAGCCAGACCTGGGCTTGAACTCAGGGTCTCACATTCTTGCTTAGCTTTTTTGCTCAAGACTGGCATTCATCATTTGACCCATACCTCTACTTCTAGCTTTGCTGGTTAATTGGGGCAAGAGTCTAGGATTTGTCTTCCTAGGCTAGCTTTGAACCTGATCCTCAGACCTCAGTCTCCTGAATAGTTCATGTTAGTGCCTAGCTACCTGTACTTTGAATTGTGATGTGTTAAGGAAGAAGTTGAAGTCTTGGTGGTTAATTCTACGATCTACATCATGTTTAAGACACATTTTAAAAGTATTTTATTACCTAGTGACAATAGAGCCAAGCTGTACCTATGAAGGAGAAGCCTAAAGGTACATCTGGGTTTGAGACTCACCAGATCATCCCACTTGTTGGAGGCATTGATGGAAGAAGCTTCTTCTTTGTCCTTCATTTTGTGACACTATTGTTAGCTTTCATAAAGGGGACAGGCAAGACAAATTGACCAGTCTTTGTCTCGTCGAATTAGTTTAGCTCAAAATGAAAATCATACCTGGAAATAACTAGTGCCAGTCAAAAATAATAATGAAAAGTCTGAGGAATTCAATCTATGAAACAATCTTTTGATACACATAATGGGACACATAAATTAGCGTTGTCATATAAATTGTTGTCTCCATGCGCAATAACTAACAATAGTGTATTAGTGGGTGTGATGTCAAAGAGTGTAGGCACATGTGTTAAAACTTCATGGTAACTCTGGAAGTATATATTCCTGTTCTCCTTATCCAACAGGGGAACTAAAGTTCAGAAAGAGTAGAAGAGCGCAGAAATCCAGAGACCTGCATCTCCCTTGGCTTCGGTGCTACTTCACAGATGATGCGGTCTTTGTGTAAATATTTCACAGGTAGTCACATGACAGGCCATAGTGGTTCTTAAGCTGGGACAACTCCTTAACTAATTCACTATCTGTACACACAAGCTTCTTAAGTCCATTATCAATCGTTGCTATCGATGGAGCATCAAGGAAAAGAATTGTGAAGTCCCCAGTGTGTGTGTTGTTAAAGTACAGGATTATCTGCCAATTAGGGGTAAATATATAGGCATGGAAATGAATGATTGAAAGTGTTCTAACACCAGTGGTGAAGCATACCCAAAAAATGCTTGAATCACAGTGATATTCAACTTAGGAATATCTCTATTCTATATGAATAGAACACAAAAAATTTACTCCAGATTCTTACTTAACTAATCCTTTTAAAACACATTCCCTAGATATTTATCATATATATATGTATATATATATATATTTCCCAAAACAGAACTCTGAGGTAGAGCATATTCCCCATTTCACAGATAAAAAATTTAGATTTTCAGTTAATTAGATGTACAGCAAGTAGCATCGATGTGTAGAACTGGATTTCAGGCAGATTGGTATATTTCTATCTGATATATGACATGATTGGCTAATTATGCTCAAAGGTACTAATAATTATCCACTATATCTCTGGAGAAAAGGCTACAGTTATTTAATCGGTTCTCCTTTATAGGCTTAATTTATTTTAACTGTTAGCACTATAACATTTAGTAAAATATCTGTTCAACATATGAAGCACATTCCTTAGGTTAGAAGCCAAAAATCCACCTCTTAGCTGATGGACCATTAAATTGTTTTCGTATCACAAAAGGTAATTGTCAACTGTAATTATTAGGTGAAATAACCCATGAGGAGAACTTTATGATTCCACATTAAGAAGCCAGCAACTCAAACATAGATACGTGAATATAGACACCTGGCTTCTGTGTGTCTGATGCAGCCTACAGGAACAAAATTTAATTTAACAATCCAATAATTCTTTAAAGATAAAAAATGAAATAGCTTTCACATTGCAGTTACCAACTTGTCAACTTCCACAGACATATTGTCATACTCCTAAATTTTATTACACCTAGTGAAAGGAGACTGCAAACAAAAATTGGTTGTCTTGTTTTCATGGGCTGAGTAATTTCACCTCTGGAACTTAGACAAGCCAGTGCCTTTCAAGGGGTTTTAACGTTATTGGTATTGATATTGTTCCTCAATGTGTGGGTATACATAGAAATTAGTGGAGCTGCATGTGTGCTGCATGTGTATAATCACATTATCAAAGCCTGTATTTTTGTACCAGCATACGTTTGCTATGCTTAGCTTTATAATGCTTCAGAGATTCTGCTTCCCCCTCCCCCCCTCCCGCCAAATTGAAGTTTTATGGTAATTCCTACATGACGCAAAAGTGTTAACACTAACTTTTCAACTTAACACATCTCCCTTTGTGTCTCTTGGTCCCATTTCAGTGTTTTTTTCCCAGTGCTTCATTCTTTTTCATTATTATTATATCTGTTATGGCCCTCTGTGATGAGTAATCATTGATGGCACTCTTGTTTCATGATGCCACAAACCATGCTGGTCAAAATCAACAACCTAAATCAATTAATGTTGATTGCATTCATGAGGTTCCGCCAGCCAATCATTCCTTCTCTCAAGAAGAGAGTCTACCCTTCTCCAAAGACTTATCCATATCCGGAAACACAGAAATATTAATTAATGACCTCTAAGTTTTCAAGTGAAAGGCAGAGGCTGACATCTCTCACCTTCTCACAAAGTTGATGGGATTAAACCTTGTGAAGAAGGTATGTCCAAGGATTAAATGAGGCTGGGAACTGGATCTCTCGCACCAAATACTTAGCCAAGTTGAAAATGCAAAGGAAACATGCATGGAGGAAATGGTAGGTGCTGTTCCACTGAACACACAAATGATAGCAAAGCACAACAGCCTTGCTGTGGATAGGGAGAAAGTTTCAACTGTCTGAATAAAAGATCAAATCAGCCTCAACATTTCCTCCTTTAAACTTAATTCCTAGGAAGATTCCAATCCTCTTAAATTCTATAAAGGCGGAGAGGTAAGAACACTGCTAGGAGAAAATTCTGAAGCTTAAAAGAAGTTGGTTGAGGAGTTTTAAAGGGAAGCAGCCAGCGATCTGTTATGTGGAGAAGCAGCAAGTGCTGATGTAGAAGCTGAAGCCAGCTGTCCAAATGGCCCAGCTTCCATCATCGACAAAGGAGGAGAGTTTTGGATCATAGAAGATGTGAATTTTCAATGTAAATGGAAAATTTTATACTAGACGAAGATACCACAGAAAGTTTTCACAACTAGAGAAGGAGGGGATGTCAGTGCTTGGCTTCAAAGAGTCAAAGGACAGGCAGATTGTCTCTTCTGGGGTAAGTCATCATAACTCAGTTGTAGCCAGTGCTCATTTACCATTCCAACAATCCTAGGAATGATACTCACACCAGAGCTATTCTTCTGTGCTCTAGAAATGAACATCAAAACATGAATAAAAGCACATCTGTTTGTAATGGTTAATGCATATTTTAAGCCAACAGTTGGGACAAAAATATTAACTGCTTTGAGCTGAGTATATATAATAGATTGTGTCTCTAGTTCCACCTTTGGAGGCTGAGGTAGGAGAATTCTTGAGCTCACAAGTTCAAGGACAGTCTGGACAACATAGTGTAACTGTTACCTCAAAAACAGCAAAAATTACTGCTCAATGACAATACACCTGGTCACCTTCTTATCTCTTACTCTATTAGAGCAACATTAATAGAGGCTTTATATCCATTCCATATGGTCCATGGGTCAAGAAGTAATGTGAGTGTCAAAGGTTATTGTTGAAGAAATACATTTGTTAAGACTATATGTGCTGAAAATGATGATTTCTGGAAAAAAAAAAGTAAACTCCTTCTTGAGAGGAATGACATCACAGATGCCAATTAAGTGCATTTGTAATTCATGAAAGGAAAATTAAGCCATCACCATTAAGAGCACTCTGAAAAGAAGTAGGATTCCAATCTCCACAGATGACTTCCATACATTCAAAACTTTGTTGAAGGAAGTACTGTCAATGTAGTGGGCATAGCAAGAAAACTAGAAGGATGTCCTGAAGGGGCCTCTGAATTGATAAGCCTGATGATAAAACATTAAGGGCTAATGAGTGGCTTCTTGTGGATGAACAATGAACATGGTTTCTTGGGCTGGCATTCATGTTCAGTGAAGAAGCTACTACACACATTGCTTTAGTAACACTACTGTGTATCAAATTCAACTCAGTTGAAGCAGTGGTAGGATTTGGGAGGGTTAGTTCCAGTATTGCAAAGAGTTCTACTCTCTGGGTAAAGGACTAACCAACAGCATTGCATGCTGCAGAGAAATAATTCATGAAAGGAAAAGTCAAATGATGCAGCAAACTCCATTGCTCTCTTATTTTAAGAAAGTTTCATAGAACCCTAGCTTCCAGCAACTGTCATTTCAGAGTCAAAAGCCAGCAACAATGAGACAAAACAAAATCCCCAACCAACGAAAGTATATGGCTGAATGAAGGCTCAGATGATCAACAACATATTGTTGTCATAAAGTATTTATAATTACAGCATGCACATGTGCATTAAACTTAGTGCCATTATTTTACATGCAATAGACCGCAGCACAGTGCAAGCCTAACTTCCTTTGTGTATCTGTCCTGGAGAGTGAACTTGGGGCCTGGGCATTGTTCCTGAGCTTTTGTGTGCTCTACCACTTGAACCACAGCTCCACTTCTGGTTTTTTGATAGTTGGAGTTAAGAGTCCCACATACTTTTCTGCCTAGGCTGGCTTTGAAACCATGATCCTCAGAACTCAGTCTCCTGAGTAGTTAAGATTATAGCTGTAAGCCACTGGCTCCCAGCAGTATAACTTTTATATATACTGGGAAATCAAAACAGTCACACAATTTACTTTATGATAATATTTGCTGTATTACAATTGTTCCGAACTGAACCAACAATAACTCTGAGGTATCTTAGTCATGTTTTATTATTAGGCTATACTGTTACTGGCTTATATTAACGCCTTTAAAAACAGGCTTTATTTTCTGAGCAGTTTTAGGCTTCTGACAGTACTGAGAAGAAGGCACTGGCCTCCCATAAGCAAGTTCAACATCACCCACTACAATGCGTATTTTTTACATTGCCACATTGTATCATCCAAAGTCTGTATATTATATAGTCTTCGTATTATATAGTCTATATTAGAGTTCACTTTGGATATTGGACGTGCTTGGGGGTTGGAGATATTTATAATGCACAGTTTCCATCGTAACAGTATCACACAGAGTTATCTCACCACCCTACAAATCCTCCCTACCATCGCTAGGCTGTGGCTCTTCCTGGACCTTAAGTATTATACATACCTAAATTTAGTGAAAGCAGTTTGTTTGTTTGTTTACCTAGTCATAATGCAATGTGTTTATTTTGGATTTTTAATGCATTGATATTTTATGCAAAATAATATGCAGAGCAAAGATTATTTTAAAATCTGCTTATATATTTTTTCCCAGATTTATTGAAGTCAATTTGAACAAAAATAATACACATGTACTTCAGGTATACATAAAAAATGACTTCAGCAATCTTATTGTTAAACTATTACATATTCTAATTACAAGAACCTCATTAGGTATAAGATTGGAAAATGCTTCCTCTCAATTTATGGATTATCTTTTTTTGTAGTGATGATGATCTTGAAAGGACAAAATATATAGGAACCCTGAATATGGTCACATCTGTTCCCACATATTTATTATAAATGACAAGACTAATGTTATCATTGCTACTGCAAGGAAATTTATTTCCTATCAATATAACATATTTATGTACATCGACAATGATAACCTAGGTTTAGGTTTCCACAATATGCCAGTATAAATCTATAAAGAGATTTAAGAACTGACAAGCAGTTTTATATTCTTGTAGCTCTTAAAGATTGATAAAGCATCATGAATCACGTGTCCTACTTCAGTTCTACATATTACCAAATTTTATTTGGAAAGGGAGAAAACAGTCTATACAAAATTTTCCAGCTCGTAAGAGCATTTAGCAGGTATTAACAGGCACCCAATTGCTAGTACTGTTGTTCTAAGGAACACCATCAGTAAACCTACAACATGGTTATTTTTCAATGCTTGCATTTCTGTGTCAAGCCTAGAATTAACTCAGATGCTAATTTACAAGTAGAATTTTTGCCCCTGATTTATTCTTAGAGAAGAACATACTGTCTTTTCTCCTTGGAAACAAAACAGCATGTTGCGACTGTGGAGTTTTTTTTTTCTCTTTCTTTAACATAACAAGACAACAAATAAAATATCCTGCCTTCGTTGCTTATTTGCTTGTCAGAACCACTGAAAAAGAAGACAGGATTCTTAGTTGCCCACCTGCTCCTTTGTGGACATGGACTTGATGATGAAATTGTAGTTCACTGCAGTCCCCCTGACTTCTAATTGCTTCAGGAAAACTTTGATTGATGTTACATGGGCACAATAACCTAGAACACATTCTTTCACTGCCATTGTTTCATTTCCATTGAAGTCCCTGAATTGCTCTAATAGTATCCATTGTCTTTCTCAATGAAATAACATGCTACAGACTGTGTTTCTCCCTATTTTACCTACAAAAGTAGTCAGAAACACCCATTCTAAAACAAAAAACAATAAACAATGTTATAAGTCTAATTTTAAACAGAGCTAGACAGAGGAAACAGTTTCAATTTGTTTAAGATTTTAGGATTTAACAAGACATTTCTAGCTTTGCCTCATAAATTACATCAACAAGGAAACACTCAAAAACTGATTTGATTTTTTTCATGTCACTATCATCTTCATTTTTATACTTTATGTCAGCCATATGGATTGCAGAAGGCACATATTATTATACACGATCAGAGAAGGATTTAAGGATCACCCAATTCATAGGGAAAGACTAAACTTTGGAATCACATAGTTCTGAGTTTCAAATTTGTTGAGCCCTAATCTTCTGGCTGGTATGATCAATCTGGACTTGTTCTATATCCACACAAGGCACAATGACTCACCTACATCCACAAATTGGAAACTCCATCTCTTAATCTTAGTTCTTAAAACTCTACCTCAGATGTCTTTTCAATTTGTCCTCACTTCAAAGCCATTCCTTCATCATAATCATCTCTTGGTTTCCTTAGTGCTTCCTAGTCTTACTATTTCTGTTTTGAAAACATTTTCTTGGCTATTGGGAGTAGTCTCTAGATCTTATCTTCCTGAGCTGGCTTAAAGCCATCATTCCAGATCTCACTTTCCTGAGAAACTCAGATTGCAGGAATGAGCCACAGACTCCCAATTTACATACATATTTTATATAGAAAGCTACATATATAATATGTATTTTTGAACTATTGCATTAGGTATTTATTAGAATTACACAAATAGGATTTACACACTAATTTGACCTAATTTTATCATTTGTTTGAGACATTTTATAATTCCATCCCTTGAAACTTTTGCTTAATTTTATTTTTGCAGTTTTTAATATTGTGATTCTAGACCTCCACCCTCATAACAAAGAATTAAATTATAGAAAAGTATTTTATTATTTCTACACAGGGCAATCTACTCTCTAAACTGGCTATAATGTTTTCCAATTTCTATTGATGAATCTTAAAATTACTTCAATATTTTTATTCCGAATACATTGACTGTGGTTTTATTAAATTTAGAAAAACAAAATAGAATTTTCCTGTGGGCCTGATGTTATTTGATTATTCTTATCATTAGATTCCTCTAGATTATTTTCTTCTATCATGCTTTAATTACCTCTTTTGATCATTCTGCTTTGTAAACATTCATGCTCTAGTAGTGTTAATTATAAAATGGATGGTCCAGTATGGAAAATCATCAACTCGGTTAATTACCTAAGACTAATTTGATGACCATTGTTATTAGTTTGCAATAGCAATAACAGTTTCGAAGTGATGATAACCTAGATTTGCTTAGAAAGCTGTTTTGCTATAAAATTAGAAACATAAATCACTTTCTTAACTCTTCCGTGCCCTACTGCTTAACTTCTGAGTTAGTCAGCTTTGCATCACTAGGATGAAATACCTGAGATGAACAAATAGGTTAAAAGGAGGAATGGATTGGTTCAGTTCATGGATTCTGAGATTTGAGTACATCTTTTGAGGAATATGATGAAACTGGACATCATGGCAGTGGGAAAAGCACGTGGTGTAGACTGTTTACTACATGTACCACATGGCAGGTAAGAAATAGAAACAGAGAAAAACAGAGAGAGAGACAGAGAGACACAGATTGTTACCTCTGTAACAACCTACTCTGCTAAACTCATGAAGCTAAGAACTCATAAACTGATTAATCTTCCCCTGGGTTCAGAGTCCTCCTGACCCAGTCTCAGTAACTCCATGTCTGATCATTGCTGCATTGAGTAACAAGCAGCCTTCCATCTATGAGCACTTGGAGGATTCTTAAGATTCAAACTCTAATTCCTTCTGTTTGTTTGTTATCAGTAGAGCATGGTGTTTAGAGTTAATTAGATGAAGGTGAAAATTCTGATTCTACCACATCATAACTACGTGATCAAGGCCAGTACTTTTAAACTCTTAGACACTCAGTTTGCTCATCTATAACATAAGGACAGAAACACCATCCTTACAGGATAGCTGTAAGATTGTCCAGATAGATACCTGGCAATGCAATTAAAATTGCAAATGATATTTCCCTGGCATAAACTTGATACCAGTATACTAGATATCTAAATTAGTGTGAGAATATGAAGACAACTATTCATCCCTTCCTTGAAGGTTTGAAATTTTGGTAGGTCAACATGCTAACATTGTTACAATTGATGTGAGCAGAGGAGAGGCAAAACACTAAATAAAATAAAGTGAGATTATTTGTGTTGTTAGGATAGTGGATTAATAGTGGGTATGAAAGATAGAACATTCATGGGATTTAGGTGGTCTTAGAGTCCATAGTTTGTAGTATGATTCTCCATTTAGATACATGAGTGGCACTAAATGCAAAACACACATCACTTGATTGTTTTTTAGATAGTCTTTTATGTGAAGTCCACTTTTCTGGACAAGAGTCAGAGATTCCAAGACATCTCAATAACATCTATGACCTCCACATCCAACTGGTTGAAAAATTCCTGTATCTCTCTCTCTTTTTTTTGCCTTACACTATAGGTTTACAAATTAATAGAACACAATATGGATGTGTTTCCATACTTACTGTTACATTTCCTCAATTGTATTGGCTATGTGCGTGAAGTTATTACAGAACAGGTAACATTTAGAATGGAAACCCAAGAAAAAGAATGAACCATGCCATATCTTCTTGTACTACTGAGCCATTGCAACAACGAACCAGATGATCTAAAGCACAGACCGGGTCATGAAAGGGAATGAAAACCAGTCATCTCTATAAAGTTATTCCTTTAGTTCCCAACTTAGAAATTGAATTACAAAAGGTTTATATCTAAGAACTTCAAGGATCTAGTATGCTTTGCAAAAGCATTGAAAGTCCTAACAAAGCATAAAAATCAGAATAAAGTAATACTTTCATTAACTTCATTGACACTAACATAATTGCACTAATTTTCTTCCTTGTATGCCTGTGGCCAGTGGCATATAAAGAAGTGAACTCAGAGTGAAAGTTGTTGTATGCACTATTTGCCAAGGGATCTTCTGTGATTATGGAGCCACAGAGCCACTTTGCCTCCTTTGTGGAGACAAGATTGGAACCAAATGAGCTTGGTTTCTGAACCATGGAAAAGAGAAACCTTCTCCCAAGGTCTTGGAAATAATAGGGTTAGAATTCAAAGCTATGGTTTTCCACTTTCATGCTCTTTGTATTCTACAAAGGCTACATTTTCTTTGATTTATAGAATTGCATAAAACTGGCAAAGAAATAGAAAATTAGAGAGCCTAAATGCTAATTAATGAGTCATTTCCTAATCTTGCTGGCAAAATGTTTATCACTGATTTTTAATTATAGACTTTGAATTTTAAAATGCTTGACCTCACTGTATTTTAATTTACTGGCTAATGTGAGTGATTTAATTTGCCACACATTGGAACTCTGGATGTTTATGTTAAGGATCCTACAAATATTCAATGAATTGCTATTACTGCTAACCCTATATAAAGCATTGACCGTACATGGCTCTTGGAGGAAGTACAATTAATCAAATATTTAAGTAAACACAAACACATGAAGATAAGTATTCAATAAATGGCACAGAATAAGTTTTCAGTACATAATTGTTTATGAATATGTCACCAAAATTATGTTAATTTAAAAATAATAAGAAATGATTACTTATAGTAAAATTTAACGTGTTCACTAGATAATTCAGTTAAGAAAGAAATATCTGCAAATAGAGTTTTAGCTGAACAACATGTCATTTTTAAAAAACATTTACACTAAGGTCTCATTTCACACATCTGGTGTGGTGTAAATGCTTTTTTGAAGATCAATGAATTTATGAAAATGATTTGACAAAGTATTCACCCAGGACTATCTAGGAAATTATTTCTGCTTACTGACCAGCCTTGGGTCTTATTCCCTTTTCTCGGCCTTTTTTTTTTTCTTCAATTTCTTCGAAGTAGTTTAGGTGTAATTACAAACATCTGGGCCCACTGACTTTGTCTTAATTTTGCAGTTATTGCCCAAGCTGCAGACACTCTTTCTAGAAATACTGCTTTATTGTTCATTTAGCAGAAATGAGTGCAATATGGTTGTTGTGAAAAAGTGATTTCTGCCAACCCTTAGAGACGATCTAGTACTTTGTTCTTGATAAATACATGCACATTTCCCTGTAACAGACTACTTGTAATAGTATTTACTTTTTTCCAGCCACAAAATGGGGAAACAAGGGTAGTTCAAATAAAAATGAAGATAGTTAAAAAGACATGCCATGGTGTATTTTTATTTGTTTCACTCATTTTCTCAGAATTCTCAAAAGAATGTTAACTACTGAGCTGGTTGCTCCCATATTATTTTTTCCCCTTAGAGGAAAATAATGCATACCTTACTGGAATATTTCTTACAATATTTTGATGTTTTATATATAATTTTCATTGATTAGGCATTGAAAAATTTAAATCCTTGGAAGATAGATATCCTTAAATCTTGTTTCACAACGTTGAAGCTTATTGGATAAACAATAAAATGACAAAAAAGAAAAAACAAGTGTCTCTGAACATGATGAACTTGGTCTTGGTTGCCTGGAATGTCAGGATTGGAAAGCCCGTCTCTCTCTGAAGTGGCTGTGAAATACTATGAAATACCAAGGTTTCCTGTCTCAGAACCTCTCTAAAATAGGGATGGTGATAGCATTAAGGTTCAGATGAAATTTAATACAACCATATGTGTGATGTGCTCAGTGTACCTGATTATGTTGAGATAAAAATTTGCATTTGCTACTGAATGTGTGTGTGTGTATGTGTGTGTGTGTGTGTGTATGTGTGCATGCACACACACCATAGTTGGGGCTTGAATTCAGAGCATTATGCTCTCTCTTGGCTTTTTTGCCCAAGACTGGCACTTCACTACTTGAACCATACCTCCACATCCTGCATTTATTACTTGGTAATAAATGAACAATGGCAGCAAAACATGACATTGTTAGAAAATTCAAAATATTATTACACCTTCTTCAATTAATTTGTGACCAATAATCTAAAATATACTATTACATTATAGAATCACTATGCTAAAGTTCTTAAAGCAACCCACACTGGAGATGTCCTGATGTATATATTGAGATGTCATGGTTATCCCTGTTTTTTCTTCATTTAGTATACGATCAGCTCCAGTTTTCTTCATCAGAGATAGAGGTCAAGCTTACAAGGTCAAATCTGACTTTGAAAGTTTGGTATATATCTTAATAGCCAGGTATTTAAACCAGAGTACCTCTTAATTTGACCAACTCTACTTGCAGCTTTTTTGTTTTTCAAATGCTCCATTTACATGAACCATTATGAAAGCAAATCCTTAGACCAAAAGAAAAGTGAGTTTTTTTTTTGTGTATCAATGTTCTTAAGTGAAAGATTTGAATGCAAGAGGAAAAACTTCATTGAAAAAATCTATAATTTTGTTTCTGTCCTTCTAATATTTATACAATGCCATTCAATGTTTTCATTTTAAATTGTTTTTTAAATTTTTCTATTTTAATTAAAAATTGACCACATCTATAAATATGTATACAATGGAATGTATACATAACCTTATATAATATATAACATATTATAATATATAATATAATGTATGTATATAATAGAATGGTATATATTATTTTAAACAAAAGAAATTTCCATTCTCTCGCATTTAATAATTTTTTCACCAGCTACTTCTCACTTCATATGTCTTGCCCTTCAAATTGTGACCTTTGTTTTTTCTGAAAACAAAAAGGACTTCATAAGAGAAGGTCAACCAAACAGCAAATTAACATTTTTAGTTCTCGGGGAAATCTTCACTTACCAAAAAGATGGGCAGAAATGATACTTAGGACTAAAACACTGTTTGGAAATAAATAGAAAAGGCATGATTATAGTATAGATGTCATTAGGAAATGCAAATGTCACAGCAGAGGGGACCAGATAAAGAGGTCTCTGGTGGCTTTTTCTTGAGAAACTTCAATGCTGACTATGACACTGGGTGAAACTTGTTCTTCTCACAGTTAGCAAACTGATTTGCACCACCTCAGAGCTATGCTCCTCTTACATAAACCATAAATCTTTTTATTAGTCCGTATTAATTGCACAAATATTTCAGCGTAGTATCTCATGCATATACGTTGTGTACTTAATCAGATTAACCTTTTCTGTTGCCTTTGGTTTTCCCTTCCCCATTTGCCATACTTCCATCAGCTCTCAGTGGGTTTCCTCATGTCATCTTTGCTCACAAACATAATGTATTTCTATATTGTTCACCCTCCATCATATTCCTTTATTAGACCTTCAAACAATCCCACAAGTGCAATTATGTGTAAAGGTAGATGGTGATAGGTATATATACTTTCCTATCCTGCAAATGACAATTACTTGCATATTACTCTATCTCTATCTCCATTATATCTCTCTCTTCTCTCTCTCTGTCTCTGTCTCTCTCTGTCTGTCTCTCTGTCTCTCTGTCTCTGTCTCTGTCTCTCTCTCTCTCTCTCTTAGAGAGGAAAGGAGAAATAGAGGTATTTTGATTGATAGATGGTGCTAGGTTTTGAAAGCCAACCCCATCCCATCTGGATGAGATGATCTACTCTGACCTCCACCAACCAGCATGTCTTAGTTTCTCTCACGGTGCCACATTGGACTTAACATGCATTTCCATGGGTTATTTGCCTCACACAACTATATATAGTTACAAGGTCTTATTTGTATTACTGTTGCCAATGTTGCTTCTGACTCTGGAAAATACTTTCTTTTTAGACTTTTTTTATAGTGAAAATACTGTACAGAGGAGTTACAATTACATGGGCAAGATAATGAGTGCATTTCTTGTCAAGCATTGTTGCCTTCTCCTTTGTTTCCCCTTCCTATCCCGCCAAAGTTTTTCAACATAACAACTTGTACTTCTCATTGTTGCAATGGGTCCACCTGTATCCCTATTTAAACAATTTGTTTTTTCCCTTCCCCTCCACAAATTATACCAACATCAAATACAGTGAAAGCAGGGGTTATATCATGGGGGAGGGACATACAAAGCAACAAAACAATCAACTTATAAATATGTTAGAAACAATTTCATGAAAGAAAAAAACATATGAATATTTATCTTGGGGTTCATTTCACCTAACATCAACTTATCTGACCTTTTCTGTTTGTCTCAGGCATATACTAGTTATTGCAAATAAGGGAAACCATGGGGCCTATGTTTCTTTGGGCCTGGCTTACTTCACTTAATATAATTTTTTCCAAACCTTTCCATTTCCTAATCAATGGGGCAATGTCATTCTTTCTGACGGAGGCATAGAATTCCATTGTGTATATATACCACATTTTCTTGATCCATTTATCTACTGAGGGGCATCTGGGTTGGTTCCAGATCTTAGCTATAGTAAATAATGCTGCAATAAACATAGTTGTGCCGGTAGCTTTGGTCTTGTTTGTGAACATTTGGGTAAATGCCCCAAAGTGGGATTGCTGGGTCATAGGGGAGCTTTATGTGGAGTCTTTTGAGGAACCTCCATACTGCTTTCCAAAGTGGTTGAACAAGTTTACACTCCCACCAACAATGCAGTAAGGTTCCCTTCTGTCCACATCCTCTCCAGTATCTGTTGTTATTAGAGTTCTTGATTATAGCCATTCTAACTGGGTGAGGTGCTGTCTCAATGTTGTTTTAATTTGCATTTCTTTTATGTTTAGGGAGGTTGAGCATTTCTTCATGTGGGATCTTTCTTTCCTTTTCAGAGAAGTTTCTCTTTAAGTCTTTAGTCCACTTATTTATTGGGCAGTTGTTTCTTTGAAGATTTGTTGTTGGGGGATTTAAATTTTTGAGTTCAAGGTATATTTTAGATATGAGACCCTTGTCCATTGTATGGCTAGTGAAGATCTTCTCCCAATCTGTGGGCTTTCTATTGATCTTGCTAGCTATGTCCTTTGCCATGCAGAAGCTCTGCAATTTCATACAATCCCATTTGTCCAACCTTTCTTTGATTTGTTGTGTTTCCGGGTCTCCATTAAGAAATTTTGGCCTGTGCCAAGGAGACCTAGGGTTTCTCCTATTCCATCCTGTAATGTTTTCAGAGTGTGTGTTTTAACTCAGAGGTTTTTGATCCATTTGAAGTTGATTCTTGTGCAGGGTGATATATAAGGATCTAGCTTTAGTTTTCTACAAGTAGTTAACCAATTTTGCCAGCACCATTTACTGAAGAGGCTGTCTTTCTTCCATTCTATTTTTTTAGCTCCCTAATCAAAGATTAGATGGCTATAGGTCTGTGGGTTCATTTCTGGGTTTTCAATTCTATTCCATTGGTCCTGAGGTCTGTTCTTATGCCAGTACCAAGCTGTTATGATTACTATGGCTTTGTAGTGGAATTTGAAATTTGGTATTGATATTCCTCCAGCACTGTTCTTTCTGTTACGGATCATTTTTGCTATTTGTGGTCTTTTATTGTTCCATATGAATTTTTGGATTGCCTCTTCTATTTCCTTGAAGAATGAGGTTGGAATATTGATAGGTATCACATTGAATTTGTAGATAGCCTTAGGAAGTATTGCCATTTTCACGATGTTGATCCTTGCAATCCAGGAGCATGGGAGGTTTTGCCACCTTCTAAGTTCTGTTTTGATTTCCCTTTTCAGGTTTTTAAAGTTTTCATCATAGAGGTCCTTCACTTCTTTGGTTAAGTTAATTCCTAGGTATTTTATTTTTTGTGGGGCTATTACAAATGGAGTTGCTTTCCTAATTTCAGCCACCCTTTTCTCATTGTTGGCAGACAGAAAAGCCATTGGTTTTTGAGGGTTAATTTTATAACCTGCCACCTCGCCAAAGTTTTGAATCAGCATGAGTAATTTGGCAGTGGAGTCCATGAGATTCTTTAAATACAATATCATGTCATCTGCAAAGAGGGAGAGTTTTACTTCTTCTTTCCCTATTTGGATCCCCTTTATGTTTGCATTTTGCCTTGTTGCTGTAGCTAGGCATTCTAATACTAGATTGAAGAGAAGTGGAGAGAGTGGACATCCTTGTCTCATTCCTGAGTTCAGTGGAAATAGCTTTAGTTTTTCACCATTAAGCATAATGCTGGTTACAGGTTTGTCATATACAGCCTTTATTGTATTGAGGAATGTTCCATGGATTCCTAATTTTTCCAGAACTTTCATCATAAAGGGGTGTTGGATTTTTGTCAAATGCTTTTTCTGCATCTATTGGTTCTTATCCTTGCTCTTGTTGATGTGATGAATTATATTAATTGTTTTGCGTATATTGAATCAGCTTTGCATCCCTGAAATGAATCCTGTTTGATCGTGGTGTAGTATGATTTTTTGGATAAATTGTTGAAGTCGATTGGCCAAAATTTTGCAGAGAAGTTTTGCATCAATGTTCATCAAAGAAATGGGCCTATAATTCTCTTTCTCTGATGAGTCCCTGCCTGTTTTGGGGATGAGGGTTACAATGGCTTCATAGAAAGAGTTGGTAGTGAACTTTCTCTTTCAATTTCATTGAAGAGTTGGTGGAGTATTGGCGTGAGCTCTGCTTTGAAGGCCTTGTAGAATTCTGCTGTAAAGCCATCTGGTCCTGGGCTTTTCTTAGATAGGAGGTCTCTTATTGCTGTTTCTATTTCAATACTTGATATGGGCCTGTTAAGATGGTTTAACTCACCTTGCTTTAGTTTTGGCATGTCGATATTTGCTAGGAAAAGGTCCATTTCTGCCAAGTTCTCAAACTTATTACCATAAAGTTTTGAGAAGTATTCCTTTATAATGTTCTGAATCTTGTTTGTTTCTGTGGTGATGTTTCCATTCTCATCTCTGAGTTTGTTTATTTGGGTATGTTCTCTTCTTTTTCTGATAAGATTTGCTAAGGGTCTGTCAATTTTGTTGATTTTTTTCGAAGAAACAACTCTTTGTTTTGTTGATTCTTTCTATGGATTTTTTTGGATTCTAGTTCATTTAATTCTGCTTTAATTTTAATTATTTCTTTCTGTCTACTGGATTGGGCTTTATCTTGCTGCTCTTTTTCAAGGAATGTCAGATCTCATTAAATTGTTGGTTTCAGATCTCCTATTTGTTGACGTAGGAACTGAGAGCTATAAACTTACCCCTGAGTACTGCCTTTGCTGTGTCCCAGAGGAGCTGGTAATTTGTGTGTTCATTTTTGTTGAATATGATGAGCATTTGAATTTCCTTTCTAATCTCTTCCATGACCACTCGTGTTTCAGTAGCGTGTTGTTCAGCCTCCATGTGTTACAGGACTTTCTTTGGTGATTTTTGGTGTTGAGTTCTAATTTTATTCCCTTGTGGTCTGAGAGAATGCAAGGTATAACTTCAATGTTTCTGAATTTGGATAAGGATGTCAGGGTTCTACTCAGGCTGGAGTGTTAATTCCTGGGTCGTCTCTGGTCTGCGAACTGCAGGATGAAGATGCCTGCTCCTTGTCAGTTCTTGCTGGTGTTGAGTAGAATCTGTTCACCTGCCACATCTGGTGCCTTTGTCCTGTACTCTCTGTGTTGTAGGTATGGCGGCTACGGCCGCCGCAGCCACAGCCACAGCCACAGCCCAGCAGCCGCGGCTGCTGGCAAGTGCTCAGATCTGTCTCCTTGCCTGGATTTTCCCTCTCTGGCCAAACTCTCTGTCCTGTGATGGCACACTTGGTGTAATTCTCTGGCCTAGGACTGTTCACTGGAACACTAAAACTGCTTTCTATGCGAGAGCTTGTTTAGCCTCCAGCTTCTCCTCCACCATCTTCCTGGAAGTCTGGAAAATACTTTTTGACCCTATATTAACTTTTTAAAGTGTATATTAAGAAGACATTTTAATTGATACTCATAGTTGACATTTTATTTCAGCAGAAGCATTTCACATTCAGCTGCAGAACTTTCAGGAAACTAGGTCATCGCATGTGGGGCATAGCTGCCAGCTGTGGACTTGAATCAGCAATGCTTATGTAGAAAAGACAGGTAATTTCTATGGAGAAGGGTCATTGCAGACCCTGTGTGGCTAGTAAAAGGGACATTTTATTGCAGGGGTTATTGTTGGATTTGGGCTAGTGGTGGGGTTTGTTGCAATTACATTGCCTAGTTAGAGACAAAATAATGTCAGTATCTTCCTTAAAATCTTTTGTTTTGCTCTTAAAATATTGTCACAAACAGCACAAGAGAAATGAATAGACATCAAGATGAACCTTTCAACACTGGCTCGATTAGAAAAGGAAGGGCGTACCAGGCCAAGTAAATACATTAAAGCCTGCCTGTGGGGTTGCATGTCTTAAGAAGCACATTTTATGAAGCAGCTACTACAGAAATCAGAAGTCAAAATTCTTGATTTAGGAATGATTTCAAATCAGACCTCTAAGATGGGTTTATAGTTTTATTCTTTCAAGAATGTACTTACATAAAATATTTTTCAAAACTCCATTCTTGGCTTTGCAATTTATATCAATGCTGAATTTACCTCCCTCCCCCAACCCACCTGGATCTGAAATGGAAACTTACAAAGCATTCTTACAATCTTACATTGGTGAGGAATGGGGATGTCTGACATTAGTTTTAAGCAATTATGACCAACATCTTTCTTTAACAACATAGTAATCTCGAGAAGTACTAGCCCTGGTCAGTAATTTAAGGACAATGTGATTGACAAGCTAGAGCTGTCCATCACTGTCTGGATTTAAAGGGCAAAGTTTAAAGATACCTATAGAGTCAGGGTAAAAAAAAAGTTCCTTAAACACTTGTTTTTCCTAAGGAAGTATTTTTAAATACTCAGAAATAACTTTTCAATGATGGTAGAGTTGTAGACAGTTCTTTATGCAAATTCCAATGGGTGTGTTTTAGCAAGAATTCAGCAAACTTGAAGCTTAAGGAGAGTAAATCCGGAAGTAAATGGGTAGCATGTGTATAGCTTGGATGGGCTACTGGAAATCATGGCTGCCATGTGGAAGGGATGACTTACATGACTTGGAATAATGGTCAGAATAATAATGCAACATTACATCCTCCATTTGGCAACGCAGCTCTCAGATAGGTGTCTCAGAACTGCTTAGCTTTCTCACCAGATGACAGAACTACAATAAGCTATTTATCACTTCTTATTTTAAAAAAATTAAGGCCCTAGTAGTAACCTATAAAATAAAGGGACATTTTAGTTGACAGTCTTCTCTCAAATAAATTGAATGTGTCAACTACATTTTCAAATTACTTTGGCCTTCCAATTTCAAGTATTTTTTCTCTGATATTTATCAGAGTAACAAACATTGATAAAGAAGTATTCTGTAAAATGACCTAAAATAAATTACAATAGAAATTGTGGAATTTAAAAACAAATGTATTTATATATTATAAAATACATGAACACCATAGCTATTTAAAATACAAATATTTGTATATTAATAAGTGACTTTGGTAAAGCTAGAATTGTAGTGCTTTCAAATGTATATGCTTTCTGTTATATATAATTTTCAGTAATTTCAGTGTCTACTAAGTACCCAATACAGAAATACTCATTAGAAATTTAAAGAGAGAGAGAGAGAGATTTATAGATACTTAATCTTTTGTTTTAACAGGATAGAATACAAGTAAAATGAAAAAGAGAAAATATTTGAAATGTAATAATGAAAAAATTCAGTGAAATCCAAAGGTAATCTGTATAATTGATCACTAGAAGTCTATAAAAACTCTAATAATCTCCATTAATAGAAGGTGGCAGATGTCCTAGTAATTGTTACCTTTTTTGAAGAAGAGTTGCTTGAGAAGGGAAAACAAGCATACCAGGGTTGTGAAAATGTAATTTGGTCTTGGTGTATTCAGGTATGCATTTAAATGTAATATGTTATTTTGCTTTATGCTTAAGATTAGCATATATCACCAACTCTCTGTTGTACCTTGGAAGAAATAAAGCAAAAGCTAATTCGCTACAAATAATTCAAGTTCTTTTTATAGTATAACTGAAACTATTAAGGCCTAATATCTTTTAAACAGAGTGAAAATTGGAGTTTTCTTAAAGAACCTTGGAAAACATATACCCAGGTATCCAGGGAAATTTCTCTTTTAGGAACTGGTGTGCAGAATATTACTGATAAGTTTGCTTAGTAGTGACTTTGGGATGATTCCTAAAATGTCTTTTGAAATTTTCCCAAGATGATAAATCTATAAATCACCCACGACTACACACCTCCAAATTAGGAGTTACTCTTTAAAAATCCTGAGTTATAAGCATAGTTTAATCATAGGTTTTGTTTTAGAGAGGACTTCTTTATTGAAACAACAAAGCAATGTCTGTTCTTTCTCTCCCATTTCTGGTTCCCAAGTGTCCCCCGTGATGGCTTTGCGATTTCTCTAAGAATTATTAATGGAAGGAGTGTGGACATTGTAGACTCCTATGAATGCTGGCTACAGACATGAGCAGTTTTAGTGCCTGTTGTCCCTCCCCATGAGGATTTCAGTTCACAGTACAGAAATAGGCGACAGGATTTAAGAGGAAAATAATTGATTTCAGAAACACCTTGAACTCTTCGGTTATTATCTGTTTATTGGCTGATGTGAGAGCTGGCCCTATTCCCTGGAGTTTAAAGACGCTGACAACATCTTGTTCAAAGTCTCCCCTGATGGAACATTTATGACGGTATTTTCATTTAAAAGGTTTTCAATTTCTTCTAGTAATGATTCTTGATGCTCTGTAGAGAGTCTGAAGACTTTGTGAAAAGTCAGCTTAAAATGGAACACATGAGATATAATTTTTTAAAGTCTCACTACTGGGTAATACTTTGTTGTTTCTGCCTTAAGTGAAGTGAAACAGAAGACAAATATATTTTATTATAGAATATAGGCTACATTTATCTTTGTATAACTTTATTGTCACCAGAAATTTCTGCACATAGGAGTTTATAGAAGAGATTCAAGAGAGCTATTTTATATGACTCCAAATAATTATTAATTTTTATTTAAGATCTACCTAGTAAGGATATGAAACTCAGATAACATATATATTAGGAATGTGTTCATAAAATAGAGTAGCAAATGAAAGAGCTGTTTAAAAAGTACATGGGCCAATTAGATCAAGGAAAATACTGATGTACATTTAGTGTATAATTTTAAATTTAGAATAAAAATAAGGAAAATTCTGAAAAATGTAATTATATTTCTTAGTTGAAATTTTATTATTAAGGAAACAAATAATGCTTTTCCCTGGTTTCCAGTTGAGAAATCTTTCTCTCTCTCTCTCTCTCTCTAATTCCACCTGCTGCCCTGTGGTCTTAATGTTTATTTGTGATTTCTCAACTGTGTCCTTCCCTTTCTGATTGTAAACCTACTTCTCTTTCTCTATATTCTCTATCCTGAGTACAGGAATGACCTGGGAATCTACTTACTGCCTTGAGAAGGATTGGAAAGGGTTAATTTCCCCTGAAATCTTGTAAGTGATCCAGATCTTATGTAGAACCCACAGTCACCAAAAACAAAACAAAACAAAACAAAACAACTCCTTTGAAAATGAGAATCAAATTTAAGTTAATGTTGTCAGTCATGCTACTTGTTAGGATTTCCAAAACAGAATAAGAAATCATAGGTAGAACAGCTAGCAGAAATATACTTATTTGGTCAGAATAAAACTTCTGGAATATCCCAAATCAGAATGATGAGTTGACTGGCTTCTTGTGATGGCCGTGACCTTGGCATACAGATTGCTGCCTTCTAGCTAAATCCTTCCATGATTTATTTTTTTGTACATTCAAGTAAAAAAAGGAAATTTCCTATAAATCTCAGTATAAACTAAAGTCTAATGAGGTAGATTGTGAGTGAGCAAGCCAGCGAGCAAAGGAGTAAGTGAGTGAGAGACAGAGACACCTAGAGAGAGAGAGTGGACAGGAGAGGGAAAGGGAAAGAGAGAGAGGTAGATGAAAACTAAGATAGTAGTCAAATTGCCTAATGTGTGGGTCTGGTGGATCACGCCTGTAATCCTAGTTACTCAAAAGGCTGAGATCTGAGGATCACTGTGCCAAGCCAGCCTAGGCAGGAAAGTCTGTGAGACTCTTATCTCTACTAAACTATCAAAGAAGCCAGAAGTGGAATTGTAGCTCAAATGTTAGAGTACTAGCCTTGAGCAAAATATACCCAGGAACAGTGCCAAGGCTCTGAGTTCAAGCCCCAGCACTGGCACCAAAAAAAAAAAAAAAAAAAGATAAGTAGATCTGTGTTATATCAAACAAAATGAGTGTAAAGCCCGTCAGATGCAGTTAGACCTGGTCCAGTTATTATTCAGTATATTGATGTACTAATTTATTAAATATGCAGGTCAATGTTACATAGTTTCTAAAAATAAACATAACAACTGTAACTACCAAAATAGTGGAAAGAAAAGATTAGGAAGGACAAAATAGTAATCAAAAGTACACCTAATCTCCAAATGATATGAAGAATATAGTAACCCACTATTATCACAAGAGTTGTAAATGACACATATTTACCAAATAAAAGAAAGATTGTGAGAAGTAAATAAATATGGTGCTGTGCTATGTTTAGAGCTGTGGCTAAAACTTCAGGATACAGGGAAGTCTAAAGATCATAGGTAGAAAGCATATGTGTGGCACATTCTGACTCTCCTTTTCCTTGCTCAGGGACAGTAGTAACAGCAGAAAATCTAGATGCCACACTTAACAGCTAGAAGTAAATCTTGCTACCCACTGAGTTTCAAGTTCCTAAAAAAAAAATTCCATTTTCTAAAAGAATGTGATTAATACAAACTCACATGCATTAAATAACTTTGAAAATGTATCCTAACCCCTCAAATAATGGATATATCTCTCTTATGAAAGAAAATTCTTGACATATTTCTATCAGTAAAAAATAGAGCAAAGGAAAAATATAAGCTAAAAAGACTCAAGCAAGACAATGTGAACACTTTCCTGTAATTACATTTCTATACTAGTAAAATCAATTCAAACACATAAAATATATAGGAATTGATCTAACAGAAAAAAATATACATCTATGAAGTAAATCATAAAGTTTTACTGAGCAACACTGAAAGAAGAGTAAATGTGATTAAATAGGAAAAATCAACTTTACAAACTGACATTATTATGAACTTGATTTATAGGTATAATTCCATTCCAATCAATGAATTTTCATGAATACTGATAAAATGTAACTAAAATTTAAATGAAAATAAGATAGATGAAGAGTAATTAAAATAGTCAAGACAGGTAGGAAATATAAAACAATTAGAAAACCATGCTCAAATACAGAATGTTTTATTTCTTATTTTTAGTAGTGGAGTTAAAAAGTGTTTGTTTCTACCATTTTAACGCTTATTTTCTCTGTATTCTGTGCTATGTGCTGTATTCCTAATAAATTATTTTTTGAAAATTTATGTTACAAATCTGCTATCTCAGCCAAAAAGCTAGGATATTTTACTGTTGTTTATATAGAATTATTACTGATACTTACTTTTTAAAAACAAAACACTATGGGATTGGAAAAGATTAGGGAGAATAGTGAAAGAGCTAACATTGACCAAAATGTGTTGTACTCAGAATCTGAATTGTGGAATCGAAACCCTTCATACAATGAGTTAAACCAAACATGTTAATTACATTTTAATATAAGTAAATGCATTCATAATTTTGAATATTTAGAAGATGTATGAAAGCTGAAGAAAATAATCAAAAAAATCTCCATAACTTTTAATATCCAGCTTAACCCCCACAGATACCATTAAGCATTTTCTGAGCTATATATGTCTGTGTATTTAGTTATATATGTGCAATAAAATCACTGTCTTATTATGAATTCAGTTTGTATTCTATTTTTTATTCAGACACATTTATTATGTAATAATGTTTAGAGCCTTGTAAAATCAGCAGGATTTTTGTTATGGAAAGAGAGAGTTGAATACAATATGATTGACCAAGCAATTTTTTCTAGAAATAGGAACATCTTAGGAAATAAAACTGGAAAATTCAGCAAAAGAAGGGATTAGATAGTGAGTAAACTATATTATTACACAGGAATTTTTTACAGTAGATATAATAAAGAATTAATTTGTAAAAAAAAATAAGTAAGCAACATGTCTTAGAAATTTGTTCCTGTACAATATTTAGTATAGGGAATTTACATCTAGGTAGATAGATCAATGGGATAGATATATATACATATAAATGTATATATTTGGTAAGAAAAAGTGGGGGACTGATTAGCTATCTGTCACATAGACTGACATCATCTTGAGTCATAGCACTTTGCAATTTGTGTGCCACAAAAGTTATTTGTTAATTATGAAAATGTGGTATAAAAGGTTTTCCTTAAGCCATATGTTCATAGAGGCTGGTACCTATAGTCTGCATAAATAATACATCTCTATCCACAAGTACTAAGAAACAAAGCAGTATATTAAAATTAATAGCACAACCAAACACTTGATACACTGTTTTATTCATTGCATCATTAAAATCAGAATGAACCTCAAAGTCACTAGATGTCCTGAAAAAAAAAACATGTCTCAAGAGAGAAAACTTTTGTGGCTAGAGAAATTCTTCTGTGGAAGGCTATATCTTTTCCTCCAGCTAGCAGAATCAAATTGGAGGCCTTGGGATGGATCTTGGCCCCATCAGGTAATTTTATCAATCTACTCATGCCACAACCTCTTCTTGAGAGTTTCCTAAATGCTGTTTTTAGTCATGAAGCCCATTCCTGTTCCTGACCCAATGTACGTGGAGAGTGAATATAACGCTACTGGGATTGCCATGGCAACTGGCATCTCGAGATGGAGGTGGTATTTTACCTGTTTATTTCTATTTTCAGGGAAGGATAACATTTTATTGCCTTTTAATTGAAAAGAAATAATGTTAAGTGTGTAGAGAAATTTATAAAACATCTGCTGTACGGCAATACTTTGCTAAATGTTTATATTCTGTACAAACAGAAGGGATTATATAGTGAGTAAACTATATTATTACACAGGAATTTTTTACAGTAGATATAATAAAGAATTAATTTGTAAAAAAAAATAAGTAAGCAACATGTCTTAGAAATTTGTTCCTGTACAATATTTAGTATAGGAAATTTACATCTAGGTAGATAGATCAATGGGATAGATATATATACATATATACATATAAATGTATATATGTGTATATATATGTATATATGTATATAAATGTATATGTATATATATATTCTTCTGTACAAACAGAAGAATATAACTCTCAAAGGAACCTAGCACATTGTAGACATGATATTACAGAGAAATTTCAGTACTTCATACATGCTTACGTCAAAAACTTACAAAACAATAGAGCCAGGGTATGGCAGAACGGGGGCCCCAAGATTACCTGTCCCCTGCATTTTTCACTCCTCTCCACTTTCTCCACTGGCCTTTCTATTGTTGTTGTTTGGTTTTGTTAATACTGGAGTTTGACCTTGGGCCTTTGTGATTGCTAGGGTCGGACTCAAACACTTTGGTTACACCTCTCCACTCGATTTTAATTTTCAGATAAAGTCTTTATGCTTCCCTAGCTAGGATTACAGATGTGTAAACATACATTCTCTGCCTATGTTATTTCCTCCCTGGGTTCCTAGTCTAACTGCCCTCTAAAACTAGCAACCACTTTGCAAATACCAGTAAGTAAATGGCAATATGTCTGTTTAAAGTGTTGAACCCTGTAAGTTTAATTGTAATCCCCATGTACAGAAAATTGCATCTAAATCAGGAATGACTGATTATGTTTTTACTCTTCAGTTAAAATAGTTATTCAAATGCTGTAATTGCATTCAATATGCTTTAGAAGATGATAGCAATTAAGTAGTTAGAATTTAGCTATAGACATGATGGGGATTTCATTACGGAAGGATTATATCTATACTTTAATACAAATTTATAGATGAAATATGCATTGCAAATATTAGATTATAAAGAGCAGAGTATATTTATTGAGCATGAACAGATATTGGTACGGGTTATAATTTGGGGTATGTCACTCAGAACAGCAAAATAATAAGCAAGAATTATACTTATAACTCATTCAACCAAAACTAAGCTATCTATTCAATTCCTTATTTGGACTCAAATATTCTATTTGTTTAAAATTAGGTATCATTTCCTTTCCGTTTTATTTGAGAAACTTTTTCTGAAATTAAAGAATATGAGGACTAATGTACAAAGAAAACTTATCTGTAATAGATGTTATGAGTTAGTTAAATGGTTCTGTTGTACTGGCACTCAGTTAGTTTAAAGACATTAACAGTATTTGCAAAAACAAAAGCAGGGAAAATCCTTTACAATAGTCCATAACACAGCCTCAATGAAAAAGAAGGAACTATCTTGTTATCAGAAATAATGTTGACATTATGGTTTAAGTACCATATCTATTTCTTTTTCCTGTTGATTAACAGTAGGAAAAGTTCTCAGAAACAGTTTTTATCTGGAGAGTTTGAGGAGCAATTAACATTTGAAAACAAGACAATTTCTACTAGAGTTATAGACACAAAGGTCAACAGGAAGTAGCCATTGTGAACTAGTGAACTGTAGAAGGAGAATGCAAGGTTTGCTTTGCCAAAGTTTGGGAATGATGGGAGAAAGAAATACAGCTGGGTAGAATGAAAAGTAATTGCTAATACACTGGAAACCTAATTTGTTCATAGGTTATCAGAAGGAAATCAGAGCAGAAACTAATGGAAGATTCAAGATAAAAGTGGAATGTTACATGGATTAAAGGAGGCAGGAAGCAATGTCTGAGTAGATAGATTTGCTCTCCTGTAATGACGAAAGGTACTTTCTTTTAGAGGGAGGGGCCCGGGCACCTAACTTTCATTCTGTATACAGTCCTATAAAAAAATCACTCCTGTCAAGCAAGGAGGTTTTAAATTGATGTGATGCCATACTCTAGCTGGGAAGCAATTTTGATTGACACGTTATTCCAAAAAGTTAACATGAATATGTATAATAGCCAGAGCACAGGAAAAAAAATTCTTAAGATATTATGGGTGTTATACATAAATAACTTTAAATGAAATGATAGCCCTTAAAATAAATTCAATGTGGTATCATTTGGGGTTTTAGGAATAGTCTAGGTGTGTCACGTATCAATCGGGTATAGATGATAGAATCCGTGCATAGTAGAATGAATGTAATGATGGAATATGAAGGGGACCAAGATGGCTATGTTGTTTCCAACACCATTCATGACTGTCTAACTCAGCTGCAGCACACTTTCAAAAGCTCTTGGAATGCCTGAGTTGAGTAGTGTATGTGCTTCTACATGGTATATTCTGCATGCCTTTAGAACTCAAAGTATTGTGGATTTTAAATGTTTACTCTAAACTCATTTTGGGGGGGGGCAGGATAGCTTCATATGCTAAACCCAAAAGTCAACAAATGAGTGATGTTCTCACTTTTTCAAAAATATCCTAAGTGATATTGAACATATGATAAAGGAATGAAAAAAATTCAATGTTGGGAGATGTTTCATGACAATGATGGTTTCCTGACGTTCAGTGCTCATTCTTAATCATATTCCTTCAAGACTGGGATTTTCATTTCTGAATTTTTACTCATCCTCAGTGTTGAGACTACAACTCCACGTGAGGACACCCTTATGTCTCATTCCTCTGCTGCCTGACACACTCACTCTTCTTTCACAACGCTTTTTGTCTAGTATGGGCTCCTATATACTATTTGGGGTGAGGGTGAAGGTATTAACATACTCACTGCGGTGACAGAGGCCCAGATTTTTTTAAAACTATTAGTTTCTTCACTATGATCAAACTTATTTTACATTAAAATGAAGGTAGCTTTTATTTCAGGTTTTGCATAGCAAGGGAGAAATCATTAAGTGATTAAGTGATTAGATAAATATGCACAAACAAAAACTACCATGCCTTTTAAGATCTTATGAAAATCTGAACCACTGGTAACGTCATTAGCTGGCAGTCATTGCGTTTTTGTCATTTAGGTACCTTCGATCATGTGGTTCTTTATGCCTAGAAATCAAGTCTTTGACAAAAGCTACTACCACGTGCCTTTAATGGCCTAAGGACATATGATTTCATAGATTACAATGGTAAAAGTTTGTTTAGACTGTTTGGAAAGACTGAAATTATCCTAGAAAAGGTACTATTAAGCTGTATGCTGGTTTTCAGTTTTTTTTTTAATTAAACATTGGGAAAATAGTTATCACACATTCTGTCTCATATGACCAGCCTTTCCAACAATCCTGTCTATCTACCAAGTGTCACAAAGAAATCAGTAAGGAAGATGACAAACAACAGAATATTAGAAAAGATGGAAATTCCACTTATTTGCCCCGAGCCTTCTTTTTGTGTGGTTATTCTTGCTGGGTAGATGCTCCTTGAATGCTTTCATGGTATCACTTTCAAACTCGATACACATGATTCTTACCTACTGGCTTATGGAAGAAAAGACCACGTTTAATAACAGCACCTGGAACTCTGAACTAATACATTCTGAAACTCTTAACTAATACCTGGAGATTTTTTCCTGAAGGTTATCTAGTCAATTTTCTATAAATTTGAGTAGATAGATTTGCTCTCCTGTAATGACGAAAGGTACTTTCTTTTAGAGGGAGGGGCCCGGGCACCTAACTTTCATTCTGTATACAGTCCTATAAAAAAATCACTCCTGTCAAGCAAGGAGGTTTTAAATTGATGTGATGCCATACTCTATCTGGGAAGCAATTTTGATTGACACGTTATTCCAAAAAGTTAACATGAATATGTATAATAGTCAGAGCACAGGAAAAAAATTCTTAAGATATTATGGGTGTTATACATAAATAACTTTAAATGAAATGATAGCCCTTAAAATAAATTCAATGTGGTATCATTTGGGGTTTTAGGAATAGTCTAGGTGTGTCACGTATCAATGGGGTATAGATGATAGAAGTACTATGTGTTCTCACAGAGCAAAGAATGACACATGGTAGTATTGATGTTTACGCCAAGCAATATTGTGTAAACTTTTCACGTTCATGGATCAAAGTCTTCAGCATATTTGCTAAAATGTCAGTTGTGTACAGCACTGTTTCCCAAATGATAATGTAGTGAGGAAAAACCCGAGGACTTGCGCTTTCTCACTGTTCCCAGCTGACTGTAATGGGCAGTCAAAGTTAAAGGATACTTACATGTAAAACTTACCAATGATTCTCAGTATGTTATAAAAAGGATTTTGAAGTCATTTCTATTTCTGCCCCCACAATACTTGCATGTTTAAAAGCAAGAGATTAACCATCATCTACTCTAACTTATACCAGACCATCTTTTCTTAGGTAAGGACCTTTTTGATTCTATGGGGCCACCTAGATGTTCTAGGATATTCATACCACCTCAGAATCTCTAATTAACCCCTTCCTGAAATCGATTTCCATGATAGCTAGTACTATGTCATGGGTGCATTTCTAGGGAACCTGTCAGAGTGATGTTGCATTCTGTGTTATTTGTTAAATTTAGGATAAATTTGTATTATTTGGTAGATAATAGGGGAATGTATTAGCTAGTACTTGCTTCTTCTAACAAAGTATTAAAAAGTGTTATCTTACTTGTATTCTCCAATAATAGCCATCAACACCGATGACATATTCTTCTTCTATGTCTTCTCACATTGTATTAGATAAATATTTTTGGAAAAAAAATACCACACCTACTTGTCTGCATTGTGCTTTGATTCTGGCTAAATGGGAGTAATAGAGGTATAATTTTAGTTCAGGATTTGACAGCACTTAGGTCTGAAATGGCTCTGGAACTGAGTGTCACAGTGTGAAATGTCCACTTCTTTAGGTTTTAAATGTCTGGGAGAGGTTGTAATCAGAGTAACTAAACTAAAGAAATGGACAAGCAAACTGTGGACATTAGCAGGAGACACTAGGGAAGATGTCAAATGATAAATTTATATAATTGGAAAGAAATTATATTTATGTCACCTTGCCTTGGTGGCTGTAGTTAACTTCAAGTTGGAATACTTAATTTTTAGTAACACAAAGTTCTAAAATCTGTGACTCCTGAATTCTATAAGCACTAACCCTACATACTCCATGTAATTAAGAGTAACTGTCTTGGTGTTTTATTTAGGACCAACTATCTCTCCTGCATTTCTTTTGTCACAAGGTGTCTGTGATAGGATTCTCTATTTTGCAGCCAATATCTTGACTGGCACAAAAAGGTATTGATTAGAAGCAAGAGTGTTTTACAAGAAAGAGGTTGAGAGGCCTGAAATTAGATAGAAATCTTTGCCTTTAGGGCTGGATTTTATCAGAGTCCTTGGAGAAACATAAATCAAGAATATCTAAAGTGGAATATTTTTTTGTAAAAGTCATAGGTTTTCAATCAAAAGTTGAAGTTTATTAAAAAAAAAGGGGGGGGGTTCATGGAAAATTAATTGTTAGGGGAATATATTTATTGATGACATGTTAGCATTTCTGTCTGCTAAGCATTTGCAAGAATTCAATAATTTGGGGTTTCAGCAGTTCTTATAAAATAAAACTGTCTTCCAATTATTATGTTTCCAGAAATGGAGAGCAATACAGCAAGTGAATTAGCAAAGATAACTTATGCTAGTGTCATAAGTAGATACACCACTGTAATTTTAGCCTGCCGTTTGGATGAATTGTCCCTCAGCTGCCTGGCAAAACAATCCAAGTGTTCCAGAAAAGGTCAATAAATGTTGGATCCCACAGACATAAGAAATATTAGTCCACACATCCATGGGACATTTCCTCTGCCTCATAACCCAGGAAAGGCAGACATCATGTACAGGAAGCAGAATTGAAGGAGTGTCCTCCACTCTCCATGTGTGTTCCTGAGAGTGAAACTTTCTTTTAAATGTACACCCGGGGATGCACCCTAATAACTCCCATGGTTCTCTCCATGCAAGGTGGCTGCTAAGACTTTGATTCAGAAGAGAACAGGGATCTGGGCGCCAGGGGTTCATGCCTAGAAGCCTAGCTACGCAAGAGGCTGAGATCTGAGAATCATGGTTTGAAGCCAGCCAGGGTGGAAAAGTCCTCATGAGGCTCTTATCCCCCATTAACCACTCAAAAACAGGACGTGGGGCTGTGGCTGAAAGTGGTAGAACTCTAGTCTTGGGCGAAAGGAGCTCTGAGTTCAAGACCCTGAGTTCAAGCCCCCCCCCACCAACAGGAAGAGCTGGGGGGTGGGGAGCTGGTGGCAGATATTACAGTGTTCAGTTCTGCACCAGCACCATGAGAGTTCCCATATAGCCAAGTAAATGTGATGGCGGCGGTTGGCTCCCATGTCCGACGGCTTTCTTATCAATCCAGCCTGTGGCTGGATACCTATATTAAATACCTCCCTGTTTATACTTGGTAGATTTAGTTCTTCTCTCTAAACCTGAGAATTCTGAAAATCAGAGATTTTTGTCTCTTTCTTTCCTGGCTTTATGATCTTCAACTTTACCATGCTCTCAGCTTCCATTTACTGTCTGCCAAGGCGTGATAAATTTGGACCTCATGGGATATTTTGATAATTAGACCCAATCTATTTAACCACAGTGTATGACACATGTCAGATAATTGACAGCTATCAGATGCTTTGTTATTTATTAAACTGAGACTTTTAGGCCATCCATACTTCCCATCGTCCTTAATCTCTACATTGGATTGGCCAATGTAATTTTTCCTCTTCTTCTATATCTGATTTTGTTTTGTACTATTATGTTCATAACCTGGAGTTCTGCGCTGTCAGCTTTGGTCCCCCAGAACAAACTCCTTTCATTGTTAATTTGCTGTGATGCTCTGTCCAATGAGACTCAAATACTGCTTTACCCTTAACATTCCATTGAACTCTGCAACCTTACACACCAGCAGTGGTATTTCCTCTATTTTCTTGCCTATTTCACTGACCTGATGTTACAGCCTGCTTTCACCTTCTTATTCTCCATCCCTATGAATGTATGTCTGTTTGCCTAAGACCATTTGCAGAACCTTCCCGAGGGTACTTCTGTCTAGATATCTAACTGTAGCTGCCTATTGCCATACTTCTAGGTAGTGGCAGCCTGCCTAAGGACATTTCTTGTCTCTTACAAGTAATAAAACCAGGACCACCTGCAAGATTCCAGAAGGTTTATCATATCTTCCAATCAGACTTCTTGTGCTTCATCCTGTCCAATCTTTGTTTCTCCAGGGGTAGTTATGAAATGAATGATACTTTTCCTTAGGAAAAACTATTTTCCTTCTTTTAATAGTATCAATAACATAGATTCCTTCAGGTAATAACGTAAGACAGCTTTCTCTACATCATACACTCACACATACACATATGTATATATATATAGATAGATAGATAGATATAGATATAGGTATACATGTATATCTATATATGTGTATATATATATAATTAAACATGTATCTGAAGAAAGTGTATTTTGATACAAGAAACCTAGTTGCAGATAATGGTATATTCTAAGGTGAAATGTCATATACTATAGCTGAGAGGAAAAGTTGTGTCAGGTGGGAATCTGAACAAAGCACTGACCTTACCTGGTTTCACCTAAGTAAGACCTGGAAAGAATTCCCTTAAAATGCTTCAGGCAGTTCTCTTAGGCTAGAGATAACAGCCCTTTAGAAAGACATTTTCTGTCGAGGCGAACTACAGGTAGGTACAACTCACATACTTCTACACACACTTTTGTTCATTTTTGACCCTTGTCCTTTTGCAGGACATGTTTTCTTCTTTGCCTTTCCATTATTTTTTTCTCCTCTGGTAGGAAAAGATGAATTTTGACATGGTGACCTGTAGCGATTCACTGTACAAACTGCTATTCTTGATTCAGTTTTTTCCCCCCAGTAAACACAGGACACTTCCCATCTTTGAACCTTATGTTCCAGCTTCACTTCCTGGAGATGCTGTATCAACTCCTTCTCATTTTGTGAGCGAGCACAGGACAAACTTCCAAGGGATTCTAAGTGAGTCATGGTCAAATCTCAGCCTCCAGCACCAAATGGGACTCACATGAAGAAAGACCCAATAAATCTGCTTGATAGATACTAGACAAAACTTTTATTTCTGTTTATTTTGGTGGAATTACTTGGCTGTCTGTTGATTTGGTTCCTTCATTCTTGCTTCTAGGCAGAATCCTTTCTGGTGGTTTAAGGATCTTTTTAATGCAAAATCATTAAGATCCAAAAGTTGCACAGGTAAACAAAGCTATAAGAAAATAAATAGCATCACTTTTACAATCAACTAAAAAGATAGGCAGTAAGCCAAGGAGAATCTTCAGTAAATGAACAATATTTTGCACAAAGGCATTTTTCACTGCCATATATGAGTTTGCACATAAAAGAAATTATAAATGAAAAAAATCTATTTGTAGGATTTCTTCAAAATAGTCTTAGACTTAAAGAGTTAATATGTATTTTAAAAGATCAGCAAAGAAGTCTTTAATTATACCTACTCAAGACTCTTAATTGTCAAAATTATACTCGAGGATTAAATCTTGTTGCCTTAGTCTTAGGCAGGCCCACGGGAAAACAACAAGAAGAAGGTCACTGTTGTAGGAATTTGTTCCCCCAAAATCACTAGAAATGAAAGGGAAACAGAAAATCAGCCTCTTGAAACTAAATGTATATTGTTATCTTTGCTTTGCTGAATGCTTTTCAAAGATGAGAAAAGACAAATAGTCACCGGAGATAGGCACGATATATGAAAAGACACTTCTCCAAAGCAGAGATGAATTGGTAAATAAGTGCATGAAAGTGTGTTCATTCAACATCATTATGCATTAGAGCATTACAAAGCAAACCCCCAGTGGGATAATTGGACATGCCACTAGAATGGCTGTCACAGAAAAGGTGACAATGCCAGCCATGAGTGAGTGCATGAAGCCACAGTTTGTGAGCTTCTTATGTAGTCAAACATTTATTTGCCATGTAATCTAGCAGTGTTCCTCCTGGTCTATCTATCCAGCCAAAACAAAAACCATATGTACCCATAAAGCATATATCCAAATATTTTAACAGATTGATCTACAATAACCAAATTGTGAAATAACAAAGAAACATCCATCAAATGACAAATTGAATAGCAAATGCTGGCTTATAAGTATACATATCAATGTGGATGAATCTGGATCTACTATGCTGAGACAATGCATACCTCATGATCTGAACAATGCGACATTGTAGAAAAGGTCGAACTATGACAGAAACCTGTCCAGTTGCCACTAGCACTAATTTGGTGGTGGAAAGAAAAGATTTTCTGCTAAGAGTCCCCAGGGAGCTTTTTCAGATGAAGGAAATAATCTGAATTATGATAGTGATGGTTACCCTGCTGTATATGTTTGCCAAACTCACACCAAATGGTACACTTAAAATGGTTCAGTTTTGTTACACACAACTTATACCTCAATTAAAAACCATAATGGTAATGCAAAATATAGTGGAGAAAAGTATGAAGAAAAGGTGTGAACTGTTTTTGAGAGGCTCACATGTGCTTCTTATAGTTGTACCCCTGCAAATCTTCCCAAAATGTGACTATAAGCATATCAAAACAGATAACTCCCAAAGAAACATATGTTGTTGTTTTTTATAGTGATCTCGAATTCTTGGTGTTCAGTGATTATCACTATGGCATTAAAAAATTATTCTGGGTAACTGTACCCTTTGTACAGTATTTTTACAATAAAATGTATTTAAAAAGAAATTATTCTGGGAAGTAATCAATTGACCATTTACTATGTGCTTTTTATTGCCACAAAAGTATTGGTTTTGCAATGAACATTAGAGGCCCCTAAGATTAAAACAAGAATAATACAATACATATGAAAAAGCCACAATTTCATGAAAATGGTTTGATGCAGATAGCCAAGATAAATATAAATATGTCCCTTGTACTGTTTTTAATTTATGAATATAGCCATTCATCTTTAAACAGGATGAGTGAAATGGTCCGTCATTTGGCAAAGGAAGTATCTTTTAGTGGAGTTTACACTCTCAATAAATTCCAACTGCATGGCTACTGTTTAAAAGACCAATTCATCTTTGGAGAAGACGTACCTTAGCATGTAGTTTAAACATGATTTATTGACCAAAGCTTCTGAGGAGACAGTGCCTGGACACAGAAGTAGATAATCATAAACTGCTGTCTGACTTGAATCACATAAATTGAAAGTTGATGTCTTTTCTTTTTAAATATGAATTTAAATGATTTACTTTGGAAAGGGGTTGAATTTAAAAGACCAAGTGGTTAAGTAAAAGAATTGGTAAAGAGTAGGAAGACATTGTATCTTAAAGGTAGAAAAAAAAAAAACAAAACATCTGTGATTCTAGTCTCAAAATTACCTACATTGTCTGTGTGTTGATAGAGGATATACAATTTCAACTCAAATCCTTTATGTTATATGAGATTTATATTATATATTTGTTATATATGGTATATTTATATTATGTCTTTTATATCATCTTTAAGTAGTTGCACAAAGGGGCTTTTCAATTCAGCATGTCAGTTTGTGAGGACCAGGCTTCTTAATTGTCAATATTGCCTTCCCATCATTCCCTTCTATTCATCCTAACCCCACCCATTATTTTTTAGGTATTTAAAATTTCCACGCTCAAGATAGTCCTTCTCTATAGCAATGACACTTAGCATACATTCACATGTTGTTTTCCACATAACTCTTTGCATAGGGAGACCATGAGAACCATCACCTGTGACAGTTGCATGTCTCAAAGGAGACACGAGAGCCATCAAGTACAGACATTCTCTGATTTGGGATGGTTTGGCTTGAGGGCTTCTGGGTTTATGACATTGCAAATATGATGTGCTTTCAGGTGAAACTGTCCTAACTTGACCATTTGCAGGGATAGCAATGGGTGGTGGGATACTTCGCTCATGAGGCTGGGCACCAGGAAGCAGCCACAGTCCCAGTGGGAGATGCATTTTAGGGAAGAAGAAGGATGGGATCTTGAGATAAGGTCTTACTGTATAGCTCGGGTTGTCCTAGAGCTCTCAGGCTCCTGCCTCAGACTCCCAAGTCCTGGGATTGCAGGTGTATCACAGCATTTCCATCAATGTGTTTTTGCATCATGTCATTTCTACAAAATATCCCAAAGTGTGTGTGTGCATCATATCTAATACTTTATGATAAAGTAGTCTTTGAACTAGATGAAATGGCCCAATGTAGACCAATGCTAGCATTCTGAGTATGTTTAAAGCTATACTAAGCTATGGTGTGCAGCAGGCCAGACGCACTTAAGTACCTTTCAACTTGTATCTTCAGGTTAAAATGAGTTTATTGGGAATACTCTGTTGTGACTGCAGGAACATCCGTATCACCAAAAATATGCTAAGTACTAGGGTAAAAGTTAAAAACAAAACAGTACTAGAATTTTGGTGCTTTTTCTTGGATATACACTTTAATAAATGTCAATTATCTACATAATAAATGCTGAAAAAGAGAGACAGAGAGCAATTGCTAAAATGTAGCAGATATAGCTGAGTGCCAGTGGCTCATGCCTGTAATCCTAGCTACTCAGGAGGCTGAGATCTGAGGATCACTGTTAAAGGCCAGCCTGGACTGAAAAAGTCCATGAGACTCTTATCTCCAGTCATTCACAGAAAAAGCTGGAAGTGGAATTGTGGTTCAAGTGGTAGAGCACTAACCTTGAGCAAAAGATCTCAGAGACAGCACCTAGGCTCACAATTCAAGCCCCAGGATCAGCAAAAAGAAAAAGAAAAGAAAAAAGAAAAAGTGGCAGATCTGGTTTTGAACACACTTGATTGGCTAAATGGGTATTAATTTTTTCCAGAACTCCAATTTCCTTGTTTATAAAGCTTATGTACTTATATTAAATAATACCATCAATAAGTACTTATTAAAGGCAGTGACAAAAGGATTAGGATCTAAACAAATTACTAATCTCCCATTTTTCTCTCAGTCCACATATTATTTCAGTTTCATGTCCCATCAGAGTCTTCTTGCCATAAATACAGCCTGAAGCTTCATTCACCCTTGCCAAGAAATTGTTAGCAACATTGGCAGATCATTTCTTCACACAGTATTTTTTTTATTGTGAAAATACCGTACAGAGGGGTTACAATTACATGGGCAAGGTAATGAGTGCATTTCTTATCAAGCATTGTTGCCTCCTTCTTTGTTTCCCCTTCCCATCCCTTCCCATCCTCCGCCCCATCCCCTCACCACCTCCCCCACACACACCAAAGATGTATAGTTCATTTTTGACATAACATCTCATACATTTCATTGGTGCAATGGGTCCACATGTATCCCTATTTAAACAATTTGTTTTTTACCTTCCCCTCCACAAATTATACCAACATCAAATACAGTGAAAACAGGGATTATACCATGGGGGAGGGACATACAAAGCAACAAAGAAATGTCTTATAAATATGTTAGACATAATATCAAGAAAGAAAAAACATTTGAGTCCTTAATTTGGGGTTCATTTCGCTTATCATCAACTTATCTGACCATTTCTGCTTGTCTCAGACATATACTAGTTATTGCAAATAAGGGAACTCATCAGATCTATGTGTCTTTGGGCCTGGCTTACTTCACTTAATATAATTTTTTCCAAGTCTTTCCATTTCCTAACAAATGGGGCAATGTCATTCTTTCTGACAGAGGCATAGAATTCCATTGTGTATATATACCACATTTTCTTGATCTACTGAGCTGTATCTGGGTTGATTCTATATCTTAGCTATGGTAAATAATGCTTCAATAAACATAGTTGTGCTGTTAGCTTTAGTATGGTCTTGTTTGTGATCATTGGATAAATGCCCAAAAGTGGGATTGCTGGGTCATAGGGGAGCTCTATGTGGAGTCTTTTGAGGAACCTCCATAATGCTTTCCAAAGTGGTTGAACAATTTTACACTCCCACCAACAATGCAGTAAGATTCCCTTCTGTCCACATCCCCTCCAGCATCTGTTGTTATTTGAGTTCTTGATTTTAACCATTCTAACTGGGGTGAGGTGGTATCTCAAGGTTGTCTTGATTTTCATTTTCTAGAGAGGTTGAACATTTCTTCATGTGTCTATTGGCCATCCTTCTTTCCTCTTCAGAGAAGTTTCTCTTTAAGTCTTTAGCCCACTTACTTATTAGACAGTTGTTTCTTTGAGGATTTGTTGTTGGGGGATTTCATTTTTTGAGTTCCAAGTATATCTTAGATAGGAGACCCTTGTCCACACAGTGTTCTTAATGCATCACTGCATCCATGTTGTTCACCAGTAAATGTGCATCATACCATCGATTACGCACAAAATCTCTCTTGGACCAACGATCACTGGCTGCTCTAAATGACTGCGCATTGATGGGCTCCTCCTTTTTACTCACTTTTCTACTCCCCTCATGCATTTATGTCCTCTTTCCTTCCTTTAAAATGTTTGCCTAAAGCCAGGTGCCAGTGGCTCATGACTATAGCCCCATCTACTCAGGAGGCTGAGGACTGAGGGGCATGGTTGAAAGTAATGCATTCATTCAGCAGTGTGAAGTGGTTACTCAATGGCAGGCTTTGTATGCGGAGGGGACATTACACCGAACAAGACAACATCTCCTTTTCATGCAGACAGAAAGAAGCTCAGACAGCAAACAAATACATCAACAACAGACTCTCTCGGAGTATGTCTAACATTTTCAGAAATTCTTCTTTTTTATTTCAATTTTATTGTCAAGGTGATGTACAGAAGGGTTACAGCTACATAAGTAAGGTAGTGAGTACATTTTTGTTGAACTTGTTACCCCCTCCCTCATTTTTCTCCTTTGTCCCCCATACCTCCCCAAGTTGTACAAATCATTTCCAAAATACTGTCTTATGAGTATTGCTGTTGCTTTGGTTCACCCTTTGTCCTTTGTCTCACCATTTTGTTATTCTCCTTCCCTTCTCCAATTCAGATAAATGTATCTACAATACCCAGAGTACCAGAATCAAATACAGTGACAACAGAGGATAAACCATAGGGGGAAAAACACAAAAGCAAAAAGAAATCATGTAGTACATTAAAAATGACAACAACAAAGAAAAAACCTCTTGTGTCCATGTGTTGGAGTTCATTTCACTTAGCATCATCCTATATGGTCATATGTACATAGCTATTGAGCTATTCTGCTCATCTGCTAAGATTGTCCTAGAAGTATACTAATTATTACAAATAAGGGAAACCATGGACCTATTTTGGGAGATTTGGCTTACTTCATTTAATATGATTTTTTTCCAAGTCCTTCCATTTCCTTACAAATGGGGTGGAATCATTCTGATAGAAGCATAGAATTCTATTGCATATATATATATGTATATATATATGCACATATATATATATATATCACATTTTCTTGATCCGTTCATCTACTGAGGGGCTGAAATTATGATTTGATGAACCAGTGCAGAACATCGGGCCAAACTCAAGCTACAATAGTACATCATCAATGTAGGCTCTGAGATAAAGGAGGGTGACATGGGGAAGACAGACAGCTTTACTCTGAGGTTGTGTGCACCAGGGTGAGCAGTGTGAAGGATAGAGCAGGCCCTCCAAGGACACAGCACCTGCGAGAATCATGACAAATGAGGCGTCACCCAGTGCCGCCTCCGTCTCCTACTCCACTATCTGTAACAACATGGAAGGGAAGACAAAGTAACTGTCCCTGTGTTCTCTATTGCTCGGACATGATTATGAAGAATCTCCCAGGCACATTTTCACTCTTAGCATGATCACCATGGCCCTTGCCTCAGAGTTCTGTGGAAGATGATAAACTGGGTCCTAAAGTCCCATGGCTTCTAAGGTTCTCTGAAATGCTTAGCTGAGTAATGGCATCCATTGTATGGAATACTGAAGGCCCAGGGATATGCATTCTTTTTATGGTTGAAAAAAAATAGAAGCAGCCTGGTATGAGTGTCTCACACCTGTAATCCTAACTACTCAGGAGGCTGAGATCTGAGGATCAAAGCAGGGTGGACAAGTCCTTGAGACTCTTATCTCTAATTAACTACCAGAAAACTGGAAGTGGCACTGTGGCTCAAGTGGTAGAGCACTCACCCTGAGCTGAAGAACTCAGGGACAGTGCCCAGGCCCAGAATTCAAGACCCAAATAGAAGCAATCATATTAGCATAGGTTTTTGTTCAAACCTGGTAGAAACCTGACTCCCTTTTAAGAAGACAGATCCCTGGGTGGGATTGAGAAGAGGCAACTTGTCTTTACCCCTCTGTGCATCTCTGTGTTCCAGTCACTCTTAATTTGTGTCTACTCTGACCTAGTTAAAAACCTCTTTCTGCACTCCTGAGACATAGCCAATTGATTGCTCGGCTCTCAGAATTGGCCAGTGCCATTTTTACCCCATTTTGTTTTCTGCTAAAAATCCCCCTCCTCATAGTTTGCACCAGCTGGATCCAAACTGTTTGATATACTTAAGCTTTAAGACTGTAATCTCATTCATTTTCAGCAAGTGCCAGGCAAACAAAATAGAGGTCTTCAGACATCCTCCACAGACAGGTTTATGAATTTACCAACATGCTCTCCTGCTTCTGTCTTTTATCTTATGCCATAGGGACTTCACTACCCATAGAGACTTGGCAGTTCAATGGCTGTGTGTGATGGACAGAATATTAAAATGCTAGCCAAGACTTCTGCCTCCCCCCCCAACCTCTGTGTTTTGAATATGTTGGATCGTGCTTGCATGAGGAGGAGACTGACATTACGTGACAGCTGACTGAAAATCAACTGATGACCTAACCTAGTCATATAAAGGATTTTTATTTGACTAATGGCTGAAGGAAAACCAGAGATCCAAAGGGGTTTCATGAGATATTGCAGACTTGAAGATAGATGGGAGGGAACCACACAAGAAAAAAGAATGTGTGTGGTCTTGAGCAGCCAAATTCACTCTGCTGACACTTTAATTAATAGGAACCTGCAACGACAAGAAAGTGAACTGTACCCACATGAAGAATGAGAGTAGAGTGAATTTCCCTGGAGCCTTCAGATAAGCCAGCTGATCTACCCTTACCTTGCCCTTACCTGCTTAGGAAACTCATTCATCCCTCCAAAACAGATGGAATACATGGATGCTTGAAGCTACTAAATGTATTAGTGATTACAGTGAAATAGAAGAAAATACATACTAAGTCAATTCTTCTCTCATTTTAGAAATCTTATCCATTAGATTAGTTCCTTTGACTTGTCTTGCTGCTCTGTTGTGCTGCCATAAATACCACACTCCTAATAGGAATTGCACAGGCTATATTGATAAAGCATCAATCTGTTGCACTGCATTGATATTATCATAGATGCTTTATATTGGTTATTCCACTTAAAGTTACCTAATCATAAAAGCCAGGCAATTTGTGAAAATGTTGATCAAGAGTCTGGAATAGTGGATTGCATTCTGAGATTCAAACTCCCAGTTGCCTTTTCTCCTGATTTAAAGCTGAATTTGTGGATAAAATTCATGAGATCTAAGGACAGAATTTCGTTGTGTGGTGAGTCCTATCACAATGGGGCTGCTTGGCACCATTTTTATGTTAGATAAAAGCCATCAAGTGGTACGACCTGGCTTTGATTGGCATATCTGAGTACTTACTTTGATGTAAACAAAAGAAACCCAATATATTACCTGAAGGAAAAGGTAATCTACAGGGGGAAAACGTAACCTGTGGGGAAAAGTAACCCACATAGCTGAGTTGTTTCCTATATTCCATTTTTCACCCTTGAGATCGAAATGGCTAGAGGCAGTGCTTGGTCACTTGTATTTTTAATAAACTTCTATATGATATAATACGCTTTGTTCCCTCACCAGGGCTTATCTACCATGGTGGACTTTTTAACCTGGGAAGAATAAATTTTGGGTTGTTTTAAAACTATTGAGTATGGCTGCCACTGCTCAGGGTTTGCCCAAGAGACAGAACAAGTAACAAGTGGAACATATATAATTGTAAGAGGAAATTTATCAGTGTGGCTTACACAATTAGAGATTGATGGCCTTACCATGGTATCAACAAGCTAGAGAGCCAAGAAAACCAATAGTGGCTCCAGGCAAGAAATTCAAGTCTCAAAATGAAAGACAGGACAATGATTCAGTCCAGCCAAGGGCAAAGACTGGAAAGCCCCGTGGAGAACCACTGAACAAGTACATGGTCTGAGGCTGAGCAATCTTGAGGCTGGTGTTTCTAAATGGCCATGATAATAGCAGCAGAAAGTACAACCATTCTATCAGGGCCCAGTGCAGGTGCAAGCTTCCCATCTACATTTTTGCTACATCGAGGACATGGCACCTTCAATGATGTTGTTTATTCTCAAGGAAGATCTTCCCTAAATCTCAACTCAGTGACCCTCCCCATACCAGTCTTCTTAGGAAATGCCCTCGCAGCCTTACCCAGAAGTGTATTTCACTAGTTCCCAGGAGCCCTTCAGCCCAGCCAAGGTGACAACCCAAACTCAACTCACAATGGAATTTTGTTGTAGCTACCTAAGACAGTGTCCCAGGTAAGTTTTACATCTTTAATGAGCTGGTTCTTGGCATTGCTGGCATTTTAGAATGGGTGACTTTGGGTTGTGTGAGCTTGTCTGGTACTTCATAGAATATTTTATGACACCTCCACTTATAACATGCCACTAATACCTTCCCTCAACTGTGGCAAAATCACTTGATTCAGGACTGATGCTCAAAAGTTCAAGGAAACTATACTAGGTTTTCATTGAGAGAAGACTAGCCAAAGGTGTCTATCTTAGTCAAGGACCCTGTCACTTTTTTTCTATAAAAAATACAGCAGAATAATGCTACATATCCATAAAATAAAAGTGAGGGCATGATCAAACTTGCTTAATGAAAAATATCTAAGTAGTCTAATTATTTTATTTCTGCAACTTTCTAAGTTCACTTGCTTAATTAAGTTTTAATTTTGCAGTAATTTACTCTTTAATTTGTAATGCCCTGGTTAATACTCAGCCTTTTTGAAGTACACTCCTCTATTTTTAAATGATTATAGCTTTCTGATAGAAGAGATGAAGACAAAGGTTATGTTTTATTCTTTGTCTTCTTAATGTTCTCTGTGAACTTTGAAGTATTCTTTCTTTCCAGTCCCCCTCCATGTTTTTATTCCCACTTAGTCCTTTGTTTCTGTCAAATACCTCTGTTAAATTCTATGCCACTCTTTTCTCTTGAGGAGTAAGGTAGATTAAAAAAGGATCTGATACTGAAACATTGTGTCAGAGTAGGCCTAAATCCTTCTCACTTTATGTGAGAGTGTGTAGGTGTTCAGAAAGGGAAACCATATTCTGACAATCATGCTGGTACATTATGGCCAAATACTAACCTGCCTTTGAATTTATATTTTATGCTCAATGAATTGAGTCTGTCAGTAAAGATGTGCGAAATGTCTGTGTTCTTGCCAGCAATAATTATTTTCCATGGAAAAATTTGAACCATGATTTTAAGTTTAAAATCACTGAGAGTGTAATATTTTATATATATATATATATATATATATATATGTAAATACACACACACATACACACACACACACACACACATTGACTCTTGGACCATTGATCTCAGATTGTGCTCTTTGTGGTCCAGATTGTGCTCTGTGTGGTCATTCTAAATATATAGTATAATTCACTTAAAATTTACTAATTATTTTAGCTGTTGCTAATTTCCCAAGTCCAGAGGTCATTCTAGAAGAAATGGTGGGGTGATCAGGGTTTGTGCAAATCCTGCCAATGTGGGCCAGAATACACCTCGTTCATTGTCATGGTCATCACTTAGAGTCCATTCAGAGAGATGTCACAGAGTGGAGCAAAATCTGATTTTTAGAGGGGCACAGATGTGAGATTTATTCTAAGCCATGTCACACCACGTTGACAAATAAATTCTTCCAATCTTAACTTTCTCCATTCATAGAAAGAGATGAGCCAATCTCATGGATTTCTTGTGAAGGTTACATAGTATAAAATACTTAGCCCATGAGTAGTAGGCCTGTGGGAAATAGTCAGCTTATAGTACTTATTGTTTTGTTGCAGCCATCGGTACTTAACAAAACAGAATGAAATTTGAGAAATGTGCTGTTGGGCAATTTCATCATCATGTGACCATCATTTAGGAAATTTACATAAAATCAGATGATATAAGTCAATCACGTGGTTTCACCATATAATCAACAGGCTCAGTAGACACCATCGAGTAAGGTTGCTACGATCATAACACAACATACTGTTTCACAGTAACTGTTTTAGCGTACTCTAAAAGATTATAAATGAATAGTCTGCTAAACACATAAAGCAATGAGGCATTAATCATCATGCACAAATATTAGATAAGAAAGGATTGTGGGAAGTTTTGTTACAACCTTTATTGTGGTGGGTTTGTTTCCTCCATCCTCACCAAAACATGTGAGGGAATGTGTTACACTATTACATTAACAACAGCTACGACATCACTAGCCAGGAGGTATTTCTTCCTTCCATTCAAATTTTATGGGGGCTGCTGCTATTCCCATGGCCAAGTCTGTGTTTTACTTCTCTAGTCCAAGGGATGGAAATCTGTGGCCTGTCTAGATATCTGTTTTTCCTCATCTTAGGTAGACATATATACATGGCTCAATCAAAATTTTATTTTTCTTAGTAACATTTATAACATAAATTTGCATATAGTCCTAAGTCACTTGTTAAAATATTTTCATCTGCTTTTTTAGGTGCACAGCAGTCTTGATAATGGCCTGAAACTAGGAAAGATGGGACTTAATAACCCCACTTGATCATGTGGTGTGTAGTTTAGGGTGCATTCTCACACTAAATATTTTCAACATTTTTGTAACCCCCTAAGAAATCCTGCTATTTAATGTGTAATGATTTATTGTCAATCAAAGAGCTAATGGTTCTAAGAAAAGGTATAGGAAATTTAATTCTACTGTGTAGGTAAAATGATTATTGACTTACAGTTCTTACTTAGCTACCTGCCTATTTGTCAGAACTCAAACCAAAGAAATGAAACTCAATTTGGTTTTATGGAGAGATGAATTTTCAGAAACAAACCACAAAGTGCTAAAATTTACACTCCATAAAGGTCTAATGAACACAGCATTGTACATAACTCATGCAGTCATTGAAATCTATTCAAAATCGATTCCATCTTGCAAAATAATTATTGCCTATGCATTTTCTAAGAAAGAAGTCACAGATTGTCGTAGCATTCTGTTAATAAAACATTTCAAACCTTCCTTCATGGCTTTTTTATTTAGGGTGGCGGAACAATCTCCCTGTTTGGCAGCACTTTTCTTGTTTTGTGTGTCTGCCCCCTCCAGAGTTGAATAAAACTGCCTGTACTTCTAACTAATCTAAATTCTATTAATAATATCCTTATAACCAGATACCAAAGCACTTTGTAATGACAATTTTGATTTCTCTTTAGCCTGAAAACATGTGACAGTTGAAAGAGTTTTAGATGTTTTCTATTATAAATCACATTAAATCTTATTCTATCATCTATTATAACACAGAAACACACACACACACACACACACACACACACACACACACACACACACACCCCTACCTGTTTGGCTATTTGTGTACCACTGCTTGGGCCACACAAACTTTTACAAAAATTTTTCACATAAATGCTATGTTATGTTCTATATGCATTTGTTAATGTAAACAGATTTTTGATCATGCTTGCATGGTCTACCTAACATTAAGGAAAAACAAACAGCCGGGCGCAGGTGACTCAAGCCTGTAATCCTAGCTACTCAGGAGGCTGAGATCTAAGGATCTCGGTTCAAATCCAGCCCAGTCTGTGAGACTCTTATCTCCAACAAACCACCAGAAAACCAGAAGTGGCACTGTAGCTCAAGTGGTAGAGCACTAGCCTTGAGCTAAAGAGCTGAAGAGCTAAGGGACAGCGCCCAGGCCCAGAGTTCAAGCCCCACAGCCAACAACAACAAAAAAAAAAAAAAAAAAAAAAGAAAAAAGAAAAACAAAACAGATAGGTAAGTAAACTATAGGTATATGGTTTGGTTTTTTAAGATTTTTTTTGTGGTTTAGAACCAAAAGCCTTGTTCATGCCAGGTAAGAACTTTACCAGTATACTGTGTTTCCAGACTGCTTTTAAGTTTCTGATGGGAATCTGTAGAGAGAGAAGAAAATAAGACAAGTGAGGAAGGTTTGTTTTTTCAGTGGCAAAATAACTTGCATGAAGTTTCTCTTCTTTGGAATAAGAATTGGGACTTCTGGAGATGGCATTTTTTAAAAGACGATGTTGTGGGCTGGGAAGGCGGCTCAGTGGTAGAGTGCTTGCCTTGCATTCATGAGGCCCTGAGTTTGATTCCTCAGCACCACATAAGCAGAAAAAGCCAGAAGTGGCACTGTGGCTCAAGTGGTAGAGCGCTAGCCTTGAGCTGAAGAGCTGAGGGACAGTGCCCAAGCCCAGAGTTCAGGCCCTACGGCCTACAAAAAAAAAAAAAAAAAAAAAGTCAATGTTGTTACCTTAAAAAAGAAGCAAGTTTGAGTGTTGGGTGTTGCTCCAAATTTCATAATATTAACTTGAATGTAAAAGTAGAATATGTCAATCTAGAGGTGAAGATAGCTCATGGAAAAGGGGGAAAAGACCAACTTTAACTTTGCTGTCACTCAAGCTCATAAATGACAACATTGGACAAAAGACACTGAAATGTGTGTTCTCTGGTGATAACTTGGCAGAACCAAAATTAATCAGATTTTCATGGGTTATGAAAAAGACATTCCTTCAGTCTTGATTACTTTTCCTTCCCAAAGGCGATGAATAAAATTTCATAGAAGGAAACAATAGAATCAGGCAGGTCTATAAGACACACAGGCTGTAAGTCTTTAGGCAAAATATTTATCTTTTCTGCATCTCAGTATCCTTATCTGAAAACCACAACACTCTATCCCCTGAAGAGTTCCATAGAGATTGAATAATATAATGAAATGTTGTCAATCATACCTGATGTACAAGAATTATTACTTCTACCACCAGAAATAATATGTGTGTTTATTGGAGCTATATATCAACATTAATTTAGTAATTTAATTTCTTCTTTAAAAACAATTTCTTTTTCCACATATGGTTAAAAAGTCACAATATTTTTATAGTAGATACAAAAGCATAAAGTTTTCATGTTTCATTGAATCATGATTGAGAATCATCTTGTAGTCCCACATAGCTACTTTTTTGTTATCAAAATATAAATAATCCACTAGTTCTGGAAAAAAAAGTCTCTATGAGAAAACTTACTGCTGGGCATGTAATTGTATTGTGTGGTGTTTTCTATGGATGGTGGTAAGACTTGTAAAGAAATAGACACTTCTCTTTTTTGTGGGCTTGGTGCCTGCATCTGTGGCCTGGCCATCTGGGCTTATAGATTGTTTGACAGTGGAATGTGATTGTCAACCTAGAGTAAAACTAAGCAAAAGGCCCAAGGCCGCTTTATCAAGGATATATGATATGATAATCACAAATCAAATAATTTGCTCTGTGCATTGACTCACAAAGATGTCGAAAAGTCATATATAATTTCAAAACTTGATAAATTTGAACATAACTCTAGATTTAAGGTTAGTTTATTGGAGATGAAAAAAATGCTCTTGGAAATGAATATACTTATTTGTTTCTTCTTAGTCTCCCAAAGGCAACAAATGAGGTTTTGATCATCTACTTTGCCCCATTTCTGCTAAGAACTAAGCAAATGATTTCTAGGCATTATTTTGCTGTTGGGCTTGCTTGGCTTTTTTGTTGCTGTTGCCATTAATACAGGAGAGAGATTTCCCCTTCATCCTTTCTCAAACATGATTCTTGATCAGAAAATATTGGCAATGATTCAACAAATCTGTAGATAATGTCTAACTTCTCAACAAATAATGTCCAATTCTAATGTGTGAGTACTATTTGAAGGGACAAAGCTGCATTCTATCTTCTCTTTACTCTTAAACTCTGAATGGCCTAGTTAGGTTGAGTTTCTAACATTTTTAAATTATGTGCAAAATTTACAGCCATTTAGAAATATAAGTGAAGAGTAAAGGTGGGAGAGTTGAAAGAGATAAGTATTCTCTTTCTTGGTTTGGTATTTTCTCCAAAGTTGCAACAGCTTTCTCTGTATGACATTTTTGCTGTGTGTTTTTCCTTTAGGTTTTCCAGGCAAAAACAGAAATCTTGAGGGAAATGTTGAGCTGATTCATAAGTTACACACCTCTGCTGTAAAAATACCATGGTCTGTGATGTACTATTCAGGGTATTTTCTTGTTTTATAATGTGTCAGGAAATGTTTGGAGTTCTACTCCTATTATAGTGCATACTCATGATGTGAGAATTTATTGATCATAGAAAGAAATTCATAGCAGAAATTAAGATGAAAAGGCAGTCATTAAGTCTGTCATTCAAGAGTCAGAACAGAGGAGAGACAATAATTTTTTCCTGAAATACCTAGCAGACCACTCCTTAGAGTTTGCCATTTACACTTTACTCCCATTGGACTGCTCTTACTTTGAAGAATGAAACTAGTCTTCATGTTTCCAGTCAAGAGTGATTCTGAAAATGGGAGCTATCAGTAAAAATGGCTAGAATTAACAAACAACTAACTGAGCTTACAATTCTAAATTTAATAATTGAATAATCTCCTGAGTTTATATAAGCCAGCTTCAGCATAGAGTTTATGATATGGGGTTCGAGGTTAAGATATAACAGTGACAACTTAATAAATGAAACACAGAATGACTGAAAGTAATAGCACTCAGTTTAACACATGTCTGTGTCTAGTAGAGACACCTTTATAGTCCTGTTTGTGTTTTCTACTGAAACATTTACCTGCTCACTACAGATGTTACCAGGAAGTTTGGGAGCTTGAGGCCACAGTTCAGAGAAGGATATTTCTCAGGAATTTCTCCAATTTCAGTGGGTGAATAATTCTCATCACCAAAATACGTTTTCTCAGAGTAAGAACTGACTACCTGTGAACTTTTACAATGTCTTGCTATGGATATGCACAGCACTGCTATTTTCAGAGTTAGTATGTATATCAACTTAGAAATTTTTTCTTCCATGTTAAAAATCAATGAGTGTAATGATAGAATCAACCTCAACCACTGAAAATGTCTCAAGAATCTTCTGGGGGATTCAGGGCTACTTTTGCATATTCTTCTTTCTATTGTTTATGTTACAAAATTGCAGTTGGTTTGTGTTCCTCTTTTTCTTTCATCTTTCACAATTTACAAATGACTAAGACATGGTATTTCATCTTAAACTTTACTGTATCTAAGTTTTCTAGAACACCTAGACCTACAAAGTCCTCCAAATCCCTATTAGTGGGTGTGTCTTTAAACCTAGGTTAATAAATGAGGAAATAATAGGTCTAGGCCTTGTGGCAAAGAACTTGACTTTTACTTTTTTGGCTTTATATGCCTGAACAGAAAAAAAAAACTGAGACATCTCCAAAGGTGATTCTTTTGGCCTTATAGTTGACTCTTCAGAAAACATTTACAAATGAAATTGAATGAATTTAATTTACTTTTGAATGAATTTAATGTAATTTTAAAACACATAATACAACAACTAGTGAGGTTTGTAACTAAACAACTCATTTTCAGTGTGACACTGATTTAAAGGCAGATCAGAAACTTTACCATCACAGATTTCATTTCTATACAATATCTATGTCCTCAAATAAGGTATTACTGTCCAATGTCATGTAGTAAAATCTTCTTCTATGCCAACTCTTTTTGAAACAACGATAGAATGCCAAGGTGAAAAAGTCATTCAGAAATCCACAAAAATAGCGATTCTTAAATTTTACTGCTTATAGTCCCTAGCGAGAACATCATGAAGCCCTGAAAAGCACACAAAATTTCGTTATAGTCTTACAATTAAATGCTACAGAGAAACTTGGTTTGGGCAAACCTTAGCAAACAAAAATTAATTAACTTGAGGGAAGATTAACGCAATCCTTAGGGGAAAAAATAACAATACCAGACCTAAGAATAAACATGTATATTTTTTAGCAAAGAAGAATGACATTTGAAAAAGTACAGAAGTCAGGACCGGGTATAGAGCATGACCACAATTACTTCCCCAGGAAATATCCTAAGACCTACTTAGATTTCTGTCCTCAGATTTCATTAAGGATAGAATGAACCATAAAGATTTGCGGTGCAGATCCCAGAAAGGAAATGCATCCAGACTGATTTATAGTGAAATAGGAACTATAAAGTCTTTTCATTTAAGGTTTCTCTTTTACTACATTTATAAAAAATAAATGCTAAAATTGTGCTCAGAATACTAGGAGCATGTTTACGATTCCAACGACATGAGCACAGGACTTGTGTTTTACTTCTGTGGTTTATTTTGTCCTTTGAGCATTTCAGTGTAATTAGAGTGTTGTTAAGTGAAGCAGGAAGATGCATGATTACTTTACGAGGAACAGAAGACTCATCTTCTCATAAAACAGCCATAATGAGCATCAGGAAAGTGTGCAGCAGGAAAGGAAAATCCTAAATAGTTAATACATAATGTCAGAGTCAGATTGTGATCACCTATTAGCTCTCTAGACAAATATCATATACACACAGATAATATACATGCCACACAGTTCACATGCTAGGCAAACACATTTTTGAAACATTATTTGACTTTCTAAGTTACTAATTAAGATAAATGTGTTATTTGTATAATTTAAGACCTAATATGTGTTTGTTGTGGTCCAAAAGCAATACTAAGGGCCATACTTTCTTCTTACCGGGCTCTGGTCTCATACCTGTTATCATAGCTGCAAAGGAGGCAAAGATTTGGATGACTGAAGTTCAAATCCAGCCAGGCAGGAAAGTATAACAACTCCATGTTCAGCAAAATGCCAGACTGGAGGCATGGCTCACTATAGAACCATGAGCTAGACGCCAAGCTGATTTCAAGCTCTAGTACCAGTAAAAGAGAGAGAGAGAAAGAGACAGATATTCAAAACTTCTGGAGTATGAAAGTCCAGAGTTACATTTATGTTGACTTTATATATATATATATATATATATATATATATATATATATATATATATATATATATATATACACATGTATATTTATAGTTTGTTTTAAACTTTTTGTGTACATAAAAAGAATTGAAAAATCAGGACAATTCTGAAGATAAGATAGAACAAATAATACAAATTTTCCCTTAAGCCACTAATGAAAAGAGATTTAACAGAAAATCCTGGATCATTACTGCCATTTTCTTTTTCCTTTTCTTTTGTTGGTCATGAGACTTGAACTCAGAGCCTGTGTGCTAAAGTTTTACCACTTTGAACTACAGCTCCAATACCAATTTTTAGGTGATTCATGGGAAATAAGAATCCCATGGACTTTCTAGCTTGGGCTAGCTTTGAATCACAATCCTTAGATTGTAGCTTCTGGGTACCTAGGATTACAGGTTTGAGCCACCAGCCCCTGGTTGCAGTTTTCTTTTTGATTAACACATTCATAATTAATTTTTTTATTGATTTGAATGTACCAGAGTTGGATTTTACCTGTCATTTTTAAAACAGTGACTCTTAACCTCTTAGTCCCTTGGAAAGCCCCATTTTTTTACCAGAACATTTGGGAGATATCAGAAACCATAATTAATTTTTGCCAACTTTGTTAAAACAATGTATAAATATCTATTTTTACTCATAGTTAGAATAGAATTCTATAAAAGATGGTCTTAAAATGCTCATGTGTTAATCATACAAGTCAGATATACAAATATGAAAAATAATTTACAAACAAATATATGAATAATACAAAGTGAGAAAGCTTGTTTGGAGGAATAAAACTTAGGGAAGACAGGATTTATAAGAATGCACACACATACACATACACACACACACACGCACACACACCACACATATCCAGCATGCAATGGCATTATACAGATAATCACCTCAATTTTCCAGTTCATTTAGCTAGTTAACACTCCAGGATTTCTGTGGAAAGAGGTATGATAATTCCTGTCATATTGTCTTAGTTCTCATTATAGAAACAGAGCAATTCTTTGGCTTGAAATGGCCAATACTATCTTTGTATATGTTGAAACAAAAAAGAAATGAGAGGTCTGCAAACTCTCATTAGGTATATTTTTAGCTGCAGAACAATGCAAACATTACTAGTTTTCTTCCCTGACATCTGGCATTCAGAGTTGGGTTAATAACTGTGAAACTACATTCTCAAGAAGTAGAATATAACTCCATTTAACAGATTTAGCAGAAATATATCTAATTGATGAAAATTTTACTTTTAAAGAAAAATTATAAGGAAAGTTAAAAGTTATCAGAAAAATACTCCTAATGCATGATAGCCAAATTAGAAACATTAAAAATTTGATAGACCAGGCTGGGAAGCTGGCTCAGTGGTAGAGTGTTTGCCTCGCACACATGAGACCCTGGGTTTGATTCCTCAGCACCTCATAAAGAGAAAAAGCTGGAAGTGGTGCTGTGACTCAAGTGGTAGAGCGCTAGCCTTGAGCTGAAGAGCTGAGGGACCAGTGCCCAGGCTCAGAGTTCAGGTCCACAACCAACAAAAACAACAACAACAACAACAAATGGATAGACCATAAAAAATGAGACCATAGTTACTTTCTGAGTTAGTTTTTTAAATTGGTTCTGCCTTTTCACATGAAGAAATAAGACTTTCTTTTCTACTCAGTTCTGCAGTGTAGTAATATCCCCAAAGAAACATCTTGGGTGCAAACTTTATTTCCAGTTCTCAAACTCTTGGTTAAATTTTCCATCATATTTATCAAGCTAGCGCTAGAAACCATGTTCAGCATAGTGCAAACCAGTACATCACTGCCAATCAAAAGAGGGAAAATTCTTCATTTGCTCTTCTGAGAGTAAGGTAAGGGCATTACTCTCTCCTTAGTTGTAAAGTTTCTGTTCTTGAAAGGTGTCAAGTTAGCAATGGTTTATTTTGGAACAGTAATAGGAACCTATAAACACATATCAGAACCAAATGAGCAAATAATCTCATCAACTTCCAAAGGATGAATTCGTATTCACATCAGTTCTATCAACTCTACTGAACATGAAGAGACAAAATGGAAATAAATGTGCAGTTAGATAAAATTCACATAAAAGGAAATCTACCATGTTGTGATAATCATTTTTTAAAAATCTGTACTTCCACCTTTCTAGTTTTTGTGTAAAAGGAGAAAATCTTAAAGAGACGAGAAAAATCATAATACATGCATTGCTAACTTAACTTATGGCCCTTCCTGAATGATATCCTTTGATTATGTGAAGTTCATTTCGGCTTCAAGCAGATGAAATCGAATCATTGACATTCCCAACTGGACTACCAGATGGAATCACATCTTAATTAACTTTTCAAGTAGAATACAGATGTGCTGCTTGGGATCATTATCAAGAAATCATTTGCTTTCCGCAAAAGAAGAAGCTCTGGTGGCAGATTGTAGCTTAGAATGATTGATCACATCATGAGATCGATCATTAACCTCAAAATACTTTTAATCATTTATTGACCAAATAAAGAAAAAGCTTGTAGGCCAGTATTGAACACATCTAAGGTACATTGTCAATACCTTTAGGAAGATTAAATTAAATATTTACCTTACATAATGATCTATTTGTGTATATTATTAACTTCCAAAAAATACTGCATGGCTTTTGATTTTTAAGCTGTGATACATTAATGAAAGAGTAATATCTTGGAAAGAGAAACTTACCTAGCCATTACAGTTAGTGCTTTATCACCATCAAATAATTGCAATGCGTATTATAAAGGGAGTAAATTCAGTCAAAGTACAACATGCGCATGCATGTGAATATCATAACAAAACATCTTTCTACAATTAAACAAATTAAGGGGATAAAAGAAAAACAAGTAAAGTGTGTATGTTTCAAAGTGTTTGAAACAGATATGGATAATCTATCCTAAAAAAATTAAGTTGACATAAATGAGATGTAAAAATTATTTAGAATTATATTGAAAGGATAAAACCACTTATATAATCTATTGCTTTAATGTTTAGTGCTTTTTGAAGCTATACTAGTAACTGGACTAGAGTGGCAATCACTAGTAGCTCTAGTAATAAGAAACTAATTTTTTAAAGACTTTCCTAATACTACAAACATTTCCTTTGCTCATTCCAAACGCCATACGTGAAAGGCAACGCGTAAAAATATCCCTGTTGTTATCAGCTATTGAATTGTATGTTCTGCATGAAAGCAAAAAACACAAGAGGTATGTCTTTGAAGAGCTTTAGACTGTGAGAAAATAAAAGGCCAGCATTTTAAGACATCAGAATCAAGCCCAGGTTACTTAGTGTGGTTTAAGATATCAAGGTAGAAAGCGTCGATCATCTATTCATCTTGCTCATAAAATCATCATATGTTTTTAACCTGGGTATAAAATGTTCACAGAGTGAATTGAAATTGCACATTATATTTCTGTTCTTCCAGCACAATAATTTATCTCCTGAGGGAAACTGAGATAGTGGTAGTTCCCTGAGTCATCAAGCAAAAGACACCCAGCGGCTCCTGATCTCAATTTACTCACCAGAAAAAAAAAAAAAAAAAAAGTCATTTCCAGTTGTAATTAGTACATCAGTCTCTGATTCTATTAAAAACATCCCATCCAGGAATCCAGTTCTTTTTGTTTTTTGTTTTGGTTTCTTTTTCCGGTTCTTAAACCTGGTCATGGTGGCGAGTCCTCATGACACTCGAGTTGGAGCAGAGTAAATCTCACTCACCTTCTCCTATTTCCCACCATGCAGTCACCTGAGCCTGCTGATTTCTCAGATTTCAAAATGACTGCAGTTACTCAGACCAAACCAGTGCCACTTGTCCTGTCTGAATCTAACTTCCTGGAATGATAGTTCCAACCCCATTTGAACTCTACCTTCTCAGGGTCCCATCCCACAGCCAAGCAGCTAGCCTAGGAAATCTTTTTTTTCTTCTTTTTTTTTTATTGTGAAAATACTGTACAGAGGGGTTACAATTACATGAGCAAGATAATGAGTACATTTCTTATCAAGCATTGTAGCCTCCTCCTTTGTTTCCCCTTCCCATCCCGTCCTTCCCCCTACCCCCCAGAAATCCTGACCCTGAAGATATTAGGATAAAAATCACTGTTGATGAAAATGCAGTCAGGTAATTTGAAGGTTCAGGTAGAGTTGAGAGGCATGGGAGAAAATGATGGAAGGAGTAATACTGGTCACATGAATAACTGACACATGGAATTTAAATCCCTTTGTTCAACTATATAAAGATCCTAAGACAAGTTCTTGAGAAAACTAAGAAATAGTTTAATAAAAACATTCTAGAAAAAAATTAGTAGGAAAAGAATAAAAACAAATAGAAAAAAAAAGCATTGGATAAGAAAATAAGTAAAATAACGTTTAACTTGATTCAAACTGTATTATCTTTTTCTATAGAATACGATGATTCTTTTTTGGAGGGGTGGGGGAGAAGGGAAGAGGAGGGTCATCATGGGGCCTGAACGTAGGCTCTGGGAGCTGTTCTCAAGCTCTTTTGCTCAAGGGTAGCTCTCTACCTCTTTAAGCCACAGCGCCACTTTCAGATTTCTGGTGGTTAATTGGGGTCTTGTAGACTTTCCTGCCTGGGGTAGCTTCCAACTGTGATGCTCAGATCTCAGCCTCCCGAGTAGCTAAAATTACAGGTGTGAGCCACTGGTACCCGGCCATGATTCATTTTTAATAGAACTTAACCAGAAAATTAAATTGTGACCTGAGAAATTAATTTCAGTGCAGAGATGATTGCTCTGAAATATCACTTTGACCCCAAAGTGAACTCAAATTTATTTTTTATGAGTACAAAGAAGCATGCCAATTCTTGGATCTCTGATGTAATAACCTCTCATTCTTTAGCCATGAGGCTAAAAATGACCATCTGATTCAAAGGCTCTTTAGTTGGGCAAATGTAAAATGAGTACTAAAATGTTTCTTTCGTTGATAAACAGAATATTTAACTTATTTCAAACAGTTGTTTCCTTTGCTGTGAATGCAAGGCTGCACTTAGTTGTGTTACTTGAATTGTTCTTTTCTTTTTGGCAACCTTTTGCTTTTTTGTTGCTTTTGGTGGTCTTGGGGCTTGAACTCAGGGTCTAGGCACTATCCTTGAGCTCTTTTTGTTCAAAGCTAGCACTTTACCACTTTGAGCCACAGCACTACTTCCTGTTTTCTGTTGGTTAATTGCAGATGAGAGTCTCACGAACTTTCCTGCCTGAGCTGGCTTTGAACTGTGATCCTCAGATCTCAGCCTTCGAGTAACTAGGATTGCATGTGTGAGCCACTAATACCCCACTTACTTTTTAATGCTTGCTTTTCCCAAGTTGATAAAAATAAACATAAAGGCATTCATCATCTTAGGCAAGCTTTTCTTCAGCTTTCTATAAAGTGGCATCCTTCCGTTGCCAAAAGTGGCATTGTTATCATGGGTTCAAAACTGTGTGGGTGCAGGATTTAAGGTACAATCTGGACTTAGCCTGGTCCACATTGCTTATGCTCCTAAGTACTATATTTTCTCTACAATGTATTCAGAAATGCATTTGTAGTAATTGATGGTGAGTGAATTTACTGTTTTGGAGAAGTGCCTGGTTTTGTTCTGGCTTTACGGTACATCAAGAATCTTCTCATATAAGCACTCATATTACATGGAAGAAACATATGTGCCACATAGCAATGCCTCATTGCCAGGAAAGCATTTTGATCATGTACATTGATCATGAGCTTTGTAAAACTGCTGCTGAGGTTACTTATAGGAATATTATAGGTTATTATAGGTTATTATAGGAATAGTTAAAAAAAACAACATGGCAGTAACAATTGCTGTCTGCTTTCATTTGAAGTGTGATCCTTAAATCTATTTAAGGCTTCAACATAATAAAGAGAGGCAAACCCTTTCCTCTGTGACCTACAAGTATGTCAATAGGTGATAAAAGAATTTAAAATCCACTGGAAAATCATTGCCTTTCCTTTGCCTTTGCATATAGTAGCTTTTATCACATATGAGGTTTTCTGCTTTTATTTTTTGGGCTGTATTAGAAACCTTAGAATCTTAAACAATTTACCTTAGTAATTGGAATATAAATAGCAAGTTTTTATTACTCATTCAAATATGATAATATAATATACATTATTCAAATTTTACTTGAACATACCCAGAACAGATAACAGTTAAATTATGGTCCAATTTTTTTTCCTTTTTTTTTTTTTACATAGAGCTTTCCTATGACTAAGCAATCCCACTACTGGGCGTGTACCCAAATGAACATAAACCAAGCCACACTAAAGCCACCAGCACAACTATGTTCATTGCAACATCATTTACCATAGCTCAGATATGGATCCAACCCAGATGCCCCTCAGTAGATGAATGGATAAAGAAAATATGGCATATATACATAATGGAATTCTATGCTTCCATCAGAAAGAATGACATTGCCCCATTCATAAGGAAACAGAAAGATTTGGAAAAAATTATATTAAGGAAAGTAACCCATACCCAAAGAAACATAAGCTGTATGGTTTCTCTCATTTGTAATAATTAGAATCTGCCTATAGATCTACAAGTAAATCCAATGGATAATAAATGAAAAATAATTACACTTGGACATAATTAAGCAGCACTCTAAACATTCTCACAGTGAGCCCAGAGGAGGATATTCATAGGAGAGGATCACAAGGGCTCAATAGGTACGTGCATCTGATCATATAAAATGATGCTTATTGAAATGAACTCCAAGAAATGGAAACAAGAAGTTTTTATTGTTTGCAGTTTTTTTCCTTTGGTTTATTCCATTTTCTCACTGGTTTTGGTTTCTGTACCTTTTGTCTTGTATATAAGTTTATCTGATTTGGGGAGAGGAAGGGAAGTACAGAAATAGTGGAACAAAGGGTGAACCAATTCTGCATTGATACTTACAAGATCTATGTTGGAAATGAACTATATTACTTGGGAGAGAGGAAGGTCAGGAGGGAGAAATTGGGAAAAATGAGGGAGGGGGTGACATTGTTCAAAAAGAAATGTCCTCATTATCTGACTTATGTAACTGTAACCCCTCTGTACATCACCTTTACCATAAACGTTTTTTAAAGTAACTTCATTTAACCCAGTTATCTCTCTCAAAATGGAGCTATACTGATGTAATTGACAGAGCTTTGAAATAGGAATTACACAAAGAGGGCTGAATTCTATGCCCTGTATTAATTACCAGATTTTGGACTTAAGCATTTTTTGCAAATTCTTTATTGTGATTAAGTGATTACATAATTTCACAAATTTCACAGTATTGTGGGATAGTGATGCTTAGTTAAAGTCACAAACACATTCTAACTATCATGGGGCAAATTGTTGTGGTCTATTAGTTTATGAGTTTGATGAGCTTTGACAATACACTTATTTCTTCTACATTGGGTGATATGTACATTTCTTTCCTTTTGCATAACATCAGCTGTTCCCTGTTTCCTACTCGTTCCCTCCCTCCCATTGCTGCCATTGAGTTGCTTAGTTCTTTTTGATCAATGTCCAGTGCAGCTGATGGGTCCGGCTGTTGTATGTTTTTCCCTGGACCTAAGCATTAAAAGAAAGAAAATATCTCATTGTCCACTCTTGACTTTGGCCTGTTTTGGTAGTCACAATTTAAACTCTCTTGAGAGTGTTTTATACACTCAGCATCCTATGATGTGAAGCAATATTTGAGTTGGTTTGAATGAGAAGAGCTGGGTGTGGTAACACATGTCAGTAATTCCAGCCACTCTGGAGGAAAAAGCAGGATCACTAGTTCAAGGCTAGCCCAGGCAAAAAGCTAGTGAGACTGTCTCTGAAACAAATAAAACACAAAAAGACTGAGGATGTAGTTCAACTGGTGAAATATTTAGTAGCCTGCACAAGGCTCCAGGTTCAATCTGTAGTAGAGGAAGTTAAAAACAAAACAAAACAATTGACAGGTAGCCTTAAAATGAAAGCATTTGGCTGACAGATATCCTCAGGCACATAGTAAAGTCAGCTGATGCCATAGCATAAAACTTCTTCCATGGTTTCAGAAGTCCAATGTAAATACATTTAGTAGTAAAGAGCCAATGATTTGAATTCAACTGATGATTTATTATTGGAAATAACAATTCACCTCCTGAGAAGAGAAGGTCAGTGCGTACATTTGCTCGTGTTTCCTGGGTAATCTCTTACTCAGAAGCTATATTATTAAGCTTGCTTACTTCTTCATCGAAGGTTTGGGCTACTTTGCTATTTTCCTTCTAATGGCATTGCTACATTGTATGGCATTTCTTCTGAATCTATTTTGGTGATGTTATTTTTCTTTGCAGATGCCCAGTAGTTGAGGGAGCAAGTATCAGTTGAACAAATGGTTTCACCTCTTGAGTCCTTTTTTAAAGGAGGAAAATTAGATCTTTGTACTGTGGCTCCCTGTTTTTTTTTTTTTTTTCTTCTGTATGATCTTACCAAATGATAGTTTCAGGAAGAGCAAGACAGTTGAATTCACTGCTAATGTTAAATTTGGGGATGACATTGATGGGAAAAAAATAGGAGTCCCAGTATAGTCAGAGATTCAGCATGCAACTTGTATTTAAGTTGATATCTATCAAACATAACATTTTTTTGTCAGTCATGGGGCTTGAACTCAGGGCCCAGGAGCTGTCCTTGAGCTTTTCTGCTCAAGGCTAGTGCTACACCACTTTGAGCCACAGCTCTACTTCTGCTTTTCTGGTGGCTAATTGTAGATAAGAGTTTCATGGACTTTAGTGACAGAGATGGCTTTGAACCACGATCCTCAAATCTCAGCATCTTGAGTACCTAGGATTACAGCTGTGAGCCACTAGCATCCAGCCAAACATAATTATTTCAGCAGATTGATGGAGCTGCATAAAAAGCCTTGCCTGCCATTGAAACCAAACCACACAGAACATCAACACAAAACCATGTATTCGTTAGCTTCATTTTACTTTCTCCATGAGTTTCTCAGTGGTATTTGTATTAATATGTTGTACCAGATAATCATTGCTAGGTGTGCTTTAATTGCAATATAATATTTTGTACAGTATGTTGGGCCTCTACTCCCTTCAGCCTCTACTCAGTAACACCATCATCTTATCCCTACTCTATTAGAAAGAAGTGTAGACCAAAAATGTCTCTGGAAGTGGCCAAATATCTCTAGAATGCCAAAATTATATGCAGGTAAAAAAAATCATTAGTCTAGAGTTAAAGTCTCAAATGAGACTAGAAGCAAAATCCAAAGCTTATCATTGGAATCTTTGCTCCTCCTTTTGTGCTTCCTTCCTTCCTCTCTTCATCTTCCTCCTAAGATGTCTTTCTTTGCTTCTTTGCCTTTAGGGCCCATTTTCCCCCCTTATTTTGTCTTTCTCATATTAGAATCTAATCTCAATGCTTCTCAAAACAACTTATTAGAAATCAATGCTTCTACACATGCAATTGTTTTAAATACTCTATCTCACAGAAAAGTCTTGACTGGGTTAAAATCAAAGCAATAGGGTTTGAGTTGTAGAATATTGAGTTTTGAGCTCTGGCAAGAGGGGAGAAATAGATAATGCACACAGTGCAGACATAGCTTCCCTAGAAACACCCAGCCCCAAATTCTTGCCAGAAACCCACATATACCATACCTGGTCAGCTTTTCATTATTGACATGTCGTTAGTTATAATAATCAATTTATTGGTACATGATCCCACTTGAAAAATCCTCAGTGTCTAGTTAGTTCAGTACATCTCATACTATGCAGTAGTTACTTGCTGTTTTCTCTCCCAATTTTTATTCTATTTTTTTTCCCAGCAATAATCACAGATTTAATTCGGGGGTAAATCCCTCTTCTGCCATTGGCTCAGATGATTTAAAAGGAAAGGAATCCTCTTGGCCAGAAGAGTGATGGCCACACCAGTCAGCCAATGAGAGTGCTCTTTCTTTGTCTTCACCACAATGAGTCTTCTGAGTGTGGAAGCCGTGTTGACTTGAAACTCACAGAGGTGCTAATGAAAATAGTTCTTGCAGCTGCTGTCTGTGGGCCTTCCAGCCAGGGGATTTAGACGTGTGCTGCAAAGACTCAGATTCTCTCTAAGCTTCCTCTTACCATCACCCCCACCCCCTCCCGCTTCCATTTCTCTCTCAGGGCATTTGTGGCAGTATTTTCTCTCCTGCAAACAGTCTCCCATGAAATTGGAGCTGTGGTGATGAACAAATCAGAGAAGAGAGAAGTAGCAGACAAGGGAAAAGTCGTTTCTTTGAGTATTACATAATTAAAATATTGACTTTAATTTATTATTTAATAAACCATAGAATATTTACCCAGCAGGAAATCGGAGGAAGTCACTAATTCAAGGCAATCATTTTTATCTTATTTTGTTTCCATTCAGTAATGCAAGAAAATGTTTATGGGGTAAGTATATGAGGATGTATTTAAAAGAGTACACAGAAGCAAAACTATACATGCCACTTTGTGGAAGGAAATTGCTCTTGTGCATATGTATTTTCAACTTCATTGCTAAGGAAAAAAATGTTTCTCCGGGTAGTTGTAGGAATTTATATTTGAACTAGAAGAATATTAGTGTTAGTCATACATTCTTCCTTGGATTTGGCAATGCTGAGTTTTCTAGTTTCACTAATTTTAAATTTGGCTGATATTTTATCAGCCAAAGTTGCATAGGTTTCCATGTTTTACTGAAAAGTCATGATTGTTTCTTTAGGTGCCTCATTTTTGCCATATTTTTTACAAGGTACTTTCATTTTTCATTAATTTTCATAAGTACCTTGAATAATCTATATGTGAATTCTATGCTAGTTACATGTTCTCTGAAAGTTGTATTCATGTGTGGCTTATCTTTTCTCCCTGTTATAATACTCTTACATAGTAAAATTTATAATTTAAAAATGCTTGAAAGTAAAGATGTAAAGCCCAATGTTACAAAGCTACTGAAACTAAAACCACGTCATCTGACTTCATGATCTATTAGCTTACAGTCTACATTGTACTGATTTTCCATGATTTTTAAAATCTTATTCAACAGATACTATGAAAATAGTATAATCTGTGTTTGACTCTTTTCTCTGAATGTTTCACCGCTGGATGGGCAGGGTACTTTAAGAAATTCTTTCCTATTCAGAATTACAAAATGCTTATCTTATGTTACTGTCAAACATTTTGTAGATTTTCTTTCACACTTAGCTCTTCCATCTGCTTGGATCAATTTTTGAGTACAGTATATGATGAGTCTAATGTTATTTTGCAAATAGCTGACAAATTATTAGAACCTCACTTAGAGAAAAGTCAATTATTAACTTCAAAAATACCATCTAAATATAATCTCTAAAATACTCTCTATCTTATAAATTCTTACTCTACATCCATATATTTACAAGCTACTTTTTCAATTCCAAAGAAAAAAGTTATTAGCATACCAATTCATATGGTTTTTATTTTTCTATGTATTGAGAATCCTCTCACTTAGTTTTTCTTCTTTCAAATGGCCTTGGTTATTCTTTTGTTTTTTTCTTCTATCTATGTCCTTCAATCAGTTGACAACCTTCTTTACCTGTTTCTCATTTATGTTGGAATGTTTACTGGCACTACATTACATCTGTATCATAATCTAGATTATATCTGCTTGAGAAAGAGTGGTATTCCACAAGGTTTTTTACAGTTATTAGTTACATTTCTCTATTTAAGTCTAATTCACTGTTTCAATAAAACTTTAATATAAAGATATATACATGGACTTTCCTGGGCATATCTCTTTAAGTAAAAATGGCTTTCCTTATGCTGGATTTGGTGGTACAATCTAGGAAATCCCAGCTACTCAAGAGGTGAGTCAAAGCTCAAGATCCTACCTGAAAAATAAAAGAACAAGGGGCTGGGAAGGTGGCTCAGTGGTAGAGCGCTTGCCTTGCATGCCTGAGACCCTAGGTTCGATTCCTCAGCACCACATGAGCAAAAAGAAAAAGCCGGATGTGACACTGTGGCTCAAGTGGTAGAGTGCTAGCCTTGAGTTGAAGAGCTGAGGGACAGCGCCCAGGCCCAGAGTTCAGGCCCCATGACCGGACCCAAAAAATATTTAAAAATAAAATAAAATAAAAGAACAAAAAAGAATTGAGGGCATGGCTTAAGTACAGTGCTTGTTACAAGCATGAAACTTTGAGTTAATCCTCATTACTGCATATATATATGTGTGTGTGTGTGTGTATGTATGTATGTACATATATGGACATATGTACATAAACACATATACCTGTATCTCTTCTTGCTTCTGAATATGCATTTTGTTCTGCTTCAGTATGTATATCACCTTACATCTTGCCAGTCCTGCTATTATATCTGTTTTCATCAAACCTTCTACTGAAGGGGTAGGTTCTCATGGGCTACAGAGGAGATACACATGTGAAATCATGGCATTGGAGGGGAGATTGCAAGGTACTGAGTCTGGTACCCTCTGTGCACTAGAGTCTGATGGCCCTGTTGTCTGTTTTCAATGACCTCCAATCATGCACTGATGCCTTCTCTGCTGGTGCACAACTTGGCCACCTAGTATAATGGTAAAATAATACCAATTCTCCCAAGATGGCCTACAGTTCCAAGGTGTTACCATGGCTAATCCCAATGAGATTCTTTGTAGAAAATAAAAATCTGATTTGAAAAGTTCATGGAAAGACAAAAGACCTACAATAAATAGTACAATACAGCTTTTTATCTCTCTGTTCTAATGAAATACAGGTTAGGTTTTAAACATTAGAGTCGCTAATTGTTTTATTATGTTGCTGTATCTTTTTCTATATTCTTCCAGGTTATGATGGAAGTAAAATAATCAGTGTTAATTAACTTATCCGCAACATCAAATTCATTGTTAATTTTATCCCCTTTTCAATGTCATTATAGTTACAGACTATTTTAGCTCTAGAAGTTCAATCTTGTCCCTTTATGCATTCATATTGTAATCTTGTTGGTAATTCTAGTTACCTTTTATTCTCCTGACTCATTGATTTCATCAATAATTATTTTTATTTTTAAAATATTTTTATTATAAAGATACTGTACAGAAAGGTTACAGTTACATGAGTAAGGTAATGAGTATATTTCCTATGGAGCATTGTTACTCCCTCCTTTGTTTTTCTCCTACCATCCCTTCCCTCCCTCCCCCCCCCCCAAAGTAGTAAGATTCATTTTCAACGTCTCATTGTTACAATGGGTTAACCTGTACCCTTGTTTCAGCATTTGCTTATTTCTCTTCCTCTCCCCAAATTATTTGCTTATTTCTCTTCCCCTCCCCTGCATATACAAGATGCAGGGCACCGGAATCAAATACAGTGACAACAGGGGTTATACCACAGGAGAAATAACATACAAAAGAAACCCCCCAAAAATGACATAGTACATTGAAAACAATAGTGACAAAGAAAAAAACCTCCTGTGTCCCTATCTTGGGTTCATTTCATTTAGCATCATCTTATATGGTCATATGTACATAGCTTTTGACCTTTTCTGCTTGTCTGGTAAGATTATCCTAGATGTATACTAGTTATTGCAAATAAGGGAAACCATGGGACCTACGTTTCTTTGGGTCTGGTTTACTTCACTAAATATAATTTTGTCCAAGTCTTTCCAACCATAATTTTGATAACCACTGCACATACAGCTTATTTTACACTATCACTGAACTCAAAGTTTGGGCATGTCACATTTATCTCTCAGTTTGTTTGCTGCCTCTCACCTGTAGTATTTTGTTTTCTTGTGAAGTTTAAGTTCTTGGAGTGAATTTTTATACCTTGAAACTTTATCCTGTAAGTTTTATTATGAGAACAAAGAATAGGTTCCATCAGAAAATATTTGTATTTGCTTCTGCCAGTATCTTGGGGTTTTACAGGATGGCATCCCCATAAAATAAATTCTTCATGTGAAGTATCTTTGTCCAACCAAATGTTAATCATATGGCTGTGGGACAGATACACTTACTTTGGGGAGAATGCGTCTTCACTTTTCTAAATGCTAGGATTTCTGAAGAGAAAAGAAAAACTTCCTTACAGTTCTCCAAAAGGAAATGAAGTCTTTCTTTTTTCTTTTGGAGCTGACAATACAGTTTTTTAATGTTATAAACTGTTCATTTATCTCCTCCTAGACTGTGCCGGGGGGCAGACTCTGAACTTTGTTTCTTTTCTTTTCTCTTTTACTTTTTGCTGATCTAGAGGCTTGAACTCTGGGCCTAGGTGCTGTCCCTGAGCCTCTTTTGCTCAAGGCAAGTGCTCTACCACTAGAAACCCAGCCCCACGTCCAGCTTTTTTTGTTTGTTTGTTTTGAGGAGTTTATAGGAGGTAAGAGCCTCGTGAAACCAGGCTGGCTTCAACCCGTGATCTTCAGATCTCAGCTTCCTGAGTCGCTAGGATTGCAGATATGAGCCACCAGCGCCTAGGTGAACTTCTTTTACCTCAGTGACAGGCAATGTGACACCAGGTTGATCCAGACCATGCGGCCTTGAAACCATCCCCAAGGTGAAAGACCAATTTCTATGGTCGGCTGATCTCTGGAGTTATGCTTTCATTCAGTTTTTGACCTCTGACTAGGGAATCTCAATGTTCCAGATGCTTCAACTTCTGACATGCACTGATGAGGATGAGAATTCAAAAGAAAAACATAGTCAGGAATTAAGAGAAATGATACCAAGGATAAAGGGAATGAGGAAAAACCAAGAATTTGTAAGTACTAGAGGTATGCATTCACAGCAGATGAGAATACAAAATGTACAGCCATTACATAACACAGTTTGGCATCTGCTTGAAAAACGAATCACAACTGTCATGCCGTCCAGCAAATGAGCTTCTGGTATTTACCCAGTTACATTCACACAAAAACCTACATATAGATATTGCTAACCGTTTTACTTAAAATTGTCAAAACTTGGGAGAAACTAAGCTACCTTTCAGTAGATGGATAAATAAACCATGGTACATCTGGATGAGGAACTATTATCTAGAAATTGAAATCTAAATATTATCTAGAAAATAAAAAGTGATCAAATCATGGAAAGACATAAAAGAGCTTAAATTATATATTACTAAAAGAATGAAGCTAAGCTGAAAAAGACTATAGATTTGAGGCTACCTCTAAAGCATTTGAGAAAAGGCAAAACTATGGAGATGATAAAATGTTCAACACTTGCTAGGGATAAATGGAAAGGGAGGGATAAGTACGCCTCGTATTGAGGGATTATAGGATAATGACACTTGTAAAATTATCTTACTAGGTACATACACTTTATCATGCGTTTGTCTAAGTCTGCATGACTTATAAGATTGAGTGAGCTATGGTCTTAGGATGCTAATGATACCTCATTGTAGGTTTGCGGATTGTAACAGAGGGACCACTCTGATGCAGGATGCTGATAATGGGGAAAATTATGCATATGCATAGTGAAGACAAGAGGCATATATAAAATCTACTTCTTCCTCTTAATTTTTCTGTGCGGTTACATAGCTCTAAAAATTAAGAGTTCTGTTTATTCTTTTTCTTTCTGCTTTTTCTTCTTTTCTTTTGGCCAATATTGGGACTGCCCCCTGAGTACTTTTGCTCAGTGCCAGCACTCTACTACTTGAGTGATAGTTCTACTTCCTGTGTTTAGGAGGTTACCTGGAAATAAGAGTTGCACAGAATTTCATGTTCAGACTGGCTTGGAATATGATCCTCAGATCTCAGTCCCCCAAGTCATTAGGCTTATAGACATGAGCCATCAGCACCTGGCTGGAGTCCAGTTTTTAAAGTCAAAGTAACTTCCAAACCACTTAGAGGAAAAGAAACAGTTCCATTGGATGTATGCCTTTTACATTACTGGCTCCTAAAAGTTTTTTATCATGGCATGTAATGGACATGAACAATTTAGAAATGCAAATTTCAATTCAATGTTGCACTGTTTGAGGAGGAAGGAAGCAGAGTTATAACAATTCCACTTGCAGCCTTTGGAGACCTGTCTATCAAAATCAGCCTGCCCACCTATCAGCCAATCTGTGCTGCTCCAGCCTGTGTCCTCAGTAAGAAATTTGCTCTGAATCTGTAGGACTATGTGGTTAAGTACATTATCCACTACACTACATGTTCCTTGAAAAACAAGGCAGAAAGTAGTTTTCAGAATAAGTATTATGGAAAGTTTCATCCCTGGTGTTAAATTGCTATGATTTTTTTTATAAGCATGTAAACTGTACTTCTGAATTAATCTTATTTTTCTTTCTGTTTGGTCCTTCCAGAATTCCGTCAACTATCCCACCTTTTATAGTAGGAAGACAAAGAAATAAAAACTAGAATTAATAGAAAATTAAAGTCCATTTTTCATAATTTCTCGATTATCTTTCTCAAGTTTTATATCTTTTCCAGTTCAGTTTTATCTTTAATTTATTGGGTTTTTTATTTTTTAAAATGAGTTTTCTCAGCACGTTTCTGAAATAAGCCACATACCCAAAAGGCTACAGCTATACTTCAAAGGATAATTATTGCTTTACTGTAGGATTAAAAAATATAAAATGTTGATTTATGATTTGTCTCTCTCTTCAACTGTAGCACAAGCAAGTCACTATCAAGGCAAAAAGCTCTATAAATATTGCTTTCCATTTTCTAGGTATTATTCTTGTCATTTTTTTTCATTTGACCCTCCCATAATATCCACCAACAAATTCAGTATTTGTGTCCATTTTGCTGACAAGTCAATAGTAGTCAAAGAGCTTAAAAAACTTCAAATTCAGATTGACTCAAAAATATACACTGATTTCAATGCCTACATTGAGACCTGGGAAAATAAAATATGATGAATAGCATGTCAACATTGTATATTATTCATGGGATAGATGGGCTTGAATCCTAACTCCGTACCTAAAATGAAAAAAAAAAAAAACCCTCTGTCTGAGGATTCTCACTGAAGAAGGGGAAGACTTTTGTTTGATAACACAAATGAAATTTTGAGAAAAGTCTCCAAGAGAGTCCTTAGAGTCTTCTTGTCTTGATAAAAAATGCACACAGTAATAAATCAATCATGGCTCCCTGTGAGGGGGTTACTAGCAGTCACTTTGAAAACCGCTCAGCCACCTGCTCACAAAATAGAAATTGATTGGAAAATAGGGGTCAGTTTCCAAATGTAGATTGATATTTCATGGAACAATTAGATATGAAATACTCACTAACACTAAGGTGATTGATTGCATCCACTTAATCAAAGCTGCAGTAATACCCACAAATTGAAAGTCTGAGGTTTGGCTGGAAACCCATATTTCAGGACCTACTGCATTTCTTTGTTATAGTGTTTGTTAAAGCCTAAGTGACATTATGGGTTTCTGCATTATGAGTTTATTTAATTAGTCTAATTAAATCTGTTTAAACAGGGAAGCAAATCAGGTGTAAACAACTATTGCCCAGTTTCTTCGGGCATTATCTTTACCAGAATCAGCCACATCAATAAGAACTTATCGTTACATTTATTTCATATCTTATTCTGTTGCTCCTTTTCATATAGTATAGATGGACAGCAGCCTTTAGATGTACAGACATTTTAATATCCTCCTTTTCATCTCTTTTTATATACAGTGTGTGAGGGCCTGAAAATGAGAGAAATGGAAAGTTCGTATACAAGGTTCTTATAGATTTTTTTTTTGGAACTCCTTGTTTGGGCCCCTAGTGACTGCCCAGCATTTGCCAGCTGTCCAGAATTTTCCCCCCATGTTGCTTGCTTCTGAAGTCAAGATTGTTCATCATTTCTGTCCTCTTTTTCCAATATTTATCTTAAAATCAGAGTCAAGAATGGTGTTTACAACATGTATCTTATGTTCCCCAAATTCAGAAGAAAATAAGCTCTACACAGATACATGTTTTAAAGACACCATTAAATGGCAATCGAGGAGTGTAACAAGAATGTCATTTTCTTCGTATATGCTTTTATATTCTTTGTATTAAAGTGCTAGAATATCTTTAATAGGATTTCCGTTTACATCTGTATGCTTAACTGACCAGCTATTTGTGTGTCAAGAATGCAAACGGGTATGCAAAATAGAGTCAGTGGATGAAATCAGATTAAAATATTATTTATCACCTCTAAGACCTCCTTCGGGGAGCTAGTCACGGTCACACTGAAATCTTATCAAAGGAAGCACTACTAAAAATAGAAGAGAGAAACCCAGCATAGAAATCTGCAAGTGAGGAAAGGGTCCAACCCTTTGATTCATCTTCCCTGAATAGCTGAAGCTGTCTCATGCAAGTCACATGGGGGACCCCATCATGCCGACCTACACGCTCATCTAAACACTGAATGCCAACAACAGTTTCCTTTCACATTCTTTATTTTAAAAAACTCAGTATATAATCAATGCATAATTAGCTATAGCAAGATAATTGCATCTTCGGCTCACATATTTAACTTTCCTCTTCTTAATAACTGCTCAAAGCCTTTTAAAATTCTCTTTTTCACTGGAACTGACTATGATGCAGATAACCCGTTTGTGACACATCACTAGAAGCTGGTTTAGTAGTGTTTCACCACTCCATAGTGAATAATAGCAGGTCAGTGACAACACTTATAGCATCTAAGAAGCCCAAAGGTTGTCTTCACTCTGTGGTTACCAAGCCAATCATCTTTTTTTCTCATTTCTCCTTCCCTTTTCCTTGTGTTTCTTTCTTCCTGTCCAGACCTGTCAGAGGCACCGATGGGGGTTAACCTGTCATTTGAAACTAATGAATCTGTTGACAAGTAAATTATTATCCCTCTTTTCACAATCATGTCTCATGATGGCAGCAATCATTGTCCAAGGTGCAGCTTTAATCGGTGTCTTTGAAAATGATTTCTCTCTCTTTCACTGAATTATTCCCTGATCACCATAGAGAGCAATCTCCTGACCTTGACGTTATTAGTCTTGAGGTTTTACTAGCTGAGCTATCCAATCTAAACTATTCCCATCTGCTTCTCTTAGTACAGTGCAATTGCTTGCCAGGAAAAAAATGGAATGAATGAGAGTTTCTCATGAAGAATCATCAGGGAGTGAATGCCTACATTAACAGTGCCAGTGGTGTTACTAAAATGTCACTGGTGTAATGAGGAGGTGGAACACAGTAACGAGAAAATCCTGGTTGCAGAGATGGTGGTCTGCCGACTTGTCATCTGGCTAAAGTTCTCAGTCTGCATCTACACAAAGAAAGAAAGCACTTCTTACCTGTTTCCACAAAGCTGAGCAAAACCAGCCATTTTAGTTATTCAATAGCATTTGTTACTGAGCTCTACATAACAAGGATTATCAGGAATGAAAAGAAAAATACAACTTTAAGGTGATAATTCTATATTTTGGCCAATGGGCCAAAATATTCCCAGAAAAGAATCTACCTTTTGGCATTTCCTCAAGTCTGTTATGGAGATTCATAGGCAAATTTCTCTTTCACTAACTGAAATCACCTTCCATCTTGGGACTTGGAAGCCCATGTCCTTTCTTAACCCAGTCTTGGAAGGGACTTAGGGACTTCTTGTTATCAACCAACTGGGCGGGGGGGGGGGGGGGGGGGGGGGGGGGGGGAGGAGAGTAGAGGGATGTGGGAGGGGTTTCTTTTTGTTCCACTCTGACCAAAATTGAGACTAAGAGCTCCCAAGACCTACAGTTTGGACTGGCCAGATCAGATTTCCAAGCCCTGAGGACTAAAATGCTATATTGCTTCCAACTTTAGAATCCAGAAATGTAAGGTTCTAGATTGGAGACTTGTTGCATTTAACTTTAACCACCAGTTGGCCCAGAACTTGTCACCTATCATAATTCTCAGCTCCTGGCAGCAATGAACAAGAGCTGCAAGCAGGAGCAGGCTTCAGTAAACAGCATTTGCTTAGGAGTTGGGAAACATCAGCGTCTACATTGACTAGAGTTATAGCTCTCAGGTCTAGGATATCTGGGGCTTGACATCGGCTGACATTATAGCATTTAGTCTTGGGAGCCTTGGCCTTAAAGGCCTGGAAGTGAGTTGCTTATAACTCTTCTGGTGACTGAGACCCACCATTGTTGTTTTTATCTCTACATCTTCATGACCTTCTATCTTTCTACAGCAGCCATGCCTTCTTGTTACCCTCCTTCTATTTCTGCCAGTGTAGAGTGCATGGTTTCTACCCAGCTGCTCTCTGGACTCTTCTGCTGCCACCTCAACACCCCCTGAAGCTGCCACCACTGCCATCACCAGGGGACAGTTGCTGCTGTCATTTGAACCACGGCTAACACTGTGGCTGAATTTGCTATCTCCTCTTCAAGTTACCAGCTTAGCCTACTCTACTAGTGACAAAGATCAACAAGAAAAGACCACTGGACAGATTTCTTTTATTAAGCCTAGTGTTGCAGCCCAGGGGCTGGAGATGTTGTTCAAATAGTGGAGTTACTGCCTACTAAGTGTAGGCCTCTGGATTCAAGTTTAAATACCATCAAAACACTGGCCCATCCAATGGGCGGTTGTCAGATGTAGTGGTTCAGGCCTTGGTGGAGTAGGGCCACATTAGGTAAGATGTTTTCATGAAACTATCACTACCAATACTATGTTGAATGCAATAGCACCTGTCATGCCAGCTCTTCGAGAAGCCTAAATAAGAAGTTCACAGTCCATGTTAGCCTATCTAAAAAAGAGCAAGGCCCTATTGAAAAATAAAAAAAGCTAAATGCGGAGCGCATGTTACTCCAGTAATAGATCATCTGACTAGCATGCACAAGGCTCTGAGTTTAAACTCCAGTATTGCTAACTGGGACCAAGGAACACACACACACACACACACACACACACACACACGGGGTGGGAGAGAGAGAGAGGGAAGCACAGAACTGGAGATCTGTGTTCTAATCTCATCAATAACCAGAAAAGTCAGCAAAGCAGCCTGATTATATAACTAGGTAGAGGGTATAGCAAGGATGTGTGCACCAGTCTTGCCAATTTTTCATAGAGGAAGAATTGCCTTACAGTAATCATAGCACAGTCTTCCATGCAAACGAAGCATAGAGTTTGTACAGAGATCATTTTCTACTGGTCTCCAGGAAAACTATTTCCCCACTGTCCTGAGTTGAAGATGGCTGCAAGGTAATCCGAGTCAGGCAGAGCTCACCAAAGCTTGTCCAAGGCTGGTCCCGACTATTTGGAGCAGTCATGAGTAAAGCATGTCTCCATCTGTGGTTGTAATTGTTCTCTGCCACTTTTTGAGTGTCCTCCAGTGATAGCGCTGGGCATAGATTGAGGGTAGTCCAGTCAGTTGCTAGCAGAAGAGACGCTTAGCTGTTGAAAGTAAGGCAAGGGCCTATGAGATAGAGCGCATTGTGTGGCTCTCCTCCTTCACAGAAAGCATTAAAGAGTGTTGGCAATAAACAAAGAACGCTTAACATGAACTCACAATTTGAATAACATATAATAGTAAGTAATAGTATCCCACAACGCTGAACACAATTTCCCCTTGCCCCAGAGAGCCTGACTGAGGTGAGTGCAGAAGACCCGTCCTATCCTGACTCAGAGCAAGGCTCATGCGTTTCTGCTCCAGCATGATAGAGGGAGGGTCCTCTGTTGCTCCCACCCCACCCCGGGGTCACTCCTATCCGCAGCCAGTAACTTAATATCTAAGGTATTCATCCTAAACTAGTGGGACGCGAGAGCCTAGTAATTAGACTATACACGATCGGAATTATTTGAAGTTTGATTCTGAGGCAGAGACATACTTAATTTACACTACTATGATGGTTCGGATATGAAATGCCTCCCACAGCTGGTGGTGCTATTTGGGGAAGGTATAGAGACTTTCTGAAGTGGGGCTTAGCTGGAGAAAATAGACTCTAGATGGCTGGCTTTGAAGGTTATACCTGGTCCCTGATCTCCTCCCTCTGCTCTCTCTGCTTAACAAAATGGGAACTGCTCTGCTCTGTCACATGTACCTCCAAATCTATGTGCCCAAAGAAGCCTTTCCTCACCTTGTTGTTTGTGTACATTATTTGGTCATGGTGGTACCAAGTAATTAATACAATTACTGAACAAAATAGGTGGTTCATTTAAAGTATGTCTATACTTCTTAAATTGCTGTAGTGCATATGTTCTTTTCTATAGTAACTCGATTTAAGAATTTCAAGTTCCACATTCAAACTCTGGAAGGATTTTGAGTCTTCTCATCCCACTTTTATACTCCCAACCATGTGAAAATTCAATACAAAGTCACGATGTAACTTGAAAATGCTATTTTGTTCCATCTCTCCATAGTTTACCTCAAAACCTGACAGAATTACTTGGAAAAAATGTCTTAAAATACAGATTTCTGGATACTATCTTATATCTATAAACTCATAATCTTTGACAGGACATGACAGTGGTGAGAATTTATGATTTCAATAAGTGTTTCAGTGAGGTTTAAAGATTGTCCATTTCTAGCCTTTAGGCCACAGAACATTTTAGGCTCTGGCCATTCCATGATTTCCCATGGCTTCTTCAAGTACCTCCCTGTAGAAGAGGCTTCTGGAAAGAAGAGAGATAACTTGAAGCAGGACCATGAAGCCTGACAGTACTTCCAGATACTCTTCCTGCCCACAGTCATTGTAATAAGTGACTTATCCCCTTTGAAGTACATATACTCAATTTTAACCAGGATTATTTTAGAATAGAATAATAGTATAATGTAAATGATCCGTGTAGTAAGTTGTGTACTTGTGGACAAGTAGAGTTGCTGACAGTATAGATTTTCTTTCCCATGATTCATTGTTTGTTTGTTTGTTTCTGTTCCCATGAGAAACAGCTGCAGTCATTTCTGTGGGGAGATGGAATTGGTGTTGTGGAGTGGCACCTGAAATTGTCTGTTGTAAGCCAGTCTTTCCTATACAAGATGACAGGCCCTAATATATCTAATCGTCACTTTTAGTACTGGTCAGTTGGCTGTCATGGTTGATGTTCATCAATGTTCATAGCAAGCCTGAAGAAGAGGCCTAAGGGGTTAACGGGACAGTCAGGGAAAACAGCTGAATTGGTAAATTTGGTAGAATATCATACAAATGGTTTCCCCTTAGCCATAATTTTGGGCCATGTTCTCCTAGAAAAAAGATTTGCAAACATGCTCTCATTGTATCAATATTAAAAAATAATAATTTAAAATGCATATATTAATGTTCTCATGATATCACAAGTCCTGAACAGAAGGTCAAAAAATAAGGTTAAAGAAGTAAATAGAGGTGATAAAATATTGCGCCAGCTCAGTACCGAATGCCACTGAATTGCTTAAAATAATTAAATTGGCAGTTAAAAATAGCTAAAATAATAAATTTTATATTGTAGGTGTATTTCATCATAATTGCAAAATTTTTGCAATATTAATATGAATGTCAAGAGGAAATTTTATCAGTCTAGAATGACTGATGTGCCCTGCAGCCTTGTTGGAAAGATAAGACACTTAAAAGAAGAGGAAATATACTCAAAAACCTTCTCTGTTCCCTACTACACAAGGGCAGATCTCTTTTTTTGGTGGGGAGGTGGGGGGAGGGGGGGAAGGGTCCAGTCATGGGGCCTGAACTCTGGGCCTGGGTGCTGTCCCTTAGCTCTTCAGCTCAAGGCTAGCGCTCTACCACTTGAGCCACAGCATCACTTCCAGCTTTTTTCTTTTTGTTTATGTGGTGCTGAGGAATCAAACCCAAGGCCTCATGCATGCAAGGCAAGCACTCTATCACTGAGCCACCTTCCCAGCCCCAAGGCCAGATCTCTTGTGAGAGAACTCCATCAGCAAACATCTGAGACTTTGAAGGAAAAAAAAAAAAAAAAAACATATTCCCAGCTTTCTGATCTTGGAGAGGTTGCTAAACTCTTGGATATTACATTTCCTGATTTTTTAATGGAAGGCAAGTTTGAAAGAATTTGCACTTATTTACTTCAAAAATGTACCCAGACACCCTCCATCAAACATTTTATAATCCTCAGGAAACCTTCAGGATGTAGATAATTATTCCAGTTTTATTAATGGGAAAACTAAAATTTTAAAAACAGGATGTAAACTTGTTTAAGATCACACTGCAGAAAATGGCAGATTTCGAGTCCGGATCCATGTCTCCATCCCCAGGACGAATCACAGCCCCTCCTGCTAGAGGCAGCAAGGGAGGCAATCATTGGAGGAGTTTTGTACAATCTAAGCACAATGGACAGAGGCACTTCCACGCGGTGGCTGAACAAAACACGTCTATATGCTTTGAAAACGTTTGAATGTCTCTTTACCCTATAGCACTTTTATTTTTTTTATTTTTTTTAATTTAATTTAATTTTATTTGTGAACATACTATACAGAGGGGTTACAATTACATGGGCAGGATAATGCGCACATTTCTTACCAAGCATTGCAGCCTCCTCCTTCGGTTTACCCTTCACATCCCTTCCCAGCCTCCCCCCTCCCCCCCAATCCCAATCCTTCTCCTTCTCCCCCTTCCCCCCCACCTCCCCGCACCGACGTTGTAAAGCTTGTTTTGGACATGACAACTTGTACTTCTTATTGTTGCAACAGGTCCACCTGTATCCTTAAACAACTGGTTTTTCCCCATCTCCTCCACAAGTTATACTGACATCAAATATAGTGAAAGCAGGGGTTATACTGTGGGGGAGGGACATACATAGCAACAAAGAGATAATCTTATAAATGCGTTAGAAACATATGCATGAAAGAAAAAAGCATTAAAATACATATCTAAGGGTTCATTTTCCTGACATCACATTATCTGACCTTTTCTGCTTGACTCATACATATACTAGATATTGCAAATAAGGGAAACCATGGGCCCTATGTTTCTTTGGGCCTGGCTTACTTCACTTAATATAATTTTTTCCAAGTTTTTCCATTTCCTAACAAATGGGGCAATGTCATTCTTTCTGATGGAGGCATAGAATTCCATTGTGTATATATACCACATTTTCTTGATCCATTCATCTACTGAGGGGCATCTGGGTTGGTTCCATATCTTAGCTATGGTAAATAATGCTGCAATAAACATTGTTGTGCTGGTAGCTTTAGTGTGGTCTTGTTTGTAAACATTTGGGTAAATGCCCAAAAGTGGGATTGCTGGGTCATAGGGGAGTTCTATGTGAAGTCTTTTGAGGCCTATAGCACTTTTATAATCACTACATTAATGAGAATTTGGAGTTTCCCTTCAAGGACAAATGAAAAGCAACATTAAAGCAATATCTCAATATAAAAGCAAATATCCCATTCTCAGAGAGATAGACTTGTTGATTGATAGGTATTTGATAGATTATTTTCTCTATCCCACTATTCACACACACACACACACACACACACACACACACAAAATTATGTACACATGCACACTCAACAACAATCCTGAGCAAGTGAACCATGAAAATATGTCAAAGAACATTATGGGTAGCAGAGCAGTGCTCAAAATTTGATATCCTCGTTTTCTATATTGTAGTTTGTTTTATGTCACACATTGCTTTGTGGGAATTAGGTAGGAAAGAGCCCCACACATATAGACAAGAGGCAGAAGATAAAAATGTCACTCACAGGGCGACATGTGGCCTCCTCACTCGTAGGGAAGAAGTGTTCACACCAACAGGTGTTGTCTCATAGAAATGGGGAGAGCTATTCTTTCATTCAGCAACACAGACATAAACTTGAATCATATAGGAATACAATTCTCTACGAATTTATTATATATCTGCACATTTCACTAATACAGACACTGTCTGTGGTCTTCATTATCTTTTAAAGAATGCAGGTATAGTTAAAAAAAAAAAAAAGTCTTGGAAAAGAGGCAAAGTACCTAACTCTACAGCAAAGGGTAGGCCTAGTTACTGGCCATGACAACTGATTTGAGTTCCCTAAAACTCCAGCGTTTTTCCTCCATGTATAGAATCCAGTTTCCAACTGTAGTTCGAACCATGAAGAACCAGTATCATGGCATACTTTGGCTGAGACCACTGTACGTCATAACCTATTTGTCTCTGACCCATGAATCTCGTGTCTTGTGTCTGTATCTGTGAAGCTATGGCAAGCAGGTCTTTACCAGAAAGGTTAAAATCTCCCCGGGTTCTCTGTTTGTTTTGCTTTTGTTTTTTGACAACTATTACAACTTGAAAGGAATGATGTGAGTCAGGATATTTGTTTGTTTGTTTGTTTTTGGTCAGTTATGGGGCTTAAACTCTGGACCTGGGTCTGTCCCCCAGCTCTTCAGCTCAAGGCTAACACCCTACCACTTGAGCCACAGAGCCACCTTTGGTTTTCGGGTGGTTTATTGCAAATAAGAGTCTCACGGACTTTCTGCCCAGGCTGGATTTGAACTGCGATCCTCAGATCTCAGCCCCCTGAGTAGCTAGGATTACGGGCCTGAACCACTGGTGCCCGGCTGAGTCAGGATCTTTAGTGAGGCCAAATAGTATACTGGCAAACAAGACATGAACTCTGCCCAGAGAAGGCTTAGGCAGAATCACCAAGTTAGTGGGAGCGTGACAGCAGTGTGGGACATGGAGGCAAGTACTTTGTCTTTTTCAAGAACTCAGATCCCTTGTGCTCCTTCAGCTGGTATATAATCGTCAATATGTCTCTCATCCTAAATGATGGTGAACCAAGTTTCATTCAGTGATGCAGTCTGCCTATAATGGTCAGATGATGTACACCTGAATAAGTAAATGACAAAAAGATGTTATGACAAGGAAAGGTGAGTCAGTCATAACTATTTTTCTAACCACAGTCAGACTTGGGGACTTAAAAATGGAGTATCATGTCAGGGAGAATTAGAGTGAACAGCACATGATGAGAAAAGTGGACTTTTACCACGTGATAATGTTTTGTGAAGTTCCAAAGTACTAAGTACAAAGTACTAAGCTGTTTTAAAGAAAATGTACCTTAATCTTAACCTCAGAATATGAAGTAAAGATTATGTCTAAAAACGAGCACCTAAAAGAACTTGAACCAATTAAATATAACTGAAAACTTTTTGTAAGAGAAAAATTAGTTTCTCCTGAGGATTTATTCTGAATGTCACATTAGTGAATTTTACATGATTATCTCTTATACTATTTTAGTTTTTAAATACTGAATAGTGTTCTTGAAAACTTTTGTGAGGAGATTTTTTGAGTTCGTGACATTTCCGTTGATTGTTCTTTTATTAAGAATATGGTGTACTTTGAAATTGCTGCTCTGCCACCCGCACCACACAGTGATTTTGCCATTCTCTCTGAGGTAAATGTCAAGTGTATGGTGTCCTTTTCAGTATACTGAATTTTCTCATATGTAATAATCAGCCTCCTTAATTTGTGAATAATAACTTGTCCAATGATGACATTGAACTTACTTTTGAAATCCTTATCAATTGACTTTGTATTTTAAGAGAGTCTGATTTAGTTGGGACCCTACAAGATGTCTTGGGCTGGATCACCTAGGGAGTCACTCAAATATTTCTTTCACCAATCAGTGTACTGTAAGGTACATGAAGTCTTTCAGGGATATGGACAAGCACTTACTTATGTCAGAGTGTAACATGCATGGCTTCTAGTCTAGTTCTCAGGAAAGTCCTTGTTTCCATCTGAAACTTCATGAGGTTGGCCATCTCTTGTCCTCAGTCCAGTATGCCTTTTGATACTCTGAATTGCACATTAAGATCTGCTTATAACATTCTAGTGATTCTCTAGCCTACTTCTCCAATTTTGTTTTGCAAATTCCTCCCACAAACTATTTTCGATTTTTTTTTTTGTTGGTCATGGGGCTTGAACTCTGGGTCTGGGCACTGTCCCTCAGCTCTTCAGCTCAAGGATAGTGCTCTACCACTTGAGCCACAGCGCCACTTTGGTTTTTTCTGTTTATGTGGTGCTGAGGAATCAAACCCAGGGCCTCATGCATGCGAGATAAGCACTTTACCACTGAGCCACATTCCCAGTCCCCACAAACTATTTTCAAAAATAGTTTTTTCTAAACACAGAGTCAGGTGGTCATCGCCGTAACTATCCCATTCCTTGCACCGTTTTCCGTATGAGTTACTCTTCTGATCACTGTGAAAACTCGACAGACACAAACATCCCTGACAACACTTGACAGAAACAACCTAAGGTGCAGGGAGATTAACTCAGCTCTCAGTTTCAGAGATCTCCATCCATGGTTGCTTGGCCCATGTAGTTGGATAGAAAATCATGAAAATGGCAAGTACTTCATTTTATGTTGGACAGGAAATGAGACTAAGGAAGAGACCAAGGATCAGGGATTACCTATGAGATCAGGATGCACTTCCTCCAACCACCACTCCATTTCCTGCTTCCAGAACTTCTCCAAAGAGACCAAGTATTGATCACATGAAACGAAGGGATATATTTCATGTTCAAACCATAACACACAAATAAATCAGGGGGGGTTAGAATAAAGAAATGAAACTAGGTAGGAGATACAGTTCAGTGAGAAATACCCCGCCTAGAACCACAAGGTACCAGATTCCATTCCCAGCACTGAAAACAAAGAAAGAAGGAAACGAAATGAAAAACAAATTGTTAGAAAATTATGTACTATGAAGTATTGCATGAAGTGTATTTGATTTATATGCCCCAGTACTGTTTTCTTCCATTGAGTAAGGATTTGTCAGGCTAAAAAGAATTTCACCAAAAGGAAATTTCCACCATGGATTTCAGGAATTGTTCTTTACTTTCTTCATTCCCCCCTTGTATAAGAAGCAATTGTCATTTCAGTTAGAAACGAGATAGATGTTGCTTATCGGACCTGAGAACCTGGAATATTTATGAAATTTGAAATAATCCATAATGTATAATGTGCTATAGGCTTTAAAGTTTAATGAGTGTTTTTCTAGCCATCTTTTTAACTATGACTTTTGTCCTTATGACAGCGAAATAGTTTTACCATCTTGAATCTGAACAGAAACTGAAACACTGTTCTGTTTTGCATCTGTGAGAACTGATGTTTGGGAGAATGTTCTGTTTGAAGGTGTGGCTCAAGAGGTAGAGCACTTATCTAGCAAGCATAAACCTTATTGCAAACCCATTATTATCCCCTCCAAAAGTAATCATTATTTTGAATAAGAAATGTAGCCCTTTCCTAGGTAGAGAAGGCTGTTCGAGGCATGTCTCAGTAACTGTCCTAGGTGGCTAATGATATACTATTCCCCAATTTGAAGATGATCTGTTTCACATTCAAATATGAACTCTCATATTTGATGGACAATAGTTGATAGACAATTCATACAAAATTATGCAAAAGCTCCCTGATGGTAAATGTATTTTTCCATCGGAGTCATAAGTGAAACAATTCCAAGCCCAGAAGCTCGCAGCTTTATTTTACCAAGAAATGTAAAAGGTCTCAGAGACAGGTTTTAGTGTTATGTTGGATGTTTCTACTATTAACAGAGAGTCTTTACATTGGCGTCAGGGACTTGAAATGACAGTACAATATATCCTCACCATATTTCTGTTGATTATACCAATTCAATCTGATAAGCTACTGGGGTCTCCTTTCATCCTTTTTCTACTAACAAGAGTCAAAGTTGCAAATGTTTCCTCCATGGAACCAGTTCCACGGAGCCTTCCACTCTACTGGTTTCCAATAAGCACACAACCCTAACCATGTCTTCTTTAACACAGCCAACACCCACACAACCAGGAAGTCTAAACTCCTTTCCAGGGCAATTTAAGAAAGCAGTCAGTGCTGAGAAGTCTCTTTAAAAATTGAAAATAGCCACAGGGGTCATCGACAAGTGCAGTTCCACTGGCAGACAACTTTGTTCGCTATAAATTCAGGTGGCTCTTCCTCTGTGCCTTACCTATGAGAAAGTAGTTGAAAGAAGTTTAGACCCAGGCCTGCACGTCTGTCATCAATTTTTCACTCATTTCACTTACATTTATGTGTCAGTACCACTGAATAAAAATTTATTCGGCTTTTCACTTCTGTGTACTAAGGGAGAAAACAAAAATAGGTGGTAGAGTTTAAAAAGTATGAACCAAGTGAATTATACTTTATACCACTTTAACTGAAAAATAATTTCTAGCTCATAAGGGTAAAAAAATTAGCGATGTGTTGACAATAATAGAATAAAAACACATTTGGTGAGGACTGTGGAAATATTATTATATTTATTATATATGATAGGGTTTAGTGTCATCTACTGATAATTTATTTGTTATTGCTCTTATTTATAAACTTCTAACCTAATAATCCTTAGGTACCATGTGATGTTTTATATGTTTTGAACATTGCTATCCATTTCAGCATGATTCTTTGGTAGTATTGGGAGAGATATTTTTGAATTTTTGAAACATTCTAAACCTAATCTATATCCTTAAAAATGGAAGAAAAATCTTAAAGAGATGACAAAAACTATTCTAATACAACAGTGTACAGAACAGTAAAAATTTAATGTTTTGTTAGTTAATTTGTTTGGAGCAATTAAACTTCATCCAGTGAACAACATATTAGACACTGTTCCAAGGAATAGAGTTAAAGTACTAAACAAAACAGATTTTCAATAACCATGAAGAAACTTCTATGAGTTACTTAGAAGAATAAGACCTGATGAATGGAATAAATTTCATCTAAGGTGTTATCAAGTTCTGAAGTTTCTTTTTTTTTGTTTCTTTGAATGTTTTATCTATTGGTGAGTGTGGGTCATTGTAGTCTTCAACTATTATTGTACTGCAGTCAATCATTACTTCAAAGTCCAATAGTATATCAAGATTTGGTGCATATATGTTAACAATTGTTATTCCCTCTTGATGGATTGTTTCTTTTATGGACGTGAAGCGGCCTTCTTCTGATTTTGATTTGAAGTGTACTTTTTCAGATATGCCTGTCCTCAGAGCTCACTTGCTTTGGATCTTTCTCTTTCCTTTCACCCGAAGCCAATGTTTGTTGTTGAAACTAAGCTTCATCTCTTGTAAACAACAAATGATTGGTTTTCCTTTTTTATCCGTCTCCAAGTTCCATCCATTTCTATCAGACAGCTAAAACCATGAACATCCACTATTAATGTCATAGTTTCTGAGATTTTGTTGTTTTTGATGCTTGCTTTTTTGCTATGCCTTCATTCTTAGTCTACTCATCAATTGGCGTTTATTCCTGCCTGTATTTCCCTCTTTTCTTGTTTATATTCCTCTTCTCTGTATAAGATTGCTAGGCATCTTCTTTAGTGTTTATTTATTTGGTAGATATAAATTCCTTTAGCCTTTGTTTATCCTGGAGAAGTTTTGTTTGTCCTTCAGTTATGAAGGATAGTTTTTCTGGGGACATTGCCATAGGTTGACAATTATCTTTCAAGGCTTAGGTTATGTATTTCTATGCACTCCTTGCATTTAGTGTCTGTGTTGAGAAATCTGCTGCTATTACTATAATGGGGTTTCCTTTGTATGTGGCTTATTGCTTCTATTTTGCAGTTTTCAATATTCTTTATTGGTTCTATTTTAGGTTTTAACTATATTACGTCTGGACATATTTCTTCTGTGGTCTTGCCTGTTGAGTGTTCTGTAAGCCTCCTCAACCTAAATGACCTTCTCTTCCTCAAGCTTTAAGAAATTTTCTATTATTTTACTGTATGTGTTACCGATGCCATTAGCTTATAGCTGTCCTCCCATCTAGTCCCATGATTTGTAGGTTTGGTTTTGATTTTTGTTTTTGTTTTTTATAAGGCTTAAACTCCAGGCCTGGGCACTGTCCCAGAGCCTCTTTCTGCTCATGGCTAGCGCTTTAACACTTGAACCACAGTGCTACTTCCGGTTTTTGAGTGGTTAATTGGAGATAAGAGTCTCACAGGGACTTTTCTGTCCTGCTGGCTTTGAACCACAATCTTCAGATCTCAGCCTCCTGAGTAGTTAGAATTACAGCTTTGAGCCTCTGGTGCTGGCTGATTTGGTCTTTTGATGGTATGTTCCACTTATATTGACCACATTTTGTCTTCATCTTTCTCTGATTGATATAGTCCCTTCAGATTTTCTTAATCCCTGATTTTCTATTTTCAATTTGTTTTATTCTATTAGCAAGACTCTCTGTTGAGCTTTTGATTTTGATTATTGAGCTTTTCTTTTTTCTTTTATCTTAATCATACAAAGGGGTTGTCATTTAACAAAGCAGTTTATGAATACAATACATCTTGATCAATGCCATTTCTAAGATTCTATTTTGATTTTTCCCACAATGTCTGTGTGTTTATTGAATTCCTCTCTCATAGTCTGCATTGTATGCATTCCTTTACTCATATGTTTGTTGGAATTTTCTTTCAGCTCAGCCATCTATTTGTATCTTCTTTGATTTCAATCAAGCATTTATATATTCCTTCCCTCATTTCATTGATCTTTTCAGTATTTGCCTTTTGAAGAGATAAATTTCCTTTTTAGCACAATAATATTTCTATGGTGAAATTTATGTATCTAAGTACACATTTGGTTTAGAAGGCTTAATCTTTAACCTTGATTTGGGTATTTGCTAGTATTTAAGTACAGCTGGGTTATAATATGGTTGTGATGATTTTTGTTGTTGTTTTTCTTGGAGTAGATTCAGCTCAGTACATAATTAGGCCATTGTGTTCAAGGTACTGAGTCCTGACCCCTAGTCCACTGAGACAGGAAGAAAAGTAGCTGTAGAGAAAAATCACTAAGAACATTGACCCACACTGTGACTGCACTACCAGAGCTCTGGTATGTTGGGAAGAATACAGGAGCCAAGATGATCCTTTGTGAGAAAACTGGAACTTAGAAAGAAAGGGTGGTAATAAAATGGACCCAAGAGGGATGAAGCTAGTGACAATTACATGGTGTGTGTGTGTAGCAGGAAGGCAGCCAGTGTAGTGGCTGAGGTTAGCAGAAGAGACTAATGAGAGAGTGGGTGGAGTGTGTTAAGTAGATAAGGCCTGCTCAGTGATATGTTGAGGAAGAAAGGCAAAAGAGAAGAAAAGACAGGTCCCTAGATTAATAAATGAATGGATCGACAAAAAATGATTTGGCAATGCAATGACCTTCTGAACATATAGATAACACAAGATTTCTGATTTGGGAGTATAGGTAGAAGAAAGGATAATCAGGAGTACTATTGAATTTGTAGAGGGAAAGAAAGCACGGATGGGGTGGTGACTGGAGAGGGCAGGGGAAGATGTGTTTTGAGGTCAAATATTGAAAGGTGAGTGTCATGTCTCATGTACAGGGACTGCGAATAAAAGGGAGACAGGGAGCTAAGAAGAAAGAGAGAACAAGAATACCCAAATTGAATGTGCAGAAATATCCACAAAAATAAGTGAATGAAAGATACAATAATTCAAGAAGTAAAATTTAGATTGAAAAAAAAAAAAAGGCAGACAGGTGGCTGTTGATGTCCTTGTATCATGGCGTCCAGCAGGGGGCAGTGTTCCACACACTGTAATGACAGTGACAGCCTTTGGAGGAGAGAAGTTAACTCTACAGGACCCTCAGCCTCACTCAATTTCCACACGCTGTGACTTCCTCTTCCCTACTAGGTGCAGACTCACGGCCTTGTTGAACTTAGCTTAGTGAAGTTTTTGCCCCAGGCTGCTGCCAAGGTCTTCATTTCTGTAATGATTTCCTTGATGGAGTGTAGTCTGGACCTGGAGTTCCACCAGTCCTTAGTGGTACTCTCAGTTTTGTCTCACAAGGGAGTGTGCAATGCAGATGGCGTGTAGGAGACACTGACAGGTCTTTGCATGACCTTCACTGGGTGGTACTCACTGAGTAGTCATAGCCTGAATGCTCTAGATCCGAGTTTGCCTACAGACCCTGGGATGTTGTCACCAATCAGAATGTAGGAGCATGGCCTTCAGTTTTGAGACATCAGGTCATCTTTATTGCCAGGATTTTTATTTTCCCATTTAAGAACAGAGTTGAATAAAGTAGCTTTGTTCATGCATCCTTATGTTCTGCTTTTTTTTTTTTCCTCTGGCATAGATGCTTAAGCGAGATTACTGTGTAAAGGAAGGTTTGTTAACCTTAACTATTGCCAGATTTCTTTTCAAATAATACTGAAAAAACAGCCACACTCCCAATAGCAGTTTTTGAGAGTATTCTTTTTACCTATCTCATAAGCAACAGAAGTGATTACTCTTCTAAATTTTCCCAGCATGATACGTGGAAAGCAATGTCAGGTTGCTTTTACATCTTCCAGATTGCTTGAGACTTTAACCATCTTTCCTATCTTTATTGACAACTTGCAGTCTTATTTTATGAATTTCTGTCTCAATCTTTTGCTCATTTTTTAAAAAAAAATTGGGTTACTTTCTGTCACCTTTTTCTGAATAGCTAAAACTCTTTTGTATTGAGGAAGTCAAACTCCATGGTTTTCTAACAGTTATTTGCTTATTCACTTTGATTTTTTTTTTCCATATTTCTTCAGACAGCATGTAATTAAATACACTGATATCACCACTTCTGATTCCTGCTCGGTTTGCCACCTAAAATGGATCTTCAAATTTAGGTTTATTTTCAATGGTTTTATTTGAGCGCATAAGACTTCGTGATAATGTATCCATGTGATAGAGGCGTGGATTATACTTTCAAATGAATAGTGAGTTGTCCAGCAGTATTTACTACATCAACTTTAAAACCTTTCAAAATTGATATCAATATGAATCCCCCCCAAGTTCAATACAAGTACACACACACACACACACACACACACACACACACACACACACACACTTACACCTTATATTCAAAGTGTTAATTCTCAAAGACAATACTACTGGAAATGTTTCAGATGACCCTCAAGTTACCTCATCTTGTGCTTCTTTGAAATACTATTAACTTTTAAGCAGGGAGTGGGGGAGGGGAACAGTATATCATGTCAAGGATTTCAGTGAAAATGTCTCAAACTGGCTTCTTCACACAAGACGATTCCATTTTTCTTTAAATTTACATTAAAAACTTCAAGTTTCCGTACTGTGTTCTTCCAATCAAATAGTTTAATACACAGATAATCATATGTAGATAATGCATGACTCATTGTGTTGAGTATTCTTTAATATATACCAGTCCATTTTAAAGAGAAACAATGTCTTTTTCCTTAGAGTATAGCATTAAAAATACATTTAAACCAAATTTGATAGTGACTTCCTGATTTGGCAGTCATTTATTATGGAAAAAGAAATCCAACTATGTTTACTAAGATCAAATCTGAGGAAAAAATACTATGAAGAATGACAAAAATAAACTAACAGTAACAAATGATAAATTGAAGAGAATACATTCCTTGAAAAAAATAAAATATTATTCTGAGAACAGCTTGTCTCTCTATACTGGCAATGACATTCTAATATCCAACAATGCCACCTAATGAGTCCATACTTTTTATGCAGACCTGACAAGAACTCTTGTTGGCTCCAACTTTTATTGACCGACAAGGTCATTATAATTTGGGTAGCAGGAAGATTGTTAGATTCTGAGACAGCTTATATTTAATCTAAAGTAAAGTATTTAAATTGATCATAATGAGATATGACAACCATATTGACTAATCTACAAAGAAGAATATGTCATTGTAACTGTAATGGGACAAGCTACCAATTAATTAGTAGCAAATTGGACAGACACTTTTGGAAGTCTTCCAAGACGGAAAGAGCTTCCAACACTTTGCTTGAAAAGCAAGGCCGACCAACTTTCTTAATAACCTTGACTAGAAAAAAAATGGCAATATTTGTTTCATTCTTAAATTTTATGTGCCAGAACCTAACGCACCTCAGAGTTTCAAGATAAGGAAACCGAGATGTGTACGAGAAAACCATCCATGTAGAAGCCTGCAAAGATGGCCATGAGTTTTGTGGGGAAGTTCTTTGTCACTTGTAAAAAATAATAGAAATACTGCAACCTTGTGATTGACAAAAGATTTTCTCTTATAACTCCTATGATCCGTATAAGATTGCTCCACGGACTTAACAGACATTTACCGAACATTTCACCCAGCAGCATCGGAATACACGTTTTTCTCAGCAGCACATGGAACGTTTTCTAAAATAGACCACATTTTAGGCCACAAAGCAAACTTGTCTAAATTCAGAAACATTGAAGTTATACCTTGCATTCTCTCTGACCACAAGGGAATAAAATTAGAACTCAACACCAAAAGCCACCAAAGAAAGTCCGGTATCACATGGAGGCTGAACAACACACTGCTGAATCATGAGTGGGTCATGGAAGAGATTAGAAAGGAAATTCAAATGTTCATGCTATTCAACAAAAATGAACACACAAAATACCAGCTCCTCTGGGACACAGCAAAGGCAGTACTCAGAGGCAAGTTTATAGCTCTGAGCTCCTACATCAACAAATTGGAGAGATCTGAAACTAACAATTTAATGACACATCTAAACCTCCTTGAAAAAGAGCAGCAAGATAAACCCCAATCCAGTAGACGGAAAGAAATAATCAAAATTAAATCAGAATTAAATGAATTAGAATCCAAAAAAACTATAGAAAGAATCAACAAAACAAAGAGTTGGTTCTTCGAAAAACTTAACAAAATTGACAGACCCTTAGCAAATCTTATCAGAAAAAGAAGAGAACACACCCAAATTAATAAACTCAGAGATGAGAATGGAAACATCACCACGGAAACAAGCAAGATTCAGAACATTATAAGGGAATACTTCTCAAAACTGTATGCTAATAAGTTTGAGAACTTGACAGAAATGGACCTCTTCCTAGCAAATATTGACATGCCAAAACTAAACCAAGATGAGTTAAACTATCTTAACAGGCCCATATCAAGCATTGAAATAGAAACGGCAATAAGAGACCTCCCAGCTAAGAAAAGTCCAGGACCAGATGGTTTTACAGCGGAATTTTACAAGGCCTTCAAAGCAGAGCTCACACCAATTCTCCTCCAACTCTTCAATGAAATTGAAAGAGAAAGCGCACTACCGAACACATTCTATGAAGCCATCATAACCCTCATCCCAAAACCAGGCAGGGACTCATCAAAGAAAGAGAACTATAGACCCATTTCTTTGATGAACATTGATGCAAAACTTCTCAACAAAATTTTGGCCAACCGACTTCAACAATTCATCCAAAAAATCATACACCACGATCAAACAGGATTCATTTCAGGGATGCAAAGCTGGTTCAATATACGCAAATCAATTAATATTATCCATCACATCAATAGGAGCAAGAATAAGAACCACATGGTTATCTCAATAGACGCAGAAAAAGCATTCGACAAGATCCAACACCCCTTCCTGATGAAGGTTTTGGAAAAATTAGGAATCCGTGGAACATTCCTCAATACAATAAAGGCTGTATATGACAAACCTACAGCCAGCATTATACTCAATGGTGAAAAACTAAAGCCATTTCCTCTTAACTCAGGAACAAGACAAGGATGCCCACTCTCTCCACTTCTCTTCAATCTAGCATTAGAATGCCAGCTACAGCAATAAGACAAGATGCAGACATAAAGGGATCCAAATAGGGAAAGAAGAAATAAAACTCTCCCTCTTTGCAGATGACATGATCTTGTATTTAAAGAATCCCATAGATTCCACTCCCAAATTACTCAAGCTGATTCAAAACTTTGGCAAAGTAGCAGGTTATAAAATTAACCCGCAAAAATCAATGGCTTTTCTGTATGCCAACAATGAGAAAAGTGTGGCTGAAATTAGGAAAGCAACTCCATTTGTAATAGCCCCACAAAAAATAAAATACCTAGGTATTAACTTAACTAAAGAAGTGAAGGACCTCTATGATGAAAACTTTAAAATCTTGAAAAAGGAAATCAACACAGAACTTAAAAAATGGCAAAACCTCCCATGCTCCTGGATTGGAAAGATTAACATCGTGAAAATGGCAATACTTCCCAAGGCTACTACAAATTCAACGCAATACCTATCAAAATGCCAACCTCATTCTTCAAGGAAATAGAAGAGGCAATCCAAAAATTCATATGGAACAATAAAAGACCCCGAATAGCAAAAACGCTCCTCAACGGAAAGAACACTGCTGGAGGAATATCAATACCAAATTTCAAACTCTACTATAAAGCCATAGTAATCAAAACAGCTTGGTATTGGCATAAGAACAGACCTCAGGACCAATGGAATAGAATGGAAAACCCAGAAATGAACCTACAGACCTATAGCCATCTAATCTTCGATAAGGGAGCTAAAACAATAGAATGGAAGACAGACAGCCTCTTCAGTAAATGGTGCTGGCAAAACTGGTTAACTACATGTAGAAAACTAAAGCTAGATCCTTATATATCACCCTGCACCAGAATCAACTCCAAATGGATCAAAGACCTTGAACTCAAAGCAGACACTCTGAAAACATTACAGGATGGAATAGGAGAAACCCTGGGTCTCCTTGGCTCAGGCCGAAATTTTCTGAATAGAGACCCGGAAACACAACAAATCAAAGAAAGGTTGGACAAATGGGATTGTATAAGGTTGCAGAGCTTCTGCAGGGCAAATGACATAGCTAGCAAGATCAATAGAAAGCCCATGGACTGGGTGAAGATCTTTACTAGCCATACAACGGACAAGGGTCTCATATCTAAAATATACTTGGAACTCAAAAAATTAAACCACCCAACAACAAATCCTCAAAGAAACAACTGCCCAATAAATAAGTGGGCGAAAGACTTAAAGAGAAGCTTCTCTGAAGAAGAAAGAAGGATGGCCAATAGACACATGAAGAAATGTTCAACATCCCTAGCCATAAAAGAAATGCAAATCAAAACAACATTGAGATATCACCTCACTCCAGTTAGAATGACAAAAATCAAGAACTCTAACAACAACAGATGCTGGAGGGGATGTGGACAGAAAGGAACCTTACTTCATTGTTGGTGGGAATGTAAACTTGTTCAACCACTTTTGAAAGCAGTATGGAGGTTCCTCAAAAGACTCCACATAGAGCTCCCCAATGACCCAGCAATCCCACTTTTGGGCATTTACCCAAATGATCACAAACAAGGCCACACTAAAGCTACCAGCACAACTATGTTTATTGCAGCATTATTTACCATAGCTAAGATATGGAACCAACCCAGATGCCCCTCAGTAGATGAATGGATCAAGAAGATGTGGTATATATACACAATGGAATTCTATGCCTCCATCAGAAAGAATGACATTTCCCCATTTGTTAGGAAATGGAAAGGCTTGGAAAAAATTATATTAAGTGAAGTAAGCCAGGCCCAAAGAAACATAGGTCCCATGGTTTCCCTTATTTGCAATATCTAGTATAGGTATGAGTCAAGCGGAAAAAGTCAGAGAATGTGATGTTAGGAAAACGAAACCTCAAATATGTATTTTAATGTTTTTGTTTCTTTCATGCATGTGTTTCTAACGCATTTATAAGATTATTTCTTTGTTGCTTTGTATGTCCCTCCCCCACAGTGTAACCCCCGCTTTCACTATATTTGATGTCAGTATAACATGTGGAGGAGACGGGGACAAACAAGTCGTTTAAGGATTCAGGTGGACCTGTTGCAACAATGAGAAGTACAAAATGTCATGTCAAAACCAGCTTTACAATGTCGGTGGGGGGGGAGGGGGGTTATGATTGGGTGGGGGGGGAGGGGGGAGGCTGGGAAGGGAGGTGAAGGGTAAACAAAGGAGGAGGCTGCAATGCTTGGTAAGAAATGTATGCATTATCCTGCCCATGTAATTGTAACCCCTCTGTACAGTATGTTCTCAAATAAAATAAAATAAAATTTAAAAAAAAAAAAAAGATTGCTCCACGACGTTACCTCTCTATTGTGTAGAGATGAAATTCAAGTTCACAAATGGCAAGCAATCCACTCCTATTAGAGTTAGCTCACCCCCCGTGTGAACTAATTCAAAAGTGACGCTACTTGCATATCCCAGTGGCACAACAAGAGAATACATGACTGTAATCTCACATACTTGAGTACCTGCCTTGTCTATGTGCTGAACAGAACCGTAGAAAACTTGTCCTTGAAAAGAAAAATTTCCAACCTTCACCTAAGTTTGTTTCTTTCAATGTTTGACCTTGAGTTAGGAGAACATAGAGCCAGTGGATTTCACTATAAAAGACCTTTTGAAATACTAAAATATTCAACAGATGCTGCCCCTCCACTAGACTGTAGGATACAGGTGAAGAATGAGGAAATTGCCTGTTTACTCCACCCCGATGCTGAGCTTACATTTGGGAAGGGAGGGAATCTCTTTCAAAGTGGTTTGAAAAATTAAGTGATCAAATGGAAGTGTCCTACTGCTTTTTTCTTACTTCCTGCAGCAGCTTCCATTCTGATTCCTTAGCCACATACTCTAGTATCACTGGAATAAAGGAAACATAACAACACAGACTCTAGGACAAGTCTGTTTCCAAAGTCTATTACTGCATGTGGTTTATTTACCTCTCTGTGTTACACAATCATCTGTCAAAACCCTGAGTTTCAATGCAAAGAAGTGATCGATTGATTTTGTTAGCTGGAGTCTAGAAGAGGAGTTGAGATGTCAGTAGAAAAGTGCCTCTCTCCATCACCAGAGAAAGTTAATCAGGGAAAAATGTCAGTGGGTAGCACATCCATTCATCTCCTGCTGGCTGGGGAGGGGGCTGTTGTGAGATGTAACTAATTGCATTGTTGTGACTCATCTCAGTCTGTAATAACATGTTCCGCCATGACACCATGGTTGGAGGAGATGGATGCTGCATGGGAAGGAGAGTGCTGCTTGGCAAGGCTGTCTGCAAAGCCTCTTCCTCGCAGTGAGTGAGCTGCTTGGGCCGCACAGCTGCCCCTCTGCCCGAGGCTGCTCTCTCCATCTCTCTCTAACTGTCTCCAGTAGCCAACCTGGGCCACTTCAGACCCAGAAGTCCTGACAGCAGCTCACTTCTCAGAAATGACCTCTGTCAAAACAACCACAGGTCCACACTGAGACAGAATCTAGAAGCTGAACGAAAAGGAAAGAAAAGAAAGAGGAAGGATCCTTACTCCGAGTAAACATTTCAATGCAAATGTTGATACGGATCCTTCACAAATGTGTGGTATCCAGAAATGATCTTTCTAGCATTTTCTCTATAGAAGAGATGGACTCTTTCTACTTGTAAAACGTAGAATGCTACACACCTTGATTTTTGTAATCAATGATCCATTAAAGAGTAGTTGGCAGAGTAGGAAGAATGAACAGGTGCCTAGTCTCTAGCCTTAGGGTGGGCTTGACATAGACACAAACTCTGTGATTGCCAGAAACAAAGGCTCTCTGACTTCCAGCAGGGGCTCAATTTCCCAGTCTTTTTCTACTTTAAAATTACATGACTTTACAAAAATACCATTTTTCCTATTTCTTATTTTTTTTTTGAAACTGGGATCTCTTAAGCCCTTAAGATGAGAACAGGGTATTAATTTTTAAAACACTTTTAAGTTTTAAATTTTAAAACGTAACTCAAAGAGCATTTTAAAGTTTAAAAAGCAAATGTGTTAAAATTTCAAACTGTGTAACATCACAGAAAAGACCAATCAAATGTATTTTAGAAGAACACGATGAAGGTATCTCCCACGAAGCTGACAGGGTCAGATGACTGGCACTGAGAACCAGAATTTACTCAGAATTTCCAAATACAAATGTGGAAGTGACAGGATTATATATTTGTCTTGTCTGTTTTATTTTCAAAGAAATTGTGCAATAATCATTTTCTGGAAATGAATACTCTAAACTTGATGACTACTGAGAGGATAACTGAAATGTTGTCAGAAGCAAACTTCTTATTAGAGAAATACAATTGAAGAGAAAAGTCATTCTCTACAAGCAATTTGTATCTCAATCATAAAAAAAAGCACCATTTGAGAACATTCAGTCATCTAACCTGGGCTGTGCTTTCTCTTCTCAATGGTAAACAGCATTGCCACATTGTCTTTTAATCAGTGTTTCTAATCTTATTTTTCAGAATGACAAATCCCCGGGGAGATCTGCCAGTCGATCGAGTAACATTTCAAAAGTAGGTGAAATACATTCCTGTTCTCATTTATTGATTTCTACATTTCATGAGCTCAATAAAGATTTGTAATATTTGACCTGGAATTGTTATCAGTGAACAGCACAAAGTTGTTGACAGTGTTAGCTGTTCCAGTGTTAACTATTTGTTGTATAAAAATACATGATTTGATAGCACTAAATAAGTGAAGCTGTATTTCTCCTCTTCTGTGCTGAATAGAGATGATTTGCTGCTTACAGACTTGTAATGCAAAATATGGTATTTTTTCTTACTTTAAACACCAAAGTGCCACAACTCCAAGTTAAATCTAACTTGGCATATGCCCATAAATCTAATTTTTTAAGAACTTGGACTCAGGCCTATCAGAATTGATTTCCTCACCAAGGTAAATTTTAGAAATCAGTTTGGGAAATATATTATTAGTTTGGTCATGTTTAGGTTATCGAGTCATCACATTTACAAACAAAACACAGACTCGCTGAAAATTTAAACCAGGCTTCAGAGTATTGAAGAGATTCTGAAGTCAGAGAAAATCTAGAATTTATCTTGCCTAAAGGAACCGTTCTCTAAACTCAGGCACCATGGGCTGTGTGGTATTGTTCTTGAGAATTGAAAGCAACATAAGGCCTATTTCTTAACAGGGGAAATTTTGATTTCCAAGAACCTAATTAGAATCAAGATGAAGTCACTGTGAACAGAGCTTGCTATTCAGGTGACTGACTAGTTAGCCTTCTTCCACATCCCTGACCTTAATTTTATATTAGTAATTCTAGATCACTTTCCTTATAAAGAACCTTGAAAGTAGTAATAAGCTCTAGGCATTGCAGATACTACATCAGCTCTGAATTGAGAGGGGTTCGTTTTTTATATTCAGAAACAAAGGAATTACTTGCTCATTGCAAAACAAGAATAAGAAGAATATCCATATTTTCTTACATTGGACTTCCAAGTCCCGTTCTTACAGAACAATGTCAAATGACCAGGAGGCCTGTGCACACACATATACTAAGGTGGTTATGCTAGCCGAACCCATAGGTTAGAAACCTATGAAGGTTTTAAGGTTAATTGTTGACACACAGTAAACAAGCTTGCCCATTCTCCTTCCAGAGACTGTGTCTCTATCTTGCAAGGCATTGTCAACTAAGGTATACTTTGAAAGATAAATCAGAACAAAAGCAGGCAATGTGTTTGCGACACAAGAGACCCATAGAGAATGGTACAACACTTGATCATTGCTGTGTGTTGAATAGCAAACAGCCCCTGAAGTCTCAGGTGTTGCTGGCTTGGACCCCAAAGAGGCACAATTTGGAGACAGTAGATTCCATAAAAGGCAGGGCCTGGTGGGAACCACACCCTAGAGGGGAGCTGTGGGAGCTTTCCTCCCTGTCCAGGCTCCCCTTCACTTTTTGTCCCACAGTTCATCCTCATCTTTGGGTGAAAACTCAATTTAACACAAACCCCAAAGCAATGGGCTCTTCCTGTTAAGATAGGCTTAGAACTTCCAAAAATGAAAATGGACAATCCTTTTTCCATAGAAGCAAATGATCTTCCATCTTGGCTATTGTAATGGAAAGCTAATGGATACCTCAAATGTCTCCGATTTCATTCAAATTTGGGTTTCCTCAGAGATATTTGAAAGCCAATGTGGCCACCTCTGGGTTGAGACCAATTTTGAGCTCTAGTCTCTGTCCTGTCACTTCCTATCCTTGTGACCCTGGGACATTCCCTTAGCATCTGTAAGCACAGTCCCCTCCGCTGTGATGAAGGATGGTAATGTTCATCACCTGAAGGAGGGTCTCTTCGGTATATATGAAATAATGCAATGCCTTTCCAACGCCTTCCAGCCTAGGCTCACAACCAGCACTCTGGTGACATTTTTCTGATCTTGAAGGTAGATGTTGAATAAGTACACCTTAGATACTTGGAAACAATACTGACAATTCTTTCATTGCATCAAGTATCATGGTCTAGGAGTAAAACTCTACTTTCTAAACTGCTGAGTTTACATCATGCAGCTTGTTTACAATGGTTAGCTTTATTTATGGGTTTTTAGAAAATGAATCACAAGTATAGTTTCCCTTCCATGAATTCCTCTTTCAAGTTTTACTATATATTCCAGTTTCCTTAAATATAGATTTGTGAACAGCAGTGAATTCACATAGGTCAGTGTTAGTTTTACTCGGAATGAATGTCTTCTTGTATCTTTTCTCTGTTTCATGCTGTCATTATTACCATCAAACTTCAGAAAGTCCTGAGAACTCTATCCAGAATAGGAATGGCAAAGGCTCTTCCATCATAGCTCTCGGTCTGTTCACCTGCCTCTTCCTTGCAGCTTGCTACTGAAAGATCAAGTTTCCCAATCATTAATTCTTGTTTAACCTTGTTCCATACCATAGTGGAGGGATGCGGGGGTGGGGAAATCTCTATTCCTTCCTCAGAAATATCAACTGAGAAGGTTCAATAGATCAGATCAATGTGTGTATATACACATATTGTATGTATGATATACATGGTACATATGTATAAGTACACATATAAATACAATGAGGAAAATCACAGCAGCATGTCCATAGAACAAATGGCCTAACAGGCTGGAGACCCTCTATTCTGAAAGATCTGTTGGAAGTTTGGTCCTGGCATGCATCGAAGAACTTTGATTTCAAGAGTAGAGCACCACCCCACCTGATAAAAATGGTTCATTGTGTCTGTATGACTAAACCATATCTTACCCCAAACACGTGCTTGCCTTCAAATGGATGCCCACAGGATTGAGTCTCCAGTGATGGTTTGTTTTTTCCTGGTAAACAATGCTGCATAGGTTTTGTTATAGAACGTAGTACATCCTGTGCAATCTGCTAGGAAGAACTTCTGGGAGCAAGTTTTTGTTTCCTTTGACTGCAGCCCATCTGCCTTTCCTCTTTGCTGATTTTTCTTCGTATATTTTTGTTCTGAGAAGTCATAGTTAGAGTATATAAACCCATATACCATTAGTTAATGGCTTGACAATAGAGATGGATATAGAACCCAACAAAGTCCTTGAGCTCTGCTACTGCTTTTGTGAACACGCATGGAACTAAATTACCAAAGTTGCCATTTAGGAGCATTTATTTTAAACAGGATCCTGGTATGGTAAACAGGGAAATTTCCAAATATTAACTAATAAGTGTTAAACTTTTGAAGAACATCAAAATTATGTCCATAGTTATTGCTCCTGAATATTTGTTCTACGTAATCTCCAATGGCAATACACTTTGATTTTTCTGGTTATTTCAACATCTCCATATTAGTTTATATTTCTAGTTCATTTTAGTCAATAAAAAATAGACCATAAGTCTTTTTTCTTTTTTTTTTTTTTTTTTTGGAAATTAGGTATACTTTAGATATGTTAAAGTTGACCCAGGAGTTACAGAGAAATCACACACATTTCAGATGATATTGTTTAATAGTGTTGATCTAAAGAAAGCAGCATGCATTAATCATTAATCCTTGTTTTCTTTTTTTAAAAAAATGGCTTAGATATTACTAGTTCTTGTTGCTATTGAATGCACATGTGGCTCACAAATAATTTCCTCAAGGTAAAAAATTAGATTAAAAGAATTTTCCTTTCTTTGATCTCTTGTCCATGAGAGGCTTTTCTATCCAACAGGCATTTCACAAGGAAAAAAAAAAATTCTTGAAAGCAGATTATCCCAAAGAAACAAAGCCTTTATTTAGAGTTCAACAGAATTTTCTTTTAAATACAATACAGTCTTTTTGGTGTGTTAAAGCAGGTCACAATATCTAATCTATTTATGAAAAGAAATCAAAAGCCACTGTCTTAACAGAATGATATTTTAGCTTTTTTTCATAATTTCCTAGCATGTTCCTCAGATTTCCTCGACTTTGCAAAGGTTCCTCTAAACTATTTAATCAATTTCTGCATAGAAAGATGTTAGACAAGGTGAATACATTACCTATTTTATCAAGTAGTATTCCTCTTTCTCCTATATGAATAATGCACTCATTCTTCAATAAATGAAGGCACAGTGTATAATATAGTCAATACAATTAATCAACAATACTTTGGAGGGTGTATGATGTACAAAGCACTAATACAGATCATAACATTTTAAGCAGATGTTTTGTTGTGGTCAAATATTCATTTTTACTTCTAGAATTCTTTAGCTGTCCATATTCTGCCACATTTGCCTTTAAGAATCCAAATTATTTTCAGCAAAGAGTCAAGGTGAAAATGTTCCCATTATGTAAAATATGCCGGGAATTCTTTCAGCTGAACCTGAGCCACACATTTGCATCTCTGCACAGGTGTTTAATGTCCTGATTTATTGAGAGATCCATCTTGGTTGGCTAATCCTAGGGACCTATAAATCAGCCATACCCTCAGACAATATTCCTTCAGAGGCTAAGTTTGATAGGCAGGTTGTAAAATTAGGGACTAGCTGGAAATGAGGTGAACTAATTTGAGGATTTAACTAGAACCTCAATCAAGATCCAGCCCAAAGCCAAAATCAAATGAGTAAAGGCTGTAGGGTGAAAAAATAATAAAAGCTGAGCATGTCTTGTGTCCTAAAGCTTTTAGAAATTCACTCCTCAGCTGGTCTCATCTAACCTCACAATTTGATACATAATCAGCGGGTCCAGAACTCTCAGACTTGTCTCATCCAGTGTTGGCCATGAATCCCAGGCTCAAATAGCCTACTCAAAACTTCTGTATTAACTGCATAATAGGAAGAGGTCTTAGGTGAGACTGTCCAGAGATGATAAGATGAGAACATCGTTTAAAAGAGGCCTGAATAGGCAAAAGCAATGAGGAGGAGCCCCTTGGCCCGGCATTGGGACTCCAGCCTGTAAAATTCACTTGAACTTGCCTTCCTCCACACCCAGGCCAGGGAGCAAGGTTTTTTTATTCTCCAGCACTTGACACTCATCAGTTCAGGGAGAGGAAGAATCCTAGACACTTTCACTCACCTTACATATAGATGAACTGTCCACAAGCCAAAGGACTGTCCAGAGTATCGGCCCTTTCTGCTCATTAGATGTGATTATACATGATTATTTCATTAATATAATGCATAACTCTGCTGCTTGACAATTGCCAGTCAATTGAGGTCAGCTCCAATCTGCAGTGTGATACGTGCCTGGGGCAGGACCAAGTAATGTACATCGATTTCCATGTCAGGTGCATGAACACTGCTTTTGGACTTCTTCGACATGTGTTGAAAATAACACACGACAGAGCAATAGCCGGATACCCAGGCCAGACAGTGCATCGATCCGTTCTATCAGAGGCACCGCAGGTGACACACAGCTCAATAGAGCTCTGCCTGGTTATATTCACCGGGGTCTACCATCTATTGCCTGAACCACCAAGATGCTGCAGGACTAGACAGACATAAAATGCTTACATGCTAAAGCAGTTATCTTTATATCTTTGTAAGCCTACTTTTCACACAATGACTGAAATAATCCTTCGCAAATAGAAGTGAGTAGGGTTTGTCTTGCTACTGTTCAAAACCTCCAATTCTTTTATGTCATCAATCCTGACAGTGGCCAAGAAGTCATAATCAATCCCTGAACTCTTCCTCCAAATGTATTCTTATGACTCTTCCTTGTTATCTTTTTTTGTCAGACATGGGGCTTGAACTCTGGGCCTGGGAACTGTAGCTTAGCTCTTCAGCTCAAGGCTAGTGCTCTAATACTTGAGCCACAGTGCCACTTCTGGTTAATTGGAGATAAGAGTCTCACAGATCTTCTTGCCTGGACTGGCCTTGAACTGCAATCCTCAGATCTCACCCTCCTGAGTAACTAGGATTACAAACGTGAGGCACTGGGGCCAGGCCCTTAGCACTCTTCCTGTCACTCAGCACCAGGCACACTGACTTCCTACTGGTCCCCAAACTTGGGTTTTGTCCTTTAGGCTACTGCTTCCCTAATGATTGTTGGCCTGACATCAGTGTGAGTGGCTCTCCTTGCTCTGTCCAAATATCACCTTATCAATAAGGAGCTCTCTCTTATTTCTGTATGTACGGATGGATGGATGGGTGTGTATGAATGAATGTATGACACTTTTATTAATTAACTGATTGATTGCTTTGTGCAGAGAGTATCTGTTCATAATTCAGGCTGGCTTCAAACTCAAGATTCTCACTCCTCAGCCTCCCAAGTACTGGGATTACAGGCATAAATCACCATGCTCAACCTCTTTATTGCTCCTTTAAGAAAGACTTCCAAGCATCATCTCAACCACAAAGCTACTTCAGAGCACGAAGAATAAGGCATCGGATGTGAGATGAGGACCTCCACACGATCTCCCAGCAAGAGCTTGCTGGCTTCATCCAGCCATCATCCAGCCCCTTGAATATGCATCAGTCTTAGGAAAGTCAGCCAGGGAGATGCCATAAATCTCAAAAGTACAATATATTCATATAGCAACATCTATAAAATGTGCTTGGCCCCTTGTGGGTGCTGGTGTTAGGTCCAGACATTAAGAGGGAAAGTAAAGTGACCCTCAGCAGCATGTCTTGTGGTTCCCTAGAGGAATCTGTGTCCCCCACAGCTGTCACTGAGAGATCTATGGATTTTTGAGTTTGGATTGAAGGCAGAGATTCCCCCAGTGCAGCCCAGAGAGAGTCTTTGTAAAGCTAAGACTCCCATCTGGCCACTTGGGTCTCTTTATAATGATAGCCCAAGTAAAGAAGTCTGTTTGCGTTCAGGCTAGTCTTGATTAACTTGGGAGAATCTATCTGAGGCTTTGTCTGTATTCTGGCAAGTGATAGGTGTAGCAGAGTGTGAAATACATTCTCTCTTGTCCTTCTATATCATCCATAGTCCTTAAATTATGTCCACTTTAAAGAAAAAACAATAGAACCCTTCCCAGTTTGCTCAGCCTTGTGATAATTGGAAGAACTGGAAGCTCTAATGGATTTTCTGTGAACGTTTGGGTTGACAGTGAAAGGATTTCACCTCTAAAATAAGAAAATAACTTTTCACAGTTTTTAAGGCCTCTTTTAGCCTCACTTTTAAGTAAGTTACTAAAGCCCTGAATATAATACCCACAAAGAAGCTAGGATCAATAACGTCTTATTTCCTCCAACATCTTAGTAGTTGGATATAGTCTCCTTTCAATGTTTCTTCCCTGTATTGCCTAGCCACTCTGGCCTCCCCCGGAGGATCTGAGCCAAGATAGCATTAGTTGAAAACAGAGTGGGTTGTTAAAAAGCACTGTGTTTGTGGAGCTGAAATTCAGAAATGCAGCTGTAGGTTGGCTCAGAACTCAAGCACAATGGGCACGGATCGCTGTTGGCATTTGGCATTAAACTTATCCATCTTCTCAGCTGAAGAACGCTATTGCCAGAGCTCTTGACATAATGCCCAACCAAACACAGGCTCCTAAAGAATTCAGAGGAGTGGTCATGCCAATTTAGGTTGTTGACATAGATAAAGTGTCCACTTTAATTCGACGTTAAGCTCTTTCCTATGTGCTTCCCTATTTAAATTTTTTCCTCTTTTGATTATAAGATATATCAGAGCCTCGTGAGATGGATTTATATCATTATGGTGTGTGATTTTTTTTAATGTTCCTGATATCGTGGGCAATTGTTGTCAGTTCCACAGGTTATTTGAAGATGTCTCTCTCCGAGACTTGGCCCTTTAGGTCAAGGTGAAAAAGATCTGCATTAGGCGATAGATGGGGTAGAATAATGTACCTGGCAACACTGATCAAGATGCAGTGTTCTCATAAATGGATATTTTGAGTTGAAATCCTTTTGTAAACTACTCATAAATAATGAAAAACAGTATTAAATTTTTAAAAAGACCTGTTCGCTGGTGGCTGACAACTGTAATCTAGCTATTCAGGCAGCTGAGATCTGGGGATTATGATTTAAAGCCAATCCAGGCAAGAATATCCATGAGACACTTACCTCCAATTGATTACCAAAAAGGCAAAGGTGGAATTATGGCAACAAAAGCTCAGGGACAGCACCCAGGACCTGAGTTCAAGCCCTACCACAGGCACAAAAACATAATTTCAGAAGGAAACAGATGGAAAAAAATATCCCACACAGATGAATTTTCCATTGAAAATAGTTGGGTTTTGATTCTAGAATTTCACTGTCCAGTACAGTAGCCTTCAGCCACAGAGGGATATTTAAATTTCAATTTCTTGTCATCATAGCATTTTAAAGATCTTTTCAATTGCATTGAGCTAAATGATCCTGAAGGGGCCCACAGGAGTAAATGACACAGCTCTATTTGTTAGGACAGTCATACTGGAGTAATGTTGGACCAGTATTTGACTTCCATTAAAACTCTGGAAGCAAATGCTTAACATGCAAATTCATGGGGTCAAGGATGGAAATTGGCTCTCAGTATAGAACATCTCAGTCTCATCATATGATGCAAAGAACCAAAAAGCAACTTGGCTGTCTTAGTATCTCTTCCAATAGAAGAGATTTCTTTCTTTCTTTTTCTTTTTTGTTGGTTGTGGGGCTTGAACTCTGGGGCTGGGTGCTGTCCCTAAGCTCAAGGCTAGTGCTCTACCACTTGAACCACAGCACCACTTCCAGCTTTTTCTGCTTATGTGGTGCTGAGGAATCGAACCCAGGGCCTCATGTATGTGAGGCAAGCACTCTACCACTGAGCCACATTCCTAGCCACTAGAAGAGATTTCTTCTAAGCCAGGTATATTCATTCAATTTACTTCTAATGTGTGCAGATATTCCTATATTTCTGTGTCACAAATCTCTAATTAAATGGGAATATAAAATTAAAGTCTGTTTATAAACACGTTTACTGAGATTTGAGGCGGTCAAGATAGGAGACAATATTCAAAGAAAGAGGAATAAATTTTGTTGCTTGGCACTGTCTCTGAGTTTCCTCACCTACAATCTCAAGACACAAGGAAGATGAATCTGGAGACAAGCTGATACTGTTTTTGAATCTCTTTGAAGTCATTAGACATAGAAACACTGTTTCTAAATTTATGGTGTCTACCATGATAGTTTGGTAGTTGCATGTGTGTGTGTGTGTGTGTGTGTGTGTGTGTGTGTGTGTGTGTGTGTGTGTGTGTATCCTATGATTTTATTTTAGGAAAAAATTATTCTACATACTTCTCAACTCATGACAGGTTTCATTAGTTTTTCCCATCTGCATCAATTATCTGCCAAAAACTTGGACATACTTTAGTTCAAATATTTCAAAATTCAAGGAAGTATTGTTTACTGGAGCTGGATGAGTTTTTATCATCTTTAATCCTTTCCCTTTCATATAAAAGGTGATATGTTTCATGGGATCTCACCATCACACCTTGGTGCCTCTTTCTTTTCCTTTCATTTCTCAGATTAGTAGATATTATTTATTTTAATTTTTATATGATTGGTTTTCCCCCCTTTTTCATGTTAACATTGAGTCTTGTTTCTGCTTCTCTGGGTACATTTAACTTGGTTAGTTGCTACCTTCAGTTTGGATTACCTGTTTGTTGTGTCCTTCATCATCTCTTATTTTTGAACTCTTTCCATGAACCCTATAGTGAGGAGAATGTTGGCAGCTGTGTTGTTAATATAATTAACATGGATAATCAATTTGGATTGACTAGGCTAAACAAATCCATTTTAGACATTGGATAGTTTACCCCATTTGGCTGTCTTTGTTGATCAGATTAACTGGATAATTGTCAAATCTCCATCTCACTAATTACTGCAGAGACACATTATATATTCCCTCATTTGATTCTCATTTCATTAAAATTTACAACTAAACTTGTGTGAAGAAATAATGACATATAAACAGAATGACTTGAACTGAAATTCAATAAGTTTAGGCATTGTTTCCCTTCTTTTCTTTCTACTAAAGCAAAGAAAGGGAGGAATTATAAAACTACATTATTCTACCAGATGCTAGTGGCTCATATCTATAATCCTAGTTACTAAGACTGGGATTTGAGAATTGAAGTTTATCTCCTGTTAACTACCTAAAAAGTAAGAAGCAGAGCTGTGACTCAAGTGGCAGAATGCTAACCTTGAGCAAAAAAAAGCTTAGGACCTGAGTTCAAGCCCCATGACTGACAAAAAGAAAAAAAAAGACTATATTATTCATTTTGGTCAACAGAACTAAGATGAACTAGGGAATTCAGTGTCCTCTCTACCTAAAACCTATGAATACAATACCTCTCCTCTCAAAACACCCAAGTTCTCAGGTTCAATGGCTTTATTTCTTCAGAACAATAGCAGTATAATGAATATCTCATCACAGGCCTTCAATCTATCAGTGGAATTTTTTTAATTGATAAAGCCATAATGAAATGATTATTCATTATTCTACATGTGTGGACTAGGAAAAAAGAATATGGCTTCTGAAAATGCATATTGGTCTTAAAAGCCTAGATAATGATTTTCATACTCATATTATTTCCACTACTCCAAGATAGTTTTGTTCAAATTAATACAAATAATATATAAAAATTGGTTTTGTGATGTCCCATCTAAAAACACTGAGCAACAACATATGCACTGAAAAACTAACAATAACATTGTAGTCAGGGAAACTTTAAAACTTAAAGTTCTAATGAGAAGGTTCAGGTTTATAAAAACCAATTGGTCCTACGAACAGAAAAAGATGACTAACGTATAATTTAAAAAATCATAATTATTAAGCAACTGTAAATGCTTCCTTTAACTTTTGTATTTCTTGGGCTTGCATAGTGAATGACAATAACATACTCATTTAATACATGGGTAAACGTCATATTGAACAATGTTTTTTAATGTGAGTTGAATCTCCTTTTACTATTTTGCCAAATGGAAAAATTCAATAATAGGTTGAATATTAATGCTTTGCATTCTGAATTATTTAGGACTGGCGTCTTTTGTATGTAACATATTTTTACAAGCATCATGGAAATAAGATGGGCAATGGGTAGGCAAATGGATAAATGAATAACTATGGAATAAGATGAAACTGGAAAAATGTTAGAAATTTGTGTATTGGATAACCTGATTATTATTCCACAGTTCTTTCAACTTGTATGTTTATTTGAGATTCTCATAAAATGGGAGGCATACATAGCAAAATCTTGAGAACTGGCAGCAAAAGATATCTTCAGAAGTGTCACAATGAATCGTATATGAGTTCTTGAGAACTTGAGCAACCTTGGTGAGGATGAGAGAGAGGAAGTAGTGCCCGTGATAGATATTTGAAATAGAGCACTGACACACACTGATTTAGTTAGAAGCAAGGGGTGGAATATAAAGAGAGGAAGAAATAGAAATAGTATGGAGAGATTTCTGGCCTGGTAAAAAGAATCGCTGTTGATGTTCTCGTATGTGGGCATTGAGGTCCTTCGTGTGACACATTGGCTGTTTTTCGAAGCTCTTCTGTCAGGTGTTTGTTTGAGCTTGGTTTGGTGTTTTGGAGACTGTCCAAACTGGAATTCTCCTTCACAGGGGCAACATTCTTTCCACTTAGCATCTCACAATCCTTCTAGGGCTTCTTTAACAGGCTGCATCATTAGATGCTCTGTATCCCATGCTTTTCCTTCAACACCATATTGGTAGTCCTCTATCAAGAGGGGACCGTGTCTTTCTTCCCCTTAGAAAGTTTCTCCCCAGCTGAAAGTAACAGTAATGTTTCTATTTGGCTTCAAGACTGGTTCATGGAGGGTGATGTGCCTTCCTTCTCTTGTGGTCCCCTCCTAGAGGGCTTTGAGATGCACTTTCAGCTCCTGCTGGAGAGATCACATAGTTGAGGGGTGTGTGTGGAAGAGAGGGCGGGGGAGGGTGTGGAGAGAGAAGGAGGGAAAGGGAGAAGGGAGGAAAAGAGAAAGGGAGAGGAGAGGGGAAGGAAGGACAAGGAGAGGGAGAGGAGGGGGAGGCCAGAGGAACCACAACAGCTGTGCCGGCTCGCAGCTATTTGCATCTTCCCAGGGCAGCTGGCAGGCAGGAGATGAGTGCACCTCCACATGATTCCTGCCCCAAGCCTTCAATCCTCTTTAGCTGACAGCAAATGGATATGAAACTTACGTTTGCTGAACCCTGTCCAGATTGCAGATTCATGAACAAAATAAATGTTATCATTTTAAGCCACTAAGTTTGGGGGTGATTTGTTACTTTGCCACTGGAAATAGAGCACAGAAGCATCCAGATGTTTTCCAATAAAGTTACTTTGCCCCAGCAGGAATGCCCAATTTGTTTGAAGCCCACAGAAAAATGAACCTTCACTCCTTATCAGCAGTAATATATCTTATTTCAACTAGTTTTCCCTCTGTAGTCTGCATTTGCACTTAGATTTGGTTAGCCTCTTATACTTAAATTTTATTTATTTATTTATTTACTTATTTTTATTTATTTATTTATTTATTTTTATTTTTGTTGGTCATGGGACTTGAACTCTGGGCCTAGGCACTGTCCCTGAACTCTTCAGCTCAAGGCAAGCACTCTACCACTTGAGCCACAGCACCACATCCTGTTTTCTAGTGGTTTATTGGAGATAAGAGTCTCATAGCCTTTCCTGCCCAGGCTGGCTTTGAACCCTGATCCTCAGATCTCAGCCTTCTTAGTAGCTAGGATTACAGGTGTGAGCCACTGGCGCCCTGCTTACCATTAAACTTTCAAGGATGAGAGACAGACAATAATCAGTGGAGCTTCCAAAATCTGAATGGTGAACATCAACCTCAGGACTGGCCATTGTGTACTTTTGTGTAAAATAGGAAAAAGACACCACTCATTTAAGATCTTTGAATTCTATGCTATTAAATTGTCATACTATACTGATTTGTTAGCACAAGATATTTTATTGTTACTTGATTAATAAATTACTTCTCTGCACTCAACTATCATAGCTATTATGTGAACCAGATCCCGAAGGCGCAATGTGCAACCTGCACAACCGTTCAGGCCATCCCTGAGAGCGCTTGAGGTCTTCCTACAGGTTCTATGACTTGACGTGCGATGGATGAACACATTTCTCAATCTACTGAAAACCACTTCCCTCATAGAAATAGATCCTTTTCATTTAGCATAAACTTAACTTATGGGATAGGAATGTCAAAAGAGTACAATCCTGGAAAACGTAAGGATGCTGGTCACCTGTGCTCAGGTGCAGTTCAGAAGCAAGATGGCACCGCTGATCATCTGATTGACTTCCATTTAGTCATCTAGTGTCTATTGCGTACCTAATGTGTGTCTGAGTATGGATCATAAACACATGCACATGTGCACGCGCGCGCACACACACACACACACACACACACAGTACCATGCAACTATAGACAATAGTGTTCCAGTGTAAGGGTCATTTAGGAAATCTTAAAATCATACAAGTATATAATGACAAATTTTGATAAGCACCATGAGGGAATTTTTAGTCATGATGGAGCATCTTCAAATACTAATCTGGATTGAAAATAGAGTTTGGAATTTATTCTATAGAGGTGGAAGTTCTAACCTTAGGAGATGATGTCATAGGGAATAGATATATAGAAAAAGGGTCCAAAAGTCTAAACATAAGAGTTGCAAGAAGTACCCCAATCAGAGAGAGAGAGAGAGAGAGAGAGATGAGAGACAGACACAGAGAGACAGAGACAGAGAAAGACAGAGAACAAGGAAAGTAACAAGGAAAAAAGAGTAGGTGAGGAACAAGCACAGGCACAGAATTGCAAACAAGTATATCTCCTAAGAAGCTGATGTTGGAGGCAGCAAAGCTCCTGGAGTTTAGGGAGGATTACCTCTGAGAAAATATCATTAAGTTTGACACAGATATAAGCAACAGTCAGCCTCACTTTCAGGGAAAGGATCCTTAATTCATAATAAGGCACAAGAAGGATATTATACGTTCATAAAGAAGAAAAATCTAAATTAGGCTGCCAGACTACAAAGTCTTTCTGAGTAGGTCAAGCTCAACCAGACTTTTAAAGGAAGAGTAACAAGAAATTAGAATAAGTTACAGAGTTATAGAAAGATACAACAGCATGTCCCGGACCTGCTAATGGATAAACTGAATGGTTACATTCGGGAAAGGAATGAGGATGGAGATAAGTAAACTCCATCCTTGGACTAATTTAAGGAGGACCTTACTGTGAGAGTTAAGGCAAAGAGTCATCTAAAGACTCAAAACAGGACTGTAATATGAGAAGATCTCAGTTTTAGTAAGAGCACTATGGCTAATCTATCAAATAAATAAATAAATAAGAATTAGTTAAGACACAATGGTAGTTGGCCTGAGGGTAACACTGGAGTTTCAAATAGGAAGTAAAAGTAAAATAGAGCTACCACTTATTTTCTATCTATTTTTGTGCTGGTCCTAGGGCTTGAACTCAAGGCCTAGGTACTGTCCCTGAGCCTTTTTTGTTCAAGGTTAACATTCTACCACTTGAGCCACAACTGCACTTTGGGTTCTTTTTGATGGTTCATTGGAGATAAAGTCTCAGGGACTTCCCCGTCCAGGCTTTGAATTACAATCCTCCCATCTAGCCTCCTGAGTAGCTAGGATTACAGGCTTGAGCTACCAGTGCCTGGCTAGAGCTACTATTTAAGAGGTGGAAAATGGATGACGTAAAGACTTGGGAGTTTGGGAGCTAGAAGAGAGAGGAGATGTAATTTTGGGTTCTGTCCTTGTTTCCAGGACCATGTGTGGATTGGTGCGCTGCTATGTATTGCTGAAGAGAATACAGAAACAAGGGATTGTGAGGTGTTGTGTAAATTGTTGTGTTTTTTTTTAAAGTGGGAGTAGACTCAAGTGTGAGAATCTAGGCTTGCAGAGAAAATGGATTTGTCAGCAAAAATGCTCAGAGATTTTATTTTTCAATTTGGAAGAAAGAGTAGATTAGGGGATCTTCATATCTTTATAAAATCCAGTGAATTCTTGGGATTCATGGCACAAGTTTAAACGCGAGGCACAGAGATTCTGATTTGACAAGCTCGCTAAGCACGTGGATGGGACTGGAAGCAATCTCGGCTCTCTCTGCTTTTAGTGGATTGGGGTCTTGTGAGAGGCACACTCCCCATGTAACCATTCACAAGCCCCTCACATCTCCAGATCCTCTTCTCTCTCATGCGGTTCCCACACTGACATGCACACACCTCACTGTCTAGCTCCATAGTCTATGCCTCATTTTTGAAAGATTACGACAGTTGTGTAAATAAAACATTCAATTCTTGACAAGCGCTTACTACCAAAGAAAATGGTTCGTCTACACGCAGCTTTTCCACTGAGTGAACAGTTAAAAATTACTATGCTTGTCTAGCTTGATGAAACAGCCTGCTAAATCAAACAGATCATCTGTGAGTACACAGAAAGGTAGGAACCTAAATTTCATTAAACTTCCACAAGTCTAAGAATTCAATACCCAGGAAGAAAAATGTAGGAAAATACAGAGTATTCCTGGAAACATAAAGTAAATCCCAAAGAGACACAGCCAATAAAGAGAACAGTATTCATTGTACTGCTGCCAGTTTTATTCCACATAACTCACACAAATAGCTTATTTTCTGCCCGCAAAAATGCTCCAAGATAGTGGAAGAGATATACTGGGTGTTTATTCTAAAATTATGTCGTAGAAGACTTGAGACATTTGTTTCCTGAAAGGAGTCTGCCTGACATTTGAACTTCCTTATAGAATTGCTTTAAATATGTATCAGCTTGGAGAGCCTACCAAAATAGAATAATGCATTTTCAATTTAGTCTTGGTTACACTTGACCTGTTTTAAAGTGCTCCTCTAATGAAATGGAAGCTATACCAAAATTAATTCTATGCAAAAGGCATAACAGATCCTGTTATTTAATCATAATGTATACCATTCACTTTGCCTGAGCATAGAAACAATAGAGAGATAGCAGTTGTTTTAATCTGGCAGGCCTGATAACATTGTCATAATAATCAAAATGAAGTTCAAGTGCTTTTCTGACCTGAGTATAGCAATCAAGTTTTACTATAAAAAATAAGCAAGGTCAGGGAACCAAAGAATTCTATCTGTGATCGTTTTAGCTTGTAGTTGCACTAATATTTTGATATCAAGGGTAATTGAGCTAAGGAAGAAGGGACCAGAACCCAATCTTCTTCATTACCATCATCCATTTATTCCAAGCGCCACCATTCTCCATATTTTATATGAATTAACTCAAGAGTTTATCCTTTCAACCTAGCAAAGTTGTTTGAAATGATTTTTACACATGAGAAAACTGAGGCTAGAAGAATTTTAGTTACAAAACTGTTTCTTCATTTTTTTGGTCATGGGGCCTGAACTCTGGGCCTGGGTACTGTCCCTCAGCTCTTCAACTCAACGCTAGCACTTTACCACATGATCCACAGCACCACTTCTTTATTTATTGGAGATAAAGAGTCTCACAGACTTTCCTGCCCGGGTTGGCTTTGAACTGTGATCCTCAGATCTCAGCCTTCTTAGTAGCCTTACAGGCGTGAGCCCCTGGTGCCCAGCCTCAGCTCTTTTTATTTTGTTATAAAGAATAAAGTCTCTCTAACTTAATCCAAGTTGACTTTGAATTAATGATCCTCCTTCCTCAACCTCCTAAGTAGCTGAGATTACAAGCATACACCACCATATCCAGTCTCATTCTTATTTTTTAATCCAGTGTCAGTGACTGTAACTTTTTGTTCTCAATTATATATGAACGTAATTATTTTTCTTGTTTACTTTTATTTATTTTTTTTACTTTCATTTGATAGGTATAATTTAGCTTCCATTTTGAACCTATGCTTTATTGTGCTGTTCTTAGTTACCTCAGCTAAAGAATTGTTTATTTTTAAACATCAATTTTCTTAAATTTATCAATATTTACATAATCATCAATATAAAACTATTACCTTATATCAGACTATATCCTTTTGTTGTTTTCATTTCCTCCTTTACTTATATTTTTTAGAACACATTTGGCCACATTCCCAGAACCTGGAAAATTATATTTTGGATCTCTGTTCTTTAACTCCACCATCTGGAAGAGTTCTTCAATACTAGTGATTAGTTCTTCAGTAATTATTATTTAATAATATAAAGAATATTAGTTCCTCAATAAGATCACTAATTAAAAATATCTGGCATATATCTTCAGGTATCTCCAGTCTGGTATTTCTACCTTCTATTGTGTTTTGAGTAGTTTCTGTTATTTCTACTATAGGATTTATTTATGCATTTTTATATTGCTATTGGATTTATTTATGCATTTTTATATTGCTAGTATCTTACCTTAATGGCTCATACATAACTATACCTGTTGTGCTTAAAATTCTTCCTTTGATTATTGTGATTCAAATTCTATATATTATCAAATTTGGACTTTTCCTTTATAATAATGTTACTCAAATATCTCGTGTTTATCCTGTTGGTTCCTGTTTCCCTGGAAGTATGAGTTCCTTCCATCTGGGGGCGCTAGAGAATGGATAATGCCTAGGAGTACAGATAAAAACCCAGGCAGGGTGTGCCAAATGCTCACACTGCTATTGATAGCCCCTCCATTTGCCTTCCTTGCTCCTTGACCCTTCTTCCCCTGAGCTGTGGCAGGGAAGCTTCCTAAAGAGGAAACCTACTTTGTTAGAATAAAAGCTAGTTGCCCAGGAAAAGGGAAACTAGAGGCTCTAAAGTTCCTGAAGGCATCGGTTCTGTCCCCCTGGATGTCATTTCTCAGTCCAGTACTTTGGTGCTCTTCTCCTTTGTGCTTTGCCCTATTCCCTTTGTGTAGTCTATTTGTTTCTTAGATAGCCTTCTGGGTGCTGATAATGACTTGGATATTGAGATAGAAAGCAGCAATTCTCCCCTAGGACAGGGAAGGGGAGAAGCTTAGAGGAGACTTCATGTCTCTCCACCAGCTCAGCGTTTGCCAGGTCATGGCCTTGGGACTTTGCCCAGGGTGAATCATGTTGGATTGCTGTTTGTCAGCTCCTGGAATTCAAATCCCATACTCTTCCTTTGCTAGTTACACATTTTATTTTGGAAAAAGAGGAAAAGGTCCTGAGCAATCTATGCTTGTTTACCTTCTTAAGGAGTGGGAATTTATTTTTCTGCTGATGTTTCTTTGATGAATCAGTAGTGTCCATATATTCCAACTTCAGTTCATGAATGGCATTTATGATAGATTCTAAAAGTAATATTTAATTCATCAAGTCGGGGAGATATGACAAGTACTTAAAAAAAAAAAACAACTTGTGCTTTTTTGTAGCATAGAGCTTATAGGTTTCTCCAGAAATTCATTGCTTTATTCATGCTTCTATTAGATGTTACAATATCTCACTTTTTTGGTCACTTGAATTTCATGGAGTAGCTATTTTAATATGATAGAAGAGCCAGTCATATTTACTAGGATGGCCTTATTCTCTTAGTATTTTAGAAGGATCATAGTCCAGTGCTGATCAAAGTGAAAGCATATTATTTTCTGGAAAGTAACTAATGCAAAAATCATGATTTAAGGAGTAAAGCTCTTCCCTAGCAAGTACAAAGTCCTGAGATCAAACTCTGGGATCATAAAATAGAAACAACAAACAAACAAACACCCAGGAGCAACCTGAAAAAAATGACATTTATATATTTGTGCATTGAATCTAAAAGTTTTTGTATTTTTTTCCAATTTTATTTTATTTTTTATTTTTTTTTATTGTGAAAATACCGTACAGAAGGGTTACAATTACATGGGCAAGATAATGAGTACATTTCTTATCAAGCATTGTTGCCTCCTCCTTTCTTTCTCCTTCCCATCTCTTCTTATACCCTCCCCCCTTCCTCTACCCACCCCGCCCCTACCAAAGTTGTAAAGTTCGTTTTTCAACATAATGACTTGTACATCTCATTGTTGCAATGGCTCCACCTGTATCCCTATTTAAATGATTTGTTTTTTCCCATCCCCTCCACAAATTATACCAACATCAAATACAGTGAAAGCAGGGGTTATATCATGGGGGAGGGACATACAAAGCAACAAAGAAATCATCTTATAAATATGTTAGAAACAATTTCATGAAAGGAAAAAAAAACATTTGAATACTTATCTTCGGGTTCATTCCCCTAACATCAACTTATCTGACCGTTTCTGCTTGATTCAGACATACACTGGTTATTGTAAATAAGGGAAACCATGAGACCTATGTTTCTTTGGGCCTGGCTTACTTCACTTAATACAATTTTTTCCAAGTCTTTCCATTTCCTAACAAATGGGGCAATGCCATTCTTTCTGATGGAGGCATAGAATTCCATTGTATGTATATATATACCACATTTTCTTGATCCATTCATCTACTGAGGGGCATCTGGGTTGGTTCCATATCTTAACTATGGTAAATAATGCTGCAATAAACATAAACATAGTTGTGCTGGAAGCTTTAGTGTGGTCTTGTTTGTGATGATTTGGGTAAATGCCCAAAACTGGGATTGCTGGGTCATAAGGGAGCTCTATGTGGAGTCTTTTGAGGAACCTCCATACTGCTTTCCAAAGTGGTTGAACAAGTTTGCACTCCCACCAACAATGCAGTAAGGTTCCCTTCTGTCCACATCCCCTCCAGCATCTGTTGTTATTAGAGTTCTTAATTATAGCCATTCTAACTGGGGTGAGGTGGTATCTCAATGTTGTTTTGATTTGCATTTCTTTTATGGCTAAGGAGGTTGAGCATTTCTTCATGTGTCTATTGGCCATCCTTCTTTCCTCTTCAGAGAAGTATCTCTTTAAGTCTTTAGTCCACTTATTTATTGGGCAGTTGTTTCTTTGAAGATTTGTTGTTGGGGACTTAATTTTTTTGAGTTCCAGGTATATTTTAGATATGAGACCCTTGTCCATTGTATGGCTAGTGAAGATCTTCTCCCAATCCATGGGTGGACATAATTTAGCTGTATAATCATATAAAAATACCTTAAAAACAGACAGAGATCTCCTTAGGAGTATCCTGTGGCTTCTTCTGTCCTAATTCTAGGCTTAACTAAAAATTATAAAAAAAATTATAATTTATGACTGCTATGCCCAAGCAGTTGAATATTAATTGCAAGATTTTCTAGGGTATTTTTGTTATGGACAGTATAACCCTCAGCAAGTGTGAGAAAGACAGGCCATTCAGTGATGGGAAATGTAGCTCTGTGTTGCCTTTGGTTGCTGACTCTGTGGACCTGTCCCTGTCGCTCTGGTTCCAGTCAGGTGCACAGCATGAGCCATGTACGGTAATGCCCATCTCTCAACATCACCTCAATTTGCAACCCGAGCTTGGGAACTTGACCATGCACATTGCTGAGATGTCTGCAGATAGGCACTCTCCTTGATCTTTTTTTGCCATTTGCTTTTTAAGATATTTCCCACCTCTATCTGGCTTTTTAAAAATTTTATGAACAAATTTTTGTTCATAAAATCCGCCACTCCCCCCACCCCCCCCCTGCATGTAATTCCAGTCAATGAATATTAAAGGACCAAAAGACAGTGCAGACATACAAGAGGAAAAACAAAATCTCTTTACTAAAATGCTTTGAGTCCAGGTAGAACACAAAGAGTGACAAACATACTGAGGTATGTGGTTTGAGTCTCTTTTCTATTTACCTTTTTTAAATGGGAATTTTAGGATGTTTTTAAAATCAATTTTAATAGAGTGAGAACATTTGATGGTGGTTAATAACAGGAAGTATAAAGCAGAACTGAAGTCTATGAAAACAGACCAAACGCCAAATTTCTAAAAACATTTCGTTTTGTCATGGGACATCCTGTTCAGAGCAAACTGCCCTCCACAAATAAACTTGACAGCAAAGACCAAAATAGGTGCTTAGTCCACCTCATGAAACCAAAATGCAGCAACTGAACGTTATATCACGTGACACTAACAAATGACATATTCATCTTTGCCATAAGACACATGAACAAATGGTTCTGGTATTCTAGTAAGCCTAGTTCTGTGCTTTCCAATTAGATACAGGTAGGAATGTCAATGACTTGGGCTTTTATTGATATTTGTTTTCCATATATATTTTCCATATATTATTTTTTTCCAGAGCTGAGGACTGAACTGAGAACCTTACACTTGCCAGGCAAGGGCACTTCCGCTGAGCTAAATCCGTAGCCATTATGTTTTCCTTATTTAAGATGATGATGTGTATGACATCCTCAACAAGTAATTAAATAAAATCCAATATCTCTAACTCATTGTGTGAGATTTGAGTGGGCATGTTTGCAAGCTGGCACAAATGCTACTGTGTGTCTGAAGGAACCTGGAAAAGATACACAAAAAGCTCATGATTTACCAAATCCTCTTGCTCTAAGAGATTATCATGGTAGGCCCAAGGAAGTAGTGAAACTGGCCACTTGCAGTTATTAAAAATAAACTTCCTATGTCCTTTATGAGATTGTAATAAACCAGAAGTTTGTGTGTGGGGGGGTTGTCACAGATGTATTCATGTCAGGTTGAGGATGACAACGGTCAATGTTCTATTTAGAGTTTGCTGTTGTTCTATGTGGAGAAAAAAATATGAAATACAGGGGAAAAATACAGTTGATGAAGAAGGTGAGTCCTAACTCTGTAGTGACACTGTCAAAAGAGCTCTGAATATTTTCATATTTAATATATTTACATTTATTAAAAGTGTCCTAATGAATCTGGAGTCTCCCATGGTGCATTGTGGGAGACTGTCATTGGTTGCCTGTCATGTCTGAGAATGGTTTTGAAGAGGATCTCTTTTGAGACAGAAGAGCTAGCATACCTTTTTTTCAGTCTTTTTACCATGCAGAGCATTTGACTCTTTTGGAAGAAGCAAAAGCCATCAACACTCCCATCACAAGGATGTTTTATTTTCAGCCTCTGTTTTGAATTATCTCATTGAAAGAACCTTTGAAGCCATGTATAAAAACTGAAATTTGCATACACGCAGCTATTTTTTGCAGGGTTCTGGATTGCTTGAGATTATGACACCAAGAATGGCATGGGAATTCTCCTATGCAAGAGAAACGCATTGCTTTCAACCCTTTGGAATGTTCTGGAATGGTTAGGACCAGGGGGTCAAAGCATCCCATGCCCTCAGCAACAATCAGTGTTCGACACTGCCACACTTTGATGCCTGTGGACCTGGGGTGCTCATGTATCACTGGACCCTTCCTCTCAGAAGCAACACAAATATTATATTTTGTGACTATGTTTGTACAGAAACATATACCACGGTGCTCCGGATTCATCATTTTCCACTCATAGAAACTAGATTAGGTTTTCTGATTTTTTTAAATAAAATATTTTCATGGTCCTTTAAAATTATATTATGACAAGTCCTGAGCCCTGGCTGTAGTGTGTCTTCTAGATAAACTGGCAGAAAGAATGTCTTCCATCCTGTGTGAAATTTAAGGCAGGCGTATTGCACACCATAATCCAGGCAGTTTGGGGGTTTAAGGGTAAAGGTCACAAATTCAAGGCCAGGGTGGGCTACACAGCCAGAAGGTGTCTCACAAAAGAAGAAAAGTGGAGGAGGAGCAGGATGGGAGGAAGAGGATGATGATGACAACGATGAATGCTTAGTTAGGAAAAAAAATTTCCCTGTTTAAAATCAAAATTTGAATAATTAACTTGGACTGTATAGATTATTTCTAAGAGAAACCACCGGGTTCTCTATTTCAATATATTATTCAGTGAACTTGCTATCATCAATCTACATCTAGCCATATAGTGAGGAACATGAGCTTGATAAGATCACCACAAATGCTGAAGTCCTGATTTAACTAACTCGTGGAGTATGTTTATTATTGTCCAAGAATAGGGAAGTAGAGACAGAAGCTTATAGGTTCATGGTCACAAACTCCATATTCTCCATATTCTTTTGTTGAGCAAAATGGTTTCTTGGGCTCTCTTAGAATTTCAAGTGCTGTTGGATTTATTATCTCTGAGAAAAATGGTAGTGAGACTGGTTATTTTTCAGTGTCCAATCTCTGCTTGAACCATGCAAATTCACTTATCACAGCTGATTGCATTTGTCATCTGTTTGGTGTTTTTGTCAGATTTTTTTAAACTATGCTATTTTTGGCAAGCTCATTGCAGGCTTGACTTAGCTTTCTTAACAGTTCAAAGTTCTAACGAATAATCTAGCAGTAAGAGGTTACAGAGGAAATTAACTATACAGAATGGAAGTCACTAAATATTAGACTTGAAGAGTTTAGCTTCTAAACGGGCTCCCTATTTCTGAATATAAGATGACAGATATTAGCATGAGCTCATATGTGTTAACATGTTAAGGCCAGAATGCTTCATAAGCTGAAGAGATCTGGGGACACATTATTTGGAGAAAGGATGGGGCAGTGTGGCAGAGAACCTGGCTCTGCCACTTACTACTTGTTCTTGGGTTACTCATTAGCTCCATAAGCAAGAAATAAACCTTTTTCTTTGTAAGTTGATCATCTCAGGCACCTGTTATAGTAACAGAAAACTGACAGACACATGTCTCTTTGTGAAAGACATCCCAACCTGTCAAGGCCTTGCTCAGATCTTCTCATGTAGATGAGTAAAAGATAGTTCTGTCTCTAGTCATCACAGAAGTGGGCTGTGCTTATTTAGTTACTTTTTTCTTGTTTATTATTTTTCTCAGCCACTCATTATGTGCTGATCCTCAAATTGATAACCCTCTCTGCTTTCTTGACTTGGGGAATAGAGCATCATATGGAAGCAGCTATAGCAAGAATAAAGTGAGAAAAGCATGAATCAGTATCCTCTCATGTGAGGAAGATATGTTCTAAGACCCACAGTGGATGCCTGAACCTGGGGTAGTTATGTAGTCTGTGTTTTTAACTACACAGAGTAAAGTGTAATTCACAGATACAGCACAGTAAGAGAGTGACACTAACAACTAATAATATGGTAGAGCAATCACTATATTTCATAAAGGAGGGCTTTCGGGAGCATAGTTCTGCATATCAGCTAATCTGATAACCTAAACAGTGACTAAGGGATGGCATTCAATGTAGCATGGATATGCTGGGAAAAGGATTGCCCACAGCCTTGGGGAGATAGAGGGAGGCTGAAAATACTGGACGATTTAGCTCTGGTGACTTGTTTACTTCTGCAATTTTCCATTTAATATTTCTTGGCTCAGTTAACTGCAGGTACCTGAAAGAAAAGAAAACACATAAATTAGAAGGACAAATGTCTAAATAAGCAGACATTCCAAAGAAGATTATAAAAAGAGTTCTGGCTTGTGTTTCAGGGGAAACATACCCTGTGTCAGGATTTTTGTGTAGTTTTGTCTGTTGGATCATCATATATTAACAATAATAAATGATAAACTGCTTCGTAGACCTCACATGCTCGACTCTGTATCCTTTAACTCTTAGAGACCAGCAAGTTGCATGGTTTAGGGCTGGGAAGGTGGCTTAGTGGTGAAGTGCTTGCCTAGCATGCATGAATTCCTGGGTTTGATTCCTCAGTACCACATACACAGAAAAAGCCAGAAGTAATGGTACGGCTCAAGTGGTTCAGTGCTACCCTTGAGCAAAAGAAGCTCAGGATCAGTTCCCAGCCCTGAGTTCAAGCCCCAGGATTGGCAAAACAAAAGATGCATGCTTTATGTTGCAGGTATTGTTTTTATCCTAAAGAATCTATTTAAACATTTATCAGACTGGTCTTTCAGATGGATAGATTTGGATAAACATGTGAATCATCACCAATTATTTGTTCCAAGAATCTTCTCTTTTGTGCAATGTGGTTGTCATTTATAACTCCCTGCTTGTAAATTTCTTTTCCATTGTAGCCTCAGAAATTCCTGTGGGGTTCCAGGAAAATAACTACAGTTAAAATTTTAAAATATATGTATTTCAGGAAAATGCTGGCATTTTTGTATAATGTAAGTCAATGTGTGGGCTCTAGGAGCCTCTTTCAGGGCAGAGAATCTATTCATTTTAATAGAATATCCGGTGAAATACAGTGCATTGTGCTCAAAGAAAAACTTATTCTTAGGATTGTGCTGAGCCAGGTACATAATTTACCAGAGATGAAGTTAAGTGCAGCATATTCTAGAAAAACGAGGTATACAAGCCATAGATCTTGCTCTAGGCATTCAGCTTAAGTACTACTGTTTGTCTTCTATAGCCAGGATGATTGGAGAAAAGCTCAAAATACAGTTACTTTGGGGAAATAGGCTTCAGGGAACTTCCTGTGTCTTTGTATTTTCTTCCTGAAGTTAGGGCATCCAACAGTGCTTAAAAGCACCACTGGGAAGGACAAAGAACTTCAATTGCTATCATTGCACACTTACATACATGCTTACATTTATTCTGACCAAATATCAAAATTTCTATCACTTCTTTTGCCCAATCACATCAATTCCCCTTGAATTCCTCTTTGAATGGCTATTTAATAGTTTTCATGTATAATGTGATGGTAATTTTATCTAGTTCTTTCCTTAATTCTAAGTTGCTTCTTGGATCTTTAATCCTGTTGGCTTTTCCTCTGACATTATATATGCTTCCCCACCCCCTTTGGCAGTTCTTGAGTTTGAACACAGGGACTTGTGCTTGCTCAGCAGATGCTCTACTGCTTTAGCTATGTACCTATTTAGATCAGGCACGTTTTTTCCTATGAAGCAACACTTAGTAAATATGTTTAACTTCATAGGTCATAAAATGTGTCACAGCTGGTATGCCTTAAAATTGCTAACTCACCAAAGTTCAACAATATAAACCAGTCAAATATGCTGTTCTTTATCTGTATTCTCTACAATGTCCATTAGGACTCAATATCTAAAATTAGTCTTGATCATTTTATAAGGGTCTACTTTTTCTACTCAGTCTAAAACCTAGCATCTCTATGAAAATAAATATTTAGTCTGAATTTCTTTTCTTTCCTTTTGTGCCAGTATTGGGGCTTGAACTTAAGGCTTGAGCAATGGCGCTTAGCACTTTTGCTCAAGGCTAGAGCTCTACCACTTGCATCATAGTTCCACTTTCAACTTTTTAATGGGTCACTGGAGATTAGAAACTCATAGACTTTCCTGCTCAGTTTGGCTTCAAATTAGGATCCTTATATCTCAGCCTCCTGAGTAGGTAAGATTATATTCATGAACCACTGGTACCTGCTGAATTTCCTATTTTGACCAAGAAAAACAATTTTTCTTTAGGTAGGACCTTAAGACATTTTAGTAACTAAATGCGTTTTAATTAATTAAAAGATTCAAAGTCAATACAAAGATGTATGAGTCTGTATCCCAAGCCTGGAGTGTGCCTGACTCCAACAGATGGTTTGGGTGGCAGGAGGAAGATCACACAGAGCTATAACTGAGCCCACAATGATATGGGAATGTTTGGATCTCCAGTTCCAACTTAGTTCATTCTACTTATTTTAAAGATACATATGTGTATATTCTTCCACATTTTCCCTCTTGTGATTTTCTTTCTATTCTGATAAAACAGCAACAAAAAAATGAACTGAAAGCCTACTGTGAAAGAGTCAAAGACTTTCCTTAGTTTAGGGAAGAATGTTCAAAGAAATGAAAACCATTGAAATCACTGCCAATTATTTACAATATTCTCTGAGAAATTATGACAAGAGAAACTAAATCTTCATTTGCCTTTGACTGTTTCAAAGCCAATATTTGGGGATAGTTTACTCACATAAATGAGTTTCTTTCTTGTAGCCTATGGTCATCATTTTGACCATCTTTAACAACACAGAATATAAAAACGTAGAAACAGTTCAGTGTTTCTGTTAGTGCTTCACCTCAACTGAAGGAGCTCTCTCTTCTTCTTGATCTAAATTTCTTCTGCTTATTTTCTAAGAATAGTAGTAAATGATTTATATTCATTGTGGTCAAATAATTCTAATCATTGTGCTCTGTAGATGCAGATGAGTTTAGGAAAATTACTTGGACAGCCTCACAGAAGCACAATACCTGAATTCTCCAAACTAAATTGAATAAATCTTGAGTTCAAGGGGAGCAAACCATCCCCTAATTTTTTTTCATTTCTTTTCCATACACTTGATTCAGAGCACACAATACAATCTAATTTTAACAGCCATGTGGAAAAGAATTTTACCTAGCTAACTTTCCTCCTTTATCAAAAGACTAATATGCAATCAAGCCAATCACAATACATGGCAATGATTTATAAACACAATGAGACTGATTCGCCCAGAAATGAAGTGAATTTTAAGCTAACTTTGACAACTAAAGTTGTCATTTCAATTTTATTAGAAAATAAGTTCAGGTGATCTAGTACTCTGTAAAATATTTCAGCACTGTCAAAATAGAGAAGAGAAGAGGCTTTCAAGCAATTAACTATTCACAAATGAGGACTAATTCATTATTATCTTTTAAAAAATAAAAGAATAAATGGTTGAATCTTAGCCCCACCTGTGAATGGGTGTATAAGAAAAATGTAAAGACTGCTTTCAAATCTTCCCTCCAGATAAGGGTAAAAACAAATACAAGCACAAGAAATGTTGCATTATTTATGAATACCTATATATTAAGCTCAGTTAAAGCTCAGTTAAAGTACTTGATCCAAATAAAGTCAGAATGCCAACTGACTTCTTGTAATCTGCTCGATGCAATCACACATTTGGTCTAGATAACACAACTCTTGGAAAATAAAATGGTGTTAGCATGGAAGACGGGAGGCAAGTAGTAGAGAAATGTCTACACGAGCAGAATCACAAAGTTTCCATTGGTAGACACACAGGCATCAATTTTATCTTGACCTTCAAGTCACATATCCTGTTGAGTTGTTGTTGTTTTCTTTTGGTCTGGTCATGGGGCCTGAACTCTGGGCCTGGACGCTGTCCCTTAGCTCTTCAGCTCAAGGCTAGCGCTCTACCACTTGAGCCACAGTGCCACTTCTGGTTTTTTCTTTTTTGCTTATGTGGTGCTAAGGAATCGAACTCAGGGCCTCATGCATGCAAGGCAAGTGCTCTACCACTGAGCCACCTTCCCAGCCCTCTTGTTGAGTTTTGTACAATGCAAATGAAGCCAAAGAAATTCTAACTTTTTTATAATTTTTAATTACGAGACATAATTTTTAGTGGATATAAACCAGGTTCATTGCTCATCCCACTTATTTCTAACACTGATCTTGAGAAAATGACTATAAAGAACAAGGAAGATGTATGAAAATCAAAAAGAGAGGTGGAGGATTTTGCTCAGTGAAAGAGATTTGCCTGGCAAGTACAAGGCTCAGCTCTTAAAAAAAGCAAGAAAGAAAATCAAAGAGAAAAGAGACAAGTGTAGGAAGGTAGGAAGTTGATTTAGAGGATTCTTTGGTACTCTTAAATGTACATGAATTATGTTTTTCAATCGAATTAGTTACTGTTTTCATCACTGTGACAAAATACCTGACCTAAACAACCTAAAGGAGTAAAGACTCCTTGTTTCAGAGGGTTCAGTCCATAGTTGCTTATTCCTAGGTGCTAGGGCAAACATTATTGCCCATGTAGTGACAAAGATTCTTCACCATATAGTCCATATAGTAGATAGGAAGCAGAGTAGAAAAATTCCCATGGTAACTGGTTCTCTTCTTTTTTCCCTCTTCGTCTATCAGGGCCCTCAGCCTAAAGGATTTTGCTGCCCACCTTAAATCTTCCAATTTGTTAAACATCTCTGGAAATACCTTCACAGACATTTTATTAGTCTCTTAGGCATTTCTTGAGCTAATCAAATTGACAAACAGATCAAGATTAGCTATCAGCCAAAACTGTACTTTTGTTATAACTCTTGCACATAAACATTTGCTTTGAATTGAAGTAAATTTAAATATATTTGCTAGTATTTTTATGTCCTGAGTTTAACAACATAATTAACAACTTCCCTGATTTTTGCTCTTCCTGGTCAAATGGGGCTAGGGATAACCAGATATAGTAGATGGTTGATTTAACAGGAGGAGGAGGAAAGGGGTACCCTTTTTCCTTTGGAAACTGCAAACCTATGAATACCATAGTAGTTCATTTCTTGTAGATGTTTCCTTTTCCCCCTATATTCATAATCTTCTTAACACTATTCTTAGTCATAATAACTAAATTATAGGAACTGTAACAACATTAATGCTTTTCTTTCTTCTCTCCCAAAGTGTTTTTACTTGATTTCCCTATTCTCTCTCAATCAAAGTTAAATTATCATTTTATTCTTTAGAAGTGACAGATTTTAGGAAATAATGATGTAGATATTAAATATTCTTTAACTCCATATAGTAGGTGCAATTTAGAAATTAGCATGAATGAAAACGCAATACTGACATAACACTAAGCATTATCAGATGTTTAAAAAATGACTTCAGGGACAAGAGAGACTGTACTTAAGGTTGACATAGTGAAATTTTAGGCTAAACCATTAAAATACATGAAGGAACTATGAAACAGAAATAAGTATTGCTAAGTTTATTTTTTACATTCTGTGTCTTGTTGCCCATTGGTCTTCCTTTGGCCTTTGAAATGGAAAAATGGGCATGCTTTTTCACACATATAAAATTATTTGAATGAATATACAGATGATCTGAACAGACATACAGCCCAATTATTAACTTATTAGTCTAAACGTCTACAAGGTGATTGCTCTACAATTAACTGTGATTTTGCTAAGACTTAAAATGCCAATGACTCTCTATAAGCATCCAGCTTATGCAATTATCAAGGTATGAAGGTGACAATCAATTTAACTTGGTATATGTAATAGAAGATGAGAGCTCAAGATGCTAAATATAATAAAGGCAGTTTTCTAATATTTTTCTGTACAAACACAGAAGAAAGACAACTGTATAGTGTTGAGTTTGTCCTAGACTAAAGTAATCTGACTTTTGTCCCTTCTCTTCAGTAGCGAGACTTATGTGTATATCTTTGGTTGACATCCTTGCTGCTGTCTGGTAGCTTTTCTTTTTAGACACACCTTTTAGATAAGCTGCTTAGTATGAATAAGTGGCATACATTTGCCTCACCTTGTCTGGATCCACAGTTAGCTGGCAACATTTAATGTCTTTAAGGAATCGGAGTCCAAGAATATGTTACTCTGAACTCATTTCATTAACAACCCTCTTGAGGCACAATTATGATGTTTCCTGATCACTCACATTCCTTGCTTTAAAGTTGATTCCTGAGTGAACACAGATAGAAAAGAATGCTTTAGGTCCCCATCTATGTGTTACTGTTCTGAGGAGTTGCTTTTCATTTATGCAACCTAAATAAATACAGGCCTTCTTATTCTTAATTTAAGTCCCATCTTAACACAAAAATCTCATTCAGAGAAATGAAAACAGGACTCTCCAAGCACTAGTGAGCTCTGTCGTGAAGATTTTTGTGAGGGTGGTCTGTGGACTGGGGCAGGGGTAAAGAGAAGGTTAGATCCAGGTCAAAGAACACAGAATAAGGATGTCTAAAGATTTCCTCCGCTGATCTCTATCCTCAGGTCCTCAATAGATGCTCATTTTTGTCTCACCCACAAACTCTTGGAGCTGCTTTCAACATCTTATCATTCTATCTCTAATCTTCTTTCTTATTAGGTCTTATTTACTTCCTTTACAAACTTTTGCTTGGTGGAGAAATCTATTCCATCTTTCTTTTTCCCATAACACGACTATCTGCCAAGCCAAATAACACAACAAAGACTTGATAGATAAGCAGTGATTTTTTTTAAAGGGAGATATGGGGGAAGGGAACCATTCAGCATATTTTAAAATGAATAAACCAACAAATTTCAAACACAACCTCATTATTTTTTCTGCAGGTATAACAACAAAGTAATATTTTTCTTTTCTTTTCTTTCTTTCTTTTTATTTGGTTGATGGTGGGGCTTGAACTCATGGCTTGGGCATTGTCCCTGAGCCTCTTTCTGTTCAAGGCTATGGTTCTACCCCTTGAGCCACAGCACCATTTCTGTTTTTTGAGTGGTTGATTGAAGATAAGAGTCTTACAAGGACTTTCTTGCCTAGGCTGTCTTCGTACCATGATCCTCAGATCTCAGCCTCCTGAATAGCTAGAATTACAGGTGTGAGCTACCAATACCCAGCTAATATTTTATTACATTGAATTTTACCTTATTATCATTGGAGAGTAATAATAGACCTCTGACATTGCCATCTTCATTATTCAAATCACATTGAATGTAAAGATATATTAGTGTTTATTTTAAATTATCACCCAGAAGTAAAGGCTCTCTCCAATCTCAGTACCAGAATTATGGTTCTAATTATTATGTTTCTTATAATTTTATGGACATAATTCTTTGTAACAGAGACTTGAAACTTACTTAAAACCAAATTAGAATTGCTTGTCTGACCAATGTCCTCAGAAGAAAAAAACAAAACAAACTCACTGGAAATCATCATGTCAGCTCTGATTCTCCTTTTGTCTCGTTACATTTATTTTGTTGCTTGTGTTACCTTGTGCAAGGCACAAACACATCCCCTTCACCAATTTTAAGCACATAGTTTTAAGTACGTTCACTGTGTCAGCTTCCTTTTGCCATAACGAAATACCTGAGTTGTGCTAACTTTGTAGTACAGAGATTCCTTTAGCTCACAGTTTTGTAGGTGGGAAGTTTGGAGGGCCTGACAGGGACAGGCTTGCTCCTTTCATTACAGCCTCTCATGAGAACCGTCTTCAGAGAATGCTTCAAATTCCCAAAGACGTAGGGACTTTCCACTACAGCTTGCTTCTTAGAGACCACCGCCTCACAATGCAGTCACCAAAATTCCAATCACATGGACCCTTGGAGAACACAGAACCTGTATTCTAATAACATTTAAATGTCTATCTCAAATTGCAAGTTCCACTGATGCATTAGCTGAAGAAGTAAGCTGAGTCCAAGACCGTGGATTCTAACCCCCGTACTATAAAAATATTGATGGTAATAATAATATTAATAATAATAAATTACCTTATTAACTTTGTAGTATATCCATTGACCTTATTCATGTGAGTCTCTTTCTTTGTTCTCTGATGTTTCTTATTGATGAGTTAGTACAGACCTTTTGGATTTCCTTTCATTTTAAATTACATTTATCATCAATTGTACTTGTTACTCAGACCCCCTTCACTGATCACATATCAAATAAGTTTGACCAGTAGGTAGAGCATTGAAGGCCCATTCTTGAAGAGCTTTCTTCACAGATTTGCTGTCTGCTTATATGAATAGGGTAGAATCAGATGTGGGGTATAAGGAAAGAAGGGGACACATGAAGATCAAAAAGCTTAAAGGACAATGAAATAAAAAGGAGCAGACGTTAAGAAAATTCTGGGTGGTTCTATGGGATACAATGAGAATTCAAGATGAAAAGCACAGAAAACAAGTTTCAATATAATGTTAGCACTCTGAACCTGCACAAAGGAGATGAATTCCCTCATCCTGACTCAACAGGAGTCAGATAAGCACTTTTTCAGAATGACATAGTTAGATCACAGAGTCTAAGGGAAGCTAGTCCATGACACCCTTACAGGTAAGCTTTCCTCTGGCCAGAGGTTACATTAAATACATTCTCAATATTCATTTGTTTAATTGAGAAATATCTTTTTTTTTTCACAGCCAGAAAGTGTTTATTCAAACAGTTTTTTCCACTAAATTTCTGTTCTGTGGAACCAATATAACATTTCACTTAGTACTTAATTGTTCAACATGATACTCACAAAAAGAAGCTTTTGCAGCATTTCCATCTACAGTTCTAAAATCATATTCCATGGGATATTATTAATGTATTCCTAAATAAGAGTAGCCATTTATAAATGATTATGCATGGCTCTTCTTTGGCAAATCATACATTATATAGAGGGCTCTTCCAGGGGCAAGCATCTAAACTGGTTAGGGCAGCAAAAGGCAACAGCTTCAGAATCTTTTGAAACAATAATTAATTTTCCAAATGCCAAGGCCAATTGGCAATGGTTAACATTGCCCCCAGAGTATAATCATGGTCTAGATGCCACGGAGACAAGTTGCCTTGTGTTACCTATAAATGGATTCTCCAAAAATCTAATTTGAAATTACTGCCTTTAATTATACTGCTGATATAAATAACTTTGATAAAATTAGTGCAGCTGGCCTCCTGTTTGTTTTCCCCATCTGAATGCACTGTACAATGTAATCATCTGAAATAAACATCCATTACAAGGAATGCGTTATTTTCAAAGAACGTATTGTTCTACTCAACCAGCCAATTGTTATTTTTCCCTCCCCAGCCCCATTTCAATCTTGTGCCTATTAAAGAGATGAACAAATTACCGAGTTCTCATAATATGCCAACTAGCAAATTAAAACAATACATTGTTGTTGAATGGGGCTCTCCATTTAAAAGATTTTAATTCACTTCATGTTTTCTTTTGAACCGGGGTCTGCCAGCCTCAAAATTGTTAAAAGCATGCTCCTCTCTGAAAATTATAATTATATCATTTCTTAAGCAAAAATCCAAATCTTCAAAAGAAAAAAAAACAGAAGATGAACATCTATTTGATATTGCTTCTCAAATCTAGAATCCAAGGAGAGGGTCTCAAGACTCAAATAAAACTTCAGCCTTGGTTCATTGATTTTGTTACAGGGCAGAATTGCCTCTTCTTCAGTGGAGGGTGGAACCTGTTTTGCTTTGTTCATTGTAAGGGGATTGATTGTCATCTCTATCTGGACTGCAATCAGGACAGGATTTACCAAGGTCAATTCAACTCTGTTCATCTATCACCAGGCTCAGCTCAACTCCATTCAACAATTACCAAACTCAATTCGACCCCACAATTCTTTATTAGTTATCTGCTACATACAAGACACCGTGAAGTTTTCCAAAATGAGTAAGACATGGCCTCTTCCCTTTGTTTTGTAGTGAAGCGAAAGAGATTAGGTGTAGAACATTGTGGCAGCCTAGAAATGGGTAGACAAGGACACAGCTGATAAAAATAGATGCTAGAGCAAGATTAATACTATAAGAAAAGTCAAAAGGGGAAAGAAAGAATGTATCTAAAGCTAGGAAAATTAGCTGCACTTTGAGGGAAATTCTTTCTCTGAAGCCATGGAAGTGAAATATGGGTGTGTTTAGACATAATAAATGGAACTCGGCTGGACATAGGAATTAAGAGAAATGCATGGAAAGAATGCTAGAAGTAGGGAAAATCCAGAACATAAAATTCTTTATCTCTTAAACCATACTTAATTTGCTGGGTGATAATGAACTATGAAGACCTTCTGTGAATGGAGAAGGAAATGATTGAGGTGGCATCTTAAGGAACTAAATCTCAAAACTGATTCGACTATAGATTTTTTTAATGGAAGCAGTGAGAAGTGTTGAGTTGATTTGTGCATTTCTCAACAATAATTAACTGTATCAAACTGAGGAGAGGTGAGCATGTGTGTTGCGATCTGCTTGCAGTGGGACTCAGATCAGTCCCCAGATCTACCCCAGAGGCACACAGGTGACTAGGAATACATACAAACACAGGACCATAAAAATAGTCCAGACCAACATGTTCAGTGACTGAAATCCATCCATGTATGCTCCAAATATGTACTTCATCTCCTACGCCATATAGCCACCAACCCTTACTGCCATAACCACCAGTATCTAGGTTTGTTTTTCCCCCAATGCAGGTCCTATGAGCCCATGCAAAGAGTTTGCCTGAGAAATGCTCATTAGGAAATAGGAGTGAGTTAAAAAAAAAAAAATCAGTGTGCCAGAAACAGGAATGGAAAGATTGTAATGCAGAAGACACTGCTATGCCAACAAGACTTCATTGATCAAGATCTTGCAAGAAATGTAAAGGACTGGACACGTGAAGAATTGACAGGGAGCTGGTGTATTTATATAGTTCCTGCCTTCTTTCCATTGATGATTGCCTAGGGATGATATCTTTAAACTCGGGTTACACTTGAGCACAGGCATACTTAGAGTGTCCTTGGTTGATAGCTGTCTCAGTTAAACTTGCCATTCACTTTCAAATACATTTCCAAAGCAGTTATCAAAGCCTAGGAGTATTAAATAACTGCATATCTTATCATCCCAATGCCACAGCTCCTACATGCTTCTCTACCCACTTGATGTACGAGAGACCTCTGAGTACTAGAGAGATGAGATATTTGTTAGGTTATAAACATGACATTTTCTTATAGTTTTGAGTTGATGCATTAAAGTATATGTCTCTTTTTTATATATAAACCAGAACTCATCATGTTTATCTGTCTTTTCTTGCATTAATTATCTTTCCATGCTCAATGTTATAAATATGCTCAGTTACAGTTTGTTTGATTACATTTAAGTCTTTTGTTCACCTAAAATTTAATGTAAGTGGTAAGTACCTTCTTCCAAGTGATTAATCATCTGTTCAATAGCATTTTTGAATAACTCACCTCTGTTCATGATTTGAAATGCAACTTTATGAAGAGATTGATGGATAGATGATGATAAGGGTGGTGGTGAGCATGGGGGTGGGGGTGTGTGATAGATGGACTCATCAATAGGGGTCAAACCATATTGAAATTGCCTGTTCACTTGTGTGTCTCCTCAACTAAATAGACGATGAATAAAGACTAAGTCTATTACATAATCAACCCTTAATTCGTGTTTCCTGGCACAAGAATCAAAAGTGAAACAAGCTAGGATTCATTTTGTCTCAATTGGGTTCTATAATAAAGGGCACTAGATCAAAGAAGTTTCCTGCCTAATTTACAGTCTGTCTTCGTTGGATACAAGTAGTTCTTCTAGATTGTTCTTCCAGAAAGAAAAAGCAAACAATGCATAAAAACCTTCAAACAGACAAAGATTACCAAAAACTTGTTGCCTTTAGAGTTTTTGTTTGTTTGTTTTTTGGCGGTCATGGGGGCTGAACTCTGGGCCTGGGTGCTGTCCCTCAGCTCTTCAGCTCAAGGCTAGCGCTCTACCACTTGAGCCACAGCACCACTTCCGGCTTTTTTTTTGTTTATGTCGTGCTGAGGAATCGAACCCAGGGCCTCTTGCATGTGAAGCAAGTACTCTACCACTGAGCCAACTTCCCAGCTCTGCCTTTAGATTTCATAGTTTTGAAGATCAAAAGCTATACCTGCATCACACTGGGTTGAAATAAAGGTGACAATAGGGCTACGTTTCTCCTGCAGGCCCTACAAAAGAACCATCCCAGGTCTCCAGGACACATGCATTCCATAGCTCAGGCTGCCATCTCCTTCCTTTCAAAGCCAGCAGTGGAGCATCTTCCCTCCTTTCTGCTCTCTACCCTTCTCTTCTGTTTTCTTCATGATTTTATTGAACCTGCCAAGAAAACTCACAGTAATCTGAAAGTCATAGATAGGTAGATAGATAGATAGATAGATAGATAGATAGATAGATAGATAGATAGATAGATAGATGGATGGATGGATGGATGGATGGATGGATGGATGGATGGATGGATGGATGGATGGATGGATAGATAGATGGCCAGGTAAGGATAAGTATGTACAAGGTCCAGAGATTAGGGTTTAGATAAATTGAGAAGGCCGTTTTTCAATCTACTATACCTACTTACTGATTGCTTTTCTTAATGCCTTGAGTTAGAATTATTTTTTCCCTTCTTGGAATCCCGTCAGCATCAGCATCTCTTACCTCTTACCTGGGACTTTTGAGAATGACTTTTAAATGTGGGGTTAATCTATCTCCGCTTAAATGTCAACCTCTTGGTGATAAAATTTCATACTGCACCTTTGCATGCAGGCAGGCCTCAAACTTGATCCATAACTTCCTTGCTTTCCTTCTGATTAAGGAAGGAGATCCATATTCAGGAGGCTGAGACCTGAGGATCGTGGTTCAGAGCCAGCCCAGGCAGGAAAGTCTGTGAGACTCTTATCTCCAATAAACGACTCAAAAACCAGAGGTGGCGCTGTGGCTTAAGTGGTAGAGTGCTCGCCTTGAGCTGAAGAGCTGAGGGACAGTGCCCAAGCCCAGAGTTCAAGCCCATGACCAACAAAAAAAAAAAAAAAAAAAAAGGAAGGAGATCCTGGGGCTGGGAAGGTGGTTCACTGGTTGAGCGCTTGTCTTGTATGGCATGAGGCCCTGAGTTCGATTCCTCAGTACCACATAAGCAGAAAAGGCCAGAAGTGCTGTGGCCCAAGTGGTAGAGCGCTAGCCTTGAGCTGAAGAGCTGAAGGACAGTGCCCAGGCCCAGAGTTTAGGCCCCATGACTGACAAAAAAAAAAGAAAAGGAAGGAAGGAAGGAAGGAAGGAAGGAAGGAAGGAAGGAAGGAAGGAAGGAAGGAAGGAAGGAAGGAAGGAAGGAAGGAAGAAAGGAAGGAAGAAAGAAAGAAAGAAGGAGATCCTACATTTCTAGCGAATCAGAAAACAGAAACAGAGGCTGGAGCCAGATTCCCCATCCAAATCTATGTTTAGCCACCTATTGGTGAGAACCTGCTCCATTTTCTTAGTTTTCTCAACAGTAGCATAAAAATAATTACAACAATTAGCACATATATTTATTCTATGAACTGAATACATGAGAATGTGCTTAAAGTGATGATTGGCATACAGCCACTCCAAATCATAAACTATTGCTTGTAATGTTATTATTAAGGACCTGGGAAGATAAATAAAGACCACAGAGCTGGACCACATCACAATTTGACATGGTAAATTATCAATACATCCTGGTTTTCATCGTCATCGTCATCATCATCCGTATTTAACCCAACTTGACTTATTGAAGTCCAATTGAATGAAGAAAAAGCTGTGTTTCAGAAAAAGCTGGAAGTGGCGCTGTGGCTCAAGTGGTAGAGCACTAGCCTTGAGCTGAAGAGCTGAGGGACAGCGCCCAGGCCCAGAGTTCAGGCCCATGACCTGCAAAAAAAAAGGAAAAGAAAAAGCTGTGTTTCAAAAGTAGGAATGTAGTGAAATGTACTCAATTTTGGTTGTTCTCCAAAGGCTCAGTATGTCACAGAGTTAAAAATATATTCAAAGTTAAGAGCATTAACATGGGCAGCTCTTGTTTCACTAATGAAATAATACTAGTAACTTAGGGATGTTAAATATTTCAGTGTTTTTTTTAAAGTATTATTTTGATGTTTAGCTCCAGGCAGTATCTAACAACCTCATGGTTCTTTGATTCCTCACCAGAATATTGTCATCTTTATTGTATCAAAGCATTTTAGTTCTTGATATCACAGGATCTTCAGAGTTACTCATTTGTTTCCCAGGCAAATTAAGTGATTTTTCCTTCCCCCAAAGAATGATAGTAAATAGAATAGAAACTTGTGGAATCATCTTCCTCTCTCTCGCTAGTGAAGCAACAGCAGAGCAGTGCAGCCTATCAGCTGTTCCAAGTTCCTCAAATTGAGTTTTACTTTTGCAAAATGAGCCCACTGACTTCCTATATTCGGTGAGCTGCATCATGAGCAACATGACTGGCAGCCACGCTTGTTGCAATTTTTTAAATATGTGGAAAAAAAGCAAAATATCGACCATGTATTACCTGAACCAAGATGCCAAACTATCTAACTTGTTTCTCCAGGCTAGCAGTCCAACCACAGGAGCAGCTCCCAGGAGCCATTCCAGGTTGTCTGTCTGTCCATCCACACAGGACATCTGCAGGTAAGTGCTGAGCCAATGACGTTACTCAATGTCTCTTAGCACAAATGTCTGGTGTTTTTCTTTTATATTCTGAGAATGTGTGGCTCTTACTTCAGCTTTACGTTTTCATGACAATTTGTACTGGCTTAATTTTATTTTCCTTTTAATTCATTTTCTTCTGTTGATCTTCATTTACCAACTTCTGGTCATGCTCTCACTTCTCATCATTCTCTCTTTCTCCCTGTTTTCCATGACTTTCCTCTCCATTCCCATTTCCCATCCTTTACCTGCTGCTACATCTAGATCTGCCACCTTGCATGACATGTCAGAAGATGCATTTGAGCACTGCACCCCTGTCGTGGTGCTGACCCCTGCTAGGAAGGAATCTGGCAAAAAGCCAGTAAAACAGAAGCCTAGGAGGAGGCGCAGGGCCTCTGAGAGATACGAGCATGCAGAAGAGCGAACCAAAGAGAGAAAAAATGACTTTCACCTCCCCATCGCAAGTCCCAGGTGGAGGGAACTTCATAGAGATTCTTCAGGTTCATCTTCCACAGATGAGAGTCAGTGGATTCAGGCCAAAAGGAGAGCCCAGGTTAAATTCCGATTGTCACGAAGAAGGCGAAATAATATTAAATCAAGCGGAAACTTGGCTGGTTCTTCCACTCCGAATGGAATCAAACTTGTGGAGCTGGGATCTGAAAGGGTGAAGCCGCGGGAGCTGACGGAATGCGAGAGGTGCTCTCTAAACCTCTGCAAAGGAAAAGTGACCAGGTACCGAGCAGGCAGCTCTTCACAGCCCAGAGGATCCTTGGAGGCCAAGAGACCTTCAAGGATCCATCAGGGAAGCAAAGGCGGAGGCTGCCACAGTGATGATCAGCTCTTGCACACACTTGGGCACCGTGAACCAAGCGGGAATAGATTTGCAGCAATGGATTCCAGCACTGAAATCTTGACGGTTACAGAAGGCGGCACGTTTGCAGTTGACACGGGGTTGCAGGTGAATAGCTCTGTTCAGACGCCTCCTGATGCCCATCAAAAAGGGGCCGATAATTTAAAAGTCTGCAGGTCAGTAACTGTGGTAGAGAGAAAGAATGATGTCATCCCAACCTCCTCCTCCTCCTCCTCCTCCCTGCTGTGAGTTAGGCCCACAGAGGTGACCCAGCCCTGGAAGATAATGTATAAGCAGGTTGTCGTTTGTCTGACTGGATCTAAACACAACTGACTTGGGAAAAGACGAGTAAGAGAATAATCCATGGAATTGACCAAGTGTCTCCTAGTTTGTGGAAGAAAGAGAAAGGCGAGCCCTAGTTGTTTAAAGCAAATCTGATGAACTGATCACCTATGTTAAAAAGGCTAGGGACCATCAAGGTCAGGTTTTTTTTTTTTTCATCAGAAAAACCGTCTCTGCTGTTGTCTCTAATTTGTTCCCCAACTGCCTGACTCAGCAGGGTAACTCGAGGCTGAAAGGACGCGGACACAGGTCATAGACACCACAGTGGGGTGGCTGGAGCCTCTTGGGAAGGACAGTCCTTTTAATATGTATACATTCCATTGCTATGAAACTGTGATCTTGGACTGTTAAAGCCATTGCATGCACTTTCCAAGTAACAGTGTTGTGGGTTTTTTTTTTTTAAGCCCATTTGTAGGACTATCTGTACCAGTAGGCAAAAATGAGGAAATTTTAAGCAACCCAAATATTTCAAAACATTCCTATTCTGCCCTATCATGTGAGCTGTTTGGATCCTATTGGAGAGCAAGTGGAAAGTTTTCTGGCAGGATGCGTGGTGGCTTGGGTGTGTGGTTGTACAATGTGAAGTTACGTTATAAAGCATGTTATGCCTGTTTTATATGAATCACATGTCGCAGAGAATGTGGTCCTGGTCCATTCCTGGCGGGAGCAGGTAGAAGGAGGCTCTGATTGTGAATAACTGGTTCTCCGAAAGTTCTATAAGTCAGTTATTTTAAAATGTTAGTGCACTGATTCATCTCAGCACTAACTGTGCCTTGGGCTTTATTTGAGACATGATCGTATTTGGATTGTTTATGGCATGATGGAGCTTCTAATCTAAGGGGGAACAAGATATCAATATAAAAATTACAATTGTTATATATCTATAATCATGATAAGGAATTCAGGAGTTTGTAACAAGGAGGCTTAACTTCAGTCTGGCTAATTAGAAAGGGCTTAACAAGAAATACAAAACAGCCAAAAGATCAAAAGATGACAGGAATTGATCAAGTGCAGAATCAGGAAGAGCATACAAGCAGGGGATGTTATAAGCAGGAAGCTAGGATAAGAGGAGGAACTTCGCAGGCCAGGGAACTGAAAGCCTACTATTGTGGCCAGGGTGTGGTGAGGGAAGGGGCTGGACCGTGAAGATAAGGATGGAGAAGCAGACCTGGCCAAATGAAACACGCTAGGGAATTTAAAAGGATATTTAAAAGTAAGGTGACACCATGATGGTTTGTGTATTAGTGTCAGTTACTTATAACCTTTTGAAATATGATTAATATGTGGCTTTTCTGTAAAGTTAGGGATAGGCCAAACAATATATCTGCTCTAAACTAAGAACTCCCTAACTGTTGTTATTTCTCCTTCCTACTCGTAACATAATCCAACATAAGAGAGCCAAAAGAAACTAGCTTTAAACGTGATGGTAATAGGAGAAAATACTGTTTCCAATCAAAACCCCTTCTGCGCAACTGCTGCACTGTAGAACCATTTGCAAAGGCATTGTTTTCCTTACATTTCTATAAACAGTGCTCGTGATGGGCTTAGTGGCACTGTTTCCTTCTGTGAGTTAATATACTAACTAAAAAGTATGATGGACAGTAGATTATGCTAGGTGCTGAACATAAAGTGGGGGCAGAGATGAGGTTTTTCATGTCAGTGCCTGATTTCTAAGTGGTGAAACTCATTGCACCTCTGAAAAAAGGTAAAGACAGCAGAAGGTGAAGCTAAGAAGATATACTCTGCAGGAATTTGCAGAAGGAAAATGATTCAAGGTGAGGTGGCTTAGAAGCCCTTCAGAAGATGAGGGACTAGAGTTGAAAAGTCGAACTGAGATTAGATGAAGTGTATGAGCCATGTTTCAGATACTCAGGTCAGAGGAAATACCGTTATCAGGTGAAATGTGCTTGTGACTCACGTTGCCTTTAAGAATGTATTGTGAATTTGTGTCGCCAGGTTAGAAGGCTCATAGAAACTAATAGCAACCAACTTTTAAGGCATTTTGAAGAAAATATAGTGTCATTCCAAGTTGTATACTACTATTCTGTATTTCCTAGTAGACTCAATGAACTGCATCATTTCAAGGTTTTGCTTTAAAAGAGGAAGGCAGAAGGCAGGAGGGAGGAGAGGAGGTTAGCCTATCTTCAAAGAATGTTCATGATTGCCACTTTGAACACGGGGGCCTTCCACAAAGACAAACAATTCATTAGTTAGGAGGGGTGTGTCTCCTACCAGTAAATCCCAACTACTTGTAATGCAGAGGTCAGAAGGATCATACTTTGAGGCCACCCTGGACTAAATGTTACCAAGACCCTCATCTGAACAAATAAAATAGGTATCATAAGAGCAATCTGTAATTCCAGCCACATGGAGGGAGGGGTACAAAAAGAAGATTACAGTTTTCAGCCTACCTGGATAAGGGATAAGACTCTATCTAACACATAACCTACAGTGAAGAGGGTTAGATATATAGCTCAAGTGGGCATCACCAAGAAATAAGGCCACAAGTTAAAACCCCCAGAATCATGAGATGTGGAAGGAACAAACATAAACCCTGTTGCTTAAAAAGACTTACTGAAGAATCCCATAGCATAGCCACCCCTGTCTCTGAGGGGTGCCAAGTGCTGACAAAGCATCCTAGACTTAGCAGGAGTTTGGATAGGTATTCTCTACTGTGAGTTGAATAGGATACCACGATAAAGGGACATGGAAGCAAAGAATAAATGGTATTTTTCTATTCCACCAAATGAAAAGCAACAACCTTTGTGGTAGATTTGGTGAGAGCCCAAGACAAATGGATCAGATGACTCCAAATCCTTTGCTCGGGAGAGACAAACAATGATAAGGTTGTGAACATGTGGAAGAGAGGTCAGAGGTCAGTGGACTTGAGAAAGACATGATGAGTTTAACTATAAGCAGATCAGTTGATGCCAATGGCTTTCCAGCGTCAGCTATCCACAGACTATACGTGGCATGTTATTGAAATCCAGGGGAGCAATCAGACCTGGAGAAATATAATGTTTCATCATTCGTGAACTATACACAGTACATTAATCGGTCGCATCTATGGGATTGTTTGTAGTAACATGACTCACTGACCCTGAGAAGTAGATATGAAACATGGAAATTCTTCTCATGACTGGGGAGAATAGTTATTGTCCTTAGGGAGGTGACAGCAATGATCAGAAAGGAGTTATTACAAGAGATCATATGAAGGAGACAAGCCTGCAGATTTACAATCTGGGTCTCCTGCATGGGAAGGAAGCTGGCTGTGAGGGAAGCAGTCCGAACTTGCACTTCTGCTGATTTAGACACGCATAGACAGGCACAGGCTCTGCCACAATAGCAAAGCGGAAGCAGCTCCTGGGCCCTTCCTCCTTTTCTGTTCCGGGCATTTAGTCCCCACCTGGAGACTATATCCGCTTTCATACCCTCCTCACTGCTTCCTTCTGAGCAAAACCTCTCATAGCCAATTGTAACTTAGGATTGAAATCACCCTGCGATTACATCTCTACCTGTGTGCCATGGGGAAGTCTTTGCTCTTTTTGATAGACTATTTACATTTAAAAAAATATGGATCAGACCATGTCAGGGCCTGACTGAAACTTCTCAGTGGCCTCTGCATCGCCCTCCCCAGAAGGTGTGCAATTTTTCTGAAGATTTTCATTCTGCAGGTACAGGATTTCCCTGTCAGCTCTGCCTCCTGAGCTGGACTTTTCTGCCCAGGCTGGCTTCAAACTGTGATCCTCAGATTTCAGTCTCTTGGATTAGACATGTGATCCACTGGCATCCATCGTATAATTTTTATTTTTTAGTGGTACTGACATTTGAACTCAGGGCCTCATGCTTGCTACCTGGCCACTGTTCATTTGACACACATTGCTTTAGGTGTTTGGGTTTTTGTTTTTTTTTTAGATTTATATTCTTGCCCAGGCCAGGTTGGACTACAATCTTCCTATTTACATCTGAGTTACCAGATTACTTACTGGCCAAGATGACAAGTATGTGCTATTGCACCCAGCTTGTTGGATGACATAGGCTCTTGCTACCTTTTTGCTCAGGCTGGCCTCACCCTTCATTCCTCCAGCTGTCTGCCTCCTGAGTAGCTGGAATTACTGATTTGAACAACCATGCCTGGCTCATAGCCTAAATTTTTATTACTTTTAGTGATTCATTATGCCAGACTTGATCACTACTATATCCAAAACATCTGAAGCAAATTCTAGCAGACAGAACATGCTTGGCACATCATTTTTGAATGAATAAATGCAAGAAAAATTAATTTTTCAGAGAGGCTTACTAGTGAAATCATAATCTTGAGCGCTAGTGACTGTCAACACTGACTGCAGAATGTGTTAACATAAAGAGCCCAGGTCACTTCTAACCTTCTGTGGATTCAGTGGCTGGACCAATGAAATTTGAACTTCTAAAATCTTCTTAATGATCTAGTGCTTCTGAGGCAGGGACTACACCTTGAAGGAGACAGTTTATGACACAAATTCTCCTTCTTTGAAGTAGGAAGATAAAGGAGAAAGAGGAACTAAAGAATGAGTTGGGGAAACTAAGTGATGTCTGTCCCTAGTTTGCTATCATGTTCCCTGGAATGCTGATTAGAGAACTCAGTTAACTTCACAGGGTTTCACCAGAGCAGCATGAGTCCTGCCACTAAAACCATGAGCTGACTGAGTCCCTCATTTTTTTCCAAGAACCCAGCACTCATGGTTGGGTGGGCTGCTTCCACCCAAAACCACTTCCTCATCCCAACCCCTCCCATTTCCACCCTGGATCCCATAGATTTCCCCGATCTCTCAGATTTCAATTCTCATTCTTCTGCATTGGATGTGTCCCATCTCCAACGAAGTCCTACTGTTTCACTTTCCAGAATTTGCTTCCGATTGGTGCCTTCTTCCTGATTCCTATTGTTAGGTTCTGGTTCTTCTCCGTACTTTCTGTCTCTGCCCACATCCACCTTATTCACCTTCTACCTGGTTTGGTCAGGACTTCTCTATGAGGTTAAAATGGACAAAACCAACTCAATGAAGCTTAAGGAAGAGAGGGACTAACCATAGAAATAGTGAAGCCAGATGGTTTCAGGGACTCTAAAAAAGTCCAGCTGTGTGACTCATGATTTTTATTCTCTTTCTCCTCTGTCTTTAGCTCTCTTCTGCTTTTTGTGTTGCCATTTTTTCCAACTGCAGACCTGCTTCCTCTGCGTAGAAGATGGAAGATGTAGAATTAGCAGAGGTTGCTACAGGTTTACATTTACAGCCTACAGTTTTCAAGTGCTTAAGCATAAAGTGCCAGGGCAGGGATTTAATCAGCCTGTCCCCGGTCAGTCATCCTTGAGTCAGTCATTCACCAGGAGTAGGGGGCATCATGCTTGGGTGAAGTCCTGGGACAGGAAGCTTATATTTCAATTGCAACTATCAGCAGCTCCTCCAAAGTCTTATAAATTGGAGGAAGGACATTATGACAGTATAAAGAGCAATATCCGTATCAGAAGTGAAAATATACACTTGATTTAAAAAAATTTAATACTCCAGATGTAAAATATACCATTCCATAGTTTTATATGCATTAGATGTAATAATGCTAATTTGATTAGACTGGGTTAAAGACACTTTATCCTTATAATTTTCTTAAATAGGTGTAAAAAGAATTATAAGCTGGGGGCAGGGGGAGGGGGGGCCAGGAGAAGAAAACAGAAGTGTTCAAATACCCTGCCATTGTTTGCAACTCTTCTTCCTCCTAAATGTCTTCCTTTTCTTCTCCAGATGCTCAAGCTTGGCCATGCTTCAGTGTTCTCAATTTTGTCCTGCTGTCTGAAGCTTTTCCAGGCTGTTGTGATCCACTGTGTTCTTTTGCTTCTTGGAATTCCTATATCATGCATAATCAACATGTCACGCATCTTCTTCGCAATTGCTCTCCAGTTTCAGGTGTTTTCATCCTCTTTTCCCTAGAGAATTGTTTCTTGAAGATAGGTGAAGACAGGGGTTATGTCTTACCTGTTTTGTTCAATATTCAGAACAATACTCTATAATATTTAGAACAATTCTTGCATAGCTCCAACGTAACTTTTGAAATGGCCTTCATAATCAGTGAATGCGAGTAGCGGAGGGTGCGTGATACTCTTACCTCCAGTTAACTACTAAACAGCCAGAAGTACAGCTGTGGCTCTAGTGGTAGAGTGCTAGCCTTGAGCATAAAAGCTCAGAGATAGTGCCCAGGCCCTGAGTTCAAACCCCAGGACAGGCCTTAAAAAAAAAAAAAAGAATGAGGTGAACCCCAAAGGTAAGTGATAATCCCTGGTAATATTTTTTGCTCTAACTTGGCCTGGATGGGGAATTTAAGAATATACTTTAATATTATGCTGCAGGTTTTATGTATCATATATTCCGATTTTTATTAAGAAATATTTTTCTTCTCTCCCAACTCTACCCATTCCTTCAAGTTGCCTGATACCATTTTTGCATGTGTACATTGAACATTACAAAACTTGCAATCACTTTTCCTCTCTCCATTCTCCTACTGCAGCGCCTCTGCACACGAGCGCGCGCACACACACACACACACACACACACACACACACACACGTTTCGACTTTTTGATATTCATTTTTAACAGTATCTTATGTGTACATAGGAGTTATACCATTGCACACTTTCCTACATATACCGTACTTTAGTCCATCTCTGCATATCTGTGTATCTCTGTGTATCTGCATATGACCCTGTGTATATTTTCACGTTTATAATTGAGACTTAAGCCTTTGTTTTTGATAGCCACTAGACGCATCTGCTCAAAGCAAGCATGTTGGCTGCAGGAGTCAACATCCAGTGAAGTCTGAATTTCATATATAATTCATAGAGTCCTTTCCAGCCATAGTTACAAGTATGGACTTTCTTCCAATGACAGGGGAACATTTCTGCAGTCTTTAAGCAAAACAGTGACTCTCGGTTTGTGTTTTGGACACTCATTCAGGCTGTTGTTAGAAAATCATATTGGTAGGACTAAGTTGATTAGAGAGGCAACACCAATTAGAGAGGCAAGGCTGTTCCCTAGCAAAGGGGAGAGTAGTTGTGGGGGGAAAATAAAGAGGTAGATGGGATTTTAAAAAAATCTTGCAAGAAAATCATGCAAGACTTGATGATCAGTTATACACATTTTTCCTCTCTTTTTTATGTTTTTTTTTGTGTGTGAAAATACTGTACAGAGGGGTTACAGTTACATGAGCAAGGTCATGAGTACATTTCTTATTAAGCATTGCTGCCTCCTCCTTTGTTTTTCCCCACCATCCCTTCCCCCACCCACCCGCCTAAATTGTAAAGTTTGTTTTTCGACATAGCATCTTGTGCATCTCATTGTTGCAATGGGTCCACCTGTATCCCTATTCAAACATTTTGTTTTTTCCCTTCCCCTCCCCAAATTATACCAACACCAAATACAGTGAAAACAGGGTTCATACAGTGGGGGAGGGACATACAAAGCAACAAAAAAAAAATCACATGGTACCTTATAAATATGTTAGAAACAATAGCAAGAAAGAAAAAAACCACTTGTGTCCCTATAGTGGGGTTCATTTCACTGAACATCATCTTATCTGGCATATATTAGTTATTGCAAATAAGGGAAACCATGGGTCCTATGTTTCTTTGGACTTGGCTTACTTCACTTAATATAATTTTTTCCAAGCCTTTCCATTTCCTAACAAATGGGGCAATGTCATTCTTTCTGATGGAGGCATAGAATTCCATTGTGTATATATACCACATTTTCTTGATCCATTCATTTACGGAGGGGCATCTGGGTTGGTTCCTTATCTTAGCTATGGTAAATAATGCTGCAATAAACATAGCTGTGCTGGTAGCTTTAGTATGATCTTGTACTTAAAAACTTAGGTAGATTATAGTACCTTCCTTAACTATTGAAAGAAAGCTCCGCTAAAGAGAAAGAATTAAAAGGGAACAATACGCTCAGTTTGGGATATAATGGTCCAAAGACAAATATTCTGAGGCAAATATCCAGGAAGTGGTATATATAAAAGTTTAAAGTTCCAAAGAGACTTTTTGACATTGGATGAAGTATAGAAGATTTCAAGTATTCTAGTGGTAACTGTGAAGTTCTCCTATGGAACAAAAAAATCTTTCAACTAAAAAGATGAAGGAATGGTAGTCCCTATAAAATAGCATTAATGACCCAAGGAAAGGAAATGAAGCCAACAGAGAAAAATAACGGTCATAAAAAGCTATGCAACAAGGAAAGTTTCATAGGCGGAGAGCAAGATGAACTGTAGACCCTCCTTTTTGTTTTGCATTTAATTTAGATGATCCTTGAGCTCAGAGAGAACATTTGAAGATATAGAACATTGAAGGATCTGTTTATTGTTTCCACCAAAAGGTAGGAAAATATGGAATGTCAAGTGGAAGAATTAGCTGTATCTAGGAAATAATGATGTCTTACTTTACAGTAGGAGTAAAAAAGGAAAATAATAGATTTGGAAACATACATATTTATAGATTTTTAAATTATTGGGTTAACTTCTTAGAGTAAGGAAATTGTAAATCTTGTATATTTTTGCTAAGTCTAGCAATGGTAAACATAGGAAGATAAACAAGCATTGCTCAAAACCCTGTATAAGTATACCCAGGAAGGTGACTGATGGTAAGAAATACAATTTACCTCTGCAGTGCATTATATAGAGACTACAAGTGGGGAGCTGACCTCAAGCCCAGGGTACGGCATCATACAGTATCTACAAATATTATTTGCCAACTTGATGTGCACATGCTTTGGTAAATTGGCAACTTGAAAGTGGAGGAGAGCATGTCGTATCAATAAGATTTTTAGAGTCAAATAGCATTTCAGTAAGTGGTTTTCCAATGTGCTGGCCTTCACCTTCACCTTTCAGGCCACTGTTAACCATTGGGCAGTTGTACATCTACCCATTATCATGGTTCCTTTCCATCTATTCATTGAAGACCTAGAGAACACTAGCATATGGTAGCATCTGTTACTTCCTTGGACTTTTTTTTTTCCTTCTGGAGCAGACATTTTTCCCCCTTTCTGAGTTTCTAATGGCAAGAATGTTCTTTTAAACTGTTTCCTTTTATTTCCTACCTGTTGGCCCTAGCTTTATAATCGCTTAGTGATAGTTTTTGTCCCACTTTTGTGACTTATTTCATTCTTTCTAGTTGCATTTTTATAGAAAACTGAGATTGATGTTCTGTTGTCAAAATTCATCCCATGGCTGAAAGATGAGCTGTCTACTGTTTGCTGTTCACATGAGATAAATTACCCTAAGTGATGAAAACAGGAAGTTCTTATTTCTAACAGGCAATAGACACTAGAGACAGCTCACAAATTCACTCTCTTCCTTGGGCTTTGGCTTTTGTTTTGTTGAGTCTTGCCGAAATTAATAGCAACCTTTGTCCTGTCCATTTAAATAGCAGATGCATTGGTAGGAAATACAGGTGTCAACAGAGCTGGGGTAAAGCACTTGGAAGATTATTCAACATAGTCAGAACCCTTCTGACTCATTTCAACACTTTTTGTTTCTCTCTACTAGGGAATGGTTAAATTGCCTTCTCAATACTTAAGCAAAAATAAAATGGGATAAATGAGATGTCCATTGAATATGAATGCACTCCAGACACCATGCCTAGCATGATACGGTGTTTTAGAGCTAATTTCTTCTTGAACTGAGTAATTTTCTTCATTGCAGTCTTCTGTAAAAACTCCAATAAACATCATGCTATGTTGTAATATTATGTTTATGGTTATTATCCAGTCTTTCAGCATTTATCTCAGTAATTTTTATTTTGAATGAACAAAAACAATGATGATACACACACAGAATTTACAAACAATAACTCAAAATTATTGTACAAGTTGCTTTTTTTTTTAATCCTTCATTTATATCTTGTAAAGACATGCTTTATTCTGAGCAGGGTTTTTTTCCCCTAGCCTTTCCCAGTTTAAGAGATAATCCTTCTAGGAATAGAATGTCAGTATCATCAATAATACTGATTACCTTGACTGGTAAGTTGTTCTATATGACTAAAACCAAGTGGATTGAGTAATTACCTGCTAATTTGGCTAAGCTGTTTAGTACTGTTTTTTGGAAATACAGTGGACTCTGTATCAAATTAAGCAGTTGTTTTTAATAAGCCTGTACTCAGGAACATTTTATCCTTTAATAATTTCTACATTTAGTAAGTATGCCATCATCCCAAAGGACAGAATACTTCATAATATATTAAATTATTTATTTAAGCCAGGCACTGCCGGCTCATGCCTATAATCCTAGCTTCCCAGGAGGCTGAGAGCTGAGGATTGTGGTTTGAAGCCAGCCCAAGCAGGAAAGTCCATGAGACTCTTATCTAATAAACTATCAAAAAAAGCCGAAAGTGGCAGTGTGACTCAAGTGATACTAGTGTTAGCTTTCAGCAAAAGAAGCTCAGGGACAGCGCCCAGGCCCCGAGTTCAAGCCCCAGGACCTGGGCAAAATGTATTTAAATGTTTAACTACTTCTTAGTGTAAGAACAGTATGCATTCAAGAATACAGCTTCCTTTAGTGAATTTATATCAGTTCAGCAATGTATAATTTCTCGTCTGTGAGGAAAAAAACATAATAAAACACAACCTACCTTCTCTTATCTCACATAAACTCATTGTGTATTGCATTTAGATCTTCTGTATATTTATAGAAGCAGAAAATGAGCAGTGTATATGTAAGCTGGTAGATATTCCTTGAAAATGACATTAATCATTTTTCCTGATGGATGAGTAAAATCAGATCAGACAGATACAAATACACCCCCCAACCATTTGTCCATTGACTGAAGGACATCTAGGCTGTTTTTGTAACTAAACTATAGTGCAGCAAATGGACATGGTTGTACAGATGACTTATTGTGTCTGACTCATGTTCTTCTGGTTAAATGCCCAAGAGAGGTATCACAGATCTATATTTAGTTTTATGTTTAGTTCTATGTTTAGGTTTTTGAGGAATCTCCAAACTGCTTTCCACAGTGATTGTGCAAGTTTACATTCCCACCAAATCCAACCCAATAATGTCTTTAAGAAAGTCTATAACTTCTTCGGTTTTTCAGAATTATCCAGCCTCATATACTGTAATTAAGTTAAAAATTAAATCATGAGCATTCAGGTTTTCAAGTGTTAACTGTGGAGATAGACAAGGCTCAGAGGCCCTGAACATAGATTAATCTTGAGCACCTGTCCCAGGGAACTTTAATTAAAACTAAAGTCAGACTGACTCTCATTCTCCCACAGCTCTCCCCCTCCTTTGTCAATGGGATGCCTCAGTTCTACAGACTTTACTTCACTTCTCTCTCCACTTTTTCCCTTCTCACATAGTTTCAAGAGCTTTTGCTGTCTTCAGCATTAACCTTGAATATTGGGAATATTCTCTTCTCTTTGTGTTTACTCTTTCAAAGCCAATATTGCCAGATTAATAATTCTAATCACCCACCCTTCCTTCTTTTCCTAGGCAAAGACTCTATTTTCTTTTTATTGCCATTAATAACAAAGCATGAAACCTACCCTCTTAATAAGGTTTACGTATACTATCTTGTATTTATTGTTAACTATGGTTATAATACTGTACAGCAAATATCTAGAGCCGAATCATTTTGTATAACTGAAAATTATAGCAATGGGATAACAATTATTACCTCTATTGCCACCTAGTCCTTTGAAGAAACCAGTATATTCTCTGATTCTTTATATGTTCAACTATGTTATATGCTTCATATAAATGATGTACTGCAATATTTTTCCTTATGTGATTGGATTATTTCACTAAGCATAATTTCCTCAAGATTTATCTGAAAGTAAAAAAAGTAAATCTAATTTTGTGGCAAAAGATAAGATTTCTGTTTTCTTTTTCTTTTTCTGTGGGGCTTGAACTCAAGGCCTGGGGGTTTTCCTCAAGGTTGGCACTCTATATCTTGATCCACAGCTCCACTTCCGGTTTTCTGGTGGTTAATTGGAGATAAGAGTTTCTCAGACTTTCCTGCCCTGGCTGGATTTGAACTGCGATCCTCAGATCTCAGCATCCTGAATACCTTGGATTACACATGCTGAGCCATAAGCGCCCTGCAAGATTTCTCTTTCTAAAGTTGATTTCTCTTTCTAATCCACTACATATGCGTTTTACATTCCCTTAATTTGCAAGGCTACTCAGGTTCTTTCCTTATCTTGACTGTTGTGAAGAATGGTGCAATAAAGAAAATAGTTCAAATATCTATCTTGAGGTTTTAATTCCAATTCTTTTAGCTAGTGACTCAGGAGTTAGAGTGTAGTGACAGACAGTGTTTCTATTTTTCATCATTTGAGAGCACTCACTGTTTTCAATATCTACTGCAACATTTCACATTCCTAGCAGGCTTCTAGTTCTTTACATCTTCAAGAGGACCCATTGTCTCTTTTTGATAATAGCCATTCCAATAGTTCTGGGGAAATACAAAGCTGTGGTTTTGATATGTACTTTTCTGGTGACTTTTTATGTTGAACATATTCTCCTTCCCTCCCTACACATGTGTTGATCACTTGCATGATTTCTTGGAAGAAATATTTGCCTAAAGGCCCATCTAAAAAATATAATCTTTACTGGAATTCTTCAATATTCCTGCTGATATTTAAGGCTCCTGTCTATCTGTATGTATGTATGTATGGGTAGATGTTGCAACCAAGTGAAGGAATTACAAAGATTTTATCATCTTACCTTATTTTTTGGTTTTATGTCTTACTATGCTTTTGCCCAAGGGTTTATGTTTCTTTTCAACTTGGCTATGTATTGGAAACAAATGAGGTGTCCATTTCTACTTCTTTGCTTTCACTGAGAATTATCATCCTGTGCCTCATAGTATCCCACAAACATTTATCAGCGTTTGCCAAAACTGTACTGCAATTCATACGTCACATCTTCCATTAGGCTTCAACTACCTTCCCTTGTCCCACCAATCTTATAAGGTCTTTCTTAACTCATATTCAAATAAGCTTGACATGGATCCCATCCACTCTAACTCTCACTGGAGCTACACATGCAACTGTTCAACATAGAGACTATCATAGTATAATCTCCCTAACTGTCAGGCAGTAGAATTTATGAATGTTTGCATTTATCACGGCATCTTTGCAAAGTCTATATGGAGTACATAGTCAACAAGTTATTTATTGAGAAGATGAGTGAATGAATGTGCAATCTTCACTCAGTGTTTGGAACTGCTTTAAGACACCGACATTTTTCCAAGACACTTACCTGCCTATGTCACAGAATTCATATGCAGAGGAAAATGTCTGAGCGAAAGCATTCTCAGTTATCTATAAATAAAATGCTTGCTTTGACAATTATCCATGGCAATGTGAGACTTGCTTTGATGTAGTGCTTGGCAGGTGGGGTGACTGCATGGACAAAATTGGAAAGAAGTCATAGTTGAGGATGAGCTCACTTGATTTGGGGCACTTAGTAATAGCAAAGTAAGAATGATCAAAAATCAGTTTGAATTAAGAATTTCTTTCACATGCAGAAAAGGAAATAGACTAAGAACTTGTAATTAGGTGATTTGTCTAAGAGCTCTATTGTTATTGATGTACAAAGCTTTATTCCCTATCTGATCATGTTTCTTTCATTATGTCTGCATGGTAAATCCAAATGAGTTTATATTATCTGTCTCTTTGTTTTCCCTATTCATCTCACTGCATTCACATAATAAAATTTTATCAAAATAGTTATGAAATATCCACTTAGAAATATCTCTATTTGATTTTTTCAGTCTTATTAACAAACACACAAATTATCAAAGATATTATAAAATAGATGCTTATGATAAATGAAAAGGTAGAGAAAAATCGTGACCTTGGAATATTTATTAAATATTAATTATCCATTTGCTTATAACTTAGGATCTGGAAATGTGGAGCACACTAGGAAAACATAACACATCCCCATGGCATACATGAAGTCTTATAAATACAAAAGAAAAACAAAAGAGGTGCTTTGAGCTTAACAGCAGAGTACAGTTCTGCTTAAGAGGAAAATGTCCTAAAAGATACAGCACAGCTTTTGATTTGTCTTTGGAAGACTTGCACAGATTTAGCTAATCCTAAAAGTAATGTTAAGTATTTGCTTCCTAGGCAAAACCAGGGGATTGAGCACAAGTGGAATCTAGTGTGTCCCACAAGCCTAGGGAAACTTAGCCCTCAAAGCTGGGTATGGTGGAACACCCCTCAAATCCTGGCACTAGGGAATTTGAGGCAGGAAGGTCATGATTTCAAAGTCAACCGGGGCGAATGAGAATCTTTGTCTCAAAAGGAAAAGGAGAAAGGCAGGCAGAAGGAAGGAAGGAAGGAAGGAAGAGAGGGAGGGAGGGAGGGAGGAAGGAAAGGAGGGAGGGAGGAAGGAAGTAAGGAAAGAAAGGAAAGATATTTTCCAAGGAGACTTAACCCACTATGAGACTGGATCGTCAGCCCAATCAGGTTTAAATTCCTAACACCATGGTATCAAACCATCTCCAGAGAAGACTCTCAGAGGAACAACAGCAATGAAATCTATGCAATCCTTTGCAGAACTCATGTCTGTGAGTGTAAATAAATGTTGGCCTCCTCTGCTTCCATTCTTGGCACAGCAAGGTGATCATTATCTTCTGCACTGTTTTCCATCCATGGGATATCTGGTGACAAGAAAAGGCCGCTGATTAGCTGGGGATTTGGATTTGCTCCAGGAATAGAGTGGAGCGCCAAGAACATTGCTATGTCATTGTCTTTGTTGTTGATCATTCCCTACAGCTCCATGCAGATGGTCTGAGAGTTTGACCAAGTAGGGTAGGAAATTACATTCACGGAGTCCTGCTATGCAGCAGCCTCTCTGCGCTTGAAAATACCCCCTTGAGAAAATGAAACAGACTTTTTAAAAAATCACTTATGTATGAAAAGCTGTCACTCATTTGTAGAAGTGGAAAAATTGTTGATTCAGAGAAACCAAATTTAGAATTACAAAAATTGTATTTGTTGTCTATAAGACAGTGTACTCTTATGATGTCATAGTTTTAGTTATGATAAAATTTTCAAGATGCCTTAACTCTCAGGCTTAATGACATCTTAGAATAGCTATTTTCCTCTCTACGAAGGGAATGTTTTTGCTGTTATTTCATAAGTGTATGATGAATCCATGTGGGTGGGTGGAGCTAGAGGCAGCGGTTAGTAAGAGTGAGCTCAAGTCCTGCCCACCTTCTTCTCTGGTTATTCAGAGACACTTCCTTTTTTTTCTTTTGACTGCAAATCACTTTGCTTGACTTCCTCTACTGCTCTGTTAGAGGCTAAAACTGGCACAGTTTAGTTCCTCAAATACAAATTAAAGTGTGTGTGGTGGGGGACATAGGATTAAACCTTTCTTACTTTCACTGTGTGAAATTTCCAAAAACATAAACAAAACACTGATCGTTGGTGATCACATCTGAGAATTTCTTTTTTTGTTGTTGTTGTTTTTGTATTTGTTGGTCGTGGGGCTTGAACTCTGGGCCTGGGTGCTATCCCTGCACTCTTCAGCTCAAGGCGAGCACCCTACTGCTTGAGCCACAGCGCCACTTCTGGTTTTCTAGTGGTTTATTGTAGATAAGAGTCTCATGGACTTTCCTGCCCGGGCTGGCTTTGAACTGTGATCCTCAGATTTCAGCCTCCTGAGTAGCTAGGATTACAGGCGTGAGCCACCGGTGTCCCGCACATCTGAGAATTTCTAAATCATGAAACTAAGCAAGTTCTTTAGTTCCGTGCTCTGTGCATGTGTTAGAGAAATATATAATGTATAGCTTTTCCAGTCTAGTAGAGTTAGTCTAGTAGTGGTTAGTCATCTTTACTCTGACTTGATGATACTCTTACCACTTACATGAATCTTAATATCAATACAAACATATAAAAAAATCCTTCCCCATGATTAGTAAACATGAATGTATTTAGCTTATAACATAAGGATATAAGAATATCTCATCGATGAAATAATTTGCGAAGAGTCAAAACTCAACCTTGCTGCTGTAGGTTTTAGGAGCAAAGATAGCTCAAGAAAGGAAGTGCGCATTGCCGAGGAGGGATAAGTAGCCTGTGTTTCAATAAGAATGTGAGTTGACAATGTGTATGAATCTTAGTTGTCAGTGTCACCTATGCCCCACATGAAGATGCTTTCAGGAGGACTTGTCAGTGGGGCAAAAGGATATTTGGAAAAATAAAGAACGAAAAGAAGTCCTTAACTTGACTATAAGTAGAAGGTGGGTATCAATATGGAAGAATAATCTCCATAGGGAGAAAAATGGAGGAACTATTGCTCGTTCTTCCCCCATAGTCCTTTGAGTTGAATCATGACACAATGCTAAAGTACAAACGTGAGAATTCAGTGGCTGGACAAAGCCACAAATGCCTTGCATGTATAGTACTTTGCAACACTCCCTGTGATTTTGTTGATCTTTTTATATTGACAGTGATCCCTTTGTTTGGGAATTGTGTTTCACCTTTGTGATATTCTCTAAATTATCTTATTCAAGTCTCTTACTGGCCACAGGAGATTTTGTACCTAAGAAAAACAACTCTTAAAAACTTGTCTCAGGCCACCCATCCTCGGAAGACAGTGAATTCGGGTCCAGATTTTCCCTCTACAATCCCCAAAGTGCTGTTTCACCTAGCTTTCTTTGAGATATGTCTGTGACATGGCCAACCACGAGTTTCAAATGTCTCAATAGATGCCTCATCTGTACGGAGTCAAAACTTAGAACTTAGAGCATAGGAACATAGCTTCTCACAAACCAATTAGCGAAAACTATTCAGCAGCTTAGGTCAGCAATGCCGTAGGTCAGCCATATTAGTAGTAATCACAGTCATCCCAGGACACCGTAACTAGCGCTAATAGAATTAACAGTCAGTTCAAGTTGTATGTGCTTCCAGTAATTGAATCAGATAAAGAAATACTTGATTATTCACCATGGGCCAGGTGCTACACCCTTTTATCTCATTAAATGGTCATGACATGCCAAGAGGAATTTCTAACCTAATTTGACAAATGAATACACTGAGAATTTTTCCAGTTTACTGGAGCAAAGAGCTGAGTGGTGAGTCAGGATCTGATCTATTGCCAAATAGTTCTATAGAATATTTGTTCCTGTCACAATAGGGGGGAAAAAGTAGAACCAAACAGAGATGAACCAATCCTGAGAGGTTAGAGTGGCCACTGCCTGTCACTTCACCATCAGTACTTCTCAAGCACTGTGACTTCCGGTGTCTCAGGCCCACCCTATGCTCACTTGCCTCCCGTGTGCAGAGTCTAGGACCGAGGGCCAGAGTCTTCATGCTGTATTCTCTTATGTATCAGAACCCTTCCCCTGGGTCAGGAGTTTCTGACCTAGTAAACTGGGCCTGGTTAGACTGTACAGTGGAATGGCTCTCCACCACCAAGTCACAGCACAACAGGAACAGCGTTTCCTATGAATTCACTCTATCTAATCTCACCAGGAAACCTCAAGGCGGCTCCATGATTCTTATATTCATGCTTAGTTATTTCTCTTACATATTCTCCAAGTGGCTTTGTCTAACTATTTATAGCCTCCATAAAACTTTAACCCTATGCCTTCCTTCCTCCACGTCAGCAAGAATTTCTTCTGTATCACAGAAGATAGTTCATCCTATACCTTCTGCAATTTCTTCTGCCTTTACCATATGCTCATCATTATCATTTTTCCATTGACTTCCTGCTCTTAGGGGAAAATGCCTGTTTCCCTCCATGTATTTTTCTAATTGTCTAAAGATATTTCTCTGCTGTGTGTCTTTCTCTATAATATCTTGATCTCACAATGATCTTCCTTTAACAACTCTTGCCTGACTATGTGTTAACTATTAGATTCTCTATGACAACTGTTTATAAACAACTGCTTATAAACAACTTCATGGTTTTCATACCAGAAATGAAATTAATCAATAGTAAAATAGAGCTTTCTGGCTAGGAGGTGGTGGCTCATGCCTGTCATTCTAGCTATTCAGGAGACTGAGACCTGAGGATCACTGTTGGAAGCCAGGCAGGAAAGCCCCATGAGTCTGTGGCCCATGTAGTAGAATGCTAGCATTGAGCTAGAAAAAGCTCAGGGACAGTACCCAGAGCCTGAGTTCAAGCCCTTGGCTGGGATAAAGTAATCATATTACTACTACTACTAATTTGTTTACTATCCTATCTTCCTACTATTCTGTATCAAAAGCTAGAGACACAGAGAGAGACAGGGACAGATTATATGTCTTCACTTATTTACTTGACCACTCATTTCTCACTTATGGGTTTTTCCCCAAATATTTCCAATAACATTTTGGATTAAGAAATGAAGTTCTGACTAGGAATGAGTGCCAAACTCTGTAGCATGAGTTTGAATGACTACCATCCAGAATAACTCAGCAGAAACATAACCATCTCCATTATCAGTAGGCAAAGAGATTATTCTGCTGAGAAGGGTATGGAAGGAAAGATGAGAGGTAAGTGGGGAAGAGCCTTAGTAAGAGTTGGCAAAAGAGAAAGGGCCAGACAGGCTCAGGGTCCCTTGTCTCCTTCTCGTGTCACCATGATGGTCCCCGTTCTCACTACCTGGATGATGACAGTAGCTGCCAAGCCAGGTCCCTTCACGCTGTATCTATCTCTGTCTGACTTGTTTGCATAAAGTAAGAATTAAGAAACTAGTGATGTAAAAATAAAAATGACATTCTACCAGGATGAAGAGTGGCAAGGGAAGAAATGGAGAGTCTTAAGAGTTATTTCAATACCAAAATGAAAGTCTACTTTTCTTATTTTTTGAGGGGGAGGGGCTTATTGGGGATTGAAGTTGGGGCTTCAAGCTTGCTAAAACAAGTGCTATGCCTCTTGACCCACAACCCCTGGTTCTTTTTCTTTTTGTTTAGATATAGTTCGTTTATATATAGTTGTTCATATATAGTTCAAACATTTGCCTATGCTACCTTCAAACTATGGTTCTCCTAACTCTGACTCTAGAGTAGCTGGTATTACATTCATGAGTCACCATGTTTAGACCTGGGTATTTTTCTTAAATCTCAACATATACTGATTAGATTGTAGACACTGTTAAAACAAGAAAGTGGCAATTATGTACTCATCTCACTGATTATCAGGTACCAATGTGGATAACTAATGATTATAGTAGGTAATCGTTGAATTTCCAAGACTCAGTTTCTATCAGGTAAAAAATTCATCAAAATTATGATTTTTAGAATGTGATTTTATTTTATAGCAGTAACATCCTTTTCTCTGGGAAAAAAAAATGCTTATGTTTTCCTTATAGTTTCATTTATAAAGCAGTAATTGTAATTTGTGTGAAGTATATGAATTTTAACAATTGTTTAATTCTTTAATGGCACTATCCCACTATTATTATTTACTGTTAGTAGACATTTGAAGTTGATATTTAGCTCTTAGGTTCATCTAGGCTATCTAAATTTGCTTTGAAAAGACTCTGAGGATTCACATTTAGGGGTATAATTCAAAATGCTAAAAATAAAATGCAGAAATAAGCCCTTGGCTGTTGGAGGCCCACACCTGAAATCTAAGCTATTTAAAGGATGAAATCTGAGGATCAAGGTTCAAAGCAAGCCTGGGCAAGAAAGTCAGTGAGATTCTTACCACCAAAAAGGCTGAAAGTGGAGTTATGACTAAAGTGGTGGAGTACTAGCCTTGAGCAAAAGACCTCATGGACAGCTCCCAGGCCCTGAGTTCAAGCCCCAGTCCCAGAGTACAAATGAATGAATGAAGAATGAATGAAAAAAATGGGGATGAAAATGAACCAAGTGTTGATTTTTTTCCATGGGAAATAACTTTAACTTTTGTGAGAAAAATGGTAGTACTGCTTGTTCTCTATATCAGTGTTTCAGAGGATCATTTTCTTCAAAGGACATTTTGAGACTCAGGAAGTTGGCTTGTACTCAGAAGCTGGTCAGGTTAGTTTGAACTCAGTAATCAGCTCAGTCTTTGTTTAAAGCTACTTATAAATAACTTTTCCCATGCTGATAAAACATCAGAGCCTCAGAATCTTCTTGCCGCTATAGAACATTTGACAGTCTTTTCTAAGGAACAAATTATCAGATGGCATTAACTCAAAAAAAATTCTTTTCCAAGTGAAGTGAGGAATTTTGTCTAGGGAAATAGCAGGCTTCGGTGCAAGGTTGAGCAGGGCTTTCATTTCGATTATGTTATTATTGCTTCTCTATGTAATCTTGTCTTCTGTTTTTGTTACTGGCAGAAGTTGGAGTGATTTATTTGTAAACATTTGTTTTCATTCTTTCAATAATATTCATGCATTCTCATTACCACAAAGTCACCAAATATGTTTCCAGGTGGGGGTTTTCAAACATTTTCTGAAAACGAATCAATGCTTAATCACATAATCAATACTTAATGAAGTAATCAATACGTTAGACTTTGCATCTAAATGGTCTCTATTGCAACCACTAGATTCTGTTGTGATATTGCAAACCTAGCTGTCAACAGTCTATAAAGCAATGAAGGAGGCTATGTTCCAATAAAACTTTATTGATTAAATAGTCAGTGGACAAACTTGGGCCATGATTTGCTGACCCCTGATTAAAGAAAGGGATGCTAAGAAAGTGTTGAACTAAAAGGTTCAAGAGCTTAAGAATCTTCTTGATCTCTACAATTCAAAGATTTCAGATGCTCCAAAAACAAATGATCAAATTAAGTGCTACAGGTGCTCAGATTGTCTCCAATGGCTGCTTTTGTAAGTCATATATTTCACTGGCTGAATTTTACTCCTTTCAATCAATTCTCCCGAACACCAACGCTGTGACACTGTGAGACTTTCAAGGCTGATACACATAAGCTCATTTCCTGATCCTTAGCCCTGTGGAAAGGAGCTATTGACGCTGGAAATAGGCACTCAGATAATTTTCAGTTTTCTCCCATATTTCCCTTAGGACGTGTCCTAACTCAGTCCAGGCACTGATTTTGATCTTGCCTGTTTTCTCTTTCCATCATTTCTACAGCAGAGTTGTAGAGGTCAATGTTCTTTTTGGCTGTTGTTAGTTAGTTTGACTTACAAATTCAATACACAGGGTTGGCGAGGTGGCTCAGTGGTAGAGTGCTTATCTTGCATGCATGAGGCCCTGGGTTTGATTCCTCAGCACCACATGGGCAGAAAAAGCCGGAAGTGGCGCTGTGGCTCAAGTGGTAGAGTTCTAGGTTGAGCACAGAAAGGCTCAGGAACAGTGTCCAGGCCCTGAGTTCAAGCCCCTGGACTGAACAAAGGAGGAGGGAAGTAGCCGAAATCTGTACACTCTTTCAGCCTGCCACTATACCCAACTCAAAGCAATTTTGCCAATTTAAACTATTTTTAATGTTGCATTCAAAACTCAATATATCTGGCTGAATTAATTAGCAACTCCTAACTGCTGATTAAATTATTAGACTTATTGCAAAGCTGAGATTTTAATTCACTACCTGGAGTTATGAAAGGCTTACATCATCACAAAAGAAAATAAATTATCCTTAAAAATCTGAATATGAGAGCAATAAAGATTTCACGGACCATAATCTATGAAATGGATTTCATAATAATTGGGAGACTAGTTGAACACTCAATTTATTTTCTGAGGTGATAATTAACACTTTCAAATGAAAGGATTTACTGAATTCAAATGTCATGTCTCTAGTAATTTTTTTGTGAGTATTATACAATGATATCTACAGATAGCTCATCATAAGGTAGTAGGTGCTCATTGTGACATAGTAGATGTGCATCTTTTAGGAAAATATTTGTAATTATTTTTAGTCTGAGGTTTGGTATTAACTTTTTTTTCTTTTTGTACTAGTAGTGTGTCTTGAACTCAGGCCTTGGTGCTCTAACTTGGCTTTTTCACTCAAAGCTGACATTCTACCACTTGAACCACAGCTCCGCTTTTAGCTTTTTTGGTAGTTAATCGGTTAATTAACTAGTTAGTTAATTAGTTTCTCAGATTTGGCTGTCAGGTCTGATTTCAGTCCACAATCCTCAGATCTCAGCCTACTGAATAACTAGGATTCCAGGTGTGAAACATCGGCACTCGGCTGGTATCCACTTTATTATTTGGTTAGACCTCCGAATCCTCAGAATTCTGTAAAAATAAGATACTATGCCTAATGAACTATACACAATAACCCTATAGAATTGCCTTCAAAATAAAAAGTTATCTGTGTACAGTATTCCTTCAAATAGCTCGGCCACATAACTTCTATATCTAACAACCAGTGTGATCCAACTAGGGAGCCTAGCTCAATATTGCTCTTAGAATTCCCTTCAGTGTAAGAATGAAATGGCAGCATATTTTGGAAGAGCTAGTGACTAATGCCTTGAGTCTAGCCCTAACTGATGAAAATAAATTAATCTCGGTGGTAGAGTGGGTTATATAGCAAAACCCAATGAAATGTCCAAGTGTTCTACATTTTGATTGCTATTTCTCTAGCCTGGAATAAGCAAACAGGGGTGTAAGTCTATTGGTGAGCCGTGTTCTCCGGGGCCTCTCACCCTGACGGGCTGTGTCCTCTCCCAGGATCTGTCACTGCGAAGGGGATGAAGAGAGCCCCCTCATCACCCCCTGCCGCTGCACGGGGACCCTGCGCTTTGTGCACCAGTCCTGCCTCCACCAGTGGATCAAGAGCTCCGACACGCGCTGCTGTGAACTCTGCAAGTACGACTTCATAATGGAGACCAAGCTGAAGCCGCTGCGGAAGGTACGGTGGGCGCTGGAGCGGGGCTGGGACCGAGAGCGTGCCAGGCCTGCAGGCAGCCAGGGCGGCGCGCAGGCTGGCTGTCCTTCCAAACCCACTGCCTTCGATTCCAGATGACTGTAATACCCACGAAGGACACATGTCTGGTGCAGGGCTCCACGTGAAAAAAACAGCAAGACTTTGTAGGCAATCCTCCTATTCTGTTTTAGAATCTAGGACCCCGTGCTTTATGCGTCAGTCTCCAGACTTTGAAAAGAGTATGTGCACATACACACACACACACACACACACACACACACACACACACACACACAGGTAGGGAAAATATAACTGTAATTCAATGCAAGGAAACTGAGATATTGTTATTTGCAGTAAAGATCTGTAAGAATAAGATACTTACTGAAGTCACTTCCCAAGAATGATAAATTCGATTTCATAATATGAATTCATCTAATTCTTTGAAAGCCAAGTACTAGATTTTTTTTTAACTGTCTTTAAGTAGTTCTACACAAGAGTTGGTATTTGACAAATCAGTTAAGGAGTACAATATACCTTGATCTGTGTTGCTCCTTTCAATATTCTCGCAAATTCCTGCCCTAACTATTCGTTTTGGTGGATATACCTTGGATTCTTGACAGCATGTCTTCTCTTCATTTGTCCACCTCTTTTGGCCCCGCCCACCCCTTTTGAGTACCTACTTCCTGGTGTTTATTTTGCTGCACTTTGCCTTTCTAAGGAATTACACTATTTGCGATCTCCCTTGAATCTACCATATTTCAGTGAATACACTTGTGTACACTTGCATGCTACCCAATATATTTACTTAAAAGTTTATAAGCTAATTCTCAAATGATTTCCTCAGATGAGGTGCAGGCTCTTTTTATTTTTAATTGTATTTGAAGATTGGTTTGATGTTTAATATGGATAGAGTAAGTAGAAAGAAAAAAAGTAGTGTGCATCAAACTGTAAGAGAGGCATAAGTATATTTTTAATCCATAAAGTGTATTTTCAAATTCTTTATTCAACATTTTTTGAAAGTATGGCTGTAAGTTTTGGAGTCAAGTTTAAAATTAGCGTCTCACTCACAGGACTAGTGATAGGGGATATAAGCAAGGACATTGGGTTTTATATAATTCACACTTGAGAGCTGGCCTCTGGATTTTAGCATGCAACTTATTCAGTTTTTGCCTGTCTGCAGAATTACATATATATGGATGCCTCAATTTCCAAAGGAGAGTATGCAAACTGCAATTTAAATAATGAAGCAGCCCAGAGCTGTTTTTTCATTTAAATTGAATGCAAAGCTAAAGTGGATAGAGGGAACATTGCTTGGAAATAAACATGATGGCTTTCAGAAAAAGCAAGGATGTACAGCAAATAAGAATGTTCCAGTGGGCATCTGACTGGTGGCTGACCACTGTAATTTGTCATTAGTTCTGAAACTTAGGAAGAGGGAGAATAATGTTCCCTGCTTTTGTGGCTTTAAAAATCTGCAAGGGGTTTATAGATGTCAAAAATTATGCACAGAGTGCCTTTGAAGTGTGAGCTATCTTTTTTTATTTTTTTCCTTTTTAACATGGAATGACCTGAATACCAAAAGGTGACACTCTGTTCCTTTAAGAGCAACCAATGCCAAAAATAGAAATGGATGGTTCTTCTTTGTCCTTTCTTGATCCACTAAGCAGATGTCCCGTGTTGTCTAGAGGGCTAAGTGGCATTCTGTGTTCCCTCGGGGAACTGCAAGTTGTTTTATAGCATCTGCGTATTCCTTTGGGTTTCTCCTACCATCTATCTAACCAAAGCTTTTATTTCAACTTTGTCAAACATAGCATTTCCATTTGAGGGCTAAAATCTGGATTGATGACATAATCAAACTCATTATTTATGACCTCCCATCGTTACCATTTTTGGTGGATAAACTCCACATGATTCTGGTGGGGAAACTGAACAGAAATGTGTTCTCTCCTCAGCTTTCAGGGAGTCAGCCATCTTTTAAATACGACCTGAAGCTTTTCTTAATATTCCATTACCAATAATTTACAACTCCACCAGGAATTCCTTCTCAACTGACCTATTTATAAACCAAATAGAAAGGAAGCAAATACATCCATCTTTTTAAATATTCATGATAATGAATATGTTGCTGCCACCTAATGGGTACCTACTAACTGTTGATTAATGAGATATTCTAGTGTCTTTTTTAAAAGAAAAACTTTCTCTGAGCATAAATATTGATGAAGGACCGCACTTCAACATCCTTTATTTTTAATAACACTTAAGTCCATCCAGGAAGTGTTAGAATCTAACCTAGAGGCAATGTTTCAGCATCCCACGGATGTGTTTTCTCTGAGCCACAGGGCTTACAACTTGACTATTAGTTGCTGACATTTTAATGTATGAATATTTCAAGCAAATTACAGGTGTCAAAATTCACTTGGAAACCACAATCTCTGGCTCTACTGGACTTATTCCCTGTATGACAACAACCAGGGGAGCTAAGCAGTAGCTGAGCCCTTCAAGAGAGAATTTGCTTTCAAGTTCCTCCCATCTCTTCCCTTTTACTCTTTTTCTGATTCTGAGTCCTTCTGCCATATCCACTTCCCTGAGTACATCCAGGCCTGGCATAGGGATCTAGTGTCCAATTCCTGTTGCCCTAAACATTGGAGTATGTCTTCTAGTCTACCTTCTAGAATGTCTGGGGCTTTACAACCAAGGAAAAAGTTTTACAAGTTCTCAGGCGCACTTGGAAGGATCTTTAGAGGTAGGCTCTGGAATGAGTTCAGATTGTGCAAGGTAATATGAACTCTCCAGACCTGAGGCAGTTTTCCTTGTTCTAGGTGGTTTGTTTTGAAATGGTACTGGGATTCATCAACAGTTTTCTTTTGGTAGATTTTAAGTGGCCATAAAGAATGCCAGGTATAGCATTTGGTTGGAATATATTTGAAGTATATCCAATTAATTGCTCTCTGCTCAGTAATTCCATTACAGTTTATAACGTTCTAAAGACAAAGCCCATGAAACAATTAATTTAGCTAATGATTCTGAATTTCTGCCATTACCCAATGGAGACAGGAGATTCTACTTAAATGAAATGACTTCGTAAGTAGAAAGGTACAAATCTTCATAGTCTGAAGAACCTTGGGGCTTAATTGTCTTTAAAGATATCAGTAAAACCTTACTGAACTAATTGCTGTTACTATACCAAGACCTACAATTAGCAAATTCATCAAGGTTTCCAGAAGAAAATCTTTATAAAGGTAAAATAAAATCAGTGGTTTATTTAAAGTAAAACCATTTTAATCATCTTTCAGTCAGTAGCTCAACTACTTTTATGACATTCAGTAAAAGTCCTATTAACTTGCTGAGTTTTCCAGGGTCAGAAGTGATTTATCAAACCCAGAAAAGTCAACAAGTCTCAAACAAATAAAGTACAGTAATGACTGAGTGAAATTTGGAAAAGTATACAATATTGATTAGGAAGCATAAACTGACCAGATTCTAAAACTGTGAAGTTGAATGAGATTCAGTTTTGAATCTTCCGGGGTGAAAGAAACTGGGTTTTTAAAGCCAAATCTGCAAGCATAGAAAATACCCCTAATCTTCTCCCTCTCCTACAATATTTCTTTACATATTTTTCCATGTGGAAATTCTTGATAACTGAACTGTATATTACAAAACATTTAGCTCCATGCAATCCTTATGTTTTTGGTCTCAGTTCATTAAGCCTGCCTTATGAAAGCTTACCAAGTCTATTTTACAAGTAAGGAAAATGAGAGACCATATCAAACAGAATATCATGTACCCCAAAACCCTTCATTCTAACAGTTTTACTCAATGAGTGCTAGGTGCCACTACATAGCTAACGAAGGATCATATTTTAAGTGTGGTGGTGCACACCTATACTCCCAGCACTCAAAAGAATGAGGCAGGGAGATCTTGAGTTTGAGACTAGCCTGAGCTACATAATGAGACCTTGTCTAAAATAAAAATGATGATGATGATGATGATGACGACAATGATGGTGATGATGGTGCTAGTTGATAAAGATAGTGGTAAAGGTTGCCTTCTCTAATACTGGAGCCTAACTTTGGATTCTTTGACACTTTTAAGTTGCATTTCTGGAGTTCCTATTCACGCTTTATTGACAAAGTCAAGCTTTCCAGTTTTGATCTTTCATGGAGCCTGCAGTGGGTGGATAAAAGAGGATTCTTTTTAAAACAGTAAGAGGAGGGACTCAAAGAAACATTCTCCAGTTTGTCTTTGGGGGAAAAATAAACACAGAAAAAAAAGATTCAAAGTAACATCCTACCTAGGATAACAGGACATAAAAGAGTAAATTGAAAATATTTAAAAACTCACTTATGAGACCCAAACACAGAAAAGAAACTTTAGCTTCCACTTAATCCATTTCTGATGGGAATCGTTCAAATAAAATGTTTCTAAAACAAGTACTTCTTTTCTGATATTTCACTTCCTTCTTATCCAATAGCCTTTCAACTAAGTTCCATCATTATATACACATTAACTCATTTGCAGGCTGAAAACGATGAACCTCAGTAATTTGAAACATACATTTCTATTGTCTTTTGTATTTTATACATTTTTCTTATTTTTTTAATTATTCTTAAGTAGTTGTACAAAGAGATTTCAGTTCAACATGCCAATTTACGAATACAGTGCATCAGAATCAATGTCCTTCTCCATTCTGTCCCGACTCCATCTAGCCCCTCTAAGTACCCGGCTCCATTTTCACAGATGTGCATTGAATATTATGACCTTATTTGCCCACCCTTCACCTCTCCATTCATCTATCTCAACTTGAATTCCCTTCCTTCTGGCAAATTTCAGCTTCCTGGTATTCATTCTTTGAACTATAAGTTAGTTGTTCTAAGGAGTTACACCCTTGGAATCCTCCCTTATCTATATTCTAGTCAGTTTTTGAAACACATATTTTTATTTTCACTCTGCTTTTTCTAGCCTTTTTAAAGATGGTTGGAGGGCTTTCTATCTATCTGTTGTTTCTCCTTCTTCCATGGACAAAGAACATCAAACATTCTTTGGCTGTTTCTTCAGTAGACTTCTTCAAGATTTCACATAACTCTTTCTTTTCTGCCTTGAACCAACACTGTGATGATAGAAATCAGACGTTATAGAACTGGGTTTGCTTCTATGCCTCCATCAGAAAGAATGACATTGCCCCATTTGTTAGGAAATGGAAAAACTTGGAAAAAATTATATTAAGTGAAGTAAGCCAGGCCCAAAGAAACGTAGGTCCCATGGTTTCCCTTATTTGTAATATCTAGTATATGTATGAGTCAAGCAGAAAAGGTCAGATAATGTGATGTCAGGAAAATGAACCCTTAGATGTGTATTTTAATGTTTTTTTCTTTCATGCATGTGTTTCTAACGCATTTATAAGATTATCTCTTTGTTGCTTTGTATGTCCCTCCCCCACAGTATAACCCCTGCTTTCACTATATTTGATGTCAGTATAACTTGTGGAGGAGATGGGGAAAAACCAGTTGTTTAAGGATACAGGTGGACCTGTTGCAACAATGAGAAGTACAAGTTGTCATGTCCAAAACGAGCTTTACAACGTTGGTGCGGGGGGGGGGGGGGGGGGGGGGGAAGGGGGGGGAAGGGGGGGAAGGAGAGAGCTTTACAACGTTGGTGCGGGGGGGGGGAAGGGGGGGGAAGGGGGGGAAGGAGAAGGATTGGGATTAGGCGGGGAGGGGGGAGGCTGGGAAGGGATGTGAAGGGTAAACAAAGGAGGAGGCTGCAATGCTTGGTAAGAAATGTACGCATTATCCTGCCCATGTAACTGTAACTCCTCTGTACAGTATGTTCACAAATAAAATTAAATTAAATTAAAAAAAAAAAAGAACTGGGTTTGCCAGGGTGAACGTCACTTCTGGATAGACTTTGGCAAGATTGTCCTTTGATTTCAGTCAAGTGTTTTATTGGGCTCAGATAATCTGACCTCATTCTAGGATTTTCAGAGATTGGAGTGGGGGACATCCTGCTTGATTCTCAGTGAGATCTAAGAAGTGGGGGCTGCACAAGAAAGCCCTCAGTAATAAAGTGCTGATACCTTCAGGCATTCGCCTATGACTAGAGCTCAGCTCTGAGGATTAGATAATGCTGTTCCATTTCAACAAACATACAAGTCTATCAGCAAGTAAAAGCTGCACCAGTGTAGTCCAGGTGAAACTTCCTTCATGCTTCTTGTAAAACCAACTGTACTCATTATCCTCAATGCATATGTCCTCTCCTATCTTTTAGTACCACAACATTTAGTTCCTCGATTTAATACCTCAATTACTACTCTGAGGACCACAATTGGTGTGTTAAGTAATCCACTGTGTACACATGACAATGCCAAGATGTCTTGTGTCAAATACTTAGCAGATGCAAAATACAAGTATTTCAGCGATTATTCTAATAGATACTTGTGATTTATCAAATGTCTTTAACTGAAATACTAGTAGGTCAATTAGTCTTCAGAAGTTTCAAAGAAGTAAGTAGGCATCTGGAGTCAATATTATAGTGTTCAAATAGAAATATTGTTTTCTGGCCAGCCAAAGAGTTTATTGTTATGAAACTCCCATCTGCAAGTACAGTCCTCCCTCTGGATGGATTTGAACTCATGCCCCCAGCAAATGATGTACCAATGGTTGTTCTAAAGGGACCCAGCAATGCAAGATTTAGTCACTCACTCAATTTACTGTACAAAGAATCTACTTAGTAATATGAGCAAGACAGTTCCTATTCCTGACCTCAGAATGCACAGAACAAACCACAACAGGATGGGAAAGAAGGTGAGAGTAAAGTATCACTCTGGGGGATATGACAATTCAAGGAGAGAGTTAGCCATCATGACCACTTATCCTTGTAAGACTATCTCTAAATAAATATATGTAAATAAGGCAAGAGAAGAAAACTATAAGCACATAGAAAAATGATTACCTTTTCTCTTTTTTCCTTCCTACTAATCTAGAAGTCAGTTCTCAATAGTGAGGTCACCAGGACAGCAACTGAATATACAGAAAAGAATTGGAATAGCAAGTAGAGTTTATTTAATCTAGGTTTGGATAAATAATCCTTGAATAATTGGTTGGTTCTGATTGATTAAATGCAACATTTTTCTAGCAGTTCTTTATTACTTCATCTAATTACACACTGTTTAATTCTGTTTCTTTCTTTGAAAACTAATTCTTGAAGAATACAGCCTCAAGAAGAATGTTACCTTATATTACTATTATAAATATAAAATAGACACTTAATTTTACATTATTATCCTTGCCATTGAAATCTGAAACCATTTTTTAGTTTCATCCTTGGGGAAAGAAAACGTTTTATTTTAACAAATATCAGGGACACAAAACAGAGATGTTTTTCCCTTACATATTGCACATTCTGATTTTTTTCACACATAAATTATGACTGAGGTGAGGGAATAATATTCCAGTGATCCATAGAAAAGCAAACAGCATCAAATTAGAATGTGCTAATGCACACATACACACATACACACAGGTAGAAACCAAGATTTCCCCAAAGTATCATCTCATAATTGAGTTTTAAATTGCTTTTTTATTTAAATATTCCTCCAATATAAGATTTTTTTTCCAGTTAAGGGGTATTTTTTCTTAATGCATTATTCCAATTTTTAAGTCTTGTACCAAATATAAGAATACTTTTCACTTAATTTTTTTAGGAGAGAGAGCATTATTAATGTACCCAAGTTGGTCTGCAACTTGTTATCCTCTTACTTTTGCTTCCAAGTGTTAGAATGTATACTAAGACCTTACCTCAAAAAAATTAATCTAATTTAAGTTAATTTTTTAAGATAAAATAAAGTGTGGGGAAGGAAGGAAGTTAGTTCTTGTGTTAAATGCATAGAAATGGCAAGAAGAAAACAAAAAGTAGACATGTCTGTGGTGGGCTAGGCTGTGTGGGACAGGATGCAGAGCAAAGACAAGAGGCTGGAGGCCGCGTGTTAAAGGAGCTTCCATGCTTGTTTAATCTTACTCACTACTTTTTAAGCAAAGCATGGTAGGAAAAGCAAATGCTTTGTCTATATTGAAAAAAAGAAAAGAAAGTGCTTAAGGGATTGATGTTCAGTCAGGGAAGAGAAAAAATGAAGAGAGCAGGAAGGAAGATGAAGACAAAGAAAGAAACAAACAGAAGGAAGGGAAGGGAGGGCCGTTAGCAGGGAGGAAGGTGGTCTGTGCCCAGGTCTCTGCCAGGTCTGAGCCCAGCCCACACTTCTTTTCTTACAAGTTCTAACGTGAGGGTTAAAGGCCAAGGTAATGGAAACTCATTGGTTCCCGACAGCAAATCTATTGTGCAGCCCTCAGGCACACAAGACAGGGCTTCGACCCTGAGAAAGAGGCTTGGATGAGCTCAACGTCATTTCTCAGCTTGGCACAGGATGGAAAATAAAAGCACATTTAACATCTCAGTAAGTCAGTTTCGTGGATTCTTAAAAAGTTGATCCCTATTTTCATTTTGTTGTTCTTGTTTTTGATCCCTATTTTCTTTAAGGCCAGAGTTTATATAAACATACAACTAACCTCTCTCAGTACAAAAGGTGATACTTTGATGAAGCATTTTTTGTTAAAAACAAATTTAACAAGTTTTGAAGCCATATCCTTTTATGCATGTGGGAAATGGATTCTTTCCTGAAACACTGTCCAGCTCCCACTAGACTTTAGGCACATATAAGATGACATTGACAGCCGGTGAGTCTCTAGGGTCACAGGTACAGGCTCAAGGACCGCCCAGTAATGAGTCCCTACTCCTAGTTTAGCATCACACAGCTATTTACTGAGCTATCACAATGGTACGATCGCTATTCCTAGCATGAAAATTAGAGTGCTGAGTAAGACACCGGTCCTCTGACCTCAGAGAATTTTCTATTCTAGTGAGATGAGGATGGAGGTAGAGAGTTTGAAAATGAATTGGTTATATTATCTTAAAATAGACTTGAAAATGGGATAGGGGACCATTCTAGTTAACTCCAGTCAGGATTAATAGAATTCCAAGGACTAAATTATAACTCAAGGGAAATCTGTAGGAATTTTTGAAAAAGAAAAAAAAAAAAGACATTCCATTTCATAGCTGCCTCTCTCTTCCATGACAGGAGGGAAATTAAGATGAAAGGTTTTGGAATGCATGTAGGGAGACCAGACTAGGAAGAGGCACAAAGACAACCTTGTCCAGGTTAGCGGAGAGAAATGACTGACAATGGCTATGAGAAGCCACTTCCTCCGAGGCAATTTACTTCTACATTAGGAGCCAGAGAACTCCTATAAATTACTAACAAATTCTGGTTTCATGGTGAAAATAGCAGGTAACCCAAGAATCAGTAAAAGACTGTGGCATTCTGACACATGCATGCTAACTCATTTACACACACACGAAACACAGCCCCACCACCCCAGTAGAGTGGTGTCATCAAGTACCTTTCCAAAGGAAGCCCAAATGGTAGATTTAATTTTATGGCTTTTAATTTTTTAAATGAATAATAATCACTTCAAATATGAAAGCTGTACAGAAAAAAAAAACAAAACCAAAGAGATCTCTAAAGACTTGATTTAGCCCACAGGCCAAGAATGTACCATGTCTGTGGGTAAGAATTCCTCCTCGCTCTGTGAATATTTACCTATAGGGCACAGTGGAATGCGGCAGGAAGAACCTAGATTGTGTGGAAGAATGGGGTTTTATGTCTCTGCACCAGGATCTATGGTTTTATATGAGTCATGTGACCCAAGGCAGCTTCCTTTTCTATCAATAAAAGGGAAGGGTGGTGATGGGAACTATTTTGCCAGCTTTGAAGGTTTGTGTTGGAGATACCGTGCTTGTACGCACCTGGATTTTATCCCCAGCACCAAAAGCAATAACCGATTACAGTATTAAATAGAATGATTTAAGAAAAAGGCAAAATGCTCTGATTAGATGAGTGAAGAGCGTAAAAATCAAAATACCTAAAGACATTTCTTTTTGGCTTGCCACAGCCCCTGAAACTCTAGTCCTTTAGCCACAAGAACTCTAAAGTCCTGTGCTCTTTAAAAACAAAAAACAAAAAACTTAGAACTCACTGAATCTAACTTTTTATTGTATAAGAAGGGGAGAAAAATTCCTAAGAGTCAAAGACTATTAAATATGTTGCTCATATTTATACATGTGTATAAAATGATCTTATTCTATGTTGTAAATATTTTGTGTTGTAAGTCATTATTGACTTCCTTAGGTTATAATTAAAGATGCCTACTTTCTTTTCTGAAGTAGAGCTCTTCTTAAATGTGCAAGTATAAAGTGAACTCAGCTCTGTCACCCAAATGGCTCTCATGTCATAGGACCCCAAGTGAACCAAAGGACATATAATGAGTTCTTGCTTAGATAAAATAACTTGGTCCTATGGCCCTATAACTGTGTTTGTGTAGAAGTTACACTTGTGAGAATGTCAACTTGCAATGTCAAAGACTTTGCTAGCATACATGATGGCTTTAGCTGTTTGTTTGTTTGTTTTGTTTTTTGTATTTTCTGCAATCTTAGCCTGAGGAAGAAATTCTAATCTTTAGTTGTGAATCAGAAGCTACCTATGAGTACTTAGACATGCATCCCAAATAAGATGCCTATATTACTTTCTGTCTTATAGTCTGGGAGCCATCATTGATGCAGTGTGTTCACTTTTAAGACAGTGAACTTTTAAGCAAAGCCTCCATTCATCCATCATCACTTTGAGCTATGCACAGGATTGGAAGGGCTGCTCCATCAGGCATAAAAGCTAATGAGTATCACTCACCTGGAAGGAAGGTTCTTGATCCGCCACTTAGGCATCCCTCTAAGGCCCAGGAAAAGGAAATTCAGTGCTGGTTGGAATAAAACCTTTCCTTGTTCTTAGCCTTCATGGTCAATGGTGCAGTCTGCTAGGTTACCTTGGCCCTGTATGTATTGGAGTTACCATTGTCTTCAGATGCATGCTGTCCAAATCATAGAAGCTTTCCCTAGTGTTTCTCAACTTTATTTTAACAGAGGCAATTTTACAAAGGCAATTGCCCCTAGTACGTATCCCTCTGATCCCAATTCATTTCTACAATCTTAAAGCCAGGAAATAATATATTTTTAAAAAGCCAAGGACAGCCTAGCTACCCAAAGTGTCTCCTTCACCCAGGGCCCATCTCTGATCATATCAGATGAAGCACAGTGTGAAACGGTAATGAGAACTAGCCAGCCTCATTCTGCAGTTTAAGTCAAAGAGAAACCTAGTTCTGCTTACGATATTTTTTTCCTAAAAGAAAGAAATACCATTTTGTGAGATGACATTCCAAACTCTTATTCAGAATTGCTTTACGGTGCTTTTTTAAAAGCAAGCCAACAAAACCATGAACTGTGAACAATGTCACAGAGAGGTCCTTGCTGGACAATGGAAGCGAGCTTGTTCAATAATGTAGGTTTGCAATAACAAAGCTTTGTGTTTGAAGCTTGATACTTTACAAATGAATCTCTCCTTGGCCCTGCCAGTGTACTTGGACTAGAGGTTACATATGTTAACAGGATGTTTTTTTTTTTGGTCTCTGGCATTCATAACCAGCTTTGTTGTGGAAATCATTATTTATATGCATTATTTAAGAAAAGCCAATAGGCACAATGATAGTCCCCAGGGAGCAGCTTTGTGGTGAGGGCTCAGAAAATCAACAGAATTAGGCAAAAATAGATCTCCCCCCTACCCCCCTTGCAGAATCAATGTGCAGAGAAAATGCAGGAACCTCCTGGATCCCCAGCTAGGGTGTGGTGTTTTAAAGGGGAGGAGATCAGACATTTTACTCCTGCTCTCCTTGCTGCCTTAACTATGGGGATTTTTCCATCTCTTTTCTAACAAAGTTCATGATCAAAAAGTGAGAACTAATATAGCAGAGGTCAGGTAGCCCTGGCTTGCTGTGGAATTCGTTTTCCTTTAACCTAATTTGGTAAATAGTGTGAAATCTTGACATACCAGAAGAAGGTCCTGCATCACCATGGATTTCTTGAAGCAACGGTTCCATGTTGCCAAGGCAACCAACTTCACTGTTTTCTTCCCTCTGGAAAACCATCTCCACTGTTGCAAACCTTAAATCACAATCATCTCTTAGACTACTCGGGGTCAAATATGTCTCCTATATGCACAAAACTGTTCCTTCTTTTATGAGCTATCCTAGTGTTACAGTGAGAGAATTTGACTTGGGGGGGATAAAGTGTATATTAAAGCATTCAAGTTAAAATAATCCCATAACATTTAGATTGTGCCTCTTGGGTCCCAGGAGATGCTAGGCTGTTTATTCTAAGCAGTTACTTTTTTTTTTTTTCCTTTTGGAGCTGAGGTATCAATGTTGGCATATTTTGACTAATCTCTATGTAAATTGGTTGCAATCAACTGCTTTCTCGTAGTTTTTGAAATCACATCTCTACGAAGACAAAGTAGTTTCTGGGATTCATATTACCCACCTGTTGTTTATTTTCTCTCCTTTTTTTCTTAAGAGTAAAAGCCCCATTTGGAGAGTCTTTTCCTTTCATGTAAATGGAACCGGTTTGCAGTTTTCAGAGACATTTCAACAGCATCACACCTGAATTCAAACAGAAGTGCTTCCTCCATTCCCTACCCCTCTGCCCCCTACACCCACGCACTATAGTCAATGTACATTTGTGGAAATGGAACCACAGAATTTGAGGGCAGCGGTGGAGTTGGAAAGATGAAGGAGCAATAGAGAGGGTGATACAGATCAAGATACATTGTACTCATAAATGGACTGGTTGGATTCAAACCTCTTTGTATAACTACATAAAGATGAAATAATGCAAAGAATAAAAAAATAAACATGTTTCCTCAAAGATCCTGCTGCAGATGGGTTGCTTCAACGGAAAATCCCAAAGGAAGGACAGTAGAAATATTTGAAGGAAGTTTTCTGCTAGCTTGCCCTGAACAGGAAATCTGGGTTTGGTTAAGATTCTCCCTGAGGTTTGAAGAGCTAATGACTTCTTTTTTAGAAATGAATGTCCACACTACACTTCGCCAGCCATATTTAGCCTGCATAGTAATTTCAGATTATTCTTAATCAACCATCCAGGACTGCGGTTCTAAACTTCCAGTTAGTTTTTCAAATATTTATAAGATTGTCTTCCTCTTGCATTTCTTTTGGGAAGTTGATTGCATAAAGGGGAATCATGTTTCATTTCAGGATTCCCAAAGGCTTCAGAATACAAATATGTGGCTTTCAATGAAGTTTCGGTCTGTGGCTTAATGGTCCAGAGCATTTACATGTTGCACATTTATTAGATAAAACATACCTCAGCTCCTTCCAGCTGTCACTCTTCTTTCAATAAACCAAGGAATGTTTTTTTTTTCCTCCAGATAAACTAGTACAAATTATCATATCCACTTTGGAAAGAACTGGCATTATTTTCTTTCCATTATTGGGATTTGACACATGAGACATTTAAATGTCAGTCAGACTAAAAAGGCTTTTAGGTTGTTCTCTCAGCTCACACCTGTTGTATCCTTCAGAGATTATTTGCACTCTATCCCAATGCTCAAAAGCATTTAAACCCGATTACAGAAATCTATACCGAAATGTTAGGTGATCGGTGATGGAGGTTGTAGGAAGTGCAAAGTCCTACAGCAAACATAGGCAGAGGAGTACTTGGGTCCTGGACACAGTTAGATAGAAAGAGTCATTTGCTTCCTAAACCTTTAGCATCCAAAGTAAAGAGGGAAATGTCATCCATTAAATGACTTATAGTAGATAATTATAAATGTTTATAAATGTCAACACGCAGACTATCAGGTCACAGAGATCCTAAGGAAACATTCCTCGTGGGGTTTCATTAAGTAGAAGGAATGGTGGTTTACAGTAGCAACTGTACACTACGTTAATGGCCACAATCATCAGCCAGAAGGCACTGATCCTACAGCCTTTCCAGCCCTGCACTGTGCTTTGTGTATACATAGACCCACTGAATCCTTTCCAGACAAATATTCTTATTTGCATAGTGTCATGGTTGAGAAAACTGTGGGTGAGAGGGGTTAAAGAATTGGATGAAGTCTTCCCAGGTTTGACATAGCTGGACTTAAGATTAAATCGATGTGATGTTCAAGTGTATGGTTGATAGTGTTATTGTCCACTGGCTCTATGGTCAGAATCGAGGAAGACCATACCTGCCTGGGTGGGTTGAACAGTGCTTCTCCGAGCAGCAGTTTGTTGGGACTGTGTATGATCTGTGACTGAATACTTCCTACTGAGACTTAGAGACTTGAAATAGTACATTTACATACACAAAGGAAGAACAACTCAGACATTGAAAATAGCCGGCTTTACCAGAAAGATGACCACAGGCAAGTTTCACAATGAAACCACTTTGTACAATTAATATAAGCTCGTAAAAATTTTATAAACTTTTATGCTTCAAACATTTTCAGGATATGAGGCAATTATATCTTGATAAGGTGTTTTTTTGAGCAACAAATAATCTAAGGAGAAAGCAGGGGTTGAGGGGTTCGGATTTATTCCATTCTGCCTTCTTACTTCTGACTAATTATAGAGCAGAAGATTTTCTCAGCACTACTCCTCTAGATAGCCAAGTTTGAACTCCTTCCAATAAGCACAAATACCCTGGGGCACTGGACATGGAATTGTCCGTGCTGGTTATACAGATAGCTACTGAGGAAGGCATGGTGACATTCTTGCCTGGTGGCCAAGGGTGAGTTTCTATTCCCGGGCACCAGTGATGTAGGGAATGGCAGGCAGCATGGGAAACAACAGATAATCAGAGGTTCTTGAAGAAAGGAAAGAAGATTGTCTTTGAGATGTGACTCAGTCCCTGGGTGACTCTCTTTAATGCTGTTATTCAAAGTGGCCCTTTCTTAGACCTGTTCTGCAAGTTCTTTCTGAGCGATGAGGCTGTGCAGGGAGATCCTATAGCCATCATTCAAACTGTTTGCTCCTCTCTCTATACTCTCTCCTCTGCTTAGTTCAAAGGAATCATCTTTTCTTTTATCCTAGTCTTCAGCTACTCCATTTCTCCCCGCCTCATTCTGCCAGTGCCTCACAGACATAAAGTTACACAAGAATTAAAATTCAGTCTCAACATGGTCTGAATGTTCATATGCCAGTGTATGGGTATGTGCATGCACACTAATCAAGACAGAAGACATACACTGCAAATGAGATTATGGATCATTTCATCTATTTAATTTTTTTCCATATTTTAGGAGTTTCCTACAATGAACAGACCATTGATGAAAGTAAGGACTTACTGTGAAATAAAATGTAGGGGAGACAGAGGGATACATTTTCATGTTGAAGGGAAGGGATCTAAAGAGAAAGACAAGTTAAAAATAAATTTTACAAAGAAACTATAAATAAATGAATAGAAATAAATCAACGAAGAGATAGAGGGTCAGTAGCTTGGAGGAATGATTTCTTTGGGCGGTCGTGGGATCTTTTGTTCTCTGAGCAAAGAAGAAAGGAAGTGTGAAGGGCAGAGAGCAGTTAAACTTAGTCTCAGGATGAGAAGCTAAGGGAGTTGACCCATGTGACTACCGAAGTCCTATTTAATAATACTCTGTCAGGACCCAGGTCCCTTCTGGCCCCTGCACCACTGTAGGACATGGTAGCCAATCGTTCTCTGTTTCATCTTTCCCAACTCCAAGAATGACCCTCTCAAAGCTCTGACAACCCCAAAGCCTTTTTCCCTCAGGGTTTGGCGATTTGCTTCAAGTTAGTTCCAATCACAACCATGGTGTGGGAAATTACGGCTCCCTCATCTGTTCTTCAAGGGCTTGGAGTTTTTATTGTCTGTTTCCACATACTCTGTCCTTTGTTGATGTAAATCTGAGTTCAAAGATTCATCAGTTCATAGGTTTCATCTTTAGATCCTCTTACCTCTGTGTTTTTAGCAGAAGAGAAATCCCTGGCTAAAGCCAGAGCTGTTGCTTCTTCCCCAGCTCCTTCCCTATCTCTCCCAGTTCCTCCATCTCATACTCCTCAAGTGTTCTCTTCCACTGTTTTATCTAGGAGAGGCCAGCCTACATCCGAGTCCCTTGTGGTCTTGGTTTCATACCCCAAAGAATTTTCTTTGAACAAATTCTAGGAAGAACACTGTCTATTCTCCCTGCATGTGAACTTGTTGTTCCCCCAGTCCCTCTGATGATCATAGCTCCTCTTTCTCACCGTGTATCCTTTCACCTCGAGCTCAGACTTCCTCTTCTCTGGTTCCTGTGACCAATCTCTCTTCGGCACAATTCCATGTCTTCTCATATCACTGAAAGTCCTCTTCTCTTCTTTCCTACTTTGCATTGATTGACCTCATGCATCAGAAGGTTTTTATGGCCTCCGATAGAAAGAAGAGACTTAAATGGGAGCACTAATGATTCCTGGTCCTTTTTCAGCTTGATAAACTTGGCCTCTTTGTTTTAATATGAGCAAATTGTAAAAATAGTATTAGATTAGTGTAGAAATTTAATTTCTACCTCCTTGCTGGAATCCAGGTAATAAAGAAATTGACAAAGAATCTGGAGTTTGTTATCAGGATTAATAAATGATAATAAATATCTGGGAAGGAAGGATATAAGCAAAGAGGCAAAGCCACACAATTTTTATTGTGTTACCAAAGAAAAGGCAAAGAGAAATAACAGACTATTAAATAAAGACTTTGGAATAACAGCTCCACTCAGAATCACTTCTCACCCTTAAACTTTGGGAAGAGAAACAGAATATGTTCTAGAAAATGAATGACTATCACCTGTGTCTTCAGGAATTCCACACAAAGGACATGTAGATCTAAAGGAACATTACAAGAAAGTAAAAAAAATCTCAAAGGCTCTGATAAGTCACTCTGATTTCCTCAGAATTACAATGAGCTACTCCTGCGCCTCCCTACACCCCCAAAATTATATTGGTCCAAACCAACTTCTCCCTAATTGGACAAAACAAATCAATATGAATATGGCAGGATGGGATGAGAGTATAACTTCTTATACAGCCAAATAGTGAAACAAAGTTGAATATTCTTATATAAACACAAGTGCAAATTGTACATTTTCTGACAGCCACTGAGCGGGAACGAGCCCTGGAATGTGCTCACCAGCCTATGTGCTGTAAATGAGAAAACCTGGCCAGGCCTGGCTGCAGAGTCATTCTTTGTTTTCCAAACATATGGAGTCCCTGAATCTCAAGTTTTATTTCTAGCCTCTGAGATTATATCTCCAACCCTTCTCTGGGCCAAGACTTCCTTACTTTGTAAACGGCTATGTCACTAAATTAGTTCATAAAGGATAGTTTGAAGTATGGGCTTTTAATCTGGAAAGGATCTCTGATCTCTGAGAATCCAGTAGAAATTCAGAGCCTTTCACAGAAAAAGGAAAAACACACAATATTCCACATGCCATTTAAAGAATTTATATACTATTAGAAACCACCAAAAACATCTTACCTCTAAGCAAAAGACATTTTTAATAAATAAATTTTAAAGGATGGGTCAATATAAATGCCAAAAGTGTGTTACAATAGAGTATATTTGGCCAGTTATTCATGCTTGGCATCAAAATCCTCAAAACTAATTTTAGTTATGGAACTAAAATACTACTTGTTTCAAAGTATTGTTACATTTAAATCTTGAGCCAATACTTCGAGAGGTTAATGTTTCACTGGCTGCCATTTTAAGATGAAGTAGTGTATACATGTATGAGATTTACTTCAAATAGTTTTGTGACTAAGAGACTCTGAGAGTAAAAGAAAAAATTCAGTCCAATCATATTACACACAATATTCAGATATCACACTGCTCTTAAATCTGGGAGGAATAAGATGCAGGAAGGAAAATCAATAGTGACAATGGGCTGACAATAGAATTGAGGTTGAAGTTGGTACAAAAAACTGAGTGTTCCAAGCAGAAACTTATTTTGTGTCCTGCCACCCAAAGGAATATTCTAGAAAGATATTTCTACACACCCACACACACAATTGGGAGTGTCTCTTATAAATGAACATTACACAGTCTCTGAACATACAAAATTTCACAATTTCAACCTTAATATAAATTCCATGCAAACAGGAATCTTAGCTATCTTCTTTCCCAACACCTTGAACAAAGTCTGACACTTCAATAATTAGTTCTTGAATTAAAACAACCAGCTAAGAATGTATTGCACCACCCTGAGCATATTAGGTTGATTTCCAGACCTCCACTAGAAAAATGAGACATTTCAAATAGGACATCTCAAAGGTCTTTGCCCCAGGCTGGGGATGTAGCTCAGTGACAAAGTACTTACCTAGCCTGTCTGTGGCCCTGGGTTCAATCTCCAGTAATTAAAAAAGAAAAATCTTTCTCTCTTAAATATTTTCAGTCTCAGGCTGGGAAGGTGTCTCAGTGGTAGAGTGTTTGCCTCACATGCATAAGACTCTGGGTTTGATTCCTCAGCACCACATAAACAGAAAAAGCTGAAAGTGGCATTGTGGCTCAAGTGGTAGAGCGCTAGCCTTGAGCTGAAAAGCTGAGGGACAGTGCCCAGGCCCACAGTTCAGGCCCCACAACCACCACCACCAACAACAAATATATATATTTCAGTCTCTGTGATTCTGTTTAGTGCATGGGAAAACTTCCTCCCAGATGGTGTGGCTACAATGATCCTTACATATAGAGGGGGACCCCTGCCTAGGATAGAGGCATGTAGATTATGGGTGCTCAGTAAAGAGGACACAAGGATGCATACACAATGGAAATGAAACTGAGCAATGGGTTATGTCCATTCCAAGAGTCTTAGTCTTCAATCTGAGGCTTCAATCTGTAGGGAGGAGAGAAACAGCCACTTCAGGATCTGTGACCCAATTATTCCTGTGGTTTTCTTTATGACATTGTGTTCTCATGGATACAATACTACTGTTTTGTCTGCACAGAAACAACTGGCAGAGGAGATGAGATGGTATTTCTCACCAGCACCTCAAGAGAAAACAGACAACCACTTACTGGTTAAAGATTTTTTAAAGATATTTTTGTCTGAAATACAACCACGAATTATTTTTTGGATGAATTTCTGTTCTTAAATGATAATAGCAACTGACTCAGAAGTAGGATTTTGGTTGGGGTATTTTGGTGAGGTAGACACACATGTGTTCACTCTTAGTAAACAATGTTAGATGTTATAGTGCCTCTCTAAAATATTTCCCTAAACCTTTTCTTAGGGAACTATTTCTCAAACTTCAGCATAGATTACAGATCACTTGTAATGCTTATAAAGTATATAGATTCCACCTGGCACTGATGGCACACACTTGTAATCCTAGCTATTTGGGAGGCTGAGATCTGAAGATTGATGCTAAAACAGCAGGGCAAGAAGGTCCATGAGACTCCAACTAACCACCACAAATCCAGAAGCGGAGCTGTGGTTCAACTGGTAGAGCACTAGCCTCGAACACAAAAGCCCGGGGACAGTGCCCAGGCCCTAAGTTCAAGCCCCAAGACCAGCATAAAAGGTTAAAAAAAAAAGAGAATAGATTCCTAAGTTTCTCTCTCCTAATATGCATGAAAGCATAATAATTGCTGTTTTAACTATCTCTTCAGAAAATATGCTACCTACCACATATTATATGTATTTTTCCCTTTGCTTTTTCTTTTATTCTGAGATCATCTTCATATGTAGTGTCATTACACCCTCTAGTGGATGTCTTTATTCAGCAAATATATATTACAAATACCTACCTCATAACTTTTAGGGAATTTCATCTATCATAAAAACTTGACAGAAAACAATGATTGATTTCACATTCTTAAGTATTCCTCTTTTTTTAGAGAAGCTCATTTGTCATTTTAAAGTAAATCTGCCAGTTGCCTGCAGTATTATCTTTGCCCAAACGTGAACATCAATTCCTACATTCCCCAATTCTAACTTAACTATCCCAAGGATGGCAATTTGATATTTCTATTTTGACTGAATACTTAAGAGATGAATCTGGATACAGGGCCCATGGCTCCCTGTTCCCACTTTCAATTTCCTTTGGCTGTGTGTCCTAACTTCCGCTAGTGCAAGGCTATTTCCTCTTGCTTTTGTTACCAAGGGAAGCATAGAGGCTACATTCAGCCAGAAAGCACCACACACACACCACACACATACACACACACACACACACACACACACACACACACACATACTTTTCCTTTCAGATTGGAACATGTAGAAAAGATGTCAAGGAATTGTTATTATGGGTAGATTTAAAGTGGAAGAGAACTAAAGGTAAAGATATTCTAGCAAATTATCATACACACAGAATATTTGTAGAGCAATTGAGGTTTCACTTCTTAGCTGTCGAGCCCATGTCCATGACCAGCTGCAGTTCCACGGAAGGACATAATTGCATCCTGTACAATTCCTGATTTGTTTTGGTTAGCAAAAGCCTCCACTAACCGTGACCTTAACCAGTGTCCATTGTCTAAATCTCAATACAGCTTCTGTGTTTCCCAGCTATCGTCAAGTTTGCAGCAATTTCAAGTCTATAGCAATATCTAAAATCATCAGATTTCCCTTTAAGGGTCCTTAAGTATATTGTTAGGAGGGAAATTATTTAATTGGCACAGCCACCATTGGCAATTTCTTTTAAGAGTTATTCCGTGTTAATAATCAGTTGGTGGTTCCATTCTCTCCCAGTGGTCTTGAAATTGTAACTGCTGCAGTTAGATTTTAATAAGCTTTCATCCGACCTAAACAATACTGTGAACCGTAAAGTTAAAAATGAAATTATTTGTTTTAGTAACTAATGAGCTAACTCAAAACTATTTTATTTCAAACCAGTTCACTGGCTTTGTGACTTTTCTCAGCCAACCCGAGCAATTTTCTCACAAGTAGCCCAGCTTGTGTGTTGATGTCTTCCTCTTCCTGGATTAGTCACCATTTCAGGGTGAGAAGTGACAAGTGCTGCTTCTAGTACAGACTTCCTGGCGGCCACTTCCCTGCTCTGCCAGGTGTCATCCAACCTCAGACTGCACCAGAATAACGGAAGGTGTGTGAACACCAATTGCAGCTCCTGAGGCCCAAACTTTCCAACCCAGCACATTGGATGTGGCACACACACACACACCCCCCCCCACACACACACACACACTTATTAGATTTCTAACTAATCCTAGGGTTGACTCTTGGAAAACAATTCAATACCCTTTGAGAACTATGTTTTCCCAGAGATGAATTCTCTAGAAACTTCTCCAAGACAATAAGTCCCAGAACCTGTGAAGGACACACTGACAACTTTCAGCAATGAAGGTATATAGGCAATGCAGCACATTTGAAACATGTTATTTGAGGTTATTGTGTTTACACTTGACAGACCCCTTCAGTTATATGCCAAATGGGATCAGGAAAAAAATCAGACAGTTAAAATGTGGGTTTGCATTTATGATGGCATTTATAATATGATAGCCAGAGGGCAGATCTGGCTGGCAGAGAACTCCTGGAAGTAATTGCTTAGACCACCTTAGTGTGGCTACTGTTGGGGGCCTACTGCCACCTCGTGGTGGGTTTTGGCAGTATCAGTTCACAACTTGGCTCTGGATGCAGTGGCTGCTGGAAAACAGAAGCAAAATTGAGCTTTGTACAGAAATGGTTTTGCCCAAGTAGTCATCACGTCCTATTTTAATATCGCATAACTAAGCAGCCTTGTTTCTTCACATGTACAAAAAAATTAAACCTATTTGATTAGGCAACAGTTTCAAATTTATTTCCCAGGACAGAATAAATGCCAGGAAAATTCACAGCAACAATATTTGCATTGATTTCTATTACAACTCAGAAATCTTTTCAGAGAAAAACGAGTCTGTTGTAGATTTCTGAATAAGTCAGGGTTCTGTTGGATTTGTTCCATGTTTTCAAAGTTTCAACAGGAGAGAAAAAGCCAACAAAGCAGGGACGGAAGACCCAGAGAATATAAAGCCTAAATCAAGGTCCAAGTCCAGCTACATAGGAGGTGCCAGCGTTCTGTGAAACTGATTTGCCAACTTTTGCTGCTATGCTTGATTCTCAAGGAATAAACTTTAAAGAGCAGTAAAGGGCAAGCAGAAGTGGTGAGGTGAAGTCTTTGATCAGTGGTGGCCTGCCATGCCAAACAACCTGGCTTTTCCCCCTTGGGGCAGGGAAAGGGAGCTGCTCCCTGTTTTCTATCAGGTCCTCTTAGCATATCTTGGAGAGCTATATATGCTCCTTCACACGGAGGAGTGAGTAATTGTCTCCACAGTGATCATGTGAACAGGGCCTTGTGGCCCTGCTGGTGGCCTCATTGGTGGGAACTGCCCAGCATCAGTAACATGACAATGATTCATATTTTATGAAAAGCCCTGCTGGCAAAGCCAACGTGCGCATTTCTTCCAAGTGCTTGGGCAATGTTGGCACTGAAAATGATGTGCCAAAGAACACACTTTGAGAAACCAAAGGATCCAAGTCTCATCTGCTACCTCCACAGGTCTAACAATAGTAGTGTCTTATATCATGTCATGTGGGCACATGACATTGTTTAAGAAAACTAGGTATAGGTATCAAATGCTGCTATGAGAATTTTCCAGGTAATCACTTTTCTTATTCCTTAAACATGCGTTAAGTTTTCCTCATTGTTATCATTGAAATAATATGGAAACTATTATTGGATAAAAACAGAGGAAGAAAGATGAATTGTTAATTTGTCCTAATACATCCCTGTAAGGAAATCTCAGAGATGGACAGTCAGTAAGAAGCAAGTAGGGCATGATATTTTCAAATAAAATGTTGGGTTTCTTCTAGAACATTTCAGATGCTCTACAGACCCCAAAAGATCAGATCTACCCATGGATCATGTAGTGGCACATGCCTGTAATTCCAGATTGAGTCAAGGATTGTGATTCCAAGGCCAATTGGGTTTAAGTTGACCCTGTGACTCCCAAAGAAAACAAAAATCAGATCCAGTTTTAAGTATTCAGCTCTTTTACAAGTCAAATTATACCATGTTGGCCCTCAGACTGTAGAGGAAGGTATGGATCATCTATTTGATTCTTATTATCAGAAAATTGCATTTGATAAAAAGTGGCAGCGAGCTCAGGGATGGCTCTGTGAGACAGAGCTCTGTCTTTCTTCCACACGGTGTGATGTCCTAAGCCAGGCTAGTGCTGGCCAGACTCGGGTCTTTCAACTCCTAAGTGTTTTCCTTGAGCCTGACAGTGGATTGCTGATAGTCTTTCTGATGATTATGACTTCTCAGTAACCAAGAAGAAAAAGCAACCATTCTCACACCCAGATGGAAAATTCTTATGTCTGAAAAGATATCTTTTGCCATTTCCCTGGTAGAAAGAATTTCAATGTCATTCTCTACCAAGACAGTAAAAAAAAAGCAGCATGTCTGAACACAACGTCAACCCTAGCAGGATTAGCCTCCCACTGAAGGAAAAAATGAAAGGTAGCAATTCTCTTACCCAGTCTTCCTGTCATGGCCTTTACCAGAATATCCTTCTCATGAAATGAGGAGCAGGAGCTCCTAAGCACTGAGCGATTCCATTTACAGCTGAAGCTGTGACAGGTCCTGACCCTGCCCTTCAGGAAGCAGATGGTGTTTCTCTTGTGCACACGGAGTTGTACCCTGTTGCTTGGGTGGGGGAGTAAGGTCTTAGGAAGCTCTAAAGACTTCACTTTAGCACAGACATCATAGTATAAAGAATCATGGATTATGAAAAGCTCATATATGAAATCTACACCTGAAAAAAATCAAAGCACTTTATTCACACATGAAACCAATTAAAAATAGTTTAAAAGGGAAGAAAGAGGGTGTAAGAAAGAGTAATCGGGGGTGGATTTGAGCAGAACTCATTATATGCATGGATGGACATGTCGCAATGAAAGCTCTTTGTGCAATTTATGTACACTAATAAGAAACTTCCATTGGAAAACGAGAGAAGGCAATAATGTATCCGGTTATATAATATTCCAAGGAGACAGTGTTTCCTGCTCCTAACTTAGCACCACAAAGAAGTGAGAGGCAGGAACATGGAGTAAATGTTCCCCAACCATTCCCCCATCTTACAACTCTCCCACTCGTGCTACAGAATGACACAGCGAGTGGGAAAACAGAGATGCCTTGATTTTAGAGAATCAGAAAAAAAATACTTTGGCTCTTCCTTTTTTATCTCTGACTTAGATTTAACAATCCTGTGTGGCTTCCCAACCCACCCAGCACACAGAGATTTCTTTGAATAGGACCGTGTCAAGCACAATGACCCCCCAGAAGCAATATTTTCTTTCTATGAGTGACCTGTGTGGGTGTGGGAGGTACAACTCCAGTGAAATGTTGCAGTGATGAGCCTGGCTGTGTGTGATTTCTCTCTGATCGCAGTGGGAAAAACTACAGATGACCACGAGTGAGAGGAGGAAGATATTCTGCTCCGTCACGTTCCACGTCATCGCCATCACCTGCGTGGTCTGGTCTCTGTACGTGCTGATAGACCGGACGGCAGAGGAGATCAGGCAAGGCAACGACAATGGTAAGGGCCTTCTCCCCGTCCTGGTCTCCGCACCTGGAGTCTAGCGCCCTGGGGGCGTCCCTGGCTCTCCGTTGAGGTGTCCAGGTATGATGCCTGAACAAAAGCCAACACTCGCAGGGCCTTTCCTGAATACATCCTTGACTAACTTTCATGAAAAAGCATTGACTCCAGGGGGTTCCTGCCTAAGAGGTAAGGCGCATAGAGTCCATGTAAAACCGAACCAGGGAGAAGCCCGTTGGTGGTGTTTATGTTCAGTGTTTGGAGAATCTTGAAGATGGATGAAGAACAATCGGTTCTGCCTGGTCATAAAAGGCGAATAGTTACAACACATGGAATGCTTCCAAGGCTTATTTAATTCACTCTCTCGAGCGAAGAGTCAGGTAGAGTGTGCGCACATGGAGTGTCAGCATTTGGGCAAGAGGATCATAAGTTTGAGATTAGACTGGGCTACATAGCAAGTCTCTCTCTTTCTCTCTCTCCCTCCACCCCCTTCTCTCCCTCCCTCCCTCCCTCCACCACCTCTCCTCTCTCTTTCTCTCTCTCTCCCTCCCTCTCTCTCCATCCACCCTCCACCGCCCCCCCCCCCACACACACACATGCACAACAAAGACACAAGCAAAACCAGGAAGCAAAAAGGCTACAAAATAATGTTGCACTCACTTTCATTTTAGGCCCTTTGACAGCTTTCATATATAGCGTAAATTACAATTGATAAATCAGTGAGAAATCTTCCCACCGCCACCCCCTCAAGAAACAAATTAATTTGAAAGGCTAAGCTGTTCAGAAGGTAACACCGTACATTTGTGGTACTAGGAAAAGTGTCTATGCCTTCCTTCCCCGAAAGAAGAAAACTAAAGAAGGAAAAAGATGGGGGTAGAGTGAGAGGAAAAGAGAGAGAAAAGTGCGTTGCCTTCGGTGTGGTTTCGTCCTACATTTCCAGTCTTTCCCTGCTGGTGGCAGCAATGCCCAGCATTGTGCTGGCATGGATAGTTCTAGAAAGCCAGGGAAGATGCTGGGAGAGAGAGAGTAGGAAGCATTCCCCCACACGCACTGTGGGCACAGTTTATGTGATTGAGGAGGGGGAACTGGTGTCAGACCCACAGATCCCACCGTTCTTCCTGAAAAAATGAAAATACTGCTGAATCTAAATGCTAGAAAAAGAGGGGAAGGGTTTGATTTGTTGTTGTTACACTATAACGCTTTTATATACTACATCATTTATATTAAACTACACCTTTTTTTTTGCCAGTGGTAGGGCTTGAACTCTGGGCCTGGGTGCTGTCCCTCAGATCTTCAGCCTAGTGCTCTACCACTTGAGCCACAGCACCACCTCTGGTTTTCTGGTGGTTAATTGGAGATAAGAGTCTCATGGACTTTCATGCCTGAGCTGGCTTTGAACTATGATCCTCAGATCTCAGCCTCATGAGTAGCTAGGATGACAGGCGTGAGCCACCAGCACCTGGCTTAAACTATACTTTTTTTCCCTCACATGTTCTCTGTTCTGAGGATATGGTTTTCAAATGTTATATTACATGAGAACTAAATAAATACACCTGAGGGTAGGATCTTTTTAAAATAAAACTTTAAACCATAGGTTTTTTTTTAATATAGATATACTGGCCTAAATCAAGCAGCAGAATCTTGTGTGGATGGAAAACACCCCCTCTCTCCCACCCACCCCCGCACCCCACATCCCTTCCTGAGGCTAATTACCTGAAGACTCAGATGTTTTCCTAGCAACCCAGGACACACCTGCTGGCCAGAGACCAAGTTACTTCTCTTACTTACACACCTGATTTACAGCCCAGTGTTTGAGGACCTTCGTTTACTTCATCATCTCTCAGTGGTCAAGCCTGACTTGGCCTGGACTCTCTTCTTCAGGAGAGATGCAGGCACTTCTCCTACAGACCACTTAGAGGCAGCATTGCGCTTCCTCCATACACAATCCTCTACAAGTCACCCCTGAGAAAAGCCCTGTTACATTTACTTACTCCCCTGTGCTTCTCAGTCACATGGAAGCTGGGATCATTTAGTCTACAATGAACAGTTAAATTGTCTCAACATTAGCCACACCAACAGCCCCAGAACTCAACAAACCCCAAGCTCTTGCATTTTTCTGTATACTGCTCTGGTTATTCTTAGGATTTTAGCTGACATTTCTATGCTGATGACCTTCCAGGGGTACCTCCAGCTCATAATGCACCCCAGCCCATGCATCTACTTTCTTCCTGAAAGCCTTCGTTGAGGGTCATGTGTCCACACTCATAAGTAACTGCTACTTCTCACTCTGAAACCATTAGAAAGACACTACTACATCCAACAGCCAAATACTCAGCTTTCCTCCTCTCTGTCCTCCTCCTCCTTTTCCTCCTCTTCTCCCTCCTTCTCCTTCTCTTCCTCCTCCTCTTCTTGCTTTTTCTTTTTTTCTCTCTCGTTCCCTCCCTCCTTTTAATCAGTCACCAAATCTCACATATCCTGACTCACATCACCCTAGAATCTAATTACATCCACATGGACAAAATCTATGTGCAAGCCCTAATGTTTTTACTCAAAAACTGCAAACATTTCTTGCCTAGACTTTCTCTAGTTTTGTCCACTCTCAGCTCAGGATCCATAATATAATGATGACAAATTACAAAACTACATATTGGATCAAATTCTATTTCCTCTTAACATATGAGCTCAAGCCCCAGAACCAACCGCAAAAAAAAAAAGAAAAAAGTGTGATGAGGGATCAGCTTTTATGTGTGATGAGGGATCAGCTTTTATGTATGTGTGCGCACGCACATGTATATACATATACACATAGGCATATGATTCATGTTATTTTCAGTGCCTTAAAGTTCACTGAAACTAAAATGTGTTATTCAGAGCTTTAAAATTAGAAAGCACTGGGTGCCAGTGGCTCACGCCTGTAATCCTAGCTACTCAAGAGACTGAGATCTAAGGATCATGGTTCAAAGCCAGCCTGGGCAGAAAAGTCCTTAAGACTCTTATCTCCAATAAACCACCAGAAAACCAGAAGTGGTGCTGTAGGTCAAGTGGTAGAGTGCTAGCCTTGAGCTGAAGAGCTGAGGGACAGTGCCCAGGCCCAGAGTTCAGGCCTTGTGACTGACAAAAAGAAAAAGAAAAAGAAAAAAAAAGGAAAGAAAAGAAAGAAAGAAAGAAAAGGAAGGAAAGAAAGAAAGAAAGAAAGAAAGAAAGAAAGAAAGAAAGAAAGAAAGAAAGAAAGAAGAAAGAAAGAAAGCAAGCAGTCAATCTGGGACAGAGGCTGAGGCCACCCTTACAGAACAGGCCTTCCTAGGATACGTGGATTCATTCCTAGGTGGAATCCATGGCGACCACTGTGCACCCCATCACCGGCGCTGTCGCTCAAACTGTATTTGAAACCTTAGTTTCCAACAAAAACGCTTAAAGGGAGTATGGATATCTTGAAGTCCTTATGATTTTAATCTTCCTTTGGCACTGAAATGCTGATCCTGAATTTAGTTTTAAAGCTATTGGGGGAACACTGCATAATTTACAAGCTAACATACTTTAAATCCATCTTGAAAACCTTCAAAAAATATATGAAGGGGAACAAATAGTGCTTTTCCACCAGAACTGAGGTTGACTATAAAGCGGCAACATCATTTGAACTGTAATGACAATGCTGAGAGAAAACAACATCATTCATGTGTTTTCAAATGCTATTTTCTTTTAGATTAAATTTGTTGGATGCCCTAGACAAAGTTCTCTCGCTCTATCTCCCTTTCTCTCTCCCTCTCCCTCCCCTCTCAACCCCTCCCTCTCTCCTCCCTTTATCTTCTTTGCCCTGTGGTAAGCCCCACAGACCCCCCCCCCTCCTCAAATAGATGGTACTTGAAACCCTGGAACGAATTCCCCAATTTGCGCAACAATTATTCTTCCTACCTTAGCCTTAACTTTTGTTGATGAACACTTCAGTATAGTACTTGGTGCAAAAACAAAACAAAAATCTCTAAGACTGAAAAAATGACAGCAACAACTTATACTACAAGTTGATTGTGTCTTCTCCAAGAATTTGAGGTTTCTTCTTTCAGCTTTAGGAATATTTGTATATCTAAAGTTACTTTGGGAGTAGGACCTAAATCTAAACATGAAGTTCATTTGTTTCATGAACCCTTTATACATATCCTTAAGGTTAATGTAACTGCTCTGTACCACAATCCATCTAGTGAGGTAGAATTTTCCACTGTGGTACCGTGTTGGTGCTCAAAAATCTTTGAATTTTAGAGCATTTGGATTTAGGAAGCCCAGGCTATATTAAGAGACTGACTGTAGGGGCAGATACTAAAAGTTGCCCCAGAATGATACAGAGAGCTCTTAGCATTGGCAAAATCTTGAGAATATTTGCTGGCGGCTGCTGAATCAGTAGATAAGAGCATCCCAAATAAAATACACAGAAAACCAAAGCTAATAAATACACCGTCTCTGGCTAGGTGTTAGAAGGCCAGAATCCTAATTCTGTCTTACTTACTGGCTTGAATATGATAAACTCTTGGTAACACAATTTCTACATTCGTGAAACTAAAAACGTTGGATTTTGTGTCTTCTGTTGGTTCTTTGTATAATGTATTTGTCAGTATTTGATTTTGCTTCCGGTAAATTGACACATGTTCATATAAATAGCACGCATATATCATACATGTTTACCCCAGGCAATATTGAAACAGATTAAGAAAAAGATAGATGAAATGGATGTTGTTCTTTAATTTATTCAGTTGGAGAGAAGCAGCCGGGGTAGTGGGGGAGAAAATTCTCACATACACACCCTCCCTTCTGCAGGCACAATTTATAACTCTGTATAACCTAAGCCCTGAGCCAAAAACACTCCCATTTAACAGTGAGATGCTTGGTCTAAATATACACTGTCCCTGCTCAATGAGGCAGGTTCTCTTCTTCTGTTTGGTGATTTCAAAAGGCTTTTAGACACATGCCAGGTGCCTGCAGCCACATGAACTATGACAGAAAAACACAGCGGATTTCAAAAGGTGGAAGAGACCTTACATATCTTTGTTTTCCAAATGAGAATTTAAAGTGATTTACTCATCTCCAACTATATTATAAAGACCTAGTAGGAGTCTTTTGGTTCTTTGACTTAAAGAGAAAACAGGAAAATGAGGCATCATAGTTGTCCCCACCTGGGAGCCTCCCGGGCAGAATTGGGACCAGAATCTATTCTTAAAGGAAATACATTTCCTGAGACAGAATAATTGTTGCAGATGCACCTGGAAAAGTCCAGTGGTTACATCCCAATGAACTAGTCATTGTTCTTTGACTGGAAGCTTGGAATAAATGTGCCCTAACATATTCAGGACATGCAATTATTCCTTAAGTTTTTAAGACATTATTGGGGGTGTTTTGTTTTGTTTTTGGTGTTGTCTGAAGTATTTTTCTGTTTTCTTTCCTTCCTTCCTTCCTTCTTTCTTTCTTATTTTCTTTCTCTTTCTCTTTCTCTTTCTCTCCCTTCCTTCCTTCCTTCCTTCCTTCCTTCCTTCCTTCCTTCCTTCCTTCCTTCCTTCCTTCCTTCCTTCCTTCCTTCCTTCCTTTCTTTCTTTCTTTCTTTCTTTCTTTCTTTCTTTCTTTCTTTCTTTCCTTCTTTCTTTCTTTCCTGGTCCTGGGGATTGAACTCTGGTCCTGGGCTCTGTTCCTGAGCTCCTTTTGCTCAATGTTAGCGCTCTGACACTTGATCCACAGCACCACTTGTTTTTTGGTTTTTTTGGGGTATTTTTTTCTGTGATTAATTGGAAATAGAGTCTCACAGACTTTCCTGCCCAGCCTGGCTTTGAACTGTGATCCTCAGATTTCAGCCTCCTGGGTAACTAGGATTACAAGCATGAGACACCAGCACCTGGCTGAACTATTTTTCTGAATGAGAGAATTTCAACTACAAAGGACACGCAGGGGCACTGGTAAGGAGATGCAAAGCTTGGCTGGCAGCTAACTGGAGTTCCTTCCTACATTCTGGAGGTTTCCATTTCCTGAGTAGGATTCCCAGGCTGAAGCCTCAGGACATTAGGGAGATCTGAGCAGTAGGCACCAGTGAAAGTTCTGTTTTTAATCTCCAGCTTAATCAGCCAAAAACATGCCACAGTCAAATAACTTATATCATGGTGATAACCATTTATAGAACACTTTCAAGGTCAGGAACTTCTAATTCATTGGCTGCACAACACTAAGAACTCCATAATCTGAATATAAACTCTTTAAACCTATTTTTTGTTTGTCTTTTCTTGTTCTGCACTGCGGATCGAACCCTCTGAGCTACATCTCTGCCCTCCCTCCATTTTTAATGTTGTCACAGTTGACGTTGGTGGTTTAAAAAAAAAATCCCAAACTTAGTAATTTAAAACTATAGCTGTTCATTTAGCTCTCAGTTCTGCAAGTCAGTTAAGTATTTCTTCTGGTATGGACCAGCAGCATGGCTGGTATCATTCACTTTGCCTGCAGACAGCTGGTGTTTTGAATGTGACTAAATAATTTACAGAGTTTAAACCTTTTTTATTCATTTTTACTTTTTCATTCCAAATTCTTTATATGTACTTAATTTTACCTGGACATCACAGTTTTTCCCATTTGCTTGTGTCTGAGTAAGAGTCCAAGGATCTAGAATGAGCTATTGATTTCTCTTCTTGTATTGTGTTGTCCCTTGCTCATTAAATAACATTTTCCAATAACTCATGTACTGACTTCTGTGTTCTGGAAGCATTCTTTCAAGAAGTCATGTAGCATTTTGATTCCTCCAACTCTAAGTTCTGAAGCATTCAACAGCATCTTGAAGGACCACACTACAGTGCATCATGTGCCTTTCCTGGAAAACCTATTAGCATGTTTATTGCTTTGGGAGGGCATGTTCCAATGCTGCAGTCCTCGAGTACTGAATCAAATAGACACAGTTATAAAAAGGAGGCCTGGAAGAATTTAATATTCAAAGAATGAGAATCAGTTGCCCATTCTTGTGGAATTAGTGCTCTGGAATGGGAAGGAACCAATTAAATTTATTATGAAAGATAAGGTTCCCATTTCTTCCCAAAACAATGATAGGCAGAATATCCACTCCTGCCCAAGAATTCCCAAACAATATTTCCCGCTAATGAATAGGAAGTAGATAAAGGCACAGTATATCTCTTAACTTATAGAAAATTCAATAGAAAGATTTCAAGCACCAAGGCAACAGTAGAGATGCTTCTGTGTGCTGTTCCACAAATGAATTGGTGACTGAATTGCCTGAAGTTGTATTTTTCCAAATTCTTCCAAACTAGAAAATAGAAAAAGTTTGACATTTCCCAATGGTGGCTATTGCTTGGTATACACATTAGTGAGGACAAAATCTTCCTTAGGTTGTAGAAAGGATCCTCAGGATGTTAGATTTTTGTCTCCCCTTCTTTACCTCTGTCTTTCTATTTTGTACATTCTTTTCTCTATGTAAAAGACAGCAAAGAAACTAAAACTACAAAACAGTGTATGAAGACAACTTGCTAAGTCTCCATAAAAGCAGGCAACTACTTCTTAGCAGTGAAATCCAGTGAGGTGCATTTTAGCATCTTTCTAGTGAGTTTTACAGGGTTAAAAAACTCATAACCACTCAATAATAACTTATTTCATATTGACAATGAAAAATCTTGCCCATTGGACCCAAATGGCTTTGGTATGTGCAGTTAGGAGACACTTTCCACACTAAATTCAGCCCAAACATTTAGTGGGAGCTTTGACTTTCCAATAACATCTGAATGAAGGATGTGCTGGGCAGAGGAAACCAATTCAGAGTTATCTAATAAAAGTAAGTGGAGAGAGCAGATTCCCAGAGATATCTCCTAGAGAGATAGCTCCTAGAGGATCCTCTGCATTGTATTGCACAGTATCCAGGAGCAGGTATAGCCTCTATTTACTGAAAGTCATCCAGCCCACCCTAATTAGTTGTTAGAATCCACTCTGAAAAGCATTTGTGTCTGCTGCTTCCTACTTTGGAGGGTTATTGTTCATTTGATTTTGTTAATATAGGCATAAACATACTATTTATTTCTCCATGTATAAGCTTTGGCTAACAATCATATTTTGTGATATTACTTCCATTGAGAGCAAGTGTGTGTTCAGGACACTGAATACTATGTATTAAATAATTTTTTTTTAATCCTTGAAAATTAGGAATTAGGAAAAAAATTCCTTGCTACGTATGAAGGTCCTACGAAGAGATTTGATCCACTGGAAAACTAAGCCTCATTCCTGACATCAAGCAATTCATTTTACATCAATGTCCAACAGAGTAGCATAATGTAACATCAACCATAGTGAAAGGTTTTTGTATGTCAAGTAAATTCAGAGGGATTCCCTACCCTTGCCCAGTAGCTCAAAGAAAGAGTTAGCGGTAAAGCATTTTAGAAAAGAATAAAAAGGAAGAGGAAGTTTGTGTGCTAAGGTTCAAGGGAGTCAGACTTAATGAAAGATCTGCTTTCCAAATGGCTAACAGAGCAGGTATTTATTTAATAGAAAAAATACGGGGAAAAATGACCATCATTAGTAAGTTTGCATTTGTTTGTTCATAGGGTAAAGCAGACTCTTATCACAGGATTATCCTGTCCAGAAAAATTTTGACACAACTTGCCACATCAGCTATGTGAAACCCAAGAATAGCATTGTCTTTGCTGGGGATTCTGGAGCCTACAAGAAATGCCCACTGTTTTGGAGACAAGCAATTGACAGGGAACTCTATTACTTCTGATTACTCTTAGTGCACCAATGTACTTCATCATGACAGAAAAAGGGTCCAATGTAAAGCAAATATCACTAGTACAAAAATATAAGTAGTAGAGTTTTATGACTCTATTCATGGTTACAATAAAAACTCAACATGAAACCATTGTGTGTTTGAAACCTGTAGTTTCTATCAACTTCTATAGTCCCTCCTAGTCTTCACCCTACTAGCCTTACTTTCATGTGACAGCCTCTTGCATAAAGCACTTAGCACCTCTGTATTATCCTAAAGTGTACATAGTGAACATTTATGTGGTTACAAAAGCTCCTATGAATTCATTCATAAAATGGTTTATTTTGTAAAGGAAAATGGCTTATTTTGTAAAGGAAAGTCCATTTTTCATAATGTTGATGGAAATTCAGAGAAAATACAGACATCTAGGAACATGATGCTTGGTGTTATGATACAGGATTTATGATGCAAATGACTAACTGCATGTCTTTAATCAAGAAATTCTCTGGTAGAAAAATGTGCTGCTCTTGCATCTTAATTCCCTCTTCCATTTAGGGTCTCTGAAGGAAATGTGGCACTCATTACTTCATTTGCTTAAAAGCATTTGAAATAGTAACTAGAAATAAAAGCCAAAGCCAGTATCCAAAGTCTAACATGGGATCTGGGGCCTCTAGTTGCAGGTACTTAGAACTGGGAGAAATGAGATCATTTGCATTGATCAATGAGAATGTTTTCCGCATCTGTAATTTTAACACTATATATTTAGGATATCTGAAAGTAGCTCAGCTTATTCGGGTTACACATTTTACTAGTTGTTAAAAATGTATCCCTGATCCATGTCATGTGGCAGACAGGTGTGATCTTTCAAAAGGAATGAGAAGCAAAAACCAAGGAGATAACATTGCCTCTTTTTTTTTCCTTTCAATTTCAAAGGTGTCCTTGAATGGCCATTCTGGACAAAACTGGTTGTGGTGGCCATTGGCTTCACAGGAGGTCTCGTCTTCATGTACGTACAGTGTAAAGTCTACGTTCAGCTGTGGCGCAGGCTGAAGGCCTATAACCGTGTCATCTTTGTGCAGAATTGCCCAGACACTGCCAATAAACTGGAGAAGAACTTCTCGTGTAATGTCAACACGGACATCAAGGATGCTGTGGTTGTGCCTGTAACACAAACAGGTACAAATCCACTGCCGTCCTCAGAAGCTGGGCCCCCTGAGGTCATACCAGTTTGATGGAACTAGCTAGGAGTTTCTTCACTGGAGGATATCTTGCTAGCCCTCAGCCACTACACACATCACAAGGGATCCTGCATTATTCACTCCCTTATCTTCTCCCTCTCCTACTGACTCATTTTTCCCCCTTACTTCACTCAAAAGAAAAAGAAAGGAGGAAAAAATAAACCAACTGACCAGGATCCTGTGAAGCAGGGTCAAAAGTGAGATGTGGAAGCAAGAAGCTTGCTGGAGACTGATTGTTAAGACAATAAGGAAGCACTGGCATAAGGATTGCTTATGAATGACTGAGTGGGCGCGATGCTCTTTGGGATAGCTGGGGAAAAGGCCAAGAATACAGACTTGGATTACAATGTGTGTTTCTTCTTAGGGCCTCAACTGGAAATAACAAATGTATTTGGTCTCAAACCTGAAATTATCTCCTTTATCCCTCTCATCTTGGAAGCAACCTTGGAGGATGTATATTTTGATAGACTTTGACAGCTGATTTTTATGGGTATAGTGGTGTCTGGTATTTTGACAGATGCATGTTTTAAAAAACAATGGATGCAAGATACATTTGAAGATAGAAACATTTGGAATTATGTTTAAATCATGAACAAAAGATTTACACAGAAATTTGAGGGTAAACTAGCCTTGTTTAATACCCTCTCCCAAGTTGAAATCAGCTTTCAGGTATTTTATCTGATCTTTTGAATACGGTGATGTCCAAATGGCAAAAGCTAGGAATGCAGGTCACATATGTAAATTTTGAATTTCCTAGTACATGTTGAGCGCATCAGTAGCTCATGCCTGTAATCCTAGCTTCTCAAGAGGCTGAGATATGAGGATCATGGTTCAAAGCCAGCCTAGGCAGGAAAGTCCCTGCAACTTTTATTTCCAATAAACCACTAAAAAGACAGAAATGGAGCTGTGGCTCAAGTGGTAGAGTGCTAGCCTTGAGCAAAAAAGCTCTGGGACAGTGCCCAGGCCCTAAGTTCAATACGCAGGACTGGCGTGCGCACACACACACACACACACACACACACACACACACACACACACACAATTTCCTAGTAGCACCATTAGAAAAAGTAAAAATGGGTTAATTTTGATAATTTTTATTTAAGACAATATATACAAATGATTTTATGTTATCAATGTAAAAATTATTGAAATAATTTATACTTTTTTTTTACCAAGCCTTCAAAATCCTGTATGTATTTTATAACACACATCCATGTTAATTAGCTGAATTGGGTAGTAAATAATTAAAGTTATAGAATAAGCCTCTGCTTCATTTAATAGTTGAATATTTCAAAACAGCAGCTCAATCTATTCTTTTACTTAACAGTTTTATTTAAGGGTGATAATTTTTAAAAGTACTAGAGAAGTATCCTAGTTTGAACTAAATGAAACTGCCATTTTTCTCAAGGGTGAAAACAACCAGAAGCATAGAAAGATTAGTCAAATTGTGAAATTAACTTATTTGCTACAATAAAGCAATTATGATAGGAAAATAAAAATTAAATATTTTTATTATTAAATTAAAGGCATAAGGTTTTGTTTTGTTTTAATCCACAGAAGATGTCAACTTGACAGATCACTAATATAACCAAGAATTCGAGGCCCTAGTTCCCTTGCTTAGTTAAGCAAAAATACTCAGCAGATTCTATGGTGTGTAAAAAGTTAGGTTGTTTAGTTTGGGCCACTATGATGTTCTTCAAGTATTCATAGGAAACTGGAGTATGAATGGTACTAATGTGAGCTAGATTAAGAATTGTAAACATAGCGACTTGTGAAAGAACAAATGTCTGACATAAAAAGAAAAGTGATTTTTGTGAGCTGTCATATTTATTGTCATGCAAGGGGCAGAGATGACCCTAAGAACCAAAGCATGGGTATGATGTTGCACAGACTTGGCTATCACATCAATGCACTTTGTAATTACCAGTGTGTGTGTGTTCTTCACAGTTTAACAAAGGAAAAGGGGGAAATAACCTTTCAATGAGGAGACAATATGGATATCAGCAGAGGTGGGCAATGAGTCCAAAAATGGTCCATTCCTAGACTTAAAGAAATGAAGAAAGGAAAGAAAAGAAAAGGAAAGGAAAGGGAAGGGAAGGGAAGGGAAAGGGAAGGAAGGAAGGAAGGAAGAAAGGAAGGAAGGAAGGAGTCAATTGTGTATATGTCTGTGTATTCATGTGTATATACAGGAGAGAAATGTTAAAGTATTCAGTAAGGAAAGAAAAGGCTTAAAACTCATCTAAAAATGGGTAGGGCATGGAATAGATGGACAGAGACAAACAAGTGGAGATAACTAGATTGGACCAAATAAATCACCCAAATAAGTATATAAGGGGCAGTTTTATATATATATATATATATATGTATATATATATATAAATTCATATATGTATATATATATATATATATATATATATATATATGAACCTTAAACAAATTAAAACTTTGCACTAACTTCCTCTTAGGTTTCCATTTTAAAGACTTAAGACACACATAAACAACAGAGCTGTGGGTGATTTTAAAATGGTCCCCAAGGAACTAAAGTTGATTTTGTTTCCCAATGGTTTAGCCAATTGGAAAACAAATGATTTTGCAATATGTTGTCTGCAAATATTCCTGGGGAGAAAGTATGGTCACCATCACATAAAAAAGGTTGATTCCTCTTTTGTTTGTACAGGAATGAATGAAAAGCATTATTGAGCTTAATTACTCTAGAAAATACTTTTTCAAAAGATAGCTTAAGTGCACCTCTCATTCACAGTGGGAGATGACTGGCTACAATAAAACCACTCCATCCAGGGGTGCACTTAGCATGCAGTAAGCATTCTAGAGTAAAAATAAAGACAAACTGCTGTATTAATAATAAAGGATAAAATTATGCTTTAAAAACTACATCTAAAATTTTGGAATTGACTTTTATAGGCTTGGCTCTAATCAAGTGAGAAAATACATGCAGTTCCCTAACAGCTTAAAAATCAACATTTAATTCTACTGTATTTGACCTTTCAAAACCCTAAGCTGGGTATCACTTAGTAAAATTCATTACAGCAAATTTCTTTGCAAAAAAAAGGATGTCTATGGCTCAGGCAATCTGAAATGATTACATTCACTTAAAAACTACTGTTAACTATTTTCTTCTGACATTCTATGTGGCAGTGGAATACTTTCCCCCTTCAAACCATGAAGATTTGCATTTGTGACCATACATTTGGTGAACTGATTTGCCTTTTAACAGGAAAAAAATGTTGTACAGAATAATAATCTTTTAGTGTAAAGAATAAAACGAAACTGAAACAAAAGACTGAATTGAGAAATGAACTTAGTGTTTAAAAACTCTAGTTTTTAAATGCTACATGAATTTATAGCATTGGTAATACCAAAAATCAGATATTGATGTTGTTCTTTGTTTAAACTAAAAACTGTCAATTTTATGATACAGAATGGAAGATTAAACTGAAAAGGAATATTTAAACATTTGTAAAGCAGAAAAGTAGATAAAATTTAAGCACACACAAAAAAGAAAAACAAGTAATCCCAATCACCCATATACAGCCATGTAGCAATTGAAGGCATCTTTTCCAAAAGCGCTACCATTAAAACTTACTTGGAGCTGCTGTTCTACATGATTATAGTCTTGGCAAAATGGCCTCATTAGTTGTATTTCTTGTTTTGCAAAAGACTCTTGGAACTACCCTTCAAATATATACTTTGGCTGGAAAAAAAATAGCTCATTAGTGGGACCCAAGTGGTTCACACCCATAATCCTAGCAACTCAAGTGTCTGAGATCTGAGAAACACAGTTCAAAGCCAACTTGGGCAGGAAAGTCTGAGACTCTTATCTCCAATTAAACTCCCTCAAAGCTGGAAAAGGAACTGTAGCTTAAGTGGCAGAGTGCTAGCCTTGAGCAAAAAAGCTCTGGGACAGTGCTCGTGCTCAGGCCCCGAAGTTCAAGCCCCAGGACAGGCACCCCACCCCCCAGTATCACACACAAAAGCTAATCAAGACAATGACATCTTTAAGAGAAAGCATAATGAAAAATGGGAAGATTATTCCATCTGCCAGGCTAGTTACCTTTCCTTGCCTTGTTAATGAATATTTTGGAACAAGAGGAAGTCTTGAAACTTATTACTATCATTATTATTGTACTTGTTATAGAATAATTCTGTAAGGATTATACTTTAATTAAGAGAGATGAAAACTTTTCTTTCCTTAAATCAGCCCAATGGTGCTATTTTACATATCAATACAGTTGACAGGAAGTACTGTTGTTTTTTGGGCTGCAGCATTTCCTCCACATTTGAAGACAGCCCATTCTGAATTTGGATATCACATCAAGACAAAGGAGAACATAATTATTTTAATGGTGTGCAATTTTAGAGATTGAGCATTTGTACTTTTTCAGTTTTACATAATTCTCTTTCGTTACCAACTTACTGTGTGTGAACAATGTGCACTCAGAAAAAACTAAAGAAAATAATTGTCTGTGAAAAGACTTTGTATATTAAACAAGTGATCCAAATCTTTGTTGTAGTTTCTATACATTTTGCTATTATACTGGGATTTCTGCACGTATTATTTGCAACATTCAAACCCCCTTAATACTTACTTTAAGGTGTTAACAGTGGAATTTTAGGCAGGCACTGAACATATCTGTAATTATTTTAAAGTAAATATATACTGGAAAATCTTGGATATCATCAAGAAGAATAAATAGATGCATTCACCCACAGAAATAATATAGGTAGGTTGGGGCTGGGAATGTGGCACAGTGGTACAGTGCTTGCCTTGCATGCATGAGGCCCTGGGTTCGATTCCTCAGCACTACATAAGCAAAAAGAAAAAAGCTGGAAGTGGCGCTGTGGCTCAAGTGGTAGAGCGCTAGTCTTGAGCTGAAGAGCTGAGGGACAGCACCCAGGCCCAGAGTTCAGGCCCCACAACCGGACCCCCCTCCCCCCCCAAAAAAATAGAAATAATATAGGTAGACTTTCAAAACTTATTTTTTTAAGTTTAAGAAATATCACAATACAACCTAGAAGATTTTCTTATAAATAAGATTCTATAGCATAGTAATATAACTGTACATTTCTACTCAGAGATCATAAATGAATGGATAATGGCATTGATAAAAAAAAAAAAAAAACTTACAAAGCTGGGCACTGGTGGTTCATGTCTGTAATTTAGGTACTCAGTAGGCTGAGATATGAGGATTGTGGTTCAAAACCAGCCCAGGCAAGACAGTCCATGAGAATCTTATCTCCAATTAACTACCGCAAAACTGGAAATGGAGCTGTGGCTCAAAGTGGTAGAGAGCTAGCCTTGAGTAGAAAAGCTCAGGGACAGCACCTGGGCCATGAGTCCAGGCCCCACAACCAACACAACCAACAAAAAACGTATGAAAACACTATTCCTCTAAAAGAAGTTTGATGATAGTAACACACACAAAAAATCCTTTTCCAAAGCCCCAGCTGCTTTTTCTTTTTTCCTTGTTTGTGTGTGTGTGTGTGTGTATGTGTGTGTGTGTGTGTATGTGTGTGTGTGTGTCCTAGGGCTTGAACTCAGGAACCTGGACATTGTCTCTGAGCTTTTTTGCTCGACTAGTTTTTGTTTTGTTTTTTTTTTTGTCGGTTGTGGGGTTTGAACTTTGGGCTTGGGCGCTGTCCCTCAGCTCTTCAGTGGTAGTAGTGCTTTACCACTTGAGCTACAGCGCCACTTCCGGTTTTTTGGTGGTTTATTGGAGATAAGAGTTTCACGGACTTTCCTTCCCCGGGCTGGCTTTGAACAGGGATCCTCAGATTTCACCCTCCTGAGTAGCTAGGATTACAGGCGTGAGCCACCGGCACCCAGCTTCAAGACTAGTTCTCTACCACTTAAACCATGGCTCCACTTCTGGCTCTTTGGTTTACTGGAGACAAGAGTCTCATAGATGTTCCTGCCCAGACTGATTTAGAACTGCAATCCTCAGATTTCACCCTCTTGTGTAGTCAGGATTACAGATGTGAGCTACTGGTGCTCAGCAAAAGCCCCAACTTCTAATCCTGAATCAGAATGAACAGATCTCCTGGCCCCATGGGCTTCCAGGCCTTTCCACTAGTCTGACAGTTTGTCTGAGTTCAACCTTCTGCCCACATTGACTCTGTAAACACACAGCCTTCTTTCTCCTACCAAATTCATCCTCCTGGACAGTCAATGAATCCTAAAAGAGGTCACGGGATGGACATTTCCAAAGTTAGGAAGAATGTGAGGGCAGGGATATCTTCACTAGAAAATGCTAACTTTAAGCTCAGACCCGAGGATGAAAACAACAAAAAAAAGTGATATTGTTAAATTTGTAAAAACTCTGACTGGCTATGCAGGCAGAGGGAACGAGTCTTAACTGGGAACTGTTGAGCAAGAATACTCGATTCACCCAGCAAAGAAAGAAGATCTTATTAGAAAAACAGTCACAGAGGTGATACAAGGTGGGAAAGATGTCATCCTTCCTTAGCCTCCTTCCACAGGAAGATGCAGCCAGCAAGGCAGCCCTGGTGGCGTGTGAAGTCACAGGAGGTAAGACACCATTGTGAGATGCTGAGTCCCCACAACTCTAGTTGTATGGCCTGTGGTTGTGAGTTGTGCTGGAGATGGAAAGTCTCATCCTCGACGCTTGTATCCAAAGTGAGATCATGGGACATTTTTCCAAGTAACAAAGCTTTGTTTTGGCTACGTCAATTACTCACCAAATCATCAGACCCCCAGCATGAAGAGTAAGAATGGTGGTAGAAAGCCTAGTTAGGAAGGGACACAGAAGGTCGATATAAGCTATACAAGCTCAGGTAGGGGTAAAAAGATGGAGATAGCCTTGGTTTTTACTCTCATTCTGTAAATGTAAAACCAGGTCAGAAGAAGAGACAAAGGGAGAAAGAAAACAAGAAAGATTTACAGGAATATTTCTTTCTTTTTCTTTTGTCGGTCGTGGGGCTTGAACTCTGGGCTTAGGTGCTGTTCCTCAGTTCTTCAGTGGTAGGCTAATGCTCTACCACTTGAGCTATAGCGCCACTTCTGGTTTTCTGGTGATTTATTGGAGAGAGAGTTTCACGGACTTTCCTGCCAGGGCTGGCTTTGAACCGCGAGCCTCAGATTTCACCCTCCTGAGTAGCTAGGATTATAGGCGTGAGCCACCGGCGCCGGGCAGGAATATTTCTGATCAATAGTCTGTTAAGATACAAGGATCCAGGGGCTGGGAATGTGGCTCAGTGGTAGAGCGCTTGCCTTGCACGCATGAGGCCCTGGGTTCGATTTCTCAGCACCACATAAGCAAAAAGAAAAAAAAAAAAGCCGGAAGTGGCGCTGTGGCTCAAGTGGTAGAGCGCTAGCCTTGAGCTGAAGAGCTGAGGGACAGCGCCCAGGCCCAGAGTTCAGGCCCCACGACTGGACCCAAAAAAAAAAAAGATACAAGGATCTGGAATGCAAGTAGAATGATTTTTCCCTTGGAAGAAGAAAACACACTTTATTCTTTAACTCAAAAACTAAGATCATAAAGACCTTTGTTTTATAAAAAATTCTGTAAGAAGTCAACAGTTAGCCTGGAGCTGAGTTGCTAGGATTAGACTGGGAGCAGAGGATCATAGTTTGAGACCAGCCTAGGCAATTAAGTGTTAAGAGTCTCATCTTCATTTAACCAGCAGAAAACCAGTAGAGATATGGCTCAGGTGATAGAGCACCAGCCTTGCACAAAACAAAGCTAAGGTTCAGCATCCATGCTCTGAGTTCAAGCCCTGGTATTAACATACACACACACACACACACACAGCCAATTACTTTTCATTTTATGACCAAGGGCTATGTAAAATATGAAGATACACTACTGATATAAAGGACAGTCTAAATGGGAAAAAAAATAACAGCACAGACTGAAAGAACCTGATTTATGAACAAGTATTAAAACATCACATCATTCTAAAGACAAGTTGTCTGTTAGGCTACTCTGACACAGTCAAGAAGATATAATATTGATTACTATGCTCTTACATGGAAAATCCATTCATTTAACAAATGTTTAAGTGTATCTTACTAGTCATATTTTTTTAGTGTGTTGACAGCATAGAAAAAACTAGAAAAAATAGGGAAAACCAGGTTTGAGGGAGTGAAGCATCTGTGGCTTTGATAATTCATCCATCTATCACTGTAAGCTTTTAAGTATCAGACTAGATTCTTTACTCTTAATTCTTTTCTTGACTAAAGTCTTCAAAGCCATTTTAATACATGAGTCACAAAGAGTTACTAACAATTTGAAAAGTTATCAGCTTCTTATATCATTAAAAACCATAATCTTTACTGATTGCAAAAGCTGATCACAGTTACATCTCTATACCGATTTGTACCAGATCTTCCATTTTATTTGAGCCCAAGGACTCTCTTATGAACTGTATTTGTCCCATCTGTTATCCCTAATTTTACTTATTTAGGTGATTCTCCTTTAGGTCACACTTATGTGGGCAATTTCTTTTCTCCTTTTGGTCAGATTGGCTAAGAGTTGATCAATTTTGTTTATCTTTACAAAATCTATTATCATGAATCTTTTCTGTGTTGTCTTTTGCATTTAACCCCTAATTCTATTACATAATAGTATGACCAGATACAGGAGTTTAATTTTCTTGTGTTTGCTGTGACTTCCTTTATGTCCTAGAGTATAATCTATTTTGGAGGAAATTCTGCTCTTGCTGCAGCAGAATGTGTATTGCTGAATGTATATTTTGCAACTACTGAATGAAATGCTCTGTAGATACCTTTTAAATCTATTTTGCCTATTTTAACACTGAAATCTGAGATTTCTTTGAATTTTTTTTTCCTGGATAACCTATTGATGACAGTGGAGTACTGAAAAGTTCTATTATTATTGGTTTGAGGTTTATGTATGCTTTTAAGTCTGATAGTGTTTAAGAAAGTTGGGTGCACCAAAATTTGATGCCATAGGTTCACAATTGTTACATCGTCTTTATCATTAGTGGACCATCGTTGTGGGCTTGAATTCCAAGGTCTCATGCTCTCGTTTGGCTATTTTTGCTCAGGGATGGTACTCTACCACTTGAGCCATAACTTCATTTCTGTTATTTACTGGTTAACTAAAGACAAGAATCTCTCAGTTTTGTCTGCTTGGGATGACCCTGAACTGAGTTTCTCAGATCTCAGCCTCCTGAGTAGTTAGGGTTACAGGTGTGAGACACAAGTGCCCAATTTGCTATGTCCTCTTAATGAAAAGCTTCTGTTATTAATATAAAGTGACATTGTCTCATTAATTTTGAATTGAAATCTTTGTCAGATGAGTAGAGCTATTCCATTCCTCCTGGGTCCATTTGCTTGGAAGATTTTTTTTGTTTTTTTGGGTCCAGTTGTGGGGCCTGAACTCTGGGTCTGAGCGCTGTCCCTCAGCATTTCAAGTGGTAGGCTAGCGTTCTACCACTTGAGCCACGGCGCCACTTCTGGCTTTTTTCTTTTTGCTTATGTGGTGCTGAGGAATCGAACCCAGGGCCTCATGCATGCAAGGCAAGCGCTCTACCACTGAGCCACCTTCTCAACCCTATGGAAGATGTTTTACCAACACTTAACCTTAAGTTAACGTTTGCCTATGTCAATGAGATTTTTTTTTAAATTTTTTTTTTTTGTCGGTCGTGGGGCTTGAACTCTGGGCCTGGGCGCTGTCCCTTAGCTCTATCAGCTCAAGGTAAGCGCTCTACCACTTGAGCTACAGCGTTACTCCTGAGATGTTTTTGTAGGTAACAGATGGTGGGCTCTTGCTTTTTGGTGATCCAAATCACCATTCTGTCTTTTAACTGGAGAATTGAGTCCATTGATATTGACTGTTAAAATGGAAAGGCAGGTGGTACTTCCTACAAGTCTTCCTTTTCCCAATTTTAGAGTTAGATAGTTTCCTTCTCCTGTGCTTATCTGCTCATCTGGTAGGATAGATTCTCCACCATTTTCAAGTTTCTTTATATTCTTCTTTTACATGCAGATGTCTTTGAGTATATTCTGTAGTTCAGGCTTAGTGATGGTAAATGAATTATTAAGGAATGGTTTTATTTGTTCTACTGTGAAAGTTTTGCTTAGTATTCTGGGTGAGCAATTGCTAACTTTTAACATTTGAAATTCATTATCCCAAGCCCTCCTTGCTTTTAAGGCTTCATTTGACAAACCTGCTTATTCAAGTGTCTTTCCATTGTAAGTCAAATGCCTGTTCTCTGTTGCAGCTTTACCCCCTCAAGGAGGGTAAGTAATTGCTCTGCAGGTTGGGCTGTATGAGAATGAATCCACTCTTCTGGTCTCAGTTCCTGCTTCAAGACCTGTTTTCACAGCTGTAATCCAGGTAGTGGAAGAGAAATCGCTCTGCTTCCCTTGAAACACACCCTTTGCCCTACTTAGATTATGCTGTGTATGTCCTGTCAGTGCCACAGGGGTAACTTACAAATGAGGAAGTCACTGCATTCTTTCTTTCTCTGGTGCCTATTATGTTGGTGGGCGCAGCATGGGTGGCATTCCAGTCTCCCATTTGGAACTTTGCTACAGGATTTCTCATGTGAGGTAACATGGGTTTTTCAGGGACAAAGCACATTAATTACAGAGAAGAATCAATAAAGTGCCATTTGTTTCCACCCTAGGCTTTTGCTTTGGATGTGGAGTCCTCCAATTAGGGACAGCCTCAGTGGTGGGCTGTGGCACTTTCCTCTGCTGCGGAAGCACTTGTCTCCTGCTTGATGAGGAGAGATGCACTGCTGCCATTCCCTTACACTCACCCACACAATCAAGTGACACAAGGCACATGGCTCTTCTCTCTACCCACTTACGTGGGGGTTCATCTTGTGGAGACACCATGCATGCAAATCTACCTTCTGAACCAAGCTGGCATTGTTGCCCAGTGGTGCTCCCTGATCTGTCTGTTCTGCTTGGGAAGAGGGACTCATGTCAGCTTGTTCCCAACTTTGCCTTTTCCACATGCAGGGCTTACTATTCTCCATGTAGCTGCACCATTCCACAGGTGTTCTATGTGTGTAGGTCTTGTCAAGGAAAATAGAGAAGGAAGAAGAGAAAAACAAAAAATAAAACCCAAACCAAATGGACCAGAAGACAAAAACAAGTTGGGTGCCAGTGGCTCAAGTCTATAATCCTGACTCCTCAGGATGCTGCATCACAGAGGATTATAGTTTGATTACCGCCCTGACAGAAACAGTCTGTGGGATTCCATCTCCAACTGAAGAACAAAATGATGGACTGATAGCATGGTTCAATGACAGGCTCAAGGCCCTCAGTTCAAATACTGATGACAAAAGAAAACGAATGAAAAAAATCCAGAAACTCTCCTGTTCTACTGCCATCGGGGGCTTTCCTGCTCTTGGATCCATCTGCAGGGTAAATTTTTTCCCTTCCTTGTTTTAAAGGGTTAAAGTAAGATAATTTTGATTTCTACTAGTTTCTTTTGCCTATACCTTTTCTGGTGTCCTCCCCTAAGCTGGCCTTTCCCTAAGCCATATCCCTGTTCTGTCCACAGATGTAGAAGAGGTGGCTATCCGCAATCTGCCATTATTCTACCTTCTCCAGATGCTCACATTTATTACACTCTAAAAATATCCAGAACATCCATATTTTTATGACTTATATACTAAGCTACTTATCAATTAAACATCTCTTGGAAATAACAGCACAGGTAAAACCATTGGTTCCCCAATTCTTAGTTTTGTCTTAATACATAAAACCTAACATTTTCACAGTAAGGAAGAAAATAATACTCATCGAAAGGAATGAACCTCAAAAATCACTAATTCTCTTTGTGAAGAGTAAATGTGGGAGATTCAATTATAAACCAGACAACAATAATGCATGTTGAATAAGAATTCCCTATCACGTTTTCCTCCTATTTTATATAGAAAGAAAATACATGTGTAATGTTTGAGGGAAGATTTAGGTTGACAAAACACAATTTTGCTATTATCACAACTCCAGAAACATCCACAAGAATGGTTTAGAAAATAGATTTATTCTCCAAATTGTAAGATTAGGCAATGCTAAAGACTTCTCTGCTGATTTACATATGGTTTAAAAGTGTCCCAGAAGGGTGTAAATGTTGGGAACTTGGCCTCCAGTGTGACAATGTTAGGAGACAACAGAAAGCTTCCTATATTGCCTGGGATTTCCCATGGGTCACGTCTCCCACAGTAAATACATGATACAGCTGGCTCCATGTAGTTTGGACTATCAGCCCTTAAACCACGAGTGAAGCAAACTTTTCTGAATTCCCAGTGTCAGGTATTTCAGGATAGCAATGGAAAAAAATGACTGATCCAACCTCTATTTTTAAAGCAAGTGAATGCAAATGAAGAACAACCTGTGGTTTTTAAATAAAAACGCTAACACCGTTTTTGAAACTGCAAATGGGACTCTATGAAATAATGAATACCACATTCTTGCACCAAGGTAATTACAACAATGAATGGAATTAAAAATCTTCAAATTATTTATTTTCAACTCAATGAAAGACAAAAAGGCACTGGAGTCATTTCTTCATCTGAGTCAGACTGACCTGCTAATTCCAATTCCCCTAAATCTAGGTCTATAGGTAAATTAGTTTTCTTCTTGTGTTTCTTTGGAACTGCATCATCAGCACATACTTTGATCATTTTAATGTTTGGCAATTTCTTCAGATCAAAATCCCATTCCCTAGACAAAAGGAAGGGTACATAGTGTTGAAACTTAGGTGAAGATAAGCTAAAAAATCTGAACACAGCAGAATTACAAAAACAAAAGTAGCATTCCAACCCTTGATACTTGCTTTCCTATACCCATATGCCTGTTCTCAATCTACAGCGTCAACCCCTGTATGAGGAATCCCACACGTTCACAACTTCAAACCAGGAAGTATTAAGTTCTTAAGTAGTAAGTTCTCTTCTTAACCTAAATAATGCCCTATGCTAGCTATATGTTCTTGAGGATCTCAAATGCAAGAACCATGTCATACCCAGCAAATCTCCTAAATACCAGTGAGGAAAAGATTTTCTTCTCACACACAATGGTACACTGTAGTTGAATCTTGATTAATTGATATAAGAGAAATTTCCAATTTTTCAAACTTAGTATTTTCTGAGACAATTCTGTTCAATTACATTAGTAGAAATGAAAAAAGAAAAAAAAAACAACTATCTCCAATGCCGAATTCTGATCAATACTAAGAGACCCTGTCCATCTTTTCTCTCACTTCTGGCTTTCCTTGGAAGAGGCAAAACATAAAGTGTTTCAGAAATAAGAAAAACATTTGTATTTGATTATGCCTGGATTTCAGTTCTGCTAATTTCAGGAGCCTGAGATCTGGAGGGTAATGTTTCAAAGCTGTTCTGAACATCAAAGTTGATGAGACTCCATCTCCAATTAACAAGGCAAGGCTCAAGCGGTAGCAGGCTGTGAGCAAGCAAGCAGAGTAATTGTTAGGCCCTGAGCTCAAGCCCAGGTACCGCACACTATATAAATACAGAGATTGCTATATGAAAAAACAATAACAAAAACCAACTGAAAATCCTACTCAGTGTTCTTCCTGAGTATAAGATTTGTAATTACAGAGATTGCGAGACCAAAGAATGCTTAATGACAACACACTGTCCCTGGTATGACTTCTCATCTGTCTAATACTGTTACTTTACTTTTTTTAAATGAATATATAAGTAAGAATTGGAGAGGAAGTGTAACAGCTTTAAAGTATGACACTAAAGTACCTGATTTGAAAAACAAAAGGTACAGCATCATTATTTCACTATCAGGTGTTTCAAATTAACATAAATGTGGAAATTTTTACTTTGTCTAATAAATGCAAAAGGTTAAGACAGACCTGGTTTTCTTTCTCCTCTAATGTACTGATTCAAAAGGAAGGTATTTATGCTCCACATGTTTTACATCCAGCTTTCAGAGAACCATAAAAGATACTTACCTAAAAGTTTTAAGATTACTTCCATTTAAAATGTCTGGTATCTCTGGACAAGAAAATAATATACAGCCATTAGGTTCATTTCCAAATTACATCATTTTATACTTTCTTCACCACTATTTCAGATAAACAAACTAATAGCACTAAAACAAGATTTTAAGCATTGCTATAACAAAAAAGTAAGCTTGGCAAGTATAAAACAGGTTTTAGTTTAAGAAGGCAATTTCAGGAGAATGCTGAGCAGAAGACATGTTGGCTTATGCCTGTCATCTATCAATTCCAATAGTGGAGGCAAGAAAAATGAAACTTCAGGCTAACTCAGACTATATAGTTAAATCACAGACCAACTTGAACTACATAGTGAAACTTTGGGGATGTGGCTAACTTAGTAGGAAAACACTTGCGTAGCATGTACAAAGGCCCGGAATCAATCTCCAGCACTACAAACAAAAAATAAGAGGAAAAAGTGCTATTAAATAATACATTCTAACATGAACAAGAAGTTATGTAGCCCAGGCTGTTCTTGACATACAATTCTCTTGACTCTGCTTCCAGAGTGCTAAGACACCTTATTTGTAAACTTAGGAAAACAAGGTTTTGTTAACTAAATATTACATTTTATTACACAGTAGGGTACAAGGATATATGTGTGGATCTATCTAGTTCTAGAGCTACTTTTTTTTGTTGCTTTTCAGTTAAGAAATTCACTTCTTGGAGCTCCAGTGGCGCAATCGGTTAGCGCGTGGTACTTATAAGAAATTCACTTCTTAGCAATGAAGAGGAACATCATCTACTTCAAAGTTTCTAGTTTTATCCACAGAACACTTCCTTTAAGGTCCTATACTTTCATGTTGTTTTATTTAAATTTTTACTTTGCTATATTATTATACTATCCAAGAAAAACCTATGTAACTTGAGTGCCAATAAACACTAAGTCAAGTAATATGAGTGACAGAAAAGTTAGGTTCCTAACAAACATTAGAATACATGCTCAAGTCTACAAGTGAAAGCTGCTACTCCATTCCTGATTATGCTATTTTTATATTGACAATTAATAAGCTAATCAATGCATTAATTAATTAATAAGCTAATTAATTATAAGCTAATTATTAATTAATAAGCTAATTAATGGATGCAGGCCATCCAGCCATTGAAGAGCCACTTACCTGCAACTTTGCAAGTCCCAGTAGCAAAATACCCCCCCTATTACATAATTTTCGTTAGACAGTGTTGATAGGCTAACAGCATCGTTCTCTTTAGGAATAATTAGACATGCTAGAATACTAAAATTTGATTTCTGTAGATTCCAAAAATGATTGTAAGAGTAGCTGTATAGAGTAAGATTTTTAAAAATGAGGAGTTAGTATCTAAAGAAATTAAGTTACATTTGGAGACAAGTTTAAAACCCTATAACAAAGAAAAGTAGGTTCATGCGTGGGAGGAAAGGAAAATACTATGGACACAGTAGAAAGACAGGATGTCACTGTCATAAAAATGAAAATTTTGTTGGGAATGTAGAAAAACTTCAATTCAAAAATTATTCACAAAGGAGATCAAGATAAATCAAGAGAATAGAGGAAACTAAACCCACGAAGTGAGTTGCACAGTGGATACACTCTGTATTATAAGAACTTAAAAAAAACGAATAAAATGAATAATACAAAATAAAAAAATAAGAAAATTAAAAAATAGAGAAAAAGGAAAAGAAATCACCAAGAACGTACCAAAGCCATAGCCTTCATACTGCTGCCGCTCCCGCTCCATGGTCTGCTTGATGACTGTCTCTCGGGAGGAGTGCCGCCTGCCCTGCCGGTCCTTGATGCTGTTATGTAACTCAATCTGCTCCAGCTCACCGCTGAATCGACTTAAGTAACTGAAAAGGAGAACAATAACTTGAGTTACAAAATCAACGTAAGCTTTACCTGAGTTCACATGGGCTCAGGCAGAACTTAATCCCCAGCCTTCCCCGGTTCTTAAAGGTTTACACTCCTAAGCTCATCATGTCCTCAAACCTCTTCACCCCTTTACTGGATTACTCAATTCTTCTTTAACTTTAGGGACCAAATCACATCCTGCTATCTAGTGAACATGTCCAATCAGCTACTGGCTCTCCATTCAGATTATCTCCAAGAGTTTCCTCCTCATACAGGAAACCTGACATTGATTTGCGTCTGTCTCCAGTTTCTCCACCAAGCCTGCTCCACTCTTGGGCTCCCCATTCATCCAGTTGCCCAAGCAAGAGAAGTAGACAGCCTATTTGATTCCTATCTCCCTGTTATTCTACACCTAAGTTGTCATTAAAGAGTGAAATGTCTACCTGAGGAATTTCTCTGGAAATCTTCCATTTCTCTTCATCAAATGCTACTAACTAAACCGAGGCCACCATCACCACACGTGCACAGTGACGCCAGCCTCTCAACAGCCTCCTTGCAAAGCCAAATCCCTTCTCAGTAGGTTTTCCTCCTTGACCTTCCTGAAGTTCGAATAAGGTCATTTGGGGTCCTTGCTGCGCAAAAGTCTCCCACAGCTCTTAATATCCTTAAATAAGGTCCAAACTCTTAGACTGACCGCCAAGGCTTTCATTAGCCAAGTGTCACCGATAGCACTTGAATGCTAACCTTTCGGAACTTGTCATTTCGGCCATTAAAACCTCCGAGGCTCACTCTCACCCCTGGGTCTGACACATGCTGTTTTCTTGGGCTCTTCAATCTAGCTTCCCTCTATTTACTAACCCCTACATGCAAGGAGCCAGTGCGTAGGAAACTTTGTTAGCAAGTCATTCTAATGACCCTATTGTAATACTCTCTGAGACTCACAAAAGATTACAAACCAAGGAACTTTCTGTTAACAAAACTTAATTGTCCTTTTACAAATCTTCTTAAAATACAGACTAGAGTGTCCCTTTTCTGATCCTCAGCTCATATGCCCAGTGTTTACCTTTCAATTAATTCACAAGCGTCTTTTTTTGAATATCTCTTTTTTTGAGGATCCAGATGATTATGAAACCACTGCAGTTTTTCACCTATGAACAAGTACCAAGACAGCTTAGCCCACAAGTCATCATTTAGGCAAAGAGGTGTACATTGTAACTCTCAGTGTAAAACTGAAGCAAAATTACTTTAATGTTAAATATAAAGCTCTGCGTAGACTTAAACAAGTCTGTCAGAAATTAATCAAGGCTGCACTGATAAAAACAACATTTCAAAGTTGGCTGGGTACCTTTAGATTATGCCTATAACCCTAGGCACTAAGGAGACTGAGATCTGGAGTATAACAGTTCAAACTCAGCCTCAGCAGAAGAATCCTTGAGACTCTAACTCCAAAATAATCAGCAAAAATCCTAGCTAGAGTTCTTTGCACTAGCAAAGAAAGCAAGTGTGAGGCTCTGTGTTCAACTCCCAGTACAGGCAAACAAAAATAATATTTCACTAAAGCAAGTAAAAAGAAAAATTGACATTGGGAAAAAATGCACTATACTCTAGCCAGGGTTTCAAATAAGCAAATGCACTTACCAATAAGGTTGAGCCGCAAGGCCTTTTCATTCTTCATTCTTGAAAGAAAAGTGTACATACATTAGAAAATTTCCAAATCAAGTTTTAGAAATGTGTCAAAATAGCAAAAAGAAACACTGACCAAAGAACTTTGATCTAAATGTCATACATGAAATGTTGTGATGGTTAACACTAAGTGTTAACTTGATTGATTTAACTTACTTTTTGAGCACTAACACATCATCCTTGAGAATTTCATACCTAATCTCATGCAAAACACAGATGTACTAAAACTTCTGTATAAAATTACCTTCAGGCTATTTGTATAAGGTATATATGAAACATAAATGCATTCTGTGTTTAGACTTGATTATCATCATATGCATATTGAATAGATGTATATGCAAATATTCCAGAATCTGTATCAACCCAGAATCTAAAATACTTCTGGTATGAAGCATTTCTGATAAAGGATACTTTCAACCTATATTTCCTAAAATATTGAACATATACCACTGGCACCACAATGGTCACTATGTAGGTTTAAAAAAGGAATTAACCAACCATTCACTAATAACCAAGTTGCTTTTTCCTCCATCCTCCTTTGATACTGCCAGATTACATGAAGAACAGATTACATTAAGAATTAGTATATAAGTTCAACAATCTTTGCACTACCAAGAACACAAGCATACCTAAGGCTCAGACCATCCATAGCTCGTAATACTACTGGATATAAAGTAGTATTGGTAAATTAGACACTTGATAAAATAGTATTGATAGACACTTGACTACTTGATAAAGTAGACACTTGATAAAGTATCTTTTTAAAAAAGTGATATTCAAGGGGAAAAAAAAAAAATCAAATACTAATAAGTAGTAGTACAGGACAGTAGATATCATCAGGAAGTGCCACCGCAGCAGCAACCACATCCACACCATCTGGAAACTTGTTGGAAAGGCAAAGCCACAGGCTTTAGGTCTTGGGCAAAGCATCAACATATAACCATACAGGTTATAACCTTGCAGATTTCCACCTGCTAGTATGCAAATACATCTAACATCCATTATAATGTAAGGCTAGCCAATATCTTTTTTTTTTTTTTTTTTTGCTGAGGAAGAATTCCTTTTATTATTTTTTTTCCTTTTTTTAAAAAAAAATTGTGAAAATACCATAGAGAGGAGTTACAATTACATTGACAAGGTAATGAGTACATTTCTTATCAAGCATTGTAGCCAATATCTTTTATATGGTATTTACTTCACTGTAAGGAATCTTTGAAACAACATTTTTTTCAGTCTCCAGAATCCTTCTTTATTGAAAACATCACAAACTGCGATTTCAATTTATTTAACCATTTCTGATAAGCTCTATAAGAGTAGAGGTTGTGTTCAGTTTTCCCTTGGTACAAAGAAAACACTGAACAAATATTTGTTAAAGGAAGGGAGGAGAGAAAATCAAGGAATAAGTAATATAGAAATGGCCCAATTTATGTCAAATGATGAAAAGATACTTACTTTTCCTTTTTATCTTGTTTGTGGGCCTCCCTTGTAATCTGAGCTGCTTTTCTACTGTAGGGATGGATGACCTTTTTTTCCCGTCCTGTACTTTTTCCCTTTAGTACTTTAGGCTAAAACACAGGAAAATAAAGGGCACATATAACATAATCTAGTGAATCTAGTCACAAAAATTTTCTTTAAAAATAAGCTTTAAGAACCAGGGGCCAGTAGCTCATGCCTGTAATCCTAGCTACTCAAGAGGTTGAGATCTGAGGATCCCGGTTCAAAGCCAGCCCAGGCATTAAAGTCCTGAGATTCTTACTCCAATAAACCACTCAGAAAACTGGAAGTGGAACTGTGGCTCAAGCGCTAGCCTTGAGCTGAAGAGCTGAGGGACAGAGCTAGGCCCAGAGTTCAAGCCCCACAACCGACAAAATAAATAAAATAAATAAATAAGCTTTAAGAACAAAAATAAAAATGAAATAAAGCAGAAACATTGCATTTTGAATAAAGAGATTTTTAAAACAAATCGTTTAAATAGTGATACTGGTGGACCCATTGCAACAATGAGATGTACAAGTCATTATGTCGAAAATGAACTTTACAACTTTGGTGCAGGGGGGGAGGGAGGATTCGGTGGAGGGGCGGGGGAGGATAGAAAGGGATGGGAAGGGGAAACAAAGGAGGAGGCTACAATGCTTGATAAGAAATGTACTCATTATCTTGCCCATGTAATTGTAACCCCTCTGTACAGTATTTTCACAATAAAAAAAATAACTTGTTTGGTAATTCTAATAGTATTTGCTTCCAGGATTATAACAGAAATGATATATTCACAGCAATTCTCCAATGTAAGACAAAAAAGAAAGGCATAGACAAGCGCAGTAAATTTAGTTCTTCAACACTTCTACTTTCAGAGCAGGTATTTAGACTACAAATAGTGAGACTTGGGCTGGAAATGTGTATTACAATTCAGGAGGTTAAGGATAGGGAGCACAAGATATTAGTGTGAATAATTTGAGCAATTTCAGTGTAGCCATAGCACATGGATGAGAGTGGTCAGTGAATTAAGAAAAAAAAAATCAAAGCTGGCCTCATGGTCTGTACAAGTTAGGAACAAAGGAAAAAACAGAAGCCATATCAAAATCAGCATATACAAATGGGAACCAGTTATCCTCCCCTAAATGCCTACCATGGAACTAGGTCACGATTCCTTCAGTCTTCCTAACTAAACATCTCAGTATTTTTTCTCCTACACATTCCTGTATCTTTTCCCACCTGTATTATTGATCAGGTTTGGATAGGCATAGTGGCACACACCTGTAATCTCAAGTACTCAGGAAGCAGAGATAGGAGATCACAGCTTGAGGATAGTCCAAGAAAAAAGGCAGAAAAATTCTATCACAGAAAATAAGCCAGGCATGGCAGTGCATACTTGTAATTACTCGGAGGCATAGAAGGATCGCTATCTAAAACCAGCCCAGATCCTATCTAGAAAACAAAGCAAAACAAAAAACAAAACTAAAAAAACATAAAAACAAAAAACTGGAGGTGTAGCTCAAGTGATAGAGCAAACTTCCTAGCAAGTGTGAGGTCCTGAGTCCAAATCCAGTAACATCCCCTACCTCGACCCCAGAAAAAAACTCTCAGCTTTGGTCCTTTAGAATAGAAACCACAAATTTTAGAAAGTGGCTCAATCCACATAAGGTTTAGTTCTCTCCTGTTGAAAGTAGGAGCTAGAGCTTTGCTCCACAGACCCCTTAGGGATCCAGGCTCTTACCATCTTGCGAGAGACTACATAATCCATATAGTCCAAAATACCTTAAGACCAGTCAATGCCAAGTGGGAAAGATAATTCAGACAACACAGGCCATTCGTGTAAGAACATGATCTAGAAAGTTGCATCCCTTTGCGTATGTCACACTTGTCTCCTATGTATCTCTACACAAGGGGGAAGCATGCCAGGGATGATGTGGTAACAATTTTAAGAGCATAAAGTCTACTAATACTAAGCAAAGTCCATCAAGTAAAAACTTGCGGGTCACGTGACAGGCAGCCTCTAGGATGGTCACCCAGGCCTTGGCACCTCCTGGTCCTCACAGCCTCATGCATTCCCTTACCTCTCAGTGTCAGCTGTCAGCATTTGGTTAAGTGACTAAGATTAGGCTATGAAAAAGGCTCTGATTCCCATCTTCCGTCTTCTCGAACACATGACTGGATTCTCCCAGCTGTGCCTTGAAATCGCAGCCCCTAGTGACAGCTTAACCATGAAAACCTCTAAGGCAAGGCATCCAGGTAACTAAAATAACTACACTGCTATTTTAGGCCACAGTCTTAAGGAATATTTAATGATCCATGCAAGGACAAAAAAAAAACAACCAAATCAAATCAAAGATGTATCCAATGAAAAGGTATCTGGACCTCATACATCATAATAAACAAACTGCTTTGCTTTAAAATGATTTGAGAAAGAAAAAACAAAAAAGCCCACAAAATCCTAAGGCAGGGGAAGGGAGGAAGAGACAAAGGTTCTTGGTAGCTGTTAGGGAATTACAACTGAAGTTACATACTCATTACCCTTCAGCAACATATCTAAGTCCACACAAAATTTCCTTTAAAGACTTAAAGAAATGACTCACAACCATTGAATGTGGAAACATCGTCATAGCTTTTGTTCTTTAGAGAACTTCCAACACTCAGCACAAAAAAGTGTTACAAAACTCAACTTATATTCCGACTCAGCTATAGCTTAATGATTCCCTGGTAGTAATTTATTTATGAAAAGGTTGCCTCGAGGCAGAATATGAATATACAATAAGGCAAGGAAATATGTGCAATAAGATTTACTACATTTCAGACATTTTCATTATTTTTGAGGAACAATTAAAAAATGCTTCACCAAAGAAAACCATGATGTCAAACATTCAGTAAGATGTTAATATACTAAGCAGTAAAACTCCAGCTCCAATCAGTTTGGCAAGACAAACTGTTTCTATTTAAATTAGTTGCTCCTAGAAAAAAACCAACTTTCTGTCACTATTTCTGGTACTAAAAAAGAGTAGGTTGATTGACTGCCCAAACAGATGAACAATAACCCTTCCCAGTACTTGTAAAAGGAGCTGTCTAGTTTAAAGCAATTCACCAACCACAAGGACCATACTAACACACACACATACACACACACACAGAGGGAGAGGGAGAGGGAGAGAGGGAGAGAGAAAGAGAGATAGAGGGAGGGAGAGGAGGAGGGAGGGGGGAGGGAGGGAAGGAGAGAGAGAAAGAGAGAGAGGGAGAGGGAGAGAGGGCGAGAGGGAGAGAGAGAGAGGCTAAAAACTCTATCAATTGGATAAATGAGCTCCAGATTAGGATATTTCATTTCTAAATCTGATCCTAGAACTTCAAATGTACTTTACCTTAGAGAATAATCACTGCTGAAGCCAAGGGTTCAGAATGATGAATACATAAAAATACAAATAAGGCACAGTTTTCAAAGCGCACATTAAGATAGCAAATAGCTTTTGTTATCTTTCACCCTTTATAACTCAAAAGCTTGACTGTAATTTCTGTGGGTGTAGGGTACAGTATCTCCTGTGCATTCAGGTTTTAGATTTGAATTAAGTAAAACATTTTAAACACTCAAAAAAGTAATGCAGGGTACTTTTTTAAAAGTTAAGAACAGCCTATGAATCAATTAAGTTTGATATAACATTCCTTAGTCTATTTAAAATTCCTTATAGACCACAATGAAACATAAAATGAAACCATGTAGGTCTTGGAAAACTGAGATTTTTGTTTCTCACTTCAGATTGAGAAAGATCTCTCTAAACATTATATAAAATCTGGAAGATGTTTTTTTAAAAAATGACAACTCTACATGAAAATTTAAGTCTGGCCTACAAAAGATATGACAGACCAAATCAAAAGCCAATTATAGACAATATTTGTAGCACAAACAAAATAGTTAATCCCTTTTACATAAAAGTTCTACGATCAGTAGGAAAAAGATCAGCAATCTAACATAAAAGATTAGGAAAATACAAGTAATAAAAATAAAAAGAAATGCCTTAAAGAATTGAAGCTGGTGTGCCCAGACAAGTCACCAGGAGCTACTGAAGAGGATGAGATTTAGAAAGCATGGTTTTGGCTAGCCTGAGAAAAAAGTTCTAACATCTTCCCCTCCCCAGTTAATAAAAGTTGAGTGGTGCACAGGCCTGTCTTTCTAACCAGGAAGCACCCTTCCATTTAGGAGGATCATGATCCAGGATCTATCAAAAAGTAGAACCCTCCGCTCAGTGGTAGAGTGCACATGCCTGAGGCCCTGGGTTCAATTCCTCAGCACCACATAAGAAAAAAAAAAAGCTGGAAGTGGCGTTGTGGCTCAAGTGGTAGAGCGCTAGCCTTGAGCTGAAGAGCTGAGTGACAGCACCCAGGCCCAGAGTTTGGGCCCCACCACCAAACAACAACAAAAAAGAAGAACCCTTATCTCAAAAATAACCAAAGCAGAAGGGGCTGGAGGAATGTTGAGAGATGGAAACATCACAATGAAAGGCCACTTGTACAACTAATAAGAATATCTGTTAAAAACAAAACCAGATTTGAAAGGATAGGTGCTCTGGTTTCAAGTAAGTGTAAATTGTTTCAACAAAAAAGAAACATTATGACTGCCAATGTAAAAAATTAACACTACATTAGTGAAGGCAAGTTAATGTTCTCATACATTGGTGGGTAACAGAGTGGCAGTCTGCTAAAGAGCAATGTAATAGTTTCCATCAAGACAAAAATCATACTTTTTTATGACTAAGGGGTTTTATATCTTTTCATTTATTTTACTGACATACACATGCCAAAAGAAAAAGACAATACAACCATGTTGCATTACTGGCAGTACTGAACAGAAACAGTTTAAATGATCAACAAAGATCTGATAAAATTTCTGAAAGTACACAATGGGGTGCTAGCTGTTTAAAAACCAAGTCAGGACAATTTCTATTGTTTTGGTTTGTCTCCCTTACCTTCCTTTTTTTGAGCAGAGCTGGCATTTAAACTCAGGGCCATCTACTTGCTAGGGAGATGCTAATGCTCTCCCCTTTGAGCCATACCCACAACCCTCCCATTTCTATTACTGTAACAGAGTCCCTGAGATTGGATATTCAGGATGACAGAAAATCCAAAATCAACACAACTGTGTCTGGTGAGGGTCTCCTGTAGCTCAGAAGCGGCTGACGACAGCATTAATCTACTCTTCCTCCAGGACTAAAAATACCTGTCATTGGTCCTCTTCTTCCAACACTGCCACACAGAGGACTCAAGTTTCCAATACATGAAATTGGGGGGTAGGGGGAGACCAGACTCAAACATTTCCAAAATTGAGAAAAGCAAAACGCACAGGAGCATACACAGTACACTGTATATATATAGATAGAATTAGAACAAATAGCATTAGAAGATCTATGTATCTGCTGGCATGTGCACATACAGCTGAACCTATAGCTAGGAACAGATAAGAGTCTCTTACTGTGAACTGGGGCAGCAGGCAACAAACCTGGAAGAAAAATTCCTTTTTGAGTGTGTGCATGGCAGGCAAAAGAATGTCCTGCCCTATTTTCTTGGAACCTGTGACTGTGTCATTGTATACAGGAGAAAAGAACTCCATAGAATCAACTGAACATCCCGGGATGGGGAGACTCTCTCGAACCATCCATGTAGACCTCAAAAGAAATCTTAAGGGTTCGTAATAAGGTGGTAGGAGGATCAAGGAGTTTTAGAATAGGCCTGATCTTCACTGGAGATTCGATGTCGCTGGCTTTGAACATGGAAGACGCTAAGAACCAGGAATCTATGGGGAAGTTAAAAAGGAAGGAAATACATTCTTCACCTGAGTTCCTGAAGGGAAGACTGCCCTTCCCACAGCTTGATCTTATCTCCGTAAGCTTCGGTTTTCAGGGATCACAAACATAGACTTTAGAGTTTTAGAGTGTGTCCATCTCTGGCAGACCGTCACATTTTACTCCCTCCATCACATGAGTAAGGGAAGAGTTCCCTTTAGAGGCAATCACTGCACTGACAAGCTTGTAACTACTGGATTTCTAACACGAGGACAGAACAGCCCCCGCGTGCTGGAGGCAGGGCGGGGGTGACGCGCCAGGCAGGGTGCGCAGACCGTGGGGGACCAGGACTGGGACTCAAGAGCACAGCAGGGTGCGCCGGGGCGAGACTCTGCGTCCTGCCTGCGCCCCGGGCGCGGGCGGCCGTGGGCGGCCGCTCACACCCCGCCCCCCACGCCTCCAAACGTGAAAACCCGGGAGGGGGCGGGGAGCGGGGACCTGCGGCCCCGAGGCGCGCATGCGCGCCCGGGCCCGGCCGCCCGGCCTAAGGCGCCACAGCGCGACTTTAACCCCTTCACGGCCTCGCCCCACCCGAACCTCTCCGGGGACGGAACGAGCACGCTCGGGAAGCGGGAGGGGACCCACCATCGTGACGTCCTAGCGCAGAATTCCGCACCCCAAGGCCCGCAAAGTCACCGCCTCGGCTGCAACACGGCGCGGTCACGCTCCTTCCGGGATACACATGGGTGCGGAGGAAGCCTGGCCCACCGGACCGGAAGGGGCGGGGCGAGCGCGTTCCTCTAAATCGTCCGCGGAATCTGACACTTGGTCTTTTCTGGGCCGCGGTGGACTTCCTCGCCCTAGGCCAAAGCTGGCCTACCTAGTGGGTTAGCAGGAGCATTGGAGAACGGCCTTAGGGCTGCCATTGCGTAGAAGCTGTTCTCCACAGCCTACTAGCCTTCCCAGACAACCCTTTCCTTTGCGGGGCTCCCTCTTCGTGGGCAGTGAACCCCTCAATGAGGCAAGCTCCGACATGTGCACCAGGCCTTACTACAGTGAAAGGCTCTGCCATCTGCCTTTCCTTGTACCTAAATACCTAGGCCGAGATTACAGGTCAGGGCACAGTGTTCATGGCTGCACTACCCACCATAGCCAAGTTATAGAAACAGTCCAGATGCATTACAAAAATTGAATAGATCAGGAATACATACATACATACATACACACACACACATATATGGATATATGGATTTTCACTTATCCTTCAGGAAGAATAATAATATGCCGTTTACAGAGAAATGGATGGACTGTAAAAAAAATTAATTGAACTCAGGCTCAAAGAGTTCAAGGAAACAAACTTTTCTCTCAAATACATCTAAATACATCTAAATGATAAACATATATAAAAGCATATAGACATAAGTGTAGCGTCTAAAAGTGTGGTATTTACAGGGGAGGATAAAATGACGTAACTTTTGAACAGTTAAATAATAGTTTAACAAGATGAATACCAGGAAGCTGTAATGTGTTGTCAAGAGTGAGAGACCAAAGGCTAGGGTAGTGGGGGTAGATGAATGGAAAGATGAATGGTGGATAAATACAGTAAAAAGTTCAATGATATGTAATAAAATCAGGGAACTTGGGGGACGGGGGAGAGTTGAGTTGGAAAAGATGGAGGAAAACAATGGAAGAGGTGAGATTAATCAAGATGCATTGTACTTCTAAATTGTTATATTGAATTGAAACCCCCTTGTACAACTACTTAAAGATAATTTATAAAAATAAAAGTTAAAAAAAGCGAATCTGTTTTTTTCTTCATAATTACAAGCCTTTTCCAGCTCAGTTTGTGGGTTTTTACCCCCCCAGAATGTTGGCATTCTATAGGCAATTCATGCAACAAATATTGTGTGTGACCTTATGCTACACATCTTGGATGCTCTAGCCCTATCTTTACTCCTGACCTTTGCTCTGATACCAGAGTGTCACACAGTAAAGCCAACAAATATTTAAATACCATCTGAGATCTGAAGAAAATAGAACTGTTGAAAGGATCAGGAAAACTGTTTCATAATTAATGGTCACTCTAAACTTTTAGAAATGATAATGAGCAGAGGCCTGAATAAGGAAACCAGCCATGGGAAGAAGTTCCAACCATAGTAGAGTTGGCATGCTTAGATAGGGATGCAGGTATCTTTTTAACGAGTGAATACTATATGCCTACTTTTCAACAGTTGTTTAAATGGCAAACAAGAGTGTGTGGCCAGCAGACTCTTGATCTAGGAACAGAGATCATTTTTTGTGAAGAAGGAGGTACTGGACTTTGAACTCAGGGTCTGGCTGGTGGCCTACCATTTAGCCACAACTTTATCCCCAATGTTTGCTGATCATTTTGAAGATGGAATCTTAAGGACTTTTCACCTAGGCTAGCTTCCAACCAGGACGGCAGGAACCTCATTTTCCTGAGTAGGATTACAAGCATGAGCCACAAGTACCCAGTTACGCAATATTTCTTAATATAGGTGGTGGTAGTTTTACAGCACGAGGGACCATGATGTTGCTCATTTTCAAGACAAAGTCCAAGAGAAACATCTAGAAGTCTAACCACTGCAGAGCCTACAAACTGTCCAGAACAGCTCCTCTCTAGCAATGCCTGAGACCTTCTGTTGGAATTTTTCTTCCAATCAATCTATTTTTTTATGCTTCATTCACTTTTCAGGGCTCATTTTCAGTGAAGCCTGTTCCCCCTCATCACTTTTTTCTACTTTTTTTCCTTCCCCTCCCCCCCTTAGGAGCTCAGATTATTTTCAGAAAATTAGCCTTCTGTCATATATAATATAAAAGAGTGAGTTTTACTTTGAACTGTTTGCATGACTCCTCCATGCCCCTACTGTAAAGATGTCTTTCAGGATGAAGCTAGTTGAAACATAAATGATTAAAGATGGCCCCTGTAAATTAGCCTATGTGTACTTCGCAGCAGGCTTGGGCCTATTCACTCAAAGACCTGTGGATGCAAAAATCCAAAATTTTACATATTCAATTTGTTTTAAATACAGCACCAAAAATGTCTCTTGTTAGTCATTTAAAGCCTGCCTGCTTTGCATACCCTCAATCTGCATTCAACATCTGGTAGCTATGGATACCACAGATGAACAAAAGCTGGGATCTGACAGACTCCAAGCCATCGCTACTCTCCGAGTTTTGTACAGACTCTACCATATGATGTGGCATCACACAAACACTGCATCTTCTCCAGACTCTGATCTTTGCACTCTGGCTTTTAGAAGATACAAAGCCTTGAGAGACTGCCTGCCCAATCCTCTACCGAGGTGAGCAAATCTCTCTAGTTCTCCTTAATAAATTGCGTGCTAGTGCCATCTTGTGGCCATATATTTTTTCCTCGTTCAATCTCCTAAATGGAATTTTTTTCCTTTAGGTAGGTAAATTAGAAATAATTAGTTGCTACTGTTTAATAAATTGATAGCTAAGGGCTGGGGACATGGCTCAAGTGGCAGAGCACTTGCTTAATCAATCACAAGGCCCTTAATCCAAACCCCAGTGTCACAGAAAAGATATCGGTCAGTATGCACGCGGGAAAATTTGGTGAACTTAGGTAAAGAATGAACTATAAAAGAGTACACACTACACTCCCACTTACAATAAAATGAGTAATGAAAATAAGCACAGATGCTTGTCCATCTACAGAAGAGAACTGAAACAAATCAGGATAAACTTTTCACTTGATAAAATTAGGATTCAAACAAGGAAGACTCTGGAAGAAGAAACTTTTCACTGTGTTTTTTGAGAGTGCTTGAGATTTTATAATTTTTTTCCAATTAAATGAAAGAAGATTGATCCAATGAATAGTATCATTCATGTGCAAAAGGAAAAGATGATACACAGAAAATGGCTGGAGACCAGGCCCAGCAGAAAGGTAGGGAGAACCTCATCGTAACAAACAAGCGAGGTACAGTGGTGTACATCTGTCATCTCAGATATCTGCATTGTCTGTGTAGAAGGAGATGAGGATATGGTCTAAGGACAGTTTAAGCAAAATACAAGAGCTTATCCAAAAAAATAGCTAAAGAAAAAATGGCTGGGAGCATGACTCAAACACATCTGCATACAATGTTCAAAGCCCTGAGTTCAAAGTCTAGTACTACGAAAATCACAGAGAGAAAAAGGTAAATGGAGAGAGAGAAAGAGACAGTCAAAGACAGAGATAGAGAGAGAGACACAGAGGAAGAAAGAGAGGGATGGGAAAGAGGAAGGAAGGAGGGGAAAAGGGAGGGAAAATGGAGGGGAAAGGAGAGGAGAGGAGACAGGAAGAGTGGAGAGGGAAGGGGAAAGGAGAGGAAAGGAGGGAAGGGTAGAAAAGAACTGGACTCAGATGCTTACATTGAGAAAACTCCATATGAAAACTGGAGTTATGGTAGTGTGGGTGTGTGCTATATGTGGGGGTATTATATCTCCCCCCCAAAAAAAACTATGTTGGAATCCTGACCTCTAGTACCTTAGGCTGTAATCTTATAGAACTCCCTCTCTCCCCCCTCTCTCTCTCTCTCTCTCTCTCTCTCTCTCTCTCTCTCTCTCTCTCTCTCTCTCACACACACACACACACACACTATAAAGCCATTCCAAAACTAACTAAAGTGAAGTGAGGTCATTATGACTAGTGTCTTTATAGAAATTGAAGATTTGTTTGGTGACTCTCATTATGTAATCTATCTATATTCCCATCACTGACAAGGTAGAAACAGGAAATTACAAATGGAAGGCCAGCCTGGGCTACAGTAAGACTCTAAAAACAACATTATAAAAGGAAAGGAAAATTCAAACAGATATGCACAGAGAGAAGAGACTGGAAACCCACAGTTACCCACAGTTACCCACAATCACCCACAGAGCACAGAGACCAATGAAGGCTCTTCCTTTACAGCCCTCAGAAGGGATCGTATCTATTGACACATTGATATTCCACTCCTCATCTCCAGATCTCTGTGACACTAAAATATTGTTATTTAAATTATCCTGTTTGACATCTCCTACCGAATTAAGTACATTTCACCAGAGTAGGTCCAGGGCACTGTTTTGTTGTGTTTTTTTTTTCTTTTTCTTTTCTTTTTTGGGTCCAGTTGTGGGGTTGAACTCTGGGCCTGGGCTCTGTCCCTCAGCTCTTCACCTCAAGGCTAGCGCGCTCTACCACTTGAGCCACAGCGCCACTTCCAGCTTTTTTCTTTTTGCTTATGTGGTGCTGAGGAATCGAACCCAGGGCCTCATGCATGCAAGGCAAGCGCTCTACCACTGAGCCACCTTCCCAGCCCTGTTTTTCTTCTTTTCTTATCCTTTGTCTTACCAAATAAGCTAGTAACCTGCATTAAAATTAGGCTCAATACCCTCCATCCAATTTTGTTCTGAGTTAAGAAGATGAATGTCTTAAATCAGTCTTTTGTTATCTGACCGACTCATCCTCCTGGCCATTTCATCTCCCTTACTTTATCACCTCTTCCCACAACTCCTCCTATTTTTTCCTAACACTATCCAAACAATCTCCTAAAACACTCCTACAGTCAAGACCCTCAGATGATAAACAGCTTTCCATTGTACTTTGTCCTCCATCCAAAAGCAAGGGAAATCAACAAAATACCAAAACAACCCACTTGGGTTCTGTTTCAACCCCTGATTTCTGGCTTGACTGCTGACTTTCTCAGCATGAATTGTTCCTTCCTTTCAGAGTAGAAATTTTCTTTCCTCACTCATAATGTTGCTCACTGACTTTCTCCCTTATTAATCTGACCAATATTCTGCTCTCTTTACAAAGCTTAGGTCAGAGAGTTCCCTTCCACACATCTTCCTGCTCACCAGAGAGAGAGAAAGAGAGAGAGAGAGAGAGCATTTGAACCTCTGCCTGTTTAATGCTCATGGACATGGGCTGTAATCCTGTCTTCCCACCTTATGCTTCATATTACAAATACAGGGAAAACTAGCTTTCATTCCTCTGCAGAGCGTTACATAAAGACTGTCCTCTATCAAGTATATCATAAGAAATACACATCATTAATACATAATGACAAATCTACCTTGGTTCAAAAGCATGAAATTCATTGCTTTGCAGATGAATTATTTTGGCTTGGAGAAAATGGTAAAGAATAAGTGTTTGTGTCTACACAGTACAGCCAAAATACTAACTCTTGAGACAGTCCAAGAGTTGAGACATATTTGCCATAAATTGTCTTCATAATTTTCTACTCTAAGTCAAAACAGACAGTGCCAGTTTGCTACATTTCCCAATGTCTCTTATATTGAGTGCAGTTTTCACTAATGGAAAATAAGAAGTGAAATTTGAATTTTCTGAGTCCCTTCCTGAAAGAGAAATGGATTGGCCTCTTGTATTCTTTTTGTTTCTTCCTGTAGAGGTCAGCTGGCTGAGATGGTTGCTGACTTCAATTTTACAGTCGAGAGCAACAATTGAGCCAATGACTAGACAAAATAAAATGCAGGGTCTTTCAGCAGAGCGGCCTGACAAGGCAGGACCTCGCTATAATCTGAAAACTTATGTGACAGCAAAATAATCTTAAATCACTTTCCATTTTCTCCCTTGTCATCTCATTATCACACCATATAACCTGAAAAATATACTGAAGTACAGTAATAAAAGGATACATTTATTCCAAACAAAGATGCTTGAAATGACCTTCCTTGGACACTATTCTCACTAGCTATTTTGATTTATGTGATTGAATTTCAATACAGAATAATAGTATTTAAAATGATGACCATGAGTCCTCAAAACCAAGGTTAATGCTCCATATGAAAGGGAGTTGTGATTTGATGTGTTTTTAAAAGTTCATTTTTAGACCATTCAAATGCAAATGGCGTGTGTTTCACAGAGCAGTATGAAATATCTCTAGAAATGTTAAGTAGCCGTAACAATGAAATGTTTGGTGATACTAAGCTTCGAACTCAGGGTCTTGTACTTGCTAGGCAATCAATCACTCTACTACTTGAGTCACATCTCCAGTCTTAATGATAGGATTTTTTTTGCTGGTTTGTAACAATTTAAGATTTTATTAGGAGACGGATTTCTTATTAATGGCTCCACCATTCTAGTAAGAAATGGTGGTTAAGAATCCCACATGTAGGGCTGGGAAGGTGGCTCAGTGGTAGAGTGCTTGCCTTGCATGCATGAGGCCCTGGGTTCAATTCCTCAGCACCACCTAAGCAGAAAAAGAATCCCACACATCATGGTCCTCAGAGGTCATTTGGAGGTGTGTTCCTCAGTGGGGTGAATGATGAGAGCAGGGCTACTTGGTCCATGGTTTGCTTTGCATAGGGTATGAACTTCAAACACCATTGGAGCTACCTTTCTGAAGCTCTGGTAAAAATAACTGGAATGAGACTTTTAACTCATGGAACAACTTGAAAACTAGATGAAGACCATCATCATCACCACCACCCCCACCACAAAAGGTGAAGAATTCCACACACTGGAAAGGGGCTACCTTCAAGGGCTACCCCCTTGAAAGAAGAAACATAAATGCAGGAAAGCATGATGTGTTTGTGGCTTTCCTTCTGTGGTGCCTCAGATGGAGCTGTGGGGAGTGTGTCTGACAGAGCATCCCAGCACAGAGATTGAGGCTCAGGAGGCAGAACTAGATAGGAACTTTGAGGGCAGAATGCTTACAAAAATTGCTTCTACATGGCTCTCTGGAAATTATTAAAGGGATACTGATCAAGATGAATTATACTCATAAATGGACACATTGAATTAAAACACTCTAGTACAGTTATGTAAAGATAATACAAAAATACATGGAATTAAAAAAAAACTACCTAGCAAACTGGACTCATTCCTTTTCTCTTCTACTCTGAACTTCTTTTTTTAAATATTTGTATTATATTTATTTATTTGAAAGTTAAAATTTTTGTATTACTATTATAAAGGTGGTTGCATTTACATAAGTCAGGTAATGAGTACATTGCTTTATTTATTGTTTTGTCAGTTGTGGGTCTTAAACTCTAGGACTGGGAGCTGTCCCTCAGCTCTTCAGCTCAATGCTAGTACTCTACCACTTAGCCACAGCACAATTTCTGGTTTTTCTGGTGGCTTATTGGAGATAAGAGTCTCACAGACTTTTCTGCCTGGGCTAGCTTTGAACCACAATCCTCAGATCTCAGTACTCTGAACTTCTTAATTGCTTCTTTCCCCTTGATTATTAGAGTTCTAGAAGCTTCAATGACCTACTTTCTGTTAGGAATGCTTTCAGTTGTAGATAATGGAAAATCAGTCCATGAGGCTAAGTCACAGGTTAATGTTTTCTTAGTGAATATTCTGGAAGTAGTGATCCAAAGGCTGTTTGTGAATGCACAACATTATGATGTATTCCAACTCCTCTACCTTCAGTTCCACCATACCAAGCCAACGTTAGCTTTCATTTTGAAGTATGTTGCCTTTGGCAACAAGATGGCTGCCCAGGCTTTCCCATCACCTCCTCTGGTGTCAAAGGTTGTAGTGACAGTGACTGTGGTAGGAAGAATCAAAAGAAGACATCCCAGTTCCTTGATACTCATTCCTGTTTATCAGGAAGGAAGATTTTCATAGAAGTTATTCTCATTTGCCCTATTCCTGGCATGGGAAACTAAATACTATTTGTTGCTTGTCTTCAGTTAATGGTGCTTGTCTACAGGGGCAAAGGTAGGCTTAGTTTTCTAAACATCTTTTTCTTCTCCCTTCTCTCCCTCCAAAATACAATTTATAAACCATAGGAAAAGTAGGTTAACAATAATAATATTGGCCATAATTATCACGGAAATAACCCTCCTCAATAAGCTTGAGGCAAGGCATAGTGGCATCTTCCCCCTTTGTTTACTAAATTCAACCAAATTCAAACCTTGGAAAATTTGAGGAATTAACTGCCATTTAATACAATTCTATGGTTTAGATAATATGTAAGTAAAAATTCAGTGTTTTCAACTTCTCACATAGTAAAAATACATTTTTTTTTTTTTACAAAAGTGGGTAGGCCTCCGTTAGTAATTGGTAATAACATGTTCTGTTTTCAGTACTTCAGCCCAGTAGAAATTGTACTTATCCATTTCTGCTATTTATATGCCACTTTCTCCACATAGTTATGGTGTCAGTGATCTTGCTAGGTTTTATTTTTATTGAAAGCACCTGTTAGCATACTCTACATAGTATGAAAGAAATTGTACTGAAAAATATAAGCAAAGATATGATAGGGAATTTGCTTTTTACTTTTAATTTTTTGTTCCTTTTTTTTTTTTTAAATGGACATTAAATCAGGAGTCAAAATTGGCATAGGGTTGGGCATAGAGGTACAAGCCTGTAATTCTAGCTACATGTAGATAGCAGATCATAGTGCAGGATCCGACCTCAAGAACCAACTAAAGGCAAGAGGACTGGAGGCACTGTTTACTTATCCAATGAAATGTCCCCAAGGTTTTCAGTTTTGAATGCCTTTCAGTGGACTTGTATTCCATAGATTGTCACAGCCCTCTCTAGTTCAGTCTTCTTACAGTATACATGACAATTATGTAGTTGTTGTATTTTCCCAGGCACTTGAATATGTTAATCCCTACTTCATGAGAATAAACCAAAATGTTAAAAATGAGTAATTCTTTCCTAGTTGTGGGAAATATTTGGCTGGTTTCCAAAAGAACTTCCAAACTGAATAATGTACTCTTCTCCAAGACAACTGAGGTTTTGGCATGTTGCCTTAAAAACTTTCATTGACCTTTTCTTAGTAATAGACTTCTAAATAAGGCCCTTCAATTTGGTATTATGTTTTTTTTTTTATTTGACTAAGTTGTGTTTTGGTCACATTGAGTAATTCTACATAATCAAATTGTACATACGTTATACTTAAATATTCACAACTATGCCATTTAAAATGTATTTCAGAGGACTAAAATACTTAAGAAAAATAATTAATAAGGATATATATACACACATATATAGTTCCCACATTTCCTTTTAAAAACATTAAAACAACACTTCATGCATTCTTTACCAATAGTTTACAAAGTGATGTTTTCTACATAGTTAAAAAAAAACCACACAGTCTCACTAAGAGAAACTGTTACTCATTATCTAGGGCATTAAATCTCTGCGACCACACTCTTTTCTTAACAAATTTGACCTTCCTAATGTCAAAACCTTTCTATTTAATACTTCAGGAAATAGTTACATAGTAATTTAATTACATGGAAGAATCTATTCTTATCTATTTTTCATGTGAGCACTAACTCATAGGCTGTTTTTATACACTGTGTTTACCAGTAATATAGATAAGCATTTTTCAGTCAAAATAACTGCTGATACCTATGTTCCTAGTCACTGTTTTCCTATAGTATGCTATTTTTTAAAAGTATTTCCTATAGTTTCCCATAGCTTGCTATTTTGATGCTGTAATTATTGCTTCTGCTGTTATCATTATTATTATCATATTATTTATTGAAAGGTTTTGAATCAAGATAACTAGCTGGCCTTTAACTCAGGATCCTTCTGCCTCTGTTTCTGAGTGGTGGGAATAGAGGTGTTTGTGCCACACTTAGCTTTGTTGATTATTGTAATCCTGTAATATCCATCTTCCTTACTGCCAATCTTAGTCTAGTATGCTTGCATTTTCTACCACTTGCTTTTAGAAAGATAAACAGGCACTAATTTGTAAAGGTCATGGGGAGTGATGAATGCAGTATGATGCTTGAGGACTTGTCACTTCAACATTTCTTCCTTAGGTTTTTTTTTTCTTAAAATCTTCACTGCCACACTGTTACTGTGACAGTCATGATAAAGCTAGTTGAAATATATTTGTGAAATATAAAGTAAAGCAGTATAAATATACAGATTAGCACAAATGTCTCTTAAGTTGTTTACAGCCCTATGCACTGAAATTGTCCAGGGAGCTTTTGAAATTGCTTATATTCTAATTGACTTGGTGTGAAGCCTGGACATGATAATTTTTAACTAAGTGTCCCAGATGATTTTAAACTACACCAATGTCGAGAAGTTCTTGTTCCTAATCTTGATTTAACCAGATTATCAGCTCTTAACATTAATGCTCAAATTCATGGATAAATTAAAATAATAAAGACTCTACAATCTGGACATGGATATGTACTCTACAATCCTAGGTATGTGAGAAGCATAGATAAACGAATCATAGATTGAAGCTGGCCCTTTATTAAAGAAAAATGTGACTGCATTATAAAACAGAAAGGGGTAGAGCTGGCTCAAGTGAGAGAGCTCTTACCTAATAAATTTGAGACCCCGAATTAACATCTGAGACTCTACTATTCACTAAAAAAAAGTAATATAAATATATACTCTCTCAAGTTCCGAAAATTCAAGTCAACTTGCATGGAACTCAATTATGTTTTTGGGCTTGATTTTAATGTGAAATCAAGGTTATGAATTATTGCTTGAGAACCAAAGGGTTCTAACATTAAAGCATAGGGAAGAATGATGCTGCCATTATATTTTCACTTTTTTTATATAGCAAATCTTTGGTTACCAGAAAAATTCACAGGCAAAAATTCAGTTTTACAACTTCAGTTAATTAATTTTGTTTTGAAAATTATTTGTAGTAGCAGTGATTAGAAGCAAACTGAAAAATATTAAAATATTAAAGAATGTGTTTGAGCAGTGATTCATGCATCAAGTTCTTACAGATGTCCAGGAACACCAAAAAATGGGGCAAAGGAGGAGACTTTTATTAGGGTGAAGACAGATCAACGAAAATAAAATCTTTGATGACAGTTGCAGCATCCAAATCCTCTTTGTTTTCGGCAGTTAGTGGACAGTTCTGACTAACAAATGTTGTATCAATGGTTTGTCCTGAACTGGGTTCCTGTAGAGTACTCGAGCTGTCTTCCTGAATGTAATAATGGAATTTCTTAAGAAAGGCTCTAGACGTTCTATGTGTGAGTAGTTTGAGTTTTTTTCCTCCTGTGATGAAATTATTTTATTATTTTTAATCTAAGATTCAGAAACTTTAGTTGCTCTGAGAAAGTCCCTGTTGAGAAAGTGTTGCCATATTGGTTGGGTTAATAATGACTTTGGATCTATTAATGTTTACTGTTCTAATATAAAAGAATGTCTCCCACACAGCTTTTGTTCATCAAGGAAAGGCACGATCTCAGCCCTAGCTTCCATAGAACATGTAAGAATGCGGGCCCTTCACTATTTATACCAAGGTAGAAAGGGATTTAATTACTTTGACAATGCCAACGTGCCAGCCAGAACAGGAGTCATATTCAGTGTACATTACATATAAAAATATGAACCATAGTATGTAACTGGAGGGCAGAGACAGGGCGGGAATGGGGGGGATGAAAGAAGGGGTGACATTGACCAAGAAGCACTGTACTCATAACTCGGCTTATGGGATTGTAATGTCTTTCTACAACTACATCATCATCATCATCATCATAGATTCATTTGTGTGTGACAAAGAGAGGTGGTATAAGCCTCACGGAGGCCAGCCATGCATGCATGCACCTGCGTGCAGGCGTAGGTAGGGCATACAGTGACACAGCATCGTGGTGGTCACATGATGACAAGCTGGCTTGTTCTGCGCCCTACCGCGCAGGCGCCCTACCGCGCAGGCGCCCTACCGCGCAGGCGCCCTACCGCGCAGGCGCCCTACCGCGCAGGCGCCCTACCGCGCAGGCGCCCTACCGCGCAGGCGCCCTACCGCGCGCCGCGCATGCGCATTCACACTTCTACGTTTGCACCCTCCGCAGCAACGGACAGAGCACCGCCATGGCCACGGCCAAGGGCCCCAACCCCGACGCAGAGACGGTGCAGGTGCTGCAGGACGTGGCCAACCGCCTGCGGATCCGTTCCATCAGGGCCACGTGTGCCTCGGGCTCCGGGCATCCTACGTCGTGCTGCAGCGCGGCGGAGATGGTGTCTGTCCTCTTCTTCCACACCATGAGGTACAAACCGACGGAGCCGCGACACCCGGACAACGACCGCTTCGTCCTCTCCCAGGGCCACGCCGCGCCCCTCCTGGACGCCGCTTGGGCCGAGGCGGGCCGCGCGCGCGAGCCCGACGCGCCGACCCCGCGGAACACGGACGGTGCCGCGGAGGGCCCCCCCTCCCCGCGCCTGCCCTTCGTGGACGTGGCCACGGGCTCCCTCGGGCAGGGCCTGGGCGCCGCCTGCGGCCTGGCCTTCACCGGCAAGTACTTGGACAAGGCCAGCTACCGGGTGTTCTGCCTCCTGGGAGATGGCGAGTCCTCGGAGGGCTCCGTCTGGGAGGCGCTGGCCTTCGGCTCCCAGTACAACCTGGACAACCTCGTGGCGGTGTTGGACGTGAACCCCCTGGGGCAGAGCGGCGCCGCCCCGCCGGGCCACCGCACCGACGAGTACCGGCGGCGCTGCGAAGCCTTCGGCTGGAACGCCTACTCGGTGGACGGCCACGACGTGGAGGCGCTGTGCCAGGCCTTCTGGCAAGCAGCGCAAGTGAAGAACAAGCCCACCGCCATCATCACCAAGACCTTCAAGGGTCGGGGTGTGCCCCACATGGAGGACGCCGAAGAGCAAGCCGATGCAGTTATCGCATCCCTCGAGAGTCAAATAAGATCCAACCGCCGTCTCACACCCAAGGCCCCCGTGGAAGACTCGCCGCAGATCAACACCAATAACGTGAAAATGGCCTCGCCTCCTGCTTACAGACTGGGCGAGAAGATAGCCACCGGAAAAGCCTCTGGTTTGGCCCTGGCTAAACTGGGCCATGCTCACAAAAGAGTTATTGTTTTGGACTGTGACCCGAAGAACTCCATCTTCTCCGAGATTTTCAAGAAAGAGCATCCCGAGCGCTACATAGAGTGTCTGATGGCCGAGCAGAACATGGTGAGCGTGGCTCTGGGGTGTGCTACACGAGGGCGGACCATTGCCTTTGCCAGTACCTTTGCTGCCTTTTTCACCCGCGCCTTCGATCAGATCCGAATGGGTGCCATCTCGGACACCAACATCAATCTGATTGGTTCTCACTGCGGGGTGTCCTTTGGTGAAGATGGACCCTACCAGATGGCGCTAGAGGATCTGGCCATGTTCCGAAGCATTCCCAATTGTACCATCTTCTATCCAAGCGACGCCGTCTCCACGGAGCACGCTGTTTATCTGGCTGCCAGTACCAAGGGAATGTGCTTCATTCGGACCAGTCGGCCAGAAACTGCCGTGATCTATACCCCACATGAACCTTTTGAGGTCGGACAGGCCAAGGTCATCCACCAGAGTGCCCAGGACAAGGTGACAGTTATCGGAGCTGGAGTTACTCTCCATGAAGCCTTAGCAGCTGCTGATGATCTTTTCCAGCAAGGCATTTCTGTTCGTGTCATTGACCTATTCACCATTAAACCATTGGATGCTGCCACCATCATCTCCAATGCAAAAGCCACAGGTGGCCGGATTATCACCGTGGAAGACCACTACCTAGAAGGTGGCATTGGAGAAGCTGTGTGTGCAGCCGTCTCTGGAGAGCCCGACATCCACGTTCATCGGCTGGCGGTGACAGAGCTGCCTCGAAGTGGGAAACCTGGGGAATTGCTGGATATGTTTGGAATCAGTGCCAGACACATCATAGCAGCTGTGAAATATACTTTAAAGAACTAAAATAGCTCGTTTCTTAACAACTCTAAATCTCTTTGCGTTGGTCTTAAAACACTGGAGTCTCCATATTCAATTTATACTTGTATGTAACCATCATATTTATTTGTATAGTCGGGCATATTTAAGAGCAAAGCTATTTAGCACCATAATTTCTAATTCAAAAATTCAAATCACAAGCTGACTATAAATGTGTATCTATGTTTATATATATATTTATAAGCTAATCATTTTTGAATGATTAAAGTGGGTTATAAAATTTTAGGTTGAAGAATAGGAACTAAGACACTTATCTAATACAAAGTTTTCGGGCAAGACTATATAGCATTGGGTTGTGTATCATTTCTTTGTAAACTAAGAAAATGTGAATTTAATTGTAGCCTTTGTTAGTCCAGAGTTTGAAGCAAGTTTGAATGTTCATGTAATTCAATGGCCATTCTACACCTGGAATTTTCCAGTTGATGTTTGACAGTAATTGCCTTGAAGTGTCCTCAAGTTTATCTCCCCTCCGAAGTCTAAGGGCAATAAGAATAACAGTGAAAGTTACTCGGATGGCCCATACTGCTGGAGGTGCCATTCTGTAAAGAAATGAAAACAAAACTAGTTCCAGGTTGCATAGTGCATGCACTGTCCTGTGAAAATTCAGGACTGTGAGTTTCTTTTTTTTTTCTTTTTCAAGACCAAGCAAGATTGCTAACTTGATTATATTGATCAACACAAGGAAAATAGTATAATAAAGCATTTATAAACAAGCTGTCTTAGTTTCTGTTGTGCATATGTGATTTGGTTTCCCTGATAAAATTGTAATAAGTACCAACATAAAACAGAGAGAGACACATCATCCAACAAAAAATTTGACAAAACATGGTCAGGGCTAAGTCACTACAATGAATAAGATGAAAAGAAGTCCCTGAAGCAGAACCCTTACTTTTAACCGTGTATATATAAATGATACTCTTGGCATCTCATGGACCAGATGACTCTACATGTGTGGGTGTGTTTTACTGTTCATCCATTGGACTATTCTTATTCCCATGTTTCATGTTTTCATTGTCATCAATTTTTAATATCCAGGAGTTTAAGTCCTCTACTTCCTCTACATTTGTTCTATGTTAACATTTTTTTGGCTATTTTAGTCCTTTATTTACATATACATCTTAAAAATGTAGTTTGAAGCCGAGCATGGGTGGCTCACGCCTGTAATCCTAGCTACTCAGGAGGCTGAGATCTGAGGATCTGTAGCTCAAGTGGTAGGGCGCTCACCTTGAACTGATGATCTGAGGGACAGCATCCAGGCCCAGAGTTCAAGCCCAGTGACTGACAAAAAAAAGAGAGATCATGCTTTTTGAAAGTAATTGAGGACGTTACACTAAAGATATCTAAATTACTAAAGTGATTCTAGCAAGTCAGGTTCAAAATCGTCAAGCTGAGGTAAATGTGTCTTATGGGGAACTAAAGACTTTCCCAGTGGTGTACAGGCATGAAAATTAAGGGAATCTCCTTCTAGGCTCTTCGGTCCTAACATTGATCTGCCTGGGCATATCACTGAGACCCTTTCTAGAATCCTGTTTGATAATTGTCATTCTTCTACTTTTAAAAGGAAGGCAAACTTCTCATCTGTCCACAATATTATCACTCACGGCTAAATTATGATATCATCTCAGTGCCAAGCAAGGGAACATTTCAAAATACTGGTTTAGACAAAACCAGTGAAGTCCTAATGAACTACTAACAGTTAATCATTGTGTCTCTCCTCATCTTCTTTCTAGTTTCAGTAGAGGTAAAGCCTTCATATGGAAGGTGGTTTTGCCATCCTGAGTATGGTCTAAATTCAAGATCTGTTGTGAGTGCTGGTTATGATAGACATTCTTTTCTCCCATCCCCTTCCCACCACTATTGTTCAGCTTTGCTGCTGATAATCCCTTGACAGAAAGATGAACACCAGAAAGAAATACTAAAGATGACAGCAACTTATTTACCTGGTATACTACTAGTTTTGAAAAGTCTCCATGCTTTATGATTTTTCACAAGAGAATGTTAAGGACTTATCAACTTTCTCATTAAAAAGGAACCCAGTAAAGACTCTCATTCATGTGTGAAAATAGTCTGCAGTTATACTTTACATATAAAAGCAGAGGAAGTTAAAATTCCATGATTATTTTTGATAGACCAATGCGAAGCAATTTGTTTAGATTCACTGGGAAACATGTTTTACTTGACACGTGACAAGATTCCTGGGTGAGGCACGGCTATATGATTTCCTTTGTGTAAGATCCTCACTATCACTGATAAACTTTATTATTTATTTACTTATTGTTGCCGGTCATCTCTTACATTCCTGCCATGTGCTTACTGGTTTTAGACTCACTTTATTTAGATATATTGTCGAGGCTACTAGATAACTAGAGGACTTAAGAGACAATCTTCCTGTGTAAACCTTACATTTCCTTTTGGCTTAATATCTTATTTCTGATGATAATTTCTACAAATTAGATAAGAAACTCTCCTATTATCAGAAATCTTAAGAGCAGGTGCAGGTCAAAATGTACTCCTATTTGCATTCTAGGTCAGTCTAGGGCATGGTAACCTGAGCTTTAGAGAATTTGCTTCTTTTAGTCAGAATTAATTTATTTCTCTCAGATTTGATCTGACTCTAATTCCATTAGTTATATTGAAATGAGTTAGAATAGATATCATAAAAGCAAAAGCAAATTCATAATATAGTATGCTACAGCTGTTGATTGAAATAACCTTAATTTGTATGTAGGGGATAAGTTTTTTTAAAGACAAGTGGTCTAGTTAATTGGGACCCATTTGTAGCAGGTAGAGATGGCAACTTCTGGTGTCAGGCATGGATTCCCATAAAGATCATCCATTTTAGCTTGAGATTTTTTTCTTTCTTTTTCCATAACATTAAATTTGAATTGAAGAGCTGAAGGCAATTATATTACCTGTCTTCCATCATCCTTATGATCTTAAATCTGTGTAACTTTTTTTGGCTCATTGCTGAAGGCATTGTAATTGGCAAATGTCAACTTGTGAGGCCATCATCTCAAGGAGTAAATAGCTTTTATTAGCGATGGAGATACAAACCAAACTGGTGAGAAACTGTAAAACTTTAGCTGGTGTCATGATGCACAGCTTTAATTTTAGAACTTGGAATGCTAATGAATCAGGACTGTGGATGCTAAGGCAGGAAGCTGGTCTGAGGTACAGGCTGAGATCATGCCTGAAGCCCCTCCCAATGGAAGTATAAAGATACAAAACAACTTGGGAGTAGATGCCAAAACATACTATGTTCTATGACAGAAAGTGTCGAAATTATAATTCTGAAATCAAATTTGACTGGTATCCAATACAAATAGGGCCTATGTGGAGTGGGTAAAAAGGAGATAAGATGATTAGAGTGATGATAAAAGTTTCTAAAGTTTTTATACTAGGATAAATGTCTCTCTTTCCTTCCTCTTTCCCTTCCTCCTGTCTTCCTTCTTTCCTTTCTCTCTTCCCTCTTCCTTTCCTTCTTTCCTTCTTTCTCATTATGTTGTCTAATGTGGATTAAAATTGATAGATTCAAGCAATCCTCCCACCCCAGCCTCCTGGTAGTTGAGCATACAGATATGCTATCATGTTCAGCTTATCAACAAATAAGACTGCATGATTTGAAGGACTCAGTATGAAACAAATACAGAAACTTTTGTGGAAATTAAACCAAGGATAGAGCTCTGTCCTGTTGCACAGGCTGTATGTGGGTGACGCTGATGGTGGACATGTCCATTTGGTGATCTCTTTCCATGAACTAAAGAAATGAGAACTAAAGAAGTGACTCAGAAAGTCACCTATGTTCATGATAGCAACCATCTTCATTTTGAACTCCTGGCTTTGCACTTGTATCTGAAAATTCATTTTCTTTCTCAATAAACAAATCAAATATAGTTGGTTCTGGCTTCCATCTAACTTTAAGACTCCTGCTTAAGTTAGCTACATACAGGAGTTTCGAAGACACTTTCCCAGCCATTCAGATACTGAACGGGAAGATGGAGAGCTGCTCTACAATACTGTCTTTACCCTGAAAACCTTCTCCTGAAAGCTTTCCTTTCACTATTCTCTTTGATTTTAAGTGCACTTTCCAAGCATTCATCAGACTAAGATTGACATCATTTTTTCATTTTAAAAAATAGAATTGAAATCAGACTGGATGATAACATATTTTCCAGCCATTTGGAGCTGGTCTTCATCTGGACTTGGGTCTTTCAGCATGACTATATACTGAGAAATCATAATGGAAAAGTTTTATGTACAAGTTAATCAATATACATGGAATAGCCTTTTGCCTGAAGGCAGCAATTGAAAGATGCATTTTATGAGTAATGTTGACTTCTGTTCTTTAAAATTTAGCTAAATCATACATCAATTGCCAGACCTTCCTTTCATGTTCTCAAAGAGCTTTTCTTTATCATGTCCTTTTTTTTAAAAACCACTTAATCTGTTCTCTACTTCAGAATTTCTCTGTATCTTTATTTTTTTCATTCTATTCCATAGGCAATATATATTATGTCCAAGATGTTGGCCTTTAGAGAGACAAAATTTTGTGTGTGTGTGTGTTTTTTTTAAAGATTTGGATGCTATTCAAGGTCTTTGGTTAGAACTATACATCCTTAACAGTGGTACAAAATATGCAGAGATATTAGATTAGAACATATGAAATTGCCATTTTTGTAGGTCAAAATTGATAAATGATTAGCATGTCTCTGAAACTTAACCATAATACTATGACTAACTCTATCAATTGGATGTAGCATTTTGGAAATGCTTAAGATATTGTAAGAAAAATAGTAGAAATTGGTGGTCCCTGCCTATACTCCCAGCTAAGTAGGAGGCTGAGATCTAAAGATCACAGTTCAAAGCTGAGTAAGTCTGGGCAGTTATGTCTAAAAGACTTTTATCTCCAATTAGTCAGAAAATGCTGAAAGTGGAAATGTGGCTCAAGTGGTAGGGTACAAAACCTTGAGTGAAAAAACTAAGCAACAATACAAGGCCCTGAGTCCAGGATCCAATACTGTTAAACTCCTCCCCGCCAAAAAAAACAACTAATCTTATTGTGATTTTATTTTATGTTTACCTTCCTGTGAATTACCTGTTAAATGATTTTTATGAATCATGTTGCTTATCTTCTATGACTGTTTTTATTATTAATTTTATTATTAATCCATAAGTTTTTAATCTATTTTAAACATGAGGATATATTTAAAAGACCATCAATAATATTTTGAAATTGTTTATAATATGATGGTGAAAATATTAGCAGCTCTGGGTACACCGAAGCAATAAGTATTCTTGAGAATGAAAAAGTAGTCAAATATTTTGCTTTCTTTGTCTTCTATGCTCTCGCCTTGTTTAAGAAGATCTATCTAGCCAGGCTTGATGGCATGTGCCTGTAATTCCAACACATAGGAAACAGAGGCATTGTGAGCTCCAGGCCATACTTAGGTAGCAAGACTGTGTCTCCAAAAACATAACAACAAAACAATGTTAACATTTAATGTTTTGATTTTATACCAGCACTTAATTTTGGCTTTACAATTTATCATTTAAAGTAAGATTGAACATTGTGTCTTCCATTAGATGTGTCAAAAAATATCAGCACTTGATATTTTTGAAGAATTTACATAGATTATACAGATTAACCTTTCCTAAGAGAAATATCTGTGAAGAATGAGCAAAAGCCAGTACAGAAATGAATTCACCTTTCTGTAATCCAGAATAACCTCCTTGAGCTCTTAAATTGAGAGGTAATTTGTGCTAAAGCATAGATTTATTTCAAAATAAATAACTGCTACAGAGGGTAATACGTGGGAGCCCAGGATTTCACACAGATCCACATAATCTATCTAGTTTGGGACAAGGTGCTTAACTTTCCTCATTTTTCTGATGACCATAATGAAATCTGTAACATGCAGATTACATACTGTAGTATATTTTAAATTGCAGCATAATACTTTACAGATGATAAACTTGCAACAGCTATTTATTAAAATCTGTTAAAAATATATTTTTTCATCTGATATATTTGTCTGCTTTAATCCAAAGCTAAAAAATGTGGAATATTGCAGGGTAATACATAATGAACTGAAGACTGTTTTTGGTAAAATTCAAATTGATAGAATTAAATCTAGTTTTAAAAACTTAATACAAGAGGAGTAAAAATTGATTTTACTTACTATATTTTAGTCTTAAAGTCACGGATTTTAAATAAATATATGGACTGATTAATCTGATATAAATAATTTTCTTTTTTAAATGGCCTTTTGATAGTTCCTAGATGTCGATACTACATGATTTTTTTTTCTGCTCGTGGGAACTCTGGGCCTGGGTGCTCTCCTATTTTCGTTTTGTTCAAGGTCAGTGCTCTACCACTTGAGCCATAGCACTATTTCCAGCTTTTTCTGAGCAATTTATTGGAGATAAAAGTCTCAAGGACTTTCCGACTCAGGCTTGCTTTGAAGCATGATCCTCAGATCTTAGCTTCCTGAGTTGCTAGGATTACAAGTGTGAGCCACTGGCACCCAGCTATGATTTTAAGTCAATGTTTCTTCATTGTTATTCTTTCTTAAATTTGGGACTAACCAGTTTTTTATCTGCAGAGTTTCTCTAGCTTTTGTAAAATTGGATTTTTCTAAGCCCTGCAATTTCATTTGAGTAACTTACTTGCATCTCAATTTTTCTGTTGGAAGAGAAAATACATTACACATCATACCCATCATCACACTCGGCTTGCTCGCTCCGCCTCCTACCCACTTCATTTCTGGTGGCATGGTTGATGTCTTTGTAGCTGCATCAAGTCAGTATATTCTTCAGAACTTTTGATTTTCCCCTGGAAGTGAAGTGTCATCTGAAAGCTGGTATAGAGTATATCATATCTTTCTAAAAGAAGATTTAAAAATATTCACTTACAAACAAAAAATAGATAGTACACAGCTAGGTACTGAAACAGGTGACATTGTAGTATGTTAAAAGCACTTTGGACCCCCAACCCAGAAAATTTCACATTGTCTCTCATCCTCTGGACTCTCTAATTCTTATTAAACATCTAGAGTATTTATATTTCCTCTTTTCTAGGTCCAAGCAGCAAGTCCAATCAAGGTGTCTTGGGAGATGGTGAGATTATCTAGTGTCCTGTCCATTGAACAATAATAGAGTCAAGTTGACATAATTCTGAGTTAGATGTGTAAAGGCTGAACTGTCATCATTCCAGAAATTGGCTCAGTTCTCTATTTCTCAGTTATAAGAAAAAAAATGATCATTTGTAAAATCAGTAGCTACAGAGTAGGTGTGATAGGCTGTGATGGATGACTGACAGGCCCCAGGGAAGACACCATGTTGGGAGCACTCATAGCCATTGGCATGGCTGTCTGATTACTCTTATTGTAATCCACTGTCATTCTTCAAGATGCATCCATTGTTCCACAATGGCCAAAGGAACTTTAAAGAAATATATGATAGGAATATTATCTTTTATCATGGCACTTTGGATTTTTAAGGTCGGTCAGGGCCAAGACTTCATTCACTTCAATAATCACAATACTTAGAAATTTGCATGACATTTGATCAGTGCCATAAAGTATCTGTTAAAACCATAGGAATATTTAAATATAAATTGAAAGGTGGTACATTAGGGAATGCCAAGGGAAACTGAAGGCACTTTTCATGCAGAAGACTCTGGAATTTATTTTGTAAGCAATAGGAATGACTAAATAAGCTTTAGACTAATTTAGTTATGTTGTTAAAGTAGTGGATAGTTTAGAGGATGAAGAATCTGACAACAATGAGATCTAGGAAATAGAATAAATTAGAGATACAAAGCCTCCCTTCATCCAGAGATTCCTTGTCTGCCTGTAGCCAATTGTGTTTAAAAAATTCCAGCTTTCCTAAATTATAAATTGCATGCCATTCAGAATAGTATGATGAAATCTTGCATCATCCTGTTTATCCTGGAATATGAATTGTCTTTTTGTTCAATGTAGGCATGCTATACAGTGGCCTTCTCCATGATCACATTCCCCATCCAAACCTTGGACTCAAACTGCTTATATTCAAGAAACTCTTATTTAACTTTTAAGAATTGTCTCAAAGTTCGAGTGGTAATGCTGGCATTCAAATACTCCAAAATGAAGCTTTAAAATACATTTTTATTGCAAGAAGTAAGTATGCTATTCATATATATATACATATATATATATATACATATATATATGTTGTGTATATAAGGCCTGATACTGTCCATGATTTTAGATATCCACTGGAGGTTATAGAGTGTATCTCTTATGGATGAAAGGGGCAATTGTAAACATATGACACATACATGTTTCTTAAACCTATCAATCATATTCATTTCTTTGTATGCTGGTATCAGGTCTTGAACTCAGTGTCTTGTACTCTTGTGCAACTTTTTTTTATCACAACTGGTGCTCTACCAATCCAGCCATGCCTCAAGTTCAGCTTTATTGCTGGTTAATTGGAAATGGAATCTCTCAAGTTTTTCTTTCCACTCTAGCTTTGACCTGAAGTCCTCAGAGTTACAGACCCCCAACTAATTAATTCTAGTTTTATAACAGGCTCAGCTTAATACCTACCTGTGACAACCATTCTTAGAAAGATAAAAATAAATTTAACTTTGTTAAAAATACTATGAAAAATTAAAGAAAGCATTAATTAGTTATAGAATGTTAAAAATGTTAAAATATTACAATTAAGGCAGAAAACAATTCTACAAAGAGGCCTACTGAGAAAGAAAAGCAGCTCTCCTGATCTTACATATATCAGATGATTGTTAATATGGCATGACAGGGAATAAACAATTTCAGAAAAGAGCCACACTAGACAAGAAAAGCCTGTGAATACCTGTAATGGAGTGAGAGAAACCAAGAATATTCCCTAATTAGGTTTGAGCATGATGAAAAAGAGATGAAAATTATACAAACTACAATAAATTTCAAGCATCATCCTCTGTATACAACATGAGTGACTGTTAAGTTCTTACCAAACAGAGCTTTAGCATCTTTCCCTTCCAACTACTCGATCAATAAAAATTAAGAAATGCAATAAAGGAATTAACCATACTTTCTGCAATACCTAGAACAGCAAAACTTAATTGGATTTTCTCCAGAATCACCTACCAGAACTCATCCAGGAAAAATCTGTTCACAGCTTGCTCTTAGTGAGATACTTCATTGTATTCTCAAGATCAATGGTTTTCCTTGTATAGCAAACAATGAACCCAACCATGTTTGATTCTGGAAATCATGTGCTCTTTGACTTGTGGGTATCTATATTACTGTAAATAGGAAATATTCTAAAAGCAATGCGGGAGCAAAATATACATTCCTAGAAAGAATGCAAGAGAAGCAATACCTTCAGCATAGATTTGTTTCACTTAAAGGTAAAGGGAATATTCCAAGAAACGAATGAGCACCACTTGTTGAAGAATCTGTATCTTGCTAGTGTTAGAGGATAAGGAGGCAAAAAAAAAAAAATCCAGCCAGAGGGGCACTCATGACCTGTAGATTGACTTGGAGCTCTCACACTGGAAGACAAAAATACCTTTTATAAAGTTCATGGTGACATATTGTGGCTTAGCAATGGCTTTCTTGAGAACAAACAAGATGATTTTTGTCACCGTGAGAAGTCATCAGGAGCTCCAGACAGCTGTACACAGAACTAAATGGTAAACTAGAAGATGAAGGTTGATTTGGAACTGTTAGACTTCATGCAGAAACAAAAAAAAAAATAATGACTTTTATTACGTGATCCATCCTTCTTGTCTCAGGCATAGTATGATATTGGGGCTAGAAGATGCTAAGAGCCTTTTAAATATGGGTTCATTTTTGAAACTCTCTTTTCAACAGCAAGGTAGAGACTAACAAGGGGCCATGTTCCTTAGAATTCTATTTTTGGTCTCTTTTTCACAGAATATACTGTAGCTCCTAAGTGACTTCTATTGATTATATCTGAGGGACCAGAGGAAAGAAAAGTAGAGGAAGTTACTAGTTTCCCTCTTAGTTTCTGCTGCTAGAGATATGGAGGAAATGGGAAAGTAATAGAAAAGGATGTACTCTATCTTGATTTCTGCCATTTTTTTCTATGTAATAGACTTTACTCCTGTTTGTTTGGATGAATACTTTTTCCCCTATGAAACTCCATGTAAGAATTGAGTTTTAAGTTAGGTATGATATCAGTAACTCTAGCACTCAAAAGGTAGAGGGAAGAGAATCATGAGTTCCAGGCTGAACAGAGTTACATAGTGAGAACATGTTTCAGAAAAAAGAAAAAAAAAGATTGTCTTCAGGGAAACCTTTACACCTACATCAAGTTGTCTCCTTCCTTCTACCTATATGACAGTCACCCCAAGTTAATGTAATTGATTTACTTATACGTTGTGGTGTTTGATTTCATGGAGCCACATATATTTGACTGAGCTGATTTGAAGATAAACCAAGTGTGTGTAACAAATATGGGATCACAGGGCTAAAAAATCTAATCTTCTAACTTTTCCTATGCTATTTTTATTCATAAAAAATAACTTGGATGCAGTTTAGTTTCCTACTCTACAAAAGTAAAGGCTTGGGGAGATCTGGACATCACTTTAGACGTTGTAGTTGTAGACTTTATAGTTGTTTGCATATACTTTGTAGTTGTTTGCATAATTTGCATTAAAACAGTAATATGTTTGTAGGCATATAAGAGCAAAGGGAGCATCAACACCAAGGTTCTGCTGGAAAACTAAGGGTTAACTAGGAAATTTGAGTTAAATTACTTGAGTATTTTTCCAGGCACCAGTGGCTCATACCTGTAATCCCAGCTACTCAGGAGGCTGAGATCTGAGGATCACAATTTAAAGCCAGCCTGGGCAGGAAAGACCATGAGACTCTTATCTCCAATAAACCACTAGAAAACCAGAAGTGGTGCTTTGGCTCAAGTGGTAGCACACTCGCCTTGAGCTGAAGAGCGCAGGGACAGTGCCCAAGCCCAGAGTTCAAGCCCCACAACTGACAACAACAACAACAAAAATCACTTGAGTTTTTCTCAGGGTCACCAAATCTGCCATTTAGACTTGAAAACAATCAAGAGTAGTATAACTTATTAGCCTTGTACTTAAGTATAATTCACATGATGGCCTTGGAATCTATTGAATTATCTTGAATATGAAACAGTTTATATCACTAAGCTGGGAAGACCTGTGCTTTGTAGAAATGACTTCAAAGTTTATGTACACACAGTTAACCTGTGTCATTAAAGAGTAATTCCCTTTCTACATTTTGTATCTAAAAAATAAAAACAAATATTCAGCTGCCAGGAACTAGCTATGAGAACAGTGTGATTTCAAATAAATTAAATAGCTACAATAGGTCTGGCATTATGAAGATGATGTTTACAAATGATTAGGTTGCCTTTGAACTGTTTTCACAAAGAGCAACACTGGCTTACAAAACAAGGACCTTTCCATTAACAAAATTATGTTATTTCCTCCAGCTGGTTTTATAAAAGAGATAGGTAATTTTATTTTGTACTACCAGATGGAAAAGTAACAGTATATTTTTTATGCAAAGTAAATTAAAAATGCATATATATTCTTGGCAATATGTAAATATCAATCCATATATATATGTATATATATATAACGTACAACATCATTATGATGTCAAGGAGTGTGTCATAGTGATGCTGGAAAGTTTATGTTAAATATTAGTATATTGGTGAATATAATCTGAAAGAGTGGCAAGGACGATTCTGGACATCGTCTGCCTTTATTCTGTTATTCTTCAATTCTGTATAAACCTGATAAGCCATCAAAACAGTGGAATTTTCCCATCTGAAAAAAATTGCTATAATTATATTCAAATGACGATCAAGGCTGTAAAATTACTTCCTATAAAGCATCGCCTTTGATTAAAGAAGTCATTTGTGTAAATGCTAGGTATTAGATATACTCAGTGTGAGGTTCACAAAGTGATTCTTTTCTAAAAAACAAAAGAGAAAGAAAGAAAAGCAGAAAGCACATTTACTCTTTTATTTTTGGTGTGAGGCCAAAATAAATGCGCCAAAACCTTTAAAAATGTTTTGTACTGAAATGTTTCCAGAAAATGCTTTGTTCTCAGTAACAGTCCATTTAACTGAGACTGTGTTCCTCTATGAAAACATTGCTCTGCCTCTCCCTTGTCATGGAGATGACTAGTGGAATTGATATCACTAGAGGAATTACAGGGTGTCAGCATTTCCCTTGGATGATCCTGACTTTGTGAAGTCAGTACGTTTTACTTTTTCTATTACTTTTCTGAGTCTTCCAGGCTTAGTGACATAAGAAAGCATACATTTATTGTGCTATAGCTCTTGATGTTAGATGTTCCAAATACAGCTCAGTAAACCAAAAATCAAGGTAATACACTTCTGGAGGCTCCAGGAAGTATTCCTATCCGTTCCTTTCTCTAGCTCCTAGATGACTCTTGGCTTCTGGCCCCTTCCTCCATTTTTAAAATACATCCATCACTCCAACCTTTGATTCTGTCATTATACCTTTTTCTTGACTTTGACACTCTTGCTAACCTCTGTAAGGTTTTTTGGATAACTTGTGTAACTAATCTAGGAGACTCTCTTTATCTCGGTGTCCTGATCTCAGTCACCAATGCCTCTGGCTGATGGAAAATTAGAGGCCAAGTACAGCAAAAACTTTTGGATTTCAGAAGTCATGCATTAATAGAGGGTACCCTTATAATAGTTAGAAGCGACAAATCTTTATGATTATTGGAATAATGACCATTCACTGGGGCTCACTCTATGTTTCCTCTGATCTTGTCTCACCTTTGTCTATTGACAATCTCTTTCTCTTTCTCACAAATAATTAGAGGTGTACTCATTTTCAGATAAGTCTCTCTAACAAAATTTCGGCTTTGAAATCATCATATGAGTACTGTTCAAAATGTTTGTTGTTACTATTCAACTCTGGAATCCTCCTGAGGCCCATCTGTGGGCTGCTTGATGTCCAGGGGAGCGGGGTTCAGAGGTGGCCATTGAGAGACGACTGGAACATGAGATCTCTCCTCACATCAATTCCTGGGCAATACCAGAGCTGAAGGTATATTTTGTCCCTGAAGCTTTCCTCTCACTCTGCTTCCTGGTCGCCATAGAGTGAGTGAGCTCCTCCGCCACACGCTTCCACCACCATGATTTCCTGCCATTCCTTAAGTGTAAAGTGGTGAAACAGATGACCTCAGACTGAAAAATCATGATCACAATAACCCTTTTCCCCTTTAAGCGGACTCAGGTATTCCGTCATCGCGACAGAAACTTGACTAGTGCAGTAAGTTTAAATTGAAAAATCTCTGAAGAAAGACAGGTCTTAGAAGCTAGACAGATCCAAGGCAACACATAGAAAGTGTAACATCTCAAGGCTGGCTTGTCTTGCCCCCTGCATCAAACAGATCCTCTAATAATATGTGAACTTTCAAAGTAAGATATTTGGGGTGTACTGTACACAGCACATCTCCACCTTTTGTAACATTTTCTATCCCCCTAAGACTATAGCTTCTGTGTTTATTCATTGTATGTTATGCTTAATCACATATGCTATTAAAATATCTTTAGATAGTAATATTATGAATTTAGAGACTTTTTTATGCAGAGGTTCAGTTAATACATTAACAAACAGGTTGTTCTGGGTCACCTTCTCCTTTGCATTTAGGGAAGAAAGGAAAGATTTGACCATCTAACTCCTTTTTTAATTTTCATTTTAATTTTTTATTTATCTTTAAAAATATTTTATTGTAAAGATACTGTACAGAAGGAATACAGTTACACGAGTAAGATGAGTATATTTCCTACCGAGCATTGTTACCTTCTCCTTTGTTTTTCCTCTACTATCATTTCCCTCCCCACTTCCCCAAGTCCTCCTTCCCTCCTCCCCAAGTAGTAAAGTTCATTTTCAACATAGTTCTCATTGTTACATGGGCCAACCTGTATCTTTGTTTCAGCATGTTGTTATTTCCCTTCCTCTCCTCAAATTAGAAAAATGTATATTCAAGATGCAGGGAACCAGAATCAAATACAGTGACAACAGGGGTTATACCATGGGGGGAAGAACATACAAAAGAAACAAAAAAATCACGCAGTACATTAAAAACAACAGCAACAAAGAAGAAAAACCTCTTGTGTCCCTATCCTGGGGTTCATGTCACTTAGCATCATCTTATATGGTCATACATACATAGCTTTTGACCTTTTCTGCTTGTCTGGTAAGATTATCCTAGATGTATACTAGTTATTGCAAATAAGGGAAACCATGGGACCTATGTTTCTCTGGGCCTGGCTTACTTCACTTAATATAATTTTTTCCTAGTCTTTCCATTTCCTAACAAATGGGGCAATGTCATTTTTTCTGATAGAGGCATAGAATTCCACTGTATATACACTACATTTTTTGATCCATTCATCTACTGAGGGGCATCTGGGTTGGTTCCATATCTTAGCTATAGTGATTAATGCTGTGATAAACATGGTTGTATTTCTTTTACTTCAAAACACACAAACACATTGGCAGGTGGCACTGAGTAAAAGGAATGAGACAAGGGACATAGCATACCTGGCCCATGGTATCTATGATTATACTCTATTTCTCTATGGGTGAATGGAAGCACTCATAAATGTGAAGGGTTACTTATGAGTTGGTCATACAATACAAAATTCAAAGGATTTGAAGGAGTCCAACAGCTTAGTAAAGTCTTTCTCCTATCTCTTTCCTCTCAGATGACGAGTTCCTTTTTCTAGAAATGACCACTGTGGTCAATTTTATATTACTTACCTTGTTTTCAGAGATATTTCAAACATTCAAAAAATTTGACCTTTAACAAATTTCATCTTTCATCTTCTTTGGAATTCACAGGGAAGAGAGTGCTCAATGCTGGGTGCATGTTTTTCTGTGAGTGATGAAGTTAATGTGAGTTCAGAACTCTGGACTTAGTCTTATCTCTTTAGTATTTTTCTCCAGCCAGTCATGCCTATCATACCCACTTTCTCTTCTTTAAGCAGCACAACAAAAATATAGTTTAATTGGATAATCATTGGTACGGCATCTCTTATCTGTACCCTTTGAAGATTTTTTATAAGCCTGTAGGAGTCTTCTCTCTTGAGAAATTTGCTGTAAAAATCTTGGGTTAGCCATAATTTTTTCTTTTTATCTTGTTGTCAGAGCTATGACTGGAGGCTTTTCACATTAGGGAAATTATAAAAATCTTTGGAAAATGATACCAGGTCTAATAAATTAACACTCCTTTTTCTTAGGAAGAGAGAATGCCACCATAACATGAAACATTGTGTTAAGAAATTGTATCTCTTATGGAAACTAAGGTATTAGAAATCTTGATAAGATAAGCTCTGAATAGTTTCAGGTTATTGAAAGCAACATTATAACTGTTAGGGCACTTCCTTTGTGGACTAATTAGACAGTGCATTAAAAAATATTCTTTACCTGGTATAGAGAGAGAAGGAACATTTGGTTTGATTTAATTTAGGAACTCTGAGAAGCTTCCTTCTCTAGCCAGTAACACACTGAGAAAGAAATCCTCTTTTATGCTTTGAAGATGGCAAAATTAAATTTCAGCCCGAGGTTTACTGAGAATGTGTCCCAGTCTCCTATGGAGTTTCATCACAGAAGCTAAGTGACTTCTATGTAGACAGAGTAGTGTCTGTTGGCTTAACTCCCTCACCTGCATTTTAAATAGTAGGAAAAACATATGCAAACAAATAAATCTAAACAAAATAAGACAGATTTAAAAAAAACAAGAAAAATAGTGGAGAAACTTTTCTTTATTAAACTGAGAAGGTAGATACAATTTCATACTAATATCCTAAATAATACCTTCCTTTACAAAACAAGTTGTTTTAGGGCCAAAACTGAAAGGCAACACAAAGATAAAATGCAAATCTAGAGTAATGTTCTAGACATGAGAAAGTTCACCACTCCCCTGAGGGAAGGTAATGGGTACAAGTGCCATTCCACCACAGGTGAGCACCAAGAACTTCTGCCTGGCGTAGATTTCATCCCTACAGAATAGAAGTGCTTCAAGTTGAACAAAACATCTCTTATCATGATGCCATTGGGTTTCTGTTGAGGCCCACTCTGCTGGAGTACCTTCAGCTTGGCAGAATCTCTTTCCATTCCCTTGTATTCTTGTTTTTATAGCTCAAGACTGCTTTTAACCTCCTGTTAGTGTAGACAACCATCATCTGGCTGGTAACTCTTACAATGTCTTCCTCAAACTGATTCCCAACCTGTGGAATCTCTTGCTCTGCCTCTTCCAAAGATATGTGCCTTTGGTGATCGTATTTAAATGCCAAGGTCTACTCATGAGCAACGTTCTTGATCCATTTTTTAAGGGGCCTTGTTTACTTTAACATCTTAGATCGTGATCTATGCTTTATTCTTTTATAAAATTACATGTCCTACAATACTGTCATTTTTATGAGTTGTTTCAGGTGGAAGTCCTGCTGTTTCTGTTTTTATTTTTATCTCTTAGAGAGGGTTTCTTTGCAGGTAATAATTATTTTGTGACTGCTGTGTAGTTATTTTGGTGGGATTTTGTTTTGTCTGGATTTTTGTTCCTTGGAAAGGGTCTTACTATGCAGCCCAGCTTTCTTTGAACTGGCGATCCTCCAGTTCTCCCCTGAAAGTACTGGAATGACAGGTGTATGCCATCATTTGATACACTTTGGTTTTTAAAAGGTGAGAATCACAACTACATGAAATGCTTTTAACTTTTCCCCCCCTTCTGGTTTCATGGCTTGAACTGAAGGCCACTCGGATTCAACTTCCTTTGCTCATGGTTGGCATTCTACTACTTAAGCCACAGCTCCAACCTGCCTTTTTCCTAGTTAAATTGGAGATGGACAATCTCAGACTTTTCTGCCTAGCCTGGCTTGGCACCACGGCCCATCACATCTCAGCCTTCTGAACAGGAAGGATTATAGGAATGATCTACCAGCATTGAACTGAAATGCTTTTTAACTTCTGGAAGGTAATATTTTTCTCTAAAAGGAATAACCCTCCACATAGTAAAGAGTATCTTTCAAGGTCCTAGAATTCATCATCATGAAGCAAATGAGTTTCCTGGTTCCTGCAGACTTTGCCAGCCCTTCAACACGATGATATAGCCCTTAACCTTGAAATCTTATTACAGTTCAAATGGCTTTGAAGGTTCTCTCAAATACTTAATTATCTTATGCAGATTGCCTCCTCTTTTTGAGTAGATTGCTCCTATGTATTTCATTACTGAGACAAAGTTATGAGAAGAATTGCTTTGTAGGTTTCTCTGTTCAAATCTTTATCTTGGTTTGTGATTGAGTTATGAAAAACATGAAATACCATCACAGTACGCAAGATAATGTAGAATACAAAGTTATACTTATTTGTCTGTGATTTCCTATGACATCAGTAACTTCCAAATGGCTTCTTGTACATTTAGACCCTTGTATACCTGGAAAAGGAGATATGATTTAATGGAAGGGAGACAGGGCTGAGAGTGAGCGAACCAGTGACAGTCAGCCAACTCTAAATAAAAGCTTTTTCCCCAAAGCACTTGGTTTCTTAATTTTCAAATCTTGGAAGCCATACCCTTGAAACTTTTAAAAATTATACTTATTAGTTTAAATTAGTAAGATTTCCATATATAAATCTATCCGCCTTCCTTCTAGTCTCATATGGAAACCTTTTCATCCTATTTAGCTCTTTCTTTCTTTCTTTCTTTCTTTCTTTCTTTCTTTCTTTCTTTCTTTCTTTCTTTCTTTCTTTCTTTCTTTCTTTCTTTCTTTCTTTCTTTCTTTCTTTCTTTCTTTCTTTTTCCTTTTTGCTGGTCCTGGGCTTGAACTCAGGGCTTAGGTGCTGTCCGTGAGCCACTTTTTACTCAAGGCTAACACTCTTCCACTTGGACCACTGCTCTACTTCTGGCTTTTATTGTGAACTTTTCTGCCTGGTCTGGCTTTGAACCATGATCTTCAGATCTCAGCCTCTGGAATAGCTTGAGCCACTGGGGCCCAGCCTCTTTACCTTTCTTGTAGGACTTGTTTTTGTGGTTATAGTCTTTTGAGAATTATACAATCGTGTATTTGCACGCAACTTTCACTTCACTATTCTTTTCCACATATCACAAATGAAGACTCAGAAAGGCAGAGATATAAGCATGTCTCTAAAAGTCAATGATGTCCTAGAAAGATTCTGAGCTCCGATCTGATTTCAGTTACTTTTAAACCTAACAGAAATCCTACGTGTCAATTGACCCAAGGCAGGTTCTGCCACCTGGTCCCACATCATTGGTTGTCTCTCCATCTCCCCACTCTCACCTTCAGCTCTTCTGCTCTACATACAGTCTTCGTCTTGCCACTTTGGTTGCAATCCTGGATTTGCCTTCTTAATCCATATGGCCATATCTGATCCATTACCAGGGGCTATCACTGTCTACTCTTCCTTTGCTCTCCTTCCATATCTATTAGCTGCAACATCATTTTGGTTATTTGTTACATTTTTCCCTTTAGAGTTAACTTTCAAAATGTCTCCATTATCTCCTAATGCATCTGCAAATAATTTACTGGCAAGAATTAGACCATATATGTCTCTTTACCTTCTCCATCTATTATTTTGATGCTCAGTATGACATAAAAGCTTAATTTCCCCTTGCTGAATTCCTTTGTAAAATTGATCTGAAAATTTGGTGGGAGAGTGGCAAACATGTTACAAAAGTTACAAATATAAGTTAACATTATTTCCAAACTGAAGTTTCCACCCATCTTTATCCAGTGATGATTTATATAATTATTTTCTATTAGCTTCCAACTATCTGTCCCAAAAGATAGTCATTATTTTTCAGTGTAGACTCTTATAAGAATCCACATATCGAGAATCTGTGTGTGGGGGGGGGGGGTTCCGGAAAGATGGCGGAGGAGAAGCTGGAATCTGAACAAGCTCTCGCATAGAAAGCAGTTTTAGAGTTCCAGTGAACAGTCCTAAGCCAGAGAATCACACCAAGTGTGCCATCACAGGACAGAGAGTTAGACAAGAGAGGGAAAGCCAAGGCAAGAAGACACATCTGAGCGCTTGCCAGCAGCCGCCGCAGCGGAGACCGCAGCCGGGGCCATACCTGAGTGCTCACACAGAGAGTCCAGGACGAAGGAGCCAGACGCAGCAGGCGAGTGGATTCTACTCAACACCAGCAAGAACCGACAAGGAGCGGACATCTTCATCCTGCAGTTTGCAGACCAGAGACGACCCAGGATCCAAGACTCGGCGTGAGTAGAAGCCCGACGTCCTCACTCCTTCTCAGGGAGCAGAGGAGGGAAGGCCACCCCTCCCCCCCCCAGCACTGGTGATCTCCATCTTGAATACTGACAAAGCTCGGAGGAGCTGCCAGCTCCAACTCAGGCCTTGGAATAAAACGAGTCATTTAGCAGGTCACAAGAACTTAACGGCGAAGTGACCTGCCAGACTCAGCTCCATCCAGGGAAAAGTCACCCAGCTCAGGCGCCAGCCATTGGAGTGGCTTTCCTCACTGGGTAACCAGAGCCAGAGGCTGCCCCTCCCTCTAGCAGCCTCAACAATCAATTGAAAAACAGAAACCCTGAGAATGGCTCCAGGCTGGGCTCTGTGAGTTTTTTCACAAAAGAGCCCCAGGGAAAAGCTACTGATTGTTGAAAGGCCTCAACTCTACCCAGAACCTAGCCTCACCACTGCATCCCCCTCTTTTGTGATTCTCAAAGCAGATCACCCTCCCATTAAACTAATCTGGGAGGGGGATCTCAAAATCTTGGGTAAAGCAGAGCATTTTTCTGCCTGTTCGAACAAACTGACTTAAGAAACCAATCAAGCCACAGAACCTCAAGCTGACCAGAGACTCCAACAAGAGGCTCGTTACAGACAAAAGGGAGATACAGGATTCTTCCCACCCCTCCCAAAAAAATAAAAAAAAAAAATCAAAGAACTTTTTTTTTTTTCTTCTTCTTCTTTTCTTTTCTTTTTTTTTGGTACCTTATATATATAAAAAAATTTTTTTCCTTTTCTAAAAATTTTATTAATCTTTAATTTTTGCCTTTTTTGAAAAAATAATTGCTTTCCAGTAACTTTTTTTTCCTCTTATAATTTTTATTTTAGGAATACGTGAATGTGCGTTTTCCTTTCTTTTCTTGTCTTCTTTCTCTTTTTCTTTCTTTCTTAACTATCTTTTTGTTTTTTGTCTAGCTCTACTGAACTTCTGATCTTTTTTTCTCCCTTTCTTAACCTTTTCACCTTTTCCTCTCTTTTGATCTTCTTTATGTGACTTAACTCTTGTCCTGCACATCCTCAGATAAACCCGTAGTTAACTAGTAGACCCTATCCCCCATTGTGTACACACTTAATCCACAAACTTATTACTCAATTCAAAACCTCTGAGACTTAAATTCCTTAATAGCAGTACTACCTCTTTATACCTAGATAATATTTTAAGCATTTTTTTTTTATTGTAAAGCTACTATACAGAGGGTTACAGTTACATGAGTGAGGTTATGAGTACACTTCCTCTTGAACATTGTTACCCCCTCCATTGTTTTCCCCCTACCATCCCCTCCCTCCCTCCCTTCCCCGAGGTTCTTTTTTTTTTGATTGTGATTAAATGATTACATAATTTCAAAGTCACAAGTTCATTCTAACTTCCCTGGAGCAAATTGTCTACCACAGTCTGTAATATATAACAGTGTTCACATGTTATATACCATATTTGTGATCAGCAGCATGAAGATATTTAGTAGTGGTTCAACCAGATGAGCGGGAGTTCTTTGTTTCTTAAGTCCTGTTAGTTTTGTCGTATCACCTAACCTTTTGGATTTAGCATCCACTTATGAGGGAGACCATGTACCGTTTGTCTCTTCGTTCTTGGCTTACCTCGCTCAACATGATTCCTTCTAGCTCCATCCATTTCCCTGCAAATGCCATTATTTTGTCATTTCTAATGGCTGCATAATATTCCATTGTGTATAGATACCACAATTTTTGGATCCATTCATCTGTGGTGGGGCACCTAGGTTGTTTCCATATCCTAGCTATTGCGAACAGTGCTGCAATAAACATGGAGGTGCACGTGTCCTTGTATATTGGTTCCTGTTGTTCAGGGTAGATGCCTAGAAGTGGTATGACTGGGTCGTAAGGGAGGTCAATCTTTAGCTTTCTAAGGACCCTCCAGACTGCTTTCCAAAGTGGTTGTATAAGTGTACATTCCCACCAGCAGTGTAATAGGGTTCCTCTTTCTCCACATCCCCTCCAGCATTTGTCGTTGGCTGATTTGTGGATGTGGGACATTCTGACTGGGGTAAGGTGGTATCTCAGGGTTGTCTTTATTTGCATTTCCTTCACCACCAGGGATGATGAACATTTCCTCATGTGTTTCTTTGCCATTTTTATTTCTTCATTTGAGAAGTCCCTCTTTAGTTCCCTTGCCCATTTAGTAATTGGTTTGTTAGGTTTGGGAGGGATTAGTTTCTTGAGTTCCCTGTATATACAGGATGTTAACCCCTTGTCTGATATATTGCTGGTAAATATTTTTTCCCAATTAGTTGGTTGTCTTTCTAGCTTAGTTGCGATAGATTTAGCTGTGCAGAAGCTTTTTATTTTAAGGTAGTCCCATTTGTCGAGTCTCTCTCCAACTTGTTGTGACCCTGGGACTCTGTTCAGGAAGTTCCTTCCTGTGCCTATTAGTTCAAGTGTCTCTCCTACTCTGTCCTGCAGTAGTTTCAGAGATTCAGGTTTAATGTTAAGGTCTTTAATCCATTTTGAGTTGATGTTGGTGCATGGTGATAGGCTGGGGTCCACTTTTAGTTTTCTGCATGTGGCTGCCCAGTTTTCCCAGCACCAGCGGTTGAAGAGGCTGTGTTTCTTCCATTGTATGTCTTTGGCTCCTTTGTCGAATATCAGCTGGCTGTAGGCCTGTGGATTTATATCTGGATCTTCTATTCTGTTCCATTGGTCTTCGGGTCTGTTTTTGTGCCAGTACCATGCTGTCTTTGTGATTATAGCTCTGTAGTAGAGTTTGAAGTTTGGCATGGATAGCCCTCCCATATTGTCTTTATCCCCTAGAATTGTTTTGGCTATTCTAGGTCTTTTGTTGTTCCATATAAATTTTTGGACTGTTTTCTGTATTTCAGTGATGTACGTCATTGGGATTTTAATAGGAATTGCATTGAATTTGTATATTAGTTTTGGAAGTATCACCATCTTTACTATATTAAGTCGGCCTATCCAGGAGCATGGGAGGTCTTTCCATTTCCTAGTGTCTTCTGCAATTTCTTTCTTTAACTTTTTATAGTTCTCATTAAATAGTTCTTTTACATCTTTGGTTAGGTTAATTCCTAAATATTTTATTTTTTGGGAGGTTATTGTGAATGGGGTTGCTCCCTTTATTTCCCTCTCTTCCTGTGCGTTATCAGTGTATAGGAAGGCAACTGATTTTTGTGGGTTTATTTTGTATCCTGCTATTTTGCCGAAGTGACTTATGATTTCTAAAAGTTTGGGGATGGAGTTTTTGGGATCGTGGAGGTATAGTATCATGTCGTCTGCAAAAAGGGATAGTTTCACTTCTTCTTTCCCTATGCGGATCCCTTTAATGTCTTTTTCTTGCCTTATTGCCCTGGCTAAGGGTTCTAGGACTATGTTGAAGAGGAGTGGAGACAGTGGGCATCCTTGCCTTGTTCCTGTTTTTAGGAGGATTGGTTGTAGCTTTTCCCCATTAAGTATAATATTGGCTATTGGTCTGTCATAAATGGCTTTTATTGTTTTTAGAAATGTTCCTTCTATTCCTATTTTCTCCAGAGCTTTTAGCATGAATGAATGTTGAATTTTATCAAAGGCCTTTTCTGCATCTGTGGCGATAATCATGTGATTCTTGACCTTGGCTCTGTTGATATGCTGGATTACATTTATTGACTTACGTATGTTAAACCATCCCTGTGTCTCTGGGATGAAGCCTACCTGATCATAGTGTATTATTTTTTTTATGTGTTTCTGGATTCTGTTAGCTAGAATCTTGTTAAGGATCTTTGCATCTGTGTTCATCAAGGAGATTGGCCTGTAATTCTCCTTTTTGGTTGGGTCTTTGCCTGGTTTGGGGATGAGTGTGATATTGGCTTCGTAGAATGAGTTTGGGATAGCTCCCTCCTTCTCTGTTTCTCTGAAGAGCTTGAGGAGTATGGGTATTAGTTCTTCTTTAAAGGTCTTATAGAATTCTGCTGTGAATCCATCTGGTCCTGGGCTTTTTTTTGTTGGAAGACTTTTGATAGCTTCCTGTATCTCATTATAGGATATTGGCTTATTTAATTGGTTAACTTCTTCTTTGCTCAGTTTGGGTAACTTGTATTTCTCTAAAAATGCATCCATTTCCGCCAGATTTTCTTCCTTTAGAGAGTATAGCTTTTGAAAGTAGTCTGTTAGAATTGTTTGGATATCTTGGGTACGTGTTGTGATGTTTCCCGTGGCATCCCTAATCCTATTAATATGGGTTTCCTCTCTTCTTTTTTTAATTAATCTTGCCAACGGGCCATCAATTTTGTTTATTTTTTCAAAGAACCAGCTTTTTGTTTGGTTTATTTTGGTTATGGTTTTCTGATTTTCTAATTGGTTAATCTCTGCTCTCAATTTGGTTATCTGGCTTCGTCTAGTAGCTTTAGGTCCCATTTTTTCTTGTTTTTCTAGCTGTTTTAGTTGCAACATGAGATTATTTACTTGGTCTGTCTCCATTCTCTTGATGTGGGCACTGAGGGCAATAAATTTGCCCCTCAGGACTGCTTTTGCTGTGTCCCACAAGTTTCTTTGTGAGGTGTTTTCATTTTCATTGAGTTCTAGGAAATGCTTTATTTCTTCTCTGATCTCTTCTGTTACCCAGGCCTTGTTAAGGAGTGTGCTGTTCAATTTCCATGTATTAGAGAAATTTCTGCGGTATGCTTTGTTATTGAGAGCTAGCTTGATTCCACTGTGGTCAGATAGGATACAGGGGATTATGTCGATCCCTTTGTATTTGCTTAAGTTCCTTGAATGAACTATGATATGGTCTATTTTGGAGAAAGTTCCATGATCTGCTGAGAAGAATGTGTACTGTGTTGTTTTAGGGTGAAATACTCGGTAGATGTCAGTTAATTCCGCTTGAAGTATGGCCTCACTTAATTCGGTAGCTTCTTTGCCAATCCTCTGGTTGGTAGACCTGTCCTTTGGTGAGAGTGGCGTGTTAAAGTCTCCTAGTATTATCGTATTGGGATCTATTTTATTCTGTAAGTTTGAGAGCATTTGTTTAACATATCTGGGTGCACCAATATTTGGGGCATATAAGTTGATGATGGTTATATCCTCCTCTTGGATTGTTCCCTTTATTAATATGTAGTGTCCGTCCTTGTCTTTCTGTACTGATTTTAATGAAAAGTTTATTTTGTCAGATATCAGCATAGCTACACCTGCTTTCTTATTGGGGGAATTTGATTGGTAGATCCTTTTCCACCTCTTCACTCTGAGTTTGTTTGTATGTTTGGCTGAGAGGTGGGTCTCCTGAAGGCAACAGATAGATGGGTCTTGTTTTCTGATCCAGTCCTCAGTTCGTTTTCTTTTAATTGGCGAATTCAGCCCATTTATATTAAGAGAAAGTATAGAGAGATGCATTGTTGTCCCTGCCATTCCGTTTTCCTAAGTTTTTCTTCTTTCCTTTCCTCCTGTGCTTGCTCAGTTAGACTTTGAGTAATGCCTGTTTGGGGCAGGTCCCAGTTCCTGGTTGCTTTCTTCAGGTTGTGTCCCCCCTCTTAGAATTCTTTGTAATGCTGGCTTAATGTTTATGTATTCATTTAGTTTTTCTTTGCTATTAAAAGTTTTCAGTTCTCCATCGAATGTGAATGCTAGCTTTGCCGGGTATATCAGTCTGGGTTGGCAGTTATTGGCTCTCAGGGCTCGTATGGTGCTTTCCCAGGCTTTTCTTGCATTCATTGTTTGTGTGGAGAGATCTGCAGTGATTCTAATTTTTTTCCCGTTGTAGTATAGCTCCTTCTTCATTTTTGCTGCATGCAGGATTGTTTCCTTATTATTCAGATCCATCATTGTTACTATTATGTGCCTAGAAGTGTTTCTCCTGGGATCTTGCTTGTTGGGTGTTCGATAAGCTTTTGTGATGTAGTTAAGATGGTCGTTTTTGAGGTGGGGAAAATTTTCATTGACTATCTTGTTAAATAGGTGTTGCATTCCCTTGCTCTGGAATTCCTCACCTTCGTCCACTCCGATTATGCGAAGGTTAAATTTTTTAGCATTATCTGCTTGCTCTTGAATTTCCCTTTGGTTTAATTTGAGTGATTTTTCCATATCTGTCACTTTTTGGTCCAGTTGGTGTATTCTGTCTTCTGTATCTGACACTCTACCTTCCATTTCATTCACTCTGTTGACCGTGGCTTCTATTGTGGTTTGCATGGTGGAAATGGATCCCTTTATGGATTCAATGTTGGTTCTCAGAGTACTGATCTCACCTCTCAATGAGGTGAGATCAGTATGCATTACCTCTAATTTGACGTTTATCTCACTTCTTACTGAGGTTTGTGCAGCTTCTATTTTGGCATCCAATTTTTGTTTGATATCCTGTATATCTTTTGATAGTTCATCCTTGTGCTCTTTCAATTTCTGATCCATTTCTCGCTTTATTTCTTGAGTCATTGCCTCCAGCAACCCTTGGATGTAGTTTTTGTCTTCCATTCCTGCTTTGCTCCCACTGGGGCTCTCCCCTGCGTGGCTGCTGGCTTTTGAGGTGAGCTTGCTGTCCTGGGTAGTGGTAAACCTTGTGATTTTTCTCTGTGATTTTCGCATGGGGGTTCAGGAGACTGCTCTTCAATCTTGTTTTGGTGTGTCTGTCTTTGCTTGGTTGCTGATTCTGTATTGGTAGAGAGAGTCTGTGCCTGATCTGGATTCTGTTGGGAGCCTATTTCCAGCTGCTATTCACTTAGGATTCTCAGCTCTCTGCTGTAGCAATTCCCGCCTTTGGAAGGGTTGAGCAGCCTAGACTGCTTGTGTTTGCTCCTGCGGGTGCTCTTGGGAAGATCAGATGCTCTGGATGCACTCTCCCAAATACTGGAGTCTGCTATGGGCTCCTGATGTGTTTTTGTTTGTTTGTTTTGGGCTGGTTGTGGGCTTGAACTCTAGGTTTGGGTGCTGTCCCTCAGCTCTTCAGCTCAGGGCTGGCACCCTACCATTTGAGCCACAGCCCCACTTCTGACCCTTTTTGCTTTGTTCAGGCGCCGGTCCCCTGGCCTGGTTCCGGCCCCAGCCTGGAGCGCGCTCGTTAGGCCTGTGCTAATGTGTATACCACCTTGGTTATACAGCCTGGAGGACACAGTTCAAATTTCTTCTACTGTTGGTAGTCTTGACCCAGGGGCACTGTTCCTGGCTTGAGCGTTTAAGCTCCCTTCCAGGGGCGCTCTTGCTCTGGCCTGGCCAGCAGAGTGTGCTCCACCGGCTGGTGGAGCTCTCGAACAGTTCCCAGTTTTAGTGGGTCCTGTGGTCCGGGTGTTGGGGTAGGGAGTCTAGGTCAGGGTCTGGGGATTCCCTCCAGCTCTGGTCTCCCTTGATGGATTCACTGTCCCCTGATGGGTACTCACCCTGTAGGTCGTCAGTTGTTGTTGCAGTCCGTCAGTTGTTGTTGCAGTCCGAGTTCAGTTGGGGTGGTTGCGGGCTGGGTTGGGCGGCCGCCCGCCGGGTCGTTGCGATCGCGATTGGGCGGGTGGTCTGTGGACAGGTCCCTTTGTGGCGCTGCTGGTGCCGGACGGCTTTGGCGGGATGGAGCCTCTCCGCTCCGGTGGAGAGTCTTTTAAGCATTTTTTTAAGTTTTTCACTTCTCCTCTATGTCCCTTCCGTTCTCTTAATATACTCACATTCCTCTCTAAATAGATGGTCTTTTAATCTCCATAATAATATTAATTTTTACGTTTCTATTTTTTTCTGGTCTCTTTTCATTTCCCTTTCCCTTTCTTCTTTTTCTCTCTCTCTCTACTTGCATCCTACCCAACCTATTTCCTGCATTGGGATTAGGACATAGTTAACTCTCCCTGTGCCTCCCCACACCAATCTATTCCTATTGTTTACCCACATCTCTCCCTAACCCTAAGAATTTCTGGTTTTCCAAATTCTTCTCTGCGGTTCAAAGCCCATTAACATATAGTTGTTTGATGTTGAATAGATGTATCTGTTGAACTAGATTGTATCTGTAGACTATTGACTGTACAAATGCAAACTTTGATTGATGGTTGCCTTAAGATAGTGTTCTAGCACAAAACTGGTGCTATTTTCATCTCAAATGGGCAGAGTAAGCCGGAAAAACACAAGAAAAATGGCAAATCCGGATATCTCAATTCCCAATCTTGATAATCAAGGGTCAGAACACATAATGAATAATCCAGAGGAGAGTTCCCAAATAGCTCTACAAACACTGCTGGCAAACATGATAAATGAGAAGTTTGACAACTTACAAAGGACTCTGTATGAGCATGAAAGGGAGAGAGAGGAGGCATCCCAAAAGTTTATACAGGAATATCATAAGCGTGAGGAAGCTACTCAAAAACTGATACAGGATTTGCGTGAACAACTTGAGAATACTCAAAGAGAAAGGGAGGAATGGCGTGAGCAGGCTGAGAACACTCAAAGAGAACTGCAGGAATCCCATGAATGGGAGGAAAGAGAACTGCAGGAATCCCACGAACGGGAGGAAGCTAATCAAAGAGTAATACAGGAATTGAGAGACCAGGTAGAGAACACACAAAGATCACTAAAGGCATTCATGGAATCCATTAACAAAGAGCTGAAGGAAGTCAGGGAGGCCACAAAGAGAATGCTGAATGGAACCCAACAGAAGGAATGGGAGTCCAAAGAAACCATAACCAATCAACTAAGTGATTTGAGGACAAACACTGAACACCAAATTAAGGAAGTAAAGAAATTCATACAAGACCTAAAACAGAGCTTCAACAAAGAACTTGAAGCCATCAAAGCCGACCAAATGGAAGGAAAAGAGATAAAAAACAAAGTAGAGAGTCTTGACAGCAGGTTAGACCATGCAGAAGATCGAATCTCAGGGATTGAAGACAGCCTAGATATTATAGAGAAAGAACATAAAACCATCCAAGACAAGTCCAAGAAATATGATAGATCTATCCAACACCTGGAAGACACCATCAGAAGGCCTAATCTAAGGATAATGGGTGTAGAGGAGCACCTAGAAACAGAAGTTAATGGTCTAGGAAATTTGTTTAACATGATCCTAGCAGAGAACTTCCCAAACATGCAAAAAGATAATCTTATTCAGATACAAGAAGCTTTGAGAACCCCAAATAGACCAGACCAGAATAGGACATCCCACCGTCACATTATATTCCACACAGGATCAACTCAGACCAAGGAAAAGATCCTTAAAACTGTCAAGGAGAAAAGGGTAATCACCTATAAAGGAAAACCAATTAGAATCACCTCAGATTTCTCAGCAGAGACAATCAAAGCAAGAAGAGCCTGGAATGATGTATGCCATGCCCTAAAAACAAACAACTATCAACCAAGAATACTGTACCCAGCTAAACTCTCCTTCATAACTGAAGGCCAAATAAAAACCTTCCATAGCAAAGAAAAATTGAAACAATACATCTCCACCAAACCAGCCCTACAAAAGATTCTTAAAGATGTCCTACACATAGAAAACCAACAAGACTGCAATAAAGGCCAAGAAACTGCACCCAAACTGAGAATCCAAGAACCATAGGAAGAACCCAGTTTTTGCAGCCCCCAAGAAGGTGGATAACACGGCAGGAACTCCCAAATACCTCTCAGTCCTATCTCTTAACGTTAACGGACTGAACTCTCCAATTAAGCAACATAGACTGTCTAGTTGGATTAAAAAACAAGACCCTTCTATCTGCTGCCTGCAGGAGTCACATCTTGCCCATAAAAACAAACACATTTTCAATGTTAAAGGCTGGAACAAAATCTACCAAGCAAACGGCCCCCATAAACAGGCGGGAGTTGCAATCCTAATACCAGATAAAATAGACTTCAAATTAAAATTCGTGAGAAGAGATAAAGAAGGTCGCTACATACTAATTAAAGGAGCTCTCCTTCAGGAGGATATTACAATTCTAAATATCTATTCGCCAAACAATGGAGCACCCAAATTTATCCAAGAAACACTACTTTCCCTCAAATCCCATATAGATCCAAAGACATTAATTGTTGGGGATTTTAACACACCACTCTCCCCACTAGATAGATCAACTCGGCAAAAACTCAACAGAGAAACCGCAGATCTAAACAGCTGCATAGATCAACTAGACCTAACAGATATCTACCGAACATTTCACCCAGCAGCATCAGAATACACGTTTTTCTCAGCAGCACATGGAACGTTTTCTAAAATAGACCACATTTTAGGCCACAAAGCAAACTTGTCTAAATTTAGAAACATTGAAGTTATACCTTGCATCCTCTCTGACCACAGGGGAATAAAATTAGAACTCAACACCAAAAGCCACCAAAGAAAGTCCGGCATCACATGGAGGCTGAACAACACACTGCTGAATCATGAGTGGGTCATGGAAGAGATTAGAAAGGAAATTCAAATGTTCATGCTATTCAACAAAAATGAACACACAAATTACCAGCTCCTCTGGGACACAGCAAAGGCAGTACTCAGAGGCAAGTTTATAGCTCTGAGCTCCTACATCAACAAATTGGAGAGATCTGAAACTAACAATTTAATGACACATCTAAACCTCCTTGAAAAAGAGCAGCAAGATAAACCCCAATCCAGTAGATGGAAAGAAATAATCAAAATTAAATGAACTAGAATCCAAAAAAACTATAGAAATAATCAACAAAACAAAGAGTTGGTTCTTCGAAAAACTTAACAAAATTGACAGACCCTTAGCAAATCTTATCAGAAAAGGAAGAGAACACACCCAAATAAATAAACTCAGAGATGAGAATGGAAACATCACCACGGAAACAACCAAGATTCAGAACATTATAAGGGAATACTTCTCAAAACTTTATGCTAATAAGTTTGAGAACTTGACAGAAATGGACCTTTTCCTAGCAAATATTGATATGCCAAAACTAAACCAAGATGAGTTAAACTATCTTAACAGGCCCATATCAAGTACTGAAATAGAAACAGCAATAAGAGACCTCCCAGCTAAGAAAAGTCCAGGACCAGATGGTTTTACAGAGGAATTTTACAAGGCCTTCAAAGCAGAGCTCACACCAATACTCCTCCAACTCTTCAATGAAATTAAAAGAGAAAGCGTACTACCGAACACATTCTATGAAGCCATCATAACCCTCATCCCAAAACCAGGCAGGGACTCATCAAAGAAAGAGAACTATAGACCCATTTCTTTGATGAATATTGATGCAAAACTTCTCAACAAAATTTTGGCCAATCGACTTCAACAATTCATCCAAAAAATCATACACCACGATCAAACAGGATTCATTTCAGGGATGAAAAGCTGGTTCAATATACACAAATCAATTAATATTATTCATCACATCAACAGGAGCAAGAATAAGAACCATGGTTATCTCAATAGATGCAGAAAAAGCATTCGACAAGATCCAACACCCCTTCATGATGAAGGTTTTGGAAAAATTAGGAATCCATGGAACATTCCTCAATACAGTAAAGGCTGTATATGACAAACCTACAGCCAGCATTATATTCAATGGTGAAAAACTAAAGCCATTTCCTCTTAACTCAGGAATAAGACAAGGATGCCCACTCTCTCCACTTCTGTTCAATCTAGTATTAGAATGCCTAGCTACAGCAATAAGACAAGATGCAGACATAAAGGGGATCCAAATAGGGAAAGAAGAAATAAAACTCTCCCTCTTTGCAGATGACATGATCTTGTATTTAAAGAATCCCATACATAGACTCCACTTCCAAATTACTCAAGCTGATTCAAAACTTCGGCAAAGTAGCATGTTATAAAATTAACCCCCAAAAATCAATGGCTTTTCTGTATGCCAACAATGAGAAAAGTGTGGCTGAAATTAGGAAAGCAACTCTATTTGTAATAGCCCCACAAAAAATAAAATACCTAGGAATTAACTTAACTAAAGAAGTGAAGGACCTCTATGATGAAAACTTTAAAATCTTGAAAAAGGAAATCAACACAGAACTTAAAAAATGGCAAAACCTCCCATGCTCCTGGATTGGAAAGATTAACATCGTGAAAATGGCAATACTTCCCAAGGCTATCTACAAATTCAATGCTATACCTATCAAAATGCCAACCTCATTCTTCAAGGAAATAGAAGAGGCAATCCAAAAATTCATATGGAACAATGAAAGACCCTGAATAGCAAAAACGCTCCTCAACAGAAAGAACACTACTGGAGGAATATCAATACAAAATTTCAAACTCTACTATAAAGCCATAGTAATCAAAACAGCTTGGTATTGGCATAAGAACAGACCTCAGGACCAATGGAATAGAATTGAAAACCCAGAAATGAACCTACAGACCTATAGCCATCTAATCTTCGATAAGGGAGCTAAAACAATAGAATGGAAGACAGACAGCCTCTTCAGTAAATGGTGCTGGCAAAATTGGTTAACTACATGTAGAAAACTAAAGCTAGATCCTTATATATCACCCTGCACCAGAATCAACTCCAAATGGATCAAAGACCTTGAAGTCAAAGCAGACACTCTGAAAACATTACAGGATGGAATAGGAGAAACCCTAGGTCTCCTTAGCTCAGGCCGAAATTTTCTGAATAGAGACCCGGAAACACAACAAATCAAAGAAAGGTTGGACAAATGGGATTGCCTAACGTTGCAGAGCTTCTGCAGGGCAAATGACATAGCTAGCAAGATCAATAGAAAGCCCACGGATTGGGAGAAGATCTTTACTAGCCATACAACGGACAAGGGTCTCATATCTAAAATATACTTGGAGCTCAAAAAATTAACCCCCCCAACAACAAATCCTCAAAGAAACAACTGCCCAATAAATAAGTGGGCGAAAGACTTAAAGAGAAACTTCTCTGAAGAAGAAAGAAGGATGGCCAATAGACACATGAAGAAATGTTCAACATCCCTAGCCATAAAAGAAATGCAAATCAAAACAACATTGAGATATCACCTCACCCCAGTTAGAATGGCAAAAATCAAGAACTCTAACAACAACAGATGCTGGAGGGGATGTGGACAGAAGGGAACCTTACTTCATTGTTGGTGGGAATGTAAACTTGTTCAACCACTTTGGAAAGCAGTATGGAGGTTCCTCAAAAGACTTCACATAGAACTCCCCTATGACCCAGCAATCCCACTTTTGGGCATTTACCCAAATGTTTACAAACAAGACCACACTAAAGCTACCAGCACAACAATGTTTATTGCAGCATTATTTACCATAGCTAAGATATGGAACCAACCCAGATGCCCCTCAGTAGATGAATGGATCAAGAAGATGTGGTATATATACACAATGGAATTCTATGCCTCCATCAGAAAGAATGACATTGCCCCATTTGTTAGGAAATGGAAAAACTTGGAAAAAATTATATTAAGTGAAGTAAGCCAGGCCCAAAGAAACGTAGGTCCCATGGTTTCCCTTATTTGCAATATCTAGTCAATATGAGTCAAACGGAAAAGGTCAGATAATGTGATGTCAGGAAAATGAACCCTTAGATATGTATTTTAATGTTTTTTTCTTACATGCATGTGTTTCTAACGCATTTATAAGATTATCTCTTTGTTGCTTTGTATGTCCCTCCCCCACAGTATAACCCCTGCTTTCACTATATTTGATGTCAGTATAACTTGTGGAGGAGATGGGGAAAAACCAGTTGTTTAAGGATACAGGTGGACCTGTTGCAACAATGAGAAGTACAAGATGTCATGTCCAAAACGAGCTTTACAACGTCGGTGGGGGGGGGGGGGGTGGAAGGGGGGAAGGAGAAGGATTGGGATTGGGGGGGAGGGGGGAGTCTGGGAAGGGATGTGAAGGGTAAACCAAAGGAGGAGGCTGCAATGCTTGGTAAGAAATGTACGCATTATCCTGCCCATGTAATTGTAACCACTCTGTACAGTATGTTCACAAATAAAATTAAATTAAATTAAAAAAAAAAGAATCCACATATCCATAGTCTTTTATAGTAAGATTCTGCTAGTAGTAATGGCCAATACTGTCTATTAAGTACATATAGTATGCTCTAAAATCTCAAAGGCATGTGAATTATTTCATTATTTTGCATATATCATCTATAGTCTTGAACTACTTACAAAAGCTACTATTTCTTCTAAATACTGAAGGAACTAGTGATTTTTTTCACATGTAATAGTAAAAATAACTAATTACTGGATTCCATTAGGTTCTAATTTCAAAGCCTTTGATTTTTTTCTTTATGTAATATTGACAGTTTAATAAAGCCTTTCCTGATGCAGGATAGAACCAGTGTTTCAAATACATATTTTTCTTGTTTTCTTATGCAATATATTGATTTTTTTTGTTGATCTTGGGGCTTGAACTCTGGGCTTGGGTGCTCTCCCTGCACTCTTCAGCTCAAAGCAAGCACTCTACCACTCGAGCCAAAGCACTACTTCTGGTTTTCTAGTGGTTTATTGCAGATAAGAGTCTCATGGACTTTCTTGCCTGGGCTGGCTTTGAACGGTGCATGATCCTCACATCTCAGCCTCATGAGTAGCTAGGATTACAGGCATGAGCCACTGGTGCCTGGCTCAATCTATTGAATTTTTAATGTTATTTTAAATGGAAGCAAAATGAGCTATGTAGGACAGAATAGAAAGTAGAGAAAATTTTAAAAAAGAAAAAACATTTAAGCCAGGTGCCAGTAACTCATGCTTATAATTCTAGCTACTGGAAGTGGAGCTGTGGCTCAAGTGGTAGTGCACCAGCTTTGAGGGGGAAAAAAGTTAAGAGTCAGGGCCTAGGACTTGAGTTCAAGTCCTAGTACCAGTACAAATCAAAAAAAGAGAGAAAGCTATATTGATCTACATTGATTTTGTTGTTCAAATATTACTGAATTTCCAAGATAATTTTATTCTTCAAAATAGCTTTTTTTCAGGTGCTTTGTAAATACTGTTTTTTCTAATATCAGATTCTACTATAAAAATTCTTAAATTTAGGGATTTTAGAATAAATAATAAGTTGGTTCTGTCATACTCACATTTCATGCTTTTATACAGTTTTCTTTGAAATGTCGGAAGAACTATGCTGATGTGGGATGTATTGATGAATAAAATTTGAGAAAATAAATTGTACTCACTGTAAGATATCTTAGCCAACAAATTTCACATAGATTTAATTAATTTTTTAGGAAACTTTCCCCATATAACTTATTGTTGCTCACAAGCCACTTAACTTATTAAATTAACAAGCTGGGAAGCCACAAATTGCAGAAATTGAAGACAGATAAAATATAAACATAGATGCTATTACCTGTTGATAAGGCAATGTTGTAATGACAAAATTGTTGCTAACTGACAAGAAACACCAGAGATGCAGTATATAGAGTTAAAACTGGTCTTTGGCAGGGGAAATACTCTAAACTGTAAATCCCAGGTGTTTAGATATACCAATCTCTAAAACACAGAAAAGTCTGTTACCTTGAGTGTTGAGTTGTGGCTAGCAAAAATGAGCTTTCCGGTTTAGTATATGTTTCACACAAACTTAGATGAGAAGTGGTCCCAAGTAGAGAGAATTCATACTATGGCTCGACTTCATCTGGTTTGCGGTTTGGGAAGCCCTGAAAAGCCAGGTTTATTGTAGAACACAATAAATCTAAAACTTTTAATAATGCTTCTGAGGTATCTCTAAATTTAAAGATTATACCGTGACTGAACTGGGTTTCACACAGACTTAGAATCAGGTTTTTCCCTCCATCAAAATATATGTGACCCTCCCTATTCATTTTTAAATATATGAAATGAAGAGAGGACGCTAATTTGGATAGGAGTCCTGGCTCTTTACAAAAACCCATTTGTGATTAAAAATGAGATGAATGTTTATCATGTAATTTAAAGCACTTCAGTTGGTATTCACACAAAAGATTAGTATTTTGGATAAAACTTTAATTTGAAGAAATACGTTCCCTAAATGCATGTAAAGAAGAGATAAATGGGTTCTAGCCTTAAAAAATATTTTATTTTTTGCTTCCAACCTTTCAAAGCCTATTCATCTCTAGAAATTTCTAGTTTTCTTTATCAAAGTTATCATCACAATGAACATATTTCATCACAATTAACATTGTCTTGCCAGAAAATATCTTGACTCAACTAGTGTCCTGCTTCACATCAAGATGTTTTCTAACCAAATGCTTTGTTTAAAAAAAATACAGTAAAATAATGCTAGCTCTACTTCTTCATTTTGTGGAAGAGGAAAGTAGATGACAGATATTAAGTGACTCAAAGATTACAGTAATTTCTTAGTGATAAGTTAGGAATACACATAAATTCTGTTCCACACTAAGTTACTTCTCTGCATGCTAAAAAATTATTACAATGGAAATGGTAACTGTAATTCCTCAAAGGTTATTGCTATTCAAATTTAAAATCCACAATAGGTAACAAAAATGGCATCAGAATATTGAGCAAATGGATATGAATAATATTAACCTATTATATCTGAAGAATAGCTTTTCCTCCTCATTAGAGAACATTTTTTTTCTAGCAATGACTTGAATATTCATGTCTATCAAGTAAATAATCCAGGATATCTGTCATCTGCATACTACTAGGTAAACACTGACACTTATTTAATTGTTCTCATTTTTACTGCTTTAAAAATCACACTCCAGAAATACCTGTTAGTATATAATGTCATGTTTGTTAAATGTTATAGTTCCCAGGATCACAGATTTTTTTACATTAGCTACCATTTGGGCAGAAACTTAATCATTATCTTAATATTCTTCAAATCATAATGGATATGGATTTCAGCTATGTCCTGATGCTGTGCTTGATTAAATTGTACTTTAGTTGATGACTGCATCTTCTTTGTTCAGAATTGTTATTATCTTTGAGTGTCAGGGAGTTTTAAAACTGAAATATTTATGTGTGATTCATTACAGAGCAGATATTTATCATGACCTAGTTAAATTTAGGTCATCCACTAGGTCCTTTTGGAAGTGTAAAGATAAATATGGAACCAGAGTTCTTACCTAATTCAAAGACTATCAGCTCTCAATGTTAATTTGTAGCTAACTAACTGAATAGCCAAATTTAGATTTTAAAAATTTCTTCTGAATGAAGGTTATATGCACACAACAGTTTATGGACAATTAGAAGCAGGAATAAAAATAATGAAATACGGGGCTGGGAAGGTGGCTCAGTGGTAGAGCGCTTGCCTTGCAAGCCTGAGCCCCTGGGTTCGATTCCTCAGCACCACATAAGCAAAAAGAAAAAAGCCGGAAGTGGCACTGTGGCTCAAGTGGTAGAGCGCTAGCCTTGAGCTGAAGAGCTGAGGGACAGCGCCCAGGCCCAGAGTTCAGGCCCCACGACCGGACCCCCCCCAAAAAAATAATGAAATACACGTCATTTTGGTAAATGGCTTAAATATACTACAAACTAAGTACCACAAAGGCTTCATTGGAGTCAGTTGTTTCACTGGAGCCAAAAATGATAAGATCAGGATGAGAAGCCATTTTCTGATAAGAATTTGTGTGTGTGTGTGTGTGTGTGTGTGTGTGTGTGGGTGGGTGGGTGTGGGTGGGTGTATGTCTGTGTGTGTGTGTGTGTGTGTGTGTGTGTGTGTGTGGGTGGGTGGGTGTATGTCTGTGTGTGTGTGTGTGTGTGTGTGTGTGTGTGTGTGTGTATGTCTGTGTGGTGTGTGTGTGTGTGTGTGTGTGTATGTCTGTGTGTGGTGTGTGTGTGGGGGGGGTGGGTGTGGGTGTGTGGGGGGGTGTGGGTGTGGGTGTGGGTGTGAGAGAGAGACAAAGAGAGAGACAGCGTACATAAGAGCTGTTAGTCAGATCTTTCTCATTCTCATATTGAGGTAGCATTTGGAATTCTGTATGGAAATCAGATTAAATGTAAGAGTAAAGACCTGAGATTATTGTTGTATAAAGAAAAATTGTCTCCCAGTTTCCTCCCCCCCCCCACTTGGAGAATGACACTTTGCAAAAGGAAATGTACTCATTACCTGGCTTATGTAACTAACGCCTCTGTATGTCACTTTCACAATCAAAGTTTTTAAAAAGAAAAGTGTTTTGATATGAGATGTGCTTTCTATTGTAGATATAGGATAACAAAAAGTATTATGTGTTATTTTAACATTTTGAAAAGGTTTAATTATTATGACTTTAAGGAAAACTTTCTGTCATTTTGAAATTATGCCATTTTGTTCTCATTTTGAGTCAGGAGAGATGACTTAAGCAATTCAGGATTTGAGAGTCCCATTGTAGCTAAGCCATATGAAGTCACAGTGCCTTCAACATTCACGGGACTGTCTGTAAAACACCCAGAGAAAATTGCAAAAATGACTGTGTCTGGCATGTTGCTCTCTGAGGTGGAATTGTGGAAAATTAAGAGCATAAACAATGAAGTCAAGGCCTTGTCCAGATCTGATTTCTTGTCCAGAGTATGTTGCTCAACATACTTTTTTAGGGCTTTGGACAAGTGATTCAATTCTGAGTTTCAATTTCTCAGATGCACGAGGCAGATCCTTAATGTTGACCTCAACCTTATTATGAAGAATAAAGGAAATTCATGCTTGCAAGTATGTACCATATTTGCTGATAACTACCCTTAAAATTATCATTCTTACCTAATGTTACATATGTGCATTTGGGAGTGGGAATGAATCAAAATGATGATACTGAAGCCATTTAGGACTTACTTATGGTAATTAAAGAGACAGTGGACAAATTGTCACAATTTGACCCATCCAGGTAGGTGAGCATATAGAACTCTCCAACCAATGACAGAATCCTAAATTTGTAGAAGGTGTATGCATACTGTTGATCAGAGACTTCACAGTTCAGTTCCTAAATACCTTACACTTGGAACATTGTCCAATTTGTTTATAACTGAACTGAAGAAATAATCTTAAAACACTTTTTAAAAAATTGCTGATGTTACTCTCTGATATCAGGTCAGTTTTAAAGATTCCATCTGTTTCCTCTTATGTCCCTTATAATTCAACTTCTATTAACTCATGGTTTTGGCTGATAGGAAACACACACATGCCATTTATTTCCCTACTACATGGTGAAGATAATACTAGCTAGAATGGGCTAAGCTTCAACAACTCCCTAAATTTAGAAACTTTTGTAAAGCAAGACGCTTCTTTTTCCTTCTGTAACTGTACCAAGGTACAGGCATCAAAGCGAGCGAAGAGGCTTTTCTTTATAAAATGACTGCTTGATGAAGCTGACAGCTTCTCGGGCATTTTTAATCTGAGGGCACCCAGGGCAGTGTCTTCCCCTCAGCCAGAAGGGGGAAGGAACCTGGAGGAACATGTGTAGGAGACGTGGTGAATTATAATTGAAATGGCACCTGTGACCTCCACTGGGTACGACCCAACTCACAAAGCTAAAGCTGACTGCAATGAAATAGCCAGGTTTTTGTGCCAAGAAAGAAGAGGACAATGGATTTTAATGAAACGCTAGCAGTCTTTGCCACATTTTCAATGTCAGGGAAAATGGACTTAGCTTGAATGTTTTTTTGTATTCACTAGATGCTTTGGGGGAATATCTCCTGAAATGTCAGAGGCAAATAATTTTCTCTGTTTCAGTATCTTGAACTCATTCATGTGACTTAGTGATTAAAAACAAAACAGAAACAATATCTTTTAAAAGTTGCTATACACCATTGGTAAATGTTAACAAGGGAAGGGATTGAATTGGACATCTATCTATTAGTTTGAAAATTGACCCCTAAGCAAAACCATTAATCCATGCCAATTTCATGTTCTTCTTGGGTCACCATGGTAATAGAAATGAATCAGCTTTTCATGGAACCAAATCTGTACTTCAAAAATGTGATTTATATCAGGGATAATTTTCTTCAGGTTTCACATTCGTGTTTTTTTGCAAAATGAATGTTCTGTTGATGTTAACCCTTTCCTCCAATATCAGTATCATAGTTTTGCTGAATAACCTTGAAATTACAAGCAAGAGATAAAGAAAGGATTAAGACATTTCACATTTATACTGGCGTTTAAAAGCATACAAAAGAGGCTTACCCTTTTATTGTTCTGGATGAATCTAGCCAGACAAACAAGGCTTATATTTTTTGTATTAATTTTTTAATATTTTATTTTATTTTATCTTTTTGCTAGTTGTGGGGCTTGAACTCTGGGTCTGGGCACTGTCCCTGATCTTTTCAGCTCAAGGCTAGTGCTCTACCACTTTGAGCTACAGTACTACTTCTAGTTTTCTAGTGGCTAATTGGAGATAAGAGTCTTACAGACTGTCTTGCCTGGGCTGGCTTTGAACTATGATCCTCAGATCCCAACCTCCTGAGTTGCTAGGATTACAGGCGTGAGCCACTGGTACTGGCTTTATTTATTTTATTTTTTACCTAATTCAGTGGTCACTGGATTTGGATCTAGGATTCACTCACAATTTCGATGAGGCATGCCTCAAATAAAAGACCCAATTTAGTTCCCTGCTAGTCTCTAAGCTCTATTTAAAATCACTATACTTTTCTTTATATAAGCTCTGTATGAAACTAAACAACAAACATTACTTTTAGCTTAGACAAACATTAATTAGGCCACCTAACTAACCCTAACACATGGCAATAGAAACATAGTATTATATAGAAGCTATAGCATATATTGAGTTCCCAGAGACAAAAGTTTCAGTGAGATTGTTCAATATTTGTTTGGTACCCACATAAAAACAGATCTGCCACATACACGAAGATGTATGTGTACAGCAGTTCTAGGAGTATTTCTAATCATGACAGAGAGAAGTTATAACTGGCTCTTGTGTATTCAGGTAATCAGTCTTCCAAGAAGAGTTCATGATATGCACTTTCACCTGCTAGCTCTCAGGGTCTGGAGATAAAATCATAAACGACCTCTGTTCCCCACTACTGTCAGACATCTCAGGTTGATTTGGGGGTCTAGTATCTTTGGTGTGAGACAGACTGAATTACTGTGCTAGTGGTTTTAGAAATCTTTTATCTAAGGACTGGCACCATCCCCTAAGGGATTTTCACTCTGTAGCTTATTTTATTAGCTGGTGTTTTTTTCCAGGCTAAATAATTTTCATCATTTTTAATCAAGTAAACCATGCAACCCATTTTAGGACTACCACTCAACTTTTTTTATTTCCTGCTATTTCAATATTTGGTGAAATCACCCCAAACTTCATTTGCAACTGTCACTTGCAACTGTCATGTTCCAACAATATGAGAGACAGCACAGAACTACAGGGTTTCTCTACATACTCTGTCAGTACTCCTTCAGTAGTGCTTAAAGTATACATTAAAACTAAATTGAGCCTTAAAAACAGCTTTAATGAGACAACACTGACCTAAAATAAGCTGTATTATTAATAGGTTTGGGGATATGCATAACGATATCATCAACATTAAAAAGATGACCATATCCATTACCCCAAAACTATTCTGGTAACGTGTGTATGTGTGTGTGTGTGTGTGTGTGTGTGCGCGCACGCGCGCGCGCCTGCGTGTGCACATGCATGCGTGTACACCCATGTGTGCACACACTAGTGCAGTACTGGGCCTTCAACCCAGGATCTTTTACTCTTGCTCTTGCTTAGATTTTTTTGCTCAAAGCTGATGCTCTACCACTTGAGCCATGACTCTACTTCTGCCTTTCGGTTATTGAGTAGAGATAATAGTTTCACAGACTTTTCTTTTCTCACTGATACTTTTCTAGTTTTGAGCCATAATCCTTAGCTCTTAGTCTTTTGAGTAGTTAGGAGTACAGGTGTGAGCCACGAGTGCCTATCTCCTTGCAATCTTCTACAATGCTCCTTCAACTATGGCCACTCTACTGTTAGTCAAAAATGGATCTAGAAATTTACTTATTACCTTATTTATGTAACTGTAATAAAAAGCGATTCAAACAAAAATGGATCTATATTCTATCACCATAAACTTGTTTACATTATTCTAGAATTTTTTGTCATGTATAATAGATGTGTTGAATTGATAATTAATTTGTTATAGCTAAGTAGTATTCAAGTTTATGACTCTATAACCATTTATCGTTTAACCATTTACTTGCTGAAGAACATTTGAATTAATTCTAGCTTTTAGCTATTAAAAATTAAAATGCTGTAAATATGTAAGTGCATATGTTTAAAGATAAGTATTTGTCTTTTCTCTTATGTAAGTGAGAACTACCCAGAATGCACTGGTTTGGTTCTATGGCAAGGGTATGTTTGACCTTTAAGAAACAGCCAAATGGTTTTCTAGACTGAGCATTTTATATTCTCACACAGTTTGGATGATAGTTCTCCTTCCTCCAAATTCCCACCAATATGCAGTGCGGCCAGTGTCTTCTTCAATGAGTTCTTCATTTTTTTATTAATGTTTCAAAGTTCTTTATGGATCTTAACACAATTTTTTCTTAGCAGATAGTTTGCTTTGAGAAAGATTATTTGCTAGTCTGGGGCTTATTATTCATTTTCTTAGCTATGTCTTGTGAAGAGCAATAGTTCTAAAAATTTGATAAAGCCTGATTTAATTGTCTGTCCTTCTATATATAGATTATACTACACATTCAGTGTCTTGTCTACAAAATGGTGAACAAACACATGACCATAGGACTTTTCTTTCTCACAGATTTAAAATTTTGTATTCAGATCCCAAATCCATTTTTTGTTACTTTGACCCTTTAGAGCTGAAGATATTTATCGTCTAAGGCTGAAATGATTTTGAATTTTTTTCAGGCATTACAAGATAAGCTGTTTCAGGTCAGGAAACATCTGTTTGTTTTCTTCTAGAGAACAGATAAAGATTAATGCTCAGCAGGTTTTTTTGGAAAATACTGTCCAAGAAAACTGGGAAAAATAGGAAGAAAAGTGATTCCCATAATATTCCTAACAAATCCCATAGACAGTGATGCCCCTATAGGTTTGCCCCAAGTTGAGAAAGGAAAACTTTGTATCTCAGCTTAGCCAATTACATCATTCAGGCCATCCTCCGAAGAGGATCCATTGGAGGAGTTAGGGCAATTCCTGAAGATGGACATCCATGAGCCTTCAGTAGTCACCCCCTCCCCCATCACTGCTAGGAAATAAGTTCCTGAAACGGAAGAAGGAATGTCTTCAGAGGAAAGTGGGAGTGGAAGATATTCCATCCTAAAGCTTACTGTTTGGTCAAATTATTTTGTCCCCAAGACAACAGTGGACCAAGTAAGCCAGATGGCTTCTGTAGGTTTTTTAGATACACAAATTCTTGCTTGAAATAGCAGCAGATGGGAGCAGAATTTTTTTGTGAGATTTGGTAAGAAGAACCTTATTTTAAGCAAAGAGAATCTTTCAAATTAGGATAATGAAAATCCATCAAGGTAAAATAAAACACTCTCCCCTAAGAAAGTGATTCATGCTGACAGAATCAGTTTATTTCATATTTTAAATGAAAGTCTGACTGCTGAAAATTATTAGCCTATGTATTTTCATGGAGAAAATATGTCTCTGTTGCCCTTTGAGAGAATTTTAGCTTAAATCTATGTTGTTAGCCCAAGGGGGTAAATTTAATGAAAGCTAGAGAGAGAGCCACAGGCTAACAGTGACAGTTTCTAGAAAGAAGAAATATGCGAGATAGAAAAATGTGAAGAATGACTAAGTTGAAGTTTACTGGAGTAGATATAGGCTGGGAAATATATTCTAATAGGTGAATATAAGCAGTGCTAGTTAGTAAATTTAAAGCCAAGAAACTAATTTCTGAGTAGTGATTGGTTTTGTTGTTGTTGTCGGTGGTGGTGGTGTTTACTTGCAGTTCTGCTCATTGAACCCAGAGCCTTATGCATATTAGGCGAATACTCTAACAGAGCTATAACACCAGCTTTTCAGAGAAGATTTTAAAACTGCAAACAGTCATAACTTTATCTGAACGGAGTAAACATGAATGTCAAATTTACTGTTGTTCATTTTGTTTTAGAACTAGTTCCTCTACTTTAAAATGATTTAAAAGAGGCAGTTATTTTTTTCTGATGGAAGCAAGAATTCCATTCTGTGTGTGCATGTGTGTATATATTTATATATCTATATATCACATTTTCTTGATCCATTCATCTACGAGGGGCATCTGGGTTGGTTCCATATCTTGGCTATGGTAAATAATGCTGCAATAAACATAGTTGTGTTTTTAGCTCTAGTATGGCCTTGTTTGTGGTCATTTGGGTAAATGCCAGAAGTGGGATTGCTGGGTCATAGGGGAGCTCTATGTGTAGTCTTTCGTGGAACCTCCATACTGCTTTCCAGAGTCGTTGAACAAGTTTACACTCCTACCAACAATGCGATAAGGTTCTCTTTTGGCCACATTGCCTCCAGCATCTGCTGTTATTAGAGTTCTTGATTATAGCCATTCTAACTGGGGTGAGGTGGAATCTCAATATTGTTTTGATTTACATTTCTTTTATGGCTAGAGAAGTTGAGCATTTCTTCATGTGTCTATTGGCCATTCTTGTTGCCTCTTTAGAGAAGTCTCTCTTTAAGTCTTTAGACCACGTATTAATGGAGCAGTTGTTTCTTTGAGGATTTGTTGTTGGGGGATTTAATTTTGTGAGCTCTAAGTACATTTTAGATATGAGACCCTTGTCCGTTGTATGGCTAGTGAAGATCTTCTCCCAATCCATGGGCTTTCTATTGATCTTGCTAGCTATGTCCTTTGCCATGCAGAAGCTCTACAGTTTCATGCAATCACATTTGTCCAACCTTTCTTCGATCTGTTGTATTTCTGTGTCTTTATTAAGAAAATTTCATTTGTAAGGATATGGAAAGACTTTGAAAAAATACATATTAAGTGAAGTAAGCCAGACCCAAAGAAACTAGGTCCCATGGTTTTCCTTATTTGCAATAATTACTATACATTTAGGATAATCAGCAGATGAACAGAGTAACTCAATAGCTATGTACATATGTATCATATGTACCATATAAGATGATGCTAAGAGAAATGAACTCTAAGACATGTACAAAAGAGGTTTTTCTTTGTTGTTGTTTTTAATATGCTACGTTTTTTGTTTCTTTTGTATGTTTTCCCCCCTATGTTATATGCCCTGTTGTCATTGTATTTGATTTTGGTACCCTTGTGTTGTATATAAACTTATTTGAATTAAGGAAGGAAAAGGAAATAACAGAATGGTGAGAGAAAGGACAAGGGGGGAACCAATGCAATAGTGATATACACAAGACAATGTGTTGGAAATGATCTGTACAACCTGAAGGAAGGGGTAACAAGTTTAAGAAATGTACTTATTACCTTACTTATGTAATTGTAACCCCTGTGTACATCACCTTGACAATAAAAAGGATCAAATGATTTAATAGTTATGTTTCTCCTATGAATTAATATGCCTATAACTTCATGAACTCAGGGAAGATTTCTAAAAGTTTAAAGCAAATAATAATTGATATTTTTAACTAAGCTTTCTTTGTTTCTACTTGCCTTTCAGTTCCTCTGATGTGAGTGGGAACCAGGAATTCACAGTTTTTAAACAGTTATTTCATGACTGATTCTGAGAAAGGTATATATATATATATATATATATATATATATATGTATATATACATATATACACATATATACATATAATGTAATACATATACATATACATATATATGTATATAATATCCAAAACTACTGTCAAATGAAAAGTGTTCTGTTTTGAAAGTGAATTATTAGCTATGGATTATTATCAGCTTCTTTGAGTTGACATGAAAAATTCTAAGCTGAGATGAAAGCATTTAGTTTTCAATCTTAAAATGTTCTTTTGAATCAAATCATTGTCAATCACAACATTCACAAAGTACAGCGTTTTCGTAGGTACAAAACAGAATTTGTACAAAGCAGAATCTGAGACAATGACTCGCTCTGTGTGGAGCTGGGGCTGGCCTGCAGCTTGCCCTCTTCTTGTTTCTCCTGCTGTGTGCTGGGACAGCAGACATGTCTACTGTGCCCGGCAAGGGGGTGACACTGCCATGTTCAGATCATCTGTCAATCAGGATGAGGAGGGTCAAAAACACAATCGAGCCTCCTGTAATAATTGTAGTTTAAGAATATCACAGATGTTAGCTTCTCATCATAAGAGAAGGTCAATGTCTGAATTTACCCTGACACTAAAACTGAATAAAAACTAAAACTGAATAAAATGATTTTTAAAAATGTTTTCAAGACTGTGGACATGAAAGGATAATGACTCTGGGAG